>NW_027362767.1:461329100-462726319 GCF_046119375.1 Phyllobates terribilis | reverse complement strand
ACCCACACACCCACACACCACACACAAACAAAAACCACACACAACCAAAAACAACCACACCCACCACACACCAACACAAACAAACACACAACAACACAACACAAACCACCCACACCACCCAACACAAACACAACACAACAACCACAACAACACACACACACAACACACACAAAAACAAACCCACACCACACACACACACACAACACACACATCCACACACACACACCACACACACCACACACACACCACACACACAACACACACACACATACACCACACCACACACCACACACACACACCACACACACACACAACACAACACACACACCCCTCCATCTTTCCCTCCATCTCTCCCTCATCTCTCTTTCCCTCCATCTCTCTCCCTCCATCTCTCCCTCTATCTTTCTTTCCCTCCATCTCTCCCTCCCCCTCTCCCTCCACCTCTCCCTCCATCTCTCCCTCTATCTTTCTTTCCCTCCATCTTTCCCTCCACCTCTCCCTCTATCTTTCTTTCCCTCCATCTCTCCCTCTATCTTTCTTCCCTCCATCTCTCCCTCTATCTTCTTTCCCTCCATCTCTCCCTCTATCTTTCTTTCCCTCCATCTTTCCCTCCATCTCTCCCTCTATCTTTCTTTCCCTCCATCTCTCCCTCCACCTCTCCCTCCAGCTCTCCCTCCATCTCTCGCTCTATCTTTCTTTCCCTCCATCTTTCCCTCCATCTCTCCCTCTATCTTTCTTTCCCTCCATCTCTCCCTCCACCTCTCCCTCCACCTCTCCCTCCATCTTTCTTTCCCTCCATCTCTCCCTCTATCTTTCTTTCCCTCCATCTCTCCCTCTATCTTTCTTTCCCTCCATCTCTCCCTCCACCTCTCCCTCCACCTCTCCCTCCATCTCTCCCTCTATCTTTCTTTCCCTCCATCTTTCCCTCCATCTCTCCCTCTATCTTTCTTTCCCTCCATCTCTCTCTCCACCTCTCCCTCCACTTCTCCCTCCATCTCTCCCTCTATCTTTCTTTCCCTCCACCTCTCCCTCTATCTTTCTTTCCCTCCATCTCTCCCTCTATCTTTCTTTCCCTCCATCTCTCCCTCTATCTTTCTTTCCCTCCATCTATCTTTCTTTCCCTCCATCTTTCCCTCCATCTCTCCCTCTATCTTTCTTTCCCTCCATATTTCCCTCCATCTCTCCGTCTATCTTTCTTTCCCTCCATCTCTCCCTCTATCTATCTTTCTTTCCCTCCATCTCTCCCTCCATCTCTCCCTCCACCTCTCCCTCTATCTTTCTTTCTCTCCATCTCTCCCTCCATCTCTCCCTCCACCTCTCCCTCTATCTTTCTTTCCCTCCATCTCTCCCTCCACCTCTCCCTCCACCTCTCCCTCCATCTCTCCCTCTATCTTTCTTTCCCTCCATCTTTCCCTCCATCTCTCCCTCTATCTTTCTTTCCCTCCATCTTTCCCTCCATCTCTCCGTCTATCTTTCTTTCCCTCCATCTCTCCCTCTATCTTTCTTTCCCTCCATCTCTCCCTCCACCTCTCCCTCCATCTCTCCCTCTATCTTTCTTTCCCTCCATCTTTCCCTCCATCTCTCCCTCTATCTTTCTTTCCCGCCATCTCTCCCTCCACCTCTCCCTCCATCTCTCCGTCTATCTTTCTTTCCCTCCATCTTTCCCTCCATCTCTCCCTCTATCTTTCTTTCCCTCCATCTCTCCCTCCACCGTGTGTGATACAATGTGACCGTGTGTGATACAATGTGACCGTGTGTGATACAATGAGACCGTGTGTGATACAATGAGACCGTGCGTGATACAATGAGACCATGCGTGATACAATGAGACCGTGCGTGATACAATGTGACCGTGCGTGATACAATGAGACCGTGTGTGATACAATGTGACCGTGCGTGATACAATGTGACCGTGTGTGATACAATGAGACCATGTGTGATACAATGTGACCGTGCGTGATACATTGAGACCGTGCGTGATACAATGAGACCGTGCGTGATACAATGAGACCATGTGTGATACAATGAGACCGTGCGTGATACCTTGAGACCGTGCGTGATACAATGAGACTGTGTGATACAATGAGACTGTGTGATACAATGAGACCGTGTGTGATACAATGTGACCGTGTGTGATACAATGAGACTGTGTGATACAATGTGACCGTGTGTGATACAATGAGACCGTGCGTGATACAATGAGACCGTGCGTGATACAATGAGACTGTGTGATACAATGAGACCGTGTGTGATACAATGTGACCGTGTGTGATACAATGTGACCGTGTGTGATACAATGAGACCGTGCGTGATACAATGAGACCGTGCGTGATACAATGAGACCGTGCGTGATACAATGAGACTGTGTGATACAATGAGACCGTGTGTGATACAATGTGACCGTGTGTGATACAATGTGACCGTGTGTGATACAATGAGACCGTGTGTGATACAATGAGACCGTGCGTGTTACAATGAGACCGTGCGTGATACAATGAGACCGTGCCTGATACAATGAGACCGTGGTTGATACATTGAGACCGTGTGTGATACAATGTGACCGTGCGTGATACAATGTGACCGTGTGTGATACAATGAGACCGTGTGTGATACAATGAGACCGTGCGTGATACATTGAGACCGTGCGTGATACAATGAGACCGTGCGTGATACAATGAGACTGTGTGATACAATGAGACCGTGTGTGATACAATGTGACCGTGTGTGATACAATGTGACCGTGTGTGATACAATGAGACCGTGCGTGATACAATGAGACCGTGCGTGATACAATGAGACCGTGCGTGATACAATGAGACCGTGCGTGATACAATGAGACTGTGTGATACAATGAGACCGTGTGTGATACAATGTGACCGTGTGTGATACAATGTGACCGTGTGTGATACAATGAGACCGTGTGTGATACAATGAGACCGTGCGTGATACAATGAGACCGTGCGTGATACAATGAGACCGTGTGTGATACAATGTGACCGTGCGTGATACAATGTGACTGTGCGTGATACAATGTGACCGTGCGTGATACAATGTGACCGTGCGTGATACAATGAGAACGTGCGTGATACAATGAGACCGTGTGTGATACATTGTGACCGTGTGTGATACAATGAGACCGTGTGTGATACAATGAGACCGTGTGTGATACAATGAGACCGTGTGAGATACAATGTGACCGTGTGTGATACAATGAGACCGTTTATGATACAATGAGACCGTGTGTGATACAATGAGACCGTGTGTGATACAATGAGACCGTGTATGATACAATGAGACCGTGTGTGATACAATGAGACCGTGTGTGATACAATGTGACCGTGTGTGATACAATGAGACCGTGTATGATACAATGAGACCGTGTGTGATACAATGAGACCGTGTATGATACAATGAGACCGTGTGTGATACAATGAGACCGTGTATGATACAATGAGACCGTGTGTGATACAATGAGACCGTGTGTGATACAATGAGACCGTGTATGATACATTGTGACCGTGTGTGATACAATGAGACCGTGTGTGATACAATGAGACCGTGTATGATACAATGAGACCGTGTGTGATACAATGAGACCGTGTATGATACAATGAGACAGTGTGTGATACGTGACATATAAAAATACCGCCATATACTGGCTGGATAATACTGCAATATAGACCTCAGATATTAATACCGCCATACACTGTTAGGATAATACTTTGATATACAGCACAAGAACACGGATTGTTCCCCGGACCCCTGTCCACTCTTGTCACGGTCTGGATCATGCTGGGGAGTTGCCATGTGAGCGATTCTCTCATCTCCCTTATTGGGGGTGCGGCTCATCAGGTGGGTTAATCCTGACGTACAGTAATACAGACCCCCGCCGGCTCCTTGATTGCCGCCATTACCTCTTATGAACAATCAGAGACCGGCACACGGTAAATGTCATCAAGCAAATGTCATTTTCCCACTTTGTGATTCAGATTCAGAAGAAAATCATGAAGATTAAGAAAAATATAAATAAAAACTATTCTGTGCGGCGACTTCGGGGCCGAAACCCAACTGTGTGAAAAATCTGCTGAAATTGATTTCTCTTAAGCATCCGAGGTTTCCAAATATCTGCCAGCAATTTATCTCTCCAATATAAAGCGCGTTAGTCCCGCGGCCGCTCTGATTGGAGCGGTAAAAACACTTTGGAAAGCAATAGTTTCTTCATTTTACGTCTGGTAATTGTTTCACTGCTGCCATCTTCGTGGGACTGTCAAAACGCAATTGATCGGGCGAAACAAGTCAATAAAAACTGCGAACAAATCTGATTGAAGCTTTTCACAAACCTCAAAGAGAAAAAAAGTTGGAATGAGATGCAGAAAAAAAGCGCGTGATCGAAAAAGAAATGAATTCTCCTAAATGGAGCCGCGCCGATGACAAGACGCCGACGTGTGAGAGACACTAACATTATTGCATGTCGCTCTGTTGTTTCATTATCTGCGCGGCGGACGGAGAAAGTAGAGATATTAATGGAGGGGGCAGTGTGCGGCCATCGTATTAAAGGGATTCACTTGTATGATACAACACGACCGTGTATGATACAATGTGACCGTGTGTGATACAATGTGACCGTGTGTGATACAATGAGACCGTGTGTGATACAATGAGACCGTGTGTGATACAATGAGACCGTGTGTGATACAATGTGACCGTGTGTGATACAACGTGACCGTGTGTGATACAATGTGATCGTGGTGATACAATGTGATCATGTGTGATACAATGAGACCGTGCGTGATAGAATGAGACCGTGTGAGATACAACACGACCGTGTGTGATACAATGTGACCGTGTGTGATACAATGTGATCGTGTGTGATACAGTGTGACCGTGCGTGATACAACGTGACCGTGCGTGATACAATGTGATCGTGTGTGATACATTGTGACCGTGTGTGATACAATGTGACCGTGTGTGATACAATGAGACCGTGTGTGATACAATGAGACCGTGTGTGATACAATGTGACCGTGTGTGATACAATGAGACCGTGTGTGATACAATGAGACCGTGTGTGATACAATGAGACCGTGTGTGATACAATGAGACCGTGTGTGATACAATGTGACCGTGTGTGATACAACGTGACCGTGTGTGATACAATGTGATCGTGGTGATACAATGTGATCATGTGTGATACAATGAGACCGTGCGTGATAGAATGAGACCGTGTGAGATACAACACGACCGTGTGTGACACAATGTGACCGTGTGTGATACAATGTGATCGTGTGTGATACAATGTGACCGTGCGTGATACAACGTGACCGTGCGTGATACAATGTGATCGTGTGTGATACAATGTGACCGTGTGTGATACAATGTGACCGTGTGTGATACAATGAGACCGTGTGTGATACAATGAGACCGTGTGTGATACAATGTGATCGTGTGTGATACAGTGTGACTGTGCGTGATACAACGAGACCGTGTGTGATACAATGTGATCGTGCGTGATACAATGAGACCATGTGTGATACAATGTGACCGTGTGTGATACAATGTGACCGTGTGTGATACAATGTGACCGTGTGTGATACAATGAGACCGTGTGTGATACAATGTGACCGTGTGTGATACAATGTGACCGTGCGTGATACAACGAGACCGTGTGTGATACAATGAGACCGTGTGTGATACAACGAGACCGTGTGTGATACAATGTGACCGTGTGTGATACAATGAGACCGTGTGTGATACAATGAGACCGTGTGTGATACAATGTGATCGTGTGTGATACAATGAGACCGTGTGTGATACAATGTGACCGTGTGTGATACAACGTGACCGTGTGTGATACAATGTGATCGTGGTGATACAATGTGATCATGTGTGATACAATGAGACCGTGCGTGATAGAATGAGACCGTGTGAGATACAACACGACCGTGTGTGACACAATGTGACCGTGTGTGATACAATGTGATCGTGTGTGATACAATGAGACCGTGTGTGATACAATGTGACCGTGTGTGATACAACGTGACCGTGTGTGATACAATGTGATCGTGGTGATACAATGTGATCATGTGTGATACAATGAGACCGTGCGTGATAGAATGAGACCGTGTGAGATACAACACGACCGTGTGTGACACAATGTGACCGTGTGTGATACAATGTGATCGTGTGTGATACAATGTGACCGTGCGTGATACAACGTGACCGTGCGTGATACAATGTGATCGTGTGTGATACAATGTGACCGTGTGTGATACAATGTGACCGTGTGTGATACAATGAGACCGTGTGTGATACAATGAGACCGTGTGTGATACAATGAGACCGTGTGTGATACAATGTGACCGTGTGTGATACAACGTGACCGTGTGTGATACAATGTGATCGTGGTGATACAATGTGATCATGTGTGATACAATGAGACCGTGCGTGATAGAATGAGACCGTGTGAGATACAACACGACCGTGTGTGATACAATGTGACCGTGTGTGATACAATGTGATCGTGTGTGATACAATGTGACCGTGCGTGATACAACGTGACCGTGCGTGATACAATGTGATCGTGTGTGATACAATGTGACCGTGTGTGATACAATGTGACCGTGTGTGATACAATGAGACCGTGTGTGATACAATGAGACCGTGTGTGATACAATGTGATCGTGTGTGATACAGTGTGACTGTGCGTGATACAACGAGACCGTGTGTGATACAATGTGATCGTGCGTGATACAATGAGACCATGTGTGATACAATGTGACCGTGTGTGATACAATGTGACCGTGTGTGATACAATGTGACCGTGTGTGATACAATGAGACCGTGTGTGATACAATGTGACCGTGTGTGATACAATGTGACCGTGCGTGATACAACGAGACCGTGTGTGATACAATGAGACCGTGTGTGATACAACGAGACCGTGTGTGATACAATGAGACCGTGTGTGATACAACGAGACCGTGTGTGATACAATGTGACCGTGTGTGATACAATGAGACCGTGTGTGATACAATGAGACCGTGTGTGATACAATGTGATCGTGTGTGATACAATTAGACCGTGTGTGATACAATGAGACCGTGTGTGATACAATGAGACCGTGCGTGATACAATGTGACCGTGTGTGATACAATGAGACCATGTGTGATACAATGTGACCGTGTGTGATACAATGTGATCGTGTGTGATACAACGAGACCGTGGGTGATACAATGTGATCGTGTGTGATACAATGAGACCGTGTGTGATACATTGAGACCGTGTGTGATACAATGTGACCGTGTGTGATACAATGTGACCGTGCGTGATACAACGAGACCGTGTGTGATACAGTGTGATCGTGTGTGATACAATGAGACCGTGTGTGATGCAACGAGACCCTGTGTGATACAATGAGACCGTGTGTGATACAATGTCACCATGTGTGATACAACATGATTGTGTGTGATACAATGTGATCGTGTGTGATACAATGAGACTGTGTGTGATACAATGAGACCGTGTGTGATACAATGAGACCGTGTGTGATACAATGTGATCGTGCGTGATACAATGAGACCATGTGTGATACAATGTGACCGTGTGTGATACAATGTGACCGTGTGTGATACAATGTGACCGTGTGTGATACAATGAGACCGTGTGTGATACAATGTGACCGTGTGTGATACAATGTGACCGTGCGTGATACAACGAGACCGTGTGTGATACAATGAGACCGTGTGTGATACAACGAGACCGTGTGTGATACAATGTGACCGTGTGTGATACAACGAGACCGTGTGTGATACAATGAGACCGTGTGTGATACAATGTGATCGTGTGTGATACAATGAGACCGTGTGTGATACAATGAGACCGTGTGTGATACAATGAGACCGTGTGTGATACAATGTGACCGTGTGTGATACAATGAGACCATGTGTGATACAATGTGACCGTGTGTGATACAATGTGATCGTGTGTGATACAACGAGACCATGGGTGATACAATGTGATCGTGTGTGATACAATGAGACCGTGTGTGATACATTGAGACCGTGTGTGATACAATGTGACCGTGTGTGATACAATGTGACCGTGCGTGATACAACGAGACCGTGTGTGATACAGTGTGATCGTGTGTGATACAATGAGACCGTGTGTGATGCAACGAGACCCTGTGTGATACAATGAGACCGTGTGTGATACAATGTCACCATGTGTGATACAACATGATTGTGTGTGATACAATGTGATCGTGTGTGATACAATGAGACTGTGTGTGATACAATGAGACCGTGTGTGATACAATGAGACCGTGTGTGATACAATGAGACCGTGTGTGATACAATGTGATCATGTGTGATACAATGTGACCGTGTGTGATACAATGTGACCGTGCGTGATACAACGAGACCGTGTGTGATACAATGTGATCGTGTGTGATACAATGAGACCGTGTGTGATACAATGTCATGGAGGGGGCAGTGTGCGGCGATTGTATTAAAGGGATTCACTTGTATGATACAACACGACGGTGTGTGATACAATGAGACCGTGTGTGATACAACGTGATTGTGTGTGATACAATGTGACCGTGTGTGATACAATGTCATGGAGGGGGCAGTGTGCGGCGATTGTATTAAAGGGATTCACTTGTATGATACAACACGACCGTGTGTGATACAATGTCACCGTGTGTGATACAATGAGATCGTGTGTGATACAATGTGACCGTGTGTGATACAATGTGACCGTGTGTGATACAACATGACCGTGTGTGATACAACATGACTGTGTGTGATACAATGTGACCGTGTGTGATACAACGTGACCATGTGTGATACAATGTGACCGTGTGTAATATAATGTCATAGAGGGGGCAGTGTGCGGCGATTGTATTAAAAGGATTGACTCAGGAACGTGACTGTGCGTGATACAATGTGACCATGCATGGTACAATGTGACCGAGTGTGATACAACGTGACCGTGTGTGATACATTGTGACCGTGTGTGATACAATGTGACCGTGTGTGATACAATGAGACCGTGTGTGATACAATGTGACCGTGTGTGATACAATGTGACCGTGCGTGATACAACGAGACCGTGTGTGATACAATGTGATCGTGTGTGATACAATGAGACCGTGTGTGATACAACGAGACCGTGTGTGATACAATGAGACCATGTGTGATACAATGTGATCATGTGTGATACAATGTGACCGTGTGTGATACAATGTGATCGTGTGTGATACAATGAGACCGTGTGTGATACATTGAGACCGTGTGTGATA
Source organism: Phyllobates terribilis (assembly GCF_046119375.1). NCBI lineage: Eukaryota > Metazoa > Chordata > Amphibia > Anura > Dendrobatidae > Phyllobates > Phyllobates terribilis. Next base: position 462,717,018 of record NW_027362767.1, on the reverse strand, counting down.
CAATGTGATCGTGTGTGATACAATGAGACCGTGTGTGATACAATGAGACCGTGTGTGATACAATGAGACCGTGTGTGATACAATGTGATCATGTGTGATACAATGTGACCGTGTGTGATACAATGTGACCGTGCGTGATACAACGAGACCGTGTGTGATACAATGTGATCGTGTGTGATACAATGAGACCGTGTGTGATACAATGTCATGGAGGGGGCAGTGTGCGGCGATTGTATTAAAGGGATTCACTTGTATGATACAACACGACGGTGTGTGATACAATGAGACCGTGTGTGATACAACGTGATTGTGTGTGATACAATGTGACCGTGTGTGATACAATGTCATGGAGGGGGCAGTGTGCGGCGATTGTATTAAAGGGATTCACTTGTATGATACAACACGACCGTGTGTGATACAATGTCACCGTGTGTGATACAATGAGATCGTGTGTGATACAATGTGACCGTGTGTGATACAATGTGACCGTGTGTGATACAACATGACCGTGTGTGATGCAACATGACTGTGTATGATACAATGTGACCGTGTGTGATACAACGTGACCATGTGTGATACAATGTGACCGTGTGTAATATAATGTCATAGAGGGGGCAGTGTGCGGCGATTGTATTAAAAGGATTGACTCAGGAACGTGACTGTGCGTGATACAATGTGACCATGCATGATACAATGTGACCGAGTGTGATACAACGTGACCGTGTGTGATACATTGTGACCGTGTGTGATACAATGTGACCGTGTGTGATACAATGAGACCGTGTGTGATACAATGTGACCGTGTGTGATACAATGTGACCGTGCGTGATACAACGAGACCGTGTGTGATACAATGTGATCGTGTGTGATACAATGAGACCGTGTGTGATACAACGAGACCGTGTGTGATACAATGTGACCGTGTGTGATACAATGAGACCGTGTGTGATACAATGAGACCGTGTGTGATACAATGTGATCGTGTGGGATACAATGAGACCGTGTGTGATACAATGAGATCGTGTGGGATACAACGAGACCGTGTGTGATACAATGTGATCGTGTGTGATACAATGAGACCGTGTGTGATACATTGAGACCGTGTGTGATACAATGTGACCGTGTGTGATACAATGTGACCGTGCGTGATACAACGAGACCGTGTGTGATACAGTGTGATCGTGTGTGATACAATGAGACCGTGTGTGATGCAACGAGACCCTGTGTGATACAATGAGACCGTGTGTGATACAACACGACCGTGTGTGATACAATGTGACCGTGTGTGATACAATGTGATCGTGTGTGATACAATGTGATCGAGTGTGATACAATGAGACCGTGTGTGATACAATGTCATGGAGGGGGCAGTGTGCGGCGATTGTATTAAAGGGATTCACTTGTATGATACAACACGACCGTGTGTGATACAATGAGACCGTGTGTGATACAACGTGATTGTGTGTGATACAATGTGACCGTGTGTGATACAATGTCATGGAGGGGGCAGTGTGCGGCGATTGTATTAAAGGGATTCACTTGTATGATACAACACGACCGTGTGTGATACAATGTCACCGTGTGTGATACAATGAGATCGTGTGTGATACAATGTGACCGTGTGTGATACAATGTGACCGTGTGTGATACAACATGACTGTGTGTGATACAATGTGACCGTGTGTGATACAACGTGACCATGTGTGATACAGTGTGACCGTGTGTAATATAATGTCATAGAGGGGGCAGTGTGCGGCAATTGTATTAAAAGGATTGACTCAGGAACGTGACTGTGCGTGATACAATGTGACCATGCATGATACAATGTGACCGAGTGTGATACAACGTGACCATGTGTGATACAATGTGACCGTGTGTGATACAATGTGACCGTGTGTGATACAATGAGACCGTGTGTGATACAATGTGACCGTGTGTGATACAATGTGACCGTGCGTGATACAACGAGACCGTGTGTGATACAATGTGATCGTGTGTGATACAATGAGACCATGTGTGATGCAACGAGACCGTGTGTGATACAATGTGACCGTGTGTGATACAATGAGACCGTGTGTGATACAATGAGACCGTGTGTGATACAATGTGATCGTGTGTGATACAATGAGACCGTGTGTGATACAATGAGACCGTGTGTGATACAACGAGACCGTGTGTGATACAATGTGACTGTGTGTGATACAATGAGACCATGTGCGATACAATGAGACCGTGTGTGATACATTGAGACCGTGTGTGATACAATGTGACCGTGTGTGATACAATGTGACCGTGCGTGATACAACGAGACCTTGTGTGATACAGTGTGCTCGTGTGTGATACAATGAGACCGTGTGTGATGCAACGAGACCCTGTGTGATACAATGAGACCGTGTGTGATACAATGTCACCATGTGTGTTACAACATGATTGTGTGTGATACAATGTGATCGTGTGTGATACAATGAGACCGTGTGTGATACAATGAGACCGTGTGTGATACAATGAGACCGTGTGTGATACAATGTGATCATGTGTGATACAATGTGACCGTGTGTGATACAATGTGACCGTGCGTGATACAACGAGACCGTGTGTGATACAATGTGATCGTGTGTGATACAATGAGACCGTGTGTGATACAATGTCATGGAGGGGGCAGTGTGCGGCGATTGTATTAAAGGGATTCACTTGTATGATACAACACGACCGTGTGTGATACAATGAGACCGTGTGTGATACAACGTGATTGTGTGTGATACAATGTGACCGTGTGTGATACAATGTCATGGAGGGGGCAGTGTGCGGCTATTGTATTAAAAGGATTCACTTGTATGATACAACACGACCGTGTGTGATACAATGTCACCGTGTGTGATACAATGAGATCGTGTGTGATACAATGAGATCGTGTGTGATACAATGTGACCGTGTGTGATACAATGAGACCGTGTGTGATACAATGAGATCGTGTGTGATACAATGTGACCGTGTGTGATACAATGTGACCGTGTGTGATACAACATGACTGTGTGTGATACAATGTGACCGTGTGTGATACAACGTGACCATGTGTGATACAATGTGACCGTGTGTAATATAATGTCATAGAGGTGGCAGTGTGCGGCGATTGTATTAAAAGGATTGACTCAGGAACGTGACCATGTGTGATACAATGTGACCATGCATGATACAATGTGACCGAGTGTGATACAACGTGACCGTGTGTGATACAGTGTGACCGTGTGTGATACAATGTGACCGTGCGTGATACAATGAGACCGTGTGTGATACAATGAGACCATGTGTGATACAATGTGACCATGTGTGATACAACGTGACCGTGTGTGATACAATGAGACCGTGTGTGATACAGTGTGACCATATGTGATACAATGTGACCGAGTGTGATACAACGTGACCGTGTGTGATACAATGTGACCATGTGTGATACAACATGACCATATGTGATACAATGTGACCATGCATGATACAATGTGACCGAGTGTGATACAACGTGACCGTGTGTGATACAACGTGACCGTGTGTGATACAACGTGACCGTGTGTGATACAATGGGACCGTCTGTCTTACAATGTGACCGTGTGTGATACAATGTCATGGAGGGGGGGGGGGTAGAGCATCTCTCCTGCGGAGCATCTCTTCTGCAGAGCATCTCTCCTGCGGAGCATCTCTCCTGCAGAGGATCTCTCCTGCTGAGCATCTCTCTTGCGGAGAAGCTGGCCCGGCAGTGATGAACTTGGCGCGCCGTGCACATTACTGGATAAATGGTCAGTGACAAAGTGAACGAAGAAGCCTCAGATGGAGCGCAGACGTGTAGTTAGTGCGGAGATGGATCCTGCATCATCTGCCATAATGGCATCATCACCCTGGCACCATCCGCTGCCCTCCAGGCCCATTCACTGGATCGCCTCCCACACTCCCCTCTCTCCTCGCTTCTAGATTTATTTCATAGTTTGGAACTAAATAACATCATTATTGGATAATTTATTCCTAAATTCACATAATGGCCACAGTGCGACATCTGATAAAGAGTCTACGAAGTGTCTGCGGAGCGGCACCATGCCCCATAGGAGACAGGCGGTGACATCAGCATCTGTTACTGGGCGCCAAAACTCCTAACGATGAGTCAGTAAGGAGGCGGTGTGTCAGTAAGGAGGTGATGTGTCAGTAAGGAGGCGATGTGTCAGTAAGGAGGTGATGTGTCAGTAAGGAGGCGGTGTGTCAGTAAGGAGGTATAACCCGACTCTCGAAATGTCCTTCCGGGGTATTGAACGCTGTTTTCCATTCGTCCCCTTCTCTGATTCTAACCACATTGTAGGCTCCCCTTAAATCCAACTTGGAGAACACCTTAGCTCCCACAACCCGGCTGAACAGATCAGGAATCAGAGGAAGAGGGTATGGATCACGAATGGTAATTTGATTTAATTCCTGGAAATCTAAACAGGGGCGTAGACCGCCATCTTTTTTCTTCACAAAGAAGAACCCTGCCGCCACGGGGGAAGATGAGGGTCTGATATGTCCCTTCTCCAGACTTTCCACAATGAAATCCTTCATGGCTTGTCTCTCAGGGCCAGAAAGATTATACTGTCTGAGCTTCGGTAGTTTAGATCCGGGGGTCAGGTTAATAGGACAGTCATAAGCACGATGAAGAGGCAAATCCTGACCCCCCCTCTCAGAAAATATGTCCTCAAAATCAGACAGAAAAGCAGGTAATATTTCAGTAGAAACAGTAGCAATGGAAATATCTAGACAGTTCTCATGGCAGTAATCTCCCCGTTCAGTAATCTCCCCGGCTTGCCAATTCACCAGCGGATTATGTTTAACAAGCCAAGGTATACCCAAGACAATCAGTGTGGGAAGATTGTCCAGAACATAGCAAGGGATGATTTCACAATGAACTGACCCCACCCTCACTTTTACATTATGTACAATCTGAGTAAATGCTTTCTGAGCAAGGGACGCTGAGTTGATGGCAGAGATGGAAATAGGTTCAGCTAAAGTCCATGAGTCTTCACAAACTCAGCACCAACCATGCTGACTCTGGCTCCACTGTCAACAAACAGACTTTTTTTTTTGTTTTGCTCTCTAGCTCCACCTCTGCTGTCAGGAAAAAGCAGGAACTGCGGTTTGGCCACAAATGCACCCTTGTTTATCCAACACCAGACTACCAAGAGTTAATAGTTTCCTTTTGTTTAGAAATTGAAGGACAGGTCCCAACAAAATGTCCCTTTTCCCACAATAAAAACATATGCCTCTTTTCTTGTGAATCTCTGGGGAGATGTATGATGTAGAGACACCCCCTAACTGCATGGGTTCCTCCACCTCCCCCAGTACTGGTTCACCCCCAGACCCCTCCCCTGGCAGAGGTACACAACCCCGACAAGAAGGCGGTCTCGCCCGTCTATCCCAAAGGCTTCTATCAAGACGTATGGCCAAAGACATGGCAGCCTGCAAGGACTGAGGAGTATGATATACAGACAAGGCATCTTTCAACCTTTCCGTTAGCCCCTCACAAAATTGACTTCTAAGGGTGGGTCCTTCCATGTGGAATCCGTCGCTCATTTACGGAATTCAGAGCTGTACGTCTCCACTGACCGAATCCCCTGCTGAAGGCGACGTAGCCGAGACTCAGCCAAGGAGACTCGGTCAGGGTCATCATAGATGAGGGATAGAGCTCCAAAATACCCCTCCACAGACTGGAGACAAACCGAGTCCTGCGGTAAAGAAAACAGCCAGGACTGAGGATCTCCCTGCAGTAGAGAGATCACAATACCAACCCGCTGCTCCTCATTACCGCAGGAGTAAGGACGAAGTTTGAAGTACAATTTGCAGGGCTCCTTAAACACAAAAAACTTGTCCCTACCTCCTGAAAACCTGTCTGGGAGGGCAACCTTGGGTTCAGGCTGGACAGAGACCCCCATATTGGCGACCTGTAACCGCTGATGCTGCTGCTGAACCTCACAGCGGAGGTCATTCACCTCCAGAGACAGACGGTGGAACTGCTCTGCGAGCTCTGCAACTGATCCCAAACCAAGGGAGATAGGAAAAAAAGGTGCACACCCAAAAACACAAAGAAAAAAACAAACCAAAATGTCAGGGTTTTTTTTTTTTTTTCCTTTTCAAAACGTGCTCGGCCGGCGATAATGTCACGCCAGGTGTGGGAAAGACTTAGTGCAACACTAAGGGAAAAGGGAGCCCAGACTCTAGGGAAAGGGGGAAAGGGAGACCTTCTAGTCTGGTCTAGTGTCACCCTGTCTCAACTACTGTCCCTATATTGGCTCTTCACCAATCGACGCACACGTGCCTCGCACTGTCTTTCCCTGGCATATGGCTAAGGCTAGGGAAGGGAGGAGATGAACACTTGTCGATCTCCACTAAACTCTATAGACAACAAGGGTAGACAAACAGGGGGGAATTGCTTAGCTTTAGACAACTCCAGACTAATGCGCACACGGCCTCAAGCTCCAGAGACATAGTACTGCTCTTGCTAAAGCCTCACAAGTAGTAATGAATATCGCCGGCATTACATATGTATTTATACACTCAGGCCAGAGAACTAATCAACCAGAGGGAGGTAGCCGCTGGGTCATAGAGACAGCCAGCCTCTAAGAAGATGTCTGTAATTCCAAACGTAGAGATCTCCTTCAACCAATTGCAGGGTGACTGTCTGTCACCCGTGACTCATGCTTCCAAGCTGAATAATCTGTTCTCTGATTCTCCTTCTAAAGTCTCTTTCAACTCTCTTTGCAGCAGGATAGAAAAACACTTTTTTATATTTACATAGGTTAATAGGCTAAGGTCATCAGTCAGAGGTGAGAGGTAAAGGTGCAGGGCTCACTCAGGTCTCATTGTTTGAGCTAATCTATTTACATAGTTGGTATAGGAAGGGGCTCTTGTAAATAAATGTCATTGTTTCAGAATCAAAGAGAAGACAACATTCAGGGTTACACACATAATAGTTTGTCCTTCTTGACCAGCCACAGAAATGCACATACATTTACAAGTCAACACAAACACAATAGTGTATTTCTCTTGGCTTAACAAATCTAATCATCTGGCTGATTAAGATTATAAGCTGTATCGTCACAGAGGCGATGTGTCAGTAAGGACAGCACGCACAGCACACGGACAGCACACACACAGACAGCACACAGCACATACACACAGCACACACACAGCACACACACAGCACACACACAGCACATACACAGCGCACACACAGCGCACACACAGCACACACACACAGCACATACACACAGCACACACACAGCCCACACACAGCACATACACACAGCACACACACAGCACATACACACAGCACATACACACAGCACACACACAGCCCACACACAGCACATACACACAGCACATACACACAGCGCACACACAGCCCACACACACACACAGCACATACACAGCACACACACAGCACATACACACAGCACATACACACAGCACACACACAGCACATACACACAGCACATACACACAGCACACACACAGCACATACTCACAGCACATACACACAGCACACACACAGCACATACACACAGCACACACACAGCACATACACACAGCACATACACACAGCACATACACACAGCACACACACAGCACAAACACACACACAGCACATACACACAGCACACACAGCACATACACACAGCACACACACAGCACATACACACAGCACACACACAACACACACACACACAGCACATACACACAGCACACACACAGCACACACACAGCCCACACACAGCGCACACACAGCACATACACACAGCACATACACACAGCACACACACAGCACATACACACAGCACATACACACAGCACATACACACAGCACACACACACAGCACACACACAGCACACACACAGCACATACACACAGCACATACACACAGCACACACACAGCACATACACACAGCAAATACACACAGCACACACACAGCACACACACAGCACATACACACAGCACATACACACAGCACATACACACAGCGCACACACAGCACATACACACACACAGCACATACACACAGCACACACACAGCACATACACACAGCACACACACACAGCACACACACACAGCACATACACACAGCACACACACAGCACACACACACAGCACATACACACAGCACACACACACACAGCACACACACAGCACACACACATCACATCACATACACACAGCACACACACACATACACACAGCACATACACACAGCACACACACAGCACATACACACAGCACACACACAGCACATACACACACACAGCACATACACACAGCACACACACACAGCACATACACACAGCACATACACACACACATACACATACACACACACAGCACATACACACACACAGCACATACACACACAGCACATACACACAGCACATACACACAGTACACACACAGCACATACACACAGCACATACACACAGCACACACACAGCCCACACACAGCACATACACACAGCGCACACACAGCACATACACAGCGCACACACAGCACATACACACAGCACATACACACAGCGCACACACAGCGCATACACAGCGCACACACAGCCCACACACAGCACATACACACAGCGCACACACAGCCCACACACACACAGCACATACACAGCGCACACACAGCACATACACACAGCACATACACACAGCACACACACAGCACATACACACAGCACATACACACAGCACACACACAGCACATACTCACAGCACATACACACAGCACACACACAGCACATACACACAGCACATACACACAGCACACACACAGCACATACTCACAGCACATACACACAGCACACACACAGCACATACACACAGCACATACACACAGCACACACACAGCACATACACACACACAGCACATACACACAGCACACACACAGCACACACACACAGCACATACACACAGCACACACACAGCACACACACAGCCCACACACAGCGCACACACAGCACATACACACAGCACATACACACAGCACATACACACAGCACACACACACAGCACATACACACAGCACACACAGCACATACACACAGCACATACACACAGCACACACACAGCACACACACAGCACATACACACAGCACATACACACAGCACACACACAGCACATACACACAGCACACACACAGCACATACACACAGCACATACACACAGCGCACACACAGCACATACACACACAGCACATACACACAGCACACACACAGCACAAACACACAGCACATACACACAGCACACACACACAGCACACACACACTGAACATACACACAGCACACACACAGCACACACACAGCACATACACACAGCACACACACACAGCACACACACACACATCACATAAACACACACACATACACACAGCACATACACACACAGCACATACACACAGCACACACACAGCACATACACACAGCACACACACAGCACATACACACACACAGCACATACACACAGCACAAACACACAGCACACACACAGCACATACACACAGCACATACACACAGCACATACACACAGCGCACACACACAGCGCACACACAGCACACACACAGCGCATACACACAGCACATACACACAGCACATACACACAGCGCACACACAGCACATACACACAGCACACACACAGCGCATACACACAGCACATACACACAGCACATACACACAGCACATACACACAGCACACACACAGCACATACACACAGCACGTACACAGCGCATACACACAGCACATACACACAGCACACACACAGCGCATACACACAGCACATACACACAGCACACACACAGCCCACAGCACATACACACAGCACACACACAGCCCACAGCACATACACACAGCACATACACACAGCCCACAGCACATACACACAGCACATACACACAGCACATACACACAGCACATACACACAGCACACACACACAGTACATACACACAGCACACACACAGCACATACACACAGCACATACACACAGCACACACACAGCACACACACAGCACATACACACAGCACATACACACAGCACACACACAGCACATACACACAGCACACACACAGCACACACACAGCACATACACACAGCACATACACACAGCGCACACACAGCACATACGCACACACAGCACATACACACAGCACACACACAGCACAAACACACAGCACATACACACAGCACACACACACAGCACACACACACTGAACATACACACAGCACACACACAGCACACACACACAGCACATACACACAGCACACACACACAGCACACACACACACATCACATACACACACACACATACACACAGCACATACACACACAGCACATACACACAGCACACACACAGCACATACACACAGCACACACACAGCACATACACACACAGCACATACACACAGCACAAACACACAGCACATACACACAGCACATACACACAGCACATACACACAGCACATACACACAGCGCACACACACAGCGCACACACAGCACACACACAGCGCATACACACAGCACATACACACAGCACATACACACAGCACATACACACAGCGCACACACAGCACATACACACAGCACACACACAGCGCATACACACAGCACATACACACAGCACATACACACAGCACATACACACAGCACATACACACAGCACACACACAGCACATACACACAGCACATACACAGCGCATACACAAAGCACATACACACAGGACACACACAGCGCATACACACAGCACATACACACAGCACACACACAGCGCATACACACAGCACATACACACAGCACACACACAGCCCACAGCACATACACACAGCACATACACACAGCCCACAGCACATACACACAGCACATACACACACACACACAGCGCATGGATGGCAAGTGAGAAAAAATCCTCCCACTTTTCTGGATAGAAAATCGCACGGATTCTTTATACGCTCGTGTGAATGTGGCCTAAAGCTGAGGGTTTGTTAGAGTGGAATAGGTTGGACGTCTAGGGCTGGTGGCAGCGTTTTCTCCCTTGATACATTGTAGCAAACTTTCAGGACAGGAGAGCGATTTTTCTGAACAAATGCGGACAGTGTGCACATAGCCTTAGGGTGTAAGAGAAGTGTCCGCGCTCCATGACAAGATCTTGGGGAGTTTTATGGACGGATGAGGATTGCTCACAATCAGACCGTCCAGGAGTTTGGCCTGTGGAGGCAGAAATTCTGATTTTCCGGGTCCTTTGTCTTCTGTAACGGCCCAGAATGTGGTCCGGTCCGCCGCACCTCCGTATTATCAGACGACTTCTCGCTCCTGTTCTCCTCCAGTTTGTGTCTCGTGTTTCTCCTCCTCGCTCTCCGCAGAGATTGGCAGAAAGTCCTGGTTTCCTTTCCAGAATCTATGCGGATGTAATCGATAGTCGCTAGCAGTTTTCCATTTTGCCGGTGATGGATGGCGAGAGCCGCGGATCCATACGGCCTGTATCCATCTCACCTTCCTCTCACTGACCTTCATCATCCGGATCTGTTGGGCGCAGACATCCCGACCCCTCGTTGTATTGATGGAGGAGGTGTGAGGAGATCGGTGCCGCCGTCACTCCTGCGCCAGGAGCATTATTACATTATTACAGACACAGTGTGACTGACGACCAGTAAGGGATACACGAGTATCCAGAGCGGATCCGGAGCTACCTGATATCCTCCAGTCACAGCCAGAGCTGCAGTTAGATACTCCTGAGCAGAGGCCTACTGGTCTCCAATCCATCCGATGCCCTGCTGGCACGTGGGGCCGGTGCTGCGGCTCTTGCCACATAGCAGAGGACTGAGCTGCCAAATCTATGAGAATGTCTGCGTAATCCCCGCAGCACAGAGATCAGTGGGGTCTTTATCAGGTGCCATTAGCGTGAATGTGACTGAGCTGCAATACCAAGGACCGCCACTACCTACCTTGTGGCGCTGTGACTGGTAGAGACGGAAGGCTACACCCGCCCCCCGCAGCTGATCCGCGAGGGCTGGAAGACGGATTCTTTTTCAGAAGACAAAAGCCATAAAGGGAACATTATTTGTGCAGGAGATTTTTGTGATGAATGGTGGCAGCTCTGCACTGATGTCCGCGCGATATTTACCGATAAGAACCTGTTCACACCTCTGTGGCTGTTCGTGTACGATGCTTTTCCTTGTGATGTGGCTCTGAACTGACAGAAACCTCCAACCTGAATATTTGCTGAGGAAACGCCATTCATATCGTGTCCCGGAAAAACCTGTGTAAATGCAGCTTTATGGGGGACTAGAGGGCTACCGCCGACCAGAGGGGGACGGGGGGCCGCTCCGGTGATCAGAGATGCTTCTGCATTTCTGCTGTCATCTGCCGGCTCCTTGCATCATCCCATTCACAAGACAGAAATCACAGCAGAACGAATGTAGGAACCGCGCTCCCCCCAATCACCAGCGCCGGGAGCTGAGATATGTTGTGAGCCCCAATGGGGACAGCGATGACGATGTCTGTAAAGCGCTGCGGAATATGTAAAAATAAGATTATTATTATTATGTGGGGCTGATTGTGGTGAGGTATTATCTGCCGGCAGCTTCCCTTCATGGCACAGACTTGTAGAGGGGCAGACGATTCAGCCATTGTGGTTTGTGCCCTCGTTTTCCCGCATTGTGGTTTGTGCCCTCGTTTTCCGGCATTGTGCTTTGTGCCCTCGTTTTCCGGCATTGTGGTTTGTGCCGTCGTTTTCCGCCATTGTGGTTTGTGCCCTCGTTTTCCGCCATTGTGGTTTGTGCCCTCGTTTTCCGCCATTGTGGTTTGTGCCGTCGTTTTCCGGCATTGTGGTTTGTGCCCTCGTTTTCCTCCATTGTGGTTTGTGCCGTCGTTTTCCGGCATTGTGGTTTGTGCCCTCGTTTTCCCGCATTGTGGTTTGTGCCCTCGTTTTCCGGCATTGTGCTTTGTGCCCTCGTTTTCCGGCATTGTGGTTTGTGCCGTCGTTTTCCGCCATTGTGGTTTGTGCCGTCGTTTTCCGGCATTGTGCTTTGTGCCCTCGTTTTCTGGCATTGTGCTTTGTGCCGTCGTTTTCCGGCATTGTGGTTTGTGCCGTTGTTTTCCGGCATTGTGGTTTGTGCCATTGTTTTCCGGCATTCTGGTTTGTGCCGTCGTTTTCCGGCATTGTGGTTTGTGCCGTCGTTTTCCGGCATTGCGGTTTGTGCCCTCGTTTTCCGGCATTGCGGTTTGTGCCGTCGTTTTCCGGCATTGCGGTTTGTGCCGTCGTTTTCCGGCATTGTGGTTTGTGCCCTCGTTTTCCGGCATTGTGGTTTGTGCCCTCGTTTTCCTCCATTGTGGTTTGTGCCCTCGTTTTCCTCCATTGTGGTTTGTGCCCTCGTTTTCCGGCATTGTGGTTTGTGCCGTCGTTTTCCGGCATTGTGGTTTGTGCCCTCGTTTTCCGGCATTGTGGTTTGTGCCCTCGTTTTCCTCCATTGTGGTTTGTGCCCTCGTTTTCCGGCATTGTGGTTTGTGCCCTCGTTTTCCGGCATTGTGGTTTGTGCCCTCGTTTTCCGGCATTGTGGTTTGTGCCCTCGTTTTCCGGCATTGTGGTTTGTGCCCTCGTTTTCCTCCATTGTGGTTGGTGCCCTCGTTTTCCGGCATTGTGGTTTGTGCCCTCGTTTTCCGGCATTGTGGTTTGTGCCCTCGTTTTCCTCCATTGTGGTTTGTGCCCTCGTTTTCCGGCATTGTGGTTTGTGCCGTCGTTTTCCGGCATTGTGGTTTGTGCCCTCGTTTTCCTCCATTGTGGTTTGTGCCCTCGTTTTCCGGAATTGTGGTTTGTGCCGTCGTTTTCCTCCATTGTGGTTTGTGCCCTCGTTTTCCGGCATTGTGGTTTGTGCCCTCGTTTTCCGGCATTGTGGTTTGTGCCGTCGTTTTCCGGCATTGTGGTTTGTGCCCTCGTTTTCCGGCATTGTGGTTTGTGCCCTCGTTTTCCTCCATTGTGGTTTGTGCCCTCGTTTTCCGGCATTGTGGTTTGTGCCCTCGTTTTCCGGCATTGTGGTTTGTGCCCTCGTTTTCCGGCATTGTGGTTTGTGCCCTCGTTTTCCGGCATTGTGGTTTGTGCCGTCGTTTTCCGCCATTGTGGTTTGTGCCCTCGTTTTCCGGCATTGTGGTTTGTGCCCTCGTTTTCCGGCATTGTGGTTTGTGCCCTCGTTTTCCGCCATTGTGGTTTGTGCCCTCGTTTTCCGGCATTGTGGTTTGTGCCCTCGTTTTCCGGCATTGTGGTTTGTGCCCTCGTTTTCCGGCATTGTGGTTTGTGCCCTCGTTTTCTGGCATTGTGGTTTGTGCCCTCGTTTTCCTCCATTGTGGTTTGTGCCCTCGTTTTCCGGCATTGTGGTTTGTGCCCTCGTTTTCCGGCATTGTGGTTTGTGCCCTCGTTTTCCGGCATTGTGGTTTGTGCCGTCGTTTTCCGGCATTGTGGTTTGTGCCCTCGTTTTCCGCCATTGTGGTTTGTGCCCTCGTTTTCCGGCATTGTGGTTTGTGCCCTCGTTTTCCGGCATTGTGGTTTGTGCCCTCGTTTTCCGGCATTGTGGTTTGTGCCCTCGTTTTCCGGCATTGTGGTTTGTGCCCTCGTTTTCCGGCATTGTGGTTTGTGCCCTCGTTTTCCGGCATTGTGGTTTGTGCCCTCGTTTTCCGGCATTGTGGTTTGTGCCCTCGTTTTCCGGCATTGTGGTTTGTGCCGTCGTTTTCCGGCATTGTGGTTTGTGCCCTCGTTTTCTGGCATTGTGGTTTGTGCCCTCGTTTTCCTCCATTGTGGTTTGTGCCCTCGTTTTCCGGCATTGTGGTTTGTGCCCTCGTTTTCCGGCATTGTGGTTTGTGCCCTCGTTTTCCGGCATTGTGGTTTGTGCCGTCGTTTTCCGGCATTGTGGTTTGTGCCCTCGTTTTCCGCCATTGTGGTTTGTGCCCTCGTTTTCCGGCATTGTGGTTTGTGCCCTCGTTTTCCGGCATTGTGGTTTGTGCCCTCGTTTTCCGGCATTGTGGTTTGTGCCCTCGTTTTCCGGCATTGTGGTTTGTGCCCTCGTTTTCCGCCATTGTGGTTTGTGCCCTCGTTTTCCGCCATTGTGGTTTGTGCCCTCGTTTTCCGGCATTGTGGTTTGTGCCCTCGTTTTCCGGCATTGTGGTTTGTGCCCTCGTTTTCCGGCATTGTGGTTTGTGCCCTCGTTTTCCGGCATTGTGGTTTGTGCCCTCGTTTTCCGGCATTGTGGTTTGTGCCCTCGTTTTCCGGCATTGTGGTTTGTGCCCTCGTTTTCTGGCATTGTGGTTTGTGCCCTCGTTTTCCTCCATTGTGGTTTGTGCCCTCGTTTTCCGGCATTGTGGTTTGTGCCCTCGTTTTCCGGCATTGTGGTTTGTGCCCTCGTTTTCCGGCATTGTGGTTTGTGCCGTCGTTTTCCGGCATTGTGGTTTGTGCCCTCGTTTTCCGCCATTGTGGTTTGTGCCCTCGTTTTCCGGCATTGTGGTTTGTGCCCTCGTTTTCCGGCATTGTGGTTTGTGCCCTCGTTTTCCGGCATTGTGGTTTGTGCCCTCGTTTTCCGGCATTGTGGTTTGTGCCCTCGTTTTCCGGCATTGTGGTTTGTCGTTTTCCTGGCCTTTTATTGCCGCTGTCTCTGGCATTTTTCCTGTAGAAACAACTTCATTGGCAAAAAGAGCAACTCCGGTGTGTAACAGGCTGAAGAGCGGGTGGAGGAGACTTCTGGGGGTCCGGCGTTTTGGGGCCCCGTCATTGACTGCAGGGCGCTCATATGATTCGGCACCATGAGCTTATTATTTGCAGTGATATCGCGGTGACTCTCACTATATCTTCTTTCCATGAATATTATGACTATTATTAATATTGGGCGTTGGGGGCTGGGACGCGTTTCCGTATCTTTACGTCTCTTTCCAGGAACGCTCGCCATAAGGCGATTACCTGATATTTAACTCAATATCACAAAGCAATAAAGTTGCATTTTCAGCTAAACAAAAAAAAAATTGCAATTGTACGGATATTGAGTTTAATTCACCGCTTTATTTTAAATATGAGGGAAAATGCGCGAGGACTTAAACAGCGGTGAATTTCTAATAAAAATCTGTTCCTCCAATGTTGCTTCAAATGAACTTTTAACAATCTGGTGTCAGCATAATCCCTCAGTGAATTAATCTGTTACTTCGGTTTTTTCTACCATTCTTTATGTAAATAGCAAGCTGTTCCGTCTCGTGAGTGACAGGACGTGTTATGAGCAGGTAGAGCGCAGAATACGAATTCTGAGACCACCGAATAAAATGCAAGAAAATAAAACAATAAAGCAGCAGCGGCAGCGGCGGCCGATGTTCTCCTTACAGCTGCTCCCAGCGTCCTCATAGTGAAGCTTGTGATCCGGCCCCGCGGCTCTTAATTAACCAGTCGCCTGCATAATAAGCAAATTGTTAATTAACAGGTGTACAGCGCGGCTCTGCTCTCTGCATGCAGGTGTACAGTGTGGGCTCTGCGCTCTGCGTGCAGGTGTACAGTGTGAGCTCTGCGCTCTGCATGCAGATGTACAGTGTGGGCTCTGCGCTCTGCGTGCAGGTGTACAGTGTGGGCTCCGCGCTCTGCGTGCAGGTGTACAGTGTGGGCTCTGCGCTCTGCGTGCAGGTGTACAATGTGGGCTCTGCGTACAGGTGTACAGTGTGGGCTCTGCGCTCTGCATGCAGGTGTACAGTGAGGGCACTGCGTGCAGGTGTACAGTGTGGGCTCTGCGCTCTGCATGCAGGTGTACAGTGAGGGCTCTTCGCTCTGCGTGCAGGTGTACAGTGAGAGCTCTGCGCTCTGCATGCAGGTGTACAGTGTGGGCTCTGTGCTCTGCATGCAGGTGTACAGTGTTGGCTCTGCGCACAGGTGTACAATGTGGGCTCCGCGCTCTGTGTGCAGGTGTACAGTGTGGGCTCCGCGCTCTGCGTGCAGGTTTACAGTGTGGGCTCTGTGATCTGCGTTCAGGGGTATAGTGTGGGCTCTGCGCTCAGGTGTACAGTGTGGGCTCTGCGATCTGCGTTCAGGTGTACAGTGTGGGCTCTGCGTGCAGGTGTACAGTGTGGGCTCTGCACTCTGCGTGCAGGTGTACAGTGTGGGATCTGCGCTCTGCGTGCAGGTATACAATGTGGGCTCTGCGTACAGGTGTACAGTGTGGGCTCTGCGTGCAGGTGTACAGTGTGGGCTCTGCGTGCAGGTGTACAGTGTGGGCTCTGCGTACAGGTGTACAGTGTGGGCTCTGCGTACAGGTGTACAGTGTGGGCTCTGCATACAGGTGTACAGTGTGCGCTCTGTATGCAGGTGTACAGTGTGAGCTCTGCACTCTGCGTGCAGGTGTACAATGTGGGCTCTGCGTTCTGCGTGCAGGTGTACATTGCGGGCTCTGCGTATAGGTGTACACTGTGGGCTCTGCGTGCAGGTGTACAGTATATTTTATGCTTCATGTTTCATGCTCCATGTTTCATGCTTCATGTTTCATGCTCCATGTTTCATGCTTCATGTTTCATGCTTCATGTTTCATGCTCCATGTTTCATGCTCCATGCTTCATGCTTCATGTTTCATGCTCCATGTTTCATGCTTCATGTTTCATGCTCCATGTTTCATGCTTCATGTTTCATGCTTCATGTTTCATGCTCCATGTTTCATGCTTCATGTTTAATGCTCCATGTTTCATGCTTCATGTTTCATGCTTCATGTTTCATGCTCCATGTTTCATGCTCCATGTTTCATGCTTCATGTTTCCTGCTCCATGTTTCATGCTTCATGCTCCATGTTTCATGCTTCATGTTTCATGCTTCATGTTTCATGCTCCATGTTTCATGCTCCATGTTTCATGCTTCATGTTTCATGCTTCATGTTTCATGCTCCATGTTTCATGCTCCATGTTTCATGCTTCATATTTCATGTTTCATCCTTCATGTTTTATGCTTCATGCCTCATGTTTTATGTTTCATGCTTCATGTTTTATGCTTCATGTTTCATGCTTCATGTTTTATGCTTCATGTTTCATGCTCCATGTTTCATGCTTCATGTTTCTTGCTCCATGTTTCATGCTTCATGTTTCATGCTCCATGTTTCATGCTCCATGTTTCATGCTTCATATTTCATGTTTCATCCTTCATGTTTTATGCTTCATGCCTCATGTTTTATGTTTCATGCTTCATGTTTCATGCTTCATGTTTTATGCTTCATGTTTCATGCTTCATGTTTTATGCTTCATGTTTTATGCTTCATGTTTCATGTTTCATGTTTTATGCTTCATGTTTTATGCTTCATGTTTTATGCTTCATGTTTCATCCTTCATGTTTCATGCTCCATGTTTCATGCTTCATGTTTCATGCTCCATGTTTCATGCTTCATGTTTCATGCTTCATGTTTTATGCTTCATGTTTTATGCTTCATGTTTCATGCTCCATGTTTCATGCTTCATGTTTCATGCTTCATGTTTTATGCTTCATGTTTCATGCTTCATGTTTCATGCTTCATGTTTTATGCTTCATGTTTCATCCTTCATGCTTCATGTTTCATCCTTCATGCTTCATGTTTTATGCTTCATGTTTCATCCTTCATGCTTCGTGTTTCATGCTTCATGTTTCATCCTTCATGCTTCATGTTTTATGCTTCATGCTTCATGTTTCATGCTTCATGTTTCATGCTTCATGTTTTATGCTTCATGTTTCATGCTCCATGTTTCATGCTTCATGTTTCATGCTTCATGTTTTATGCTTCATGTTTCATGCTTCATGTTTTATGCTTCATGTTTCATCCTTCATGCTTCATGTTTCATCCTTCATGCTTCATGTTTCATGCTTCATGTTTCATCCTTCATGCTTCATGTTTCATCCTTCATGCTTCATGTTTCATGCTTCATGTTTCATGCTTCATGTTTTATGCTTCATGTTTCATGCTTCATGCTTTATGTTTCATGCTTCATGTTTTATGCTTCATGTTTCATGCTTCATGTTTCATGTTTCATGCTTCATGTTTCATGTTTTATGTTTCAGGCTTCATGTTTCATGCTTCATGTTTTATGCATCATGTTTTATGTTTTATGTTTCATGCTTCATGTTTCATCCTTCATGTCTTTTGCTTCATGTTTCATGCTTCATGTTTCATGCTTCATGCTTCATGTTTCATGCTTCATGTTTCATGCTTCATGCTTCATGTTTCATGTTTCATGCTTCATGCTTCATGTTTCATGCTTCATGTTTCATCCTTCATGCTTCATGTTTCATCCTTCATGCTTCATGTTTTATGCTTCATGCTTCATGTTTCATGCTTCATGTTTCATGCTTCATGTTTTATGCTTCATGTTTCATGCTTCATGCTTTATGTTTCATGCTTCATGTTTTATGCTTCATGTTTCATGCTTCATGTTTCATGTTTCATGCTTCATGTTTCATGTTTTATGTTTCAGGCTTCATGTTTCATGCTTCATGTTTTATGCTTCATATTTTATGTTTCATGCTTCATGTTTCATCCTTCATGCTTCATGTTTCATCCTTCATGCTTCATGTTTCATGCTTCATGTTTTATGCTTCATGTTTTATGCTTCATGTTTCATGCTTCATGTTTCATCCTTCATGTTTCATGCTTCATGTTTCATGCTTCACGTTTTATGCTTCATGTTTCATGCTTCATGTTTTATGATTCATGTTTCATGCTTCATGTTTTATGCTTCATGTTTCATACTTCATGTTTCATGCTTCATTTTTTATGCTTCATGTTTCATGCTTCTTGTTTCATGCTTTATGTTTTATGCTTCATGTTTCATGTTTCATCCTTCATGCTTCATGTTTTATGTTTCATGTTTCATGCTTCATGCTTCATGCTCCATGTTTCATGTTTCATGCTTCATGTTTTATGCTTCATGTTTCATGTTTTATGCTTCTTGTTTCATGCTTCATGTTTCATGCTTCATGTTTCATGCTTCATGTTTTATGATTCATGTTTCATGCTTCATGTTTCATGCTTCATGCTCCATGTTTCATGCTTCATGTTTCATGCTTCATGTTTCATGCTCCATGTTTCATGTTTCACCCTTCATGCTTCATGCTCCATGTTTCATGCTTCATGTTTCATGCTTCATGTTTCATGCTCCATGTTTCATGTTTCATCCTTCATGCTTCATGCTCCATGTTTCATGCTTCATGTTTCATGCTTCGTGTTTCATGCTTCATCTTTCATGTTTCATGTTTCATCCTTCATGCTTCATGCTCCATGTTTCATGCTTCATGTTTCATGCTTCATGTTTTATGCTTCATGTTTCATGCTTCATGTTTCATGATTCGTGTTTCATGCTTCATGTTTCATCCTTCATGCTTCATGTTTCATGCTTCATGTTTCATGTTTCATCCTTCATGTTTCATGTTTCATCCTTCATCTTTCATGTTTCATGCTTCATGTTTCATGCTTCATGCTTCATGTTTCATGTTTCATGCTTCATGTTTCATGCTTCATGTTTCATGCTTCATCCTTCATGCTTCATCCTTCATGCTTCATGCTTCATGTTTCATCCTTCATGTTTCATGCTTCATGTTTCATGCTTCATGTTTCATCCTTCATGCTTCATGTTTCATGCTTCATGCTTCATGTTTCATGCTTCATGTTTCATGCTTCATCCTTCATGCTTCATGTTTCATCCTTCATGTTTCATGCTTCATGTTTTATGTTTCATGCTTCATGCTTCATGCTTCATGTTTCATCCTTCATGCTTCATGTTTCATGTTTCATGCTTCATGTTTCATGCTTCATGTTTCATGCTTCATGTTTCATGCTTCATGCTTCATCCTTCATGCTTCATCCTTCATGCTTCATGTTTCATGCATCATGCTTCATGTCTCTTGCTTCATGTTTCATGCTTCATGTTTCATGCTTCATGTTTTATGCTTCATGTTTCATGTTTCATGCTTCATGTTTTATGCTTCATGCTTCATGTTTCATGCTTCATGCTTCATCCTTCATGTTTCATCCTTCATGCTTCATGTCTCTTGCTTCATGTTTCATCCTTCATGCTTCACCCTTCATGCTTCATGTCTCTTGCTTCATGTTTCATCCTTCATGTTTTATGCTTCATGTTTCATGCTTCATGTTTTATGCTTCATGTTTCATGCTTCATGCTTCATGTTTCATGCATCATGCTTCATGTCTCTTGCTTCATGCTTCATGTTTTATGCTTCATGTTTCATGCTTCATGTTTCATGTTTCATCCTTCATGTTTCATGCTTCATGTTTTATGCATCATGCTTCATGTCTCTTGCTTCATGCTTCATGTTTCATGCTTCATGTTTCATCCTTCATGTTTTATGCTTCATGTTTCATGTTTCATGCTTCATGTCTGATGCTTCATGTTTCATCCTTCATGTTTTATGCTTCATGTTTCATGCATCATGCTTCATGTCTCTTGCTTCATGTTTCATGCTTCATGTTTCATGTTTCATGTTTCATGCTTCATGCTTCATGTTTTATGCTTCATGTTTCATGCTTCATGTTTCATCCTTCATGTTTCATGCATCATGCTTCATGTCTCTTGCTTCATGCTTCATCCTTCATGTTTTATGCTTCATGTTTCATGTTTCATGCTTCATGCTTCATGTTTCATGCATCATGCTTCATGTCTCTTGCTTCATGTTTCATCCTTCATGTTTTATGCTTCATGTTTCATGTTTCATGCTTCATGTTTCATGCATCATGCTTCATGTCTCTTGCTTCATGCTTCATGTTTCATGTTTTATGCTTCATGTTTCATGCTTCATGTTTCATATTTCATCCTTCATGTTTCATGCTTCATGTTTCATGCATCATGCTTCATGTCTCTTGCTTCATGTTTCATCCTTCATGTTTCATGCTTCATGTTTTGTTTTCTTTTCCCAGAGGAGCATTGCGTGGCCTATAAGTCCCCTTACACTGGCATGTCAGGCTGGTCACTGTGCACAGAGACACGTTGGCTTACACAGTCTGCACCGTCCATATTTCTGTAGATTTTCACGTTTTCTTTGCCGTGATCGGTCGCAGATGCTTCATCTTTGGGTTCGATGCTCGAGGGTCACCTTGATATTTCAGGCTCTATATTCACCATCTGCAGTAATTGGGCCAAGTGGTGAAATGCTCTACCCCAAACTCCGGATTATCAATCTAAATCTTGGCCCCTATTAGTCGACCAATGAAGAGGAATAATATGGCGTCCGTGCAGCCCCTCGGGTCCGTACCATATGTTCAGTGGGTTCATGAGAGGAGGGAGCAGAGTACGGCGCTCTGTGCTGTTACATTACTGAGGACCGGTGGCACCATGGTAGGTTTGCGGATCGCTGCAAGAACTGCTAGCTGTTCAGCGGGTTGCATCCCACTGGGGTGTTTAGACCATTAATCGGGGGTCCATAGGGCAGATCGTATCCACTGTAGATCTCTGTAATTTTTAGGAATGTAATTTCTTCAATTTAATAAATCCTCTTGATCGCTACAATTAGTTCCACTGATAAATCAGATCTCATGCTCTATCAGCAGTGTTGGCGTCCTCATAGCAACGTTCTGCACTTCTGCCTGATAGGTGAAGGGTTAATAGTAATGAATACTGATTTGCCAGCATTATTTACTGCTTTCCATGATTACACTGTGAAATGCTCGCAGCCATTCCTGACAACAGCCGAGGTTAATGAGTTTCTAAACTCAGAGATTCCTGATAGGTGTTGAAACGACCTGGTCCTTTCCCTGGGACTGAAGAACAGGTGCAGACGATGCTCAATGTACCAACTTTCCAGCTGCACCTTGCGCCGACAACAAGAAAACAGCCTCTTACAGCGAGTTGCATCAGCCCTTAAGATGGATCTGAGTAAACAAACGAGATGTAGAATAAACAGCAGGATGTAAAAAACAGCTTCTGAGCACCTGGAGTGCTCCGTGAGATCATCGCGCGCGCCCTCCGACTCCTCAGCAACTTGTTTTCCAGCTAAATACTTGTTTGTTTTTCTTGGTTGACAACTTTCCACTCGGTATTAAGTATCCTACAAAAAATAAGGAAAATAGAAGACAAAAAGGAAAATCTGAATAAAATCATGCAGCAATGAATTGAATTAAAATGACTGAAAAGTAACAAATAATAAAATAATGAAACAAACCACAAAACAAAGGGAATAAATTAATATATTTTTAATTCAACAAAAAAAAACTTTGATTCTACTAACAATTTTTTTTGTAACACTTTCTTGTAACTCTCCTCCTTTCTTGTAACACTTTCTTGTAACTCTCCTCCTTTCTTGTAACACTTTCTTGTAACTCTCCTTCTTTCTTGTAACACTTTCTTGTAACTCTCCTTCTTTCTTGTAACACTTTCTTGTAACTCTCCTTCTTTCTTGTAACACTTTCTTGTAACTCTCCTTTCTTGTAATACTTTCTTGTAACTCTCCTTCTTTCTTCTAACACTTTCTTGTAACTCTCCTTTCTTCTAACACTTTCTTGTAACTCTCCTTCTTTCTTCTAACACTTTCTTGTAACTCTCCTTTCTTGTAATACTTTCTTGTAACTCTCCTTCTTTCTTGTAACACTTTCTTGTAACTCTCCTTCTTTCTTCTAACACTTTCTTGTAACTCTCCTTTCTTGTAATACTTTCTTGTAACTCTCCTTCTTTCTTCTAACACTTTCTTGTAACTCTCCTTCTTTCTTCTAACACTTTCTTGTAACTCTCCTTCTTTCTTCTAACACTTTCTTGTAACTCTCCTTTCTTGTAATACTTTCTTGTAACTCTCCTTCTTTCTTGTAACACTTTCTTGTAACTCTCCTTCTTTCTTCTAACACTTTCTTGTAACTCTCCTTCTTTCTTCTAACACTTTCTTGTAACTCTCCTTCTTTCTTCTAACACTTTCTTGTAACTCTCCTTCTTTCTTCTAACACTTTCTTGTAACTTTCCTTTCTTGTAATACTTTCTTGTAACTCTCCTTCTTTCTTGTAACACTTTCTTGTAACTCTCCTTCTTTCTTCTAACACTTTCTTGTAACTCTCCTTTCTTGTAATACTTTCTTGTAACTCTCCTTCTTTCTTCTAACACTTTCTTGTAACTCTCCTTTCTTGTAATACTTTCTTGTAACTCTCCTTCTTTCTTCTAACACTTTCTTGTAACTCTCCTTCTTTCTTCTAACACTTTCTTGTAACTCTCCTTCTTTCTTCTAACACTTTCTTGTAACTCTCCTTTCTTGTAATACTTTCTTGTAACTCTCCTTCTTTCTTCTAACACTTTCTTGTAACTCTCCTTCTTTCTTCTAACACTTTCTTGTAACTCTCCTTCTTTCTTCTAACACTTTCTTGTAACTCTCCTTCTTTCTTCTAACACTTTCTTGTAACTCTCCTTCTTTCTTCTAACACTTTCTTGTAACTCTCCTTTCTTGTAATACTTTCTTGTAACTCTCCTTCTTTCTTGTAACACTTTCTTGTAACTCTCCTTCTTTCTTCTAACACTTTCTTGTAACTCTCCTTTCTTGTAATACTTTCTTGTAACTCTCCTTCTTTCTTCTAACACTTTCTTGTAACTCTCCTTTCTTGTAATACTTTCTTGTAACTCTCCTTCTTTATTGTAACACTTTCTTGTAACTCTCCTTCTTTCTTGTAACACTTTCTTGTAACTCTCCTTCTTTCTTCTAACACTTTCTTGTAACTCTCCTTTCTTGTAATACTTTCTTGTAACTCTCCTTCTTTCTTCTAACACTTTCTTGTAACTCTCCTTTCTTCTAACACTTTCTTGTAACTCTCCTTCTTTCTTCTAACACTTTCTTGTAACTCTCCTTTCTTGTAATACTTTCTTGTAACTCTCCTTCTTTCTTGTAACACTTTCTTGTAACTCTCCTTCTTTCTTCTAACACTTTCTTGTAACTCTCCTTTCTTGTAATACTTTCTTGTAACTCTCCTTCTTTCTTCTAACACTTTCTTGTAACTCTCCTTCTTTCTTCTAACACTTTCTTGTAACTCTCCTTCTTTCTTCTAACACTTTCTTGTAACTCTCCTTTCTTGTAATACTTTCTTGTAACTCTCCTTCTTTCTTCTAACACTTTCTTGTAACTCTCCTTCTTTCTTCTAACACTTTCTTGTAACTCTCCTTCTTTCTTCTAACACTTTCTTGTAACTCTCCTTCTTTCTTCTAACACTTTCTTGTAACTCTCCTTTCTTGTAATACTTTCTTGTAACTCTCCTTCTTTCTTGTAACACTTTCTTGTAACTCTCCTTCTTTCTTCTAACACTTTCTTGTAACTCTCCTTTCTTGTAATACTTTCTTGTAACTCTCCTTCTTTCTTCTAACACTTTCTTGTAACTCTCCTTTCTTGTAATACTTTCTTGTAACTCTCCTTCTTTCTTCTAACACTTTCTTGTAACTCTCCTTCTTTCTTCTAACACTTTCTTGTAACTCTCCTTCTTTCTTCTAACACTTTCTTGTAACTCTCCTTTCTTGTAATACTTTCTTGTAACTCTCCTTCTTTCTTCTAACACTTTCTTGTAACTCTCCTTCTTTCTTCTAACACTTTCTTGTAACTCTCCTTCTTTCTTCTAACACTTTCTTGTAACTCTCCTTCTTTCTTCTAACACTTTCTTGTAACTCTCCTTCTTTCTTCTAACACTTTCTTGTAACTCTCCTTTCTTGTAATACTTTCTTGTAACTCTCCTTCTTTCTTGTAACACTTTCTTGTAACTCTCCTTCTTTCTTCTAACACTTTCTTGTAACTCTCCTTCTTTCTTCTAACACTTTCTTGTAACTCTCCTTCTTTCTTCTAACACTTTCTTGTAACTCTCCTTCTTTCTTCTAACACTTTCTTGTAACTCTCCTTTCTTGTAATACTTTCTTGTAACTCTCCTTCTTTCTTCTAACACTTTCTTGTAACTCTCCTTCTTTCTTCTAACACTTTCTTGTAACTCTCCTTTCTTGTAATACTTTCTTGTAACTCTCCTTCTTTCTTCTAACACTTTCTTGTAACTCTCCTTCTTTCTTCTAACACTTTCTTGTAACTCTCCTTTCTTGTAATACTTTCTTGTAACTCTCCTTCTTTCTTCTAACACTTTCTTGTAACTCTCCTTCTTTCTTCTAACACTTTCTTGTAACTCTCCTTTCTTGTAATACTTTCTTGTAACTCTCCTTCTTTCTTGTAACACTTTCTTGTAACTCTCCTTCTTTCTTCTAACACTTTCTTGTAACTCTCCTTTCTTGTAATACTTTCTTGTAACTCTCCTTTCTTGTAATACTTTCTTGTAACTCTCCTTCTTTCTTGGTATACTTGATTTCTTTTACTTTATTATTTTGCAATGAAATTAGATTTTATTATCAAACCTTTCAGTGCATTTTGTACAACTTTTCTCAGCTCTCACAATCGATGTGTCTTTCCAGAGATACCATTGATAAATGTCCCAGCTGTTGTTACATTATAGTAAACCACCGCAGAGCCGTGCACATTTCTTTTCCAGCTGCTTTGCTACCATTTCTTTTACACTATTAGATTTCCAACAAGGAAAATAATTTAAAACAAGCAAAAAAAACATTAGTTCTACTAATGCAATGCAGTTTATCATAAAAACTATTATCTTGACATTTCTGAGAACTGTGTATGCAAAATCCAAAGAAATGTTTAATTGTGCAACTCTTAAAGGGGTTTTCCACTTTCAAAAGCAAATGTTTGCTGCCATGTAAAATAGCACAGACATCATCCTCACCAAATTCAGTGCCAGCTCCCCGCCATGGCACCATTCTCTGTGTGTTGGTGTTAGAGGTGATGTCATGACTACAGTGCACTTCACCACTGCAGCAAATAACTGAGCTAAGCAGTTCATGTACCGCTGCACCATCCTCTACACTGACATTCTGCTGAGTGCTCACATCCACCACACTGACGTACCACTGAGTACTCACCTTCCGCCACACTAACGTTCCGCTGAGTGCTCATGTCCACGACGCTGATGTTCTGGTGAGTGCTCTTGTCCACCTGTCACGAGTGTGTCAGAGGTGACAGACAGTCGCCCTGTGGTTGGTTGCAGGAGATCCCTTTGTTTGGCATTACAGACATCTTCTTAGCCGTCTCACTCTAGGACCCAGCGGCTACCTCCCTCCTGCTTTAATTGACAATCAGGCCTGGGTGTTTAAATACTTCCTGGTTGCTACAGAGAGGTGCCGGTAATATTCACATGAACCCTTGTGAGGGCTTGGAGAAAGTGCAGCTCTTACTTCCTCTCTGGTGCTAAGAGGACGTGTGTTCCATCTCTCTGAAGTCAACTCAAGCTAAGCTACTTTCCTCGTGTCTGTCTCCCTTTGCGGTCTTTAGTCGTCAGTGGGGATCGACTAGTGCTCTTTCCCCCTTCCCTATCCCCCTACGGAAATACAGGGATAGGTTCCTGTGCGGCGATTGGTGAGGAACCAATATAGGGTCGGTAGGGGGAGACAGGGTGATTCCAGATCAGCCTAGGAGGTCTCCACTTCCCCCTTTCCCTAGTGTCTGGGCTCCCTTCCCCTCATCCCGTCGTGTCACACTTTGTCTTTCCTACACTGTGCGTGACATTATCATCGGCCGTGCACAAAAAAAAAAAGCTGACTCTTTGGTTTAATTGTTTTTTTTTTTTTTCCCTTTCTCCCTTGGTATGGGATCAGTGGCGGAGCTCGCAGAGCAGTTCTGCTGTCTGTCTCTGGAGGTGAATGGCCTCCGCTGTGAGGTTCAGCAGCAACATCAGCTGTTACAGGTCGCCAATATGGGGGTCTCCGCAGGTAGGCCTGTCCAGCCTGAACCCAAGGTTGCCCTCCCGGATAGGTTTCAGGAGGTAGGGACAAGTTTTTTGTATTCAAGGAGGCCTGAAAACTGTAATTTAAACTTCGTCCTTACTCCTCCGGTAATGAGGAGGAGCGGGTTGGCATTGTGATCTCTCTACTGCAGGGAGATCCTCAGTCGCGGGCACTTTCGTTACTGCAGGATTCGGTTTGTCTCCAGTCTGTGGAGGGGTTTTTCGGGGCTCTTGCCCTCATCTATGATGACCCTGACCGAGTCTCCTTGGTGGAGTCCAGGCTTCATCTCCTTCAGCAGGGGAATCGGTCAGTGGAGACGTTCAGTTCGGAATTCCGTAGATGAGCAACGGATTCCAAATGGAAGGACTCAGCCCTTAGAAGTCAATTTTGTGAGGGTCTTACTGAAAGGTTGAAAGATGCCTTGGCTGTATATGAAACTCCTCAGTCCTTGGAGGCTGCCATGTCATTGGCCATACGTCTTGATAGACGCCTTTGGGATAGACAGGTGAGACCACCTTCTCTGGGGCCTTCTTGTCAGGGTTGTGTACCTCCGCCGGGGGAGTGGTCTGGGGTTGAGCCAGTACTGGGGGGGTGGAGGAGCCCATGCAGTTAGAGGGTGCCTTTACATCATACGCTTCCCTGGAGATTCGTGAGAAAAAAGGCGTATTTTTTGTGTGGGGAAAAAGGGACATTTTATTGGGACCTGTCCTTCAATTCCTAAACAAAAGGAGACTCGTTTAACTCTCGCTAGTCTGGAGTTGGATAATAAGGGGTGCACTTGTTGCCAACCTGCAGTTCCCGGTTTGTCCTGACAGCAGAGGTGGTGCTAGAGAGAAAAACCGAGAACAATTCTGTGTTTGCTGACAGTGGAGCCAGAGTCAGCATTGTTGATGCTGAGTTTGTGAAGACTCACGGTCTTGCTTGCTGGACTTTAGCTAAACCAATTTTTATCTTCGCCATCGACTCGGCGCCACTTGCACAGAAAGCATTTACTCAGATTGTACATAATATAAAACTGAGGGTGGGGTCGGTTCATTGTGAAATAATCCCGTGCTATGTCCTGGACAATCTTCCCACCCCAATTGCTTTGGGTCTTCCCTGGCTGGTGAAACATAATCCGCTGGTGGATTGGCAAACCGGGGAGATTATTGAATGGGGAGATTACTGCCATGAGAACTGTCTAGATATTTCCATTGCTGCTGTCTCTGCAGAGATGCTGCCCGCTTTTCTGTCTGATTTTGAGGACGTTTTTTCTGAGAGGGGGTGTCAGGATTTGCCTCCTCATCGTGCTTATGACTGTCCTATTAACCTGACCCCCGGATCTAAACTACCGAAGCTCAGACTGTATAATCTTTCTGGCCCTGAGAGACAAGCCATGAAGGATTTCATTGCGGAAAGTCTGGAGAAGGAACATATCAGACCCTCATCTTCGCCCGTGGCGGCAGGGTTCTTTTCTGTGAAGAAAAAATATGGCGGTCTACATCCCTGTTTAGATTTCCGGGAATTCCGGGAATTAAATCAAATTACCATCTGTGATCCATACCCTCTTCCTCTGATTCCTGATCTGTTCAGCCAGGTTGTTGTAGCTAAGGTATTCTCCATGTTGGAATGAAGGGGAGCCTACAAACTGGTCAGAATCAGAGAAGAGGATGAATGGAAAATGGCGTTCAATACCCCGGAAGGACATTTCGAGAGTCTGGTTTTGCCTTTTGGTTTGACTCATGCACCTGCGGTATTCCAGCATTTCATAAATTACATTTTCCATCATTTGGTGGGCAGGTTTGTGGTGGTCTAGCTGGACGATATTTTGGTTTACTCACCTGATTTTGAGACACATCGGGGGCATGTTAAGCAGGTGCTCCAGATATTAAGGGATAACAAACTCTGTCCAGGAGGTGCAGTTTTTGGGGTACTTGTTGTCATCTTTGGGTTTTCGGATGGATCCGGAGAAGATCCGTGCAGTCCTTGATTGGGACCATCCCAAGAACCTGAAGGCTCTACAACGTTTTTTGGGCTTTACTAATTTTTACCTTAAATTCATCCAAAATTACTCAGTAATTGTGAAACCCCTTACTGACATGACTAAGAAGGGGTCTGATTTTTCCAAATGGACGGATGCTTCCCTCCAGGCTTTTCTTCCTTAAAGCATTATTTTACCACTGCACCTATACTCAGTCAACCCGATGTTTCCCAACTCTTTATTGTGGAAGTTCATGCGTCGGATGTGGGGGTTGGGGTGTGTTGTCTCAGGGTCCGTCCCCTGGTAAATGGCGTCCATGCGCCTTCTTTTCTAAAAAATTGTCTTCGGCTGAGAGAAATTATGACGTGGGTAATAGGGAATTTTTGGCGATCATATTGGTGTTCGAAAAATGGCGACATTGGTTGGAGGGAGCTGTCCATCCTATTACTGTTATGACTGACCATTAGAACCTGTCATATCTACAGTCAGCTAAACGTCTGAACCCTAGGCAAGCCAGATGGTCCCTGTTTTTATTAGGTTCAATTTTGTTGTCACTTTTCGTCCAGGGGTCAAAAATGTCAAGGCTGATGCTTTGTCCCGGAGCTTCCCTGGTGGTGGTGACCATGAGAACCATGCTACAGAAGGGGTAGTCATTTCAGCATTGTACCCTGACCTGGAGGGTGAGGTGTTGGAGGCTCAGGGGGACGTGCCTGCCTCCTGCCTTTATTTGTACCATCTAATCTGCACCGCAAAGTAATTAAGGAATATCATAACTCTGTGCTTGCTGGTCATCCTGGTGGTAAGATAACCGCAGACCTCCTCTCTCGTCGTTTTTGGTGGCCAGGGTTGCTTCGGGATGTGATTGAACACGTAGCTGCTGCTTGTAGTATTTGCGCGTTCTAAAGTATCGCACACCCGTCCGTCTGGTACTCTTCTTCCGCTACCTATCCCTAGTAGGCCATGGACACACTTGTCCATGGATTTTATTACTGACCTACCGGTTCTGAAGGCAAAACGGTGGTTGTGGTGGTTGTAGATAGGTTCAGTAAAATGGTTCACTTCGTCGCATTGCCTGCACTTCCAAATGCCAAGACTCTTGCTCAGGTGTTCATAAATGAGATCGTGAAGCTTCACAGGGTTCCCTCCGATTTGGTGTCAGATCCAGGACCCAGTTTGTTTCCAAGTTCTGGAAGGCATTCTGTTCTCGACTGGGGGTGCAGCTGTCCTTTTCCTCTGCCTTCCACCCTCAGTCGCATGGACAGACCGAGCGTGTCAATCAGAACTTGGAGACCTACCTCAGGTGTTTTGTCTCAGGAGGATTGGGCATCCTAATTTCCACTGGCAGAATTTGCCATTAATAATCATAGTCAAGAATCCACTGGCTGGTCACCGTTCTTCGGTGCATACGGTTATCATCCACAGTTTGGTACCTTCAGTGGGGGAGAAGCTTCACGAGTTCCTGAGGAGGAACGGTTTGCTTCGTCGTTCTCCTCAGTGTAGCGGCGGGTCCTGATTAATTTAAAAATCATGGGAGACAAGTATAAACGTATGGCTGACAGAAAACGCTTGCCAGGTCTGGACCTGAATGTGAATGATGGTGTGGTTGTCTACCAGGCATGTAACATTGAAAGTTCCTTCTTGGAAGCTATTAAGACCTGGGGTCTTCCATGGGCGTAACGCTACTCAAACAACACAGGGTGAGGGTAAAACAGCGTGGCAATACTTTATTGAACCACAAAGTGGACAATAATAAACAGAACAGTCCCAAGATGGTGCAACATTACACAGTCTCACCCTTCCCCTGGCCCGCCTGGGATAGAACAGCTGCGACTTTGGAGACTTCCAGGGCCGACTACCTCAACCAGTGGCCCCCCCGCTTCTGGCGGGCCCCCACAGAGAGAAGGTAGCGGCAAGCATTGAAAGCTAGCAGTCCATCGAGGTACAAGACCAGGAGACCCGAGGGTCCAAATCTGGCCTCTCCGAGAGTTTCCATGGGTTCTAGGTGACCGGTGGGTCCCTCCTATCAACCCCAAAACTACATATCCATGGGGCCAGGTGACTTCTTCGTCCTCTCCTGGACTCCCCAAAATGTATCCATGTCTCTCTGATGGTTAATGGAGCAGATCCGAATCTTCCAGTCAGGTCCGGTACCCTTAGACTAGAATCATGTAGAATACAAATCTGTGTCTCTTTAGATGCCATGCAATCAATCTACTTTCTTGAAGAATGTCTCCAATTCTCCTTCCAAAGTCCTTCTGACTCTGTCTCAAGTCTCATTCTGTCTCAGTAACCCATGTCCCTTTTTAAATACATATTCACAGGTTAAGAATTAGGGATGATATTATTCTACAGGGCTTGAGTATCCACAGCTCATCCCCCAAGTTTGACTGCCAAACACCCTACAATGGTATCTAACATATCTAGCAAATATTCATTGTTGTAGCTAATCTATTTACATAGTTTGTATCACTGGGGATCTTGTAAACACACATCATTGTTTCAGAATCAAAGAGCTGATAACATTCAAGGTTATACAAATAATAGTCTGTGTTAATCAAGTAAAGAAGAACACAGATTAAAGAGTTAACATAAAAATAAAGGTATGCTTCTCTAGCCATCAGAAAGTATGTCTGGCATAATTAAGATTTTACTCTGTATCATCACAGAAGATGGGACCTAGATTTATTGGCCCCTATAAAATAACTATTGTCATTAACCCTACAGCATTTCGTCTTGAGCTTCCTCAAGCCCTTAAGGTCCACAATGTTTTCCACAGGTCCTTACTCAAGAAATATGTGGAACCTTTTGAGCCCTCACCCCTACCGCCGCCCCCCATAGTGGTTGATGGTAATCCTGAGTTTCAGATTTTGAGGACTGTAGATTCTCGCCTCCAACGTCGTTCCCTTCAATACTTGGTGCACTGGAAGGGTTTTGGTTCAGAAGAGAGGATGTGTGTTTCAGCATCAGAGGTGAACGCTCCCAGGTTGGTTTGTTCATTTCACGCCTCTTACCCTGAGAAACCTGGTCCTGAGTGGCCGGAGACAACTCGTAGAGGAGGGGGTACTGTCACGAGTGTGGCAGATGTGGCAGACAGTTCCCCTGTAGTTGGTTGCAGGAGATCCCTTCGTTTGGCATTACAGACCTCTTCTTAGCTGTCTCACTCTAGGATCCAGCAGCTACCTCCCTCCTGCTCTAATTGACAATCAGGCCTGGGTGTTTAAATACTTCCTGGTTGCTACAGAGAGGTGCCGGTGATATTCACATGACCCCTTATGAAGGCTTGGAGCAAGTGCAGTTCTTGCTTCCTCTCTGGTGCTAAGAGGACATGTGTGCCATTTCTCTCTGAAGTCGATTCAAGCTAAGCTACTTCCCCCATGTCTGTCTCCCTTGTTGTTTTTAGTTGTCAGTGGGGATCGACTAGCCCTCATCCTTCCCCCTTCCCTATCCACGGCCAAGCGCTAGGGAAAAACAGGGATCGGTTCCTGTGAGGTGATTGGTGAGGAACCAATATAGGGTCGGTAGAGGGAGACAGGGTGATTCCAGATCAGCCTAGATGGTCTCCACTTCCCCCTTTTCCTAGTGTCTGGGCTCCCTTCTCCTCATCCCTTCGCGTCACACTTTGTCTTTCCTACACTATGCGTGACACCAACACACTGACGTTCTGCTGAGTGCTCTTGTCCACCACACTGACGTTCTGCTGAGTGCTCACCATCCGCCACACTGACGTTCTGCTGAGTGCTCATCGTCTACCACACTGATGTTCTGTTGAGTGCTCACTGTCCACCACACTGACGTTCTGCTGAGTGCTCATCATCCACCACACTGACGCTCTGCTGAGTGCTCATCATCCACCACACTGACGCTCTGCTGAGTGCTCACCGTCCACCACACTGATGTTCTGCTGCTGAGTGCTCACCGTCCACCACACTGATGTTCTGCTGAGTGCTCACCGTCCACCACACTGATGTTCTGCTGAGTGCTCTTGTCCACCACACTGACGTTCTGCTGAGTGCTCTTGTCCACCACACTGACGTTCTGCTGAGTGCTCTTGTCCACCACACTGACGTTCTGCTGAGTGCTCTTGTCCACCCCACTGACGTTCTGCTGAGTGCTCTTGTCCACCCCACTGACGTTCTGCTGAGTGCTCTTGTCCACCACACTGACGTTCTGCTGAGTGCTCTTGTCCACCACACTGACGTTCTGCTGAGTGCTCTTGTCCACCACACTGACGTTCTGCTGAGTGCTCTTGTCCACCACACTGATGTTCTGCTGCTGAGTGCTCATCGTCCACCCCACTGTCGTTCTGCTGAGTGCTCCCGTCTTATCTTTCCTATATAACATGATTTCTCCAGCTCGTTAAGTTGCTCCTTCATTATTCTGCTTCATTTTTAATTACCTCATGAAGTGGGGATCTCAGATTCAACATTAAGCCTCGGATTTGCCATTTTCAAGTGCTTAAAAGCTTCTTATTTCCTCATACACTGGATGGCGGGTGAGATTCGAGAGTCCCGCACACAGTCAACGGGGAGAATCTCTTCCGCACTTGACCACGGTTCCCAGGGCGTCTCCTCTGGCCTGGACTGTAGTACTGGGACCTTACATATGACTGTTATTAGGATTTCTGCTGTTTTGGGGCCATATACGCTGCGGCCAGTCCCCTCACCCTACTCTTACGTCCCATACTACTATTACCAACAACCTCCATAATTCATCACTCACCGCTCCTGCCAAGCCATAGTCTATCATGTGCAATGTCTTCAGGCCACTATGTTATGAGCTGGACCCTCGGAGCTCATGTTACCAGATTTAATTTTACTTATACACCATATATTGTACTGTTGGCCACGTATGGCACTAAGGGCGCCAGTCTGGCATAAAACACATTAATAAGTCATAATGTTTTTTGTCCAACTTTGGAAGTTGCTTTAAATATTGTGTCATTTGGTGTTTATATTCCAGTCGCGGACAGCCAAGCCAATATAAGCAGAGCAAGAGTGGAGCGCGAGACTAAGCCCGCCCATCAAGTTCAGGATAAGTTATACTACTTCAGTCCCTGACTAGAGTACATTTCCAGCAGGGTCACGTGACCGCTTAAAGATGTGCCTAATTCATTCAAGGAGTGGTCTCAAGTTTTTAAATTGCTTCAATTAGTAAGAAAGCATAACAATATGCTGCTGCCATTCTCCCTCTGTGACAACTTTTATCCTACATAGTGTACAGCTGGTTTCCAAGGAACCCAGCCAACAGACACTGGCCAAGTGTGCACAGTAGTATCAGGACAAGGGTTAACTCTTAACATCCCAGTCAGCTCTCTTCAGCCCATTGATTTCTACACAGCAATTATCTGCTCTCCTTCCTCCTCTCCATCTTCCTCTCCATCTTCTGATGAGGTACAATTATAAATAAGTAGCTCCAGCTTTCACAGCAGTTCTCCTAATCATGGCTCTCACTGTCTGAATCTATGTGCTTGTCTAAATGCCCTGTTATCACTATGTTTAAAGACGCAAGCCCAGAACAAACCGCTGAGATCTGAATGTGTTATAGCAGAACCTTTGCTGGGCCTTATAGTTCTACTAACACTACTGTTCATCAGAGCTGTCACTCAAGGAGGGGAGACAACACTGCTAGAAATCGGGAAGGAAGAAACTGTAAGGAGATTGCATTGCTCTAAACTGCTCAAGTGACAACTTGGCACATTCAAGTGGCATGCACCTCAAAGAATTTGTTGCATGGTACTGCAGTGCACCCTCACAATCTACATTCCCTACAAGTATGTGTTTGGAGTGTGGAAGGAAACCAGAGAACCCAGAGAAAACTCATGCAAGCATAGGAACAACAAACAAACTCCTTGCAGATGTTGTCCTTGATTGCACTTGAACCCTCAGCGCTGCAGGGCTACAGTGCTAACCACTGAACCACCATGCACTGCTAACCACTGAGCCACCATGCAGTGCTAACCACTGAGCCACCATGAACTGCTAACCACTGAGTCACCATGCAGTGCTAGCCCCTGAGCTACCATGCTAACCACTGAGCCACCATGCACTGCTAACCACTGAGTCACCATACAGTGCTAACCCCTGAGCTACCATGCTAACCACTGAGCCATCATGCACTGCTAACCACTGAGCCACCATGCAGTGCTAACCACTGAGCCACCATGAACTGCTAACCACTGAGTCACCATGCAGTGCTAGCCCCTGAGCTACCATGCTAACCACTGAGCCACCATGCAGTGCTAAAACCTGAGCCTCCATGCTAACCATTGAGCAACCAAGCAGTGCTAAGCACTGAGTGACCATGCAGTGCTAACCCCTGAGCTACCATGCTAACCACTGAGCCACCATGCAATGCTAAACCCTGAGCCTCCATGCAGTGCTGAACCCTGAGCCTCCATGCTAACCACTGAGCTACCATGAACTGCTAACCACTGAGTCACCATGCAGTGCTAACCCCTGAGCTACAATGCTAACCACTGAGCCACCATGCGATGCTAAACCCTGAGCCTCCATGCAGTGCTAAACCCTGAGCCTCCATGCTAACTACTGAGCCACCATGCAGTGCTAACCACCGAGCCACCATGCAGTGCTAACCACCGAGCCACCATGCAGTGCTAACCACTGAGCCACCATGTTGTCAATACCTGATCACTTAAAGAGCAGCGTGTCGTCTTACTAGACATGAAATGATACATGTTGCATTTCCGGGTTGTCTACGCAAATTGTTAATAGCACTTGGTTCTTAATCAGGGCGTAATAAAGAACTTCATATAGATACATATAAGTGCTATTGTCATCCTAGTATTGGCTTTGAAAATGACCCGTCACACTGTGACCATAATCACAACACTGCGCAATAGAAATATATCATTTATGTAGTAAAGTAAAAGCGCTCATAAATCAGAAACAGAAAATATCATCAAACTGCAGAGAAGAAACAATATAGAACAATAAGGAATACATCTAAAAGATATAGAAACACCCGATTTACTGTAAGAGCTTTATCTCATGCTCATTACTGCCCGATACTAAGTAACGATCAGAGCGTCAGCAATTAGTGACGTTAGATGAGGTGTCACAGTTCACGTCTCTTCAGTCATTTACCTTAAAAGCTAAACTCAGCACCAAGTGCCATAGAGATACATGGACTGAACAAGGAAAGAAACACTGAGACTTCCCTCTGTATACAAAATAGAAATACTAAAATAGTGCTGATAGTGTGCGAGAATAAATCTACCATGTGCAAGAATATAACTACTATAATATTGCCCCCTATGTACAAGAATATAACTACTATAATACTGCTCCTATATACAAGAATATAACTATTATAATACTGCCCCTATATACAAGAATATAACTACTATAATACTGCCTCCTATATGCAAGAATATAACTACTATAATACTGCCCCCTATGTACAAGAATATAACTACTATAATACTGCCCCTATGTACAAGAATATAACTAATATAATACTGCTCCCTATGTACAAGAATATAACTACTATAATACTGCTCCTATATACAAGAATATAACTATTATAATACTGCCCCTATATACAAGAATATAACTACTATAATACTGCCTCCTATATGCAAGAATATAACTACTATAATACTGCCCCCTATGTACAAGAATATAACTACTATAATACTGCTCCCTATGTACAAGAATATAACTACTATAATACTGCTCCTATATACAAGAATATAACTATTATAATACTGCCTCCTATATACAAGAATATAACTACTATAATACTGCCTCCTATATACAAGAATATAACTACTATAATACTGACCCCTATGTACAAGAGTATAATTACTATAATACTGCCCCTATGTACAAGAGTATAACTAATATAATACTGCCCCTATGTACAAGAATATAACTACTATAATACTGCCCCCTATGTACAAGAATATAACTACTATAATACTGCCCCCTATGTACAAGAATATAACTACTATAATACTGCTCCTATGTACAAGAATATAACTACTATAATACTGCCCCCTATGTACAAGAATATAACCACTATAATACTGCTCCCTATGTACAAGAATATAACTACTATAATACTGCTCCTATGTACAAGAATATAACTACTCTAATACTGACCCCTATGTACAAGAGTATAATTACTATAATACTGCCCCTATGTACAAGAGTATAACTAATATAATACTGCCCCTATGTACAAGAATATAACTACTATAATACTGCCCCCTATGTACAAGAATATAACTACTATAATACTGCTCCTATGTACAAGAATATAACTACTATAATACTGCTCCTATGTACAAGAATATAACTACTATAATACTGCCCCTATGTACAAGAATATAACTACTATAATATTGCCCCCTATGTACAAGAATATAACTACTATAATACTGCTCCTATGTACAAGAATATAACTACTCTAATACTGACCCCTATGTACAAGAGTATAATTACTATAATACTGCCCCTATGTACAAGAGTATAACTAATATAATACTGCCCCTATGTACAAGAATATAACTACTATAATACTGCCCCCTATGTACAAGAATATAACTACTATAATACTGCTCCTATATGCAAGAATATAACTACTATAATACTGCCTCCTATATACAAGAATATAACTACTATAATACTGACCCCTATGTACAAGAGTATAATTACTATAATACTGCCCCTATGTACAAGAGTATAACTAATATAATACTGCCCCTATGTACAAGAATATAACTACTATAATACTGCCCCCTATGTACAAGAATATAACTACTATAATACTGCCCCCTATGTACAAGAATATAACTACTATAATACTGCTCCTATGTACAAGAATATAACTACTATAATACTGCTCCTATGTACAAGAATATAACTACTATAATACTGCCCCCTATGTACAAGAATATAACCACTATAATACTGCTCCCTATGTACAAGAATATAACTACTATAATACTGCTCCTATGTACAAGAATATAACTACTCTAATACTGACCCCTATGTACAAGAGTATAATTACTATAATAGTGCCCCTATGTACAAGAGTATAACTAATATAATACTGCCCCTATGTACAAGAATATAACTACTATAATACTGCCCCCTATGTACAAGAATATAACTACTATAATACTGCTCCTATGTGCAAGAATATAACTACTATAATACTGCTCCTATGTACAAGAATATAACTACTATAATACTGCCCCTATGTACAAGAATATAACTACTATAATATTGCCCCCTATGTACAAGAATATAACTACTATAATACTGCTCCTATGTACAAGAATATAACTACTCTAATACTGACCCCTATGTACAAGAGTATAATTACTATAATACTGCCCCTATGTACAAGAGTATAACTAATATAATACTGCCCCTATGTACAAGAATATAACTACTATAATACTGCCCCCTATGTACAAGAATATAACTACTATAATACTGCTCCTATGTACAAGAATATAACTAATATAATACTGCTCCTATGTACAAGAATATAACTACTATAATACTGCCCCCTATGTACAAGAATATAACTACTATAATACTGCCCCCTATGTACAAGAATATAACTACTATAATACTGCTCCCATGTACAAGAATATAACTACTATAATACTGCTCCTATGTACAAGAATATAACTACTATAATACTGCTGCTATGTACAAGAATATAACTACTATAATACTGCCCCTATGTACAGGAGTATAACTACTATAATACTGCCCCCTATGTACAAGAATATACCTACTATAATACTGCTCCCTATATACAAGAATATAACTACTATAATACTGCTCCTATGTACAAGAATATAACTACTATAATACTGCTCCCTATATACAAGAATATAACTACTAGAATACTGCTCCTATGTACAAGAATATAACTACTATAATACTGCTCCTACGTACAAGAATATAACTACTATAATACTGCTCCCTATGTACAAGAATATAACTACTATAATACTGCTCCTATGTACAAGAATATAACTACTATAATACTGCCCCCTATGTACAAGAACATAACTACTATAATACTTCCCCCTATGGACAAGAATATAACTACTATAATACTGCCCCCTATGTACAAGAATATAACTACTATAATACTGCTCCTATGTACAAGAATATAACTACTATAATACTGCTCCTATGTACAAGAATATAACTGCTATAATACTGCTCCTATGTACAAGAATATAACTACTATAATACTGCTCCCTATGTACAAGAATATAACTACTATAATACTGCCCCCTATGTACAAGAATATAACTATTATAATACTGCTCCTATGTACAAGAATATAACTATTATAATACTGCCCCTATGTACAAGAATATAACTACTATAATACTGCTCCCTATGTACAAGAATATAACTACTATAATACTGCCCCTATGTACAAGAATATAACTACTATAATACTGCCCCCTATGTACAAGACTATAACTACTATAATACTGCCCCCTATGTACAAGAATATAACTACTATAATACTGCCCCCTATGTACAGAAATACAACTACTATAATACTGCCCCCCATGTACAAGAATATAACTACTATAATACTGCCCACTATGTACAAGAATATAACTACTATAATACTGCC
The DNA here is from genome assembly GCF_046119375.1 of Phyllobates terribilis. NCBI lineage: Eukaryota > Metazoa > Chordata > Amphibia > Anura > Dendrobatidae > Phyllobates > Phyllobates terribilis. The sequence goes on along the minus strand of NW_027362767.1, from coordinate 462,676,607 downwards.
CACTATGTACAAGAATATAACTACTATAATACTGCCCCATGTACAAGAATATAACTACTATAATACTGCTCCCTATGTACAAGAATATAACTACTATAATACTGCCCCCTATGTACAAGAATATAACTATTATAATACTGCCCCTATGTACAAGAATATAACTGCTATAATACTACTCCTATGTACAAGAATATAACTACTATAATACTGCCCACTATGTACAAGAATATAACTATTATAATACTGCCCCTATGTACAAGAATATAACTGCTATAATACTACTCCTATGTACAAGAATATAACTACTATAATACTGCCCACTATGTACAAGAATATAACTATTATAATACTGCCCCTATGTACAAGAATATAACTACTATAATACTACTCCTATGTACAAGAATATAACTACTATAATACTGCCCCCTATGTACAAGAATATAACTATTATAATACTGCCCCTATGTACAAGAATATAACTATTATAATACTGCCCCTATGTACAAGAATATAACTGCTATAATACTACTCCTATGTACAAGAATATAACTACTATAATACTGCCCCTATGTAGAAGAATATAACTACTATAATACTGTCCCGTATGTACAAGAATATAACTACTATAATACTGCCCCTATGTACAAGAATATAACTACTATAATACTGCCCCCTATGTACAAGAATATAACTGCTATAATACTGCTCCTATGTACAAGAATATAACTATTATAATACTGCCCCTATGTACAAGAATATAACTGCTATAATACTGCCACCTATGTACAAGAATATAACTACTATAACACTGCCCCCTAAGTACAAGAATATAACTACTATAATACTACTCCTATGTACAAGAATATAACTACTATAATACTGCCCCTATGTACAAGAATATAACTACTATAATACTGCCACCTATGTACAAGAATATAACTACTATAATACTGCCCCTATGTACAAGAATATAACTACTATTATACTGCCCCCTATGTACAAGAATATAACTACTATAATACTGCTTGTAACATACCTGGCGGCGTCCTTGCATAGTGGTCCATCTCCCACTGTGCAAGAGCACGCACTTGATCTCCTGTCCAGGGTGTCTCTCTGGCTTCCCTCCTTGCTGTCTGTTTTGGCTGCATAGGGCGACGCCCGCTGAACTTCCTGTTTCTTGTACCTGCTGCGGACACGCCCCTGTTGCACCTTCAGCCTATTGCTGTCCATCTTTGGGTATTTATACCACCTTCTTCCTCAAGATGGCGCCTGAGCATAGTGTTTCATTCAGTGTGTGCTTGCACTCTGAAGGTGCCAGGTCCCGTTCTGTGTTCTCTTGTCTGCCTATCCTGGAGGCTGTATTTCCAGGCCTGTCTGAACACGCTCCTAGCCTGTTCCTCCCGCCTTCTAGGGTCCGATTACCTAGACCCGCTCCTGTATCTTGTCTGTCCTGTCTGAACACGCTCCTAGCCTGTTCCTCCCGCCTTCTAGGGGCCGATTACCTAGACCCGCTCCTGTATCTTGTCTGTCCTGTCTGAACACGCTCCTTGCCTGTTCGTCCCGCCTCTCTGGGGGCAGTATTCCCAGACCCGCTCCTGTATCCCGCTGCAGTGTCGGTCTCCTCCGTACACTCAGTTCCAGTCTGAACTCTCTCCTATCCTTTACCTGTTTTGCCTCTATGTCCGTTCCCTTCCTTTTTCTGCAGAGTCTGAACTCGTACCTAACTCCTGCTTGTTGTCTCTGTACTCCCGTTTGTGAGTTTGTGGTCCACTCGCTACTTCACTGCAAGTACCCTGTGGGTATCTGGCTCTGCCTTTCTCTTCCTGTCTGTTCCGTGTGAACAGAGCCCTGTCCCCCCTGCTCCGACTCCTTTGCTCACCGCTCCGGCGGTTCTAGCCTGCTCTGGCTCCTTTGCTCACCGCTCTGGCGGTTCTAGCCTGCTCTGACTCCTTTGCTCACCGCTCCGGCGGTTCTAGCCTGCTCTGACTCCTTTGCTCACCGCTCCGGCGGTTCTAGCCTGCTCTGACTCCTTTGCTCACCGCTCCGGCGGTTCTAGCCTGCTCTGGCTCCTTTTGCTCGCTGCTCCGGCAGCCTTGCTCCGCTCTGACCCTTTTGCTCACTGCTCCGGCAGCCTTGCTCCGCTCTGACCCTTTTGCTCACTGCTCCGGCAGTCTCGCTCCGCTCTTATCCTTTTGCTCACTGCTCCGGCAGTCTTGCTCCACTCTTGCTCACCGCTCCAGGCGGCCTCGTCCTGCTTTACTCTTGCTCACTGCTCCGGCAGTCTCGCTCAGCTCTGACCCATTGCTCACCGCTCCTGGCGGCCTTGTCCTGCTCTACTCTTGCTCACCGCTCCAGGCGGCCTCGTCCTGCCCTGCTCTCACTCACCTCTCTGGGCGGCCTCACTCTGCTGTGTTTGACCGCCACATCTGTGGTTCTGTTCCTGAGTCCCAGTGTGTACTGGGTCCTATCCCGCCAGTGTCCCTACCTGCTAGTGCCTCCCTGTCTGCACTCTAGCTGTGCTTGCCTGTACCCCTCTGTCTGTATTGTTCCTGAGTCCCAGTGTGTACTGGGTCCTATCCCGCCTGTGTTCCTACCTGCTAGTGCCTCCCTGTCTGCACTCTAGCTGTGCTTGCCTGTACCCCCCTGCCTGCATACCCACCTGTCTGCATCCCAGTCGAGCCAGCCTATACCCACCAGTCTGTATGCCAGCCTACCAGTCTGTTCCTGTATTCCCCTGTGTGGGTCAACAGCCGTGTCCGGGGTCTGTCCTGGAGTAGCACCTGGTCCCTCTGCTCGGTTCCTCCTTGGTGCACTGGCGTCGTATGCCGTCGTGCGACCCTGGTCGGATCGGGTGAATACCTAGTTACGCCCCTCCAGGCATTCACTCTCCGGCACGGTCCAGTGGAATCACTACAATCACACGCACACGCCGCTCAGCCCGGGCGTGTGCATTACACTGCTCCTATGTACAAGAATATAACTATTATAATACTGCCCCTATGTACAAGAATATAACTGCTATAATACTACTCCTATGTACAAGAATATAACTACTATAATACTGCCCCTATGTACAAGAATATAACTACTATAATACTGCCCCCTATGTACAAGAATACAACTATTATAATACTGCTCCTATGTACAAGAATTTAACTACTATAATACTGCCCCTATGTACAAGAATATAACTGCTATAATACTGCTCCTATGTACAAGAATATAACTACTATAATACTGCCTCCTATATACAAGAATATAACTACTATAATACTGCTCCTATGTACAAGAATATAACTACTATAATACTGCCCCTATGTACAAGAATATAACTACTATAATACTGCTCCTATGTACAAGAATATAACTACTATAATACTGCCCCCTATGTACAAGAATATAACTACTATAATACTGCCCCCTATGTACAAGAATATAACTACTATAATACTGCTCCTATGTACAAGAATATAACTATTATAATACTGCCCCTATGTACAAGAATATAACTGCTATAATACTACTCCTATGTACAAGAATATAACTACTATAATACTGCCCCTATGTACAAGAATATAACTACTATAATACTGCCCCCTATGTACAAGAATATAACTACTATAATACTGCCCCTATGTACAAGAATATAACTACTATTATACTGCCCCCTATGTACAAGAATATAACTACTATAATACTGCTCCTATGTACAAGAATATAACTATTATAATACTGCCCCTATGTACAAGAATATAACTGCTATAATACTACTCCTATGTACAAGAATATAACTACTATAATACTGCCCCTATGTACAAGAATATAACTACTATAATACTGCCCCCTATGTACAAGAATATAACTATTATAATACTGCTCCTATGTACAAGAATATAACTGCTATAATACTGCTCCTATGTACAAGAATATAACTACTATAATACTGCTCCTATGTACAAGAATTTAACTACTATAATACTGCCCCTATGTACAAGAATATAACTGCTATAATACTACTCCTATGTACAAGAATATAACTACTATAATACTGCTCCTATGTACAAGAATATAACTACTATAATACTGCCTCCTATATACAAGAATATAACTACTATAATACTGCTCCTATGTACAAGAATATAACTACTATAATACTGCCCCTATGTACAAGAATATAACTACTATAATACTGCTCCTATGTACAAGAATATAACTACTATAATACTGCCTCCTATATACAAGAATATAACTACTATAATACTGCTCCTATGTACAAGAATATAACTACTATAATACTGCCCCTATGTACAAGAATATAACTACTATAATACTGCTCCTATGTACAAGAATATAACTACTATAATACTGACCATATGTACAAGAATATAACTACTATAATACTGCTGCTATGTACAAGAATATAACTACTATAATACTGCTCCTATGTACAAGAATATAACTACTATAATACTGCCCCCTATGTACAAGAATATAACTACTATAATACTGCTCCCTATGTACAAGAATATATCTACTATAATACTGTCCCTATGTACAAGAATATAACTACTATAATACTGCCCCCTATGTACAAGAATATAACTACTATAATACTGCTCCCTATGTACAAGAATATATCTACTATAATACTGTCCCTATGTACAAGAATATAACTACTATAATACTGCCCCCTATGTACAAGAATATTACTACTATAATACTGCTCCCTATGTACAAGAATATATCTACTATAATACTGCTCCTATGTACAAGAATATAACTACTATAATACTGCTCCTATGTACAAGAATATAACTACTATAATACTGCCCCATATGTGCAGGAATATAACTGCTATAATACTGCCCCCTATGTACAAGAATATAACTACTATAATACTGCTCCCTATGTACAAGAATATAACTACTATAATACTGCTCCCTATGTACAAGAATATATCTACTATAATACTGCCTCCTATGTACAAGAATATAACTACTATAATACTGCCCCCTATGTACAAGAATATAACTACTATAATACTGTCCCCTATGTACAAGAATATAACTATTATAATACTGCTCCTATGTACAAGAATATAACTATTATAATACTGCCCCCTATGTACAAGAATATAACTATTATAATACTGCTCCTATGTACAAGAATATAACTATTATAATACTGCCCCTATGTACAAGAATATAACTACTATAATACTGCTCCCTATGTACAAGAATATAACTACTATAATACTGCCCCTATGTACAAGAATATAACTACTATAATACTGCCCCCTATGTACAAGACTATAACTACTATAATACTGCCCACTATGTACAAGAATATAACTACTATAATACTGCCCCTATGTACAAGAATATAACTACTATAATACTGCCCCCTATGTACAGAAATACAACTACTATAATACTGCCCCCATGTACAAGAATATAACTACTATAATACTGCCCACTATGTACAAGAATATAACTACTATAATACTGCCCACTATGTACAAGAATATAACTACTATAATACTGCCCCATGTACAAGAATATAACTACTATAATACTGCTCCCAATGTACAAGAATATAACTACTATAATACTGCCCCCTATGTACAAGAATATAACTATTATAATACTGCCCCTATGTACAAGAATATAACTGCTCTAATACTACTCCTATGTACAAGAATATAACTACTATAATACTGCCAGTATGTACAAGAATATAACTATTATAATACTGCCCCTATGTACAAGAATATAACTGCTATAATACTACTCCTATGTAAAGAATATAACTACTATAATACTGCCCCTATGTACAAGAATATAACTACTATAATACTGCCCCCTATGTACAAGAATATAACTACTATAATACTGCCGCTATGTACAAGAATATAACTACTATAATACTGCCCCCTATATACAAGAATATAACTACTATAATACTGCTCCTATGTACAAGAATAGAACTATTATAATACTGCCCCTATGTACAAGAATATAACTGCTATAATACTACTCCTATGTACAAGAATATAGCTACTATAATACTGCCCCTATGTACAAGAATATAACTACTATAATACTGCCCCCTATGTACAATAATATAACTACTATAATACTGCCCCTATGTACAAGAATATAACTACTATAATACTGCCCTCTATGTACAAGAATATAACTACTATAATACTGCTCCTATGTACAAGAATATAACTATTATAATACTGCCCCTATGTACAAGAATATAACTGCTATAATACTACTCCTATGTACAAGAATATAACTACTATAATACTGCCCCTATGTACAAGAATATAACTACTATAATACTGCCCCCTATGTACAAGAATATAACTATTATAATACTGCTCCTATGTACAAGAATATAACTACTATAATACTGCCCACTATGTACAAGAATATAACTACTATAATACTGCCCACTATGTACAAGAATATAACTACTATAATACTGCCCCATGTACAAGAATATAACTACTATAATACTGCTCCCAATGTACAAGAATATAACTACTATAATACTGCCCCCTATGTACAAGAATATAACTATTATAATACTGCCCCTATGTACAAGAATATAACTGCTCTAATACTACTCCTATGTACAAGAATATAACTACTATAATACTGCCCCTATGTACAAGAATATAACTATTATAATACTGCCCCTATGTACAAGAATATAACTGCTATAATACTACTCCTATGTAAAGAATATAACTACTATAATACTGCTCCCTATGTACAAGAATATAACTACTATAATACTGCCCCTATGTACAAGAATATAACTACTATAATACTGCCCCTATGTACAAGAATATAACTACTATAATACTGCCCCCTATATACAAGAATATAACTACTATAATACTGCTCCTATGTACAAGAATAGAACTATTATAATACTGCCCCTATGTACAAGAATATAACTGCTATAATACTACTCCTATGTACAAGAATATAGCTACTATAATACTGCCCCTATGTACAAGAATATAACTACTATAATACTGCCCCCTATGTACAAGAATATAACTACTATAATACTGCCCCTATGTACAAGAATATAACTACTATAATACTGCCCTCTATGTACAAGAATATAACTACTATAATACTGCTCCTATGTACAAGAATATAACTATTATAATACTGCCCCTATGTACAAGAATATAACTGCTATAATACTACTCCTATGTACAAGAATATAACTACTATAATACTGCCCCTATGTACAAGAATATAACTACTATAATACTGCCCCCTATGTACAAGAATATAACTATTATAATACTGCTCCTATGTACAAGAATATAACTACTATAATACTGCCCACTATGTACAAGAATATAACTACTATAATACTGCCCACTATGTACAAGAATATAACTACTATAATACTGCCCCATGTACAAGAATATAACTACTATAATACTGCTCCCAATGTACAAGAATATAACTACTATAATACTGCCCCCTATGTACAAGAATATAACTATTATAATACTGCCCCTATGTACAAGAATATAACTGCTCTAATACTACTCCTATGTACAAGAATATAACTACTATAATACTGCCCCTATGTACAAGAATATAACTATTATAATACTGCCCCTATGTACAAGAATATAACTGCTATAATACTACTCCTATGTAAAGAATATAACTACTATAATACTGCTCCCTATGTACAAGAATATAACTACTATAATACTGCCCCTATGTACAAGAATATAACTACTATAATACTGCCCCTATGTACAAGAATATAACTACTATAATACTGCCCCCTATATACAAGAATATAACTACTATAATACTGCTCCTATGTACAAGAATAGAACTATTATAATACTGCCCCTATGTACAAGAATATAACTGCTATAATACTACTCCTATGTACAAGAATATAGCTACTATAATACTGCCCCTATGTACAAGAATATAACTACTATAATACTGCCCCCTATGTACAAGAATATAACTACTATAATACTGCCCCTATGTACAAGAATATAACTACTATAATACTGCCCTCTATGTACAAGAATATAACTACTATAATACTGCTCCTATGTACAAGAATATAACTATTATAATACTGCCCCTATGTACAAGAATATAACTGCTATAATACTACTCCTATGTACAAGAATATAACTACTATAATACTGCACCTATGTACAAGAATATAACTACTATAATACTGCCCCCTATGTACAAGAATATAACTATTATAATACTGCTCCTATGTACAAGAATATAACTGCTATAGTACTGCTCCTATGTACAAGAATATAACTACTATAATACTGCTCCTATGTACAAGAATATAACTACTATAATACTGCCCCTATGTACAAGAATATAACTACTATAATACTGCTCCTATGTACAAGAATATAACTACTATAATACTGCCTCCTATATACAAGAATATAACTACTATAATACTGCTCCTGTGTACAAGAATATAACTACTATAATACTGCCCCTATGTACAAGAATATAACTACTATAATACTGCTCCTATGTACAAGAATATAACTACTATAATACTGCCCCCTATGTACAAGAATATAACTACTATAATACTGCCCCCTATGTACAAGAATATAACTACTATAATACTGCCCCTATGTACAAGAATATAACTACTATAATACTGCTGCTATGTACAAGAATATAACTACTATAATACTGCTCCTATGTACAAGAATATAACTACTATAATACTGCCCCCTATGTACAAGAATATAACTACTATAATACTGCTCCCTATGTACAAGAATATAACTACTATAATACTGTCCCTATGTACAAGAATATAACTACTATAATACTGCCCCCTATGTACAAGAATATAACTACTATAATACTGCTCCCTATGTACAAGAATATATCTACTATAATACTGTCCCTATGTACAAGAATATAACTACTATAATACTGCCCCCTATGTACAAGAATATTACTACTATAATACTGCTCCCTATGTACAAGAATATATCTACTATAATACTGCTCCTATGTACAAGAATATAACTACTATAATACTGCTCCTATGTACAAGAATATAACTACTATAATACTGCCCCATATGTGCAGGAATATAACTGCTATAATACTGCCCCCTATGTACAAGAATATAACTACTATAATACTGCTCCCTATGTACAAGAATATAACTACTATAATACTGCTCCCTATGTACAAGAATATATCTACTATAATACTGCCTCCTATGTACAAGAATATAACTACTATAATACTGCTCCCTATGTACAAGGATATATCTACTATAATACTGCCCCCTATGTACAAGAATATAACTACTATAATACTGCTCCTATGTACAAGAATATAACTACTATAATACTGCCCCTATGTACAAGAATATAACTACTATAATACTGCCTCCTATGTACAAGAATATAACTACTATAATACTGCTCCTATGTACAAGAATATAACTACTATAATACTGCCCCTATGTACAAGAATATATCTACTATAATACTGCCTCCTATGTACAAGAATATAACTACTATAATACTGCCCCCTATGTACAAGAATATAACTACTATAATACTGCTACTATGTACAAGAATATAACTACTATAATACTGCTCCTATGTGCAAGAATATAACTACTATAATACTGCCTCCTATGTACAAGAATATAACTACTATAATACTGCCCCTATGTACAAGAATATAACTACTATAATACTGTCCCTATGTACAAGAATATAACTACTTTAATACTGCCCTCTATGTACAATAATATAACTACTATAATACTGCCCCTATGTACAAGAATATAACTACTATAATACTGCTGCTATGTACAAGAATATAACTACTATAATACTGCTCCTATTTACAAGAATATAACTACTATAATACTGCTCCTATTTACAAGAATATAACTACTATAATACTGCTCCTATGTACAAGAATATAACTACTATAATACTGCTCCTATGTACAAGAATATAACTACTATAATACTGCCCCCTATGTACAAGAATATAACTACTATAATACTGCTCCCTATGTACAAGAATATATCTACTATAATACTGTCCCTATGTACAAGAATATAACTACTATAATACTGCCCCCTATCTACAAGAATATAACTACTATAATACTGCTCCCTATGTACAAGAATATATCTACTATAATACTGTCCCTATGTACAAGAATATAACTACTATAATACTGCCCCCTATGTACAAGAATATGACTACTATAATACTGCTCCCTATGTACAAGAATATATCTCCTATAATACTGTCCCTATGTACAAGAATATAACTACTATAATACTGCCCCCTATGTACAAGAATATAACTACTATAATACTGCTCCCTATGTACAAGAATATATCTACTATAATACTGCTCCTATGTACAAGAATATAACTACTATAATACTGCTCCTATGTACAAGAATATAACTACTATAATACTGCCCCATATGTGCAGGAATATAACTGCTATAATACTGCCCCCTATGTACAAGAATATAACTACTATAATACTGCTCCCTATGTACAAGAATATAACTACTATAATACTGCTCCCTATGTACAAGAATATATCTACTATAATACTGCCTCCTATGTACAAGAATATAACTACTATAATACTGCCCCCTATGTACAAGAATATAACTACTATAATACTGTCCCCTATGTACAAGAATATAACTATTATAATACTGCTCCTATGTACAAGAATATAACTATTATAATACTGCCCCCTATGTACAAGAATATAACTATTATAATACTGCTCCTATGTACAAGAATATAACTATTATAATACTGCCCCTATGTACAAGAATATAACTACTATAATACTGCTCCCTATGTACAAGAATATAACTACTATAATACTGCCCCTATGTACAAGAATATAACTACTATAATACTGCCCCCTATGTACAAGACTATAACTACTATAATACTGCCCACTATGTACAAGAATATAACTACTATAATACTGCCCCTATGTACAAGAATATAACTACTATAATACTGCCCCCTATGTACAGAAATACAACTACTATAATACTGCCCCCATGTACAAGAATATAACTACTATAATACTGCCCACTATGTACAAGAATATAACTACTATAATACTGCCCACTATGTACAAGAATATAACTACTATAATACTGCCCCATGTACAAGAATATAACTACTATAATACTGCTCCCAATGTACAAGAATATAACTACTATAATACTGCCCCCTATGTACAAGAATATAACTATTATAATACTGCCCCTATGTACAAGAATATAACTGCTCTAATACTACTCCTATGTACAAGAATATAACTACTATAATACTGCCCCTATGTACAAGAATATAACTATTATAATACTGCCCCTATGTACAAGAATATAACTGCTATAATACTACTCCTATGTAAAGAATATAACTACTATAATACTGCCCCTATGTACAAGAATATAACTACTATAATACTGCCCCCTATGTACAAGAATATAACTACTATAATACTGCCGCTATGTACAAGAATATAACTACTATAATACTGCCCCCTATATACAAGAATATAACTACTATAATACTGCTCCTATGTACAAGAATAGAACTATTATAATACTGCCCCTATGTACAAGAATATAACTGCTATAATACTACTCCTATGTACAAGAATATAGCTACTATAATACTGCCCCTATGTACAAGAATATAACTACTATAATACTGCCCCCTATGTACAAGAATATAACTACTATAATACTGCCCCTATGTACAAGAATATAACTACTATAATACTGCCCTCTATGTACAAGAATATAACTACTATAATACTGCTCCTATGTACAAGAATATAACTATTATAATACTGCCCCTATGTACAAGAATATAACTGCTATAATACTACTCCTATGTACAAGAATATAACTACTATAATACTGCCCCTATGTACAAGAATATAACTACTATAATACTGCCCCCTATGTACAAGAATATAACTATTATAATACTGCTCCTATGTACAAGAATATAACTACTATAATACTGCCCACTATGTACAAGAATATAACTACTATAATACTGCCCACTATGTACAAGAATATAACTACTATAATACTGCCCCATGTACAAGAATATAACTACTATAATACTGCTCCCAATGTACAAGAATATAACTACTATAATACTGCCCCCTATGTACAAGAATATAACTATTATAATACTGCCCCTATGTACAAGAATATAACTGCTCTAATACTACTCCTATGTACAAGAATATAACTACTATAATACTGCCCCTATGTACAAGAATATAACTATTATAATACTGCCCCTATGTACAAGAATATAACTGCTATAATACTACTCCTATGTAAAGAATATAACTACTATAATACTGCTCCCTATGTACAAGAATATAACTACTATAATACTGCCCCTATGTACAAGAATATAACTACTATAATACTGCCCCTATGTACAAGAATATAACTACTATAATACTGCCCCCTATATACAAGAATATAACTACTATAATACTGCTCCTATGTACAAGAATAGAACTATTATAATACTGCCCCTATGTACAAGAATATAACTGCTATAATACTACTCCTATGTACAAGAATATAGCTACTATAATACTGCCCCTATGTACAAGAATATAACTACTATAATACTGCCCCCTATGTACAAGAATATAACTACTATAATACTGCCCCTATGTACAAGAATATAACTACTATAATACTGCCCTCTATGTACAAGAATATAACTACTATAATACTGCTCCTATGTACAAGAATATAACTATTATAATACTGCCCCTATGTACAAGAATATAACTGCTATAATACTACTCCTATGTACAAGAATATAACTACTATAATACTGCCCCTATGTACAAGAATATAACTACTATAATACTGCCCCCTATGTACAAGAATATAACTATTATAATACTGCTCCTATGTACAAGAATATAACTGCTATAGTACTGCTCCTATGTACAAGAATATAACTACTATAATACTGCTCCTATGTACAAGAATATAACTACTATAATACTGCCCCTATGTACAAGAATATAACTACTATAATACTGCTCCTATGTACAAGAATATAACTACTATAATACTGCCTCCTATATACAAGAATATAACTACTATAATACTGCTCCTGTGTACAAGAATATAACTACTATAATACTGCCCCTATGTACAAGAATATAACTACTATAATACTGCTCCTATGTACAAGAATATAACTACTATAATACTGCCCCCTATGTACAAGAATATAACTACTATAATACTGCCCCCTATGTACAAGAATATAACTACTATAATACTGCCCCTATGTACAAGAATATAACTACTATAATACTGCTGCTATGTACAAGAATATAACTACTATAATACTGCTCCTATGTACAAGAATATAACTACTATAATACTGCCCCCTATGTACAAGAATATAACTACTATAATACTGCTCCCTATGTACAAGAATATAACTACTATAATACTGTCCCTATGTACAAGAATATAACTACTATAATACTGCCCCCTATGTACAAGAATATAACTACTATAATACTGCTCCCTATGTACAAGAATATATCTACTATAATACTGTCCCTATGTACAAGAATATAACTACTATAATACTGCCCCCTATGTACAAGAATATTACTACTATAATACTGCTCCCTATGTACAAGAATATATCTACTATAATACTGCTCCTATGTACAAGAATATAACTACTATAATACTGCTCCTATGTACAAGAATATAACTACTATAATACTGCCCCATATGTGCAGGAATATAACTGCTATAATACTGCCCCCTATGTACAAGAATATAACTACTATAATACTGCTCCCTATGTACAAGAATATAACTACTATAATACTGCTCCCTATGTACAAGAATATATCTACTATAATACTGCCTCCTATGTACAAGAATATAACTACTATAATACTGCTCCCTATGTACAAGGATATATCTACTATAATACTGCCCCCTATGTACAAGAATATAACTACTATAATACTGCTCCTATGTACAAGAATATAACTACTATAATACTGCCCCTATGTACAAGAATATAACTACTATAATACTGCCTCCTATGTACAAGAATATAACTACTATAATACTGCTCCTATGTACAAGAATATAACTACTATAATACTGCCCCTATGTACAAGAATATATCTACTATAATACTGCCTCCTATGTACAAGAATATAACTACTATAATACTGCCCCCTATCTACAAGAATATAACTACTATAATACTGCCTCCTATGTACAAGAATATAACTACTATAATACTGCCCCTATGTACAAGAATATAACTACTATAATACTGTCCCTATGTACAAGAATATAACTACTTTAATACTGCCCTCTATGTACAATAATATAACTACTATAATACTGCCCCTATGTACAAGAATATAACTACTATAATACTGCTGCTATGTACAAGAATATAACTACTATAATACTGCTCCTATTTACAAGAATATAACTACTATAATACTGCTCCTATTTACAAGAATATAACTACTATAATACTGCTCCTATGTACAAGAATATAACTACTATAATACTGCTCCTATGTACAAGAATATAACTACTATAATACTGCCCCCTATGTACAAGAATATAACTACTATAATACTGCTCCCTATGTACAAGAATATATCTACTATAATACTGTCCCTATGTACAAGAATATAACTACTATAATACTGCCCCCTATCTACAAGAATATAACTACTATAATACTGCTCCCTATGTACAAGAATATATCTACTATAATACTGTCCCTATGTACAAGAATATAACTACTATAATACTGCCCCCTATGTACAAGAATATGACTACTATAATACTGCTCCCTATGTACAAGAATATATCTCCTATAATACTGTCCCTATGTACAAGAATATAACTACTATAATACTGCCCCCTATGTACAAGAATATAACTACTATAATACTGCTCCCTATGTACAAGAATATATCTACTATAATACTGCTCCTATGTACAAGAATATAACTACTATAATACTGCTCCTATGTACAAGAATATAACTACTATAATACTGCCCCATATGTGCAGGAATATAACTGCTATAATACTGCCCCCTATGTACAAGAATATAACTACTATAATACTGCTCCCTATGTACAAGAATATAACTACTATAATACTGCTCCCTATGTACAAGAATATAACTACTATAATACTGCCTCCTATGTACAAGAATATAACTACTATAATACTGCCCCTATGTACAAGAATATAACTACTATAATACTGTCCCTATGTACAAGAATATAACTACTATAATACTGCCCTCTATGTACAAGAATATAACTACTATAATACTGCCCCTATGTACAAGAATATAATTACTATAATACTGCTGCTATGTACAAGAATATAATTACTATAATACTGCTCCTATTTACAAGAATATAACTACTATAATACTGCTCCTATTTACAAGAATATAACTACTATAATACTGCTGCTATGTACAAGAATATAACTACTATAATACTGCTCCTATGTACAAGAATATAACTACTATAACACTGCCCCCTATGTACAAGAATATAACTACTATAATACTGCTCCCTATGTACAAGAATATATCTACTATAATACTGTCCCTATGTACAAGAATATATCTACTATAATACTGTCCCTATGTACAAGAATATAACTACTATAATACTGCCCCCTATGTACAAGAATATAACTACTATAATACTGCTCCCTATGTACAAGAATATATCTACTATAATACTGTCCCTATGTACAAGAATATAACTACTATAATACTGCTCCTATGTACAAGAATATAACTACTATAATACTGCTCCTATGTACAAGAATATAACTACTATAATACTGCCCCATATGTGCAGGAATATAACTGCTATAATACTGCCCCCTATGTACAAGAATATAACTACTATAATACTGCTCCCTATGTACAAGAATATATCTACTATAATACTGTCCCTATGTACAAGAATATAACTACTATAATACTGCCCCCTATGTACAAGAATATAACTACTATAATACAGCTCCCTATGTACAAGATTATATCTACTATAATACTGTGCCTATGTACAAGAATATATCTACTATAATACTGCCCCATATGTGCAGGAATATAACTGCTATAATACTGCCCCCTATGTACAAGAATATAACTACTATAATACTGCCCCATATGTGCAGGAATATAACTGCTATAATACTGCCCCCTATATACAAGAATATAACTACTATAATACTGCTCCCTATGTACAAGAATATAACTACTATAATACTGCTCCCTATGTACAAGAATATATCTACTATAATACTGCCTCCTATGTACAAGAATATAACTACTATAATACTGCCCCCTATGTACAAGAAGATAACTACTATAATACTGCTCCCTATGTACAAGAATATATCTACTATAATACTGTCCCTATGTACAAGAATATAACTACTATAATACTGCCCCTATGTACAAGAATATAACTACTATAATACTGCTCCCTATGTACAAGAATATATCTACTATAATACTGTCCCTATGTACAAGAATATAACTACTATAATACTGCCCCCTATGTACAATAATATAACTACTATAATACTGCTCCCTATGTACAAGAATATATCTACTATAATACTGTCCCTATGTACAAGAATATAACTACTATAATACTGCTCCTATGTACAAGAATATAACTACTATAATACTGCTCCTATGTACAAGAATATAACTACTATAATACTGCCCCATATGTGCAGGAATATAACTGCTATAATACTGCCCCCTATGTACAAGAATATAACTACTATAATACTGCTCCCTATTTACAAGAATATAACTACTATAATACTGCCCCCTATGTACAAGAATATAACTACTATAATACTGCTCCCTATGTACAAGAATATATCTACTATAATACTGCCTCCTATGTACAAGAATATAACTACTATAATACTGCCCCCTATGTACAAGAATATAACTACTATAATACTGCTCCCTATGTACAACAATATATCTACTATAATACTGCCTCCTATGTACAAGAATATAACTACTATAATACTGCCCCCTATGTACAAGAAGATAACTACTATAATACTGCCCCTATGTACAAGAATATAACTACTATAATACTGCCCCCTATGTACAAGAATATAACTACTATAATACTGCCCCTATGTACAAGAATATAACTACTATAATACTGCTCCCTATGTACAAGTATATAACTACTATAATACTGCCCCTATGTACAAGAATATATCTACTATAATACTGCTCCTATGTACAAGAATATAACTACAATAATACTGCCCCCTATGTACAAGAATATAATTACTATAATACTACCCCCTATGTATAAGAATATAACTACTATAATACTGCCCCCTATGTACAAGAATATAACTACTATAATACTGCTCCTATGTACAAGAATATAACTACTATAATACTGCCCCCTATGTACAAGAATATAACTACTATAATACTGCTCCCTATGTACAAGAATATATCTACTATAATACTGCTCCTATGTACAAGAATATAACTACTATAATACTGCTCCTATGTACAAGAATATAACTACTATAATACTGCCCCATATGTGCAGGAATATAACTGCTATAATACTGCCCCCTATGTACAAGAATATAACTACTATAATACTGCTCCCTATGTACAAGAATATAACTACTATAATACTGCTCCCTATGTACAAGAATATAACTACTATAATACTGCCTCCTATGTACAAGAATATAACTACTATAATACTGCCCCTATGTACAAGAATATAACTACTATAATACTGTCCCTATGTACAAGAATATAACTACTATAATACTGCCCTCTATGTACAAGAATATAACTACTATAATACTGCCCCTATGTACAAGAATATAATTACTATAATACTGCTGCTATGTACAAGAATATAATTACTATAATACTGCTCCTATTTACAAGAATATAACTACTATAATACTGCTCCTATTTACAAGAATATAACTACTATAATACTGCTGCTATGTACAAGAATATAACTACTATAATACTGCTCCTATGTACAAGAATATAACTACTATAACACTGCCCCCTATGTACAAGAATATAACTACTATAATACTGCTCCCTATGTACAAGAATATATCTACTATAATACTGTCCCTATGTACAAGAATATATCTACTATAATACTGTCCCTATGTACAAGAATATAACTACTATAATACTGCCCCCTATGTACAAGAATATAACTACTATAATACTGCTCCCTATGTACAAGAATATATCTACTATAATACTGTCCCTATGTACAAGAATATAACTACTATAATACTGCTCCTATGTACAAGAATATAACTACTATAATACTGCTCCTATGTACAAGAATATAACTACTATAATACTGCCCCATATGTGCAGGAATATAACTGCTATAATACTGCCCCCTATGTACAAGAATATAACTACTATAATACTGCTCCCTATGTACAAGAATATATCTACTATAATACTGTCCCTATGTACAAGAATATAACTACTATAATACTGCCCCCTATGTACAAGAATATAACTACTATAATACAGCTCCCTATGTACAAGATTATATCTACTATAATACTGTGCCTATGTACAAGAATATATCTACTATAATACTGCCCCATATGTGCAGGAATATAACTGCTATAATACTGCCCCCTATGTACAAGAATATAACTACTATAATACTGCCCCATATGTGCAGGAATATAACTGCTATAATACTGCCCCCTATATACAAGAATATAACTACTATAATACTGCTCCCTATGTACAAGAATATAACTACTATAATACTGCTCCCTATGTACAAGAATATATCTACTATAATACTGCCTCCTATGTACAAGAATATAACTACTATAATACTGCCCCCCATGTACAAGAAGATAACTACTATAATACTGCTCCCTATGTACAAGAATATATCTACTATAATACTGTCCCTATGTACAAGAATATAACTACTATAATACTGCCCCTATGTACAAGAATATAACTACTATAATACTGCTCCCTATGTACAAGAATATATCTACTATAATACTGTCCCTATGTACAAGAATATAACTACTATAATACTGCCCCCTATGTACAATAATATAACTACTATAATACTGCTCCCTATGTACAAGAATATATCTACTATAATACTGTCCCTATGTACAAGAATATAACTACTATAATACTGCTCCTATGTACAAGAATATAACTACTATAATACTGCTCCTATGTACAAGAATATAACTACTATAATACTGCCCCATATGTGCAGGAATATAACTGCTATAATACTGCCCCCTATGTACAAGAATATAACTACTATAATACTGCTCCCTATTTACAAGAATATAACTACTATAATACTGCCCCCTATGTACAAGAATATAACTACTATAATACTGCTCCCTATGTACAAGAATATATCTACTATAATACTGCCTCCTATGTACAAGAATATAACTACTATAATACTGCCCCCTATGTACAAGAATATAACTACTATAATACTGCTCCCTATGTACAACAATATATCTACTATAATACTGCCTCCTATGTACAAGAATATAACTACTATAATACTGCCCCCTATGTACAAGAAGATAACTACTATAATACTGCCCCTATGTACAAGAATATAACTACTATAATACTGCCCCCTATGTACAAGAATATAACTACTATAATACTGCCCCTATGTACAAGAATATAACTACTATAATACTGCTCCCTATGTACAAGTATATAACTACTATAATACTGCCCCTATGTACAAGAATATATCTACTATAATACTGCTCCTATGTACAAGAATATAACTACAATAATACTGCCCCCTATGTACAAGAATATAATTACTATAATACTACCCCCTATGTATAAGAATATAACTACTATAATACTGCCCCCTATGTACAAGAATATAACTACTATAATACTGCTCCTATGTACAAGAATATAACTACTATAATACTGCCCCCTATGTACAAGAATATAACTACTATAATACTGCTCCTATATCCAAGAATATAACTACTATAATACTGCCCCTATGTACAAGAATATAACTACTATAATACTGCCCCCTATGTACAAGAATATAACTACTATAATACTGCCCCTATGTACAAGAATATAACTACTATAATACTGCTCCTATGTACAAGAATATAACTGCTATAATACTGCCCCCTATGTACAAGAATATAACTACTATAATACTGCTCCTATGTACAAGAATATAACTACTATAATACTGCCCCCTATGTACAAGAATATAACTACTATAATACTGCCCCTATGTACGAGAATATAACTACTATAATACTGCTCCTATGTACAAGAATATAACTGCTATAATACTGCCCCCTATGTACAAGAATATAACTACTATAATACTGCTCCTATATACAAGAATATAACTACTATAATACTGCTCCTATGTACAAGAATATAACTACTATAATACTGCCCCCTATGTACAAGAATATAACTACTATAATACTGCCCCCTATGTACAAGAATATAACTACTATAATACTGCCCCCTATGTACAAGAATATAACTACTATAATACTGCCCCCTATGTACAAGAATATAACTACTATAATACTGCCCCCTATGTACAAGAATATAACTACTATAATACTGCCCCCTATGTGCATTAATATACAGTGGTGGCCAAAAGTATTGGCACCCCTGCATTTCTGTCAGATAATCCTCCGTTTCTTGCAATCACAAATTCTTTGGTCTTATTCTCTTCATTTAATTTGCTTGCAAGGAAAAAACACAAAAGAGAATGAAGCAAAAATCCAATCATTGATCATTTCACACAAAACTCCAAAAATGGGACAGACAAAAGTATTGGCACCCTCAGCCTAATACTTGGTTGCACAACCTTTAGCCAAAATATCTGGGAACAACCGCTTCCGGTAACCGTCAATGAGTTTCTTACAATGCTCTGCTGGAATTGTAGACCATTCTTCTTTGGCAAACTGCTCCAGGTCCCTGATATTTGAAGGGTGCCTTCTCCAAACTGCCATTTTGAGATCTCTCCACAGGTGTTCTATGGGATTCAGGTCTGGACTCATTGCTGGCCACCTTAGAAGTCTCCAGTGCTTTCTCTCAAACCATTTTATAGTGCTTTTGGAAGTGTGTTTTGGGTCATTGTCCTGCTGGAAGACCCATGACCTCTGAGGGAGACCCAGCTTTCTCACACTGGGCCCTACATTATGCTGCAAAATTTGTTGATAGTCTTCAGACTTCATAATGCCATGCACACGGTCAAGCAGTCCAGTGCCAGAGGCAGCAAAGCAACCCCAAAACATCAGGGAACCTCCGCCATGTTTGACTGTAGGGACCGTGTTCTTTTCTTTGAATGCCTCTTTTTTTTTCCTGTACACTCTATGTTGATGCTTTTTCCCATAAAGCTCTACTTTTGTCTCATCTGACCAGAGAACATTCTTCCAAAACGTTTTAGGCTTTCTCAGGTAAGTTTTGGCAAACTCCAGCCAGGCTTTTTTATGTCTCGGGGTAAGAAGTGGGGTCTTCCTGGGTATCCTACCATACAGTCCCTTTTCATTCAGACGCTGACAGATAGTACGGGTTGACACTGTTGTACCCTCGGACTGCAGGGCAGCTTGAACTTGTTTGGATGTTAGTCGAGGTTCTTTATCCACCATCCGCACAATCTTGCGTTGAAATCTCTCGTCTTTTCCGTCCACATCTAGGGAGGTTAGCCACAGCACCATGGGCTTTACACTTCTTGATGACACTGCGCACGGAAGACATAGGAACATTCAGGTCTTTGGAGATGGACTTGTAGCCTTGAGATTGCTCATGCTTCCTCACAATTTGGTTTCTCAAGTCCTCAGACAGTTCTTTGGTCTTCTTTCTTTTCTCCATGCTTAATGTGGTCACACAAGAACACAGGACAGAGGTTGAGGCAACTTTAATCCATGTTAACTGGCTGCAAGTGTGATTTAGTTATTGCCAACACCTGTTAGGTGCCACAGGTAAGTTACAGGTGCTGTTAATTACACCAATTACAGAAGCATCACAGGATTCTTCAAACAGTGCCAATACTTTTGTCCACCCCCTTTTTTAATGTTTGGTGTGGAATTATATCCAATTTGGCTTTAGGACAATTCTTTTTGTGTTTTTTTCATTGAAGACAAATTAAATGAAGAGAATAAGACCAAAGAATTTGTGATTGCAATCATTTTCAGGAAGAAACTGAGTATTATCTGACAGAATTGCAGGGGTGCCAATACTTTTGGCCACGACTGTATCTTCTATTACACTATTTCCTTTGCTGACAGGTATTTATTGAACTCTATAAATCCGTCTAGTTTAGCACGCTATATACCCGCACACTATATACCTGCACACTATATACCCGCACGCTATATACCCGCACACTATATACCTGCACGCTATATACCCGCACACTATATACCTGCATGCTATATACCCGCCCACTATATACCCGCACACTATGTACCCCGTGTGCTTTGCTCCTGGTTTTGCTGTTACACCTGTGCGGTTTTATCTGGTTACATTGTGACTCTTCTGTGTTCTTCTCTGCATCATGTTCTGTACTTGTCGTTTTCTTAGATCTTTCTTCGGTTTTCTGCCTCCATGTTTCTCCGGGGATTCTCCTCGGTGTCTGCAGTGTGATCTTCTTCATAGGGAAGGGATCATCTTTTATTGTTGGAAATGGTTATTAGCGGCTGCGGCCGCCCGTTCTGGTTAAATGTTGCTTTGTATAATGAGATTCTGTCGTGTCCTGATGTGACTATAACATCTCCTGACATTTTCATGGAGCCGTCACATGGAGCCGGAGGAGTCTCCTCTGACCCCGGTTGTTGCCTCCTTCTTGGTCTTCTCACTGGCGATGGCTTCTTGTACACGGGGCTGCATCGTTAATATGCTAAATGGGAGATGTATAAACCTACGGTGTCCATCTTCAGTGGAGGACCAGAATCTGTCTGGTGGCCGTATGTGATCTTCTTGTGAAACATGCAATGCTACGCAAAATAACCCAACCAACCCCACCCCCTTGGCACTTAGTCTACGTATGTTGACAACCCTCAGTCTCTGGCTCATTCTGTCCTCATTCCTCCATTACACATATGTATTTCCTTATTCCCTCCTAATTGTGTATGTCAGGTGGTGTCTGGGTGTGATTACTCCCCGTCCCCATCTCCTCCGGTTCCCAGCGCCGCTCCGTCCTCTTCTGGTCCACGTGGCTCCTTATCGCCGGCCCTGACCTCCGGTGCTCGCCCCTGGGTGAGGTGTCTGATCTCAGGTCACCAGGTCCGGCCACAATTAGGAGGGATTAGGAAACATTTCTCTTCTGTAGTAATTGTTCAGGACACGTATCTTAATGCTTCTTGTCATTAACCCTCCTGAACATTTTACCTTTGTTGTCCCTTTTCTTAGGCAGACGATCATATTGTAGGGTAGGAATGGAAAAGCCTCTTCCACCCGTGTTCTGGGTCCCAATTATGGGGGGCTGTTTCTTCATCTAGCACAGTAGGGTCCTTTCATGTCCAGCACTATCTGCCCATACTGCACTGTCCGCGTGTCCGCGGCAGACATGATCCCCTATGTGACGTCTAACACTATGGGGGCCATTCCACCCGGGTGGTCCTGATGGACGAGGCTTTCCTGTCTGTGACTTCATTACTCACAGATATATGGAGTCTTTATATTATCACAGGAACATTCAGCAAATTCTGCGAAAAGAAAGCCATCGTTGACCGACCATAGGAGCTTGGTGGGGAGGATGTGACAATTTATCATTTCCTCAGGAATTATTTGTAATATTCGGTAACGTGTTGGGATTTCAGGGTTTTCTGAAGGTCCGGTGCCACGTCGTGCCATGCACTTATGCCCGCCCATCACTGATCACAGAAGTGGCATCACCATGGTCTTGGGACAGCCAACATTTGAGCTCTCTGGTCATGTGATGTAAAGTGGGACAACATAATATCAAGCGTCAGCCACAAAGGAGCAGATATTTCGGGGTCAGCGGTCCCTTTATGTCATGTTTGACCCGTGTGCCCGTTGTTGCTTCATTGCTCCCAGAAATCAATCTTCCTTTTTCCATCAGTTGCAGTCCGCCCTTCTGTACGGCAGCGGAAGAGTTAACCGCGACTCTTCTGTTTTCTTGTTTTCTTTACTTGCAGAGATCACAGGAGGGAATTGAAGAGCAAGTCATTCCTCTTTATATGTCTGCGGCGGCTCCGTTGTCGCACTTAGTCATAAGGCAGAGAATGATGAAGTACGCCGAGTCCTAGCGAGCTCCTCTCCGCGCCATAAAAATCAGACACTGATCACTCGCTCCTCAACTTTTGCTGTTAACTTCCTAAAGGCCTGAAATGACTGTTTCTCCATAATGTGCAGCTTGTTCCATTTGGACTCGTCGTGCCGCTGCAGATGTCAGAGTTTCTGGTTCCTCCTTAAATACCAGTAGAAGGGTCCAGAGTGGAAACATCCGGCGGGTGCCGAAGGTGATGGCGGCAGGATTTGGACAGGTCATTTGCAAGGAAAGCAATGTCTACAGAATATAAATGTGCTCTTACCTCAAATACATATCATAGGGAATAATGTGACCGCTGCTTTATGAGAAAAGTACCAAAAAAGTGGGGTCTCTCCAAACTCCCAGGTAAAATTTGGGTGGTCTCCTCAAATCCATGGAGTGACAATCATGCAACTCCATATATTATCCATGGAAATGATGAAGAAAGGTCAACGCTGTACTCGGCGATCTCCATCTGCCCCAAAGAACCACCTCTGCTTCAATAAATGGGGGAGGGCAGAACTCACCATTTCTGGCGACCGGTGGTGGCCTCAGCAGTCTGTCCCCCTATGATCTATTGTTAAACTCCCAGGTGAGGTGGATCCTCCAAGCCCGAGGTCCAGGTGGAAACATGGACCACAGGCATCAGTGCAGCAGATGGGTGGGGCATGTGGGACAAGGACCGCTGAGGGACTGGAGACCTCAGACAGGAGACATCCATGAGACTGCAGACAGGCAGCTTGAATGCTGGAAACCGCAGACAAGCTGGAGACGTCCAGGAGACTGCAGACAGGCAGCTTGAATGCCGGAAACAGCAGGCAAGCTGGAGATGTCCGGGAGACTGAAGACAGGCAGCTTGAATGCTGGAAACCGCAGGCAAGCTGGAGATGTCCGGGAGACTGCAGGTAGGCAGCTTGAATGCTGGAAACCGCAGTCAAGCTGGAGACATCTGGGAGACTGCAGACAGGCAGCTTGAATACTGGAAACCGCAGACAAGCTGGAGACGTCCAGGAGACTGCAGACAGGCAGCTTGAATGCCGGAAACAGCAGGCAAGCTGGAGATGTCCGGGAGACTGAAGACAGGCAGCTTGAATACTGGAAACCGCAGGCAAGCTGGAGATGTCCGGGAGACTGCAGGTAGGCAGCTTGAATGGCGGAAACTGCAGGCAAGCTGGAGATGTCCGGGAGACTGCAGACAGGCAGCTTGAATGCTGGAAACTGCAGGCAAGCTGGAGACGTCTGGGAGAGTGCAGACAGGCAGCTTGAATGCTGGAAACCGCAGACAAGCTGGAGACGTCCAGGAGACTGTAGACAGGCAGCTTGAATGCCGAAAACCGCAGGCAAGCTGGAGATGTCCGGGAGACTGAAGACAGGCAGCTTGAATGCTGGAAACCGCAGGCAAGCTGGAGACATCCGGGAGACTGCAGACAGGCAGCTTGAATGCTGGAAACCGCAGGCAAGCTGGAGATGTCCAGGAGACTGAAGACAGGCAGCTTGAATGCTGGAAACCGCAGGCAAGCTGGAGACATACGGGAGACTGCAGGTAGGCAGCTTGAATGCCGGAAAACGCAGGCAAGCTGGAGACATCCAGGAGACTGCAGGTAGGCAGGAGAACAGGTCAAGGTGCATAGAGCAACTCAGTGGTTTAGAAGCATTGAAGTAGAGTACAACAAAGTTTAGTGGACCGGGGTTTAGGGAGTAGAGCCCAGACCTGGGACAGGTGTGTAACACCTATCATGTATCACCCATCCTGCTGATAGGTGATAGCGTTTTCTTGATGTAATACCCCTTTATAGAGATTAGCCGGTGGCTTTACTTCACCATTTCCGATAACTATGATAATACCTGGTCAGTGGCTTTTTCTCACATTCTTTAAACCTTTCTATTAATATTCTTTCAGTATATCACATTTAGCAAGAACAATATTCGAGCCAAAGCCACTTTGTGGAAACGTCCTTTGTTGCAGAAATAGGAATTACTGTTATTTCTTTCGGCTCTTTCTTACTTATAATTGTTAGGATATGGAGACATAATCCCATCCATCCACCTCCTACAATGTGCGAGCGGAGAATGGGTTTATTCTGCAGAGCAGCGAGACGCCAGCTTCCAGTAATGGTGCAAATAATTAGAAGAGCCAACAATGTAACGATCCGGATGGAGTGCGAGCGTCCACGGTTAGAGGAGCCACTGGACCAGTGAAGCCTCAGGACACAGATCTTCTTGTATCTAGTTTTACACTTTTGTGTTCTGTGTTGCAGAATGGTTGTATCTCGCTCAAAAAGGGGGATGTGACCTCAACTGTGTTATATGCTCCAAAATTGTGACTGAACGTAAGTCAACCAAAAGGTGATGGATAAAAATGTCTAAAGACACAAACTTGTCATGCGGCATCAGCCGCTGCGATAAATTTGTCACATTGACAGTTTTTATATCCAACAAGCCGCAAATACAGAAAGCGAGTAAAACACTTCTCCTCACCGTCCCTCTTACTCCTTCACTATTTCTCTAGCATTGTCTACCTCTTCCTCGCTTCTGGCTCCATACTTTCTCCTCTCTTTTCCATGTTCTCAGTTGTATCGTTCTTCTTTATTTCTGTTTTTTGTATCATTTTCATTTTTCCTTTTTTCTCTCCTTTTTTTGTTACTTTTTATTTCCAGTTTTTATCTCTTCTTTTATTTCTGCAATTGCACGTTCTTTTTCTTTATTTTTCTTACTTTCTCCTTTTCGTCGTCTACTATTTTGAGCTTTTTTTGTATCGTTTTTGACATTTCTTCTATGAATGAAAAAAGAAAAAGGAGTAAAAATATTTAATCAAAACAGATAAATGTTGCGTGTGTGGATGGCAGGTCCATCGATCAGTGTTGGGGTCACAGTGAGATGCATTCGATGTAGAAATCTGTATATGAAAAGTACTCATCTTTATTGAAAGAAAATTTTCTCTTGTCTTACAGTTAAGAAAGCTTTGGAAGAAGAGGAGGAAAGAAAACCAGTGATGGCCAAGAAGAAAGTGAAGGAACTGCGAGTCCTGGATAGTAAAACAGCCCAGAACCTTTGTACGTATTATCTCATGTGATTTCTACACAAACGTCTGCAGAAAATGTACTTGTGTTTATAGATTAACCCCAATTGTGAAAAAAAATATTAGGGCAAAACTGTAACAATTAGTGATGAGCACACGGGCTGGTTACTGGAGTTTGCGGAGGGTGCTCGGGTATGTAGCGAGTATCGCGGGTGCTCGAGTGAGATCTTCACTTCCCCGTGGCTGTTAGACAGTCACAAAACATGTGGGGATTGCATGACAAACACAGGCAATCTTGCATGTTTTGTGGCTAACAGCTGCAAAACATGCGGCCGCAGGGACTCGAACATGTCACTATCACACAAGGTGTGGGAAAGACTTAGTGCAACACAAAGGAAGAGGGAAAGGGAGCCCAGACACTAGGGAAAGGGGGGAGTGGAGACCTCCTAGGCTGGTCTAGCGTCACCCTGTCTCCCCTAACGACCCTATATTGGCTCTTCACCAATCGCCGCATGCATTAGTCGCCCTGTCTTTCGCTGACGTAAGACTCAGGCTAGGGAAGGGAGGAGATGAGCACTAGTCGATCCCCACTGACACTAAAGACAACAAGGGAGGACAAATAAAGGGTAATTGTTTAGCTTTAGACGATTCCAGACAACTGCGCACACGTCGTCAACACCAGAGAGGAAGAAGTACTGCTCTTACTAAAGTCTTCACAAGGAGTAATGAATATCGCCGGCACCTCTCTCTGGAACACAGCAGGTATTTATACACCCAGGCCAGGATTTTAATTAGCCAGAGGAATGTAGCCGCTGGGTCCTAGAGACAGCCTCTAAGAAAATATCTGTAATGCCAAACACCCATTACAGTCAGTCAAGAACCCGGGATACTCACTGCATACCCAAGCACCCTCAGAAAACTCAAGAAACGAGCACTTGTGCTCATCACTAGTAACAATATACTCTGCTCAAAAAAATAAAGTGAACACTTAAACAACAGATTATAGCTCCAAGTACATCAAACTTCTGTGAAATCAAACTGTCCACTTAGGAAGCAACACTGATTGACAATCAATTTCACATGCTGTTGTGCAAATGGAATAGACAATAGATGGAAATTATTGGCAATTATCAAGACCCCCTCAATAAAGGAGTGGTTCTGCAGGTGGGGACCACAGACCACATCTCAGTACCAATGCTTTCTGGATGATGTTTTGGTCACTTTTGAATTTTGGTTGTGCTTTCACACTCGTGGTAGCATGAGACGGACTCTACAACCCACAGAAGTTGCTCAGGTAGTGCAGCTCATCCAGGATGGCACACCAATGCGAGCTGTGGCTAGAAGGTTTGCTGTGTCTGTCAGCGTAGTGTCCAGAGGCTGGAGGTGCTACGAGGACACAGGCCAGTACACCAGGAGACGTGGAGGGCGCCATAGGAGGGCAACAACCCAGCAGCAGGACCGCTACCTCCGCCTTTGTGCAAGGAGGACCAGGAGGAGCACTGCCAGAGCCCTGCAAAATGACCTCTAGCAGGCCACAAATGTGCATGTGTCTGCACAAACGGTTAGAAACCGACTCCATGAGGGTGGTATGAGGGCCCGACGTCCACAGATGGGGGTTGTGCTCACAGCCCAACACCGTGCAGGACGCTTGGCATTTACCACAGAACACCAGGATTGGCAAAGTGGCCACTGGCGCCCTGTGCTCTTCAGAGATGAAAGCAGGTTCACACTGAGCACATGTGACAGACGTGACAGAGTCTGGAGACGCCGTGGAGAGCGATCTGCTGCCTGCAGCATCCTTCAGCATGACCGGTTTGGCAGTGGGTCAGTAATGGTGTGAAGTGGCATTTCTTTGGAGGGCCGCACAGCCCTCCATGTGCTCGCCAGAGGTAGCCTGACTGCCATTAGGTACCGAGATGAGATCCTCAGACCCCTTGTGAGACCATATGCTGGTGCGGTTGGCCTTGGGGTCCTCCTAATGCAGGACAATGCCAGACCTCATGTGGCTGGAGTGTGTCAGCAGTTCCTGCAAGATGAAGGCATTGAAGCTATGGACTGGCCGCCCGTTCCCCAGACCTGAATCCGATTGAGCACATCTGGGACATCATGTCTCGCTCCATCCACCAACGTCACGTTGCACCACAGACTGTCCAGGAGTTGGCGGATGCTTTAGTCCAGGTCTGGGAGGAGATCCCACAGGAGACCATCCGCAACCTCATCAGGAGCATGCCCAGGCATTGTAGGGAGGTCATACAGGCACGTGGAGGCCACACACAATACTCAGCCTCATCAGGAGCATACCCAGGCGTTGTAGGGAGGTCATACAGGCACGTGGAGGCCACAAACAATACTCAGCCTCATCAGGAGCATGCCCAGGCATTGTAGGGAGGTCATACAGGCACGTGGAGGCCACACACAATACTCAGCCTCATCAGGAGCATGCCCAGGCGTTGTAGGGAGGTCATACAGGCACGTGGAGGCCACACACAATACTCAGCCTCATCAGGAGCATGCCCAGGCATTGTAGGAAGGTCATACAGGCACGTGGAGGCCACACACAATACTCAGCCTCATCAGGAGCATGCCCAGGCGTTGTAGGGAGGTCATACAGGCACGTGGAGGTCACACACAATACTCAGCCTCATCAGGAGCATGCCCAGGCGTTGTAGGGAGGTCATACAGACACGTGGAGGCCACAGACAATACTCAGCCTCATCAGGAGCATGCCCAGGCGTTGTAGGGAGGTCATACAGGCACGTGGAGGCCACACACAATACTCAGCCTCATCAGGAGCATGGCCAGGCGTTGTAGGGAGGTCATACAGGCACGTGGAGGCCACACACAATACTCAGCCTCATCAGGAGCATGCCCAGGCGTTGTAGGGAGGTCATACAGGCACGTGGAGGCCACACACAATACTCAGCCTCATCAGGAGCATGCCCAGGCGTTGTAGGGAGGTCATACAGGCACGTGGAGGCCACACACAATACTCAGCCTCATCAGGAGCATGGCCAGGCATTGTAGGGAGGTCATACAGGCACGTGGAGGCCACACACAATACTCAGCCTCATCAGGAGCATGCCCAGGCATTGTAGGGAGGTCATACAGGAACGTGGAGGTCACACACAATACTCGGCCTCATCAGGAGCATGCCCAGGCGTTGTAGGGAGGTCATACAGGCACGTGGAGGCCACACACAATACTCAGCCTCATCAGGAGCATGCCCAGGCATTGTAGGGAGGTCATACAGGCACGTGGAGGCCACACACAATACTCAGCCTCATCAGGAGCATGCCCAGGCATTGTACGGAGGTCATACAGGCACGTGGAGGCCACACACAATACTCAGCCTCATCAGGAGCATGCCCAGGCGTTGTAAGGAGGTCATACAGGCACGTGGAGGCCACACACAATACTCAGCCTCATCAGGAGCATGCCCAGGCATTGTAGGGAGGTCATACAGGAACGTGGAGGTCACACACAATACTCGGCCTCATCAGGAGCATGCCCAGGCGTTGTAGGGAGGTCATACAGGCACGTGGAGGCCACACACAATACTTAGCCTCATCAGGAGCATGCCCAGGGGTTGTAGGGAGGTCATACAGGCACGTGGAGGCCACACACAATACTTAGCCTCATCAGGAGCATGCCCAGGGGTTGTAGGGAGGTCATACAGGCACGTGGAGGCCACACACAATACTCAGCCTCATCAGGAGCATGCCCAGGCGTTGTAGGGAGGTCATACAGACACGTGGAGGCCACACACAATACTCAGCCTCATCAGGAGCATGCCCAGGAGTTGTAGGGAGGTCATACAGACACGTGGAGGCCACACACAATACTCAGCCTCATCAGGAGCATGCCCAGGCGTTGTAGGGAGGTCATACAGACACGTGGAGGCCACACACAATACTCAGCCTCATCAGGAGCATGCCCAGGCGTTGTAGGGAGGTCATACAGGCACGTGGAGGCCACACACAATACTGAGCCTCATCAGGAGCATGCTCAGGCGTTGTAGGGAGGTCATACAGGCACGTGGAGGCCACACACAATACTCAGCCTCATCAGGAGCATGCCCAGGCGTTGTAGGGAGGTCATACAGGCACGTGGAGGCCACACACAATACTCAGCCTCATCAGGAGCATGCCCAGGCGTTGTAGGGAGGTCATACAGGCACGTGGAGGCCACACACAATACTCAGCCTCATCAGGAGCATGCCCAGGCGTTGTAGGGAGGTCATACAGGCACGTGGAGGCCACACACAATACTCAGCCTCATCAGGAGCATGCCCAGGCGTTGTAGGGAGGTCATACAGGCACGTGGAGGCCACACACAATACTCAGCCTCATCAGGAGCATGCCCAGGCGTTGTAGGGAGGTCATACAGGCACGTGGAGGCCACACACAATACTCAGCCTCATCAGGAGCATGCCCAGGCGTTGTAGGGAGGTCATACAGGGACGTGGAGGCCACACACAATACTCAGCCTCATCAGGAGCATGCCCAGGTGCTGTAGGGAGGTCATACAGGCACGTGGAGGCCACACACAATACTCAGCCTCATCAGGAGCATGCCCAGGCGTTGTAGGGAGGTCATACAGGCACGTGGAGGCCACACACAATACTCAGCCTCATCAGGAGCATGCCCAGGCGTTGTAGGGAGGTCATACAGGGACGTGGAGGCCACACACAATACTCAGCCTCATCAGGAGCATGCCCAGGTGCTGTAGGGAGGTCATACAGGCACGTGGAGGCCACACACAATACTCAGCCTCATCAGGAGCATGCCCAGGCATTGTAGGGAGGTCATACAGGCATGTGGAGGCCACACACAATACTCAGCCTCATCAGGAGCATGCCCAGGCGTTGTAGGGAGGTCATACAGGGACATGGAGGCCACACACAATACTCAGCCTCATCAGGAGCATGCCCAGGTGCTGTAGGGAGGTCATACAGGCACGTGGAGGCCACACACAATACTCAGCCTCATCAGGAGCATGCCCAGGCGTTGTAGGGAGGTCACACAGGCACGTGCAGGCCACACACAATACTCAGCCTCATCAGGAGCATGCCCAGGCGTTGTAGGGGGGTCATACAGGCACGTGGAGGCCACACACAATACTCCGCCTCATCAGGAGCATGCCCAGGCGTTGTAGGGAGGTCATACAGGCACGTGGAGGCCACACACAATACTCATCCTCATCAGGAGCATGCCCAGGTGCTGTAGGGAGGTCACACAGGCACGTGGAGGCCACACACAATACTCACCCTCATCAGGAGCATGCCCAGGCATTGTAGGGGGGTCATACAGGCACGTGGAGGCCACACACAATACTCCGCCTCATCAGGAGCATGCCCAGGCGTTGTAGGGAGGTCATACAGGCACGTGGTGGCCACACACAATACTCAGCCTCATCAGGAGCATGCCCAGGCGTTGTAGGGAGGACATACAGGCACTTGGAGGCCACACACAATACTCAGCCTCATCAGGAGCATGTCCAGACGTTGTAGGGAGGTCATACAGGCACGTGGAGGCCACACACAATACTCAGCCTCATCAGGAGCATGCCCAGGCGTTGTAGGGAGGTCATACAGGCACGTGGAGGCCACACACAATACTCAGCCTCATCAGGAGCATGCCCAGGCGTTGTAGGGAGGACATACAGGCACGTGGAGGCCACACACAATACTCAGCCTCATCAGAAGCATGCCCAGACGTTGTAGGGAGGTCATACAGGCACGTGGAGGCCACACACAATACTCAGCCTCATCAGGAGCATGCCCAGGCGTTGTAGGGAGGTCATACAGGCACGTGGAGGCCACACACAATGCTCAGCCTCATCAGGAGCATGCTCAGGCGTTGTAGGGAGGTCATACAGGCACGTGGAGGCCACACACAATACTCAGCCTCATCAGGAGCATGCCCAGGCGTTGTAGGGAGGTCATACAGGCACGTGGAGGCCACACACAATACTCAGCCTCATCAGGAGCATGCCCAGGCGTTGTAGGGAGGTTATACAGGCACGTGGAGGCCACACACAATACTCAGCCTCATCAGGAGCATGCTCAGGCGTTGTAGGGAGGTCATACAGGCACGTGGAGGCCACACACAATACTGAGCCTCATCAGGAGCATGCTCAGGCGTTGTAGGGAGGTCATACAGGCACGTGGAGGCCACACACAATACTCAGCCTCATCAGGAGCATGCCCAGGCGTTGTAGGGAGGTCATACAGGCACGTGGAGGCCACACACAATACTCAGCCTCATCAGGAGCATGCCCAGGCGTTGTAGGGAGGTCATACAGGCACGTGGAGGCCACACACAATACTCAGCCTCATCAGGAGCATGCCCAGGCGTTGTAGGGAGGTCATACAGGCACGTGGAGGCCACACACAATACTCAGCCTCATCAGGAGCATGCCCAGGCGTTGTAGGGAGGTCATACAGGCACGTGGAGGCCACACACAATACTCAGCCTCATCAGGAGCATGCCCAGGCGTTGTAGGGAGGTCATACAGGCACGTGGAGGCCACACACAATACTCAGCCTCATCAGGAGCATGCCCAGGCGTTGTAGGGAGGTCATACAGGCACGTGGAGGCCACACACAATACTCAGCCTCATCAGGAGCATGCCCAGGCGTTGTAGGGAGGTCATACAGGCACGTGGAGGCCACACACAATACTCAGCCTCATCAGGAGCATGCCCAGGCGTTGTAGGGAGGTCATACAGGGACGTGGAGGCCACACACAATACTCAGCCTCATCAGGAGCATGCCCAGGTGCTGTAGGGAGGTCATACAGGCACGTGGAGGCCACACACAATACTCAGCCTCATCAGGAGCATGCCCAGGCGTTGTAGGGAGGTCATACAGGCACGTGGAGGCCACACACAATACTCAGCCTCATCAGGAGCATGCCCAGGCGTTGTAGGGAGGTCATACAGGGACGTGGAGGCCACACACAATACTCAGCCTCATCAGGAGCATGCCCAGGTGCTGTAGGGAGGTCATACAGGCACGTGGAGGCCACACACAATACTCAGCCTCATCAGGAGCATGCCCAGGCATTGTAGGGAGGTCATACAGGCATGTGGAGGCCACACACAATACTCAGCCTCATCAGGAGCATGCCCAGGCGTTGTAGGGAGGTCATACAGGGACGTGGAGGCCACACACAATACTCAGCCTCATCAGGAGCATGCCCAGGTGCTGTAGGGAGGTCATACAGGCACGTGGAGGCCACACACAATACTCAGCCTCATCAGGAGCATGCCCAGGCGTTGTAGGGAGGTCACACAGGCACGTGCAGGCCACACACAATACTCAGCCTCATCAGGAGCATGCCCAGGCGTTGTAGGGGGGTCATACAGGCACGTGGAGGCCACACACAATACTCCGCCTCATCAGGAGCATGCCCAGGCGTTGTAGGGAGGTCATACAGGCACGTGGAGGCCACACACAATACTCATCCTCATCAGGAGCATGCCCAGGTGCTGTAGGGAGGTCACACAGGCACGTGGAGGCCACACACAATACTCACCCTCATCAGGAGCATGCCCAGGCATTGTAGGGGGGTCATACAGGCACGTGGAGGCCACACACAATACTCCGCCTCATCAGGAGCATGCCCAGGCGTTGTAGGGAGGTCATACAGGCACGTGGAGGCCACACACAATACTCAGCCTCATCAGGAGCATGCCCAGGCGTTGTAGGGAGGACATACAGGCACTTGGAGGCCACACACAATACTCAGCCTCATCAGGAGCATGTCCAGACGTTGTAGGGAGGTCATACAGGCACGTGGAGGCCACACACAATACTCAGCCTCATCAGGAGCATGCCCAGGCGTTGTAGGGAGGTCATACAGGCACGTGGAGGCCACACACAATACTCAGCCTCATCAGGAGCATGCCCAGGCGTTGTAGGGAGGACATACAGGCACGTGGAGGCCACACACAATACTCAGCCTCATCAGAAGCATGCCCAGACGTTGTAGGGAGGTCATACAGGCACGTGGAGGCCACACACAATACTCAGCCTCATCAGGAGCATGCCCAGGCGTTGTAGGGAGGTCATACAGGCACGTGGAGGCCACACACAATGCTCAGCCTCATCAGGAGCATGCTCAGGCGTTGTAGGGAGGTCATACAGGCACGTGGAGGCCACACACAATACTCAGCCTCATCAGGAGCATGCCCAGGCGTTGTAGGGAGGTCATACAGGCACGTGGAGGCCACACACAATACTCAGCCTCATCAGGAGCATGCCCAGGCGTTGTAGGGAGGTTATACAGGCACGTGGAGGCCACACACAATACTCAGCCTCATCAGGAGCATGCCCAGGCGTTGTAGGGAGGTCATACAGGCACGTGGAGACCACACACAATACTCAGCCTCATCAGGAGCATGCCCAGGCGTTGTAGGGAGGTCATACAGGCACGTGGAGGCCACACACAATACTCAGCCTCATCAGGAGCATGCCCAGGCGTTGTAGGGAGGTCATACAGGCACGTGGAGGCCACACACAATACTCAGCCTCATCAGGAGCATGCCCAGGCGTTGTAGGGAGGTCATACAGGCACGTGGAGACCACACACAATACTCAGCCTCATCAGGAGCATGCCCAGGCGTTGTAGGGAGGTCATACAGGCACGTGGAGGCCACACACAATACTCAGCCTCATCAGGAGCATGCCCAGGCGTTGTAGGGAGGTCATACAGGCACGTGGAGGCCACACACAATACTCAGCCTCATCAGGAGCATGCCCAGGCGTTGTAGGGAGGTCATACAGGCACGTGGAGGCCACACACAATACTCAGCCTCATCAGGAGCATGCTCAGGCGTTGTAGGGAGGTCATACAGGCACGTGGAGGCCACACACAATACTCAGCCTCATCAGGAGCATGCCCAGGCGTTGTAGGACATTCAGCTTTGTACAGAACAAAGTATTCAATGAGAAGATTTCATTCATTCAGATCTAGGAGGGGGGATTTCATGGGTCCCTTTATTTTTTTTGAGCAGTGTATATAAAAAAAGAATATACCATGGATATAAAAAGACGACACGATCCTGTTAAAATGCAGTTTTTTTGTCATGTAACATAATCCCACCCAGAAGGATCATTTAAGGACCCCCCCCCTTCAATGTCACCATAATCTGTACAAATCCAGTGAGAAACAAACAGAATTTTTTTCAGGTGGAAAAATAAAAATAAAGAAGTAAATAATGTGGTTGCATAAATCTGCACACCCTTACACTAATACTTTCCTAATACTAGTCCCCTGTGAGTTACTGGCATCTTTCAGTGTTTTGGGGTCGGGGTCTATCACACGGCACATCTAGAATTGGCGATCGTTGCCCGCTCCTACTTAAAGCCACTCCACATCTGTCAGATTTCGCGGGCATCTTCTGTGTACAGCGCCCTCTTCAGGCCATCACAGATTGCCCCTTGAGTTGAGGTCTGGGCTCGCCACCCCAGAACTTCCAGCTTCTTCTGGAGAAGCCATTCTTTTGGTGATTTGGAGGTCACTTATGTTCATTGTCAGTGAAATGTGAAATTCAACTTCTTTTTAGCAGCGGCCAGAAAGTTCTGATGTAAAATCGACTGATATTTGGAAATGTTCATAAAGCCATCCCCTTTGAATAAACTCCCAGTTCTAGCTGCTGAAAAACAGCCGCAAAGCACAATGCCGCCTCCACCATGCCTCACTGTGGGGATGGTGATCTTCTTGGGATGCGCAGTGTTGGCACCAAATATAACCTTTGTAATTCTGGCCACAAAGCTCCACCTCGGTCTCATCAGACAAAACACATTCCCCACTTGCTTTTGCTAGACAAGATGGAGATCTTGGTAAAACATCGCCGGGCCTGGATGTTTTCTTTGTAGAAAAGGCTTCCATTTTGCCTCCCGACTCCACAGGGCAGACATATGAAGAATACGGCAGATTGTTGTCACATGCTGGACACAACCAGGATTGGCCATAAATTCCTGCAGCTCCTTTAATGTTGCTGTCGGTGTCTAGCAGCCTCCAAGACCAATTTTCTTCTGGTCTTTTCATCAGTTTTTGAGGCAATTTTTTTCGAGCCATAAACGCTCATCTCTCTGGCCCCTCTTTTCCTCACCATCACCCGTCCGGTCCCTGTCGCATCTTCTGATCCCCACCAGGAGCACTGAAATCTCTGGGTCTCTCATGCTGGGCCAGGACTTCCGGCTCTGATGAGGCCCGGGATGTTTTACGCATGTACGCACAAGGGCACAGCGCACGTTGTGGGGTCATGATGTTGTGACCTTTTGCATGCTTGTGTAGAACCTTCCCAGTCCTAGAGAGGCCCGGAGATCTCAGCGGGGATCAGAAGATGCGACGAGGCTCAGTGTCAGTGAGGAGCGGAGGGGCCGGAGCGGTGAAGTGACTATAAGGGTTATTTTTATTTTTTATATATTACTTTCATTGTGCCATGGGGTGTAGAGAGATACTGGAGAATAATAAGGGACATCGAATTCGTGGAGAAGAACTTCTCTGTGAATTAAATTTCCTAGGAAAATCCGCTTGCATGTTGCAAGTTCGAGTTTAGTCCGATCCGCTCATCTCCAGTGTTGTCTCTTATGTAACCACATTATTGCAGTTTTATTATTTTTACTTCCCTCAATGATTTCAGTTTGTTTCTCAATGGATTTGTATAGATTATTAGTGATATTAAAGGGGGAAAAGTTCTAAAATGATTCTTCTACATGACAAACACCTGGCATATCACCAGGGGTGTGTAGACTTTTTATATCCTCTATGTGAACCTTCCAGTCACCTGATACATTGTGCCATACCTGGCCCTGAACCTGGGGAGTCAGAATACTTGTAGGTGACATCAGCCAATTATCTGGAAAATCGTTAAAACAATGTATATGAAAATGAAAGCTGAAGGAACGTAATGTGCCCGGTGTAGAGCTCATTTCTATGGCCAGAGAGTAAATCAGCTGTGTTCAAGGCCAGAAATCCCACGTATTAGAAGCACGGACTTGTGAATCCGAGAAACCATAGAATCAGTGCGGCCTCGTGTAGACCATGCGGCTTAGGTCTGGGCTCCTCTTCATGGAGAGAATGGCTTGGAGCTAGAGACAATACAATGTAGATGAAGACCCGACATAGAAGCCTGGACTACACGTTACCAAGCTTCTCTCCAACTATTACTGAAGTATCATTAGATCAGGAGAACATCGTGTCTCCTGTAGGATCTCCATAGATCTCCATGTCTTCTGGCCAATCTTCTGCCAGACCTAGTGTACGATCACCACCGCTCCTGCATTGATCCATGGTTTCCTATTCTTTACCCTTCAGCCATCTTCTTGGGATCTTATCGGATGTCTTATGAAGAAATTAAGACCATTGTCCTGGAAGTAGATGAAGCAAAACTGTCTGAATCTTTAATTCAGGTATGTGAGGTTTCTGCTGTAATTATTTGCTTTGTGTTGTGAGAATCTTGAGCTCATTCTTCTTGCTGTGCCTCATGTAGTCGTATGGAGAGTAATGACACAAGCGTTATGTGGCCTTGCAGTCTTGGCTAGTACGGTGGCAAGGTCTAGCAGAAGCCGATGGCCCGGAGTCACCCTCCATCCACACAGCCCGTCATCTCCTCTTGGTTACAGTGCAATATTATTGTCGCTATTGTTGAGCACACAGGACAGATAGTCAGTGGCATCTAATGGGTTCTATTGAATCACCCTATAAGACCACCCTAGTCATTCCCATCATTACGCAGCAGGGTCCACAGAAATACATTCCCACTTTTCTTTTGGAGGCTGACATAGCCTCTATACATCTACTGCGATGTTGCAGTTTGCCTCACGGATATTTGCCCATCTCTGTTCCCAACCTCTCCAAATTCTTCCAAAAAAAGCTTTAAAGTTTTCATGTTTTGCTACTTTTTTATATACTTTATGACGAGATTCCAGACATTTGCATTGTGATAGCGAATTGATTAC
The DNA here is from genome assembly GCF_046119375.1 of Phyllobates terribilis. NCBI lineage: Eukaryota > Metazoa > Chordata > Amphibia > Anura > Dendrobatidae > Phyllobates > Phyllobates terribilis. The sequence continues at coordinate 462,637,100 of NW_027362767.1, read as the reverse complement.
ATCAAGAGGATAAAAACTCCATAAAGCTATCAGAGATCTCATAACTGAGTGAAGCAGTCGGGACCCCCGAGTGATACATCCGCCCGACATGGACACATTGTGACTATCGGACAGGACAGAGACTCGGGTTGAGTTTTGTGTTGCTGATGTCGTTTCTCACTTGACTTTGCTAATTTTGAACAATCTCCAAAATCTCGGGGTCCACAGGCTCCTCTGCCACGAGGGGTCTCAGGGGTTTTGGTTGACGGATTGTAAATATTTGAATTTGAGAACTAGAAATGGAATCAACGCAGACAATGATTTCATTCCGCAGGTTACGGATGTGTGTGATAGAGAAGTGATCGCTATCGAGTCACGGCCAATCAGAAAATGCTCTATCTATGAATGAACGTGTAAATCCACAAAGAGGAGAATTGACAATAACAATAAGCATAAGCCAATGAAGAAAACCGGAATAATATTCTTATACATAGCAGTATTATAGTAGTTATATTCTTGTACATAGGGGGCAGTATTATAGTAGTTATATTCTTGTACATAGGGGGCAGTATTATAGTAGTTATATTCTTGTACATAGGAGCAGTATTACAGTAGTTATATTCTTGTACATAGGGAGCAGTATTATAGTAGTTATATTCTTGTACATAGGAGCAGTATTATAGTAGTTATATTCCTGTACATAGGAGCAGTATTATAGTAGTTATATTCTTGTACATAGGAGCAGTATTATAGTAGTTATATTCTTGTGCATAGGAGCAGTATTATAGTAGTTATATTCCTGTACATAGGAGCAGTATTATAGTAGTTATATTCTTGTACATAGGAGCAGTATTATAGTAGTTATATTCCTGTACATAGGAGCAGTATTATAGTAGTTATATTCTTGTACATAGGGGGCAGTATTATAGTAGTTATATTCTTGTACATAGGAGCAGTATTATAGTAATTATATTCTAGTAAATAGGAGCAATATTATAGTAGTTATATTTTTCTACATAGGAGCAGTATTATAGTAGTTATATTCTTATACATAGGAGCAGTATTATAGTAGTTATATTCTTGTACATAGGAGCAGTATTATAGTAGTTATATTCTTGTACATAGGAGCAGTATTATAGTAATTATATTCTAGTAAATAGGAGCAATATTATAGTAGTTATATTCTTGTACATAGGAGCAGTATTATAGTAGTTATATTCTTATACATAGGAGCAGTATTATAGTAGTTATATTCTTGTACATAGGAGCAGTATTATAGTAGTTATATTCTTATACATAGGAGCAGTATTATAGTCGTTACATTCTTGTACATAGGAGCAATATTATAGTAGTTATATTCTTGTACATAGGAGCAGTATTATAGTAGTTATATTCTTGTACATAGGAGCAGTATTATAGTAGTTATATTCTAGTACATAGGAGCAATATTATAGTAGTTATATTCTTGTACATAGGAGCAGTATTATAGTAGTTATATTCTTGTACATAGGAGCAGTATTATAGTAGTTATATTCTTGTACATAGGAGCAATATTATAGTAGTTATATTCTTGTACATAGGAGCAGTATTATAGTAGTTATATTCTTGTACATAGGAGCAGTATTATAGTAGTTATATTCTAGTACATAGGAGCAATATTATAGTAGTTATATTCTTGTACATAGGAGCAGTATTATAGTAGTTATATTCTAGTACATAGGAGCAGTATTATAGTAGTTATATTCTTGTACATAGGAGCAGTATTATAGTAGTTATATTCTTGTACATAGGAGCAGTATTATAGTAGTTATATTCTTGTACATAGGAGCAGTATTATAGTAGTTATATTCTTATACATAGGAGCAGTATTATAGTAGTTATATTCTTGTACATAGGGGCAGTATTATAGTAGTTATATTCCTGTACATAGGAGCAGTATTATAGTAGTTATATTCTTGTACATAGGATCAGTATTATAGTAGTTATATTCTTGTACATAGGAGCAGTATTATAGTAGTTATATTCTTGTGCATAGGAGCAGTATTATAGTAGTTATATTCCTGTACATAGGAGCAGTATTATAGTAGTTATATTCTTGTACATAGGAGCAGTATTATAGTAGTTATATTCCTGTACATAGGAGCAGTATTATAGTAGTTATATTCTTGTACATAGGGGGCAGTATTATAGTAGTTATATTCTTGTACATAGGAGCAGTATTATAGTAGTTATATTCTTGTACATAGGAGCAGTATTATAGTAGTTATATTCTAGTACATAGGAGCAATATTATAGTAGTTATATTCTTGTACATAGGAGCAGTATTATAGTAGTTATATTCTTATACATAGGAGCAGTATTATAGTAGTTATATTCTTGTACATAGGAGCAATATTATAGTAGTTATATTCTTGTACATAGGGGCAGTATTATAGTAGTTATATTCTTGTACATAGGAGCAGTATTATAGTAGTTATATTCTTATACATAGGGGCAATTTTTATTATAAAAACAAACATAAATACAAATATAACAAACAAAAATCATCCAGTATTACAAAAAGACAAATCACATGGGTTATATATACAAAAAAAAACCCCATTAAAATAATCAGATCATATACATAAATAAATTAAAAAGTCCACGCCTGCGGGAAAGAGAAAAAAAAAATTAAATAAATAATAATAATAATAATAATCATCATATTCCCTAACTGAATTTTACGTTGCTCCATAACTTTATGTTTTTCTGACTCCTTCCAACTTCTAGTGATTTTATCCACCGGAGTTCTGATATCACCTGATTGGCTGCAGCGGTGTGATCGAACGGCTCATTGTGCAGTGACACCCGGGTTCTCATGTGCCAGTGATAGTATTTTATGACACTGATTATAATGTACATGGTCTCTCTGTCGATGTTACTGACAGTGGATGGGACACCATAGATTATGTCAGGATACTTTAGGGTCAGAAGTCTGGGGATTTTTAGATTAGCTGACACCTCCTCCCAGATCTTCCTCCCTCCCCAGCAATCACAGATAAAGTGCTCCACAGTCTCCTCCTGCTGACAACCAAGGGGACAATTCCGATCAGAGACACTCAGATGTTTCAGGTTCCCCCTGACAAAGAGCCGACTATGTAGTGAAAGCCAAGAGATGTCAAACAGTTTGGGAGGAAGTCGTTTCCCGTTTAGGAACCTGAGACTTTCCTGCAGGGTGGTGGTGACACAATCTCTCAGGGCCAGTGGAGAAAAGAAGAACGTCCCACATACATGAGCATATAGGTCTCTTCTCGTATTGCTCTCAATGTAAGACCTCTCCAGTCCCCACTTCCTGACACACTTCAGACCGTAGTCCAGATACTGGGGGAGGTGGCCACCTGTCCATCTCCTCCTCTTGAGACTGCCGCCTCGCACCCAAGACTCTGCAAAAGGCAATATCCAGTCCTTGATACTATTCACCCACAGGGAGCTACTGTTTGAGTCCATGTTCCCAAAATTCACTTTTAGAAACAGGGAGTCAAAGAAAACCCTTGGATTTAACATATGCAGCCCACCATCTCTCCGCCGTAGGTACGTTACTCCCCTCTTTATTAGGTTCAACCTATTCCCCCACAAGAGCTAGAAGAACAAGCTGAAAAGCCTCGCTGAGAAAGACTCTGGCAAAGGGAAAATAACAGAGACATACAAGAAGATGGGGACCAGGTAGGTCTTCAACATAGCGACCCTTTCTCTGTAGGTCAGCCTCCAGTTCTTCCATCGCTGAACCTTTGCATTTCCGGTTTCCAATTTCTCTTCCCAATTTAGCTTGGCATTATCATCCCTCCCAAATTTAACCCCTAGGATCTTAATATGGGTGGAGGCTTTAGCAAACTGTGGCAGATCAAAGCCAGGATCAGTGTCTAACGTCCACAGAGCTTGACTCTTCTCAAGGTTGACCAGAGACCCGGAGGCCTCAGAGTAGCTTCTGATGGCCGCCGATAACATCCGCACCTCTTGAGGATTGGAGATCACCAACGTCACATCATCAGCATAGGCAACAACAGTCAGAGGCAGGCAGTGGGGGACCGGCACCCCCTGAAAATCACACTCCTGCAGTGACCTCAGAAACGGGTCTATGGCGAAAACATACAGGAGCGGACTCAGTGGGCAGCCCTGTCTCACCCCCGCCCCAACTCCAAAAGTATCACCCTGCCAACCATTAATCAGAGGAAAGCTCACCGCCTCTCTATACAAAGTCTTCAGCCAATCCACGAATTGTCCCGGAAACACCGTACTTTGACAAAGTGGCCCACAGATAATCGTGATCAACCCTGTCAAAGGCTTTAGCCTGGTCCAGACTGACAACATATCTCCCACACCGCAGAGCTTTACATCTCTCAAACATCTCCCGTATCGAGATGACTGCTCCAGAGATGTTCCGCCCTTTTACTGTGCCAAACTGAGAGCCTGCCAACAGTGCCGGGGACAAACAGACTAACCTAGAAAACAGGATCTTTGCCAGAATCTTCCTGTCTACATTCAAGAGGGCAATCGGCCTCCAGTTCTTGATGTCACTCGGCTCTTTACCTTTAGACAGCAGAATTAACGAGGACACTCTCATGGATGGAGGCATCAGGTGATTTTCTAGACAATTCCTATACACATCCACAAGGATTGGAGCCAGGAGGTCTCTGAATTCCTTATAAAATTCTGCTGTTATACCATCTGGACCTGGTGCCTTCTTCAGATATAATTTATCAATAGCCGCCTTAACTTCCTCCACCGTTAATTCTGCTGTCAAAGAAGAAAAGTCCGGATCGTTAGTATCAGGCACTGGAGTTGCCTCCAAGAATTGAGCCATCTTATTTTTTTCCAAAACTTTCCTCTGAAACAAGTCAGCATAGTAAGATCTCACAACCCCCAGAATACCCTCCCGTGAATCCTGCAATACACCCTGGGAGTCAGTGAGACCTGGGACCATTTTTTTGGCCACCCTCTCCCTGCAATTCTCAAAGGGATCAGGTGCCCCTAAGGACCCATAATCCCGTTCAAGAACCAGGGAGGTGTACCTGCTGTACTGATACTGCCTTATCTCAGATTTCAGCTGGTCGATCTTCACTTTGTCATCCCCGCCTGCCGAATACAATGACTCCAATTCTTTACGCAGCTTTAGGTACTGGCTGTACTTGTTCCTCCCTTTATTAACTGACAGTCTCTTTAAGAGGGATCTGATATCCTCCTTGACGTCCTCCCACCAGTCGGTCATGTTGTCATAAAAATCAACCCTGTCTAGATGGACCTGAATAAGGGAGTGGACACGACTCTGGACATAGGCATCACCTAGGAGACTGGAATTAAGCTTCCACAACCCTCTACCAATGTCCGGGCGGTTAGAGGTCCCCAGACAGAAGCACAAGGCGAGGTGGTCAGAGTAAGGGACGACCTTCTCACTCAGGGAGCTGACAGCCTCAGTAGGACTCGCAAAAACAAAATCTATCCTACTGCTCCTATTGGAACAAGAATACGTGAATTTTGGCTGACGACCTCCCTGTGTGAAAATGTCAGTCAGTCCTGCCTGCATTATGATGTTATGTAGGACCTTGCCGTCCCTGGTCACTGTCCTACCTGAGGAGCTGTCACCTGATGTCAGTATGGCATTAAAGTCTCCCGCCATCACCACCGGGAGAGAGGTGAAGAGGAAAGGCCTGACGTCATTAAACAGCTGGATCCTGTCAGTCACCGTCTGTGGCCCATAGATGTTAATAAGCCGGAGTCGCCTACCATGGATAGTGACTTCCAGGACCAGACACCTTCCCATGACCACTTCTGTCATCCTATGTACAGTCACATCATGGGTGTTAAACAGGATAGCAACCCCGGCGTAAGGCTCCACAGCCAGTGACCAGAAAGATGGACCGGATCGCCATTCCCTCTCAGCCTCTCTCAAAAGCCCCAGAGATGTCAGTCGTGTCTCCTGCAGGAAGATGACATCTGTGTCCAGGTATCTGAGATGTTCATACACTGCGTGTCTCGTCCTCCTCACCTTAATACTATTCACGTTACTTGATGTCAGTGTTAATGAGAACCCCGCCATCACAACACAATATAGAAGGAGCAGAGTAACAGCCATCATCGTGAATCAGAGATATTCTGTCCACCACCGGTGTCCATGTCAGCCTCCACCTGAGGGTCCACAGATAAGGGCTTCCGCTTTGGCGGGGGATGGTCCTCTGTGTCCCTGTCACATTCAGCATCAATTTTCCTCAACTCTTCCTCATAGTCATCATCATTATCCTCAGATAAGACTCCATATTTGTTGGACACAACCATCACATCTGCAGAACTCTGGACCTTCTTACTACCACTCTGACCAGAGTCATATTCTGCCTCAGGTTTACGGGAGGACGTGTTCTTTTTCTTTCTTTTATTATGATTTACGCTCCAGTCATCAGATACAGACATTGATGCTGAAGGGGGGGCTACCTGAGGCACGACCTCCATGTTCCCCTCTGCACCCTCTGTACCCCGCTGCTCTGGTGTTACATGGGTGGACTCCTGGCGGGCACCTGAGCTATTCAGTATCCCTGCTGAAGTTAAATCCTCTTCCTCCTGCACCCCTGCCACCACCTCCTGAGCCTCTGCCCCTGCCACCACCTCCTGAGCCTCTGCCCCTGCCACCACCTCCTGAGCTTCTGCCCCTGCCACCACCTCCTGAGCCTCTGCCCCTGCCACCACCTCCTGAGCCTCTGCCCCTGCCACCACCTCCTGAGCCTCTGCCCCTGCCACCACCTCCTGAGCCTCTGCCTCTGCCACCACCTCCTGAGCCTCTGCCTCTGCCACCACCTCCTGAGCCTCTGCCTCTGCCACCACCTCCTGAGCCTCTGCCCCTGCCACCACCTCCTGAGCCTCTGCCCCTGCCACCACCTCCTGAGCCTCTGCCCCTGCCACCACATCCTCATCAGGGAAGGCTTTGCAGATATTGTGCCAGGCGTCTGGACAGTCCCTGTGAGGGTGGCCCATCTTACCACAGAGGTTGCACCTAACGTCCCGGCAGTCTGCAGCGACATGGCCGATTACCCCACACAGGCTGCACTTTAGTACAGTACAGGCATTAGCCAGATGACCTGTTTTACCACATTTAAAGCATTTTCTTGGCTGCCCGGGATAGTAACATGCCCCCTTCTCCCTCCCAATGAAGAAGGAGTTGGGTAGGTGGGCAGTGATGTTGTTATGCTGCTGCAGCTTCACCTGGACCTTCCACCCCGTTGTCCAGATACCATCCTCATCTCTGATCTTGGTGAGTCCAGAGACGAGGTCACAATGTCTCTGGAGCCACACCTGGATGTCCTGTGGGGGAACGGCCTCATTCCAGAAGGTGATATTCACAGTGACGGTATCTGGCCTGGAAATGGGAACCAGTATAAACTTATTCCAGCCTTCAGTTTCTCTGAACTTGGGGTAATTGGCCCAGAATCTATCCAGGTCAGGCATGAGCTTAAAGCTGACATCATAGCCCTGCCTGTCCTGCAGATTAGTTACCGCCAGGATTTCAGTCGGCACAAACCCCATCTGGCGGCATAGTAGCTCTCTCACCACATACCTGCGTTGTGGTAGATCCTCCTTGGCACCTAAGTATTTAAAACGCACTACATTTATGCGCCTAAATATCTGGCCCGTATACCCTGCTCCGGAGGTGAAAGATGGAGCGCCGCGGCTCCAGGCATTCCTGGGGGGCACCTGCCGGGTCACACTAGGCTGGCTGACAGGGATAGGGTCTGCAGCAGGAGGGGCTGTCACACCTTGTGTACTAGATGGTAAAGGGGGACAATCACCCATATCATGCACATTATCATGAACAGCATTATTATCATCAGACAGTACAACGTCCATCACAGCCTGTGAATCCCCTCCAACCCCCGACCCCATAGGCACAGCATCATTAGCGCCAGTCTGTGCTTCAGCCTCGGCCTCATCAGCACAAACAGTCTCACATGCAATGTCCTGCTCCTGTGTGGGGCACTCTGGGACTTGTGGTGCCTCTGCTGGAATCTGAGGTATACACTCCCGTTCACACGCCGCTGCCTGCTGTTGCAGTGTTTTTCCAACCTGGAAACAGAAGCGGGGAGCCTGTAACACCGGTCGTGCCTGCAGCTGGGGGGTCTCTGACTTCACATCAGGGGTTCTGGACTCCGCAGCACAGTCCTGCTTACAGGAGGCGAACCGTGCCCGGTTTGCGTAGGTCTCCTTCAGGGGCCCCATGCTTTCCAGCACACTGTCCATGTCCTGCACCACACTCGCCAGTTCGACACCAAGTGAGTTCAGTTTCATGTCACATACAGCGTTACTCTCAGGGTTAGTTGCTTTTAGATTATAGATAAAGTCTATCTGCATCTGCAGCAGTTGTTTGTGCTGCTGCAACTCACCCATCTTCCTGACCAGTCCGGGTATCTCCTCCGCCAGCTGCAGCTCGGGGGCACGCTGCGTCCCCACAGATTTAGGCTTGGCCACAGGGTCAGGGACTCTGAATACTGACTTGTCCCTTGCGTCCACCACAGGTGTTTTTGTGGCTACCTTGTTGGATTCAGGCACTGCGGCAAGTTTACCGCTGACACCAGACTGCGACCTCGTGCGACCTGAATTCACCATGCCGGACACCACATGCTGCTGCTGGAGATTTTCCTGGAGGGTTTGTTTCTCCAGAGACGTCCGTCTCTGTCTGCAGACTGGAGAGCTGAGCTGCACACCTGATGGTGATGGAGGCTGAGCTGCCGGCTGGGGCTGTGCACGGACTGGAGAGCTGAGCTGCACACCTGATGGTGATGGAGGCTGAGCTGCCGGCTGGGGCTGTGCACGGACTGGACTTCCACTGGGTGGATTACAAAGCTTCACACTTTGCTGCATTTCTTTACTCACATCTGGCTTCTTTGTTGCACTTGGAGCTGGTTTTCCTCCCAAAACTTTACACACAGATTCTTTATCTCCTTCTTTCTTCCTGGAGCTTTGTGCTGCAGTCACAGGTCTCACAGTGACTCTGGGTGTATTATTCCCATTGGAAGTAGCCTGGGAGCCTTGTCCCAGTGTAGGCCGAGAAGCCTGGGCCTTGCCTGGGGAGCTTCCCCGCCCAGGGGGGCCCCGCCCTGGGCTTGCTCCAGACATGAGGAGAGCTACAAAACACAACCTCACAGCTTGGGGGCAGTATTATAGTAGTTATACTCTTATACATAGGAGCAGTATTATAGTAGTTATATTCTAGTACATAGGAGCAATATTATAGTAGTTATATTCTTGTACATAGGAGCAGTATTATAGTAGTTATATTCTTATACATAGGGGCAGTATTATAGTAGTTATATTCTTATACATAGGGGCAGTATTATAGTAGTTATATTCTTGTACATAGGGGCAGTATTATAGTAGTTATATTCTTGTACATAGGAGCAGTATTATAGTAGTTATATTCTTATACATAGGGGCAGTATTATAGTAGTTATATTCTTATACATAGGGGCAGTATTATAGTAGTTATATTCTTGTATATAGGAGCAGTATTATAGTAGTTATATTCTTATACATAGGAGCAGTATTATAGTAGTTATATTCTTGTACATAGGAGCAGTATTATAGTAGTTATATTCTTGTACATAGGGGGCAGTATTATAGTAGTTATATTCTTGTACATAGGGGGCAGTATTATAGTAGTTATGTTCTTGTACATAGGGGCAGTATTATAGTAGTTATATTCTTGTACATAGGGGGCAGTATTATAGTAGTTATATTCTTGTACATAGGAGCAGTATTATAGTAGTTATATTCTTGTACATAGGGGTAGTATTTTAGTAGTTATATTCTTGTACATAGGGGCAGTATTATGGTAGTTATATTCCTGTACATAGGAGCAGTGTTATAGTAGTTATATTCTTGTATATAGGGGCAGTATTATGGTAGTTATATTCCTGTACATAGGAGCAGTGTTATAGTAGTTATATTCTTGTACATAGGAGCAGTATTATAGTAGTTATATTCTAATACATAGGGGGCAGTATTATAGTAGTTATATTCTTGTACATAGGGGGCAGTATTATAGTAGTTATATTCTTGTACATAGGAGCAGTATTATAGTAGTTATATTCTTGTACATAGGGGGCAGTATTATAGTAGTTATATTCTTCTATATAGGAGCAGTATTATAGTAGTTATAGTCTTGTACATAGGGGGCAGTATTATAGTAGTTTATTCTTGTACATAGCAGCAGTATTATAGTCGTTATATACTTGTACATAGGAGCAGTATTATAGTAGTTATATTCTTGTACATAGGGGCAGTATTATAGTAGTTATATTCTTGTACATAGGAGCAGTATTATAGTAGTTATATTCTTGTACATAGGGAGCAGTATTATAGTAGTTATATTCTTGTACATAGCGGGCAGTATTATAGTAGTTATATTCTTGTACATAGGGGGCAGTATTATAGTAGTTATATTCTTGTACATAGGGGGCAGTATTATAGTAGTTATATTCTTGTGCATAGGAGCAGTATTATAGTAGTTATATTCTTGTGCATAGGAGCAGTATTATAGTAGTTATATTCTTATACATAGGAGCAGTATTATAGAAGTTATATTCCTGTACATAGGAGCAGTATTATAGTAGTTATATTCTTGTACATAGGAGCAATATTATAGTAGTTATATTCCTGTACATAGGAGCAGTATTATAGTAGTTATATTCTTGTACATAGGAGCAGTATTATAGTACTTATATTCTTGTACATAGGAGCAGTATTATAGTAGTTATATTCTTGTGCATAGGAGCAGTATTATAGTAGTTATATTCCTGTACATAGGAGCAGTATTATAGTAGTTATATTCTTGTACATAGGAGCAGTATTATAGTAGTTATATTCCTGTACATAGGAGCAGTATTATAGTAGTTATATTCTTGTACATAGGGGGCAGTATTATAGTAGTTATATTCTTGTACATAGGAGCAGTATTATAGTAGTTATATTCTTGTACATAGGAGCAGTATTATAGTAGTTATATTCTAGTACATAGGAGCAATATTATAGTAGTTATATTCTTGTACATAGGAGCAGTATTATAGTAGTTATATTCTTATACATAGGAGCAGTATTATAGTAGTTATATTCTTGTACATAGGGGCAGTATTATAGTAGTTATATTCCTGTACATAGGAGCAGTATTATAGTAGTTATATTCTTGTACATAGGAGCAGTATTATAGTAGTTATATTCTTGTACATAGGAGCAGTATTATAGTAGTTATATTCTTGTGCATAGGAGCAGTATTATAGTAGTTATATTCCTGTACATAGGAGCAGTATTATAGTAGTTATATTCTTGTACATAGGAGCAGTATTATAGTAGTTATATTCCTGTACATAGGAGCAGTATTATAGTAGTTATATTCTTGTACATAGGGGGCAGTATTATAGTAGTTATATTCTTGTACATAGGAGCAGTATTATAGTAGTTATATTCTTGTACATAGGAGCAGTATTATAGTAGTTATATTCTAGTACATAGGAGCAATATTATAGTAGTTATATTCTTGTACATAGGAGCAGTATTATAGTAGTTATATTCTTATACATAGGAGCAGTATTATAGTAGTTATATCCTTGTACATAGGAGCAATATTATAGTAGTTATATTCTTGTACATAGGGGCAGTATTATAGTAGTTATATTCTTGTACATAGGAGCAGTATTATAGTAGTTATATTCTTATACATAGGGGCAGTATTATAGTAGTTATATTCTTATACATAGGAGCAGTATTATAGTAGTTATATTCTAGTACATAGGAGCAATATTATAGTAGTTATATTCTTATACATAGGGGCAGTATTATAGTAGTTATATTCTTGTATATAGGAGCAGTATTATAGTAGTTATATTCTTGTATATAGGGGCAGAATTATGGTAGTTATATTCCTGTACATAGGAGCAGTGTTATAGTAGTTATATTCTTGTACATAGGAGCAGTATTATAGTAGTTATATTCTTATACATAGGGGGCAGTATTATAGTAGTTATATTCTTGTACATAGGGGGCAGTATTATAGTAGTTATATTCTTGTACATAGGAGCAGTATTATAGTAGTTATATTCTTGTACATAGGGGTAGTATTTTAGTAGTTATATTCTTGTACATAGGGGGCAGTATTATAGTAGTTATATTCTTGTACATAGCGGGCAGTATTATAGTAGTTATATTCTTGTACATAGGGGGCAGTGTTATAGTAGTTATATTCTTGTACATAGGGGGCAGTATTATAGTAGTTATATTCTTGTGCATAGGAGCAGTATTATAGTAGTTATATTCTTGTGCATAGGAGCAGTATTATAGTAGTTATATTCTTATACATAGGAGCAGTATTATAGAAGTTATATTCCTGTACATAGGAGCAGTATTATAGTAGTTATATTCTTGTACATAGGAGCAGTATTATAGTAGTTATATTCCTGTACATAGGAGCAGTATTATAGTAGTTATATTCTTGTACATAGGAGCAGTATTATAGTACTTATATTCTTGTACATAGGAGCAGTATTATAGTAGTTATATTCTTGTGCATAGGAGCAGTATTATAGTAGTTATATTCCTGTACATAGGAGCAGTATTATAGTAGTTATATTCTTGTACATAGGAGCAGTATTATAGTAGTTATATTCCTGTACATAGGAGCAGTATTATAGTAGTTATATTCTTGTACATAGGGGGCAGTATTATAGTAGTTATATTCTTGTACATAGGAGCAGTATTATAGTAGTTATATTCTTGTACATAGGAGCAGTATTATAGTAGTTATATTCTAGTACATAGGAGCAATATTATAGTAGTTATATTCTTGTACATAGGAGCAGTATTATAGTAGTTATATTCTTATACATAGGAGCAGTATTATAGTAGTTATATTCTTGTACATAGGAGCAATATTATAGTAGTTATATTCTTGTACATAGGAGCAGTATTATAGTAGTTATATTCTTGTACATAGGAGCAGTATTATAGTAGTTATATTCTACTACATAGGAGCAATATTATAGTAGTTATATTCTTGTGCATAGGAGCAGTATTATAGTAGTTATATTCTTATACATAGGAGCAGTATTATAGTAGTTATATTCTTGTACATAGGGGCAGTATTATAGTAGTTATATTCCTGTACATAGGAGCAGTATTATAGTAGTTATATTCCTGTACATAGGAGCAGTATTATAGTAGTTATATTCTTGTACATAGGAGCAGTATTATAGTACTTATATTCTTGTACATAGGAGCAGTATTATAGTAGTTATATTCTTGTGCATAGGAGCAGTATTATAGTAGTTATATTCCTGTACATAGGAGCAGTATTATAGTAGTTATATTCTTGTACATAGGAGCAGTATTATAGTAGTTATATTCCTGTACATAGGAGCAGTATTATAGTAGTTATATTCTTGTACATAGGGGGCAGTATTATAGTAGTTATATTCTTGTACATAGGAGCAGTATTATAGTAGTTATATTCTTGTACATAGGAGCAGTATTATAGTAGTTATATTCTAGTACATAGGAGCAATATTATAGTAGTTATATTCTTGTACATAGGAGCAGTATTATAGTAGTTATATTCTTATACATAGGAGCAGTATTATAGTAGTTATATTCTTGTACATAGGAGCAATATTATAGTAGTTATATTCTTGTACATAGGGGCAGTATTATAGTAGTTATATTCTTGTACATAGGAGCAGTATTATAGTAGTTATATTCCTGTACATAGGAGCAGTATTATAGTAGTTATATTCTTGTACATAGGAGCAGTATTATAGTACTTATATTCTTGTACATAGGAGCAGTATTATAGTAGTTATATTCTTGTGCATAGGAGCAGTATTATAGTAGTTATATTCCTGTACATAGGAGCAGTATTATAGTAGTTATATTCTTGTACATAGGAGCAGTATTATAGTAGTTATATTCCTGTACATAGGAGCAGTATTATAGTAGTTATATTCTTGTACATAGGGGGCAGTATTATAGTAGTTATATTCTTGTACATAGGAGCAGTATTATAGTAGTTATATTCTTGTACATAGGAGCAGTATTATAGTAGTTATATTCTAGTACATAGGAGCAATATTATAGTAGTTATATTCTTGTACATAGGAGCAGTATTATAGTAGTTATATTCTTATACATAGGAGCAGTATTATAGTAGTTATATTCTTGTACATAGGAGCAATATTATAGTAGTTATATTCTTGTACATAGGAGCAGTATTATAGTAGTTATATTCTTGTACATAGGAGCAGTATTATAGTAGTTATATTCTACTACATAGGAGCAATATTATAGTAGTTATATTCTTGTGCATAGGAGCAGTATTATAGTAGTTATATTCTTATACATAGGAGCAGTATTATAGTAGTTATATTCTTGTACATAGGGGCAGTATTATAGTAGTTATATTCCTGTACATAGGAGCAGTATTATAGTAGTTATATTCCTGTACATAGGAGCAGTATTATAGTAGTTATATTCTTGTACATAGGAGCAGTATTATAGTACTTATATTCTTGTACATAGGAGCAGTATTATAGTAGTTATATTCTTGTGCATAGGAGCAGTATTATAGTAGTTATATTCCTGTACATAGGAGCAGTATTATAGTAGTTATATTCTTGTACATAGGAGCAGTATTATAGTAGTTATATTCCTGTACATAGGAGCAGTATTATAGTAGTTATATTCTTGTACATAGGGGGCAGTATTATAGTAGTTATATTCTTGTACATAGGAGCAGTATTATAGTAGTTATATTCTTGTACATAGGAGCAGTATTATAGTAGTTATATTCTAGTACATAGGAGCAATATTATAGTAGTTATATTCTTGTACATAGGAGCAGTATTATAGTAGTTATATTCTTATACATAGGAGCAGTATTATAGTAGTTATATTCTTGTACATAGGAGCAATATTATAGTAGTTATATTCTTGTACATAGGGGCAGTATTATAGTAGTTATATTCTTGTACATAGGAGCAGTATTATAGTAGTTATATTCTTATACATAGGGGCAGTATTATAGTAGTTATATTCTTATACATAGGAGCAGTATTATAGTAGTTATATTCTAGTACATAGGAGCAATATTATAGTAGTTATATTCTTATACATAGGGGCAGTATTATAGTAGTTATATTCTTGTATATAGGAGCAGTATTATAGTAGTTATATTCTTATACATAGGAGCAGTATTATAGTAGTTATATTCTTGTATATAGGAGCACTATTATAGTAGTTATATTCTTGTACATAGGAGCAGTATTATAGTAGTTATATTCTTGTACATAGGGGGCTGTATTATAGTAGTTATATTCTTGTACATAGGGGGCAGTATTATAGTAGTTATATTCTTGTACAGAGGAGCAGTATTATAGTAGTTATATTCTTGTATATAGGGGTAGTATTTTAGTAGTTATATTCTTGTACATAGGGGCAGTATTATGGTAGTTATATTCCTGTACATAGGTGCAGTGTTATAGTAGTTATATTCTTGTATATAGGGGCAGTATTATAGTAGTTATATTCTTGTACATAGGAGCAGTATTATAGTAGTTATATTCTTGTATATAGGGGTAGTATTTTAGTAGTTATATTCTTGTACATAGGGGCAGTATTATGGTAGTTATATTCCTGTACATAGGAGCAGTGTTATAGTAGTTATATTCTTGTACATAGGAGCAGTATTATAGTAGTTATATTCTTATACATAGGGGGCAGTATTATAGTAGTTATATTCTTGTACATAGGGGGCAGTATTATAGTAGTTATATTCTTGTACATAGGAGCAGTATTATAGTAGTTATATTCTTGTACATAGGGGTAGTATTTTAGTAGTTATATTCTTGTACATAGGGGGCAGTATTATAGTAGTTATATTCTTGTACATAGGGGGCAGTAATATAGTAGTTATATTCTTGTACATAGGAGCAGTATTATAGTAGATATATTCTTGTATATAGGGGCAGTATTATAGTAGTTATATTCTTGTATATAGGGGCAGTATTATAGTAGTTATATTCTTGTACATAGGAGCAGTATCATACTAGATATATTCTTGTACATAGGAGCAGTATTATAGTAGTTATATTCTTGTATATAGGGGCAGTATTATAGTAGTTATATTCTTGTATATAGGGGCAGTATTATAGTAGTTATATTCTTGTACATAGGGGCAGTATTATAGTAGTTCTATTCTTGTACATAGGGGCAGTATTATAGTAGTTATATTCTTCTATATAGGAGCAGTATTATAGTAGTTATAGTCTTGTACATAGGGGGCAGTATTATAGTAGTTTATTCTTGTACATAGGAGCAGTATTATAGTCGTTATATACTTGTACATAGGATCAGTATTATAGTAGTTATATTCTTGTACATAGGGGCAGTATTATAGTAATTATATTCTTGTACATAGGAGCAGTATTATAGTAGTTATATTCCTGTACATAGGAGCAGTATTATAGTAGTTATATTCTTGTACATAGGAGCAGTATTATAGTAGTTATATTCTTGTACATAGGGAGCAGTATTATAGTAGTTATATTCTTGTACATAGCGGGCAGTATTATAGTAGTTATATTCTTGTACATAGGGGGCAGTATTATAGTCGTTATATTCTTGTACATAGGGGGCAGTATTATAGTAGTTATATTCCTGTACATAGGGGCAGTATTATAGTAGTTATATTCTTGTACATAGGGGGCAGTATTATAGTAGTTATATTCTTGTACATAGGAGCAGTATTATAGTAGTTATATTCTTGTACATAGGGGGCAGTAATATAGTAGTTATATTCTTGTACATAGGAGCAGTATTATAGTAGATATATTCTTGTACATAGGGGGCAGTATTATAGTAGATATATTCTTGTATATAGGGGGCAGTATTATAGTAGTTATATTCTTGTATATAGGGGCAGTATTATAGTAGTTATATTCTTGTACATAGGGGGCAGTATTATAGTAGTTATATTCTTGTACATAGAAGCAGTATTATAGTAGATATATTCTTGTATATAGGGGCAGTATTATAGTAGATATATTCTTGTATATAGGGGGCAGTATTATAGTAGATATATTCTTGTATATAGTGGGCAGTATTATAGTAGTTATATTCCTGTACATAGGGAGCAGTATTATAGTAGTTATATTCTTCTACATAGGGGCAGTATTATAGTAGTTATATTCTTGTACATAGGAGCAGTATTATAGTAGTTATATTCTTGAATATAGGGGCAGTATTATAGTAGTTATATTCTTGTACATAGGAGGCAGTATTATAGTAGTTATATCCTTGTACATAGGGAGCAGTATTATAGTAGTTATATTCTTGTACATAGGGGCAGTATTATAGTAGTTATATTCTTGTACATAGGGGGCAGTATTATAGTAGTTATATTCTTGTATATAGGGGGCAGTATTATAGTAGTTATATTCTTGTACATAGGAGCAGTATTATAGTACTTATATTCTTGTACATAGGAGCAGTATTATAGTAGTTATATTCTTGTGCATAGGAGCAGTATTATAGTAGTTATATTCCTGTACATAGGAGCAGTATTATAGTAGTTATATTCTTGTACATAGGAGCAGTATTATAGTAGTTATATTCCTGTACATAGGAGCAGTATTATAGTAGTTATATTCTTGTACATAGGGGGCAGTATTATAGTAGTTATATTCTTGTACATAGGAGCAGTATTATAGTAGTTATATTCTTGTACATAGGAGCAGTATTATAGTAGTTATATTCTAGTACATAGGAGCAATATTATAGTAGTTATATTCTTGTACATAGGAGCAGTATTATAGTAGTTATATTCTTATACATAGGAGCAGTATTATAGTAGTTATATTCTTGTACATAGGAGCAATATTATAGTAGTTATATTCTTGTACATAGGGGCAGTATTATAGTAGTTATATTCTTGTACATAGGAGCAGTATTATAGTAGTTATATTCTTATACATAGGGGCAGTATTATAGTAGTTATATTCTTATACATAGGAGCAGTATTATAGTAGTTATATTCTAGTACATAGGAGCAATATTATAGTAGTTATATTCTTATACATAGGGGCAGTATTATAGTAGTTATATTCTTGTATATAGGAGCAGTATTATAGTAGTTATATTCTTATACATAGGAGCAGTATTATAGTAGTTATATTCTTGTATATAGGAGCACTATTATAGTAGTTATATTCTTGTACATAGGAGCAGTATTATAGTAGTTATATTCTTGTACATAGGGGGTTTGTATTATAGTAGTTATATTCTTGTACATAGGGGGCAGTATTATAGCAGTTATATTCTTGTACATAGGAGCAGTATTATAGTAGTTATATTCTTGTATATAGGGGTAGTATTTTAGTAGTTATATTCTTGTACATAGGGGCAGTATTATGGTAGTTATATTCCTGTACATAGGTGCAGTGTTATAGTAGTTATATTCTTGTATATAGGGGCAGTATTATGGTAGTTATATTCCTGTACATAGGAGCAGTGTTATAGTAGTTATATTCTTGTACATAGGAGCAGTATTATAGTAGTTATATTCTTATACATAGGGGGCAGTATTATAGTAGTTATATTCTTGTACATAGGGGGCAGTATTATAGTAGTTATATTCTTGTACATAGGAGCAGTATTATAGTAGTTATATTCTTGTACATAGGGGTAGTATTTTAGTTGTTATATTCTTGTACATAGGGGGCAGTATTATAGTAGTTATATTCTTGTACATAGGGGGCAGTAATATAGTAGTTATATTCTTGTACATAGGAGCAGTATTATAGTAGATATATTCTTGTATATAGGGGGCAGTATTATAGTAGTTATATTCTTGTATATAGGGGCAGTATTATAGTAGTTATATTCTTGTACATAGGGGGCAGTATTATAGTAGTTATATTCTTGTACATAGGAGCAGTATCATACTAGATATATTCTTGTACATAGGAGCAGTATTATAGTAGTTATATTCTTGTATATAGGGGGCAGTATTATAGTAGTTATATTCTTGTATATAGGGGCAGTATTATAGTAGTTATATTCTTGTACATAGGGGCAGTATTATAGTAGTTCTATTCTTGTACATAGGGGCAGTATTATAGTAGTTATATTCTTCTATATAGGAGCAGTATTATAGTAGTTATAGTCTTGTACATAGGGGGCAGTATTATAGTAGTTTATTCTTGTACATAGGAGCAGTATTATAGTAGTTATATACTTGTACATAGGATCAGTATTATAGTAGTTATATTCTTGTACATAGGGGCAGTATTATAGTAGTTATATTCTTGTACATAGGAGCAGTATTATAGTAGTTATATTCCTGTACATAGGAGCAGTATTATAGTAGTTATATTCTTGTACATAGGAGCAGTATTATAGTAGTTATATTCTTGTACATAGGGAGCAGTATTATAGTAGTTATATTCTTGTACATAGCGGGCAGTATTATAGTAGTTATATTCTTGTACATAGGGGGCAGTATTATAGTCGTTATATTCTTGTACATAGGGGGCAGTATTATAGTAGTTATATTCCTGTACATAGGGGCAGTATTATAGTAGTTATATTCTTGTACATAGGGGGCAGTATTATAGTAGTTATATTCTTGTACATAGGAGCAGTATTATAGTAGTTATATTCTTGTACATAGGGGGCAGTAATATAGTAGTTATATTCTTGTACATAGGAGCAGTATTATAGTAGATATATTCTTGTACATAGGGGGCAGTATTATAGTAGATATATTCTTGTATATAGGGGGCAGTATTATAGTAGTTATATTCTTGTATATAGGGGCAGTATTATAGTAGTTATATTCTTGTACATAGGGGGCAGTATTATAGTAGTTATATTCTTGTACATAGAAGCAGTATTATAGTAGATATATTCTTGTATATAGGGGCAGTATTATAGTAGATATATTCTTGTATATAGGGGGCAGTATTATAGTAGATATATTCTTGTATATAGTGGGCAGTATTATAGTAGTTATATTCCTGTACATAGGGGGCAGTATTATAGTAGTTATATTCTTCTACATAGGGGCAGTATTATAGTAGTTATATTCTTGTACATAGGAGCAGTATTATAGTAGTTATATTCTTGAATATAGGGGCAGTATTATAGTAGTTATATTCTTGTACATAGGAGGCAGTATTATAGTAGTTATATCCTTGTACATAGGGAGCAGTATTATAGTAGTTATATTCTTGTACATAGGGGCAGTATTATAGTAGTTATATTCTTGTACATAGGGGGCAGTATTATAGTAGTTATATTCTTGTATATAGGGGGCAGTATTATAGTAGTTATATTCTTGTACATAGGAGGCAGTATTATAGTAGTTATATTCTTGTACATAGGGGCAGTATTATAGTAGTTATATTCTTGTATATAGGGGCAGTATTATAGTAGTTATATTCTTGTACATAGGGGGCAGTATTATAGTAGTTATATTCTTGTACATAGGAGCAGTATTATAGTAGTTATATTCTTGTACATAGGAGCAGTATTATAGTAGTTATATTCTTGTACATAGGAGCAGTATTATACTAGATATATTCTTGTACATAGGGGCAGTATTATAGTAGTTATATTCTTGTACATAGGAGCAGTATTATAGTAGTTATATTCTTGTACATAGGAGCAGTATTATAGTAGTTATATTCTTGTACATAGGAGCAGCATTATACTAGATATATTCTTGTACAAAGGAGCAGCATTATAGTAGTTATATTCTTGTACATAGGAGCAGTATTATACTAGATATATTCTTGTACATAGGAGCAGCATTATAGTAGTTATATTCTTGTACATAGGGGCAGTATTATAGTAGTTATATTCTTGTACATAGGGGCAGTATTATAGTAGTTATATTCTTGTACATAGCAGCAGTATTATAGTAGTTATATTCTTGTACATAGGAGTAGTATTATAGTAGTTATATTCTTGTACATAGGGGGCAGTATTATAGTAGTTATATTCTTGTACATAGCAGCAGTATTATAGTAGTTATATTCTTGTACATAGCAGCAGTATTATAGTAGTTATATTCTTGTACATAGGAGCAGTATTATAGTAGTTATATTCTTGTACATAGGAGCAGTATTATAGTAGTTATATTCTTGTATATAGGGACAGTATTATAGTAGTTATATTCTTGTATATAGGGGCAGTATTATAGTAGTTATATTCTTGTACATAGGGGCAGTATTATAGTAGTTATATTCTTGTATATAGGGGCAGTATTATAGTAGTTATATTCTTGTATATAGGGGCAGTATTATAGTAGTTATATTCTTGTATATAGGGGTAGTATTATAGTAGTTATATTCTTGTACATAGGAGCAGTATTATAGTAGTTATATTCCTGTACATAGGGGGCAGTATTATAGTAGTTATATTCTTGTACATAGGAGCAGTATTATAGTAGTTATATTCTTGTACAAAGGGGCAGTATTATAGTAGTTATATTCTTGTACATACTAGCAGTATTATAGTAGTTATATTCTTGTACATAGGGGCAGTATTATAGTAGTTATATTCTTGTACATAGGGGGCAGTATTATAGTAGTTATATTCTTGAATATAGGGGCAGTATTATAGTAGTTATATTCTTGTATATAGGGGCAGTATTATAGTAGTTATATTCTTGTATATAGGGGCAGTATTATAGTAGTTATATTCTTGTATATAGGAGCAGTATTATAGTAGTTATATTCTTATACATAGGGAGCAGTATTATAGTAGTTATATTCTTGTATATAGGAGCAGTATTATAGTAGTTATATTCTTATACATAGGGAGCAGTATTATAGCAGTTATATTCTTGTACATAGGAGCAGTATTATAGTAGTTATATTCTTATACATAGGGAGCAGTATTATAGTAGTTATATTCTTGTATATAGGAGCAGTATTATAGTAGTTATATTCTTATACATAGGGAGCAGTATTATAGCAGTTATATTCTTGTACATAGGAGCAGTATTATAGTAGTTATATTCTACTTAGACTTATAAGAAATGATGACGCTTTTCACTTTCCTCTTTCTGTGATTTTCCCTGTATATTTACGTTTTCTGTATCGTGGAGTTTTGCATCGGACCTTACTCATCAGCGGCTCTTGTCCCAGTGTCCCGGACCCTCCTTAGTCAGACATAGGTGGATTTGGGGGGTTGTAGTGCTGTAATTAGGCTGACGTCTGATGGATGTCGCCATTCTTGTGCCTGGTAATCCCGCCTTGTTCTGGATTTGGGTCCGGCTTACTCGCGGTTCTCAGGCTTAATGTTTCTTCCAGTTCAGAATGAATAGGGAGCAGATAGATGAAGGTAATTAAGTTCTCAGACTGACAGGGATGGACGATATTTTACTGATAACTTGTTTCATCTTACAACAAAAAAAATAATTCCATGATTTAGTGTTGATCTCAGCTTGGAGGATCCGGGAAAAGCTTTATGTATCGGAGCATAAATAGCGACTGTATCTTCTTACTCTCTGCCCAGTTTTGAGTCACATAATTGGTTGTTTCTATCCCTGATGTGCGTTTCCATTACGTGGATGGATTTAAGTATAGTAATGGACAAGAGGGTTTTCAAGAGCAGCACATATACATTGTACACTGTGGAAGGCGGCAGCTTTACTGCCGCTGTAGAACTACAACTCCCAGCATTCTAATTCATTTGTGTATTTCCTATGATTAGACTTTATGTACATTTATAAAATCCACTGGGTCTCTGATATTTGACCTAGTTTCTTCTAGAATAACCTTGCACCATTGTGCACACGTTGCATTTTTGCTGCTTTTTTTCCAGTGCAGATTTGTCACAAAAGCTGAAGTTTTTCCTGATTCAGACAAGTGAGTAAGAATCTCAAAGGCTATGTGCACACGCTCCGCACTGGCAGCGCTGGGATCGCAGGATACTTTATACTTTATGCTGCGTCCATAGCGCTGCACGCAGGTGAATCCGCACGTGTTCATTGAACCATTCACCGCATCCCATACATTGCACTGATAGAACTTCTCTTGTGGAGCAATGCTGCGGTCTGGAAAGACGCGCCACATATCCGTGTCCGCGGGTGATCCGCGGGTGCACAGAGACGCATAGTGGACATAGGATTTCTTGAAATCCTCCACTATGCTGTAACATTTGGACGCTGCTGATTGCACCCAGCACAAGTGAACTGCGTCCAATCCGCAGCAATTGCTGATCGGGTGCACGTACCCTAAGTCTCGTTCACACGTTGCTTATTTGTGACTTGCAGATTTAAATCTACATCTTGTTAATTCTTTCAGCGTTTTTTGCTGCAGATTTCGCCCCGTACTAATGAGTGGGAAAAATCTGCGCCAAAAACACAAGTAAAAATCGCAGCAATGACGCATGTTTTTGCCGTTGCATTTTCCTGCCAAGAGATTCAGCAACTACTGTGCACAGACCAAGCCCTCAGGGATCCTCCTCCATAGTCATTGACGGTCTAGGAGTGTGTCCCAGTATTGCTGCTCTTCTGTTTCGGTATTTGGGCTGGAAATTTCTCCAACATCAAAAATCTTAAGATTTTACTAAACATAGAGCAGTCCAGCCGGACAAGTTGTTTCCAACATGGCTTTAACGTATTGTAACAGGGATAAAAAATCACATGCAGCGCGCCAGCTCCCGCCCGACCCGGGGTTTAGCCTCTCTGCTCCTTCCTGGGACAAACTTTAACTTCTATTAAATGAGAACATAATATTTTCACTGACACAGAGTCTGACAGACCCAGATATGCACAACATGCGCCAGTGTCAGATGTGCACGACGTGCGCCAGTGTCAGATGTGCACGACTTGCCCCAGAGTCAGATGTGCACGACGTGCGCCAGTGTCAGATGTGCACGACGTGCGCCAGAGTCAGATGTGCACGACGTGCGCCAGTGTCAGATGTGCACGACGTGCCCCAGAGTCAGATGTGCACGACGTGCCCCAGTGTCAGATGTGCACGACGTGCCCCAGTGTCAGATGTGCACGACGTGCCCCAGTGTCAGATGTGCACGACGTGCCCCAGTGTCAGATGTGCACGACTTGCCCCAGTGTCAGATGTGCACGACTTGCCCCAGTGTCAGATGTGCACGACTTGCCCCAGTGTCAGATGTGCACGACTTGCCCCAGTGTCAGATGTGCACGACGTGCTCCAGTGTCAGATGTGCACGACGTGCGCCAGTGTCAGATATTCACGACCTGCGCCAGTGCCAGATGTGCACGACGTGCGCCAGTGTCAGATGTGCACGACGTGCCCCAGTGTCAGATGTGCACGACGTGCGCCAGTGTCAGATGTGCACGACGTGCGCCAGTGTCAGATGTGCACGACGTGCGCCAGTGTCATATATTCACGACGTGCGCCAGTGTCAGATGTACACAACATGCGCCAGTGTCAGATGTGCACGACGTGCGCCAGTGTCAGATATGCACGACGTGGCCCAGTGGTTTGTAGGGTCCAACAGGCCACATGAGAAGGGACTCCGCCATACCCTACAAGACAGATCCACAGGCCTACAGGACCGGCACCATTATTGCTGACCAGCCTGGTGAAGAATGCTGTAAAAGTGTTGTAATCATTGGAGCTTAAACAGTGCCCCTACTTTCACTGCGCCCCCCGCCCCCGTTCTGTGTCTCTGTACTGTGCCTCCCCATTCTGTCTCTGTTCTGTGCCTTCCCATTCTGTCTCTGTTCTGTGTGGGGTCCACGATCCACGTGCAGGACCATCTGCCCCTATAGCATGGTGCTCTTGCCCCTATAGCATGGTGCTCTTGCCCCTATAGCATGGTGCTCTTGCCTCTATAGCATGGTGCTCTTGCCTCTATAGCATGGTGCTCTTGCCCCTATAGCATGGTGCTCTTGCCCCTATAGCATGGTGCTCTTGCCCCTATAGCATGGTGCCCTTGCCCCTATAGCATGGTGCTCTTGCCCCTATAGCATGGTGCTCTTGCCTCTATAGCATGGTGCTCTTGCCTCTATAGCATGGTGCTCTTGCCTCTATAGCATTGTGCTCTTGCCCCTGTAGCATGGTGCTCTTGCCCCTATAGCATGGTGCTCTTGCCCCTATAGCATGGTGCTCTTGCCTCTATAGCATGGTGCTCTTGCCTCTATAGCATGGTGCTCTTGCCTCTATAGCATGGTGCTCTTGCCCCTATAGCATGGTGCTCTTGCCTCTATAGCATGGTGCTCTTGCCTCTATAGCATGGTGCTCTTGCCTCTATAGTATGGTGCTCTTGCCCCTGTAGCATGGTGCTCTTGCCTCTATAGCATGGTGCTCTTGCCTCTATAGCATGGTGCTCTTGCCTCTATAGCATGGTGCTCTTGCCCCTATAGCATGGTGCTCTTGTCCCTATAGCATGGTGCTCTTGCCTCTATAGCATGGTGCTCTTGCCTCTATAGTATGGTGCTCTTGCCCCTGTAGCATGGTGCTCTTGCCCCTATAGCATGGTGCTCTTGCCCCTATAGCATGGTGCTCTTGCCTCTATAGCATGGTGCTCTTGCCTCTATAACATGGTGCTCTTGCCCCTATAGCATGGTGCTCTTGCCCCTATAGCATGGTGGTCTTGCCTCTATAGCATGGTGCTCTTGCCTCTATAGCATGGTGCTCTTGCCCCTATAGCATGGTGCTCTTGCCCCTATAGCATGGTGCTCTTGCCTCTATAGCATGGTGCTCTTGCCTCTATAGCATGGTGCTCTTGCCCCTATAGCATGGTGCTCTTGCCCCTATAGCATGGTGCTCTTGCCTCTATAGCATGGTGCTCTTGCCCCTATAGCATGGTGCTCTTGCCTCTATAGCATGGTGCTATTGCCTCTATAGCATGGTGCTCTTGCCTCTATAGTATGGTGCTCTTGCCCCTGTAGCATGGTGCTCTTGCCTCTATAGCATGGTGCTCTTGCCCCTATAGCATGGTGCTCTTGCCTCTATAGCATGGTGCTCTTGCCTCTTTAGCATGGTGCTCTTGCCCCTATAGCATGGCGCTCTTGTCCCTATAGCATGGTGCTCTTGCCTCTATAGCATGGTGCTCTTGCCTCTATAGTATGGTGCTCTTGCCCCTGTAGCATGGTGCTCTTGCCCCTATAGCATGGTGCTCTTGCCCCTATAGCATGGTGCTCTTGCCTCTATAGCATGGTGCTCTTGCCTCTATAGCATGGTGCTCTTGCCCCTATAGCATGGTGCTCTTGCCCCTATAGCATGGTGCTCTTGCCTCTATAGCATGGTGCTCTTGCCTCTATAGCATGGTGCTCTTGCCCCTATAGCATGGTGCTCTTGCCCCTATAGCATGGTGCTCTTGCCTCTATAGCATGGTGCTCTTGCCTCTATAGCATGGTGCTCTTGCCCCTATAGCATGGTGCTCTTGCCCCTATAGCATGGTGCTCTTGCCTCTATAGCATGGTGCTCTTGCCTCTATAGCATGGTGCTCTTGCCCCTATAGCATGGTGCTCTTGCCCCTATAGCATGGTGCTCTTGCCCCTATAGCATGGTGCTCTTGCCCCTATAGCATGGTGCTCTTGCCCCTATAGCATGGTGCTCTTGCCTCTATAGCATGGTGCTCTTGCCTCTATAGCATGGTGCTCTTGCCCCTGTAGCATGGTGCTCTTGCCCCTATAGCATGGTGCTCTTGCCTCTATAGCATGGTGCTCTTGCCTCTATAGTATGGTGCTCTTGCCCCTGTAGCATGGTGCTCTTGCCCCTATAGCATGGTGCTCTTGCCCCTATAGCATGGTGCTCTTGCCTCTATAGCATGGTGCTCTTGCCTCTTGCTGTGCCTGTATCTGACCATTATTCTGTCAGCACAGATGACTGTAGAGCTCAGCGCTCGGTGCACCATGGCGCGGCTGTCAGTACAGCGCACCTTCCCACCTCCTTGTTTTCCATCTATCTTCACCCTTCTTTTGATCCTCTAAATCCAGAGCTGCCAATCATGCGAAAGGGGGTGGAGATAGGTGGGAAGGCATCATGAACTGATGGGCCACGCCAGGGTGCACCGAGCGCTTGTGCTTGGTTTGAACAGTCCCTCCGAGTACAGCAGATTTCACCCATAGGCCTCGTTTCCTCTTTTCTCGCACTTTCTGCTGCTCCTCGCCGAGTCTTTCTTCCACATCCAGCTGCATTTGAAGTATTTTACTTTTTATCAAATGGAAAAAGCCAGCGTGCATCCCTCATCCTGGCAGCGCGATTAAATACTTAATCTTAACACTTAATCATACTTTTAAGAGCAGTTGAGTAAGTGTAAAAAATAAGATCTACTTTGAAGAGCATAAATACACGTCTTGGGCTCCAGCGAGGAGTAGGAAGGAATGAAATAAGAAGGAAAAAAAAACAAACGGTCAAAAGAAAAAATGGCTGGAGATTCAGCAGAATTCCACTTGGAGATTAACTTCTCACCAGCCATTAAAATAACGGGGCGAAGAAAGCACACTTTAAAAGTCGTCATATACAAGGGTGACTAGTCTGACAGGCGGGTGGCTTCTCCCCACCCACTGCCAGTGACTGACAGGTCTCTCCCTGCGTTCCTGTACAGGCAGAGACCTGTCACTCCGAGCCGCAGGCAGGAGAAGGCCGTTTTTCAAGTCAGTTTTTCTCTGAAGTTCGCAGTGCTCCAGAGTCAGACACCCCTGGGTGCGATCATACCGCCAGAGCCTGGTATATGCTGCCCTGGTTCAGGCACAAGTATCTGCTGTCAGGATCCCTTTAAGTGGTTTTTCTATGGGTAAAATGGGTAAAGTTCTTAAAAAGAAGCAACTTTGCAATTTACTTGTTTCTAAACTTTTTCATTGTTCTAAAAAATGAAGGGATTTTTTTCTTGTATTGTTTATAGCTCATTGTTCAGGTCACCGACCACCTCTGCAGTCTGTCAGCGGTGGCTGAATGTTCAATGCTTAAGAGCACTTTCTGATTAAGCTTGTAAGCACTGCTCTGAAGCTGGCTGTGATTGCTGGAGCGCATGGCTCACTCCCGATCCCATCAGCTCCAGCCTTCACCAGTGCTGCAGAGGTAGAGCTGCCGCTTAGGGCAGCCTCAAGAGCTGTCAATCAAGCAGGAGCGCACAGCCCCCCAGCAAGCAGGAAGTGGGGAGACAGGGGAGCGCTGTGCTCCTGAAATGAGAGGACAGGACAAACCCTGTAAGGTCCACGTTGTGTCTCAGTCGGGATGTAGGATTATTGCTGAGCGACTGGAGCTGTCGCCACATCTGGGCCTGGGTAAACTCCACCACACAGCCCGTAGTCAGGGAGTGACGCTCCGATCTCAATATTCATAGTGGAGGGACATGAAAAAGGGGCATAGACCTAAGAAGGAAACGGCGGGTGCCTAACTTAAAGGGGTAAAATGCCGACAAGTGATACATGGACGTGACAGACACTATCCGATTCGTAACATACTTTTTCATTAGACGGGTGACTCAATCACAGATGCCGCTGCGGAGACCCCCAGTCTATCAAGAAATCAGCTGAGAAGTATTCAGTCTTGCTGCAGCGCTTCCGCAGGTGAAGAGGAGCATTACTGTTAGAACCCTCCCGTTTGTTTTTTTCCATCTTGTGTTTTCGGTCACGTGACCATCTGCCTTTATATTCCAGCTCCGCCCTTTTGGCTGTGCTGGACTTCAGTGTTTGACCGTTTCTCTAGCCAGGTGCTTCTGTGCCTTTCTCTGCCAGTTCACTTGGTCCTTCTGGGACCTCTAGTACCTTTTGTCAGTGTGTCTTTTTGTGTTCTGCAACAACTTCTCTGTTTAAGAGGTGTCCCATTTTTGTTCCAGTCCTTAGTTCTTTTAGGGACCCCTCCCCTTATGCTATAGGTCTTCGTTCAGACTAGCCGAGGACTAAGGCGGGTCTGTTCGCTAGGAACAGGCAGCCCGCTACATCGTAGGGATTCAGCTTAGTCTTACTGTAGGGACAGCTTTCCCTTATCTTTCCTTAGTACATGTTGCAGATCATAACAATTACAGAGCTTGCACTGAAACGTGTGGACTGCTGCTACGTGCTGGGTCCTCCAGGTGAGACGATCGTTGCAGCCATGCTCACTGGCATGTATGGGGCCACAATGGGGGCCTCACGTGTATTTCAGCTCTGGTTATTTCTGCACATTTCTGGACCTTGAACTGTTAAAGATAATTGTAGGAGCAGGTTTGGATTTTCCGTTGAATTCGTAGCAAGAAAATAAAGCCGGCGTCCACTCTCCGTCCTGGTTACTATGGGGATCTATGAGACAATGGGCTGGTTACATTGTGTCCGCTCTCTGTCCTGGTTACTATGGGGATCTATGAGACAATGGGCTGGTTACATTGTGTCCGCTCTGTCCTGGTTACTATGGGGATCTATGAGACAATGAGCTGGTTACATTGTGTCCGCTCTCCGTCCTGGTTACTATGGGGATCTACGAGACAATGAGCTGGTTACATTGTGTCCGCTCTCCGTCCTGGTTACTATGGGGATCTACGAGACAATGGGCTGGTTACATTGTGTCCGCTCTCCGTCCTGGTTACTATGGGGATCTATGAGACAATGGGCTGGTTACATTGTGTCCGCTCTCCGTCCTGGTTACTATGGGGATCTATGAGACAATGGGCTGGTTACATTGTGTCCGCTCTCTGTCCTGGTTACTATGGGGATCTATGAGACAATGAGCTGGTTACATTGTGTCCACTCTCTGTCCTGGTTACTATGGGGATCTATGAGACAATGGGCTGGTTACATTGTGTCCACTCTCTGTCCTGGTTACTATGGGGATCTATAAGACAATGGGCTGGTTACATTGTGTCCGCTCTCTGTCCTGGTTACTATGGGGATCTATGAGACAATGGGCTGGTTACATTGTGTCCATTCTCCGTCCTGGTTACTATGGGGATCTATGAGACAATGGGCTGGTTACATTGTGTCCGCTCTCTGTCCTGGTTACTATGGGGATCTATGAGACAATGGGCTGGTTACATTGTGTCCGCTCTCCGTCCTGGTTAGTATGGGGATCTATGAGACAATGGGCTGGTTACATTGTGTCCGCTCTCCGTCCTGGTTACTATGGGGATCTATGAGACAATGAGCTGGTTACATTGTGTCCACTCTCTGTCCTGGTTACTATGGGGATCTATGAGACAATGAGCTGGTTACATTGTGTCCACTCTCCGTCCTGGTTAGTATGGGGATCTATGAGACAATGAGCTGGTTACATTGTGTCCACTCTCCGTCCTGGTTACTATGGGGATCTATGAGACAATGAGCTGGTTACATTGTGTCCACTCTCCATCCTGGTTACTATGGGGCTCTATGAGACAATGAGCTGGTTACATTGTGTCCACTCTCTGTCCTGGTTACTATGGGGATCTATGAGACAATGAGCTGGTTACATTGTGTCCACTCTCCATCCTGGTTACTATGGGGATCTATGAGACAATGGGCTGGTTACATTGTGTCCGCTCTCCGTCCTGGTTACTATGGGGATCTATGAGACAATGGGCTGGTTACATTGTGTCCGCTCTCCGTCCTGGTTACTATGGGGATCTATGAGACAATGGGCTGGTTACATTGTGTCCGCTCTCTGTCCTGGTTACTATGGGGATCTATGAGACAATGGGCTGGTTACATTGTGTCCATTCTCCGTCCTGGTTACTATGGGGATCTATGAGACAATGGGCTGGTTACATTGTGTCCACTCTCTGTCCTGGTTACTATGGGGATCTATAAGACAATGGGCTGGTTACATTGTGTCCGCTCTCCATCCTGGTTACTATGGGGATCTATGAGACAATGGGCTGGTTACATTGTGTCCGCTCTCCGTCCTGGTTACTATGGGGATCTATGAGACAATGAGCTGGTTACATTGTGTCCACTCTCCGTCCTGGTTACTATGGGGATCTATGAGACAATGAGCTGGTTACATTGTGTCCACTCTCCGTCCTGGTTACTATGGGGATCTATGAGACAATGAGCTGGTTACATTGTGTCCACTCTCCATCCTGGTTACTATGGGGATCTATGAGACAATGGGCTGGTTACATTGTGTCCGCTCTCCGTCCTGGTTACTATGGGGATCTATGAGACAATGGGCTGGTTACATTGTGTCCGCTCTCTGTCCTGGTTACTATGGGGATCTATGAGACAATGGGCTGGTTACATTGTGTCCATTCTCCGTCCTGGTTACTATGGGGATCTATGAGACAATGGGCTGGTTACATTGTGTCCACTCTCTGTCCTGGTTACTATGGGGATCTATAAGACAATGGGCTGGTTACATTGTGTCCGCTCTCCGTCCTGGTTACTATGGGGATCTATGAGACAATGAGCTGGTTACATTGTGTCCACTCTCCGTCCTGGTTACTATGGGGATCTATGAGACAATGAGCTGGTTACATTGTGTCCACTCTCCGTCCTGGTTACTATGGGGATCTATGAGACAATGAGCTGGTTACATTGTGTCCACTCTCCATCCTGGTTACTATGGGGATCTATGAGACAATGGGCTGGTTACATTGTGTCCGCTCTCCATCCTGGTTACTATGGGGATATATGAGACAATGGGCTGGTTACATTGTGTCCGCTCTTCGTCCTGGTTACTATGGGGATCTATGAGACAATGGGCTGGTTACATTGTGTCCGCTCTCTGTCCTGGTTACTATGGGGATCTATGAGACAATGGGCTGGTTACATTGTGTCCGCTCTCCATCCTGGTTACTATGGGGATCTATGAGATAATGGGCTGGTTACATTGTGTCCGCTCTCCGTCCTGGTTACTATGGGGATCTGTGAGACAATCAGCTGGTTACATTGTGTCCACTCTCCGTCCTGGTTATTATGGGGATCTATGAGACAATGGGCTGGTTACATTGTGTCCACTCTCTGTCCTGGTTACTATGGGGATCTATAAGACAATGGGCTGGTTACATTGTGTCCACTCTCTGTCCTGGTTACTATGGGGATCTATGAGACAATGAGCTGGTTACATTGTGTCCACTCTCCATCCTGGTTACTATGGGGATCTATGAGACAATGGGCTGGTTACATTGTGTCCGCTCTCCATCCTGGTTACTATGGGGATCTATGAGACAATGGGCTGGTTACATTGTGTCCACTCTCTGTCCTGGTTACTATGGGGATCTATAAGACAATGGGCTGGTTACATTGTGTCCACTCTCTGTCCTGGTTACTATGGGGATCTATAAGACAATGGGCTGGTTACATTGTGTCCACTCTCTGTCCTGGTTACTATGGGGATCTATGAGACAATGAGCTGGTTACATTGTGTCCACTCTCCGTCCTCGTTACTATGGGGATCTATGAGACAATGAGCTGGTTACATTGTGTCCACTCTCTGTCCTGGTTACTATGGGGATCTATAAGACAATGAGCTGGTTACATTGTGTCCACTCTCCATCCTGGTTACTATGGGGATCTATGAGACAATGGGCTGGTTACATTGTGTCCGCTCTCTGTCCTGGTTACTATGGGGATCTATAAGACAATGGGCTGGTTACATTGTGTCCACTCTCTGTCCTGGTTACTATGGGGATCTATAAGACAATGGGCTGGTTACATTGTGTCCGCTCTCCATCCTGGTTACTATGGGGATCTGTGAGACAATGAGCTGGTTACATTGTGTCCACTCTTCGTCCTGGTTACTATGGGGATCTATGAGACAATGGGCTGGTTACATTGTGTCCGTGCCGCGGCTCCGGTGACGCTCGCTGTCCGTGCTGCCTGCTGTTCATCTACTTCTCCAGCGGGAGTCACTTCTGTCCGCAGCATCATCACACTCCGGGATCACAACCCATTAATGTCAATGAACAGAGATCGAACTGCCGCCATTGTGCAAGAAAACCGCTGCGCACAGTCAGACGCACAAAGTCACTGGTGTCAGCGTCTAAGGAGTGACAGGAAATAATTGTAACTGCGACCCCCAAAAACCCCAAAATCAGTCTGAACTGAGCCGTATACAGCGTATATTACTGTATACGGGGCCTTTATACTGTGATTATACAGTATAGGGCGTATATTAGTGTATACGGGGTCATTAATGGTGATATACAGTATAGGGCGTATATTAGTGTATACGGGGTCATTATACTGTGATTATACAGTATATGGCGTATATTACTGTATACGGGGTCTTTGGCGGAGATTATGCAGTATATGGCGTATATTACTGTATACAGGGTCATCGGTGGTGATTATACAGTATATGGCATATATTAGTGTATACGGGGTCATCGGCGTTGATTATACAGTATAGGGCATATAGTAGTGTATACGGGGTCATCGGCGTTGATTATACAGTATAGGGCGTATATTACTGTATACGGGGTCTTTGACGGTGATTATACAGTATAGGGAGTATATTACTGTATACGGGGTCATCGGTGGTGACTGGCTTCCGCTTTTCAGTGCGCGGAGCCTTTTGCCTGTGGATAACTCTCCGGATCCCGCAGAATGAATAAATCATGGCTGACTCGCTCAGGTTGTGCCGTGTTTCAGCGACTTGTAAGGGAGTCTATTAGTTTGGAGCGTCTGCTTCCTCTCGCGCCTTCCATTAAAGTATCGTTTTCTGACCTTGTTAATGTTCTACAATCTGTACAGAAACTTAGTCCCGTTCCCTCATTACCTGGAGCCGGCAGATGGCAGCGCCTGACGCCTGACACACATAGTGCCGCCACCATGGGACCATCCACTGCAGCCCGGACCGATCATCCTGAAAATGCAGCAACTTTGTCATAAAGGAAGGAAACAAGTACAAGACAAAACACCTAGGACTCAAGGACGGGGACATTGCGGACATTAACCCATGCATGGCTCCTGCCCCCCTGGCCCAGCCCACCCCTAGTGTCATATAGAAGAGAGTAATGTAACAAGTGCATGTGCCAGGACCAGCGATGCTGCAGGATCAGGGAGACAGGAGTAGCGGTGAGGCCATCGTATGTTCAGCGTCAGTAGGGCACCACACAGGCCATGGGGTCATGCAGTGCCTCTTTTATATTCAGACTGAGGTTCTCTTATGCTTTATTGTATGCTGTTTTATGCAGCTTATTTGCCCCAGAAATGGATATTTCCTCCATAGTACAGTGGTGTGCACCATATGGCAGCACGTGAGGCGCCCTCCATAGTATGGCAGTGCTGTGTCATGAGCCGTATCTGCACGTCTACCCTGTGCTGTGAAGACAATGTGGACGCAGCTGTTAATATTTGCCTTATTTCACTGGCGGACACAGACAGAAAAGGCCCCTGTGCAAGAACAGTATATGGGCCCTTTACAGCCCACGAGCTCCTAAAGGTGACACATCCCCTGATCTGGAGGTAGGATGGGCCCCTCCGCCCCTCGGGCCCCTGTGCAAGAACAGTATATGGGCCCTTTACAGCCCACGAGCTCCGAAAGGTGACACATCCCCTGATCTGGAGGTAGGATGGGCCCCTCCGCCCCTCGGGCCCCTGTGCAAGAACAGTATATGGGCCCTTTACAGCCCACGAGCTCCGAAAGGTGACACATCCCCTGATCTGGAGGTAGGATGGGCCCCTCCGCCTCTCGGGCCCCTGTGCAAGAACAGTATATGGGCCCTTTACAGCCCACGAGCTCCGAAAGGTGACACATCCCCTGATCTGGAGGTAGGATGGGCCCCTCCGCCCCTCGGGCCCCTGTGCAAGAGCAGTATATGGGCCCTTTACAGCCCACCAGCTCCTAAAGGTGACACGTCCCCTGCTCTGGAGGTAGGGTGGGCCCCTCCGCCTCTCGGGCCCCCGAGCGGCCGCACAGCTTGCACCAATGATATGTCGGCCCCGCTCTCATTTTCCGCCTTATTTTCTGCTTCTTGTTCCTGTTTCAGTTCGGCCTCATTCACACGTTTCTGTGGAGCGTATGTGTCGTATCTGTCACCGAAATCACAAAATAATCTCTGCTGCTGTTCACATGTCGCAGATAAAAAGGGTCGGTACAAGTCTGTGGATCCGAAAATACATACAGCACCTGGACGCAATCAGCTCAGCGCGTGTGACGCCCGCACGTAACAGCAAAGCATCCAAGAAGCTTTATTCATCCATCCGTGAAAAGCACTGAGGACTGATGGGACGCGCGGACCGTACACTGATGACTGATGGGACACGCGGACCGTACACTGATGACTGATGGGACGCACGGACCGTACACTGATGACTGATGGGACGCACGGACCGTACACTGATGACTGATGGGACGCACGGACCGTACACTGATGACTGATGGGACGCACGGACCGTACACTGATGACTGATGGGACGCACGGACCGTACACTGATGACTGATGGGACGCACGGACCGTACACTGATGACTGATGGGACACGCGGACCGTACACTGATGACTGATGGGACGCACGGACCGTACACTGATGACTGATGGGACGCACGGACCGTACACTGATGACTGATGGGACGAACGGACCGTACACTGATGACTGATGGGACGCGCGGACCGTACACTGATGACTGATGGGACGCACGGACCGTACACTGATGACTGATGGGACGCACGGACCGTACACTGATGACTGATGGGACGCGCGGACCGTACACTGATGACTGATGGGACGCGCGGACCGTACACTGATGACTGATGGGACGCACGGACCGTACACTGATGACTGATGGGACGCACGGACCGTACACTGAGGACTGATGGGACGCGCGGACCGTACACTGAGGACTGATGGGACGCGCGGACCGTACACTGAGGACTGATGGGACGCACGGACCGTACACTGATGACTGATGGGACGCGCGGACCGTACACTGAGGACTGATGGGACGCGCGGACCGTACACTGATGACTGATGGGACGCGCGGACCGTACACTGATGACTGATGGGACGCGCGGACCGTACACTGATGACTGATGGGACGCGCGGACCGTACACTGATGACTGATGGGACGCGCGGACCGTACACTGATGACTGATGGGACGCGCGGACCGTACACTGATGACTGATGGGACGCGCGGACCGTACACTGATGACTGATGGGACGCGCGGACCGTACACTGAGGACTGATGGGACGCGCGGACCGTACACTGAGGACTGATGGGACGCACGGACCGTACACTGATGACTGATGGGACGCACGGACCGTACACTGAGGACTGATGGGACGCGCGGACCGTACACTGAGGACTGATGGGACGCGCGGACCGTACACTGAGGACTGATGGGACGCACGGACCGTACACTGAGGACTGATGGGACGCACGCACCGTACACTGAGGACTGATGGGACGCACGCACCGTACACTGAGGACTGATGGGACGCACGGACCGTACACTGAGGACTGATGGGACGCACGGACCGTACACTGATGACTGATGGGACGCGCGGACCGTACACTGAGGACTGATGGGACGCGCGGACCGTACACTGAGGACTGATGGGACGCGCGGACCGTACACTGAGGACTGATGGGACGCGCGGACCGTACACTGATGACTGATGGGACGCGCGGACCGTACACTGAGGACTGATGGGACGCGCGGACCATACACTCAGGACTGATGGGACGCGCGGACCGTACACTGATGACTGATGGGACGCGCGGACCGTACACTGAGGACTGATGGGACGCGCGGACCGTACACTGAGGACTGATGGGACGCGCGGACCGTACACTGATGACTGATGGGACGCGCGGACCGTACACTGATGACTGAGGGGACGCACGGACCGTACACTGATGACTGATGGGACGCGCGGACCGTACACTGAGGACTGATGGGACGCGCGGACCGTACACTGATGACTGATGGGACGCGCGGACCGTACACTGATGACTGATGGGACGCACGGACCGTACACTGATGACTGATGGGACGCACGGACCGTACACTGATGACTGATGGGACGCACAGACCGTACACTGATGACTGATGGGACGCACGGACCGTACACTGATGACTGATGGGACGCGCGGACCGTACACTGATGACTGATGGGACGCACGGACCGTACACTGAGGACTGATGGGACGCACGGACCGTACACTGAGGACTGATGGGACGCACGGACCGTACACTGATGACTGATGGGACGCGCGGACCGTACACTGAGGACTGATGGGACGCGCGGACCGTACACTGATGACTGATGGGACGCGCGGACCGTACACTGAGGACTGATGGGACGCGCGGACCGTACACTGATGACTGATGGGACGCACGGACCGTACACTGATGACTGATGGGACGCACGGACCGTACACTGATGACTGATGGGACGCATGGACCGTACACTGATGACTGATGGGACGCACGGACCGTACACTGATGACTGATGGGACGCGCGCACCGTACACTGATGATGATGGGACGCACGGACCGTACACTGATGACTGATGGGACGCGCGGACCGTACACTGATGACTGATGGGACGCACGGACCGTACACTGATGATGATGGGACGCACGGACCGTACACTGATGACTGATGGGACGCACGGACCGTACACTGATGATGATGGGACGCACGGACCGTACACTGATGATGATGGGACGCACGGACCGTACACTGATGACTGATGGGACGCACGGACCGTACACTGATGACTGATGGGACGCACGGACCGTACACTGATGACTGATGGGACGCGCGGACCGTACACTGATGACTGATGGGACGCACGGACCGTACACTGAGGACTGATGGGACGCACGGACCGTACACTGAGGACTGATGGGACGCGCGGACCGTACACTGAGGACTGATGGGACGCGCGGACCGTACACTGAGGACTGATGGGACGCACGGACCGTACACTGATGATGATGGGACGCACGGACCGTACACTGATGACTGATGGGACGCGCGGACCGTACACTGATGACTGATGGGACACGCGGACCGTACACTGAGGACTGATGGGACGCACGGACCGTACACTGATGACTGATGGGACGCGCGGACCGTACACTGATGATGATGGGACGCACGGACCGTACACTGATGACTGATGGGACGCGCGGACCGTACACTGATGACTGATGGGACGCACGGACCGTACACTGATGATGATGGGACGCACGGACCGTACACTGATGACTGATGGGACGCGCGGACCGTACACTGAGGACTGATGGGACGCGCGGACCGTACACTGAGGACTGATGGGACGCGCGGACCGTACACTGATGACTGATGGGACGCACGGACCGTACACTGATGACTGATGGGACGCGCCGACCGTACACTGATGACTGATGGGACGCGCCGACCGTACACTGATGACTGATGGGACGCGCCGACCGTACACTGATGACTGATGGGACGCGTCGGCCGTACACTGATGACTGATGGGACGCGCCGACCGTACACTGATGACTGATGGGACGCGCCGACCGTACACTGATGACTGATGGGACGCGCCGACCGTACACTGATGACTGATGGGACGCGCCGACCGTACACTGATGACTGATGGGACGCGCCGACCGTACACTGATGACTGATGGGACGCGCCGACCGTACACTGATGACTGATGGGACGCGCCGACCGTACACTGATGACTGATGGGACGCGCCGACCGTACACTGATGACTGATGGGACACGCGGACCGTACACTGATGACTGATGGGACGCACCGACCGTACACTGATGACTGATGGGACGCACCGACCGTACACTGATGACTGATGGGACGCGCGGACCGTACACTGATGACTGATGGGACGCACGGACCGTACACTGATGACTGATGGGACGCACGGACCGTACACTGATGACTGATGGGACACACGGACCGTACACTGATGACTGATGAGACACACGGACCGTACACTGATGACTGATGAGACACACAGACCGTACACTGATGACTGATGGGACGCGCGGACCGTACACTGAGGACTGATGGGACGCGCGGACCGTACACTGAGGACTGATGGGACGCGCGGACCGTACACTGATGACTGATGGGACGCGCGGACCGTACACTGATGATGATGGGACGCACGGACCGTACACTGATGACTGATGGGACGCACGGACCGTACACTGAGGACTGATGGGACGCGCGGACCGTACACTGAGGACTGATGGGACGCGCGGACCGTACACTGATGACTGATGGGACGCGCGGACCGTACACTGATGATGATGTGACGCACGGACCGTACACTGATGACTGATGGGACGCACGGACCGTACACTGATGACTGATGGGACGCACGGACCGTACACTGATGACTGATGGGACGCACGGACCGTACACTGATGACTGATGGGACGCACGGACCGTACACTGATGACTGATGGGACGCACGGACCGTACACTGATGACTGATGGGACGCACGGACCGTACACTGATGACTGATGGGACGCACGGACCGTACACTGATGACTGATGGGACGCACGGACCGTACACTGATGACTGATGGGACGCACGGACCGTACACTGATGACTGATGGGACGCACGGACCGTACACTGATGACTGATGGGACGCACGGACCGTACACTGAGGACTGATGGGACGCACGCACCGTACACTGAGGACTGATGGGACGCACGGACCGTACACTGAGGACTGATGGGACGCACGGACCGTACACTGAGGACTGATGGGACGCACGGACCGTACACTGAGGACTGATGGGACGCACGGACCGTACACTGAGGACTGATGGGACGCACGGACCGTACACTGATGACTGATGGGACGCACGGACCGTACACTGATGACTGATGGGACACAGGGACCGTACACTGATGACTGATGGGACACACGGACCGTACACTGATGACTGATGGGACACAGGGACCGTACACTGATGACTGATGGGACGCGCGGACCGTACACTGATGACTGATGGGACGCACGGACCGTACACTGATGACTGATGGGACGCACGGACCGTACACTGATGACTGATGGGACGCACGGACCGTACACTGATGACTGATGGGACGCGCGGACCGTACACTGATGACTGATGGGACGCGCGGACCGTACACTGATGACTGATGGGACGCACGGACCGCACACTGATGACATCAGGAGCAGCTGCAGCAGTAGTTCCAACAATACCAGCAACAGAGTCAACAACAGCAGCAGATTGATTTACAGAGTCGGTTTGTGGCACGGCAGCGGCTCCGACCCTAATGTCAGCTGATGATTTCTCTGTCCTGAAGGCGGTGAGGAGAGCCTTGTAGAAGATGACCTTGGGTGACGATATAGAGGGCTTTTTAACCTTTTTTGAAAGCGTCACCGATAGAAACTCCCGCCAGAGCAGTGGGCAGAAGTCCTGGTGTTATACTTAACGGGGGAGCCACAAAAGACCTACTATGATTTGGCCTTACAGGACGCCAAATAATATGAAAAATTGAAAACAGAAATTTTGGCACGCTTGGGGGGTGACAATGTCTGTCTGGTTTCAACGAGTTTACCGCTGGGCATATCACCGTGACAAACCCCCTCGCTCCCAAATGTTTGATCTGCTCCACATCGTCCAAAAGTGGTTACAGCCGGAGTCCTCTACCCCAGCGCAGATGGTGGAGCAAGTTGTAATGGACCGGTTCGTGCACTCCCTTCCGAGCCCGATGCAGACCTGGGTTGCCCAGGGAGATCCCCAGAACGCCGATAACTTGGTCGGACTGGTCGAAAGGTATCAGGGGGTCGATGGGTCCATGGGGAGGCAACCCATTCCATATTGGGGGGCGGAGGTTAAAAAGGGGGTGGGGCGTTCAAAGTCCAAGGGGGTGGCAAAGGTCATGCCAAGGCCCTCATCGGGGGATGTAATTTGCTGGAGCTGTCACGGCCCAGGTCATATAGCTGCTCATTGTCCCCTGACCACCGAGCAAATGGACTGTAGCATGGGACACCAATGTTAATTCTACGCATATCCAGCTTGCAGTGTGGACTGTCCACCCAGCAAGAGGCCCCAAGTTTGTCCTGTAATTGTCACGGGTGTGTCTGAAGTGACAGACAGTCGCCCTGTAGTTGGTTTCAGGAGATCTCTACTTTTGACATTGCAGACACCTTCTTAAAGGCTGTCTCTCTAGGACCCAGCAGCTACCTTCCTTTAGCTAATTAACACCCTGGCCTGGGTGTATAAACACCTGCTGTCTGCCAGAGGGAGGTGCTGGTGATACTCACATTACCCTTTGTGAAGGCTCAGAGCAAGTGCATTTCTTCATCCTCTCTGGAGCTATGAGGACGGGTGTTCATCTCTCTGAAGTAGACTTAAAGCTAAGCTATCTCCCTTATTTGTTCCCCCTCGTTGTCTTTAGTGGTCAGTGGGGATCGACTAGCGCTCATCCCCTCCCTTCCCTAGCCAGGGCCCAATGCCAGGGAAAGACAGGGCAAGGTTCGCGTGTGGCGATTAGTGAAGAGCCAATACAGGGAGGTAGTGGAGACAGGGTGATATTACATGGGCCTAGGAGGTCTCCACTCCCCCTTTTCCCTAAAGTCTGGGCTCCCTTTCCCTTTTCCCTTTGTGTTGCACTAAGTCTTGTGTGACAGCAACAGTGAATGTCCTGCAAATGTCTGGACTACTAGACTCAGGAAGTTTGATGACCCTTGTGAGGGCCACACTCCTTCTCCAATTGATGCCTGGGAAGAATGTTGGCGTCCTCTGCATTCACAGAGATGGTAAAGACTATCCGGTGGCCAGAGTGGTCATTGAGACGAACCGAGGTACTGAGTCTCATGAGGTCGTGGATTTGTTGCACCCAATCATCATAGGCCGGGACTTTGTGTTGCTTTGGGACTTGTGGGGGAGGGGCGGAGACCTGGATTACTCGGGTAAGAAACAGGTTGGCCCTAAAAAAGTCTCACCAACTCCAGAGTCTGGTGGGTTTCCCTTCTGTGTAATGGGAAAAGAGGAGAAAGTAGTATTCCCTGAGGCAGACATTACTGAGATGGGGGTGACCAGAGAGAATTTGGGGCTCACCTAACATAGAGACCTATCACTAAAAGAAGCATTCAATAAGGTAACCGTCATAAACGGCATAGCACAGGAGTCAGGGGCTGACACCAGGTTTCCCTATTTTATGTTGAGTGGGGACTTCTTGTACCGGGTCACTAAGGTGAGGGGGGAGATAGTGGAGCAATTATTGGTACCAGCACCCTATAGACAAAGGGTGTTGGACAGATCCCATTCACATGTCTTGGGTGGTCATCTGGGTGTGGACAAAACTCAACAACGGGTCATGCAGAAGTACTATTGGCCCAGATGTCACCGTGAAATCTTAAAATATTGCAAGTCCTGTCCCGCCGGCCAGTTAACCCCTATCACCTCTCTACTGTAATCCAAAATCCTCTCATGCCGCTATCCGTCAAGTCTGAGCAACAGAGAAACCAAGCTGAAACTCCATGTTGGCTGGACAGACAAGAAGGTGACACTAAGGGTGTTGCCATGGCAGATACACGGTCCCTGGCCCAGAAACAACAGTGCTGACAGATTCTTCAGAGGAACCAGGACCTGTTTTTGGAGTTACCAAGACATACGCAGGTTGATGAACAAGGAATCCTGACGGAGCCACATGTGCAGGTGAACCAAAAGCCGTATAGAATCCCCGAAGTCCGCCGCAAGGTGATTTAGAAGGAAGGGGCTAAAATTTACGTGTACCCGATACCCCGCAACAAAGAACTCATATCGAAGCTAGGGTCAGCCAGATACATCACCTCTATGGACCTGACGAAGGATTGCTGGCAAATCCTCTTCTCTCAAAGTTCCACGAAGAAGACGACCTCTTTTTCACCTGACAGTTGCTTCAAGTACACCAGAAGTCCATTGGGCCTGCAAAGAGACCTAGATACCTTCCGGAGGACCATAGACCGGATCTTAGCCCCTGACAAAATGTACACGCCAGTTCCCCTCGACGATATTGTGATATTAAGCCTGGATTGGGTAAGTCATC
Organism: Phyllobates terribilis; assembly: GCF_046119375.1. Taxonomy (NCBI): domain Eukaryota; kingdom Metazoa; phylum Chordata; class Amphibia; order Anura; family Dendrobatidae; genus Phyllobates; species Phyllobates terribilis. The sequence goes on along the minus strand of NW_027362767.1, from coordinate 462,594,180 downwards.
TGCAGAAGGTTCCAGGCCGTGCTGGATGCGCTGAGGAAAGGGGGGTTTAACATAAACCCAAGGAAGTGTGCCATCGGGAAAAAGAAGGGAAAATACGTGGGCTTCAGTACTTCATCTCTAATGTGAACACAGGCCTGGGAAGCTGCATAGTTACATAGATCCCAGTTCAGACTCCCCTGTTTGGTGACTGAAGGTGCCAAAACCTACGGCTTTGGGCTGGGGGAGTATGTGACAAAGTCACCGGCAAAGTGCTAGAGGGGAGATATGTGGCACCGAGATTGATAGCTGCAGTGATTATGCATAAGAAAAAGGTTCCAGCACACGAGTTGGTTAAGCAGCCATCTTGGTGCTGGGGTGATTGAACACCTGTAGAAAGGGAGGAGGTCAGAGGATAAAATACACAGCCTTTCAGAGCATGTGTGGTGGGCTGGAGGTGAAAGCTCTGAGCTGTTTGTGTCACACATGCTGGATGGATGGAGATTGCAGGTCTCCTGGTGTGAATCCCTTTGTTAAAGACAAGGACTCTAGACTCTAAGCCAGGTGGGCTAACCAGCACTATTGTATGGACTTGTTATTTTATGTTTTACCTTCTGCCGGACTAAGACTGTATGTACTTATCCTGGTGACGTGATTTATGAGGACTGCAGTAAACCAGCCGCACTTTAAATAGAAATGGTTCCTGTGTCTGCCTCTTTAAAAAGCCGAGTGAGTCGATCTACCACACCAGGTTATACCAGCTGTACGTACAGAATTATACCCAGGTTATACCAGCTGTACATATATAATTATGTCCAGGAGATGCCCAGGTTATACCGGCTGTACATATATAATTATATGCAGGAGATGCCCAGGTTATACCGGCTGTACATATATAATTATATACAGGAGATGCCCAGGTTATACCAGCTGTACATATATAATTATATACAGGACATGTCCAGGTTATACCAGCTGTACATATATAATTATATACAGGAGATGCCCAGGTTATACCAGCTGTACATATATAATTATATGCAGGAGATGCCCAGGTTATACCAGCTCTACATATATAATTAAATACAGGAGATGTCCAGATTATACCAGCTGTACATATATAATTATATACAGGAGATGCCCAGGTTATACCGGCTGTACATATATAATTATGTCCAGGAGATGCCCAGGTTATACCAGCTGTACATATATAATTATATACAGGAGATACCCAGGTTATACCGGCTGTACATATATAATTATATGCAGGAGATGCCGAGGTTATACCAGCTGTACATATATAATTATATACAGGAGATGCCCAGGTTACACCGGCTGTACATATATAATTATGTCCAGGAGATGCCCAGGTTATACCGGCTGTACATATATAATTATATGCAGGAGATTCCCAGGTTATACCGGCTGTACATATATAATTATATGCAGGAGATTCCCAGGTTATACCGGCTGTACATATATAATTATATACAGGAGATGCCCAGGTTATACCAGCTGTACATATATAATTATATGCAGGAGATGCCCAGGTTATACCAGCTGTACATATATAATTATATACAGGAGATGCCCAGGTTACACCGGCTGTACATATATAATTATGTCCAGGAGATGCCCAGGTTATACCGGCTGTACATATATAATTATATGCAGGAGATTCCCAGGTTATACCGGCTGTACATATATAATTATATGCAGGAGATTCCCAGGTTATACCGGCTGTACATATATAATTATATGCAGGAGATTCCCAGGTTATACCGGCTGTACATATATAATTATATACAGGAGATGCCCAGGTTATACCAGCTGTACATATATAATTATATGCAGGAGATGCCCAGGTTATACCAGCTGTACATATATAATTATATACAGGAGATGCCCAGGTTACACCGGCTGTACATATATAATTATGTCCAGGAGATGCCCAGGTTATACCGGCTGTACATATATAATTATATGCAGGAGATTCCCAGGTTATACCGGCTGTACATATATAATTATATGCAGGAGATTCCCAGGTTATACCGGCTGTACATATATAATTATATGCAGGAGATTCCCAGGTTATACCGGCTGTACATATATAATTATATACAGGAGATGCCCAGGTTATACCAGCTGTACATATATAATTATATGCAGGAGATTCCCAGGTTATACCGGCTGTACATATATAATTATATACAGGAGATTCCCAGGTTATACCGGCTGTACATATATAATTATATACAGGAGATGCCCAGGTTATACCGGCTGTACATGTATAATTATATACAGGAGATGCCCAGGTTATACCAGCTGTACATGTATAATTATATACAGGAGATGCCCAGGTTATACCAGCTGTACATATATAATTATATGCAGGAGATGCCCAGGTTATACCAGCTGTACATATATAATTATATACAGGAGATGCCCAGGTTATACCAGCTGTACATATATAATTATATGCAGGAGATGCCCAGATTATACCAGCTGCACATATATAATTATATATAGGAGATTCCCAGGTTATACCAGGTTATACCAGCTGTATACATATAATTATGTACAGAGGATACCCAGGTTATATCGGGTGTACATATATTATTATATATAGACATTTTCCCAATGACATGACACTGCGGTTATAATAGAAGTCTCATTACAAAAGCTTCAGTTTTACTTAAATTAGTTGATGCAAATATGAGTAGACGTTCTATCATCTGTACATCTCTAATGAGGTCGCGGACATACCCAGGTTATACCAGCATGAAGAATAGTTCCTAAGTTCTCATCTATTTTGCCAGTCGCCTGCGCTTTACATTCTATGTACTTGACGTATGTCTGGTGAGGGGACCCTGGCACAGTCTCTTCTGCAGTCCCATGTAACACCTTCTGGATTATGCTCTACTTGTTCTCTGAGAAGTGGTATAACGGGGTAGAGGTGTGGAGAATAAGATGGAGGATTACCGGATTCTGCTGATAACCGGCTTAAGAAAATAAGAAGATGACAGAACAATAGATTACCCATGATGAAACAAACAAAATGTGAGAATGATCCCAGAGAAGAGAATGCAAAAGTAACGGATGCCGGATGTTGGTGGCATCAGTGTCTGTTCCCATTCTTGCCATGTGTGAGACACGAGATGGCGCTTATATTATATATGTCGCAGGTGCGGCAGAAATCTCGCGTTTGTAACTCTGTTACTATATGATTATTATTTTGATAATATTTTATTTCTGCTTGTAACGTTCTATCACTTCTGTCCATACATTTTCTGATTATCACTACATTACTATTCCATTGTTGTATATTCTGCTTTATAGTAACATTATGTGATCACTCCATTACTGTCACTTATTCCAGTCACTGCATCGTCTGATTATCTGCGTCTCTTTCACTATTATTTTTGATGCAATGTGATTACTTTTCTGCAATTCAGAAAGTTTCTTTCCTGTTAGTCTGGAGTCACACAAGCGTATAGCAATATGCTAATGACACACTGCAAGCGTCAGCCAAGTGTCAGTGCTCCGTGCCTGGTCCTCTCATAGGGAGAATCGCAGCACGGGAGCCGAGGAGACAAAGTCATTTCTCCATCTCCTCCATTGCCAGCATCCGAGGGAATCGCACTGCACTCGGGTGACATCCGAGCGCAGTCCGATGTTTCACACTGCCCCATAGACTCGTGTGGGTGTGTGCTATCCAATTCTCGCGGCCACTCGCAGAATGCTCCCGAATCGGCATGAGGAAATAATGGCAGATGTGAGCTGCCCATAGAATAACACCAGGCCGAGTGCGATCCGATATTTCCATCAGATTTATTCACAAATGTCAGCGAGGCCTTAGACCGGATGGGCAGCGGTTTTCTATATTATCCTCACTTGTATCAATCCAGCCATATGACATTTCAGGGTGCATGGAAGGAAGCGTCGTCTCTACCCCGGACCCTTCATGTTGCTCTTGCTCTCACTCTCTGATTTTATCTTGACCTGTAGTTTTTCTTCACTATGTTGTCAGAGAGTTTTCTTTCTATGGCGCTTTCTGGAACCCTTTCTCCTATCAATCAATGGGAGGATTTTGTGATGGGACAGAACTAACAGCCATGAATGTGTGAAAGCACAAAGCGCCAGTGACCTCATAATCAATAATGCCGCCATGCTGTGCACAAAAGTGTTGGCACTAAAAGCTCTGCAGTGTGCGAAGCCGTGTGTTCTCGTCTGGAAATGATGCATCAGCAGTGCGCAGGGAACCAGTACACCGATGCGTGCCGGATCCCTGGGTTCATCTTTGGAGGCCGGCGCCCAGCAGTGGTTGCAAGTGGTTGGGAATGTGCAGGGGTAACGCCGGCATTACTGTTCCCTCACAGCTGGATGGTCAGTGCCGCATCCCATGATGTTGATGCAGAGATGAAACAGGAGAGCAAGCAGCCGGCATGGTGTGTACAAAAATAATGGCGGTACAGAGGCTTGATGGTGACACGTCTGATAGTCACACAGTAACATACAGCAGATTCTTCTTTAACCTGTAGGGCATTAAACGTATTCGCAAAACAGGTGTTCGTAGACAGCTTCTAAATAGACAGCCATAAAGGGGACATTCAAGCAGAGCCAGTAAACTTTCAGGGCACCAATGACCCTATTATCCTCACTCCTGTGTTTAACCACCATGCCCGCCCCCTATAAACGTTACCATTACGACATCCTTCAGGCTGGCCACCAAAGCCGAGCCTTTTCTCCACCATGAGGTTTTACATCCTCTATTAGTTAAAATGAGTCCACCTTAACTTGTCTGCAACTTCCACCTGACTCCTAAACCGCAAAGCTATGACGGGTTATCAATTCCAAGACGCTTTTAGACATTTTTTTTATATGAATTAAACATCTATTTCACTTTGGTAAAATTATAAAGTAGATGCCACTGCAAAGGCATTAAGGGAACTAAGCTTGGCAATCCTCCGACTCCCAAAGAGTCATCCTACAACGCTCAGGAGAGAAAAAAACCCTGTGGAGGAAACCTCTAGGGAACCATGGCTGAAGGATTGCCCTTCCCTTGGGCTTAAGAGGTTAATGTTAACAGTAACTCTTTATAGCCATGATAAAATTGGACATGGTACAAGATATACCATGGCTAATTAAACAAATACAATAAAGCGTTCATCATTATACAAGTAATGGTTAAATAAAGCGTTGTAGGACAGTGATTATAACAGGGCAGGAGGGCAAGTGATGTTTCCTCCAGATCTTCCGGTGAGGGAAATAGAGAGCAGACAGTGAGCTACCTCCTTTATGTAAGCCCACCCTCCTCACAATAAGACACCAGGCACAGACAATACTGTGATCCTTCATCTTAAAGTAGAATCACTCTTGTTTAAAGTCTACACAGCTACACAAACAAAGCTGTCTCCGGCCAGCGCTGATGTCTCTGCTCCTGTTTTCGTCCAGCGCTGATGTCTCTGCTCCTCTCTCCGGCCAGTGCTGATGTCTCTGCTCCTCTCTCCGGCCAGTGCTGATGTCTCTGCTCCTCTCTCCGGCCAGTGCTGATGTCTCTGCTCCTCTCTCCGGCCAGCGCTGATGTCTCTGCTCCTGCCTCCGGCCAGCACTGATGTCTCTGCTCCTGTCTCCGGCCAGCGCTGATGTCTCTGCTCCTCTCTCCGGCCAGCGCTGATGTCTCTGCTCCTCTCTCCGGCCAGCGCTGATGTCTCTGCTCCTCTCTCTGGCCAGCGCTGATGTCTCTGCTTCTCTCTCCCTTGTGTCGGCTTCTTTCTTACATTGACGCCATGTGGTCGCAGGTCTCCTGGATCTGGACACTTCTGATAGTTCTGTACGCAGCCGCTGAATGAAGTTTCCCGGGTAGAGAATCTTTTCCCGGTAGATGATGTTGTGACAGAGTAATGTGATGAGCGGCGGGGGTGAGCGGGAGAAGCAGCGGAGCATTATCCTGTCAGCTCTCGGCATTGTTTGGGCTGTAACAATTGATTAGCGGCAGTGACTGCAGTGTAATTGTGGATGAGGCGCGGTGACGGCAGCGCACCGCAGATCACTGTCTAATTGCCGTATCCTCGCTCACCGCAAATCACTGTCTAATTGCCGCATCCTCGCTCACCGCAGATCACTGTCTAATTGCCGTATCCTCGCTCACTGCAGATCACTGTCTAATTGCCGCATTCTCGCTCACTGCAGATCACTGTCTGATTGCCGCATTCTCGCTCACTGCAGATCACTGTCTAATTGCCGCATTCTCGCTCACTGCAGATCACTGTCTAATTGCCGCATTCTCGCTCACTGCAGATCACTGTCTGATTGCCGCATTCTCACTCGCCCGCAGATCATTGTCTGATTGCCGCATTCTCGCTCACTGCAGATCATTGTCTGATTGCCGCATTCTCGCTCGCCCGCAGATCACTGTCTGATTGCCGCATTCTCACTCGCCCGCAGATCATTGTCTGATTGCCGCATTCTCGCTCACCTGCAGATCACTGTCTGACTGCCGTTTTCTCGCTCGCCTGCAGATCATTGTCTGATTGCCGCTTTCTCGCTCACCACAGATCACTGTCTGATTGCCGTTTTCTCGCTCACCACAGATCATTGTCTGATTGCCGCTTTCTTGCTCACCACAGATCACTGTCTGATTGCTGCATTCTCGCTCGCCCACAGATCACTGTCTGATTGCCGCATTCTCGCTCGCCCGCAGATCACTGTCTAATTGCCGTTTTCTCGCTCACCACAGATCATTGTCTGATTGCCGCTTTCTTGCTCACCACAGATCACTGTCTGATTGCTGCATTCTCGCTCGCCCACAGATCACTGTCTGATTGCCGCTTTCTCGCTCACCACAGATCATTGTCTGATTGCCGCTTTCTCGCTCACCACAGATCACTGTCTGATTGCCGCTTTCTCGCTCACCACAGATCACTGTCTGATTGCCGCTTTCTCGCTCACCACAGATCACTGTCTGATTGCCGCTTTCTCGCTCACCACAGATCACTGTCTGATTGCCGCTTTCTCGCTCACCACAGATCACTGTCTGATTGCCGCTTTCTCGCTCACCACAGATCACTGTCTGATTGCCGCTTTCTCGCTCACCGCAGATCACTTTCTGATTGCCGCATTCTCGCTCGCCCGCAGATCACTGTCTGATTGCCGCATTCTCGCTCGGCTGCAGATCACTGTCTGCCGCATTCTCGCTCACCACAGATCACTGTCTGATTGCCGTTTTCTCGCTCACCACAGATCATTGTCTGGTTGCCGCATTCTCGCTCACCACAGATCACTGTCTGATTGCCGCATTCTCGCTCACCACAGATCACTGTCTGATTGCCGCATTCTCGCTCGCCCGCAGATCATTGTTTGAGTGCCGCATTCTCGCTCTCCCGCAGATCACTGTCTAATTGCCGCATTCTCGCTCGCCCGCAGATCACTGTCTGATTGCCGCATTCTCGCTCTCCCGCAGATCACTGTCTGATTGCCGCATTCTCGCTCGCCTGCAGATCACTGTCTGATTGCCGCTTTCTCGCTCTCCACAGATCACTGTCTGATTGCCGCATTCTCGCTCACCGCAGATCACTGTCTAATTGCCGCATTCTCGCTCGCCCGCAGATCACTGTCTGATTGCCGCTTTCTCGCTCACCACAGATCATTGTCTGATTGCCTCTCTCGCTCGCCTGCAGCTCACTGTCTGATTGCCGCATTCTCGCTCACCACAGATCATTGTCTGATTGCCGCATTCTCGCTCGCCCGCAGATCACTGTCTGATTGCCGCATTCTCGCTCTCCCGCAGATCACTGTCTGATTGCCGCATTCTCGCTCGCCTGCAGATCACTGTCTGATTGCCGCTTTCTCGCTCACCACAGATCACTGTCTGGTTGCCGCTTTCTCACTCGCCTGCAGATCACTGTCTGATTGCCGCATTCTCGCTCGCCTGCAGATCACTGTCTGATTGCCGCTTTCTCGCTCACCACAGATCACTGTCTGGTTGCCGCTTTCTCGCTCGCCTGCAGATCACTGTCTGATTGCCGCATTCTCGCTCGCCTGCAGATCACTGTCTGATTGCCGCATTCTTGCTCACCACAGATCATTGTCTGATTGCCGCATTCTCGCTCGCCCGCAGATCACTGTCTGATTGCCGCATTCTCGCTCTCCCGCAGATCACTGTCTGATTGCCGCATTCTCGCTCGCCTGCAGATCACTGTCTGATTGCCGCATTCTTGCTCACCACAGATCATTGTCTGATTGCCGCATTCTCGCTCGCCCGCAGATCACTGTCTGATTGCCGCATTCTCGCTCTCCCGCAGATCACTGTCTGATTGCCGCATTCTCGCTCGCCTGCAGATCACTGTCTGATTGCCGCTTTCTCGCTCACCGCAGATCATTGTCTGATTGCCGCATTCTCGCTCGCCCGCAGATCACTGTCTGATTGCCGCATTCTCGCTCACCACAGATCATTGTCTGATTGCCGCATTCTCGCTCGCCCGCAGATCACTGTCTGATTGCCGCATTCTCGCTCTCCCGCAGATCACTGTCTGATTGCCGCATTCTCGCTCGCCTGCAGATCACTGTCTGATTGCCGCATTCTCGCTCACCACAGATCATTGTCTGATTGCCGCATTCTCGCTCGCCCGCAGATCACTGTCTGATTGCCGCATTCTCGCTCTCCCGCAGATCACTGTCTGATTGCCGCATTCTCGCTCTCCCGCAGATCACTGTCTGATTGCCGCTTTCTCGCTCACCGCAGATCACTGTCTGGTTGCCGCTTTCTCGCTCGCCCGCCCCTGCAATTCCCAATGATCCGGCCCCTACGAAGGCGACCTCTTTTTTGCTGTTATATCTTTCGCTTTTCACCAGCAGGCGGGTGGAGACGCAGCGCGTCGCTCTTATTGCGGGATAATTATGGAAGTGAATAGAGGAGCTGCCATGGCAGCCGCGGTTTTCTGCTCCACACAGGTGGCGCTCTGGTTCTGTAGCTTCCCCTACCTAATCACTGCTTCAATTCTGCAGAAACTGGACTTAAATATTGTGATTAGGGTGCCAGTGCACTCTGGGTATGGCTAAATATCAGTCCATAACCCCGCCCTCTGATTCTGAATGCCCCTCCCCTTTCACTGATGAATGACAGTGCACGTTAACTGGTCTGCAGACATGACTCACTCAAGATAGCCAGCACTGTGAATCACCAGTAATGGGCCGGCCATGTCAAGTCAGTGGGTGAAACATTGCACCAAGACTCTTGGCCGCACCCAGGGTGCACCACGAACCCTGATTATCATATTTGATTAACTGTGCAGTTTTTACAGGGGAGATATAAGACTATGAGTTTAGTTTATATTGTCATTGAGGACTAACACACTCCCGTCAATTAGCTGATCAGAGGGGGAGCAAGAAGTTGGACCCCCACTAATCTTACTGTGGATGGCGGCTTGTACAGAGAAAGATCCTCTGCATTCAAAGGCCCTAAAAGTACAACATAAAAGACGTCGTAAAGTGTTGATCATGTCAGGGTCCAGGTGCTGAGACCCCTAGCGAGTGCTGAAACCAAGGGGCAGGAGCAAGCAGAGAGCAGTGGGGCTGGGTGCCCCTACCACTTAGTTTGAGAGATTGGTGGGTTCTGAAGACCCCGATCCCCAAGGATCACCTGTATTTAAGAGGCACTATACACTGTGTTCCAAATTATTATGCAAATAATATTTTCTCAGATTTTCCCAAATTACCTATATGAATTGCAGTCATTGTAATTTTCCAGTCCAATAACTATTCGAGTACAATTGAAAGGTTTTTGTATAATCTGCCGATGATAACAGGATATTTTTAAAAAAAATAAAAAACTCAAACTGCACTCAAAATGCATGTTCCAAATTATTCTGCACAGCAGAGTTTTCAACCTTTTCATTTTAATAAAGAACAAAAAAATGGTCATTTTTGAAATTATAAGCATTAGCAGGTTGTTAGAAACTGAAATCAAACAGTTTTCAACTCAAAACTTTATTCTAGGTGATGTTACATTTGCACATAGGACCCCTTGTTCGAAAGGAGCTTCTGAACTCTCTCGTCCATTGAATTTGTCAGGTTTTGGATGGTTTCTGCTTCAATTGTTTTGCATGAGGACAGAATACCCTTCCAGAGCTGTTGCTTAGATGTGAACTGCCTCCCGCCATCATAGACACTCCTTTTGATGATGCTCCAGAGGTTCTCAATGGGGCTGAGGTCAGGGGAGCATGGGGGTCACACCATAAGTTTGTCCCCTTTTATGCCCATAGCAGCCAGAGATGCAGATGTGTTATGTGCAGCATGAGACGGGGCATTATCATGCATGAAATGATCTTGCTGCGGAATGCACGGTTCTTCTTCTTGAACCATGGAAGTGAATTCTGCTAAACCAGAAGTGTCCTGATAATGAGAAATCCTTGGTGCCCTACACACAGCAGCAACACAAGTCTCTCCCTGACACACAGCAACAGCACAAGTCTCTCCCTGACATACAGGAGCAGCACAAGTCTCTCCCCGACACACAGCAACAGGACAAGTCTCTCCCTGACACACAGCAGCAGCACAAGTCTCTCCCCGATACACAGCAACAGCACAAGTCTCTCCCTGACACACAGGAGCAGCACAAGTCTCTCCCCGACACACAGCAGCACAAGTCTCTCCCTGACACACAGCAGCAGGACAAGTCTCTCCCCGATACACAGCAACAGCACAGGTCTCTTCCCGACACACAACAACACAAGTCTCTCCCTGACACACAGGAGCAGCACAAGTCTCTCCCTGACACACAGCAGCAGCACAAGTCTCTCCCTGACACAGCAGCAGCACAAGTCTCTCCCCGACACACAGCAGCAGGACAAGTCTCTCCCCGACACACAGCAGCAGGACAAGTCTCTCCCTGACACACAGGAGCAGCACAAGTCTCTCCCCGACACACAGGAGCAGCACAAGTCTCTCCCTGACACACAGGAGCAGCACAAGTCTCTCCCCGACACACAGCAGCAGGACAAGTCTCTCCCCGACACACAGCAGCACAAGTCTCTCCCTGACACACAGCAGCAGCAGGACAAGTCTCTCCCCGATACACAGCAACAGCACAAGTCTCTCCCCGACACACAGCAGCACAAGTCTCTCCCGGACACACAGCAGCAGGACAAGTCTCTCCCCGATACACAGCAACAGCACAAGTCTCTTCCCGACACACAACAGCACAAGTCTCTCCCTGACACACAGGAGCAGCACAAGTCTCTCCCTGACACACAGGAGCAGCACAAGTCTCTCCCTGACACACAGCAGCACAAGTCTCTCCCCGACACACAGCAGCACAAGTCTCTCCCCGACACACAGCAGCACAAGTCTCTCCCTGATACACAGCAGCAGCACAAGTCTCTCCCCAATACACAGCAACAGCACAAGTCTCTTTCCGACACACAACAGCACAAGTCTCTCCCTGACACACAGCAGCAGCACAAATCTCTCCCTGACACACAGCAGCAGCACAAGTCTCTCCCTGACACACAGCAGCAGCACAAGTCTCTCCCTGACACACAGCAGCAGCACAAGTCTCTCCCTGACACACAGCAGCACAAGTCTCTCCCTGACACACAGCAGCACAAGTCTCTCCCCGACACGCAGCAGCAGCACAAGTCTCTCCCCGACACACAGCAGCAGGACAAGTCTCTCCCCGACACGCAGCAGCAGCACAAGTCTCTCCCCGACACACAGCAGCACAAGTCTCTCCCCGACACGCAGCAGCAGCACAAGTCTCTCCCCGACACACAGCAGCAGGACAAGTCTCTCCCCGACACACAGGAGCAGCAGGACAAGTCTCTCCCCGACACACAGCAGCAGCACAAGTCTCTCCCTGACACACAGCAGCACAAGTCTCTCCCTGACACACAGCAGCACAAGTCTCTCCCCGACACACAGCAGCACAAGTCTCTCCCCGACACACAGCAGCACAAGTCTCTCCCCGACACGCAGCAGCAGCACAAGTCTCTCCCCGACACGCAGCAGCAGCACAAGTCTCTCCCCGACACTCAGCAGCAGCACAAGTCTCTCCCCGACACTCAGCAGCAGCACAAGTCTCTCCCCGACACACAGGAGCAGCACAAGTCTCTCCCCGACACACAGGAGCAGCACAAGTCTCTCCCCGACACAGCAGCAGGACAAGTCTCTCCCTGTGAGGATAGTAATTCCATGAACCCACTGTGCATGAATTGCCTTAAATTACCAAGATTACATCAGGCATACAAGGCTTCCATACTCTCAGGCGCAGCCGTATAGTTCTCCCCATAATGCCTTGCAGCTATCACATCACATGGCAAAGTTCAGCCAATCAGAAGGGACTATCAAAGCCTGTATAAATGCCGAGGTAGGGAATGCAGCAGCCATTCTATGGTGTATCTGGATAGTGAGAGGACGTCACAGCTCACAGGCCAGTGATCGAGTGAGGGAGAGAAAGGCATACAGTACTGAAGAAACATTACAGACAGTGAGTGACAGCAGAGCAGTGGTAAACAGCTGCCATCCGGGGACCCATAGCCAGACATGTAGCGGTCACTTGGACATTACTAAGTCACAGGAGACCGCAGAGAGTTGCTCATGTCTTTTCAGGACCGTTGCAGACTTTGCAGGACTTTGGATTTGTGATAAATTGATTCACCATAGATAAAACTTCCTGGTGAAAATTCATTCATGCTGGAAACTCTATTTTCACGAGTCCGTGGTGTAGAGACAATGTATCGTGCCGGCGAGCAGCCTCAGGTCACACGGCCTTGTGCAGACTGGATATTCCTGCATGAAGCTGATGTGAGAAGTGTTAGGTCTGTACAGGGTTTTAGTTTCTGAATTATCCCCTTCACAGACATCAACCAGGGATCTTAAAAACAGTCAAAATGAGCAAATGATTAATTAGAAAGTTGCAGAACTTTTCATGGTATGGTGATAAAATGTCCAGTATGATGTCTTCTGTAAGACGGTATTCAGACACGGTACCTTGGACGCCTGGGCGTGCTGTGCCCGAGCTGCAGCTCCACCTCACTGGGAGACATATCATTGTTCTCAGCTGTTTATGCACAACCCCTCCCCCACCTTCACTAGCTGGCGGTAATCATAAATGAAGTTCTCCTGTCCATAGAAAAAATGTTCAAAACATGGAAACCTCACGTGCCGTGTTGCCTCATCGGCAGTGAGCAAACACAGGAAAAAGAATCGGTACTTAGAAAACTTCATTCATTTCATCCGTTAGAAGCCGGGATATTCACGATTACCAAATACAGAGTCAGAGTCAGAGGCGTTTCTGGCACAGCCGCCCCCAGTCTTGGAATATTCTAGGACTTCTACAGTACATAATATAGACGTTGTTCTGTGTATTGTCTACTGCATCCACCGAGCTTCCAACCACCGAGCTTCCAACCACCGAGCTTCCAACCACCGAGCTTCCAACCACCGAGCTTCCAATCACCGAGCTTCCAATCACCGAGCTTCCAACCACCGAGCTTCCAACCACCGAGCTTCCAACCACCGAGCTTCCAATCACCGAGCTTCCAATCACCGAGCTTCCAATCACCGAGCTTCCAACCACCGAGCTTCCAACCACCGAGCTTCCAATCACCGAGCTTCCAATCACCGAGCTTCCAACCACCGAGCTTCCAACCACCGAGCTTCCAATCACCGAGCTTCCAATCACCGAGCTTCCAACCACCGAGCTTCCAACCACCGAGCTTCCAACCACCGAGCTTCCAACCACCGAGCTTCCATGTGGCAGATGCCCAGACAGGAGCATGGTCACCAGAGGCCGTAGATCGCCAATGTCCGGTGCTGCACCATGTAGTAACCTCCCATGGCACATACATGGCGGACGCTCAGGAGGAGCAGTCTGACCTTGGTTTATACAGAGTGTTTCCGCCATATTTCCGCCATGTTTCTGCCATGTTCCTGCCATGTTTCCACCATGTTCCCGCCATGTTTCCACCATGTTCCCGCCATGTTCCTGCCATGTTTCTGCCATGTTCCTGCCATGCTTCTGCCATGTTTCCGCCATGTCCCTGCTATGTTTCCGCCATGTCCCTGCTATGTTTCCGCCATGTTTCTGCCATGTTTCTGCCATGTTTCCGCCATGTTTCCGCCATGTTCCCGCCATGTTCCCGCCATGTTCCTGCCATGTTCCTGCCATGTTCCTGCCATGTTCCTGCCATGTTCCTGCCATGTTCCCGCCATGTTCCCGCCATGTTTCTGCCATGTTTCCGCCATGTTTCTGCCATGTTCCTGCCATGTTCCCGCCATGTTCCCGCCATGTTCCTGCCATGTTTCTGCCATGTTTCTGCCATGTTTCCGCCATGTTCCTGCCATGTTCCCACCATGTTTCCGCCATGTTTCCGCACCTTCCGTCCTTGACATCCTCTGGGTGATCTGTAATGAGATTTATTTGCCGCGTGTCAGTGAGTGCTGATTTACATCACGATATTCAGGCCGTTATGTAATAATCTTCCTGATATTTAGTTTTGTCAGAAATGTCAGGTTTGTGCCATTTAGAGAGATGAATGGGAGCGCCGAGCCCAAAATCCGGAAGAAACAAAATGAGGAACATTTCTGGGGAAAGATTAATAAAACATAACGACACGTCAAAGAGTAAAGCTGATGCTTTCCAAAAATGAGAGATTAAAGTAAAGAAATTTCCTCCGACCACATTCACCACCGTCGGATCAATGAACCAGCGGTCAATCGAGTTATTCCTGAGGAAAATATTAATATTAAGTTACCGGAGGACGGTGAAGGCATCAAACTCAACAAAGCCGCCAGGAATGGTTTCTGGTTTCATGAGATGAGGCTCGGGAAACCCCAGTGCAAGTAATTAGTAAGAAACAATTAGAGCACAGGTCGATGGAGATTTCCAGACCCTCCGTCCTCATTGGTGGTGACCCCACACTTGCCTTCACCTTTCTCATTAGGGATTCCTGAACATAATTTATCCCAGGTGCTGAGGAAATCCATAATATTGCCGGCTCCTCCACCATAGAAGAACGATGGAGCAGTGATCTGGGAAGGATGACGCCGGGAGCTGTAGGACACGGGGGGCCGATACCTTCCATGTGTTAACAGCTGTGATATCAAACAGCTGGAAGGGGGTGCAATCTTCAATTCCTGACACAAAGGTATTTGCTGGAAATTTGAAGAACACCATTAAGCTTCATGGACCGGAGCGAGATGAATATGTTGGCACTTTATCAATAATGGAAACCTCAAAGACTCGCCATCCTCCAAAACACTGTGATAAGTCCTCAGGTAAGTACTCTCCCCGGGCAAGGGAAAAATAGAGGGTAGAATAGCATCTAGTATGTGAAGTGCGGAGACAGTCAGAAGGGACGTTACATCCAATGGGGGCAGGGAACTTTGTCATTGCTTGCAGATTTATAAGTTACATTGTTCTTCCCCTGACATGTAAATCCTTATATCACGCAATCACTTGACACAGTAAGACAATCTATCTCTCACGGGTTTACCGCAACAGAGAGGAGCCAGAAGACCGCAGCATCTGATTCCTCCCACTCCTGCATTCACTAGAAGCCTTTGGCCTTCATATTATTCGGTGCAGGTTTCTTTTAGCAGTGCAGGGGTTAATCTGCTCAGTTGTGAGCTCCTGGAAGCTTACCTGCATTTAGGCTCTCAGCTGTCCAGTGTTAGCCACACCCCGCTCCTATGTATTCTGGGCTTTGGCTTGAAGTCATTGCCAGAGCTCGCTTATGCTGCATGGTTCTAGGAGTGTGGTGATGACTTGTTGTTTGAGAAAACGTTTGGTGGATTTCAGCTTAGACTGTTGTGTGTAATCCTTTTCTTCTCCTACTTTGTTTTTTTTCCGCATCCTCCACTCCCCGCTTCTTTAATAAATTTGCAAAAATTTCTACATTTATGTTTTTTTTCAGACAAGATGGGGTGCAGAGTGGACTTTAATGAGAAAAAAATGAACTTTTTAGAATTTACCAAATGGCTGCAATGAAACAAAGAGTGAAACATTTAAAGGGGTCTGAATACTTTCCGTACCCACTGTAACTACTATAATACTGCTCCTATGTACAAGAATATAACTACTATAATACTGCCCCTATGTGCAAGAATATGACTACTATAATACTGTCCCTAAGTACAAGAATATAACTACTATAATACTGCTCCTATGTACAAGAATATAACTACTATAATACTGCTCCTATGTACAAGAATATAACTACTATAATACTGCCCCTATGTGCAAGAATAAAACTATAATACTGTCCCTAAGTACAAGAATATAACTACTATAATACTGCTCCTATGTACAAGAATATAACTACTATAATACTGCTCCTATTTACAAGACTATAACTACTATAATACTGCTCCCCTATGTACAAGAATATAACTACTATAATACTGCTCCCTATGTACAAGAATATAACTACTATAATACTGCCCCTATGTACAAGAATATAACTACTATAATACTGCCCCTATGTACAAGAATATAACTACTATAATACTGCCCCCTATGTACAAGAATATAACTACTATAATACTGCTCCTATGTACAAGAATATAACTACTATAATACTGCCCCCTATGTACAAGAATATAACTACTATAACACTGCTCCTATGTACAAGAATATAACTACTATAATACTGCCCCCTATGTACAAGAATATAACTACTATAATACTGCCCCCTATGTACAAGAATATAACTACTATAATACTGCCCCCTATGTACAAGAATATAACTACTATAATACTGCCCCCTATGTACAAGAATATAACTACTATAATACTGCTCCCTATGTACAGGAATATAACTACTATAATACTGCTCCTATGTACAAGAATATATCTACTATAATACTGCCCCCTATGTACAAGAATATATCTACTATAATACTGCCCCCTATGTACAAGAATATAACTACTATAATACTGCTCCTATGTACAAGAATATAACTACTATAATACTGCTCCCTATGTACAGGAATATAACTACTATAATACTGCTCCTATGTACAAGAATATATCTACTATAATACTGCCCCCTATGTACAAGAATATAACTACTATAATACTGCCCCCTATGTACAAGAATATAACTACTATAATACTGCTCCCTATGTACAGGAATATAACTACTATAATACTGCTCCTATGTACAAGAATATATCTACTATAATACTGCCCCCTATGTACAAGAATATATCTACTATAATACTGCCCCCTATGTACAAGAATATAACTACTATAATACTGCTTCCTATGTACAAGAATATAACTACTATAATACTGCCCCTATGTACAAGAATATAACTACTATAATACTGCCCCCTATGTACAAGAATATAACTACTATAATACTGCCCCAAAGTACAAGAATATAACTACTATAATACTGCCCCCTATGTACAAGAGTATAACTACTATAATACTGCCCCTATGTAGAAGAATATAACTACTATAATACTGCCCCTATGTACAAGAATATAACTACTATAATACTGCCCCCTATGTACAAGAATATAACTACTATAATACTGCTCCCTATGTACAAGAATATAACTACTATAATACTGCCCCTATGTACAAGAATATAACTACTATAATACTGCCACTATGTACAAGAATATAACTACTATAATACTGCTCCCCTATGTACAAGAATATAACTACTATAATACTGCCCCCTATGTACAAGAATATAACTACTATAATACTGCTCCTATGTACAAGAATATAACTACTATAATACTGCTCCCTATGTACAGGAATATAACTACTATAATACTGCTCCTATGTACAAGAATATAACTACTATAATACTGCTTCCTATGTACAAGAATATAACTACTATAATACTGCCCCTATGTACAAGAATATAACTACTATAATACTGATCCCCTATGTACAAGAATATAACTAATATAATACTGCTCCTATGTACAAGAATATATCTACTATAATACTGCTCCTATGTACAAGAATATAACTACTATAATACTGCTCCTATATACAAGAATATAACTACTATAATACTGCTCCTATGTACAAGAATATAATACTGCTCCTATGTACAAGAATATAACTGCTATAATACTGCTCCTATGTACAAGAATATAACTACTATAATACTGCCCCCTATGTACAAGAATATAACTAATATAATACTGCTCCTATGTACAAGAATATATCTACTATAATACTGCTCCTATGTACAAGAATATAACTACTATAATACTGCTCCCTATGTACAAGAATATAACTACTATAATACTGCTCCTATATACAAGAATATAACTACTATAATACTGCTCCTATGTACAAGAATATAACTACTATAATACTGCTCCGTATGTACAGGAATATAACTACTATAATACTGCCCCCTATGTACAAGAATATAACTACTATAATACTGCTCCTATGTACAAGAATATAACTACTATAATACTGCCCCTATATACAAGAATATAACTACTATAATACTGCTCCTATGTACAAGACTATAACTACTATAATACTGCCCCCTATGTACAAGAATAGAACTACTATAATACTGTCCTCTATGTACAAGAATATAACTACTATAATACTGCTCCTATATACAAGAATATAACTACTATAATACTGCTCCTATGTACAAGAATATAACTACTATAATACTGCCCCAAAGTACAAGAATATAACTACTATAATACTGCCCCCTATGTACAAGAATATAACTACTATAATACTGCCCCAAAGTACAAGAATATAACTACTATAATACTGCTCCTGTGTACAAGAGTATAACTACTATAATACTGCCCCTATGTACAAGAATATAACTACTATAATACTGCCCCCTATGTACAAGAATATAACTACTATAATACTGCCCCAAAGTACAAGAATATAACTACTATAATACTGCCCCCTATGTACAAGAGTATAACTACTATAATACTGCCCCTATGTACAAGAATATAACTACTATAATACTGCCCCTATGTACAAGAATATAACTGCTATAATACTGCTCCTATGTACAAGAATATAACTACTATAATACTGCCCCTATATACAAGAATATAACTACTATAATACTGCTCCCTATGTACAAGAATATAACTACTATAATACTGCTCCTATGTACAAGAATATAACTACTATAATACTGCTCCTATGTACAAGAATATAACTACTATAATACTGCTCCTATGTACAAGAATATAACTACTATAATACTGCTCCCTATATACAAGAATATAACTACTATAATACTGCCCCCTATGTACAAGAATATAACTACTATAATACTGCTCCTATGTACAAGAATATAACTACTATAATACTGCTCCTATGTACAAGAATATAACTACTATAATACTGCCCACTATGTACTGGTATATAACTGCTATAAGCTGTAACCTTATAGGGTGGGCCGTGCAGATGCGACGTTGGAGATTCCTGTGATTTTTGGACTCTTTGTTTCTTGATTCTGATCATCTTGCCGTCAGCTCAGATTCTCGGTTTTTCTCAGATTCACTTTATGACTTAATGAATTATTTTCCCCTGACTACAACCCCCCCCCATCCTCCTGAATACCTCCTCTCTGCAGTTTCTTGCTGTTTGGAGACGTCTCTGGTAATTGCTGATATAAAATGTTTTTACCTGGAGTTGGAGGAAGAAATCCGGAACTGAATGAGAAAATACAAATTCTCCTTGATTCCTCATTAGTCTCCAGACGGAGCAGTCAGTATCGCGGCTCCCGCATACCAAGTGCCGCCCATTGAGCGATTTGATTACTTGACGCCACTTTATCTGCTTTTTTCCTATGCATTAATTCCCTGGGGACAACATTCAATTTACAGAAAAATGACGATTGTTAGAGAAGTTTGCAGACGTTCCTGCTCGTGGCCGCTTCTTCCTCAGTTCGCTTTTCTTCGAAGCTTACCGATGAGCTTCCGCTGCCGGTCTCATTTAGACCTCTTCAGGATTCGCTTCTTATTTGGGGAGATTTGGAGGAGTCGTTCACTTTCTGAATGTTTTAGAAGCGTTTTTTGCAGCCTTCATGGTTTGGAGCGAATCCCATCAGGACGGACTCGCAGTTTTCCTATCAGGTGATTTTCAGCATCTGAAGTGGAAATCATTGTTCAAAAGACTGAACATGTAACAGCAAAATGAAAAGGACGAGGCTTTCAAGCAGTTTTAGTTGATTTTCAGGCATTTTTTGGAACAGATCAGCTATGTGTGCACATGCCCTTATTCCTCAGGCATTTGTCGTGTTTTCCGACCAGATAATATATATCGATATAATGTTTAGCATTGTTCTAGCTTTGGGCGATATGTCGGCATTTATTACTTTTTTCATTGTGGTAATTAATCTCATATAGGAAACGTTCCTTTAGCTTTTAGAGCGAGTTGTATCAAAGAGGTTAGGACCTGAGATCTTGGCTTTTGTGCTCTCATGATCGGCTGTTATTTAAAGAGAAACTTAATTGTCTAAGCTGAAAGCACGCAGCGGTCAGCAAATGGAAGGGTCATTGTAATGGACTGCCAGGAAGAGTTGTAAGAGGGACAGAGATCTCTTTGAGTGAGAAGAAAACTTTAAAGTAATATTTCCAGCATTACTGGGCCAGATTGGTGCCGTATAATGTAAACGTATAATTCTTACAAAATACTTTTAGGCAAAGTCTGAAATTCTTTTGGTGATAAAAAGCTGCAAAATCTGGTGCAAAGAGTTGTCACTGAAAAATTTTGCAACTTTTTGCCACTTGTCTGACAAACTACTTTCTAAAAAGTTGGTGGGTTTAGCAAAAGGAGTAAGGCCAACAACGGTGTGACTACCGCTACAATTTACACAGGATTTGTGCCGCACATCATAGTAAAGGAATCAGATTAGTCGTAAACGCTTAGAAGATTGTGTGCTGATTCTGTAGCCGGATCAAGAGCGGGGTGTGAAACGCCACAAGTTACCCCATGTTTGAGAGAGGCAATTGTTAGACAGCTTTTGTGGGCTCATATGTATTATACCTTCCAAAATGATTTCCCCCCTTTAGGGTTTTCCTGTTTGTTACTTTACAACCTGGAAGCAAAATAAATTTGAAATTTAATTTTATTTAATGGAGCCGACAATTATCATCCAAATTGTATAGTTACAAAGAAAAGTGTTCAAAGCTAAATAAATAAAAACAAAAAAATGTGTGCGTGCGTATGTATTCACCCCCTTCATTGTGAAACGCCCAAGTGTGCACTGACCAAACAAATCACTCTAGAAGTGGAATAATCAGTGGAATAAAGTCCCCTGTGTGCGATCAGACTCTGACATGATGGCGGTATAACACATGTGACGCGCCCCTGGGCCTGTGTCGCGCTGCGTTGCGCACGCGGGAGCTTACCCGGAGCCGGATCTCTTGAGGGTTGTAGTCTCGTGGCGGTGACCCGGTCCGTGCCCAGGGAGTCAAACTGAGCGGCGATGTAACAGCGGTAGATGTAGGACGACTACGCCACCCGTTGAATGCAGCTATGGAGCTGCCACTGCAGGACAGTCCGCTGAGGCCGGTGGTAGGATTGTGCAGCGTGATAGTATAACCCCCAACGGGAGGGGTATGGCCTCAGGGCAGCAGATGTGGATGATGGGGGTAGCAGGAACCACTCAGAGACGGTGCGGTGTAATTCAGGGTCTTTACTGGTAACCACGATAGACCCTCCCGGAGTACTTGCTAGTGAACG
Source organism: Phyllobates terribilis (assembly GCF_046119375.1). Taxonomy (NCBI): domain Eukaryota; kingdom Metazoa; phylum Chordata; class Amphibia; order Anura; family Dendrobatidae; genus Phyllobates; species Phyllobates terribilis. The sequence continues at coordinate 462,572,486 of NW_027362767.1, read as the reverse complement.
GGGCCTGGTCAGTCCTTGAGCAGATGGGATCTCCCCTGGCCAGGCGGAGTTGTAGGCCTCCCAAACTGACTGTACTCTTCTGGCTACCTTGCTAGAAGCGGATATAAGTAGCCCACGTCCCTGAGTGTACCGTGTGGTGCTCACCCGTATGGCGGGTGACTCGGGGCCTTCTAATGGCTTCCGCTCCACGATGGCGGTGCTGGTCCCACGCGTGTGACCGTGCCTTCGGGTTTCTGGGCCTGAGGACCTGAAATCCCCTGCTGGTCGGCTTCTGCTGCTGGGTAAGAGTTAGTCCCCACAGCCTCGGACGCCGGGTCCGGTAAGAAAGCTTCTCAGTCAGGGCGAGCTCTGCAGCTGCCAGCCCCTGACTCGTAGTAGTATTGCTTCTGCTGTTTCTTGTCTCTACTCTCCTTGACTGACTAACCCTGCCTCAGCCCAGGGTTTATACAGGGGAAGTTCTTCCCCTCCCAAGACTGGGCAGGAGGTGTGGCATGCACAGGATCCCTGACCAAAGGACCTCCCACCTGCTCTCAGACATAACATTACATTACTGTGGAAAACCAGACCCCTGGGGTGCCACATTCCCCCCTAGTGAAATTTAGTACTCCGGGACTAAACATATTTTAGAAAAACATAACAAGATAAAAACAATAATAATACAATAAGAAAAACATATAAAGATGGTTACGGCATGTCCGTAACCGGGTGCAGTCTTTGAAGAAAAGCAAGGTGTCCATTTCACCAAAACAGGGAGACGTAACCAGGTAGGGGTCTGTCCTACCCCGAGTCCTTAACAGTCTTTAGTCCATCCTGGGTTACGCTCCAACTATGTACAAGGATTCCCGGTAAATCCACCAAGGATTCCTAAAAATAACTGGAAACACAAAATTATACACAAGCAACAATACACAGATAAACATAAATAAAACAATTTATACACTTCAAATCCTCCAGCGTGCGGGTAACTGGCCTCTAGTGGCCCTAGTGGACCTACGGAGCTGACTGTCTGGCCCTGAACTACAGGGTGTAGGAGCTGTCAAGGGTAAACTGGGCAGCTGTCTACCGGCTCTTTGTCTCACTAGGGGTACGGCAGGCTCACTATAAGCAGAGGGTTGATCCTCCTGTTCTGCTTGTGTGGAGTCTTCTGCCTCCTGGACCGGCTGTTCTTCCAGCTCTACCTGTTGCTCCGTAGGTGCTTGGGATGCTGGTTGGAGGAAGGTGAGTACGGGTACCACAACTGCACCATTGACTTGAGTCCAAGACCGAGGGAAGTCCCCGAGCACAGTACTAACCATATCTTCCCTTTCCTCTACGGGTCGATGGTCTTCTTGTTCCTCTTCAGGGTTCCTCAGTTGTTCGGGACACTTCTTCAGGTGGTCCCGGGATACAATGGCTGTGGTTTCCCCTCCGTCTTTACTGATGGTACAAACCTTCGGGTTCTCGTGGCTTGAGGGCAGTACGGTGTACGGGTCCTTCTCCCACTGGTCATCCAACTTGTGGAGCCGTCTCTTCCTCTTCAAGACCTGCTCTCCGGGTACCAGGGGAACAGCGGGAGCATACTGGTTGTAAGTTTTCTCTTGTCTTTCCCTAGCCTGACAGAGACTTCGCTCCACGCTCTCCTGTACTCTCCGGTACTGCTGCTGCCTCTCTGTGTCCCAGTCTGTTTCTGGTGAAGTGTCCTCGGGTGTCAGGACTCCCATTTCCAGGTCAACAGGTAACTTACCAGGTCTTGCCCTCATTAGGTAAGCCGGGGTACAGTTGGTGGAACCTACCGGGATGTGGTTGTATAGGTCCACCAGATCGGGCAACTTCTCAGGCCACAGACTGCGTTCTTCCAGGGGCAACGTTTTTAGAAGATCCATTACCACCTGGTTCATTTTCTCACAAAGTCCATTAGTTTGCGGATGGTAGGGTGTCGTCCTTATCTTCCGGCAGCCATACAGATTGCAGAATTCCTGGAAGACCTCGGCTTCAAAGGCAGGTCCCTGGTCCGTCAGCACTTGGTCCGGGTACCCGTGTGGACGGCAAAAGTGCTGCTGGAAGGCTCTAGCTGCTGTTTGAGCCGTTAAGTCCTTGACGGGGACGACAACCAGAAACCGGGAGTAATGATCCACTATGGTTAACGCGTAGACGTAGCCACTTCTGCTTGGGGTCAGTTTTACATGATCCAAGGCTACCAGTTCCAACGGTTGCCGGGTGACGATGGACTGCAGGGGAGTCTTCTGGCTGGCACGGTCCTTCCTTCTCAGGTTGCACGGGCCACAGTCTCTGCACCACTTCTCGATGGTTCCCCTCATGCCTACCCAGTGGAACCGCTCGCGCAGCAGGAACTCCAGCTTCTTCCACCCGAAGTGTCCAGCTCCGTCGTGGTATGCCTCCATCACCATGGCTGCGTCTCTTCGTGGCACCACTACTTGCCAGAGTAATTCATGCGTCCGGGAGTTAACCATTCTGCGGCACAACTTCCCTTTGTAGAGGAACAGTCGACTCTTCTCTGCCCATAGTTGTTTGGCTTCCTCCGGAGCGTCTGGTTCAAGGCGAGCCTCCGGCCGAGTCAGCATCTCCTTCACCAGTCGGACGGCAGGGTCGCTGTCTTGCGTTTCCGCCCAGTTGTAGTGGGGTAAGGGGTTCAACGTAGCAGCCTGCTTACTCCTTACCCGGTGGGAATACTGGATAGTCCCATGACGGTGGAATGCAGGGAGTTCAACTTCTTCCAGTCCCTCCGGATCTTCTCCTCCGTCCGGCAGGTTGGGCATCCTGGACAGGGCGTCCGCGTTGGTATTGGAGCGTCCTGCCTGGTATTTGATTGTGAACTCGTAGTTGGACAGACGGGCCATCCACCTCTGCTCCAGGGCACCGAGTCTTGCCGTGTCCAGGTGTGTCAACGGGTTGTTATCCGTGTACACGGTGAACCGGGAAGAAGCGAGGTAATGCTTAAAGCGCTCGGTGACTGCCCATACTACGGCCAGGAACTCTAACTTAAATGAGCTGTAATTCTCGGGGTTCCTTTCGGTGGGTCGCAGTTTTCGGCTGGCGTAGGCAATTACTCGTTCCTTCCCCTGCTGGATCTGGGACAGTACGGCTCCTAGCCCGATGTTACTGGCGTCGGTGTAGAGGATAAAGGGCTGGCTATAATCCGGGTACGCCAGGATTTCGTCCCTCGTGAGGGCCATCTTCAGCTGGCGGAAGGACTCTTCTTCCAGCTCCTCCCATTTGAAGAGCGGCTTCTGGTTCTTGGCCTTCCGGGACTGGCCTATCAGGAGGTCCTGCATAGGTGCTGCCTTTTTGGTGAAACCGGGAATAAACCTTCGGTAGTAGCCTACCAACCCGAGGAACTGCCGCACTTCTTTTACGCTGGAGGGGCTTGGCCATTCCTTAATTGCGGTGATCTTATCAGGGTCGGGAGCCACTCCGTCAGCTCTCACCACGTGTCCCAGGTACTGCACCTTTGGTTTCAGGAGGTGACACTTGGAGGGTTTCACCTTTAGGCCGTAACTTGCCAGAGCTTCGAACACTTCCGCCAGGTGTTTCAGGTGGTCCTCATACGTCTTGGAATATACGATGACATCGTCCAGGTACAACAGGACCGTCTCGAAGTTTCTGTGGCCCAGACAACACTCCATTAGTCGTTGGAAGGTTCCCGGTGCGTTGCAGAGTCCGAACGGCATGCAGGTGAACTCGCTAAGTCCCATCGGGGTGGTGAATGCGGTCTTCTCCCGGTCCGCCTCTGCTACAGGAACCTGCCAGTACCCGCTAGTGAGATCCAAGGTAGAGAAGAAGTTAGCAGATCTTAAAGCAGCCAATGACTCCTCTATCCTTGGTAAGGGGTACGCATCCTTGTGTGTGATACGATTGATTTTCCGGTAATCTACACACATCCTCATGGTGTTGTCTTTCTTTCGGACTAAGACTAGTGGAGCTGCCCAGGGGCTACAGCTATCCCTGATCACCCCAGCCTCCTTCATGTCTCTAAGCATCCCCTTGGCGTGTTGGTAGTGGGCAGGGGGTACGGGTCGATACCTCTCTTTTATAGGAGGATGGTCTCCCGTGGGGATGTGGTGTTCTACCCCCTTGACTCGCCCGAAGTCTAACGGGTGTTTACTGAACACTCTCTCGTACTCCTGAACCACCCGATAGACTCCTTGTTTCTGGTGTGCGGGAGTGGAGTCAGTACCCAGATGTAGTTGCTGACACCAGTCCTCCATGTTTTTCTTAGAGCCGTTACCTTCCTCCGGGTGAGATGGAGGCAAGGGTTCCACAGATTGTATAGAATTTTGGTTAATGGTATATAATTTGGCTAGCGTGGCATACTGGGGCAGGTACACTTCCCTCTCCCCGATATTTATTATGCGAACGGGCACCCTCCCATGGCGTACATCAACCACCCCCCGTGCTGTCAAAATGGTGGGCCTACTGTCCGAGTAAACTGGTTCTACCATTGCCTGGTAATCTCTACCTCTCAGACCAATAGCTGCCCGGCACCAAATCATCATTTCACTTTTTGGGGGCATGGCAATAGGAAAAGGGTCACACATTCTTACGCTACCAATCTCACCGCCGGAGAGTTCCACCTGTTGCCGTCGCATCAGTGCCCGGATCTCTTTCTGGAGCACCCGCTGCTCGCCGGAGCTGGCGTTCTTGGCAACCTGCTGTAAAAGGAAAATCACCTCTGCAAGACAATTTTCAATTACATTAGTTCCTAGAGTTATTTTTGGGTGACTCTCGTGTTTGTCAATATCTACAATGATCAGTCCCTGTGCTGCCAGTTCGACTCTACCGATTTTGATGGTCACCTCTTTAAATCCGATCTGTGGCACGGGCTGGCCATTGCTGGCGATGATACTCAAGTCGTCGTCAGGGTAGCGGGTAATATCCGAGTCATTCCAGTACTGCTTAAAGAGCACGTACGGGATGGTGGTGACCTGTGACCCGGTGTCCAGTAGGGCACTCATGGGAATGCCATCCAGTACCACAGGCAAGACTGGACGTCCTCCCACATATCTGTCGCGCCAGTTCGATGGGCCTGGTGATCTTTTTCCTGGGGGTTGGCCCTCTACCCCAGGTTGTGCCCGTTTAAAGGACAGTACCTTGCCATATGTCCAGGTTGATTGCAGCGGCGGCAGATGGGTCGTCCGTCCTCGCTGTATCGGTCACTGGGTCTTCCTCTGGCCGGTGGGGTCCTCCTTGGTCGATGCCACGGGATGTCCTCCGGTCCGGATGCCAGCTGGATCTTCCCTGGGGTGGAAGCCTGTAAAGACTGCACAGTTCGGGTTAGCGCAGCAACGCTCTTAACTAGCTCTTGGACCTGATGGTGTAGGTCTGGAGCCGGGTCATTGTCCAAAGCCTGCGCATCAGCTCCCACAGGCCCTGCCGACAAGGGCGCCGCCTCCTGGTGGTAAGTGATAGCAGGGCGCTTGTGGGTCACAACGCCACCCGGTGCCGGTTCTCGGAGCACCCGGATGGCTCTGTCCTTGAACTGTGCAAAGCCCAGATGGGGATCCTGTAAGGCCATTGCCCGCAACTGGGTTCGGTGGGTATTACAATACAGTCCCTCTATAAACTGTTCGGTCAACAGCCTGTCCTCGTTTCCCACTCCATCAGGGTCGGTCTGCTTAATGGCCCTCAGGGCCTCTTGTAGGTTTAGTGCATAGTCCCTTATACTCTCATGCGCTCGCTGCTTGCACCCGTAGAATCTAAGCTTAATTTCGGCTGAGGTGCGGGTATCAAAGGTGTCCTTCAGCCGGGTTAGTATCCCTGCGACAGTCTTCCTCCCAGGTGGCCAGGATTTTACTTCCCTTTTGGCTGCCCCGGTTAGTTGGGCCACCAGGATGCTCACTTTTTGCTCTTCTGTGAGGGGGTACACCTGGAAGAGGCTATCCAGCTTTTCTCTAAAGTCATGCAGGGTATGTGACTCCCCTGAGTACTGGGGTAGCCAAGCTGCTCCCGGGATATAGGGCATGGTGAAGGGCATAACTGCAGCAGCGGTAGCGCTGGCGGGGGTTGAGGCAGTGAAGCTCTCCTCCGTATCCGACATCTTCCTCCCCCCTAGTGGACCGTGGCCTACCTTGCGATGATCCTGTTCCGTAGGCCGCGGCTCCGCAGTGGATCGTCAGGGTTGAGGACCTTCCGTCGCGTTCCTGTGACGTCGGCGTCTGCTGGGCTCCTTCCAGGACCTTACGCAACGTCCGGACGTGAGGCGGGGCTTCAGTTCTCGCGCGCTTTCGGAGTCCACGCCCCTCTTCTTCCCGCGCGGCGTCCTCACGATGGCGTCCAATGGCGGGAAAACTCCACGGATGGCGGGAAGAAGGCAGAAGATGGTGCCGGATGGCGGGAAACTTCACCGATGGCGGGAAGAAGGCTGAAGATGGCGCCGGATGGCGGGAATCTTCACCACAGGTAAGTTTGAAAAGTCTCTTTTTCAGGCACGCAGTACCCGGTGGTTGCGGGCACGAAATCCTGCCGACTACGCCAAAGTTGACGCGCCCCTGGGCCTGTGTCGCGCTGCGTTGCGCACGCGGGAGCTTACCCGGAGCCGGATCTCTTGAGGGTTGTAGTCTCGTGGCGGTGACCCGGTCCGTGCCCAGGGAGTCAAACTGAGCGGCGATGTAACAGCGGTAGATGTAGGACGACTACGCCACCCGTTGAATGCAGCTATGGAGCTGCCACTGCAGGACAGTCCGCTGAGGCCGGTGGATGGATGGTGCAGCGTAGATGGTATAACCCCCAACGGGAGGGGTATGGCCTCAGGGCAGCAGATGTGGATGATGGGGGTAGCAGGAACCACTCAGAGACGGTGCGGTGTAATTCAGGGTCTTTACTGGTAACCACGATAGACCCTCCCGGAGTACTTGCTAGTGAACGGGGCCTGGTCAGTCCTTGAGCAGATGGGATCTCCCCTGGCCAGGCGGAGTTGTAGGCCTCCCAAACTGACTGTACTCTTCTGGCTACCTTGCTAGAAGCGGATATAAGTAGCCCACGTCCCTGAGTGTACCGTGTGGTGCTCACCCGTATGGCCGGTGACTCGGGGCCTTCTAATGGCTTCCGCTCCACGATGGCGGTGCTGGTCCCACGCGTGTGACCGTGCCTTCGGGTTTCTGGGCCTGAGGACCTGAAATCCCCTGCCGGTCGGCTTCTGCTGCTGGGTAAGAGTTAGTCCCCACAGCCTCGGACGCCGGGTCCGGTAAGAAAGCTTCTCAGTCAGGGCGAGCTCTGCAGCTGCCAGCCCCTGACTCGTAGTAGTATTGCTTCTGCTGTTTCTTGTCTCTACTCTCCTTGACTGACTAACCCTGCCTCAGCCCAGGGTTTATACAGGGGAAGTTCTTCCCCTCCCAAGACTGGGCAGGAGGTGTGGCATGCACAGGATCCCTGACCAAAGGACCTCCCACCTGCTCTCAGACATAACATTACATTACTGTGGAAAACCAGACCCCTGGGGTGCCACACATGCGTCATAGACTCCTCATTGGACTGCATATCTTTCTTGTACAGGGGCCCGCACCTGTATGTGTACGCACTGTGTGTATATATATATCCACTGCTCAAAAAAATAAGGGGAACATTTAAACCACAGAATATAACTCCAAGTAAATGAAACTTCTGTGACATCAAACTGTCCACTTAGGAAGCAACACTGATTGACAATCAATTTCACCTGCTGTTGTGCAAATGGAATAGACAATAGATGGAAATTATTGGCAATTATCAAGACCCCCTCAATAAAGGAGTGGTTCTGCAGGTGGGGACCACAGACCACATCTCAGTACCAATGCTTTCTGGCTGATGTTTTGGTCACTTTTGAATGTTAGTTGTGCTTTCACACTCGTGGTAGCATGAGACGGACTCTACAACCCACAGAAGTTGCTCAGGTAGTGCAGCTCATCCAGGATGGCACATCAGTGCGAGCTGTGGCAAGAAGGTTTGCTGTGTCTGTCAGCGTAGTGTCCAGAGGCTGGAGGCGCTACCTGGAGACAGGCCAGTACACCTGGAGACGTGGAGGGGGCCGTAGGAGGGCAACAACCCAGTAGCAGGACCGCTACCTCCGCCTTTGTGCAAGGAGGAACAGGAGGAGCACTGCCAGAGCCCAGCAAAATGACCTCCAGCAGGCCACAAATGTGCATGTGTCTGCACAAACAGTTAGAAACCGACTCCATGAGGGTGGTATGAGGGCCCGACGTCCACAGATGGGGGTTGTGCTCACAGCCCAACACCGTGCAGGACGCTTGGCATTTGCCACAGAACACCAGGATTGGCAAAGTGGCCACTGGCGCCCTGTGTTCTTCACAGATTAAAGCAGGTTCACACTGAGCACATGTGACAGACGTGACAGAGTCTGGAGACGCCGTGGAGAGCGATCTGCTGCCTGCAACATCCTTCAGCATGACCGGTTTGGCAGTGGGTCAGTAATGGTGTGGGGTGGCATTTCTTTGGAGGGCCCCACATCCCTCCATGTGCTCGCCAGAGGTAGCCTGACTACCATTAGGTACCGAGATGAGATCCTCAGACCCCTTGTGAGACCATATGCTGGTGCGGTTGGCCCTGGATTCCTCCTAATGCAGGACAATGCCAGACCTCATGTGGCTGGAGTGTGTCAGCAGTTCCTACAAGATGAAGGCACTGAAGCTATGGACTGGCCGCCCGTTACCCAGACCTGAATCCGATTGAGCACATCTGGGACATCATGTCTCGCTCCATCCACCAACGTCACGTTGCACCACAGACTGTCCAGGAGTTGGCGGATGCTTTAGTCCAGGTCTGGGAGGAGATCCCACAGGAGACCATCCGCAACCTCATCAGGAGCATGCCCAGGCATTGTAGGGAGGTCATACAGGCACGTGGAGGCCACAGACAATACTCATCCTCATCAGGAGTATGCCCAGGCGTTGTAGGGAGGTCATACAGGCACGTTGAGGCCACACACAATACTCAGCCTCATCAGGAGCATGCCCAGGCGTTGTAGTGAGGTCATACAGGCACGTGGAGGCCACACACAATACTGAGCCTCATCAGGAGCATGCCCAGGCGTTGTAGGGAGGTCATACAGGCACGTGCAGGCCACACACAATACTCAGCCTCATCAGGAGCATGCCCAGGCGTTGTAGGGAGGTCATACTGGCACGTGGAGGCCACACACAATACTCAGCCTCATCAGGAGCGTGCCCAGGCGTTGTAGGGAGGTCATACAGGCACGTGGAGGCCACACACAATACTCAGCCTCATCAGGAGCATGCCCAGGCGTTGTAGGGAGGTCATACAGGCACGTGGAGGCCACACACAATACTCAGCCTCATCAGGAGCATGCCCAGGCGTTGTAGGGAGGTCATACAGGCACGTGGAGGCCACACACAATACTCAGCCTCATCAGGAGCATGCCCAGGCGTTGTAGGACATTCAGCTTTGTACAGAACAAAGTATTCAATGAGAAGATTTCATTTATTCACAGCTAGGAGGGGGGATTTCACTGTTCCCTTTATTTTTTTTGAGCAGTGTATATATATATATAATCGTCTTATCCCGTCTGTCTGTCTGTCTGTCCTGGAAATCCCGCTTCACTCATTGGTCCAGCAGCGGCCAATCAGCGCCGCGGGATTTCTGAAAAAAGATGGCGGCCGTTAGCGGCTCATCTGCGGGACGGAGCTCAGTGGCGATGCAGCCGGGAGATGAACGGCGCGAGGCGCTCATCTCCCGGCCAGTAGCAGCCGAAGGACCGCCGGCGTCGCTGACCTCCATGCGGAAGGGAGGACCGGGGAGCGGCGCTGCGGGTTGGGATACTACTGCTGCGTGCGCCCGCTCATGTCCCGGGTTCTCGCAGCGGAAGTATCCGCACAGGCAGTGCCGCTCCCCGGTCCTCCCTTCACACGCTAGCCGCTGATGTCCCCACAGTATCCGCATGGTGTTACAAAGGTCCGGACATTTGTGTTAAAAATCGCTGATTGGTCGCTGGCGCTGCCCGCGACCAATCACTGATTTGGGCGCCACATTTAAATATCGGCCGCGACCAATCACCGATCTTGGCGCCACATTTAAACACCGCTGTACTGATTGGTCGCGGACGCTATTTAAATGTGGCGCCGAAATCGGTGATTGGTCGCGGCCGATATTTAAATGTGGCGGCCAAATCGGTGATTGGTCGCGGGCAGCGCCAGCGACCAATCAGCGATTTTTAACTCAAATGTCCGGACCTTTGTAACACCATGCGGATACTGTCGGGACATCAGCGGCTAGCGTGTCAAGGGAGGATCGCTCTCCGGTCCTCACCAATACGATTCCGCTCTCCGGTCCTCACCAATACGATTCGCTGATTGGTTGTGGGCGGAGAGCGCGACCAATCAGTGATCTTGGCACAAAATTTAAACAACGCTCTATTGATTGGTCGCTGCCGCCAGCCGCGACCAATCAGCGATATTGGCGCCATATTTAAACACCGCTCTGCTCATTGGTCGCAGTTACCGGTCACGAATAACCAGCATTATTGGCGACAAATTTAAGCACCGCTCTGCTGATTAGTCGCGACGGCCGGCTGTGACCAATCTGCGATATAGGCGCCAAATTTAAACACCGCTCTGCTGATTAGTCGCGGCCGTGACCAATTACCATTATTGGCGCCAAATTTAAATAACGCTCTGCTGATTGGTCGCGGCCAGCGAACGCGACCAATCAGCAATTTTGGCGCCAAATGTAAACACTGCTCTGCTGCTTGCGCCCGGTCGGCCGCATACCTATTCTAGAATACCCGATGCGTTAGAATCGGGCCACCATCTAGTATATATATATTTTACAGGCCAAGTCCTCCCTTTATTCCTCCCTTTATTCCTCCCTTTCTTCCTCCCTTTCTTCCTCCCTTTATTCCTCCCTTTATTCCTCCCTTTATTCCTCCTTTGTCTCTCCACCTCTCTACATTATAACTAGGCAGCGAGGCTGGAAGTGGCCGGAGGAACTAATAAGACATTTGTGATTGATTGCTGTAGACGCGGAAAAGACGGATAGTATTGAATTACGTTTAAGGCTCGAGAAATAAAAGAAGGTTCCTTAGAAAGCTCCATTATCTTAGTGATTGCTGGATTTGCAGAATGGTGTTTAATGAGCTCCGAAGTGGACGGGTCACTTATAATAAACTGATGATCTGTTTTCATCAAGGTAGAAATTGCCTTTATAGTAAGAGCTCCGCATCGCGACCTCCTTCTCCGCTATACAGTAACGGAAAAACAGCAGTTTACCAACATGTAACTCAACATTAGAAAAGGAGAATCCGCTCTAGGTATACAGTTATATACAGGAGATACTCAGGTTATTCCGGCTGTACATATATAATTATATACAGGAGATGCCCAGGTTATACCAGCTGTACATATATAATTATATACAGGAGATGCTCAGGTTATACCAGCTGTACATATATAATTATATACAGGAGATGACCAGGTTATACCGGCTGTACATATATAACTATATACAGGAGATGCCCAGGTTATACCGGCTGTACATATATAATTATATACAGGAGATGACCAGGTTATACCAGCTGTACATATATAATTATATACAGGAGATGCTCAGGTTATACCGGCTGTACATATATAATTATATACAGGAGATGCCCAGGTTATACCGGCTGTACATATATAATTATATACAGGAGATGCCCAGGTTATACCAGCTGTAGATATATAATTATATACAGGAGATGCCCGGGTTATACCGGCTGTACATATATAATTATATACAGGAGATGCCCAGGATATACCAGCTGTACATATATAATTATATACAGGAGATGACCAGGTTATACCGGCTGTACATATATAACTATATACAGGAGATGCCCAGGTTATACCGGCTGTACATATATAATTATATACAGGAGATGCTCAGGTTATACCGGCTGTACATATATAATTATATACAGGAGATGACCAGGTTATACCGGCTGTACATATATAACTATATACAGGAGATGACCAGGTTATACCGGCTGTACATATATAACTATATACAGGAGATGCCCAGGTTATACCGGCTGTACATATATAATTATATACAGGAGATGACCAGGTTATACCAGCTGTACATATATAATTATATACAGGAGATGCTCAGGTTATACCGGCTGTACATATATAATTATATACAGGAGATGCCCAGGTTATACCAGCTGTACATATATAATTATATACAGGAGATGACCAGGTTATACCGGCTGTACATATATAACTATATACAGGAGATGCCCAGGTTATACCGGCTGTACATATATAATTATATACAGGAGATGACCAGGTTATACCGGCTGTACATATATAACTATATACAGGAGATGCCCAGGTTATACCAGCTGTACATATATAATTATATACAGGAGATGACCAGGTTATACCGGCTGTACATATATAATTATATACAGGCGATGTCCAGGTTATACCGGCTGTACATATATAATTATATACAGGAGATGCCCAGGTTATACCGGCTGTACATATATAATTATATACAGGAGATGCCCAGGTTATACCGGCTGTACATATATAATTATATACAGGAGATGACCAGGTTATACCGGCTGTACATGTATAATTATATACAGGAGATGCCCAGGTTATACCGGCTGTACATATATAATTATATACAGGAGATGACCAGGTTATACCGGCTGTACATGTATAATTATATACAGGAGATGCCCAGGTTATACCGGCTGTACATGTATAATTATATACAGGAGATGCCCAGGTTATACCAGCTGTACATGTATAATTATATACAGGAGATGACCAGGTTATACCGGCTGTACATGTATAATTATATACAGGAGATGCCCAGGTTATACCAGCTGTACATTTATAATTATATACAGGAGATGCCCAGGTTATACCAGCTGTACATATATAATTATATACAGGAGATGCCCAGGTTATACCGGCTGTACATATATAATTATATACAGGAGATGACCAGGTTATACCGGCTGTACATGTATAATTATATACAGGAGATGCCCAGGTTATACCAGCTGTACATGTATAATTATATACAGGAGATGACCAGGTTATACCGGCTGTACATGTATAATTATATACAGGAGATGCCCAGGTTATACCAGCTGTACATGTATAATTATATACAGGAGATACCCAGGTTATACCGGCTGTACATATATAATTATATACAGGAGATACCCAGGTTATACCGGCTGTACATATATAATTATATACAGGAGATGCCCAGGTTATACCGGCTGTACATATATAATTATATATAGGAGATTCCCAGGTTATACCAGCTGTACATATATAATTATTTACAGGAGATACCCAGGTTATACCGGCTGTACATATATAATTATATACAATAGATACCCAGGTTATACCGGCTGTACATATATAATTATATACAGGAGATACCCAGGCAGGGTCGGCTCCAAGTTTTTGTGGGCCCCGGGCGAAAGAGTCTCAGTGGCCCCTTTAACACATACCACGCTTCATGATGCACAGATACAGCAGAAATATATATATATAAGTACAATGCAAAGATTTCACTTCTTACATTACATGAGTGATATCTACTGTAAATTCCACAACAGCTCAGAAACCGGTGAATCGTTCCATACAGAATAATGGCCCCCATAAAATGCTCCATACAGGATACCGGCCCCCATATTACACTCTGTACAGGATACTGGCCCCCTTATAATGCTCCATACTGAATACTGGCCCCCAAATGATGCTCCATGCAGGATACTGACCCCCATATTACGCTCTGTACAAAATACTGGCCCCCTTATAATGCTCCATATAGAATACTGGCCCCCAAGTAATTCTCCATGCAGGATACTGGCCCCCATATTACGCTCTGCACAGGATACTGGCCCCCTTATAATGCTCCATACAGAATACTTGCCCCAAAATAATGCCCCATGCAGTCTGTTCCCCCACATAATGCCCCATGCAGACTGTTCCCCCCACATAATGCCCCATGCAGGCTGTTCCCCCCACATAATGCCCCATTCAGGATGTCACCTCTCCCCTCCCTTATAATGCCCCATGCAGGATGTCACCCCCTTATAATTCCCCATGCAGGATGTCACCCCCCCTTATAATGCCGCATGCAGGCTGTTCCCCCCACATAATGCCCCATGCAGGATGTCACACCCTCTTATAATGCCCCATGCAGGATGTCACCCCCCTTATAATGCCCGATGCAGACTGTTCCCCCCACATAATGCCCCATGCAGAATGTCACCCCCCTTATAATGCCCCATGCAGGATGTCACCCCCTTATAATGCCCCATGCAGGATGTCTTCCCTCATTTAATGACCGATGCAGACTGTTCCCCCCACATAATACCCCATGCAGGATGTCACCCCCCCTTATAATGCCCCATGCAGCATGTCACCCCCCCCATATAATGCCCCATGCAGGATGTCACTCTCCCCCATATAATGCCCCATGCAGGATGTCACTCTCCCCCATATAATGCCCCATGTAGGATGTCACCCCCCTTATAATTCCCCATGCAGGATGTCATCCCCCCTTATAATGCCCCATGCAGGATGTCTTCCCTCATTTAATGACCGATGCAGACTGTTCCCCCCACATAATGCCCCATGCAGGATGTCACCCCCCATATAATGCCTCATGCAGGATGTCACCCCCCCATATAATCCCCCATGCAGCATGTCACCCCCCCATATAATGCCCCATGCAGGATGTCACCCCCCTTATAATGCCCCATGCAGGATGTCACCCCCCTTATAATACCCCATGCAGGATGTCACTCTCCCCCATATAATGCCCCATGCAGCATGTCACCCCCCCATATAATGCCCCATGCAGCATGTCACCCCCCCATATAATGCCCCATGCAGGATGTCACCCCCCTTATAATGCCCCATGCAGGATGTCACCCACCTTATAATGCCCCATGCAGGATGTCACCCCCTTATAATGCCCCATGCAGGATGTCTTCCCTCATTTAATGCCCCATGCACGATGTCACCTCTCCCCCTATATAATGCCCCATGCAGGATGTCACCTCTCCCTCTATATAATGCCCCATGCAGGATGTCACCTCTCCCTCTATATAATGCCCCATTCAGGATGTCACCCCCTCTTATAATGCCCCATGCAAGATGTCACCTCTCCCCCCTTATAATGCCCCACGCCTCCATATATTAAAAAACAAATACTCACCTCACTCCTCACCTGCTGTTGCTGCTCCAGACTCCTCACCAGCGCCGGCTTTCTTCCCGCTCTGCACTGCCTGTGACGGCTCAGGAGAGAGCGCGGTGTAAAGACGTCACAGTGCAGCAGCCGTGGAAGAGACCAGAGCTGCTGCGGAGGCACGGGGAGAGATAAGTATTGTTATATTGTGCCGCGGCCCTGAGCAAGCAGGGGGGGAGCGGGCGCTGGCACCGCACCGCTCACAGGTCTCATAGCGCGCAGGAGTCCCCGACAGTGAGTGGGCCCCCCCGCCTGCTCAGGGCTCCGGCACTCGCCCGGGTGCTGACGCCGGCCCTGTACCCAGGTTATACCGGCTGTACATATATAATTATATACAGGAGATGCCCAGGTTATACCAGCTGTACATATATAATTATATACAGGAGATACCCAGGTTATACCAGCTGTACATATATAATTATATACAGGAGATGCCCGGGTTATACCAGCTGTACATATATAATTATATACAGGAGATGCCCAGGTTATACCAGCTGTACATGTATAATTATATACAGGAGATGCCCGGGTTATACCAGCTGTACATGTATAATTATATACAGGAGATGCCCAGGTTATACCAGCTGTACACATATAATTATATACAGGAGATGCCCAGGTTATACCGGCTGTACATATATAATTATATACAGGAGATACCCAGGTTATACCGGCTGTACATATATAATTATATACAGGAGATGCCCAGGTTATACCGGCTGTACACATATAATTATATACAGGAGATGCCCAGGTTATACCAGCTGTACACATATAATTATATACAGGAGATGCCCAGGTTATAGCAGCTGTACATGTATAATTATATACAGGAGATACCCAGGTTATACCGGCTGTACGTATATAATTATATACAGGAGATGCCCAGGTTATACCAGCTGTACATATATAATTATATACAGGAGATGCCCAGGTTATACCAGCTGTACATATATAATTATATACAGGAGATGCCCAGGTTATACCGGCTGTACATATATAATTATATGCAGGAGATGCCCAGGTTATACCGGCTGTACATATATAATTATATACAGGAGATGCCCGGGTTATACCAGCTGTACATATATAATTATATACAGGAGATGCCCCGGTTATACCAGCTGTACATATATAATTATATACAGGAGATGCCCAGGTTATACTGTAGCACCCTGAAGATTCGGCTGCTACAGGGGTATTGCACCTCAAGCCAGAGGTGTGGTATTCCACTCCCGGGTAAGGATGGAGTGTGGAACTGAGCTCAGTTAGCTGCATGCACTACATACATCCCATTTCCGGGGGACAGAACAACGGTACTCCCACCAATATATGTGCAGGTACGATAGTGTCTGTCCCTGGCTGGAGTGGGAGGGGGGTGGAACATCCCAGTAGTGTAGGGGCAGATAGGGGGAGCAGTCTGGGTAAAGCTAGGAGCTCATTGGGTGCTGGTCACCTGAGCTCACACATAGAGGGAGTATATAAGGTGGGAACCATCTTAGATCAGGGTCAGACAGGCAGACAGCTACCAGTCAGTCTGTTGTAGAGGGTCAAGCAGTCCTGAAAGAAGAGAGAGAGGAGTCAGAAGGACCCAGAGGGGAAGAAGAGGGAACCCCAAGAGCCCAAATACAAGCAACAGGGTGAAGGGTTGGCACAAGGGTACCGGATCCCAAGCTGGTGGAGGGCACTAATCCTCAGCCAGAGACCGGAGGTTGTGGGCAGGATCTGCCACGACCCCCCACTATATCCACCAGGAAGGCAGACCAAGTATAGGGTCAGGGAACCCAGAGGAGGTACCCACCAAGAGACCCGAGGGAGCCGGACATAGGTGGATCCCTGGTGGGGAAGGCCAGAGAAAAGGAACGTCAGAAAGGGAGCTCAGGATCACGCTCCAGAATTACCTGGGGGTTGGCCGAGTCCAGGACCTGGTGGACGCAGCACGGCTCGGGCGGTCACTCAAGGCCGGAGTGACCAGAACAACAGCAGTAAGTAAAGACCCTGAACTGCACAGCCCGACTCTGAGTCTTAATACCATCCTCACTGCACCACCACAACCACCACCCTCTACAACTGACCCCCTGAGGCTATACCCCTCCCGTTGGGGGTTATACTACCAGAAGCTGCACACACACCACCAGCCTCAGCGGACCCTGCTGCAGCGGCGGCCGTATTGACCGCAAATCAACGGGTGGCGTAGTCGACACTAAAGAACATCCAGCAACATCTGTAGGACTGCCACACACTGAGCTTGACACCCTGGGCACGGACCGGATCACCGCCACTCGGAGACTACAACCCCCATCTGATCCGGCTCCGGGTATCCCCCAAACAACACTGGCCCAGGGGGCGCGTCAACTTTGGCGTAGTCGGCAGGATTACGTGCCCGCAACAACCGGGTACTGCGTGCCTGAAGAAAAGTTCACCGTTACCTCAAAAAGAAGTCTCCCGCCGGTTCCGGAGGGTCCCCGCCAACGGACCCCATCACAGGTCGTTTCCCGCCGGTTGTCCGCCATTTGCAGCTTTTTCCCGCCATCCATGGAGTTTCCCGCCACTGGGAGACGATTCCCGCCATTTCCAAAGATTTCCCGCCTTGGAAGAGCGGACGCCATTATGGGCGTGCCAGAGGGTGGCAAGAGGCCACCTCCCATCGTGGGCCGGGTCAAGGAATGGCGCCAAAAGCGGAAACCGCCCCCACCAACAGAGACTGTGATGCTGGAAGTGTCCATCAGCGTGAGAGAACTGCCCCTGGAACTGACAATCACAAAGTTGCCCCGGGACCACCCTCAATGTGGGCGGAGACGGAACAAAAGAACGAAGATGGGTGCAGCCTGAAGGAGTCTGGAGAGAGCGCACCCGGAGACAAGAAGTCTGGAGAGGAGTCCAGAGAAAGCGTACCCGGAGATGGAGGGAGAGACAGGCAGCACCGAACCAGTGGTCAGGAGCCTGCTGCAAGCAACAACGCCACTAGGCTTAGTGGAAATCCTGGCACAGCTCCCCCGAGACCGGGAGTGTGCACAGACCGCGCTGGAGGGCCTCGCACGGAGGATGGCCCAGGTGCAGCAAGACACGCTGACGGAGTGGAGCCGTGAGATGGCCCAGCAGACTGGAACCCGTCAGCGGAGCACGCCACCCGAGACAAGGAGACAGACCGCCTCTGAGGATGGTGCAGGAGGAGTGAAGGCCGGAGACGGCGCCGAGGAGGGAGCTGAACGGACGAAGGCAGGTAAAGGGGACATCTCTACCCCGAGCCGAGAAACCGTGTACCTGTCCCAGCTCCCCGTCGCAGAGCCCGAAATTCCCCCTGCCGTGCCCGTCGCTGCATCGTCACCGTGCCGGATTAGGTCTCAAGCAGAAGCCGCGGCCGCGACCCCTGTGACGTCACACGCCTCGACCCTGAGCGCGACCAAACAGGAAATACCAACGGCCTGGTCGCAAGGTCTAGTACCTCCGGGCGCCGCAATTCCAACAGCGCCCCCTACCTCCGCGGAGCCACCGGCCTGGTCGCAGGGCCGAGTACCCCCGGGCGCCGCCGTCCTTACGGTGCCCTTTACCTTTAGGGTGCCCCAAGCCTGGTCGCAAGGCCTGGTCAACCCGGGCGCCGCTACCATCAACGCGCCCTCAACATCTCGAGTGCCGCACCTGGGCGAAGATCTATTTGCCCAGCACACGTGCCCGGATGGGCAGCCCTTTGTATGGCCCCAGGAGTACTACCAACTGGAACTCCAAAGAGCAAGGCCCCTGTGCGAGCCCCTGATTCCGGCTCCGAAGCCCGTCAGGAGAACCCCGCTCCCGCTAGAAGAAGCACAATTCGAGTGGGACCCCACCAGAGGAGATCTAATGGGGTTCACTCAAGAAACGCGGGCAGCCGCAGCAGAGCGAGTGGAGTGCTGCCGCCAGCAGTTGGCAGACTTCGAGCGAGAACGGAGAGAGAGGCGGGTCCGAGAGCAGCGGCTGCAAGAACAGAGCGCAGGGCAGAAGAGCCGGACCAGGAGGAACCCCCGTGCAGCTCATGGTCCCCGTACCACCGGGACTGTGATTAAATTCAACCTGCAGCATGGGTGGGGCTTCATAAGAGACCATCATACCCCCGGCGACGTCTTTGTAACCCGCAGAGACGTAGAAAGCCATCTGCCGGAGGGACACAGAAGTCGTGACCTGTACGTAGGGGACGAGGTCACGTTCACCCGGCACAAGTGTGCCAAAGGACCCTACGCCCTCCATGTGCATCGCCTGACGGAGGAGGAGCTGCGGTGTGAGGAGGAGCAAGAGGACCCGAACGGGTCTGAAGATAAAGAAGGAGCAGGAGGACGCCGTCGTTAAAGTACGGTAAAGATACTGTAAATAGTTACCTGTTGGGGTACAGTGAACTGTTACTGCTGGTAGTTAAAATATAGTACCCGTTGGGACCAGCAAATTGAACTGAAACCCGTGTGTCCCTATTCCCACTGACCGAGGACTGAGAGCGGTCATTCCTTTCCTAATACCTGGCCGAGGACTGAGAGCGGCCATACTTTCCCCCTGTATATAGTTGCGCTTTCTAAGGCGCCCCCTACCGGTTTTATAGGAAACTGTTGTTTTTCTTGAAGAGACTGTCGCACTTTACCCGGTCACAAGTTGCACCGTGGCCGGAGGAACAAGAATGTTATTTATGGAAAGTTTATGCTGATATATATACTGTTTTATATGTTTATGTTTTATGAAAAAAAATTTGTATGTTTTGGATGTTTATTCTCTTACAGCCCGAGGACGTGCTGTGGTTTACCAGGTGGGAATGTAGCACCCTGAGGATTCGGCTGCTACAGGGGTATTACACCTCAAGCCAGAGGTGTGGTATTCCACTCCCGGGTAAGGATGGAGTGTGGAACTGAGCTCAGTAGGCTGCATACACTACATACATCCCATTTCCGGGGGACAGATCGACGGTACTCCCACCAGTTTATGTGCAGGTACGATAGTGTCTGTCCCTGGCTGGAGTGGGAGGGGGGTGGAACATCCCAGTAGTGTAGGGGCAGATAGGGGGAGCAGTCTGGGTAAAGCTAGGAGCTCATTGGGTGCTGGTCACCTGAGCTCACACATAGAGGGAGTATATAAGGTGGGAACCATCTTAGATCAGGGTCAGACAGGCAGACAGCTACTAGTCAGTCTGTTGTAGAGGGTCAAGCAGTCCTGAAAGAAGAGAGAGAGGAGTCAGAAAGACCCAGAGGGGAAGAAGAGGGAACCCCAAGAGCCCAAATACAAGCAACAGGGTGAAGGGTTGGCACAAGGGTACCGGATCCCAAGCTGGTGGAGGGCACTAATCCTCAGCCAGAGACCGGAGGTTGTGGGCAGGATCTGCCACGACCCCCCACTATATCCACCAGGAAGGCAGACCAAGTATAGGGTCAGGGAACCCAGAGGAGGTACCCACCAAGAGACCCGAGGGAGCCGGACATAGGTGGATCCCTGGTGGGGAAGGCCAGAGAAAAGGAACGTCAGAAAGGGAGCTCAGGACCACGCTCCAGAATCACCTGGGGGTTGGCCAAGTCCAGGACCTGGTGGACGCAGCACGGCTCGGGCGGTCACTCAAGGCCGGAGTGACCAGAACAACAGCAGTAAGTAAAGACCCTGAACTGCACAGCCCGACTCTGAGTCTTAATACCATCCTCACTGCACCACCACAACCACCACCCTCTACAACTGACCCCCTGAGGCTATACCCCTCCCTTTGGGGGTTATACTACCAGAAGCTGCACACACACCACCAGCCTCAGCGGACCCTGCTGCAGCGGCGGCCGTATTGACCGCAAATCAACGGGTGGCGTAGTCGACACTAAAGAACATCCAGTAACATCTGTAGGACTGCCACACACTGAGCTTGACACCCTGGGCACGGACCGGATCACCGCCACTCGGAGACTACAACCCCCATCTGATCCGGCTCCGGGTATCCCCCAAACAACACTGGCCCAGGGGGCGCGTCAATACCAGCTGTACATATATCATTATATACAAGAGATGCCCAGGTTATACCAGCTGTACATATATAATTATATGCAGGAGATGCCCAGGTTATACCAGCTGTACATATATAATTATATGCAGGAGACACCAATGAAGAGCAGCTATGACCTGGGTGAGTATAGTTGGTATAGATTGTGGGGGTCTCCTCTCCAGTCTCGGGCTCAGGCGTTGATTCCCCCTCTTCCTTCTCTGTAGCTTCTTTTCCTTTTGTTGCTTGTTAAAATGTATCTTCTTCGGATCTCGGTCACATTCTTTCTGACATTGGGATCCTTATTGAAGGTTTCCCCTCCCGGAGAAGCTCCAGAAATCGCTGTCATTATTAGTCGGCGCTGGATCTGGAGGTTAAAGGCCGCGTTAACCTTCCAGCAGATTTACATATTTGTGGGGAAATGTCAAACAGCTGAGCCGCTATCGCTCCGGCTTTTACCATAAAAATACCCCCGAGAGATCCACTAATAAGCATATTTAGATAGAATTGCTTCTCTTGCTAAAGGCAATGTTGTGTCTGATAAAAGAAAACAAAGCTTTGATGATGTGAACCCAGCCGGCTGTCCGGAACCCAGCGGAAACCTTGTCACAAACCGCACGCCGATGCCAATGACAATCAGATGCTGGAAGAGCGGGACGCCGGGATTCATTCTGTACATTGTGCTCTCCACCATGTGACTTTCCAGATGGTCCAAAGATGTAACTCTCAGTCAGTGCAGAATGGGCCTGATAGTTCTGGAGATTCTTAGGGAGAAGACGCTGATCTAGAGCTTTAGAGGAGACCTGTAGACACCTGCTGGAGAGGCGCAGGTATATCTAATAATTCAAAATCAAATAAGCTTTATTGGCAGGAGCATTTGTTTTGACAAAGTACGTTACGTTACAGTAGGGAAAGGGATAGAGACGATGAATGGGGCATATCCAGGGAGGGGACTATGGAAGTCTATGGCATATCCTGGTTCTCATTCTCACAGCCTATGGCATGTGCTCACATACTGCGCTGCTCCCTCCCCCGCGCTCACATACTGCGCTACTCCCTCCCCCGCGCTCACATACTGCGCTGCTCCCTCCCCCGCGCTCACATACTGCGCTGCTCCCTCCCCCGCGCTCACATACTGCTCTGCTCCCTCCCCCGCGCTCACATACTGCGCTGCTCTCTCCCCCGCGCTCACATACTGCGCTGCTCCCTCCCCCGCGTTCACATACTGCTCTGCTCTCTCCCCCACGCTCACATACTGTGCTGCTCCCTCCCCCGCGTTCACATACTGCTCTGCTCTCTCCCCCACGCTCACATACTGCGCTGCTCCCTCCCCCGCGATCACATACTGTGCTGCTCTCTCCCCCACGCTCACATACTGCGCTGCTCCCTCCCCCGCGATCACATACTGTGCTGCTCTCTCCCCCGCGCTCACATACTGCTCTGCTCTCTCCCCCGCGATCACATACTGTGCTGCTCCCTCCCCCGCGATCACATACTGCACTGCTCCCTCCCCCACGCTCACATACTGCGCTGCTCCCTCCCCCACGCTCACATACTGCGCTGCTCCCTCCCCCACGCTCACATACTGCTCTGCTCCCTCCCCCGCACTCACATACTGCGCTGCTCTCTCCCCCACGCTCACATACTGCGCTGCTCCATCCCCCGCACTCACATACTGCGCTGCTCTCTCCCCCGCACTCACATACTGCTCTGCTCCCTCCCCCGCACTCACATACTGCTCTGCTCCCTCCCCCGCACTCACATACTGCGCTGCTCTCTCCCCCACACTCACATACTGCGCTGCTCCCTCCCCCGCGCTCACATACTGCGCTGCTCTCTCCCCCGCGCTCACATACTGCGCTGCTCCCTCCCCCGCACTCACATACTGCGCTGCTCTCTCCCCCACGCTCACATACTGCGCTGCTCCCTCCCCCGCGCTCACATACTGCGCTGCTCTCTCCCCCGCGCTCACATACTGCGCTGCTCTCTCCCCCGCGCTCACATACTGCGCTGCTCCCTCCCCCGCACTCACATACTGCTCTGCTCCCTCCCCCGCGCTCACATACTGCTCTGCTCTCTCCCCCGCACTCACATACTACTCTGCTCTCTCCCCCGCACTCACATACTGCTCTGCTCTCTCCCCCGCACTCACATACTACTCTGCTCTCTCCCCCGCACTCACATACTGCACTGCTCTCTCCCCCGCACTCACATACTGCTCTGCTCTCTCCCCTGCACTCACATACTGCGCTGCTCCCTCCCCCGCACTCACATACTGCGCTGCTCCCTCCCCCGCACTCACATACTGCTCTGCTCTCTCCCCCGCGCTCACATACTGCTCTGCTCCCTCCCCCGCGCTCACATACTGCGCTGCTCTCTCCCCCGCGCTCACATACTGCGCTGCTCCCTCCCCCGCACTCACATACTGCTCTGCTCTCTCCCCCGCGCTCACATACTGCTCTGCTCCCTCCCCCGCGCTCACATTTTCTCTTCCTCCTTCATGGATCTGAAATTCGGGAAGAGATCAGAGAGTCTCCTGAAGAGAGTGTCCCTCACTGCTGAGTATTTGGTGCAATGTAGCAGGAGGTGGGTCTCATCCTCCAGGGCGTCCAGCTCACAGTTTGGACACAGTCTGTCCTCCCTGGGCTTCTAGCTCTGTGGGTGCCGGCCGGACTCGATAACTATGAAGTGTATTTCTTAGGCTCTGCTCACGTGTCCAGGTGTCATCTCTTTGTAATTGGTTCTCAGTGGTTGATACCTAACTGGAAAGATGGAAACAGATCGCAGCTTTCATGACTGTTCCGGTCTCTTCATCAGAGTCACATATTTATACTGTACATAGCTGAGCACAGGAATAAAGCAATAGATGAGAAAGGTGATGTAAAGCAGAACTATCATTATGGGGGAGGGAGAAGCAGCTGTGGCCGTAAATATTGGAACAGTTCATAGACAAGGAGTGTGAAAGTTTTATTGTCCGGTGATTGAGGTGATTTATTGTGATGCCCCCACAGGTCTGAGGAGCACATTCCTTATTTGATGTTGAAAGACATTAAAGGGTTAAGACTCGTTAAAGGGTTGATTGTGACTTGTAGGATTGCTGCTTCCAATAGATGGCGCTATAGAGTTCAAGTCCTCTTTTTCTCTGAAGAGGCAATTTGCATGTAGAAAGACATAAATCCATGAGACACATGCATTCCTGCACTGAAAGGTCATCATTAGTTTTTTTCCCAGACTCCTCTGTGTCTCTGAGATTTAAAGTTGCCTTTTAATACCAGTAATTTCATGTCCATGATGCTGTGATCAGGGAGACAAAAATATTCTTTTATTCGGCGATGAGAATTCATCTTTGTTCTAAAATTTTGCCCTGTCTCCCCCACATACCGACCCCCCGCTGGACATTTGATACATGTAATTAAGTACACCCCATTAGATGTGATGCAGGTGTAAGTACCTGATATCCCAGGCTTCTGGCCAAGCCTTAACAGATGATTGTCCATTGTGATCTGATCTCATAGACTTCACAGCTGAAAAGAAAAACTGATCCTGTTGCCATCTGTTTATTTGCCAGGACAAAAATAGTTGTGAAGATTACTTTTTTTGTTACAGCAAACACATAGCAGACAGAAGGCAACGAACTGGACTGGAATATTTATTTCTATGCTCCCAACATGGATCCAAAAATGGAAATAACTACTGCACATCTGAACAGAGCCTTACGGGGGTTTTCTATACCTTTTGATATCCATGATCTACCCAAACGAAAGGACATCAGTTTAAAATGACAAATCCTAAGAGTAGAGGTATCTTACCTAATGGTGATCATCATTACCAGATGAGATTGGGTCTGACACCCAGTACCCCTCCCCTAATCAGCAGTTATACCTTCCATTAGAGGCCGGATGGAAACTGACTACTGGGCGAAATACCTCTGCTCCATCACATTGCCTAGTGTCCGCTGCCAGGTACTGCAGATCAGCCCCTTTGTAGATACCAGGAGCTGCTCTGCTGCGCCCCGACACCAGCTGCTCTGCAGCGCCCCGACAAGAGCTGCTCTGCATCGCCCCGACACCAGCTGCTCTGCAGCGCCCCGACACCGGCTGCTCTGCTGCGCCCCGACACCAGCTGCTCTGCTGCGCCCGACACCAGCTGCTCTGCATCGCCCCGACACCGGCTGCTCTGCTGCGCCCCGACACCAGCTGCTCTGCAGCGCCCCGACAAGAGCTGCTCTGCATCGCCCAGACACCAGCTGCTCTGCATCGCCCCAACACCAGCTGCTCTGCAGCGCCCCGACACCGGCTGCTCTGCAGCGCCCCGACACCTGCTGCTCTGCTGCGCCCCGACACCAGCTGCTCTGCTGCGCCCCGACACCAGCTGCTCTGCATCGCCCCGACACCGGCTGCTCTGCTGCGCCCCGACACCAGCTGCTCTGCAGCGCCCCGACACCAGCTGCTCTGCAGCGCCCCGACAAGAGCTGCTCTGCATCGCCCCGACACCAGCTGCTCTGCATCGCCCCGACACCGGCTGCTCTGCTGCGCCCCAACACCAGCTGCTCTGCTGCACCCCGACACCAGCTGCTCTGCATCGCCCCGACACCAGCTGCTCTGCTGCGCCCCGACACCAGCTGCTCTGCATCGCCCCGACACCGGCTGCTCTGCTGCGCCCCGACACCAGCTGCTCTGCAGCGCCCCGACAAGAGCTGCTCTGCATCGCCCCGACACCAGCTGCTCTGCTGCGCCCCGACACCTGCTGCTCTGCAGTACCCCGACACCAGCTGCTCTGCACTGCCTGCATGGCCGGCTACAGGTTTTTGTGGGCCCCGGGCAAAAGAGTCTCAGTGGCCCCTTTAATACATACCACGATTCATGATGCACAGATACAGCAGAAATATATATATATATATATAGTACAATGCAAAGATTTCACTTCTTACATTACATGAGCGATATCTACTGTAAATTCCACAATAGCTCAGAAACCGGTGAATCCTCACAGCGCACAGTGCAGACCGGACAGTATAGTCCTCCATACAGTATTATGGGCCCCATATAATGCCCCATGCAGGATGTCACCCCCCCATATAATGCCCCATGCAGGATGTCACCCCCCCATATAATGCCCCATGCAGGATGTCACCCCCCCATATAATGCCCCATGCAGGATGTCACCCCCCCATATAATGCCCCATGCAGGATGTCACCTCTCCCCCCATATAATGCCCTATGCAGGATGTCACCCCCCATATAATGCCCCATGCAGGATGTCACCCCCCCCCCATATAATGCCCCATGCAGGATGTCACCTCTCCCCTCCATATAATGCCCCATGCAGGATGTCACCCCCCCCCATATAATGGCCCATGCAGGATGTCACCTCTCCCCTCCATATAATGCCCCATGCAGGATGTCACCCCCCCCATATAATGCCCCATGCAGGATGTCACCTCTCCCCCCATATAATGCCCCATGCAGGATTTCACCCCCCATATAATGCCCCATGCAGGATGTCACCTCTCCCCCCAAATAATGCCCCATGCAGGATGTCACCCCCCCATATAATGCCCCATGCAGGATGTCACCACCCCCATATAATGCCCCATGCAGGATGTCACCTCTCCCCTCCATATAATGCCCCATGCTGGATGTCACCCCCCCCCCCATATAATGCCCCATGCAGGATGTCACCCCCCCATATAATGCCCCATGCAGGATGTCACCTCTCCCTCCATATAATGCCCCATGCAGGATGTCACCCCCCATATAATGCCCCATGCAGGATGTCACCCCCCACCCATATAATGCCCCATGACTCCATACATAAAAAAAAATAAAAATCAAGTACTCACCTCACTTCTCACCTGCTGTCGCTGCTCCGGACCCCTCACCCGCGCCGGCGTCTTCCCACTCTGCGCTGTGACGACTCAGGAGAGAGGGCGGTGTAAAGATGTCAGAGGACGCGGAAGAGACCGGAGCTGCTGCAGAGGCACGAGGAGAGGTAAGTATTGTGCCGGGGCCCTGAGCAGCTGGGGGTGAGGGCAGGCGCTGGCACCGGCACCTCTCACGGGTCCCATAGCGCACCGGGGTGATCGACGATGAGTGGGCCCCCCGCGTCTGCTGAGGGCCCCGGCACTTGCCCCCGCGCTGACACTGGCCCTGACTGCCTGGATAGGAGCTTGTCTGCAGCGCCCCGTAGGAGATGCTCTGCAGTACCCAGTAGGAGATGCTCTACGGTACCCAGCATTGGCCACTATATAGTTTGATGCAGCTGCAGTGTTCTGCTCTGTGCACTTTGTACATGCGCTCGTTGCTGGAGCTAATAACACCAGATTTGTGGGGGTGCCAGGTGTCCGCCCCCATTGATCTGATATTGGTATCTTATACTAAGGCAACTGGTGAATCCTCCTGGACACTTTTTATTGCTGCTGAAACATTGCTGAAAGCGAATTTCACAAGGTTTTCTGGTAGCCAAACATTCACTTTCCGTTTCTTTTTGATTGGTCACATCAGGCTGTGTAAACTGTCCCTGTACTCGTGGCTTTCCTGCTGTTGTCTCGCTGTACTTGTGGCTTTCCTGCTGTTGTCTCGCTGTACTCGTGGCTTTCCTGCTGTTGTCTCGCTGTACTTGTGGCTTTCCTGCTGTTGTCTCGCTGTACTTGTAGCTTTCCTGCTGTTGTCTCGCTGTACTCGTGGCTTTCCTGCTGTTGTCTCGCTGTACTCGTGGCTTTCCTGCTGTTGTCATGCTGTACTTGTGGCTTTCCTGCTGTTGTCTCACTGTACTCGTGGCTTTCCTGCTGTCTCGCTGTACTTGTGGCTTTCCTGCTGTTGTCTCGCTGTACTTGTGGCTTTCCTGCTGTTGTCATGCTGTACTTGTGGCTTTCCTGCCGTTGTCTCGCTGTACTCGTGGCTTTCCTGCTGTCTCGCTGTACTTGTGGCTTTCCTGCTGTTGTCTCGCTGTACTTGTGGCTTTCCTGCTGTTGTCATGCTGTACTTGTGGCTTTCCTGCCGTTGTCTCGCTGTACTTGTAGCTTTCCTGCTGTTGTCTCGCTGTACTCGTGGCTTTCCTGCTGTCTCGCTGTACTCGTGGCTTTCCTGCTGTTGTCTCGCTGTACTTGTGGCTTTCCTGCTGTTGTCTCGCTGTACTCGTTGCTTTCCTGCTGTCTCGCTGTACTTGTGGCTTTCCTGCTGTTGTCTCGCTGTACTTGTGGCTTTCCTGCTGTTGTCTCGCTGTACTCGTGGCTTTCCTGCTGTTGTCTCGCTGTACTTGTGGCTTTCCTGCTGTTGTCTCGCTGTACTTGTAGCTTTCCTGCTGTTGTCTCGCTGTACTCGTGGCTTTCCTGCTGTTGTCTCGCTGTACTCGTGGCTTTCCTGCTGTTGTCATGCTGTACTTGTGGCTTTCCTGCTGTTGTCTCACTGTACTCGTGGCTTTCCTGCTGTCTCGCTGTACTTGTGGCTTTCCTGCTGTTGTCTCGCTGTACTTGTGGCTTTCCTGCTGTTGTCATGCTGTACTTGTGGCTTTCCTGCCGTTGTCTCGCTGTACTCGTGGCTTTCCTGCTGTCTCGCTGTACTTGTGGCTTTCCTGCTGTTGTCTCGCTGTACTTGTGGCTTTCCTGCTGTTGTCATGCTGTACTTGTGGCTTTCCTGCCGTTGTCTCGCTGTACTTGTAGCTTTCCTGCTGTTGTCTCGCTGTACTCGTGGCTTTCCTGCTGTCTCGCTGTACTTGTGGCTTTCCTGCTGTTGTCTCGCTGTACTTGTGGCTTTCCTGCTGTTGTCTCACTGTACTCGTGGCTTTCCTGCTGTCTCGCTGTACTTGTGGCTTTCCTGCTGTTGTCTCGCTGTACTTGTGGCTTTCCTGCTGTTGTCATGCTGTACTTGTGGCTTTCCTGCCGTTGTCTCGCTGTACTTGTGGCTTTCCTGCTGTTGTCTCGCTGTACTCGTGGCTTTCCTGTCTTTGTCTCGCTGTACTCGTGGCTTTCCTGTTGTCTCGCTGTACTCATGGCTTTCCTGCTGTCTCGCTGTACTTGTGGCTTTCCTGCTGTTGTCATGCTGTACTCGTGGCTTTCCGGCTGTTGTCTGTTGTCTTGCTGTACTTGTGGCTTTCCTGCTGTTGTCTCGCTGTACTTGTGGCTTTCCTGCTGTTGTCTCGCTGTACTCGTGGCTTTCCTGCTCTTGACTGACTGTACTCGTGGCTTTCCTGCTGTCTCGCTGTAATTGTGGCTTTCCTGCTGTTGTCATGCTGTACTTGTGGCTTTCCTGCTGTTGTCTCGCTGTACTCGTGGCTTTCCTGCCTTTGTCTCGCTGTACTCGTGGCTTTCCTGTTGTCTCGCTGTGCTCGTGGCTTTCCTGCCGTTGTCTCGCTGTACTTGTGGCTTTCCTGCTGTTGTCTCACTGTGATCATGGCTTTCCTGCTGTCTCGCTGTACTTGTGGCTTTCCTGCTGTTGTCATGCTGTACTCGTGGCTTTCCTGCTGTTGTCTGTTGTCTTGCTGTACTTGTGGCTTTCCTGCTGTTGTCTCGCTGTACTTGTGGCTTTCCTGCTGTTGTCTCGCTGTACTCGTGGCTTTCCTGCTGTTGTCTCACTGTACTCATGGCTTTCCTGCTGTCTCGCTGTACTTGTGGCTTTCCTGCTGTTGTCATGCTGTACTCGTGGCTTTCCTGCTGTTGTCTCGCTGTACTTGTGGCTTTCCTGCTGTTGTCTCGCTGTACTTGTGGCTTTCCTGCCGTTGTCTCGCTGTACTCGTGGCTTTCCTGCTGTCTCGCTGTACTTGTGGCTTTCCTGCCGTTGTCTCGCTGTACTTGTAGCTTTCCTGCTGTTGTCTCGCTGTACTCGTGGCTTTCCTGCTGTTGTCTCGCTGTACTTGTGGCTTTCCTGCTGTTGTCTCGCTGTACTTGTGGCTTTCCTGCTGTTGTCTCGCTGTACTCGTGGCTTTCCTGCTCTTGACTGACTGTATTCGTGGCTTTCCTGCTGTTTCGCTGTACTTGTGGCTTTCCTGCTCTTGACTGACTGTACTCGTGGCTTTCCTGTTGTCACGCTGTACTTGTGGCTTTCCTGCTCTTGACTGACTGTACTCGTGGCTTTCCTGTTGTCTCGTTGTACTCGTGGCTTTACCGCTCTCTCACTGTACTCGTGGCTTTCCTGCTGTCTCGCTGTACTTGTGGTTTTCCTGCTGTTGTCTCGCTGTACTCGTGGCTTTCCTGCTGTTGTCTTGCTGTACTCGTGGCTTTCCTGCTGTTGTCTTGCTGTACTTGTGGCTTTCCTGCCGTTGTCTCGCTGTACTTGTGGCTTTCCTGCTGTTGTCTCGCTGTACTCGTGGCTTTCCTGCCGTTGTCTCGCTGTACTTGTGGCTTTCCTGCTGTTGTCATGCTGTACTTGTGGCTTTCCTGCTGTTGTCTTGCTGTACTCGTGACTTTCCTGCTGTCTCGCTGTACTCGTGGCTTTCCTGTTGTCTCGCTGTACTCGTGGCTTTCCTGCTGTTGTCTCGCTGTACTTGTGGCTTTCCTGCTGTTGTCTCGCTGTACTCGTGGCTTTCCTGCTGTTGTCTCGCTGTACTCGTGGCTTTCCTGCCTTTGTCTCGCTGTACTCGTGGCTTTCCTGCCGTTGTCTCGCTGTACTTGTGGCTTTCCTGCTGTTGTCTCACTGTACTCGTGGCTTTCCTGCTGTCTCGCTGTACTTGTGGCTTTCCTGCTGTTGTCATGCTGTACTTGTGGCTTTCCTGCTGTTGTCATGCTGTACTTGTGGCTTTCCTGCTGTTGTCTCGCTGTACTCGTGGCTTTCCTGCTGTTGTCTCGCTGTACTCGTGGCTTTCCTGCTGTTGTCTCGCTGTACTCGTGGCTTTCCTGCTCTTGACTGACTGTACTCGTGGCTTTCCTGCTGTCTCGCTGTACTTGTGGCTTTCCTGCTCTTGACTGACTGTACTCGTGGCTTTCCTGCTGTCTCGCTGTACTTGTGGCTTTCCTGCTGTTGTCTCGCTGTACTCGTGGCTTTCCTGCTGTTGTCTCGCTGTACTCGTGGCTTTCCTGCTGTCTCGCTGTACTTGTGGCTTTCCTGCTGTTGTCTCGCTGTACTCGTGGCTTTCCTGCTGTTGTCTCGCTGTACTTGTGGCTTTCCTGCTGTTGTCACGCTGTACTCGTGGCTTTCCTGCTCTTGACTGACTGTACTCGTGGCTTTCCTGTTATCTCGCTGTACTCATGGCTTTACTGCTGTTGTCTCGCTGTACTTGTGGCTTTCCTGCTGTTGTCACGCTGTACTCGTGGCTTTCCTGCTCTTGACTGACTGTACTCGTGGCTTTCCTGTTGTCTCGCTGTACTTGTGGCTTTACTGCTGTTGTCTCGCTGTACTCGTGGCTTTCCTGCTGTCTCGCTGTACTCGTGGCTTTCCTGCTCTTGACTGACTGTACTCGTGGCTTTCCTGTTGTCTCGCTGTACTCGTGGCTTTACTGCTGTTGTCTCGCTGTACTCGTGGCTTTCCTGCTGTTGTCTCGCTGTACTCGTGGCTTTCCTGCTGTTGTCACGCTGTACTTGTGGCTTTCCTGCTGTCTCGCTGTACTTGTGGCTTTCCTGCTGTTGTCACGCTGTACTCGTGGCTTTCCTGCTCTTGACTGACTGTACTCGTGGCTTTCCTGTTGTCTCGCTGTACTCATGGCTTTACTGCTGTTGTCTCGCTGTACTCGTGGCTTTCCTGCTGTTGTCTCGCTGTACTTGTGGCTTTCCTGCTGTTGTCTTGCTGTACTTGTGGCTTTCCTGCTGTTGTCTCGCTGTACTTGTGGCTTTCCTGCTGTTGTCTCGCTGTACTCGTGGCTTTCCTGCTGTTGTCTCGCTGTACTCGTGGCTTTACTGCTGTTGTCTCGCTGTACTCGTGGCTTTCCTGCTGTTGTCTCGCTGTACTCGTGGCTTTCCTGCTGTTGTCTCGCTGTACTTGTGGCTTTCCTGCTGTTGTCTCGCTGTACTCGTGGCTTTCCTGCTGTTGTCACTCTGTACTCGTGGCTTTCCTGCTGTTTTCTCGCTGTACTTGTGGCTTTCCTGCTGTTGTCATGCTGTACTTGTGGCTTTCCTGCTGTTGTCATGTTGTACTTGTGGCTTTCCTGCTGTTGTCTCGCTGTACTCGTGGCTTTCCTGCTCTTGACTGACTGTACTCGTGGCTTTCCTGCTGTCTCGCTGTACTTATGGCTTTACTGCTGTTGTCTCGCTGTACTCGTGGCTTTCCTGCTGTCTCGCTGTACTTGTGGCTTTCCTGCTGTTGTCATGCTGTACTTGTGGCTTTCCTGCTGTTTTCATGCTGTACTTGTGGCTTTCCTGCTGTTGTCTCGCTGTACTCGTGGCTTTCCTGCTGTTGTCTCGCTGTACTCGTGGCTTTCCTACTCTTGACTGACTGTACTCGTGGCTTTCCTGCTGTCTCGCTGTACTTGTGGCTTTCCTGCTGTTGTCTCGCTGTACTCGTGGCTTTCCTGCTGTTGTCTCGCTGTACTCGTGGCTTTCCTGCTCTTGACTGACTGTACTCGTGGCTTTCCTGCTGTCTCGCTGTACTTGTGGCTTTACTGCTGTTGTCTCGCTGTACTCGTGGCTTTCCTGCTGTTGTCTCGCTGTACTTGTGGCTTTCCTGCTGTTGTCTCGCTGTACTCGTGGCTTTCCTGCCGTTGTCTCGCTGTACCTGTGGCTTTACTGCTGTTGTCTCGCTGTACTCGTGGCTTTCCTGCTGTTGTCTCGCTGTACTTGTGGCTTTCCTGCTGTTGTCTCGCTGTACTCGTGGCTTTCCTGCTGTTGTCTCGCTGTACTCGTGGCTTTCCTGCTGTCTCGCTGTACTTGTGGCTTTCCTGCTGTTGTCATGCTGTACTTGTGGCTTTCCTGCTGTTGTCATGCTGTACTTGTGGCTTTCCTGCTGTTGTCTCGCTGTACTCGTGGCTTTCCTGCTGTTGTCTCGCTGTACTCGTGGCTTTCCTGCTGTTGTCTCGCTGTACTCGTGGCTTTCCTGCTCTTGACTGACTGTACTCGTGGCTTTCCTGCTGTCTCGCTGTACTTGTGGCTTTCCTGCTGTTGTCTCGCTGTACTCGTGGCTTTCCTGCTGTTGTCTCGCTGTATTCGTGGCTTTCCTGCTCTTGACTGACTGTACTCGTGGCTTTCCTGCTGTCTCGCTGTACTTGTGGCTTTACTGCTGTTGTCTCGCTGTACTTGTGGCTTTCCTGCTGTTGTCTCGCTGTACTCGTGGCTTTCCTGCTCTTGACTGACTGTACTCGTGGCTTTCCTGTTGTCTCGCTGTACTTGTGGCTTTCCTGCTGTTGTCTCGCTGTACTCGTGGCTTTCCTGCTGTTGTCACGCTGTACGCTGGCAGCCTGCTGCTCTAGACATGATCACAGTTGTAGCTACAACTTATTCAGGAGACTGGTCCATACGTGGTTGTTCCTTGACGTCACTTATCAGCTCCTTCTAGGAATACGGAGCCGTCTACAGTCCAGTGATCTGATAGGAGTTTTGCATCATTTGGAAGTAGCTTCTGATGACACCAAGTTGGGATCCTGGAGCTTTATCATAGGCGTCCTCTGCTGAAGGTTTACTAAAGCTCCAGCTATGTCCAAACCATTGGATGTGGTGGACATGGTCATAGGACAGTCTTTCCATCTAAAGGTGTCCGTTCATACAGTGATCTCAGCAATATCAACAGCATGGAAGACGGGGCTGCTTCCTTCATGAGTAACACAATTCAAGTGAAGCAGAAGTCAAGCGACTTGAATCACAAAACCTTCCACCAGACATGAAGAATGGCGTCTGTTCCAAGTGTTAAGTGGAGGCGATCGCTAGGCCAAATATTGAAGTTTTTTCATTGTAAGTCCCTTCCTTTATACCAGGACTCGCGATACTTCTTCTGTGACAGGTGCGACGTCTCCTTTCTTCGAGGTGCTGCGGCACATGACCCTTTGTTGGAACACTTGGTAGCCATGAGCCTTTCCCATTATGCCTGTAAGCCGCTGTGAATGTCACTTTCCATGGAGATATTTACCGCTGATCCCTCAAGTGTTGCTTTAAAACCTTAACTAATCCATTCGCTGCTTTGTATACCTAGCGGGGACAATGGCGCTGTATTGTGAGAAGCTGAGGGAGCTCAAGGTTAGTTTTACATTTGTAAATACATTATGAGGCATATGGAAACACAATACTAAACAAGGTCAGGTGAGGGCACGGCGGAGCACCGTGAAGTATCTGCACAGATGGTCGGAACATCAGATATGGCGCCGTCACTTTCCTGATAACCAACGCACAATTAGACAGCCATTCAGCAGCTGCACACGTTGTTCTCTTTGCTCGAGCACCTTGGGACTGGGTACAAAACACACACAGAATAACTTTTTATTTTTTGACATCTTATCAATTTGATGCAGCAGTTCAAGCTCTTCAGCTAGACGGCCCGCGCGTCCCTGGTGGGAACGTACATTGTGCCGTGTATAGTAATGCCGCGCCGGCAACCTCATGTTTGCTCCTGCCGTTCTTTTAGAGTTCATTTCAGATGAAACAAATTGTAGAAATTTCCACGTCTTTGTTACATTTAGAAAGAAAACATGGATAAAGGAGACATCTCAGCTGGTTCCACCTCCGTCTGCTTCATTTCACAGAATTCGCATGTACGGATGAGGAGCGAGGAAACCGGGGCCACGAGTAGGGTCCCACACAAAAAGGGGTTTATGCAAATTATGCGGAAAAAATGGACCTTTTAAGGTGGGCTGGGTTGTTACTAGCAGGGTGGGGAAGTTCCTGGTTGGAGTTCGTGGTGGGGCTTTCACATCATTCCCCCAACAGAAATGGTAAGTCTGTATCTATGGCTGAGGGTCTTTTGGACCCCTCAAGAACAAAGGCCCAGTTATTACAGCCAGAAGGTGTAGCTAATGGCCCATGGGTCCAAGTGCGAATGCTCAGCTTGTGCCCCAGCGTCCTGCAGGGACTGTTATCCGCGTTTCTGGGTCTCTTATGTGGCTGATTGTTGGCTGTTTGGTGAGCGGTAGTTCCTCTCATCTGTTGTAGGTGGTGAGGACCTGACTGCTGTCTTTTCTAAATTGGATGATCCAAAACGAACCATAAATATTGCGGTAACATCTCCGGGTCTAGGACATTGAAGGAATTAATGTCTGTGTCCCTGATTGTCTAGGTCAGAGAAGGGGTCACCTGCCATCCAGTTATGCTCCCCTCAGCTATACCTGTGGACAGACAAGTCCCCTCTCACAGACTGCTCTCCATGGTTCCCCTCGCTCTCACAGACTGCTCTCCATGGTTCCCCTCTCTCTCGCAGACTGCTCTCCATGTGTCACCGGTGTGTCAGAAGTGACAGTCGCCCTGCAGTTGGTTGCAGAAGATCTCTTCGTTTGACATTACAGACACCTTTTTAGAAGCTGTCTCTCTAGGACCCAGCGGCTACTTTCCTCTTGCTAATTAACACCCTGGCCTTGGTGTATAAATACCTGCTGTTTGCTGGAGGTTGGGGCCGGCGATACTCACATGACCCCTTGTGAAGGTTTGGCGCTAGTGCAGTAATTCTTCCTCTTTAGTGCTTAGAGGACGTGTGTTTATCTCTCTGAAGTCGACTAAAGCTAAGCTATCTTCCCTTGTTTGTTCCCCCTTGTTGTCTTTAGTTGTCAGTGGGGATCGACTAGCGCTCATCCCCTCCCTTCCATAGCCAGGGCCAAACGCCAGGGAATGACAGGGTGAGGTTCCTGTGCAGCAATTGGTGCGAAACCAATATAGGGACATTAGGAGAGACAGGGTGATATAGGTCAGCCTAGGAGTTCTCCAGTACCCCCTTTCCCTAGAGTCTGGGCTCCCTTTTCCCCCTTCCCTTTGTGTTGCACTTAGTCTTTCCTATACCTTGTGTGACATTATCGCCGGCCGTTCACATTTTTTTTTAAAAAAACTGACACTTTGTTTTTTTTGTGTGTGTTTTTTGAGCTTGTTTTTTTTCCTTTCTCCTTTGTATGGGTTCAGTTGCAGAGCTCGCAGAGTGGCAGCGCTGTCTGTCTCTGGAGGTGAATGACCTCCGCTGTGAGGTTCAGCAACAATATCAGCGGCTACGGGTCGCTAATGTGGGGGTCTCTGCAGGTAGGCCTGTCCATCCTGAATCCAAGGTTGCCCTCCTGGACAGGTTTTCAGGAGGTAGGGACAAGTTTTTTGTATTCAAGGAGGCCTGAAAACTGTATTTTAAACTTCGTCCTTACTCCTGCGGTAATGAGGAGGAGCGGGTTGGTATTGTGATCTCTCTACTGCAGGGAGATCCTCAGTCATGGCCGTTTTCGTTACCGCCAGACTCGGTTTGTCTCCAGTCTGTGGAGGGTTTTTCGGGGCTATGGCCCTCATCTATGATGACCCTGACAGAGTCTCCTTGGTGGAGTCCAGGCTTCGTCGCCTTCAGCAGGGGATTCGGTCAGTGGAGACGTACAGCTCTGAATTCCGTAGATGAGCGACGGATTCCAAATGAAATGACTTAGCCCTTAGAAGTCAATTTTGTGAGGGGCTTACTGAAAGGTTGAAAGATGCCTTGGCAGTATATGAAACCCCTCAGTCCTTGGAGCCTGCCATGTCTTTGGCCATACGTCTTGATAGACGCCTTCGGGATAGACAGGTGAGACCACCTTCTCTGGGGCCTTCTTGTCAGGGTTGTGTACCTCTACCAGGGGAGCGGTCTGGGGGTGAGCCAGTACAGGGGGATGTGGAGGAACCCATGCAGTTAGGGGGGACCTTTACATCATTCATTTCACAAGAAAAAAGGTATGATTTTTTTGTGAGAAAGAGGGACATTTTGTTGGGAGCTGTCCTTCAATTCCTAAACAAAAGGATACTTGATTAACTCTTGGTAGTCTGGAGTTGGATAAGCAAGGGGTGCATTTGTTGCCAACCTGCAGTTCCCGGTTTGTCCTGACAGAAGAGGTGGAGCTAGATAGCAAAACCGAGAAAATTTCTGTGTTTGTTGACAGTGGAGCTGGAGTCAGCATGGTTGATGCTGAGTTTGTGAAAACTCATGGTCTTGCTTGCTGTGCTTCAGCTGAACCTATTCCCATCTTTGCCATCGACTCGGCGCCACTTGCACAGAAAGCATTTACTCAGATTGTACATAATGTAAAACTGAGGGTGGGGTCAGTTCATTGTGAAATCATCCCTTGCTATG
This sequence comes from Phyllobates terribilis, assembly GCF_046119375.1. NCBI lineage: Eukaryota > Metazoa > Chordata > Amphibia > Anura > Dendrobatidae > Phyllobates > Phyllobates terribilis. The sequence continues at coordinate 462,535,175 of NW_027362767.1, read as the reverse complement.
TCCTGGACGGTCTTCCCACACCGATCGTTTTGGGTCTCCCCTGGCTGGTGAAACATAATCCGTTGGTGGATCTGGTTAGGATCAGAGAAGGGGACGAATGGAAAACAGCGTTCAATACCCCGGAAGGACATTTCGAGAGTCTGGTTTTGCCTTTTGGTTTGACTCATGCACCTGCGGTATTCCAGCATTTCATAAATTACATTTTCCATCATTTGGTGGGCAGGTTTGTGGAGGTCTATCTGGACGATATTTTAGTTTACTCACCTGATTTTGAGACACATCGGGGGCATGTTAAGCAGCTGCTCCAGATATTAAGGGATAACAAACTCTGTCCAGGAGGTGCAGTTTTTGGGGTACTTGTTGTCATCTTCGGGTTTTCGGATGGGTCCGGAGAAGATCCGTGCAGTTCTTGATTGGGACCGCCCTGAGAACCTGAAGGCTCTACAATGTTTTCTGGGCTTTACTAATTTTTACCAGAAATTCATCCAAAATTACTGTTATAGTGAAACGCCTTACTGACATGACTAAGAAGGGGTCTGATTTTTCCTAATGGACGGATGCTTCCCTCCAGGCTTTTTCTTCCTTAAAACATTATTTTGCCACTGCACCGATACGCAGTCAACCCGATGTTTCCCTTTATTGTGGAGGTCGATGCTTTGGATGTCGGGGTTGGGGCTGTGTTGTCTCAGGGTTCGTCCCCCGGTAAATGGCGTCCATGCACCTTCTTTTCTAAAAAAATTGTCTTCGGCTGAGAGAAATTATCACGTGGGTAATAGGGAACTTTTGGCGACCAAATTGGCGTTCGAGGAATGGCGACATTGGTTGGAGGGGGCTGTCCATCCTATTACTGTTATCACAAACCATAAGAACCTGTCTTATCTCCAGTCAGCTAAATGTCTCACCCCTAGGCAAGCCAGAAGGTCCCTGTTTTTTACCAGGTTCAATTTTATTGTCACTTTTCTTCCAGGGGTCAAAAATGTCAAGGCTGATGCTTTGTCCCGGAGCTTCCCTGGTGGTGGTGACCATGAGAACCCTGCCCCGATATTACAGAAAGGGGCAGTCATTTCGGCATTATATCCTGAACTGGAGGGTGAGGTGTTGAAGGCTCAGGGGGAAGCCCCTGCCTCCTGCCCTCCAGGAAGGTTATTTGTACCATCCAATCCGCGCCGTAAGGTTATTAAAGAACATCACAACTTTGTGCTTGCTGGGCATCCAGGTGGTAAGGCAACTGCGGACCTCCTCTCTCATCGTTTTTGGTGACCGGGGTTGCATCGGGATGTAGTTGAACATGTAGCTGCTTGTAGTATTTGCTTGTGTTCTAAGGTTTCACATACCCGTCCGTCTGGTACTCTTCTTCCGCTACCTATCCCTAGTAGGCCATGGACACACTTGTCTATGGATCTTATTACTGACCTACTGGTTTCTGCAGGCAAAACTGTGTTTTTTTGTGGTTGTAGATAGGTTCAGTAAAATGGTTCACTTTGTCGCATTACCTGCACTTCCAAATGCCAAGACACTTGCTCATGTATTCATAAGTGAGATCATGAAGCTTCATGGGGTTCCCTCCGATGTGGTGTCAGATCGGGGGACCCAATTTGTTTCCAAGTTCTGGAAGGCATTCTGTTCTAGACTGGGGGTGCAGCTGTCCTTTCCCTCTGCCTTCCACCCTCAGTTGAATGGACAGACCGAGCGTGTCAATCAGAATTTGGACACTTCTTCCTCTGTGGTGCTAAGAGTAGTTTTGTTCATCACTCTGAAGTCGACTTAAGTTTGTTCCCTTGTTTGTTCCCCCTTGTTGTCTTTAGTTGTCAGTGGGGATCAACTAGAGCTCCTCCCTTCCCTAGCCAGAGCCAAATGCCAGGGAAAGCCAAGGTGAGGTTCCTGTGCGGCGATTGGTGTGAAACCAATATAGGGACGTTAGGGGAGACCGGGTTATATAGGTCAGCCTAGGAGGTCTCCTGTACCCCCTTTCCCTAGAGTCTGGACCCCCTTTTCCCCCTTCCCTTCGTGTTGCACTAAGTCTTTCCTACACCTTGCGTAACATTATGGTTCTCATCTCTCTCACAGACTGCTCTCCATGGTTCCTCCCTTTCGTAGACTTCTCCCTCATACTCCGCTTTCTAACTGCTCCACTTTATTCTCTTTTTTACTATCTGTTCTTCTTGGATTATCTCTCTCACAGACTGCCCTCCATGGTTCGCCCCATTTGTTGTACAGGCTGATACCTCGATCTCTTTCTGATACCTCCATTCACAGTTTGCTTCTGGTCCCCTCCCTCTTACAAAGATGCACCGATGCCCAAGCTCTCAAGCAGACCGATCCCTCTGTATAAGCTTCCCGCCCTGTACGGAGACTGCTCCCGCCCTGTACGGAGACTGCTCCCGCCCTGTACGGAGACTGCTCCCGCCCTGTACGGAGACTGCTCCCGCCCTGTACGGAGACTGCTCCCGCCCTGTACGGAGACTGCTCCCGCCCTGTACGGAGACTGCTCCCGCCCTGTACGGAGACTGCTCCCGCCCTGTACGGAGACTGCTCCCGCCCTGTACGGAGACTGCTCCCGCCCTGTACGGAGACTGCTCCCGCCCTGTACACAGACTGCTCCCCCCTGTACACAGACTGCTCCCGCCCTGTACGCAGACTGCTCCCGCCCTGTACGCAGACTGCTCCCTCCCTGTACAGACTGCTCCCCCCCGTACACAGACTGCTCCCCCCCTGTACACAGACTGCTCCCCCCTGTACACAGACTGCTTCCCCCTGTACACAGACTGCTCCCGCCCTGTACACAGACTGCTCCCGCCCTGTACGGAGACTGCTCCCGCCCTGTAAGGAGACTGCTCCCGCCCTGTACACAGACTGCTCCCCCCTGTACACAGACTGCTCCCCCCCTGTACACAGACTGCTCCCGCCCTGTACGGAGACTGCTCCCGCCCTGTAAGGAGACTGCTCCCGCCCTGTACACGGACTGCTCCCGCCCTGTACGGAGTCTGCTCCCGCCCTGTACGGAGACTGCTCCCGCCCTGTACGGAGACTGCTCCCGCCCTGTACGGAGACTGCTCCCGCCCTGTACGGAGACTGCTCCCGCCCTGTACGGAGACTGCTCCCGCCCTGTACACAGACTGCTCCCCACCTGTACACAGACTGCTCCCGCCCTGTACGGAGACTGCTCCCGCCCTGTACACAGACTGCTCCCGCCCTGTACGGAGACTGCTCCCGCCCTGTACGGAGACTGCTCCCGCCCTGTACGGAGACTGCTCCCGCCCTGTACGGAGACTGCTCCCGCCCTGTACGGAGACTGCTCCCCACCTGTACACAGACTGCTCCCGCCCTGTACGCAGACTGCTCCCGCCCTGTACGCAGACTGCTCCCTCCCTGTACACAGACTGCTCCCCCCCGTACACAGACTGCTCCCCCCCTGTACACAGACTGCTCCCCCCCTGTACACAGACTGCTCCCCCCTGTACACAGACTGCTCCCCCCTGTACACAGACTGCTCCCCCCTGTACACAGACTGCTCCCGCCCTGTACACAGACTGCTCCCGCCCTGTACACAGACTGCTCCCGCCCTGTACACAGACTGCTCCCGCCCTGTACGGAGACTGCTCCCGCCCTGTACACAGACTGCTCCCCCCTGTACACAGACTGCTCCCCCCCTGTACACAGACTGCTCCCCCCCTGTACACAGACTGCTCCCCCCCTGTACACAGACTGCTCCCGGCCTGTACACAGACTGCTCCCGGCCTGTACGGAGTCTGCTCCCGCCCTGTACGGAGACTGCTCCCGCCCTGTAAGGAGACTGCTCCCGCCCTGTACACAGACTGCTCCCCCCCTGTACACAGACTGCTCCCCCCTGTACACAGACTGCTCCCCCCTGTACACAGACTGCTCCCGCCCTGTACACAGACTGCTCCCGCCCTGTACGGAGACTGCTCCCGCCCTGTACACAGACTGCTCCCCCCTGTACACAGACTGCTCCCCCCTGTACACAGACTGCTCCCCCCCTGTACACAGACTGCTCCCCCCCTGTACACAGACTGCTCCCGGCCTGTACACAGACTGCTCCCGGCCTGTACGGAGTCTGCTCCCGCCCTGTACGGAGACTGCTCCCGCCCTGTACACGGACTGCTCCCGCCCTGTACGGAGACTGCTCCCGCCCTGTACGGAGACTGCTCCCGCCCTGTAAGGAGACTGCTCCCGCCCTGTACACGGACTGCTCCCGCCCTGTACGCAGACTGCTCCCGCCCTGTACGCAGACTGCTCCCGCCCTGTACGCAGACTGCTCCCGCCCTGTACGGAGACTGCTCCCGCCCTGTACACGGACTGCTCCCGCCCTGTACACGGACTGCTCCCGCCCTGTACACAGACTGCTCCTGCCCTATACACAGACTGCTCCCGCCCTGTACGCAGACTGCTCCCGCCCTGTACGGAGACTGCTCCCCCCCGTACACAGACTGCTCCCGCCCTGTACACAGACTGCTCCCGCCGTGTACACAGACTGCTCCCGCCCTCTACAGACTGCCCCTGCCCTCTACACAGACTGCTCCCGCCCTGTACGCAGATGATGGGCGGGTTCATATCCTGTTTGTGCGGCCAAGTATGACGCGCTCCCTGTGCCGTGGGGTATTCAGTAGCCGGGCCGGTCGTTGCTAGGAGAGATGTCACAGTGGCGGTGACCCGGTCCGTGACCCAGGGCTGTCAATAAAAGGGGTTATTTACAGGGGATTTATAGTTTTTATATAAAGTTTGTGACGCCACCTGTGGTATGCGGCAAAAGGGAGCCGCCGCTGCGGAGTAGTCCTCTGGAGTTGATGTTAGTGCAGCTGAGTTGGTTCAGCTCTCCACAGGCAGAGCTTAGCTCCAGGACAGGAAATGGTCTCCCTGCACCTCACACCCAGTGTCCCAAGCCAGTGACCGCGGACCTCTGTCCCCTGGATCCTCTATGGCCACCTTTTTGGAGATTTAGATGTGGCTTTTGGCTGCAGCACCTGAAATGCTGCCCCCTCCCGTTACCTAGTTGAGACTTGAAGACCTCTGCTAGTTTAGGGGCCAGTCCCCTTCTGCGGCTCAATCTCTCCACTGCCTGGTAAATTTGGGCGTACGGATGGCCTTCAGCACTGCCCGTACCCCTGGGATCCTTTCTGCTTTACTGGAGCCTTCCTTCCTGCTCCTCTCCTCTCTTCTTTCTGTCCTGGGCCTCTCTCGCTAGGCCCTCCTCCCGAGCAGAGCTCCTGCTCCCAACTCTTCCTCTGACTCAGACTAGAATGTTCCACCCTCTCTTTTATATCGCTTCTTACTGAGCTCCCCTGAACTACTACCTCCACCCACACCCACTACATGGTTCCTCCTACTTTGGTTCCCCCCACTCCAGCCAGGGACAGGGCTCAGCAGAGGAGCAGCGCATCTTGCCCCTCCTGCTGGTCTGGAATAGTGTAGTGTTGGATGCAGGTGTTAGGGTCCCGAGCAGCACTCCTTCCTTACCTGAGAGTGAGATACCACACCTCTGGGTGAGATGCAGTACCTCTGTGGCGACTGAACCCGCAGGGGCGCCACACAGACTGCTCGCGCCCTCTACACAGACTGCTCGCGCCCTCTACAAAGACTGCTCGCGCCCTCTGCACAGCCTGCTCCCGCCCTCCACACAGCCTGCTCCCGCCCTGTACACAGACTACTCCCGCCCTGTACACAGACTGCTCCCGCCCTGAACACAGACTTCTCCCGCCCTGTACAAAGACTGTTCCCACCTTCCATGCAGACTGCTCCCACCCTGCACACAGACTGCTCCCGCCCTGTACACGTACTGCTCCTGCCCTGTACACGTACTGCTCCCGCCCTGTACACGGACTTCTCCCCCCCTGTACACAGACTGCTCCCGCTCTGTACACGGACTGCTCCCGCCCTCTACATGGACTGTTCCCACCCTGTACACGGACTGCTCTCGGCCTGTACACTGACTGTTCCCGCCCTGTACACAGACTGCTCCCCCCCCTGTACACAGACTGCTCCCCCCCCTGTACACAGACTGCTCCCCCCCTGTACACAGACTGCTCCCCCCCTGTACACAGACTGCTCCCCCCCCTGTACACAGACTGCTCGCACCCTGTACACAGACTGCTCCCCCCCCTGTACACGGACTGCTCCCGCCCTGTACACAGACTGCTCCCGCCCTGTACGCGGACTGCTTCCCCCTGTACACGGACTGCTCCCCCCCTGTACACGGACTGCTCCCGCCCTGTACACGGACTGCTCCCGCCCTGTACACGGACTGCTCCCGCCCTGTACACGGACTGCTCCACCCCCTGTACACGGACTGCTCCCGCCCTGTACACGGACTGCTCCCCCCTGTACACAGACTGCTCCCCCCTGTACACAGACTGCTCCCGCCCTGTACACAGACTGCTCCCCACCTGTACACGGACTGCTCCCCCCTGTACACAGACTGCTCCCGCCCTGTACACGGACTGCTCCCGCCTTGTACACGGACTGCTCCCGCCTTGTAAACGGAGTGCTCCCGCCTTGTACACGGACTGCTCCTGCCCTGTACACAGACTGCTCCCGCCCTCCTCACAGACTGCTCCCCCCCTGTACACAGACTGCTCCCGCCCTGTACACAGACTGCTCCCCCCCCTGTACACGGACTGCTCCCGCCTTGTACACGGACTGCTCCTGCCCTGTACACAGACTGTTCCCACCTTCCATGCAGACTGCTCCCACCCTGCACACAGACTGCTCCCGCCCTGTAGGCAGACTGCTCCAGCCCTGTACACAGACTGCTCCCCCCCTCTGCACAGACTGCTCCCGCCCTGTACACAGACTGCTCCCGCCCTGTACACAGACTTCTCCCGCCCTGTACAAAGACTGTTCCCACCTTCCATGCAGACTGCTCCCACCCTGCACACAGACTGCTCCCGCCCTGTAGGCAGACTGCTCTAGCCCTGTACACGGACTGCTCCTCCCCTGTACACGGACTGCTCCCACCCTCTACACAGACTGCTCCCGCCCTGTACACGGACTGCTCCCCCCCCTGTACACGGACTGCTCCCGCCTTGTACACGGACTGCTCCCCCCCCTGTACACGGACTGCTCCCGCCCCTGTACACGGACTGCTCCCGCCCTGTACACGGACTGCTCCCGCCCTGTACACGGACTGCTCCCGCCCTGTACACAGACTGCTCCCACCCTCTACACAGACTGCTCCCGCCCTGTACTCGGACTGCTTCCGCCCTGTACACGGACTACTCCCCCCCCTGTACACGGACTGCTCCCGCCTTGTACACGGACTGCTCCCCCCCCTGTACACGGACTGCTCCCGCCCCTGTACACGGACTGCTCCCCCCCCTGTACACAGACTGCTCCTGCCCTGTACACGGACTGCTCCCCCCCCTGTACACGGACTGCTCCCCCCCCTGTACACGGACTGCTCCCGCCCTGTACACGGACTGCTCCCACCCTCTACACGGACTGCTCCCGCCCTCTACACGGACTGCTCCCGCCCTGTACACGGACTGCTTCCGCCCTGTACACGGACTGCTCCCCCCCTGTACACAGACTGCTCCCGCCCTGTACACGGACTGCTCCCGCCTTGTACACGGACTGCTCCCCCCCTGTACACGGACTGCTCCTGCCCTGTACACGGACTGCTCCCGCCCTGTACACGGACTGCTACCTCCCTGTACACGGACTGCTCCCGCCCTGTACACGGACTGCTCCCCCCCTGTACACGGACTGCTCCCGCCCTGTACACGGACTGCTCCCGCCTTGTACACGGACTGCTCCCCCCCTGTACACGGACTGCTCCTGCCCTGTACACGGACTGCTCCCGCCCTGTACACGGACTGCTACCTCCCTGTACACGGACTGCTCCCGCCCTGTACACGGACTGCTCCCCCCCTGTACACGGACTGCTCCCGCCCTGTACACGGACTGCTCCCGCCCTGTACACGGACTGCTCCCGCCCTGTACACAGACTGCTCCCACCCTCTACACAGACTGCTCCCGCCCTGTACTCGGACTGCTTCCGCCCTGTACACGGACTACTCCCCCCCCTGTACACGGACTGCTCCCGCCTTGTACACGGACTGCTCCCCCCCCTGTACACGGACTGCTCCCGCCCCTGTAAACGGACTGCCCCCCCCCTGTACACAGACTGCTCCCGCCCTGTACACGGACTGCTCCCCCCCCTGTACACGGACTGCTCCCGCCCTGTACACGGACTGCTCCCGCCCTGTACACGGACTGCTCCCACCCTCTACACGGACTGCTCCCGCCCTGTACACGGACTGCTTCTGCCCTGTACACGGACTGCTCCCCCCCCTGTACACGGACTGCTCCCGCCTTGTACACGGACTGCTCCCCCCCTGTACACGGACTGCTCCCCCCCCCTGTACACGGACTGCTCCCGCCTTGTACACGGACTGCTCCCCCCCCTGTACACGGACTGCTCCTGCCCTGTACACAGACTGCTCCCCCCTGTACACAGACTGCTCCCCCCCTGTACACAGACTGCTCCCCCCTGTACACAGACTGCTCCCGCCCTGTACACAGACTGCTCCCCCCTGTACACAGTCTGCTTCCGCCCTGTACACAGACTGCTCCTCCCCTGTACACAGACTGCTCCCCCCCTGTACACAGACTGCTCCCCCCTGTACACAGACTGCTCCCCCCCTGTACACAGACTGCTCCCCCCTGTACACAGTCTGCTTCCGCCCTGTACACAGACTGCTCCTCCCCTGTACACAGACTGCTCCCCCCCTGTACACAGACTGCTCCCCCCTGTACACAGACTGCTCCCGCCCTGTACACAGACTGCTCCCGCCCTGTACACAGACTGCTCCCCCCCTGTACACAGACTGCTCCCGCCCTGTACACAGACTGCTCCCCCCTGTACACAGACTGCTCCTCCCTGTACACAGACTGCTCCCCCCTGTACACAGACTGCTCCTCCCTGTACACAGACTGCTCCTCCCTGTACACAGACTGCTCCTCCCTGTACACAGACTGCTCCTCCCTGAACACAGACTGCTCCCCCCTGTACACAGACTGCTCCCCCCCTGTACACAGACTGCTCCCGCCCTGTACACAGACTGCTCCCCCCTGTACACAGACTGCTCCCGCCCTGTACACAGACTGCTCCCCCCCTGTACACAGACTGCTCCCCCCCCTGTACACAGACTGCTCCCGCCCTGTACACAGACTGCTCCCCCCTGTACACAGACTGCTCCCCCCTGTGCACAGACTGCTCCCCCCCTGTACACAGACTGCTCCCCCCTGTACACAGACTGCTCCCCCCCCTGTACACAGACTGCTCCCCCCTGTACACAGACTGCTCCCGCCCTGTACACAGACTGCTCCCCCCTGTACACAGACTGCTCCCCCCTGTACACAGACTGCTCCCCCCCTGTACACAGACTGCTCCCGCCCTGTACACAGACTGCTCCCCCCTGTACACAGACTGCTCCCCCCCTGTACACAGACTGCTCCCCCCTGTACACAGACTGCTCCCGCCCTGTACACAGACTGCTCCCGCCCTGTACACAGACTGCTCCCCCCCTGTATACAGACTGCTCCCCCCCTGTACACAGACTGCTCCCCCCTGTACACAGACTGCTCCCCCCTGTACACAGACTGCTCCCCCCTGTACACGGACTGCTCCCGCCCTGTACGGAGTCTGCTCCCGCCCTGTACACAGACTACTCCCGCCCTGTACACAGACTGCTCCCCCCCTGTACACAGACTGCTCCCGCCCTGTACTCAGACTGCTCCTCCCCTGTAAAGAGACTGCTCCCCCCTGTACACAGACTGCTCCCGCCCTGTACACAGACTGCTCCCCCCCTGTACACAGACTGCTCCCCCCTGTACACAGACTGCTCCCCCCTGTACACAGACTGCTCCCCCCCTGTATACAGACTGCTCCCCACCTGTACACAGACTGCTCCCCCCTGTACACAGACTGCTCCCCACCTGTACACAGACTGCTCCCCCCTGTACACAGACTGCTCCCGCCCTGTACACAGACTGCTCCCGCCCTGTACACAGACTGCTCCCCCCCTGTACACAGACTGCTCCCCCCCTGTACACAGACTGCTCCCCACCTGTACACAGACTGCTCCCGCCCTGTACACAGACTGCTCCCCCCTGTACACAGACTGCTCCCCCCTGTACACAGACTGCTCCTCCCTGTACACAGACTGCTCCCCCCCTGTACACAGACTGCTCCCCCCCTGTACACAGACTGCTCCCCCCTGTACACAGACTGCTCCCCCCTGTACACAGACTGCTCCCCCTGTACACAGACTGCTCCCGCCCTGTACACGGACTGCTCCCCCCTGTACACAGACTGCTCCCCCCTGTACACAGACTGCTCCCCCCTGTACACAGACTGCTCCCCACCTGTACACAGACTGCTCCCCCCTGTACACAGACTGCTCCCCCCTGTACACAGACTGCTCCCGCCCTGTACACAGACTGCTCCCGCCCTGTACACAGACTGCTCCCGCCCTGTACACAGACTGCTCCCCCCTGTACACAGACTGCTCCCCCCTGTACACAGACTGCTCCCGCCCTTTACACAGACTGCTCCCCCCCTGTACACAGACTGCTCCCCCCTGTACACAGACTGCTCCTCCCTGTACACAGACTGCTCCCCCCCTGTACACAGACTGCTCCCCCCTGTACACAGACTGCTCCCCCCTGTACACAGACTGCTCCCCCCTGTACACAGACTGCTCCTCCCAGTACACAGACTGCTCCCCCCCTGTACACAGACTGCTCCCGCCCTGTACACAGACTGCTCCCGCCCTGTACACAGACTGCTCCCCCCTGTACACAGACTGCTCCCCCCTGTACACAGACTGCTCCCGCCCTGTACACAGACTGCTCCTCCCTGTACACAGACTGCTCCCGCCCTGTACACAGACTGCTCCCCACCTGTACACAGACTGCTCCCCCCTGTACACAGACTGCTCCCCCCTGTACACAGACTGCTCCCCCCTGTACACAGACTGCTCCCCCCTGTACACAGACTGCTCCCCCCTGTACACAGACTGCTCCCGCCCTGTACACAGACTGCTCCCCCCCTGTACACAGACTGCTCCCCCCTGTACACAGACTGCTCCCCCTGTACACAGACTGCTCCCCACCTGTACACAGACTGCTCCCCCCTGTACACAGACTGCTCCCCCCTGTACACAGACTGCTCCCCCCCTGTATACAGACTGCTCCCCCCCTGTATACAGACTGCTCCCCCCCTGTATACAGACTGCTCCCCCCCTGTACACAGACTGCTCCCCCCCTGTACACAGACTGCTCCCCACCTGTACACAGACTGCTCCCCCCTGTACACAGACTGCTCCCCCCCTGTACACAGACTGCTCCCCCCCTGTACACAGACTGCTCCCCCCTGTACACAGACTGCTCCCCCCTGTACACAGACTGCTCCCGCCCTGTACACAGACTGCTCCCGCCCTGTACACTGCTCCCCCCTGTACACAGACTGCTCCCCCCTTTACACAGACTGCTCCAGCCCTGTACACAGACTGCTCCCCCCCTGTACACAGACTGCTCCCCCCCTACACAGACTGCTCCCCCCCTGTACACAGACTGCTCCCCCCCTGTACACAGACTGCTCCCCCCCCTGTACACAGACTACTCCCCCCTGTACACAGACTACTCCCCCCCTGTACACAGACTGCTCCCCCCTGTACACAGACTGCTCCCCCCTGTACACAGCTCCCCCCTGTACACAGCTCCCCCCTGTACACAGACTGCTCCCCACCTGTATACAGACTGCTCCCCCCCTGTACACAGACTGCTCCCCCCTGTACACAGACTGCTCCCCCCTGTACACAGACTGCTCCCCCCTGTACACAGACTGCTCCCCCCTGTACACAGACTGCTCCCCCCTGTACACAGACTGCTCCCCCCTGTACACAGACTGCTCCTGTGACACCCCAGGGGTCTGGTTGCCACAGTGATAGAGATATTACGTCTGAGAGCAGGTGGGAGGTCTCTTGGTCAGGAATCCTATGCATGCCACACCTCCTGCCCAGTCCTGGGAGGGGAAGAACTTCCCCTGTATAAACCTGGGGCTGAGGCAGGGTTAGAGAGAGAGAGAGAGAGAACAAGAGTAGAGAAGAGAAGCAGCATAGGAAGAAACAACAGGAGCTCTGTGGGAGCAGTGCTACAAGGAGTCAGGGGCTGGCAGCTGCAGAGCTCGCCCTGACTGAGAAGTTATCACCGGACCCGGAGTCCGAGGCTGTGGGGACTAATCCTTACCCAGCAGCAGAAACCGACCGGCAGGGGATTGCAGGTCCTCTGGCCCAGAAACCCGAAGGCACGGTCACACGCGTGGGACCAGCACCGCCATCGTGGAGCGGAAGCCATTAGAAGGCCCCGAGTCACCGGCCATACGGGTGAGCACCACACGGTACACTCAGGGACGTGGGCTACTTTTACCCGCCTCTAGCAAGGTAGCCAGAAGAGTACAGTTAGCTGGGAAGGCCTACAACTCCGCCTGGCCAGGGGAGATCCCATCTGCTCAAGGACTGACCAGGCCCCGATCGCTAGCAAGTACTCCGGGAGGGTCTATCTTTGTCACCAGTAAAGACCCTGAACTACACGCATCGTCTCTGAGTGGTTCCTGCTACCCCCATCATCCACGTCGGCTGCCCTGAGGCCATACCCCTCCCGTTGGGGGTTATACCATCCCCGCTGCACCATCCTTCCACCGGCCTCAGCGGTCTGCCCTGCAGCGGCAGCTCCAAAGCTGCATTCAACGGGTGGCGTAGTCATCCAACATCTACTGCTAATAGACTCGCCACTTAGTTTGACTCCCTGGGCACGGACCGGGTCACCGCCACGAGACTACTACCCCCATCTGATCCGGCTCCGGGTAAGCCCCCGTGCACGCGATGCCGCACGACACAGAGGGCCCAGGGGCGCGTCAACTTTTGGCGTAGTCGGCAGGATTTCGTGCCCGCAACCACCGGGTACTGCGTGCCTGAAAAAGACTGTTCAAACTTACCAGTGGTGAAGTTTCCCGCCATCCGGCGCCATCTTTTGCCTTCTTCCCGCCATCCGCGAAGTTTTCCCGCCATCCGGCGCCATCTTCTGCCTTCTTCCCGCCATCCGTGGAGTTTTCCCGCCGTTGGACGCCATCTTGAAGACGCCGCGCGGGAAGAAGAGGGGCGTGGACTCCGAAGGCGCACGAGAACTGAAGCCCCGCCTCACGTCCGGACGTTGCGTAAGGTCCTGGAAGGAGCCCAGCAGACGCCGACGTCACAGGAGCGCGACGGAAGGTCCTCGACCCTGACGATCCACTGCGGAGCCGCGGCCTACGGAAGAGGATCATCGCAAGGTAGGCCACGGTCCACTGGGGGGGAGGAAGATGTCGGATACGGAGGAGAGCTTCACTGCCTCAACCCCCGCCAGCGCCAGCGCTGCTGCAGTCATGCCTTTCACCATGCCCTATATCCCGGGAGCAGCCTGGCTACCCCAATACTCAGGGGAGTCACATACCCTGCATGACTTTAGAGAAAAGCTGGATAGCCTCTTCCAGGTGTACCCCCTCACAGAGGAGCAAAAAGTGAGCATCCTGGTGGCCCAATTAACCAGGGCAGCCCAAAGGGAGGTAAAGTCCTGGCCACCTGGGAGGAGGACTGTCGCAGAGATACTAACCCAGCTAACCGAGGAGGAGCTGCAGTACTACCAATACGAGGAAAGCCAAGAGGACCCGGACGGGTCTGAGGACTACCCTCAGGAGGGAGCACAAAGAGGACATAGCTACTGAAGGGAAGTAGCGTGAATAAAGAGCTGTAAATAGTTACCCGTAAGGGTACAAGGACTGCTGCTAATTAAAATATGGTCCCCGTTGGGATTAGTGAATTGTTCCCCATGTGCCCCTATCTTAAACCAGGCTGAGGACTGTGAGCAGCCATTCCTTATCCCCACTGGCCGAGGACTGAGAGCGGCCATATCCTGTAAATAATTATGTGTTTCTAGTAATTTATGGGAGTCTTTGGTGGATTTACCGGGAATCCTTTGTACATAGTTGGAGCGTAACCCAGGACGGACTAAAGACTGTTAAGGACTCGGGGCAGGACAGACCCCTACCTGGTTACGTCTCCCTGTTTTGGTGAAATGGACACCTTTGTTTTCTTCAAAGACTGCACCCGGTTGCGGACATGCCGTGACCATCCTAATGTTTTTCTTTATTGCGTTGTTTCTGTTTGTAATTTGTTATGTTACAAAAATATGTTTAGTCCCGGAGTACTAAATTTCACTAGGGGGGAATGTGACACCCCAGGGGTCTGGTTGCCACAGTGATAGAGATATTACGTCTGAGAGCAGGTGGGAGGTCTCTTGGTCAGGAATCCTATGCATGCCACATCTCCTGCCCAGTCCTGGGAGGGGAAGAACTTCCCCTGTATAAACCTGGGGCTGAGGCAGGGTTAGAGAGAGAGAGAGAGAGAACAAGAGTAGAGAAGAGAAGCAGCATAGGAAGAAACAACAGGAGCTCTGTGGGAGCAGTACTACAAGGAGTCAGGGGCTGGCAGCTGCAGAGCTCGCCCTGACTGAGAAGTTATCACCGGACCCGGAGTCCGAGGCTGTGGGGACTAATCCTTACCCAGCAGCAGAAACCGACCGGCAGGGGATTGCAGGTCCTCTGGCCCAGAAACCCGAAGGCACGGTCACACGCGTGGGACCAGCACCACCATCGTGGAGCGGAAGCCATTAGAAGGCCCCGAGTCACCGGCCATACGGGTGAGCACCACACGGTACACTCAGGGACGTGGGCTACTTTTACCCGCCTCTAGCAAGGTAGCCAGAAGAGTACAGTTAGTTGGGAAGGCCTACAACTCCGCCTGGCCAGGGGAGATCCCATCTGCTCAAGGACTGACCAGGCCCCGATCGCTAGCAAGTACTCCGGGAGGGTCTATCTTTGTCACCAGTAAAGACCCTGAACTACACGCATCGTCTCTGAGTGGTTCCTGCTACCCCCATCATCCACGTCGGCTGCCCTGAGGCCATACCCCTCCCGTTGGGGGTTATACCATCCCCGCTGCACCATCCTTCCATCGGCCTCAGCGGTCTGCCCTGCAGCGGCAGCTCCAAAGCTGCATTCAACGGGTGGCGTAGTCATCCAACATCTACTGCTAATAGACTCGCCACTTAGTTTGACTCCCTGGGCACGGACCGGGTCACCGCCACGAGACTACTACCCCCATCTGATCCGGCTCCGGGTAAGCCCCCGTGCACGCGATGCCGCACGACACAGAAGGCCCAGGGGCGCGTCACTCCCCCCTGTACACAGACTGCTCCCTGTGTCTCCTGTCTCACATTGTATTACAGTAACTCTGGAAAGCTGAAGACTGATTATTTTTCTCATACACTGATTAGTACAGGGCTTTAAAGGGCAATCAGATAATTCTCTCTATCATCAAGAACAGAGCTACATCAGCGCTCTGCCCGATCATTAAGGAGAGGGTTCAGGGAGAAAACTGTAGGAGCTCAAGTCTGTACAGTGCTATAACAATACAAGGCTCATTGTGAAATCTTCATGACATGTGGCAGGTGACACACTCGGCTCTGCTACATCTATAGATTTCCAGCATGAAGTTGCCTCTCTGGCTGCATTCATAACGCTTCTTTACTCCAATGCTGCCGCCTCCTCGTTCTTCACAGGGTTAATGTCCCTAGTTTGGAAGCATAAAAGAAAGGTTATCATTTGGCAAGAAGTAAAAGGGCATCCCGGATCATCGCCTTCACTTAACTAACCTTTAAGAACGCAATTAACATTTAAAGAAAATAAAGTTTTTAGGAATGTTATAAAATAATTGCCAAAATTTTAATGGTTTGTGTTTCTGTAAGAGTTCCTTAATGTAGCAAAGTGCTGACGATCAGCAGATTACAAAGTGCCCTCTGTTCATAAAGCAAGAGCCGAACTGCTGAACCGAGGCCCGTCTGTGCGAAATGACCATCCGGAGGATCGCCGTAGAACCGCGATAGAACTGACATAGAACCGCAATAGAACCGCGATAGAACCACCTTAGAACCACGACAGAACTGCCATAGAACCGCGATAGAACTGCCTTAGAACCGCAATAGAACTGCCATAGAACCGCGATAGAACTGCCATAGAACCGCGATAGAACTGCCATAGAACCGCGATAGAACCACCTTAGAACCACGATAGAACTGCCATAGAACCGCGATAGAACCGCAATAGAACCGCCTTAGATCCGCAATAGAACTGCCTTAGAACTTCCATAGAACTGCCTTAGAACCGCAATAGATCCGCAATAGAACCGCGATAGAACTGCCATAGAACCGCGATAGAACTGCCTTAGAACCGCCATAGATCCGCAATAGAACTGCCTTAGAACCGCCATAGATCCGCAATAGAACTGCCTTAGAACCGCAATAGACCTGCCATAGAACTGCTATAGAACTGCCATAGAACCGTGATAGAACTGCCATAGATCCGCAATAGAACTGCCATAGATCCGCAATAGAACTGCCTTAGAACTGACATAGATCCGCAATAGAACTGCCATAGAACTGCCTTAGAACCGCCATAGAACTGCCTTAGAACTGCCTTAGATCCGCAATAGAACTGCCATAGAACTGCCTTAGATCCACAATAGAACTGCCTTAGAACCGCAATAGAACTGCCTTAGAACCACCATAGAACTGCTATAGAACCGCGATAGAACTGCCTTAGAACCGCCATAGATCCGCAATAGAACTGCCATAGAACTGCCATAGAACCGCCATAGATCCGCAATAGAACTGCCATAGAACTGCCTTAGAACCGCGATAGAACTGTTATAGAACCGCGATAGAACTGCTATAGAACCGCGATAGAACTGACATAGAACTGCCTTAGAACCGCAATAGAACTGCCATAGATCCGCCATAGATCCGCAATAGAACTGCCATAGAACCGCCATAGAACTGCCTTAGAACCGCCATAGAACTGCCTTAGAACCACCATAGAACTGCCTTAGATCCGCAATAGAACTGCCTTAGAACCACCATAGAACTGCCTTAGATCCGCAATAGAACTGCCTTAGAACCACCATAGAACTGCCTTAGATCCGCCATAGAACTGCCTTAGATCCGCAATAGAACTGCCTTAGAACCGCAATAGAACTGCCTTAGAACCACCATAGAACTGCTATAGAACCGCGATAGAACTGCCTTAGAACCGCCATAGATCCGCAATAGAACTGCCATAGAACTGCCATAGAACCGCCATAGATCCGCAACAGAACTGCCATAGAACTGCCTTAGAACCGCAATAGAACTGCCTTAGAACCGCAATAGAACTGCCATAGATCCGCAATAGAACTGCCATAGAACCGCCATAGAACTGCCTTAGAACCGCCCTAGATCCGCAATAGAACTGCCATAGAACTGCCTTAGAACCGCAATAGAACTGCTATAGAACCGCAATAGAACTGCCATAGAACCGCGATAGAACTGCCATAGAACCACCTTAGAACCGCCATAGATCTGCAATAGAACTGCCATAGAACCGCCATAGATCCGCAATAGAACTGCCATAGAACTGCCTTAGAACCGCCATAGAACTGTTATAGAACCGCGATAGAACTGCCTTAGAACCGCCTTAGAACCGCGATAGAACTGCCATAGAACTGCCTTAGATCCGCCATGGATCCGCAATAGAACTGCCTTAGAACTGCCATAGATCCGCAATAGAACTGCCTTAGAACTGCCATAGAACCGCCATAGAACTGCCTTAGAACCGCCATAGATCCGCAATAGAACTGCCATAGAACTGCCTTAGAACCGCCATAGATCCACAATAGAACTGCCATAGAACTGCCTTAGAACCGCCATAGATCCGCAATAGAACTGCCTTAGAACTGCCTTAGAACTGCAATAGAACTGCTATAGAACCGCGATAGAACTGCCATAGAACCGCCTTAGAACCGTCATAGATCCGCAATAGAACTGCCTTAGAACTGCCTTAGAACCGCCATAGAACTGTTATAGAATCGCGATAGAACTGCCTTAGAACCGCCTTAGAACCGCGATAGAACTGCCTTAGATCCGCCATAGATCCGCAATAGAACTGCCTTAGAACTGCCATAGATCCGCAATAGAACTTCCTTAGAACTGCCATAGATCCGCAATAGAACTGCCTTAGAACCGCGATAGAACTGCCTTAGAACCGCCATAGATCCGCAATAGAACTGCCATAGAACTGCCTTAGAACCGCCATAGATCCACAATAGAACTGCCATAGAATTGCCTTAGAACCGCCATAGAACTGCCATAGAACCACACGGTCATCTTACCGGCACTGCTGTGATAGATGGAGAGATGGATAGATAATGGATGTGATATATGGATGAATGAAAGGATGGATATATTGTAGACAGATCTGATATACTTATGGATGGATACATTGTATACAGATAAATATATATGATATACGGATAGGTAGCTGAAATAACGATGAATATTAGTTAGATATGAGATAGATTTAAAGGGATCTTTCAGCTCATTCTATCCTCCAAAATGATGACATCTGTGCAGGTTATAAGAATCTGCACCAAGTGGATAAAACCTAATTCTGCTCATTTGCTACAAGTGATATGCAAATGAGGCTGGAAGTGCTCTGGGCGGGACAGAGCTCCTCTACTGCCGCAGCTCCATTCTCAGCCTTGCTTCTCCCTTCACTAGGTGATTGACAGTCATAGTCCTCTAGTGGAGGTGCTCCATCCCGCCTAGGGCACTTCCATGTGCACATATCATCAGTTTCGGGGGTAGAATGAGCTGATAGATTCACTTTAAGATGTGAGACGGACAGATGCATAAATAGCAGAGGAACTTTGGGGCCCCATCAGTTCATAGGGCCACGGAGTGACTGCAGCACCTGTATCATGTATAGTGTGGTAAAGCAACTTGCTCAGCTCTCACAGAGGCAGACACAAGGAAACATGTCTCAGGTGAACTTCCTGAAGGTTTATTGGGATGCGGCATAAACCTCAGCAGGATTCCACAAAATAAACACGTCCTCTCCAGAATAACGAAAAACAAAAAGATAAAGTATTGTATAGTCCTTCAGTGGAGCTCTCTGGCTTCACCACACACACAGCCTGGAGACTTCCTTCTCCAGACCACACACACAGCCTGGAGACTTCCTTCTCCAGACCACACACCAGAGAAAAAAAACAGTGACTGAGCATTTAACCTTGCTCAGCCACACCCTGAGGTGGAGATAAAGTGAATGACTTCCCTCCCGTCTCTGTCATTCACAAAAAACACTCCCTTTGAACATGGTGGTTTAACCCCAACATATAACATCCTGGAGGAAATTGTAGGTTTAATTCTCTGAGGCAAGAAGCCGCAGTGAAACATATCTCCCCTCACATACAGTATATCACCAGTGACTCTGTCACAATAGTTACTCCCCTGCACAGTGCAGTAATTGTGACAACTAAGTAATTTTGCCACAGTTACTATAAATGAACTCTGTGTCATTTCTGAATTCCTTTGTTTTCCAGAATCTTATAAAGAATCTTCCGGAACAGAAGGAGCTGAATTCCTTGTCACAGCTGAAGAGCGAGTACGAGGATCTGTGCGAGCCGGAGCAATTTGGAGTAGTGGTACGTACCGAAAACAGACCAATAACTCAGCCGCGCCTGTCATCTGTCAGACGGAATAACAAGAAAGACATTTCAATGGTGTATTGATTTTCCCATTATAGTAACCCCTTACATTGGCGCGTGAGAATGGCCCGCGCCGCCTGCTAATATTATTTATCCGAGAGTGGCTCCATCTAGAGCGGCCGCAGAAAACCCTAATAATAAACAATATATTCACGGGGTCGGTGGCAACGACGCGTTCATCATCGGAGCGATCACTCCTCTATTACATAGAATCAACTCATAGAAGCAATGGGGCTCAGGCCTGACCGTCTACTACCAGTGTCTGAACAGGGGCGATAAAATGTGCAACACATATAATAGATTGTGGCTCTACCCTCTCACCCCAAAAATATCTATTGTCGATCCACAGTGGATATAAAAAGTCCACACGCCCCTGATAACATGCCAGATTTTTGTCTGGTAAAAAAAATCCAACCAAGAAGAATTATTTCCCCCTACCCCGTTTAATGTTGACATAATCTGTACAAATCCAGTGAGAAACAAACTGAAATCATTTTGAGAGGAAAATATAAATAACAAAACTACTATAATGTGGTTGAATAAGTGTGCACACCCTTTTATAATCGGGGCTGAGGTTGTGCTCAGAATTAGCACATTTACCCTCATGTTACATAGTAGTCAGCGCTTGGCCGCCGTCATTTACAGCAATTCTGATTAACCCCAAAGAAAGAGTCGTTGCTCTAGGAGGATTTTCCTGACATTTTCTGGTCTGTAAACAGCTGACAACACAGCAGAGGATCTCATTGTGCAAAGTTGTCAGGTAGGAGAAGGAACTAAAAGATTTCCCAGGCATCACATCCACCATGGACATTTTGACAATGTGATCAAGAAGGGGCTGAAATTTGACACCACATTGACATTACCGAGAACTGGACGTCCCTCAAAAATCGATGAAAAGACAAGAAGAAAATTGGTGCTGGACGCTGCAAAAGGCCGACAGCAACATTAAAGAAGCTTCAGGAATTTCTGGCCAGTCCTGGTTGTGGTCTGAATGTGACCACAATCTCCTGTCTTCTTCATATCTCCAGACAGTGGGGTCGGTGGGGAGATAGAGCCTTATCTTACAAAAAAAATCATCCAACCCAGGCTATGTGTTACCAAAACCTCCATCACATCTGCCAAAAGCCTCTGGGGGACGTGTTCTGTCTGATGAGACTGAGGGGGAACTTTTTGGTCACAATTCCACAAGGCACAAAGCCAACAGGGGTCATCACCAGAAGATCAACATCCCCACAATGAGGCATGGTGGGGACACATACTGCAGTGCTGACAGAAATTCAGAGGGGACTGCAACAAAGTATTACTGTAGGTTGTGAAGATGTATGCAACCACATTATTTTACTACTTTCTTTTTCTTTTTCCTCCCAAAAGGATTTCAGTTTTTCTCACTTTATTTGTACAGGTTATGAGCGACATTAGAGGGGGAAAAAGTTCTGAAATGATTCTTCTTGTAGGATTTTTTCACATGACAAAAACCTGAGATTTTTACAGGGGTGTGTAGTAAAGATGAGCGAATGAGAAACTTAAAGTCGCCTGGTCATGCTTTCTTTCCCAGGAAATTCGATTTGTGGAGAATAATAATTAAATGTCTTTTTATGCTGAATCATCTTTTCAGGCCCCAAAACATAATGAACATAACGTAAAATATAAAAATAATCTATAAACTCCCTGCTCACCTCTCGGACTCACCAATGCCTGGTCCTCGTCGCATCTTCAGATCCCCACCACTTGCGAGAAAGATCACAGATGACATGCACTGTGACCTCTCTCGCTTATGTGCAGAACTCTCTGGA
The DNA here is from genome assembly GCF_046119375.1 of Phyllobates terribilis. NCBI lineage: Eukaryota > Metazoa > Chordata > Amphibia > Anura > Dendrobatidae > Phyllobates > Phyllobates terribilis. Next base: position 462,513,688 of record NW_027362767.1, on the reverse strand, counting down.
AAACCCAGCTCGACGTGAGAGGCCCAGGGATTCCAATATGAGCAGCGGGGTTCAGAAGATGCAGAGAGGACCAGTGGTGAATAGCGGAGGCCAGAGAGGTGAGACTAAGCTATCAGAGTTTTTTTAATTTTTAACCTTTTGATGGCCCTGTATGGTACAGAAAGCAGAGCCAAGTATGCTGCCGGTGAGTGACCAGCCAAAATGTGAGCTGCAGCTGGGAGAGAGACATGCCCGGCTCTCTCTGAATGGAGACTGCTTGGGTCAGCTGGGAAAGCTGAGCAGTCTGTGTGTTGGAGCCGCAGAGAAACATGTGAAAGCTGCTGCCTGTTTAGTGTGAACTGTTCCAGCAGTTGAATACTTCTGTTTGTTGCTGGAGGCTGCGGGAGCTTGGGCTGAAGGTGACACCGAGACTGGTGGGATCATGGCTCTCTCTGCTCTGGGAGAAAGAGCATGTCCTATGAGGAACGGTTGCAGGATTTGGGAATGTTTAGCTTGCAAAAAAGAAGACTGAGAGGAGACTTAATAGCTGTCTACAAATATGTCAAGGGCTGTCACATTGTAGAAGGATAATCTTTATTCTCATTTGCACAAGGAAAGACTAGAAGCAATGGGATGAAACTAAATGGGAGGAGACACAGATTAGATATTAGAAAAAACTTTTTGACAGTTAGGGTGATTAATGAGTGGAACAGGCTGCCACGAGAGGTGGTGAGTTCCCCTTCAATGGACGTCTTCAAACAGAGGCTGGACAGACATCTGTCTGAGATGATTTAGTGAATCCTGCTTTGAGCAGGGGGTTGGACCAGATGACCCAGGAGGTCCCTTCCAACTCTACCATTCTATGATTCTATGATTCTATGATTCTATGATTCTATGAAAGGACTGTACTCTGTGGGGGGTTAGCCATGACATATATGTGCTGCTAAAAGAACTGTTTATTTGCTGTGATATCTTTGTGCCCAGAAGAGGCTGTTTCTGGTTTTCAATCCCTTGGAGTTTTATGAAAGCAATAAAACTGCACCTGTTTGGAGCAAGCTGCATTGCCTGTGTGAACGCTGCCTAATGTCTACCCGAGAGCATGAATCCTCTCCTCTCCCGCCAGGTGGCGTCTGATCCTCTTGTGATTGGATTCTACCAGTGAGTTCTCACGGAAGCAGCAATGATGCGACTACTTTGGAGATTATTAAATTACCTCCACAAAACGGTTCAGCAATTGATAGCGTGTAAGTGGCGCAATTAACACACTGAAGTCAGAATGGGGTATAGAGCGATGCAATGTGGTTGTTATTGCTCACTAATGGCCATCAACATGAATGGATACTAATGAGCAATAAGGAAAATTGCAATTCAGCTTTGAAGAGTGGAATTAAAAATAAATAAGGGGATGATTAAAGTTAAGTGCTTCAATTTATCATGTATTTTTTTGCAAAATAATGCTGTTTTCCTATTTCATACAAGGTGCACAATTTTCCCCAATTAAAAAATGTCCAAATTATACTATAGGATCAGTCTTAGAATAAGTTCCTATAAATAATAGAAAAGTTGTTCTGAGTTTTTTAGTAAAACAAGCAAAAGCAACATTAATCATAGAAGTGCAAATTACTGCAAAAAGTTTGAAAATAGTTTAATTCCTGCAAACATTTTTTAAAGCATTACTGTCATTACTGGTGACTTTTTAAAAATTAGTTGCCCTTTGTGTACACGAGGAATAACACTATTGCTGGCCATTATTTGACTTGTATCCTGTATTTTCACCATTTTTCACCTCTACAGATTATCTTCCTAATTTTCAGTTGTCTTTGAGCTTCTGGGAGGAGATTGGGTGCTATTATGTCTCCTACACACAGACGAGGGATTCCTGACATTCTCTCTAAGTTTCAAATATTCATAACCAGCGGCAGCATGGGGACATTATACCGCAGTACTGAGCAGTGTATCTGGGAGCCCAGCACCACAATGAGATAAACCACTTACACTGCTCAGTACTGCTGTATAAGTGGTTTATCTCATTGTGGTGCTGGGATCTCAGATACACTGCTCAGTACTGCTGTATATCTGAGATCCCAGCACCACAATGAGATAAACCACTTATACAGCAGTACTGAGCAGTGTATCTGAGATCCCAGCACCACAATGAGATAAACCACTTATACAGCAGTACTGAGCAATGTATCTGGGAGCCCAGCACCACAATGAGATAAACCACTTATACCGCAGTACTGAGCAGTGTATCTGGGAGCCCAGCACCACAATGAGATAAACCACTTATACCGCAGTACTGAGCAGTGTATATGGGAGCCCAGCACCACAATGAGATAAACCACTTATACAGCAGTACTGAGCAGTGTATATGGGAGCCCAGCACCACAATAAGATAAACCACTTATACAGCAGTACTGAGCAATGTATCTGAGATCCCAGCACCACAATGAGATAAACCACTTATACAGCAGTACTGAGCAGTGTATCTGGGAGCCCAGCACCACAATGAGATAAACCACTTTTACCGCAGTACTGAGCAGTGTATATGGGAGCCCAGCACCACAATGAGATAAACCACTTATACCGCAGTACTAAGCAGTGTATCTGGGAGCCCAGCACCACAATAAGATAAACCACTTATACAGCAGTACTGAGCTATGTATCTGAGATCACAGCACCACAATGAGATAAACCACTTATACAGCAGTACTGAGCAATGTATCTGAGATCACAGCACCACAATGAGATAAACCACTTATACAGCAGTACTGAACAGTGTATCTGGGAGCCCAGCACCACAATGAGTTAAACCACTTATACAGCAGTACTGAGCAGTGTATATGGGAGCCCAGCACCACAATGAGATAAACCACTTATACCGCAGTACTGAGCAGTGTATATGGGAGCCCAGCACCACAATGAGATAAACCACTTATACAGCAGTACTGAGCAGTGTATCTGGGAGCCCAGCACCACAATAAGATAAACCACTTATACAGCAGTACTGAGCAATGTATCTGAGATCCCAGCACCACAATGAGATAAACCACTTATACAGCAGTACTGAGCAATGTATCTGGGAGCCCAGCACCACAGTGAGATAAACCACTAATACAGCAGTACTGAGCAATGTATCTGGGAGCCCAGCACCACAGTGAGATAATCCACTTATACAGCAGGACTGAGCAATGTATCTGAGAGCACAGCACCGCAGTGAGATAAACCACTTATACAGCAGTACAGAGCAATGGATCTGAGAGCACAGCACCGCAGTGAGATAAACCACTTATACAGCAGTACAGAGCAATGTATCTGAGAGCCCTGCACCGCAGTGAGATAAACCGCTTATGCAGCAGTACTGAGCAATGCATCTGGGAGCACAGCACTGCAGTAAGATGAAATGTTAGTACAGCAGTACTGAGCAGTGTATATGGGAGCCCAGCACCACAATGAGTTAAACCATATATACAGCAGTACTGAGCAATGTATCTGGGAGCCCAGCACCACAATGAGATAAACCACTTATACCGCAGTACTGAGCAGTGTATGTGGGAGCCCTGCACCACAATGAGATAAACCACTTATACAGCAGTACTGAGCAATGTATATGGGAGCCCAGCTTCACAATGAGATAAACCACTTATACAGCAGTACTGAGCAGTGTATGCGAGAGCCCAGCACCTCAATGAGATAAAACATTATTACAGGAGTACTGAGCAGTGTATCTGGGAGCCCTGCACCACAATGAGATAAACCACTTATACAGCAGTACTGAGCAATGTATATGGGAGCCCAGCACCACAATGAGATAAACCACTTATACAGCAGTACTGAGCAGTGTATGTGGGAGCCCAGCACCACAATGAGATAAAACACTATTACAGGAGTACTGAGCAGTGTATCTGGGAGCCCAGCACTGCAGTGAGATAAACCACTTATATAGCAGTACTGAGCAATGTATCTGAGAGCCCTGCACCGCAGTGAGATAAACCACTTATACAGCAGTACTGAGCAATGTATCTGGGAGCCCAGCATAGCAGTGAGATAAACCACTTATACAGCAGTACTGAGCAATGTATCTGGGAGCCCAGCACTGCAGTGAGATAAACCACGTATACAGCTGTACTGAGCAGTGTATGTGGGAGCCCAGCACCACAATGAGATAAATCACTATTACAGCAGTACTGAGCAGTGTATATGGGAGCCCAGCACCACAATGAGATAAACCACTTATACAGCAGTACTGAGCAGTGTATGTGGGAGCCCAGCACCACAATGAGTTAAACCACTTATACAGCAGTACTGAGCAATGTATCTGGGAGCCCAGCACCCCAATGAGATAAACCACTTATACAGCAGTACTGAGCAGTGTATGTGGGAGCCCAGCACCGCAGTGAGATAAACCACTTATACAGCAGTACTGAGCAGTGTATGTGGGAGCCCAGCACCGCAGTGAGATAAACCACTTATACAGCAGTACTGAGCAATGTATCTGGGAGCCCAGCACCGCAATGAGATAAACCACTTATACAGCAATACTGAGCAGTGTATGTGGGAGCCCAGCACCGCAGTGAGATAAACCACTTATACAGCAGTACTGAGCAATGTATCTGAGAGCCCAGCACCCCAATGAGATAAACCGCTTATACAGCAGTACTGAGAAGTGTATGTGGGAGCCCAGCACCACAATGAGATAAACCACTTATACAGCAGTACTGAGCAATGTATCTGGGAGCCCAGCACCACAATGAGATAAACCACTTATACAGCAGTACTGAGCAGTGTATGTGGGAGCCCAGCACCACAATTAGTTAAACCACTTATACAGCAGTACTGAGCAGTGTATGTGGGAGCCCAGCACCACAATGAGATAAACCACTTATACAGCAGTACTGAGCAGTGTATGTGGGAGCCCAGCACCCCAATGAGATAAACCACTTATACAGCAGTACTGAGCAGTGTATGTGGGAGCCGAGCACCGCAGTGAGATAAATCACTATTACAGCAGTACCGAGCAGTGTATATGGGAGCCCAGCTTCACAATGAGATAAACCACTTATACAGCAGTACTGAGCAGTGTATGTGGGAGCCCAGCACCACAATGAGATAAACCACTTATACAGCAGTACTGAGCAGTGTATGTGGGAGCCCAGCACCACAATGAGATAAACCACTTATACAGCAGTACTGAGCAGTGTATGTGGGAGCCCAGCACCACAGTGAGATAAATCACTATTACAGCAGTACAGAGCAATGTATCTGGGAGCCCAGCACCACAATGAGATAAACCACTTATACAGCAGTACTGAGCAGTGTATGTGGGAGCACAGCACCACAGTGAGATAAACCACTTATACAGCAGTACTGAGCAGTGTATGTGGGAGCCCAGCACCACAATGAGATAAACCACTTATACAGCAGTACTGAGCTGTGTATGTGGGAGCCCAGCACCACAATGAGATAAACCACTTATACAGCAGTACTGAGCAATGTATCTGGGAGCCCTGCACCGTAGTGAGATAAACCACTTATACAGCAGTACTGAGCAATGTATCTGGGAGCCCAGCACCACAGTGAGATAAACCACTTATACAGCAATACTGAGCAGTGTATCTGGGAGCCCAGCACCACAATGAGATAAACCACTTATACAGCAGTACTGAGCAATGTATCTGGGAGCCCAGCACCACAATGAGATAAACCACTTATACAGCAGTACTGAGCAGTGTATCTGGGAGCCCAGCACCGCATTGAGATAAACCGCTTATACAGCAGTACTGAGCAATGTATCTGGGAGCCCAGCACCACAATGAGATAAAACACTTATACAGCAGTACTGAGCAGTGTATGTGGGAGCCCAGCACCACAATGAGTTAAAACACTTATACAGCAGTACTGAGCAGTGTATGTGGGAGCCCAGCACCACAATGAGATAAACCACTTATACAGCAGTACTGAGCAGTGTATGTGAGAGCCCAGCACCCCAATGAGATAAACCACTTATACAGCAGTACTGAGCAGTGTATGTGGGAACCCAGCACCGCAGTGAGATAAATCACTATTACAGCAGTACTGAGCAGTGTATATGGGAGCCCAGCTTCACAATGAGATAAACCACTTATACAGCAGTACTGAGCAGTGTATGTGAGAGCCCAGCACCACAATGAGATAAACCACTTATACAGCAGTACTGAGCAGTGTATGTGGGAGCCCAGCACCACAATGAGATAAACCACTTATACAGCAGTACTGAGCAATGTATCTGGGAGCCCAGCACCACAATGAGATAAACCACTTATACAGCAGTACTGAGCAATGTATCTGGGAGCCCAGCACCACAATGAGATAAACCACTTATACAGCAGTACTGAGCAGTGTATGTGGGAGCCCAGCACCACAATGAGTTAAACCACTTATACGGCAGTACTGAGCAATGTATCTGGGAGCCCAGCACCACAATGAGATAAACCACTTATACAGCAGTACTGAGCAGTGTATGTGGGAGCCCAGCACCACAGTGAGATAAATCACTATTACAGCAGTACAGAGCAGTGTATATGGGAGCCCAGCACCACAGTGAGATAAACCACTTATACAGCAGTACTGAGCAGTGTATGTGGGAGCACAGCACCACAGTGAGATAAACCACTTATACAGCAGTACTGAGCAGTGTATGTGGGAGCCCAGCACCACAATGAGATAAACCACTTATACAGCAGTACTGAGCAGTGTATGTGGGAGCCCAGCACCACAATGAGATAAACCACTTATACAGCAGTACTGAGCAATGTATCAGGGAGCCCAGCACCACAATGAGATAAACCACTTATACAGCAGTACTGAGCAGTGTATGTGGGAGCCCAGCACCACAATGATTTTAACCACTTATACAGCAGTACTGAGCAATGTATCTGGGAGCCCAGCACCACAATGAGATAAACCACTTATACAGCAGTACTGAGCAGTGAATGTGGGAGCCCAGCACCACAGTGAGATAAATCACTATTACAGCAGTACTGAGCAGTGTATATGGGAGCCCAGCTTCACAATGAGATAAACCACTTATACAGCAGTACTGAGCAGTGTATGTGGGAGCCCAGCACCACAATGAGATAAACCACTTATACAGCAGTACTGAGCAATGTATCTGGGAGCCCAGCACCACAATGAGATAAACCACTTATACAGCAGTACTGAGCAATGTATCTGGAAGCCCAGCACCACAATGAGATAAACCACTTATACAGCAGTACTGAGCAATGTATCTGGGAGCCCAGCACCACAATGAGATAAACCACTTATACAGCAGTACTGAGCAATGTATCTGGAAGCCCAGCACCACAATGAGATAAACCACTTATACAGCAGTACTGAGCAGACTATCTGGGAGCCCAGCACCACAATGAGTTAAACCACTTTTACAGCAGTACTGAGCAATGTATCTGGGAGCCCAGCACCACAATGAGATAAACCACTTATACAGCAGTACTGAGCAGTGTATGTGGGAGCCCAGCACCGCAGTGAGATAAATCACTATTACAGCAGTACTGAGCAGTGTATATGGGAGCCCAGCTTCACAATGAGATAAACCACTTATGCAGCAGTACTGAGCAGTGTATGTGGGAGCCCAGCACCACAATGAGATAAACCACTTATACAGCTGTACTGAGCAGTTTATCTGGGAGCCCAGCACCACAATGAGATAAACCACTTATACAGCAGTACTGAGCAGTGTATGTGGGAGCCCAGCACCACAATGAGATAAACCACTTATACAGCAGTACTGAGCTATGTATCTGGGAGCCCAGCACCACAATAAGATAAACCACTTATACAGCAGTACTGAGCAGTGTATGTGGGAGCCCAGCACCACAATGAGTTAAACCACTTATACAGCAGTACTGAGCAATGTATCTGGGAGCCCAGCACCACAATGAGATAAACCACTTATACAGCAGTACTGAGCAGTGTATGTGGGAGCCCAGCACCGCAGTGAGATAAACCACTTATACAGCAGTACTGAGCAGTGTATGTGGGAGCCCAGCACCACAATGAGATAAACCACTTATACAGCAGTACTGAGCAGTGTATGTGGGAGCCCAGCACCGCAGTGAGATAAACCACTTATACAGCTGTACTGAGCAGTGTATGTGGGAGCCCAGCACCACAATGAGATAAACCACTTATACAGCAGTACTGAGCAGTGTATGTGGGAGCACAGCACCACAGTGAGATAAACCACTTATACAGCAGTACTGAGCAGTGTATGTGGGAGCCCAGCACCACAATGAGATAAATCACTTATACAGCAGTACTGAGCAGTGTATGTGGGAGCACAGCACCACAATGAGATAAACCACTTATACAGCAGTACTGAGCAGTGTATGTGGGAGCACAGCACCACAATGAGATAAACCACTTATACAGCAGTACTGAGCAATATATCTGGGAGCCCAGCACCACAATGAGATAAACCACTATTACAGCAGTACTGAGCAGTGTGTGTGGGAGCACAGCACCACAGTGAGATAAACCACTTATACAGCAGTACTGAGCAGTGTATGTGGGAGCCCAGCACCACAATGAGATAAACCACTTATACATCAGTACTAAGCAGTGTATGTGGGAGCACAGCACCACAATGAGATAAACCACTTATACAGCAGTACTGAGCAATATATCTGGGAGCCCAGCACCACAATGAGATAAACCACTATTACAGCAGTACTGAGCAGTGTATGTGGGAGCACAGCACCACAGTGAGATAAACCACTTATACAGCAGTACTGAGCAGTGTATCTGGGAGCCCAGCACCAAAATGAGATAAACCACTTATACAGCAGTACTGAGCAGTGTATGTGGGAGCCCAGCACCACAATGAGTTAAACCACTTATACAGCAGTACTGAGCAGTGTATGTGGGAGCCCAGCACCACAATGAGATAAACCACTTATACAGCAGTACTGAGCAGTGTATGTGGGAGCCCAGCACCCCAATGAGATAAACCACTTATACAGCAGTACTGAGCAGTGTATGTGGGAACCCAGCACCGCAGTGAGATAAATCACTATTACAGCAGTACTGAGCAGTGTATATGGGAGCCCAGCTTCACAATGAGATAAACCACTTATGCAGCTGTACTGAGCAGTGTATGTGGGAGCCCAGCACCACAATGAGATAAACCACTTATACAGCAGTACTGAGCAGTGTATGTGGGAGCCCAGCACCTCAATGAGATAAACCACTTATACAGCAGTACTGAGCAATGTGTCTGGGAGCCCAGCACCACAATGAGATAAACCACTTATACAGCAGTACTCAGCAATGTATCTGGGAGCCCAGCACCGCAGCGAGATAAACCACTTATACAGCAGTACTGAGCAATGTATCTGAGAGCCCTACACCGCAGTGAGATAAACCACTTATACAGCAGTGCTGAGCAGTGTATGTGGGAGCCCAGCACCGCAGTGAGATAAATCACTATTACAGCAGTACTGAGCAGTGTATATGGGAGCCCAGCACCACAATGAGATAAACCACTTATACAGCAGTACTGAGCAGTGTATATGGGAGCCCAGCACCACAATGAGATAAACCACTTATACAGCTGTACTGAGCAGTGTATGTGGGAGCCCAGCACCACAATGAGATAAACCACTTATACAGCTGTACTGAGCAGTGTATCTGGGAGCCCAGCACCACAATGAGATAAACCACTTATACAGCAGTACTGAGCAGTGTATGTGGGAGCCCAGCACCACAATGAGATAAACCACTTATACAGCAGTACTGAGCTATGTATCTGGGAGCCCAGCACCACAATAAGATAAACCACTTATACAGCAGTACTGAGCAGTGTATGTGGGAGCCCAGCACCACAATGAGTTAAACCACTTATACAGCAGTACTGAGCAATGTATCTGGGAGCCCAGCACCACAATGAGATAAACCACTTATACAGCAGTACTGAGCAGTGTATGTGGGAGCCCAGCACCGCAGTGAGATACATTGCTCAGTACTGCTGTATAAGTGGTTTATCTCACTGTGGTGCTGGGCTCCCACATACACTGCTCAGTACTGCTGTATAAGTGGTTTATGTGGGAGCCCAGCACCACAATGAGATAAACCACTTATACAGCAGTACTGAGCAGTGTATGTGGGAGCCCAGCACCGCAGTGAGATAAACCACTTATACAGCAGTACTGAGCAATGTATCTGGGAGCCGAGCACCACAATGAGATAAACCACTTATACAGCAGTACTGAGCAGTATATATGGGAGCCCAGCACCACAATGAGATAAACCACTTATACAGCTGTACTGAGCAGTGTATGTGGGAGCCCAGCACCACAATGAGATAAACCACTTATACAGCAGTACTGAGCAGTGTATGTGGGAGCACAGCACCACAGTGAGATAAACCACTTATACAGCAGTACTGAGCAGTGTAAGTGGGAGCACAGCACCACAATGAGATAAACCACTTATACAGCAGTACTGAGCAGTGTATGTGGGAGCACAGCACCACAATGAGATAAACCACTTATACAGCAGTACTGAGCAATGTATCTGGGAGCCCAGCACCACAATGAGATAAACCACTATTACAGCAGTACTGAGCAGTGTATGTGGGAGCACAGCACCACAGTGAGATAAACCACTTATACAGCAGTACTGAGCAGTGTATGTGGGAGCACAGCACCACAATGAGATAAACCACTTATACAGCAGTACTGAGCAATGTATCTGGAAGCCCAGCACCACAATGAGATAAACCACTTATACAGCAGTACTGAGCAGAGTATCTGGGAGCCCAGCACCACAATGAGTTAAACCACTTTTACAGCAGTACTGAGCAATGTATCTGGGAGCCCAGCACCACAATGAGATAAACCACTTATACAGCAGTACTGAGCAGTGTATGTGGGAGCCCAGCACCGCAGTGAGATAAATCACTATTACAGCAGTACTGAGCAGTGTATATGGGAGCCCAGCTTCACAATGAGATAAACCACTTATGCAGCAGTACTGAGCAGTGTATGTGGGAGCCCAGCACCACAATGAGATAAACCACTTATACAGCTGTACTGAGCAGTTTATCTGGGAGCCCAGCACCACAATGAGATAAACCACTTATACAGCAGTACTGAGCAGTGTATGTGGGAGCCCAGCACCACAATGAGATAAACCACTTATACAGCAGTACTGAGCTATGTATCTGGGAGCCCAGCACCACAATAAGATAAACCACTTATACAGCAGTACTGAGCAGTGTATGTGGGAGCCCAGCACCACAATGAGTTAAACCACTTATACAGCAGTACTGAGCAATGTATCTGGGAGCCCAGCACCACAATGAGATAAACCACTTATACAGCAGTACTGAGCAGTGTATGTGGGAGCCCAGCACCGCAGTGAGATAAACCACTTATACAGCAGTACTGAGCAGTGTATGTGGGAGCCCAGCACCACAATGAGATAAACCACTTATACAGCAGTACTGAGCAGTGTATGTGGGAGCCCAGCACCGCAGTGAGATAAACCACTTATACAGCTGTACTGAGCAGTGTATGTGGGAGCCCAGCACCACAATGAGATAAACCACTTATACAGCAGTACTGAGCAGTGTATGTGGGAGCACAGCACCACAGTGAGATAAACCACTTATACAGCAGTACTGAGCAGTGTATGTGGGAGCCCAGCACCACAATGAGATAAATCACTTATACAGCAGTACTGAGCAGTGTATGTGGGAGCACAGCACCACAATGAGATAAACCACTTATACAGCAGTACTGAGCAGTGTATGTGGGAGCACAGCACCACAATGAGATAAACCACTTATACAGCAGTACTGAGCAATATATCTGGGAGCCCAGCACCACAATGAGATAAACCACTATTACAGCAGTACTGAGCAGTGTGTGTGGGAGCACAGCACCACAGTGAGATAAACCACTTATACAGCAGTACTGAGCAGTGTATGTGGGAGCCCAGCACCACAATGAGATAAACCACTTATACATCAGTACTGAGCAGTGTATGTGGGAGCACAGCACCACAATGAGATAAACCACTTATACAGCAGTACTGAGCAATATATCTGGGAGCCCAGCACCACAATGAGATAAACCACTATTACAGCAGTACTGAGCAGTGTATGTGGGAGCACAGCACCACAGTGAGATAAACCACTTATACAGCAGTACTGAGCAGTGTATCTGGGAGCCCAGCACCACAATGAGATAAACCACTTATACAGCAGTACTGAGCAGTGTATGTGGGAGCCCAGCACCACAATGAGTTAAACCACTTATACAGCAGTACTGAGCAGTGTATGTGGGAGCCCAGCACCACAATGAGATAAACCACTTATACAGCAGTACTGAGCAGTGTATGTGGGAGCCCAGCACCCCAATGAGATAAACCACTTATACAGCAGTACTGAGCAGTGTATGTGGGAACCCAGCACCGCAGTGAGATAAATCACTATTACAGCAGTACTGAGCAGTGTATATGGGAGCCCAGCTTCACAATGAGATAAACCACTTATGCAGCTGTACTGAGCAGTGTATGTGGGAGCCCAGCACCACAATGAGATAAACCACTTATACAGCAGTACTGAGCAGTGTATGTGGGAGCCCAGCACCTCAATGAGATAAACCACTTATACAGCAGTACTGAGCAATGTGTCTGGGAGCCCAGCACCACAATGAGATAAACCACTTATACAGCAGTACTCAGCAATGTATCTGGGAGCCCAGCACCGCAGCGAGATAAACCACTTATACAGCAGTACTGAGCAATGTATCTGAGAGCCCTACACCGCAGTGAGATAAACCACTTATACAGCAGTGCTGAGCAGTGTATGTGGGAGCCCAGCACCGCAGTGAGATAAATCACTATTACAGCAGTACTGAGCAGTGTATATGGGAGCCCAGCACCACAATGAGATAAACCACTTATACAGCAGTACTGAGCAGTGTATATGGGAGCCCAGCACCACAATGAGATAAACCACTTATACAGCTGTACTGAGCAGTGTATGTGGGAGCCCAGCACCACAATGAGATAAACCACTTATACAGCTGTACTGAGCAGTGTATCTGGGAGCCCAGCACCACAATGAGATAAACCACTTATACAGCAGTACTGAGCAGTGTATGTGGGAGCCCAGCACCAAAATGAGATAAACCACTTATACAGCAGTACTGAGCTATGTATCTGGGAGCCCAGCACCACAATAAGATAAACCACTTATACAGCAGTACTGAGCAGTGTATGTGGGAGCCCAGCACCACAATGAGTTAAACCACTTATACAGCAGTACTGAGCAATGTATCTGGGAGCCCAGCACCACAATGAGATAAACCACTTATACAGCAGTACTGAGCAGTGTATGTGGGAGCCCAGCACCGCAGTGAGATACATTGCTCAGTACTGCTGTATAAGTGGTTTATCTCACTGTGGTGCTGGGCTCCCACATACACTGCTCAGTACTGCTGTATAAGTGGTTTATGTGGGAGCCCAGCACCACAATGAGATAAACCACTTATACAGCAGTACTGAGCAGTGTATGTGGGAGCCCAGCACCGCAGTGAGATAAACCACTTATACAGCAGTACTGAGCAATGTATCTGGGAGCCGAGCACCACAATGAGATAAACCACTTATACAGCAGTACTGAGCAGTATATATGGGAGCCCAGCACCACAATGAGATAAACCACTTATACAGCTGTACTGAGCAGTGTATGTGGGAGCCCAGCACCACAATGAGATAAACCACTTATACAGCAGTACTGAGCAGTGTATGTGGGAGCACAGCACCACAGTGAGATAAACCACTTATACAGCAGTACTGAGCAGTGTAAGTGGGAGCACAGCACCACAATGAGATAAACCACTTATACAGCAGTACTGAGCAGTGTATGTGGGAGCACAGCACCACAATGAGATAAACCACTTATACAGCAGTACTGAGCAATGTATCTGGGAGCCCAGCACCACAATGAGATAAACCACTATTACAGCAGTACTGAGCAGTGTATGTGGGAGCACAGCACCACAGTGAGATAAACCACTTATACAGCAGTACTGAGCAGTGTATGTGGGAGCACAGCACCACAATGAGATAAACCACTTATACAGCAGTACTGAGCAGTGTATGTGGGAGCACAGCACCACAATGAGATAAACCACTTATACAGCAGTACTGAGCAGTGTATATGGGAGCCCAGCACCACAATGAGATAAACCACTTATACAGCAGTACTGAGCAATGTATCTGGGAGCCCAGCACCACAATGAGATAAAAAACTTATACAGCAGTACTGAGCAGTGTATGTGGGAGCCCAGCACCACAATGAGATAAACCACTTATACAGCAGTACTGAGCAATGTATCTGGGAGCCCAGCACCACAATGAGATAAACCACTTATACAGTAGTACTGAGCAATGTATCTGGGAGCCCAGCACCGCAGTGAGATAAACCACTTATACAGCAGTACTGAGCAATGTATGTGGGAGCCCAGCACCACAATGAGATAAACCACTTATACAGCAGTACTGAGCAGTGTATCTGGGAGCCCAGCACCACAATGAGTTAAACCACTTATACAGCAGTACTGAGCAGTGTATGTGGGTGCCCAGCACCGCAGTGAGATAAATCACTATTACAGCAGTACTGAGCAGTGTATATGGGAGCCCAGCTTCACAATGAGATAAACGACTTATACAGCAGTACTGAGCAGTGTATGTGGGAGCCCAGCACCACAATGAGATAAACCACTTATACAGCAGTACTGAGCAGTGTATGTGGGAGCCCAGCACCTCAATGAGATAAACCACTTATACAGCAGTACTGAGCAATGTATCTGGGAGCCCAGCACCACAATGAGATAAACCACTTATACAGCAATACTGAGCAATGTATCTGGGAGCCCAGCACCACAATGAGATAAACCACTTATACAGCAGTACTGAGCAGTGTATGTGGGAGCCCAGCACCACAATGAGTTAAACCACTTATACAGCAGTACTGAGCAATGTATCTGGGAGCCCAGCACCACAATGAGATAAACCACTTATACAGCAGTACTGAGCAGTGTATGTGGGAGCCCAGCACCACAGTGAGATAAATCACTATTACAGCAGTACAGAGCAGTGTATATGGGAGCCCAGCACCACAG
The DNA here is from genome assembly GCF_046119375.1 of Phyllobates terribilis. Lineage (NCBI taxonomy): Eukaryota > Metazoa > Chordata > Amphibia > Anura > Dendrobatidae > Phyllobates > Phyllobates terribilis. The sequence goes on along the minus strand of NW_027362767.1, from coordinate 462,498,515 downwards.
TGAGATAAACCACTTATACAGCAGTACTGAGCAGTGTATGTGGGAGCCCAGCACCACAATGAGATAAACCACTTATACAGCAGTACTGAGCAGTGTATGTGGGAGCCCAGCACAACAATGAGATAAACCACTTATACAGCAGTACTGAGCAATGTATCTGGGAGCCCAGCACCACAATGAGATAAACCACTTATACAGCGTACTGAGCAATGTATCTGGAAGCCCAGCACCACAATGAGATAAACCATTTATACAGCAGTACTGAGCAATGTATCTGGGAGCCCAGCACCACAATTAGATAAACCACTTATACAGCAGTACTGAGCAATGTATCTGGAAGCCCAGCACCACAATGAGATAAACCACTTATACAGCAGTACTGAGCAGTGTATCTGGGAGCCCAGCACCACAATGAGTTAAACCACTTTTACAGCAGTACTGAGCAATGTATCTGGGAGCGCAGCACCACAATGAGATAAACCACTTATACAGCAGTACTGAGCAGTGTATGTGGGAGCCCAGCACAGCAGTGAGATAAATCACTATTACAGCAGTACTGAGCAGTGTATATGGGAGCCCAGCTTCACAATGAGATAAACCACTTATACAGCAGTACTGAGCAGTGTATGTGGGAGCCCAGCACCACAATGAGATAAACCACTTATACAGCAGTACTGAGCAATGTATCTGGGAGCCCAGCACCGCAGTGAGATAAACCACTTATACAGCAGTACTGAGCAATGTATCTGAGAGCCCTACACCGCAGTGAGATAAACCACTTATACAGCAGTGCTGAGCAGTGTATGTGGGAGCCCAGCACCGCAGTGAGATAAATCACTATTACAGCAGTACTGAGCAGTGTATATGGGAGCCCGGCACCACAATGAGATAAACCACTTATACAGCAGTGCTGAGCAGTGTATATGGGAGCCCAGCACCACAATGAGATAAACCACTTATACAGCTGTACTGAGCAGTGTATGTGGGAGCCCAGCACCACAATGAGATAAACCACTTATACAACTGTACTGAGCAGTGTATCTGGGAGCCCAGCACCACAATGAGATAAACCACTTATACAGCAGTACTGAGCAGTGTATGTGGGAGCCCAGCACCACAATGAGATAAACCACTTATACAGCAGTACTGAGCAATGTATCTGGGAGCCCAGCACCACAATAAGATAAACCACTTATACAGCAGTACTGAGCAGTGTATGTGGGAGCCCAGCACCACAATGAGTTAAACCACTTATACAGCAGTACTGAGCAATGTATCTGGGAGCCCAGCACCACAATGAGATAAACCACTTATACAGCAGTACTGAGCAGTGTATGTGGGAGCCCAGCACCGCAGTGAGATAAACCACTTATACAGCAGTACTGAGCAGTGTATGTGGGAGCCCAGCACCACAATGAGATAAACCACTTATACAGCAGTACTGAGCAGTGTATGTGGGAGCCCAGCACCGCAGTGAGATAAACCACTTATACAGCAGTACTGAGCAATGTATCTGGGAGCCGAGCACCACAATGAGATAAACCACTTATACAGCAGTACTGAGCAGTATATATGGGAGCCCAGCAACACAATGAGATAAACCACTTATACAGCTGTACTGAGCAGTGTATGTGGGAGCCCAGCACCACAATGAGATAAACCACTTATACAGCAGTACTGAGCAGTGTATGTGGGAACACAGCACCACAGTGAGATAAACCACTTATACAGCAGTACTGAGCAGTGTATGTGGGAGCACAGCACCACAATGAGATAAACCACTTATACAGCAGTACTGAGCAGTGTATGTGGGAGCACAGCACCACAATGAGATAAACCACTTATACAGCAGTACTGAGCAATGTATCTGGGAGCCCAGCACCACAATGAGATAAACCACTATTACAGCAGTACTGAGCAGTGTATGTGGGAGCACAGCACCACAGTGAGATAAACCACTTATACAGCAGTACTGAGCAGTGTATGTGGGAGCACAGCACCACAATGAGATAAACCACTTATACAGCAGTACTGAGCAGTGTATGTGGGAGCACAGCACCACAATGAGATAAACCACTTATACAGCAGTACTGAGCAGTGTATATGGGAGCCCAGCACCACAATGAGATAAACCACTTATACAGCAGTACTGAGCAATGTATCTGGGAGCCCAGCACCACAATGAGATAAACCACTTATACAGCAGTACTGAGCAGTGTATGTGGGAGCCCAGCACCACAATGAGATAAACCACTTATACAGCAGTACTGAGCAATGTATCTGGGAGCCCAGCACCACAATGAGATAAACCACTTATACAGCAGTACTGAGCAGTGTATATGGGAGCCCAGCACCACAATGAGATAAACCACTTATACAGCAGTACTGAGCAGTGTATCTGGGAGCCCAGCACCACAATGAGATAAACCACTTATACAGCAGTACTGAGCAATGTATCTGGGAGCCCAGCACCACAATGAGATAAACCACTTATACAGCAGTACTGAGCAGTGTATCTGGGAGCCCAGCACCACAATGAGTTAAACCACTTATACAGCAGTACTGAGCAGTGTATGTGGGTGCCCAGCACCGCAGTGAGATAAATCACTATTACAGCAGTTCTGAGCAGTGTATATGGGAGCCCAGCTTCACAATGAGATACACTGCTCAGTACCGCTGTATGAGTGGTTTATGTGGGAGCCCAGCACCACAATCAGATAAACCACTTATACAGCAGTACTGTGCAGTGTATCTTATTGTGAAGCTGGGCTCCCATGTACACTGCTCAGTACTGCTGTATAAGTGGTTTATCTCATTGTGGTGCTGGGCTCCCACATACACTGCTCAGTACTGCTGTATAAGTGGTTTATCTCATTGTGGTGCTGGGCTCCCACATACATTGCTCAGTACTGCTGTATAAGTGGTTTATCTCATTGTGGTGCTGGGCTCCCATATACACTGCTCAGTACTGCTGTATAAGTGGTTTATCTCATTGTGGTGCTGGGCTCCCAGATACACTGCTCAGTACTGCTGTATAAGTGGTTTATCTCATTGCGGTGCTGGGCTCCCAGATACATTGCTCAGTACTGCTGTATAAGTGGTTTATCTCATTGTGGTGCTGGGCTCCCATATACGCTGCTCAGTACTGCGGTATAAGTTGTTTATCTCATTGTGGTGCTGGGCTCCCACATACACTGCTCAGTACTGCTGTATAAGTGGTTTATCTCATTGTGGTGCTGGGCTCCCATATACACTGCTCAGTACTGCTGTATAAGTGGTTTATCTCATTGTGGTGCTGGGCTCCAACATACATTGCTCAGTACTGCTGTATAACTGGTTTATCTCATTGTGGTGCTGGGCTCCCATATACACTGCTCAGTACTGCTGTATAAGTGGTTTATCTCATTGTGGTGCTCGGCTCCCATATACACTGCTCAGTACTGCTGTATAAGTGATTTATCTCATTGTGGTGCTGGGCTCCCAGATACACTGCTCAGTACTGCTGTATAAGTGGTTTATCTCATTGTGGTGCTGGGCTCCCACATACACTGCTCAGTACTGCTGTATAAGTGGTTTATCTCATTGTGGTGCTGGGCTCCCACATACATTGCTCAGTACTGCTGTATAAGTGGTTTATCTCATTGTGGTGCTGGGCTCCCATATACACTGCTCAGTACTGCTGTATAAGTGGTTTATCTCATTGTGGTGCTCGGCTCCCATATACACTGCTCAGTACTGCTGTATAAGTGATTTATCTCATTGTGGTGCTGGGCTCCCAGATACACTGCTCAGTACTGCTGTATAAGTGGTTTATCTCATTGTGGTGCTGGGCTCCCACATACATTGCTCAGTACTGCTGTATAAGTGGTTTATCTCATTGTGGTGCTGGGCTCCCATATACACTGCTCAGTACTGCTGTATAAGTGGTTTATCTCATTGTGGTGCTCGGCTCCCATATACACTGCTCAGTACTGCTGTATAAGTGGTTTATCTCATTGTGGTGCTGGGCTCCCATATACACTGCTCAGTACTGCGGTATAAGTGGTTTATCTCATTGTGGTGCTGGGCTCCCATATACACTGCTCAGTACTGCGGTATAAGTGGTTTATCTCATTGTGGTGCTGGGCTCCCACATACACTGCTCAGTACTGCTGTATAAGTGGTTTATCTCATTGTGGTGCTGGGCTCCCACATACACTGCTCAGTACTGCTGTATAAGTGGTTTATCTCATTGTGGTGCTGGGCTCCCACATACACTGCTCAGTACTGCTGTATAAGTGGTTTATCTCATTGTGGTGCTGGGCTCCCATATACACTGCTCAGTACTGCTGTATAAGTGGTTTATCTCATTGTGGTGCTGGGCTCCCATATACACTGCTCAGTACTGCTGTATAAGTGGTTTATCTCATTGTGGTGCTGGGCTCCCATATACACTGCTCAGTACTGCTGTATAAGTGGTTTATCTCATTGTGGTGCTGGGCTCCCATATACACTGCTCAGTACTGCTGTATAAGTGGTTTATCTCATTGTGGTGCTGGGCTCCCAGATACACTGCTCAGTACTGCTGTATAAGTGATTTATCTCATTGCGGTGCTGGGCTCCCAGATACATTGCTCAGTACAGCTGTATAAGTGGTTTATCTCATTGTGGTGCTGGGCTCCCACATACACTGCTCAGTACAGCTGTATAAGTGGTTTATCTCATTGTGGTGCTGGGCTCCCACATACACTGCTCAGTACTGCTGTATAAGTGATTTATCTCATTGCGGTGCTGGGCTCCCAGATACACTGCTCAGTACTGCTGTATAAGTGGTTTATCTCATTGTGGTGCTGGGCTCCCAGATACACTGCTCAGTACTGCTGTATAAGTGATTTATCTCATTGCGGTGCTGGGCTCCCAGATACATTGCTCAGTACAGCTGTATAAGTGGTTTATCTCATTGTGGTGCTGGGCTCCCACATACACTGCTCAGTACTGCTGTATAAGTGGTTTATCTCATTGTGGTGCTGGGCTCCCACATACACTGCTCAGTACTGCTGTATAAGTGGTTTATCTCATTGTGGTGCTGTGCTCCCACATACACTGCTCAGTACTGCTGTATAAGTGGTTTATCTCATTGTGGTGCTGTGCTCCCACTTACACTGCTCAGTACTGCTGTATAAGTGGTTTATCTCACTGTGGTGCTGTGCTCCCACATACACTGCTCAGTACTGCTGTATAAGTGGTTTATCTCATTGTGGTGCTGGGCTCCCAGATACATTGCTCAGTACTGCTGCATAAGTGGTTTATCTCATTGTGGTGCTGGGCTCCCACATACACTGCTCAGTACTGCTGTATAAGTGATTTATCTCATTGCGGTGCTGGGCTCCCAGATACATTGCTCAGTACAGCTGTATAAGTGATTTATCTCATTCTGGTGCTGGGCTCCCATATATACTGCTCAGTACAGCTGTATAAGTGATTTATCTCATTCTGGTGCTGGGCTCCCATATACACTGCTCAGTACTGCTGTATAAGTGGTTTATCTCATTGTGGTGCTGGGCTCCCATATACATTGCTCAGTACTGCTGTATAAGTGGTTTATCTCATTGTGGTGCTGTGCTCCCACATACACTGCTCAGTACTGCTGTATAAGTGGTTTATCTCATTGTGGTGCTCGGCTCCCATATACACTGCTCAGTACTGCTGTATAAGTGGTTTATCTCATTGTGGTGCTGGGCTCCCATATACACTGCTCAGTACTGCTGTATAAGTGGTTTATCTCATTGTGGTGCTGGGCTCCCATATACACTGCTCAGTACTGCTGTATAAGTGGTTTATCTCATTGTGGTGCTCGGCTCCCATATACATTGCTCAGTACTGCTGTATAAGTGGTTTATCTCATTGTGGTGCTGGGATCTCAGATACATTGCTCAGTACTGCTGTATAAGTGGTTTATCTTGAGCACAGCACCTCATTGAGATAAAACACTTGGTAAAAGCATCAGCAGCATGGAGAACATTATACAAAAATACCGAGCAGTGTAGTTGTATGTTCAGCTCTGAGTTGAAGTAAAACACTTACTAGAAAACAGCAACTTGGGTCTGTGTGTGTCTATGCCTGTCTCAATCAGGTCTTGGCTTTAATATGAAGCTGTAATGTGATCCTTCAGTGAGCTGACAGTCTGTCTTGTCTGTTGGTGGATGGTTTTGATGTTTTTTATAGTGAATGATGAGTTCAGTAGGCAGAGGGGAGACGAAGTGGCTCATAAATGGAGAAAGGGTGAGATTTATCTGATATGTTACAAAGTATCTTATATTCTCTTATGCTATAGATTTATGTATAATCTGTAGAAACGACGGTGACTGTTGCAGTTTATACGAGTTTCCTATTGGATAAAATCTATAGAGCTTCATTACAATAAATTGTGTCGTTCTGCGAGGATCAGGTGTAATCCACAGGGAAGCTGACCATCAGTGTTCACTTCCCTGCAGCGCCACCACAGGGAGAATGAAGCATTACATGAGGCCTATTGATTTCATTGGGCGAGATGCTCTTCATGGCCATCGCCGTCCTGGTTTATTAGAGGAGGTCCTGAGTGGGGGGCTCTGTTAGTTTGGATTTTGCTGGTGGAGTAAATCTGGTTTCTAGAACAGTTTAAATGTTGACGTTTAGAAGAAAAGACAAAGTCTTAGCCCAAGACATTCCCCTTCAATTATGGCTTCTGCTCGGTCCAAATATATAAGGGGTCCCCACTGTTCCGAGACCCTTCCAACAAACGAGGCTCTGAATTCAGAGCTGTCCGAGCTCTACGTTGCCCTCGGGGTTTTGGGTGATGATGGAGGCTGATTCCGGCTTTCCACACTCCTTCCATCCTATAGATCCCGAGAGAAGTGCAGCATTATAGGAATAAGATGAAAGCGGCTCCGCATCCCCCCCAGCGCCGCTCCGCATCCCCCCCAGCGCCGCTCCGTCACCCGGACAGCGCAGGGTTCAGCATCTGCTCAGACCCTGTGGCCGGGGGCAGGACCCTCAGAGCCCCTCGTGCTTAGTGTGATCTTATCAGGCTATTGCACATCCAGGGATCAAGCTCCATTGATCTGGGCCCCTCTGCTCCCTAGGGCCCAGAGCCGCAGGGGCCGTCTACATGACATATAGCTTCTGCAATAGGAAGCAGCATCTCCGCTCCTGGACGACGGTATCTGTGGACCGCATGTCAGGTGGCGACATAATCGGATTGTTGTGATGTACAACTTTGATATTAGAGAACCGGATCCAATACCAAGAAACAAGCAGAGAGCGCTGACCCCGCGCAGCCCGGAGAAGCCCCCAGACGAAGCCGGAAATGAAGCCTCTTATAGCGAAACAACATTTTATGGACGAGTTTATGGCGAGAAGGAGGAAATTATCCAACTGGGGAAAAGTCTCAGCCAAGAGGCAAAAGTCCGCAGAACCGAGAGACGAAGACCACTGAGCACGGTTATCTGTCTGTGTATTATCTATTATCTATCTATTATCTATCTATTATCTATCATCTATCTATCATCTATCTATTATCTATCTATTATCTATCTATTATTTATCTATTATCTATCTATTATCTATCATCTATCTATTATCTATTATCTATCTATTATCTATCTATCATCTATTATCTATTATCTATCATCTATCTATTATCTATCTATCATCTATCTATTATCTATCATCTATCTATTATCTATTATCTATCTATTATCTATCATCTATCTATTATCTATTATCTATTATCTACTTATTATCTATCTATTATCTATCATCTATCTATTATCTATTATCTATCTATTATCTATCTATTATCTATCTATTATCTATTATCTATCTATTATCTATCTATCATCTATTATCTATTATCTATCATCTATCTATTATCTATCTATTATCTATCTATCATCTATCTATTATCTATCTATTATCTATCATCTATCTATTATCTATTATCTATCTATTATCTATCTATCATCTATTATCTATTATCTATCATTTATCTATTATCTATCTATCATCTATCTATTATCTATCATCTATCTATTATCTATTATCTATCTATTATCTATCTATCATCTATTATCTATTATCTATCATCTATCTATTATCTATCTATTATCTATCTATTATCTATCATCTATCTATTATCTATCTATCATCTATCGTATCATCTATCTATTATCTATTATCTATCATCTATTATCTATTATCTATATATTATCTATCATCTATCTATTATCTATTATCTATCTATTATCTATCATCTATCTATCATCTATCTATTATCTATCATCTATCTATTATCTATTATCTATCATCTATCTATTATCTATTATCTATCATCTATCTATTATCTATTATCTATCATCTATCTATTATCTATCATCTATCTATTATCTATTATCTATCTATTATCTATCTATCATCTATTATCTATCATCTATCTATTATCTATCATCTATCTATTATCTATTATCTATCTATCATCTATCTATCTATTATCTATCATCTATTATCTATTATCTATCTATTATCTGACATCTATCTATTATCTATCTATTATCTAGCTATTATCTATCTATTATCTATCATCTATCTATTATCTATCTATTATCTATCTATCATCTATCTATCATCTATCTATTATCTATCATCTATTATCTATTGTCTATCATCTATCTATTATCTATCTATTATCTATCTATTATCTATCTATTATCTATTATCTATCTATTATCTATTATCTATCTATTATCTATCTATTATCTATCATCTATCTATCATCTATCTATCATCTATTATCTATCTATTATCTATCTATTATCTATCTATCATCTATTATCTATCTATTATCTATCTATCTATTATCTATCTATCATCTATCATCTATCTATCATCTATCTATTATCTATCTATTATCTATTATCTATCTATTATCTATTATCTATCTATTATCTATTATCTATCTATTATCTATCTATTATCTATCTATCATCTATCTATTATCTATCATCTATCTATTATCTATCTATTATCTATCATCTATCTATTATCTATCTATCATCTATCTATCATCTATTATCTATTATCTATCTATTATCTGACATCTATCTATTATCTATCTATTATCTATCTATTATCTATCATCTATCTATTATCTATCTATTATCTATCTATCATCTATCTATCATCTATCTATTATCTATCATCTATTATCTATTATCTATCATCTATCTATTATCTATCATCTATCTATTATCTATATATTATCTATCTATTATCTATTATCTATCTATTATCTATTATCTATCATCTATCTATTATCTATCTATTATCTATCATCTATCTATCATCTATCTATCATCTATCTATCATCTATTATCTATCTATCATCTATCTATTATCTATTATCTATCTATTATCTATCTATTATCTATCTATCATCTATTATCTATCTATCATCTATCTATCATCTATCTATTATCTATCTATTATCTATTATCTATCTATTATCTATCTATTATCTATTATCTATCATCTATCTATTATCTATCTATTATCTATTATCTATCATCTATGTATTATCTATTATCTATCTATTATCTATCTATTATCTATTATCTATCATCTATGTATTATCTATTATCTATCTATCATCTATCTATTATCTATCTATCATCTATCTATCATCTATCTATTATCTATCTATTATCTATCTATTATCTATCTATCATCTATTATCTATCTATTATCTATCTATCATCTATCTATTATCTATCATCTATCTATCATCTATCTATTATCTATCTATTATCTATCTATCATCTATCTATTATCTATCATCTATCTATTATCTATCTATCATCTATCTATTATCTATCTATTATCTATCTATTATCTATCTATTATCTATTATCTATCTATCATCTATTATCTATCTATTATCTATCATCTATCTATTATCTATCTATTATCTATTATCTATCATCTATCTATCATCTATCTATTATCTATCTGTATATTATCTATCATCTATCTATCATCTATCTATAATCTATCTATTATCTATCTATCTATCATCTATCTATTATATATCTATCATCTATTATCTATCTATCATCTATCTATTATCTATTTATCATCTATCTATTATCTATCTATTATCTATCTATTATCTATCTATCATCTATCATCTATCTATTATCTATCTATCATCTATTATCTATCTATCATCTATCTATCATCTATCTATTATCTATCTATTATCTATCTATCATCTATCTATTATCTATCTATTATCTATCATCTATTATCTATCTATCATCTATCTATCATCTATTATCTATCTATCTATCATCTATTATCTATCATCTATCTATTATCGATCTATCTATTATCTATTATCTATCTATTATCTATCTATTATCTATCTATTATCTATCATCTATCTATCATCTATCTATTATCTATCTATCATCTATCTATTATCTATCTATTATCTATCATCTATCTATTATCTATCTATCATCTATCTATTATCTATGCGTGGCTGCACAATGGACAGGATCAGACGGCACGGCGTGGCTGCACAATGGACAGGATCAGACGGCACGGCGTGGCTGCACAATGCACAGGATCAGACAGCACGGCGTGGCTGAACAACGGACAGGATCAGACGGCACTTCGTCGCTGCACAATGGACAGCTTCAGACGGCGCGGTGTGGCTGCACAATGGACAGGATCAGACGGCACTTCGTCGCTGCACAATGGACAGGATCAGACGGCGCGGTGTGGCTGCACAATGGACAGGATCAGCCAGCACGGCGTGGCTGAACAACGGACAGGATCAGACGGCACTTCGTCGCTGCACAATGGACAGCTTCAGACGGCGCGGTGTGGCTGCACAATGGACAGGATCAGACGGCGCGGTGTGGCTGAACAACGGATAGGATCAGACGGCACTTCGTCGCTGCACAATGGACAGCTTCAGACGGCGCGGTGTGGCTGCACAATGGACAGGATCAGACGGCGCGGTGTGGCTGCACAATGGACAGGATCAGACGGCACGGTGTGGCTGCACAATGGACAGGATCAGACGGCGCGGTGTGGCTGCACAATGCACAGGATCAGACAGCACGGTGTGGCTGAACAATGGACAGGATCAGACGGCGCCGTGTGGCTGCACAATGGACGGGATCAGACAGCACGGTGTGGCTGCACAATGGATAGGATCAGACGGCGCGGAGAGGCTGCACAATGGACGGGATCAGACAGCACGGCGTGGCTGCACAATGGACAGGATCAGCCAGCACGGCGTGGCTGCACAACGGACAGGATCAAACGGCACGGCGTGGCTGCACAATGGACAGCATCAGACGGCGCGGTGTGGCTGCACAATGGACAGGATCAGACGGCGCGGTGTGGCTGCACAATGGACGAGATCAGACGGCACGGTGTGGCTGCACAATGGACAGGATCAGACGGCGCGGTGTGGCTGCACAATGGACAGGATCAGACGGCGCGGTGTGGCTGCACAATGGACAGGATCAGACGGCGCGGTGTGGCTGCACAATGCACAGGATCAGACAGCACGGCGTGCCTGCACAATGGACGGGATCAGACAGCACGGTGTGGCTGCACAATGCACAGGATCAGACAGCGTGGTGTGGCTGCACAATGGACAGGATCAGACGGCGCGGTGTGGCTGCACAATGCACAGGATCAGCCAGCACGGCGTGGCTGAACAACGGACAGGATCAGACGGCACGGCGTCGCTGCACAATGGACAGCATCAGACGGCGCGGTGTGGCTGCACAATGGACAGGATCAGACGGCGCTGTGTGGCTGCAGAATGGACAGGATCAGACGGCGCGGTGTGGCTGCACAATGCACAGGATCAGACAGCACGGCGTGGCTGCACAATGGACAGGATCAGACGGCGCGGTGTGGCTGCACAATGGACGGGATCAGACAGCACGGTGTGGCTGCACAATGGACAGGATCAGCCGGCACGGCGTGGCTGCACAACGGACAGGATCAGATGGCACGGCGTGGCTGCACAATGGACAGCATCAGACGGCGCGGTGTGGCTGCACAATGGACAGGATCAGACGGCGCGGTGTGGCTGCACAATGGACGAGATCAGACGGCACGGTGTGGCTGCACAATGGACAGGATCAGATGGCGCGGTGTGGCTGCACAATGGACAGGATCAGATGGCGCGGTGTGGCTGCACAATGGACAGGATCAGACGGCTCGGTGTGGCTGCACAATGCACAGGATCAGACAGCACGTCGTGGCTGCACAATGCACAGGATCAGACGGCACGGCGTTGCTGCACAATGGACAGGATCAGACGGTACGGCGTGGCTGCACAATGGACAGTATCAGATGGCATGGCGTGGCTGCACAATAGACGGGATCAGACGGTACGGTGTGGCAGCACAATGGATGGGATCAGACCGCACGGCGTGGCTGCACAATGGACAGGATGAGACAGCACGGCATGGCTGCACAATGGACAGGATCAGACGGCACGGTGTGGCTGCACAATGGACAGGATCAGACGGTACGGCGTGGCTGCACAATGGACAGTATCAGATGGCATGGCGTGGCTGCACAATAGACGGGATCAGACGGTACGGTGTGGCAGCACAATGGATGGGATCAGACGGCACGGCGTGGCTGCACAATGGACAGGATGAGACAGCACGGCATGGCTGCACAATGGACAGGATCAGACTGCACGGTGTGGCTGCACAATGGACAGGATCAGACGGCACGGCGTGGCTGCGCAATGGACAGCATCAGATGGCACGGCGTGGCTGCACAATGGACAGGATGAGACAGCACGGTGTGGCTGCACAATGGACAGGATCAGACGGCACGGTGTGGCTGCACAATGGACAGGATCAGACGGCACGGTGTGGCTGCGCAATGGACAGGATCAGACGGCACGGCGTGGCTGCACAATGAACGGGATCAGACGACACGGCGTGGCAGCACAATGGACAGGATCAGACGGCGCGGTGTGGCTGCACAATGGACGGGATCAGACAGCACGGCGTGGCTGCACAATGGACAGGATCAGACGGCGCGGAGTGGCTGCACAATGGACGGGATCAGACAGCACGGCGTGGCTGCACAGTGAGTGAGATCAGATGGCACAGCGTGGCTGCACAATGGACGGGATAAGATGGCACAGTGTGGCTGCATGGCGTGGCATAAACCGGACACTGCCACCAGAATTGGATGAATAACAATAAAGATCAATCAGGATGAAGCATTGCGGGTGTCAGCTCCGCGTTATGTCAAGACTTCTGCTTGCTGTCAGTAAATGAAAACTATTTACATTCAGAACTGTTCAGTGCTGACATTACTGGAAGCTGAGGGTTTGTTACACTTGCATCCAGTCCAGACAATCCTCTGTCAGCTGAATAAGCAACAAAATAATTCTCTGTGTCCTGATAGTTTGTTACAATGTATCAGGAATCAGAATTGTACCAAAAGTTTGTGAGAAGTTTTAGGTCTGCACAAGTTTTCAACCTCGGGATGGAAGCTAGAATGTTCCCATTCATTGACAGAAAGCAGAAATGTTGCAACTTCTGAAGAACTGAAGCATAAAAGGAACATTTCTTATTGTGCTTGTGCAAAATTGTTATTTTTATGCACATTGCAACTTGCTTGTCGCAAATACCTGAGCTAAATTCATCAAAGTTTTGCTCAATTTGTTACACAAGTTCTTAGTACTGATGTCAAATCTTAAAAAGGATCAGTTCAATGAAACCGTGGTGCCACATGAAAGAAAAGACTTTTTTTTTCTATTTTTTACTACTGCTTTTTTTCTGCAGGTGTTGGCGCCGAAACATGCAATAGTGATCTAGTCTGGTATTGCTGCAGCTTTGTGGCGTTTCCCCTTCTTTTTACATTTTTGGTGTGAATTTGAAGCAAAGTTTTTTTGCTTTTTTATTGCAGAAATGCTGAGAGATAAACCACAGCTGTGTTTTTTTACACATGTTTTTTTTCAACCTTCCCATAGAAGCCAATAGGGGAAAAAACACAATTCTGCAGCGTCCCATGCGCTCGGCTTGTGCTATTAAATGCAGCAAACTTTCAGCACAGAAACCCCACAGCTTTTATGCTTCGTGGGAACATTGCCTTAAAGGAAACATGTCCTCAGGATTTAGCCCTATAAAGACACGGCTATAATGGCGCTGTGACGCTGATTAATAGGATCCCTGATGTGAAGGGATCTGATCAGTGGCTGCTGAATACTCAACTTGCAAAGTATTCAGAAAATGACGTCTTGTGTGCTTCGGGGCTGGACGTGGGGGCAGGGTCCGCTTCTCCTCCTCCGCCCCCCACCAGCCTCTTCTGTTTCTTCTGCAGGTCACTGATTATTCCTTTTTAAAATTCAGCGCCGCCGCCGCAACGCTAAGTCTGCGAACATGAAATATATGAAATCTGCAGAGCATTACTGCTGTAGAAAATAGAAATAACTGAGAAATCTTAGCGCATAAAGTGGCCGATTCATGTGTAGCCGGCAGCCGCGGGAAGGCGTTTCTCACTACCAGGAACCTACCAATGTGAATCCACTCTGACTAATGTCTGCTTGTGTATGGGAAGGTAAGATCCTGCTGCAATTAAAACCGCCTGTGGCCTAGAGGCGGAGTGCTCAGTCTGAGCCTATGCATATAAAGAGTGCTACATTATTTGTTAGTTTTACATGGAGATGGCTACTTTTAATAAGCACCTGTACACACCAGCTTTCTGTTTTGGAAGTGACGGTCAGTTCGTTTCGCTCATTGTGTGGGCGGTGTGTGTGCAGTGGGAGCCGTCGTCCTGTGTGCAGGACTTCAGTAAAATGGTGCCGGCACATGCGCAGGTGGAGATCTCGGCTCTGAACTGAGCGGATCCTTCACATCAGGTATCACATTAATTTGCATCACAGCGCTACTGTCACGCAAGGTGAGATCTGACATCACCCTGACTCCCCTATCATCCCTATATAGGTTCCGCACCTATCATCAAGCTGGAAACCTAATCCCTGACTGCCCCTAGCGATAGGCCCTAGGTAGGGAGGGGACGAGGTGAGCGCTAGTCAGCCCCCACTGAAACTAAAGACGAACAGGTAAACAGACAAGGGAAATACTTAGCTTGGGAAGACATCAGAAAGATCACGACAACTATCCTCCATGGGAAATCCAAGAAGACACTAACCGACTACTAGTACTTCGGGTCTGGACAGAGGAAAATAGAGCTATCATTGGCAACTCTCTGGAGAGACTAAAGGTATTTCAACATCCAGCAAGGGTGTGTAAATTAGCAGCAGAAGGTGGAGGTCACTGCTAGGTCCTAGAGGGAGAAGGATATCATTATATTACAGAGATGAAAAGACCAAGAAGGTGCCTGCAGAGCCAAGTACAATGACCTTCTACAGCTGGATCCAGAACGACTGTCTGTCACACCTGACACACCCGTGACAGCTATTATGGCCATGGCTTTAGTGTATAGGGCTAAATCCTGCTGACAGGTTTCCTTTAAGAAAGGCAATGACCCGGCCGCAGTCCACAACCTCTAAATGAATGTCATGGATTTGACCACTCACTTTCCCACTGGTGGGGTCTTATAGGAGCAGGCGATGCAGAGTCTGCAGCTCGCGGGATGCAGCTATGGGAGTTCGGCAATCGGTGATACATTGTATCGATTGGGATCAGATCACACTGCGTCCTCTTTGTTGCCACCTTTTGGGTGGTGTTCCCTCCTGCACGTGGCTGCTTCGGTGAGTAGGTTTTGCTCCGGTGAGCGGGTTTTGTTCCAGTGAGCGGGTTTTGCTCCTGTGAATGGGTTTTGCTTCGGTGAGTGGGTTTTGCTCCGGTGAGCAGGTTTTGTTCCAGTGAGCGGGTTTTGCTCCTGTGAATGGGTTTCGCTCCGGTGAGTGGGTTTTGCTCTGGTGAGCAGGTTTTCCTCCAGTGAGTGGGTTTTGCTCCGGTGAGTGGGTTTTGCTCCGGTGAGTGGGTTTTGCTCCGGTGAGTGGGTTTTGCTCCGGTGAGTGGGTTTCGCTCTGGTGAGTGGGTTTTGCTCCGGTGAGTGGGTTTCGCTCTGGTGAGTGGGTTTTGCTCCGGTGAGTGGGTTTTGTTCCAGTGAGTGTGTTTTGCTCCTGTGAATGAGTTTTGCTTTATTGAGTGTGTTTTGCTCCGGTGAGCGGGTTTTGAACCGGTGAGCGGGTTTTGCTCCGGTGAGTGGGTTTTGCTCCGGTGAGCGGGTTTTGCTCCGTTGAGTGGGTTTTGCTTCGTTCAGTGGGGTTTGCTTCGGCGAGCGGGTTTTGCTCCGGTGAGCGGGTTTTGCTCCGGTGAGTGGGTTTTGCTTCGGTGAGCGGGTTTTGCTCTGGTGAGCGGGTTTTGCTTCGGTGAGTGGGTTTTGCTTGGGTGAGTGGGTTTTGCTCCGGTGAGCGGGTTTTGCTTCGGTGAGTGGGTTTTGCTTGGGTGAGTGGGTTTTGCTCCAGTGAGCGGGTTTTCCTCCGGTGAGCGGGTTTTCCTCCGGTGAGTGTGTTTTGCTCCGGTGAGTGGGTTGTGTGTGGATTCTGCACTTTTCCTCCGTGGATTTCTTGCGTTTCTCGGCCTCCTCGCCGGCCCGTGAATCACAGATGTAATTAAGGACAGTGAATTACTCTTTTTGTCCTGAGTATAAAATGCCTGGAGCTTATTTTTTTGAGAGCTCCTTATATTTCTGAAGATTAGAATAAAAGTCCTCAAACTACAGACGTCACCATGGAAACCAGAGAGAGCGCGGCGCGGACCTCGCCCAATCACAGCGCTGCCGCCCGAATAAGAAAGAGAAGAAAGCGATTTATTCATTACTTGTTATTTACATCGGAGAACACGAGAGCGAGCGGTCAGCGAGACGAGACCGGCTGAGATACACCGCTCAGCAGGAGGTATCACACGTGACCGGCTGAGATACACCGCTCAGCAGGCAGTATCACACGTGACCGGCTGAGATACACCGCTCAGCAGGAGGTATCACACGTGACCGGCTGAGATACACCGCTCAGCAGGAGGTATCACACGTGACCGGCTGAGATACACCGCTCAGCAGGCGGTATCACACGTGACCGGCTGAGATACACCGCTCAGCAGGAGGTATCACACGTGACCGGCTGAGATACACCGCTCAGCAGGAGGTATCACACGTGACCGGCTGAGATACACCGCTCAGCAGGAGGTATCACACGTGACCGGCTGAGATACACCGCTCAGCAGGAGGTATCACACGTGACCGGCTGAGATACACCGCTCAGCAGGAGGTATCACACGTGACCGGCTGAGATACACCGCTCAGCAGGCGGTATCACACGTGACCGGCTGAGATACACCGCTCAGCGAGACGAGACCGGCTGAGATACACCGCTCAGTGAGACGAGACCGGCTGAGATACACCGCTCAGCAGGAGGTATCACACGTGCCCGGCTGAGATACACCGCTCAACAGGAGGTATCACACGTGACCGGCTGAGATACACCGCTCAGCAGGAGGTATCACACGTGCCCGGCTGAGATACACCGCTCAGCAGGAGGTATCACACGTGACCGGCTGAGATACACCGCTCAGCAGGCGGTATCACACGTGCCCGGCTGAGATACACCGCTCAGCAGGAGGTATCACAAGTGCCCGGCTGAGATACACCGCTCAGCAGGAGGTATCACAAGTGACCGGCTGAGATACACCGCTCAGCAGGAGGTATCACACGTGACCGGCTGAGATACACCGCTCAGCAGGAGGTATCACGCGTGACCGGCTGAGATACACCACTCAGCAGGAGGTATCACACGTGACGGGCTGAGATACACCGCTCAGCAGGAGGTATCACACGAGACCGGCTGAGATACACCGCTCAGCAGGAGGTATCACATGTGACTGGCTGACATACACCGCTCAGCAGGAGGTATCACACGTGACTGGCTGAGATACACCGCTCAGCAGGAGGTATCACACGTGACCGGCTGAGATACACCGCTCAGCCGGAGGTATCACACGTGACCGGCTGAGATACACCGCTCAGCAGGAGGTATCACATGTGACCGGCTGAGATACACCGCTCAGCCGGAGGTATCACACGTGACCGGCTGAGATACACCGCTCAGCCGGAGGTATCACACGTGACCGGCTGAGATACACCGCTCAGCAGGAGGTATCACATGTGACCGGCTGAGATACACCGCTCAGCAGGCGGTATCACACGTGACCAGCTGAGATACACGGCACAGTATAGACTGGGATACACAGCTCAGCAGAGAATATCACACATCAGGGGATTAGATACCCCATGAGCAGATGGTATCACACATCAGAGGATTAGATACATACCACAGACGGTATCACACATCAGAGGATTAGATACATACCACAGACAGTATCACACATCAGAGGATTAGATACATACCACAGACGGTATCACACATCAGAGGATTAGATACATACCACAGACGGTATCACACTTTATTAGCTTTTAATGGCTCTTGTCCTGTTATTCTCGGACTTCTCACTTGTGATGTGGATCCTCCCAGACCCAGTGTGAGTAACGAGGGTCCGCACAGGACTTTCCCCAATGGACACTATTCCTTACAGCTAGAATCCATCCTCCATGTCCGGTCACATCGCGCATGACCTGCTATTAAATCTATGGTAATTTAATCAGATGCGACCTGTGATCAGAAATCCAGTCACGCTGGAGACATGCTGGAGTCATGGTGGAGTCATGCTGGAGTCACACAGGAGTCACGCTGGAGACATGATGGAATCATGGTGGAATCATGGTGGAGTCATGGTGGAGTCATGCTGGAGTCATGGTGGAGTCACACTGGAGTCACGCTGGAGACATGATGGAATCATGGTGGAATCATGGTGGAGTCATGGTGGAGTCATGGTGGAGTCATGCTGGAGTCACACTGGAGTCACGCTGGAGACATGATGGAATCATGGTGGAATCATGGTGGAGTCATGGTGGAGTCATGCTGGAGTCATGGTGGAGTCACACTGGAGTCACGCTGGAGACATGATGGAATCATGGTGGAGTCATGGTGGAGTCATGCTGGAATCATGCTGGAGTCACGCTGAAGTCACGCTGGAGACATGCTGGAGTCACACTGGAGTCACGCTGGAGACATGATGGAATCATGCTGGAGTCACGCTGAAGTCACGCTGGAGACATGCTGGAATCATGGTGGAATCATGGTGGAGTCATGGTGGAGTCATGCTGGAGTCATGGTGGAGTCACACTGGAGTCACGCTGAAGTCACGCTGGAGACATGCTGAAGTCACGCTGGAGTCACGCTGGAGTCACGCTGGAGTCGCGGTGGAGTCATGGTGGAGTCACACTGGAGTCACGCTGAAGTCACGCTGGAGACATGCTGGAGTCATGGAGTCACACTGGAGTCACGCTGAAGTCACGGTGGAGTCATGCTGGAGTCACGCTGGAGTCACGCTGGAGTCGCGGTGGAGTCATGCTGGAGTCACGCTGGAGTCACGCTGGAGTCACGCTGCAGTCATGGTGAAGTCGCGGTGGAGTCACGCTGGAGTCATGGTGGAGTCACGCTGAAGTCACGGTGGAGTCATGCTGGAGTCAAGCTGGAGTCACGCTGTAGTCATGCTGGAGTCATGCTGGAGTCACGCTGGAGTCATGCTGGAGTCATGGTGAAGTCATGGTGAAGTCGCGGTGGAGTCACGCTGGAGTCATGCTGGAGTTGCAGTGGAGTCGTGGTGGAGTCGTGGTGGAGTCTTGGTGGAGTCCCACTGGAGTCGTGGTGAAGTCACGCTGGAGTCATGGTGGCGTCGCGGTGGAGTCACGCTGGAGTCATGGTGGAGTTACGCTGGAGTCATGCTGGAGTCATGTTGAAGTCACGCTGGAGTCTTGGTGGAGTCTTGCAGTCACATTGGAGTCGTGGTGAAATCACGCTGGAGTCATGGTGGAGTCACGCTGGAGTCATGGTGGAGTCACGCTGGAGTCGTGGTGGAGTCACGCTGGAGACACGGTGGAGTTGCAGTGGAGTCATGCTGGAGTCTTGGTGGAGTCACCCTGCAGTCACGCTGGAGTCACGCTGGAGTCGAGGTGGATTCGCGGTGGAGTCGCGATGGAGTCACGCTGGAGTCATGGTGCAGTCATGGTGGGGTCGCGGTGGAGTCACGGTGGAGTTGCAGTGGAGTCGTGCTGGAGTCATGGTGGAATCGTGGTGGAGTCTTGGTGGAGTCACACTGGAGTCGTGGTGAAGTCACGCTGGATCACACTGGAGTCACGCTGGAGTCATGGTGGCGTCGTGGTGGAGTCATGGTGGAGTTGCGATGGAGTCACGCTGGAGACATGTTGGAGTCATGGTGGAGTCGTGGTGGAGTCTTCGTGGAGTCACGCTGGAGTCATGGTGGAGTCCTGGTGGAGTCATGGTGGAGTTGCGGTGGAGTCACGCTGGAGTCGTGGTGGAGTGACGCTGGAGACACGGTTGAGTTGCAGTGGAGTCGTGCTGGAGTCTTGGTAGAGTCACACTGGAGTCACGCTGGAGTCGTGGTGAAGTCACGCTGGAGTCGTGGTGGAGTCACGCTGGAGTCATGCTGGAGTCATGTTGGAGTCACGCTGGAGTCATGCTGGAGTCATGTTGAAGTCACGCTGGAGTCGTGGTGGAGTCTTGGAGTCACACTGGAGTCGTGGTGAAATCACGCTGGAGTCACGGTGGAGTCACGTTGGAGTCACGTTGGAGTCACGGTGGAGTCACGGTGGAGTCATGGTGGAGTCATGGTGGAGTCATGGTGGAGTCGCGGTGGAGTCATGGTGGAGTTGTGGTGGAGTCACGCTGGAGTCGTGGTGGAGTCACGCAGGAGACACGGTGGAGTTGCAGTGGAGTCGTGCTGGAGTCTTGGTGGAGTCACACTGCAGTCACACTGGAGTCACGCTGGAGTTGCGGTGGATTCGCGGTGGAGTCGCGATGGAGTCACGTTGGAGTCATGGTGCAGTCATGGTGGGATCGCGGTGGAGTCACGTGGAGTTGCAGTGGAATCGTGCTGGAGTCATGGTGGAATCGTGGTGGAGTCTTGGTGGAGTCACACTGGAGTCATGGTGAAGTCACACTGGATCACACTGGAATCATGCTGGAGTCATGGTGGCGTCGCGGTGAAGTCACGCTGGAGTCATGGTGGAGTTGCGGTGGAGTCACGCTGGAGACATGTTGGAGTCATGGTGGAGTCGTGGTGGAGTCTTCGTGGAGTTACACTGGAGTCACGCTGGAGTCATGGTGGAGTCATGGTGGAGTCATGGTGGAGTTGCGGTGGAGTCATGCTGGAGTCGTGGTGGAGTCTTGGTGGAGTCACACTGGAGTCGTGGTGAAGTCACGCTGGAGTCGTGGTGGAGTCACGCTGGAGTCACACTGGAGTCGTGGAGAAGTCACACTGGAGTCGTGGAGAAGTCACGCTGGAGTCGTGGTGGAGTCACGGTGAAATCATGGTGGGAATCAGTACATGTGTTGTCGCCGTGTAGCCAGAGACATATTCTTACAGAAGTCTCTAGCATGGATACATTGTGTAGAGCTGGTGAGATAACAAAATGAAGCTAAATGGAAGTTCTTTCTTCCCGACCAAGGAGACGTCATTGTGCAGTCACCTCTGAGGGCCGGTGCTGGAGTCATGGTGGAGTCACGCTGGAGTTGCGGTGGAGTCACCCGGAGTCGTGGTGGAGTCACGCTGGAGACACGGTGGAGTTGCAGTGAAGTCATGCTGGAGTCTTGGTGGAGTCACCCTGCAGTCACGCTGGAGTCACGCTGGAGTCGAGGTGGATTCGCGGTGGAGTCGCGATGGAGTCACGCTGGAGTCATGGTGCAGTCATGGTGGGGTCGCGGTGGAGTCACGGTGGAGTTGCAGTGGAGTCGTGCTGGAGTCATGGTGGAATCGTGGTGGAGTCTTGGTGGAGTCACACTGGAGTCGTGGTGAAGTCACGCTGGATCACACTGGAGTCACGCTGGAGTCATGGTGGCGTCGCGGTGGAGTCACGCTGGAGTCATGGTGGAGTTGCGATGGAGTCACGCTGGAGACATGTTGGAGTCATGGTGGAGTCGTGGTGGAGTCTTCGTGGAGTCACGCTGGAGTCATGGTGGAGTCATGGTGGAGTTGCGGTGGAGTTGCGGTGGAGTCATGCTGGAGTCATGGTGGAGTGACGCTGGAGACACGGTGGAGTTGCAGTGGAGTCGTGCTGGAGTCTTGGTAGAGTCACACTGGAGTCGTGGTGAAGTCACGCTGGAGTCGTGGTGGAGTCACGCTGGAGTCATGCTGGAGTCATGTTGAAGTCACGCTGGAGTCGTGGTGGAGTCTTGGAGTCACACTGGAGTCGTGGTGAAATCACGCTGGAGTCACGCTGGAGTCATGGTGGAGTCACGTTGGAGTCATGGTGGAGTCATGGTGGAGTCATGGTGGAGTCATGGTGGAGTCGCGGTGGAGTCATGGTGGAGTTGTGGTGGAGTCACGCTGGAGTCGTGGTGGAGTCACGCTGGAGACACGGTGGAGTTGCAGTGGAGTCATGCTGGAGTCATGCTGGAGTCTTGCTGGAGTCACGCTGGAGTCGCGCTGGAGTCGCGGTGGATTCGCGATAGAGTCACGCTGGAGTCATGGTGCAGTCATGGTGGGGTCGCGGTGGAGTCACGGTGGAGTTGCAGTGGAGTCGTGCTGGAGTCATGGTGGAATCGTGGTGGAGTCACACTGGAGTTGTGGTGAAGTCACGCTGGATCACACTGGAGTCACGCTGGAGTCATGGTGGCGTCGCGGTGGAGTCACGCTGGAGTCATGGTGGAGTTGCGATGGAGTCACGCTGGAGACATGTTGGAGTCATGGTGGAGTCGTGGTGGAGTCTTCGTGGAGTCACGCTGGAGTCATGGTGGAGTCATGGTGGAGTCATGGTGGAGTTGCGGTGGAGTTGCGGTGGAGTCACGCTGGAGTCATGCTGGAGTCATGTTGAAGTTGCGATGGAGTGACGCTGGAGACACGGTGGAGTTGCAGTGGAGTCGTGCTGGAGTCTTGGTAGAGTCACACTGGAGTCACGCTGGAGTCGTGGTGAAGTCACGCTGGAGTCGTGGTGGAGTCACGCTGGAGTCATGCTGGAGTCATGTTGAAGTCACGCTGGAGTCACGCTGGAGTCATGCTGGAGTCATGTTGAAGTCACGCTGGAGTCGTGGTGGAGTCTTGGAGTCACACTGGAGTCGTGGTGAAATCACGCTGGAGTCACGCTGGAGTCATGGTGGAGTCATGGTGGAGTCACGTTGGAGTCACGTTGGAGTCACGGTGGAGTCATGGTGGAGTCATGGTGGAGTCATGGTGGAGTCATGGTGGAGTTGTGGTGGAGTCACGCTGGAGTCGTGGTGGAGTCACGCTGGAGACACGGTGGAGTTGCAGTGGAGTCGTGCTGGAGTCTTGGTGGAGTCACACTGGAGTCACGCTGGAGTCGCGGTGGATTCGCGGTGGAGTCGCGATGGAGTCACGCTGGAGTCATGGTGCAGTCATGGTGGGATCGCGGTGGAGTCACGTGGAGTTGCAGTGGAATCGTGCTGGAGTCATGGTGGAATCGTGGTGGAGTCTTGGTGGAGTCACACTGGAGTCGTGGTGAAGTCACACTGGATCACACTGGAGTCATGCTGGAGTCATGGTGGCGTCGCGGTGAAGTCACGCTGGAGTCATGGTGGAGTTGCAGTGGAGTCACGCTGGAGACATGTTGGAGTCATGGTGGAGTCATGGTGGAGTCTTCGTGGAGTCACACTGGAGTCACGCTGGAGTCATGGTGGAGTCATGGTGGAGTCATGGTGGAGTTGCGGTGGAGTCATGCTGGAGTCGTGGTGGAGTCTTGGTGGAGTCACACTGGAGTCGTGGTGAAGTCACGCTGGAGTCGTGGTGGAGTCACGCTGGAGTCACACTGGAGTCGTGGAGAAGTCACACTGGAGTCGTGGAGAAGTCACGCTGGAGTCGTGGTGGAGTCACGGTGAAATCATGGTGGGAATCAGTACATGTGTTGTCGCCGTGTAGCCAGAGACATATTCTTACAGAAGTCTCTAGCATGGATACATTGTGTAGAGCTGGTGAGATAACAAAATGAAGCTAAATGGAAGTTCTTTCTTCCCGACCAAGGAGACGTCATTGTGCAGTCACCTCTGAGGGCCGGTGCTGTTGTAACCTTGCAGAAGACTAATGATCTGAGACCCTTCTGTGACCCTTGACATTCTGACTTATGTTTGATAGAGAAGATCTCATCTGACCCCGGATATTCATCTTGGGTCTGTCTTTACTTTCCAGCTGCCTCTATTCCAACTCTGCAACGTCCTGTCCACAAAACCTTCTCCATTACATTCATATGAGAGAATGGAGGCAAGGAGAATAGCGATGGAAAGAGGACCAGTGCCTCCATGAAGCACAGAGTATTTCAGGAGAGGATGGTGCTAATCTTGTGTGAGCATTCACCAGTCCATTCATGATACTCATCTGCGTTTAAAATGCATGAGTGCAATCTGATAAAAAATCAGATTGCAGTCTGACCATTGTTAATCTATGAGTTCCAGTCATCTGTGATTTTTTTCTCAGCTCAGATCAGACTGAGAAAAAAATTGCAGCATGCTGCGAGTGGCCGCGTATATTGGACGAGAAAAAAATCATGGCCTGTGTGCAGTGCGCTTTTTGCACACCTGTCTCCTAGAAAACCCGATATTTCATCAGCCAAGTACAGTAAAATGACAGTGGGACAAGTCAGAATAGAGTAGATATAGATAGAAGAAAAAATGGCGTGGGGTCCTGCATATAATTCTTAACCAGCTGATGGAAAGTGGATAGCTGGGGCTGATGTTTATAGCCTGGGAAGGGAGTAATAAACATGGATCTTCCCAGGCTATTAATATCAGCTCACAGCTGTATACTTAGCCTTTACTTGTTATTAAAATGGGGGACCCCCCCAAAAAATGGCGTGGGGTCCTGCTTATAATTCTTAACTAGCTGATGGAAAGTGGATAGCTGGGGCTGATGTTTATAGCCTGGGAAGGGAGTAATAAACATGGATCTTCCCAGGCTATTAATATCAGCTCACAGCTGTATACTTAGCCTTTACTTGTTATTAAAATGGGGGACCCCCCCAAAAAATGGCATGGGTCCCCCTATAACTAATAATCAGCAAAGGCTAGGCAGACAGATCTGGGCTGATATTAATTGCCATGGGTATTGACCCCCTCCCAGACTAAAAACATCAGCTCTCAGCTGCCCCAGAAAAGGTGCATCCATAAGATCCCCTGGTGCTATGACAAGTGAAGTAATAGTTGTGGGTTGATGTCAGCTGTTTTATGTCCGCTGACATCAAGCCCAGGGGTTAGTAATGGAGAAGTGTCTATAAGACACCGCTATTGCTAACCATGTAGTCAAAAGTAATTAACACACACACAGAGTAAAGTCCTTTATTTGAATTAAGCACTCCCTCCTCTTTTACCCATTAATTAATGAAAAATGCTAAATAAAAAACATATTTCTCACCTGACCGGCGATAATCCATTTGTCCAGTGATGAGACCAACGGCATGATGCAACCGTTCAGCCTGGCATCGAGCAGACACCGAGCTGCGCATGAGAGCAATAAGGTGCGGAGTTCATAGCCGATGATCTCCGGTCACCTTAGTGACGTCAGTGCTCGCGGATTGAGAACTTTTAAAAAATACAAAAGAAAATGGTCTGAAATGTGGACACGTAACTGCGCTCGTCTGCCGCTGAGTGTGCCGCTGAGTGTGCCGCTGAGTGTGCCGCTGAGTGTGCCGCTGAGTGTGCGTGCTGCAGGCTGCTGGTCTTCACGAGTCTTTTCCAAGCAATTAATGGCTTTGTAGCACTTCTGTGATTAAGGAAATGTTTAAGGAAATAATTGTGCTGGTGCAATGTCCTGTCCGCACAGGGGGCATGAAGACCAGTCAGGGGTCACATACTGATGGAAGGGGCCGTAATACATTCATTGTATGCTTCTTATTACAGATGAGCACAGTGAAAATGCTGCGGCCGCGTCTGAACGGGATTCTCTTTAAGTTGACCTTTGAAGAACATATAAGCAACATCAAGCCCGATATCATAGCGGTGACACTGGCCTGCGAGGAGCTGAAGAAGAGCGAAAACTTCAAGAAAATGCTAGAATTGGTGTTACTGGTGGGAAATTATATGAACTCTGGCTCCAGGAATGCAAAGTCCCTCGGCTTCAACATCAGCTTCCTCTGCAAGGTAAGAGATGGTACAAGTCATGTGATTAATATGATTGACATGGGCGGCGGAGAAGCAGATGACGGCTGCGTCATGGAGGACGACTGCGGGTGCACGAGGGGACGGCCCTCAGATGGACGTATGCATCATAGTGTAAGACTTTGCAGCAATGAATATGCATGGAGGCACAGTACAATTAGTAGTATTATTATTATTATTATTAGCATTTCCATTCTTTTACCAATAAACATTTAGCAATAGTAAAAGTCTGCTGCATCTACCATTGTACTTTAGCCTCTACTAAATTCTCCATCAGACAAGGACCTTGTTACCGAGCCTACTAGGATCAGCCATTTCCACAAAGAGCGCAGAGATCAGGTTTATTCAGGCTTCAGTATAAGACTTCTTAACGTGTCTTCTGGTGACTGTTCAGACTGAGCCGTTCTGTGTGAAGATATGAGGACTTACACTATTTGTGCCCTGTGTATAATGCAGTCTGCACGTCTGTCCATTACGAGTTTTCCCCTCTGCAGACTCTGTCTCTGGTTTTCGTTGCCTCTGAGCTAATGTCTGTAGACGAGCTGCTGTGATGTCTCCCGGGGAGATCACAACTGACATGAGCCGGTCCTGTTCTCTTGTCTGATTGTAGCACATAGTCAGAAGGAGCAGAGTGGGAGACATTATACAGAAGTACTGAGCAGAGTAACTGTGAATCCAGCTGTGGGGTGAGATAAAACACTTACTAGAAGATTCAGCATAGATGACAGTATACAGCAGAACTGAGAAGAGTAACTGTGAATCCAGATGTGGGGTGAGATTATACACTTACTAGAAGATTCAGCATAGATGACATTGCACAGCAGTACTGAACAAATTAACTGTGAATCCAGATGTGGGGTGAGATTAAACACTTATAAAAAGTTTTGGCATAGATGACATTATATAGCAGTACTGGGCATTGTAACTGTAAATCCCGCTCTTGGGTGAGATAAAACACTTACAAAGAGCAGCAGCAATGAAAAACTATATTTCTGAGAACTGTAGATGTGACTCCAGCTTTGGGGTGTGCTAAAACACTGACTAGAAAGCAAGAGCAGCAACAACATGGTAGGTGTTAAAAAGGAGTACTTAACAGTGTAGCTGTGGATTCAGCTCTGGGATGAGATTAAACACTATAATGAAGCAGCATGGAGAACATTATTCGGCAAGTACTGAGCAGTGTAGTTGTGAATCCAGCGCTACAGTAAAAACACTGACAAGATAGTATGGTGTCATCATGGTGGATATTACATAGCAGTACTGAATAGCTGTGATTCCAGCTCTGGAATGAGATAAAACACCTACTGTAAAGCAGCAGTAGCAGCTTGGAGGTCCTGGCTTCAATCCTAATTGTGCTGTGCTTTATTATGTGTTGTGTACTAATGGCCTGGATATGACTGATGTCTGCGGTGACCTCGCTGGGTGCCCAGCCGCAGGCAGCACTAGCTCCGCTCCATCTTTGATGTTCTGTCAGCGCTGACAGCTTTCCGGCAGGCGTCCCTCAGTGATGCATTAACCTTGCTCTTCATCCCGGGCCGCCGTTCTTTACACTTCTGTCCCCATCATGTTGGAGCAGTTCACTGACGGCCCCTCCACTCTCCTGCAGGTAAATAATTCACGGCCGCTCTTATTTCTTCCAGGTAACTTTACTTTTCTTTGATGACAGCTCCTTGATCTTTGACGGAATTTTGTGCCATTTATTCCCATACAAGCAAATGCTTTCTGGCATCTCAATTATTAAAGGAGCCGATCATCTGAGATGATTCCAAACAAAAAGTGCAAGGGGAAGAGAAGGGACGGCTTTCTGCGAGCTGTAATTATGACTGACGCTGCAAAATTAAAAGCAGAAGTGAAATTGAAAAGCAAAAGCCTTGCGGTAATTGGCGCGGCAGAGTCTGCTTATTTATGGGCGAGCGGCAGTCACATACAGTTAATCGGAGAGGGTTTGTGACTTTTTTTGGGATTAGGAGGGATTGGGGATTAAACTGTGCATTGTAAATACGAGCTAGAAGATTGGTTTCTTGCTTCGGAGCCGCCGTGCTTCATCCTCGGCTGAATCAAGCAAGGATTACCCTGGTTTAGCTGTGTCTGCTACATTAAACACGCTGCGGTCAGTGGTCAGCACAACGGAAGCGGATCGTGCATCTCCTGGAAAGTGAGCGGCGGCGTCCTGAGCCCTGGTTTATTGCAGACACATCAATCAATCTGCAGAAAACTGGAAATTCATTTATGGTATTAAATCAAATTGCTGAATAACAGCTGAAATAATACACAATCTCCCACTCATAGAGTTTTCTAATGTGATCCTGGATCATGTAATGACTGGGACCAGCAGGGGGCAGAGTAGACAACGCTGTAAATACGAACTCCCCGGGGGTGGGGATTCATGGCTATGGGCGTAGTCACCACTACAGCATGTACCACCCACGCTGATCACAAGATGCTGGGAACACGGAGTTAATCCCTGGGATGAGCCGGGCCACTCGCTGTCATCCTCTTGTTAATCCCTGGGATGAGCCGGGCCACTCGCTGTCATCCTCTTGTTAATCCCTGGGATGAGCCGGGCTTCTCGCTGTCATCCTCTTGTCAGGCTCTTACTCCATCAGATAACACGCTTTATGAGAAGTAAACTCTGAGGAGCGGACCCGGCGCCTGCCAAACTTCAGACAAATCACAGTAATCTGCGGGGAAGCATCACGTAGGTTTAGAGGAAGGAGATTAGGATTGTCAAATCGAACGCTGCTGTGCACAGTCCTCTGCTGGCGCACGGATCCTCGGCTGACGCAGACACTTCCCATTAGGATATAATCAGAAACATTTGCATCGACGATCAGAACTCATCAAAACCGGAGTATTGTCCGGATCCACCACTCCCCCATTCTCATCTGTCAGTTGCAGACACATCACTTTCACTGATCTCCTCTGATGATCATAGAAGCGTAGATACTTTGTAAAATCTGGAATCCTGTGTGTACTGCCCCCTGGGACTGGGGGTAAGGAAGCCCTCAATAAGTGGAAGTGCGGAGAGAACAGTCCCACGTCAAACGCTTCCTTTAGAAGTGCATTGAGCTGTAGGTTGGATTGCTGCAAAAGGGGAAAAAAAAAAAAAACCTCTTTAAATCTTCTTCCTTAGCGAGTGTGAGCGAGCTGAGTGTGACCGGAGCGTAAGTGCAAACTGAAGTAAGTGTGTGACTTGTGATTCAGTGAAGAGGTATTGGGAATCCTGCAGAAAATACCTGTGTGAATTGCTGAGTTACTGAATTGTAAGCTGCTCATTCCTTTTCTACCTGTTTAATTTTATTGGGCTTTTTAAAACCTATTTTCTCTCTACACTTTTACAGTCTCTTATTTTACTACCTGTGTGTTTAAGGGTTAACTACATTGCACTAAAATCCTGAGGTGTAGCTATACTCACAAGGGTTTAATTAAGGGTGAGGGGTCATAATTAAGGGTTTATAAGGGGCAGCTGGTTGGGGCCTCCAGTCCACTGGAAGTGCACTGAGCTGTAGGTTGGATTGCTGCTAAGGGGTGGGGGGATGGGACTCTTTAAATCTTCTTCCTTAGCGAGTGTGAACGAGCTGAGTGTGACGGTAGCGTACATGCGAACAGAAGTAAGTGTGCGACTTGTGATTCAGTGACCTTGGATTCAGGGAGTTTGGAAGGGAGGACTTTGGACTGAATTGCTGTCTGTATTTTATTAATTCTTTACATTTCTTTTTACCTAACATTTCTGTCTAGTGAGTTCCCCATTATGAAATGAGCTCCATTATTGACAATGCTATCCAGTGTACATCTTCCACATGTATGCAATCCTTGAACAGCCGGTCGTGGGTGCATACTGCTGTGCGAGATGTGAGTGTAGCACCCTGAGGATTCGGCTGCTACAGGGGTATTGCACCTCAACCCAGAGGTGTGATATTCCACTCCCGGGTAAGGATGGAGTGTGGATCTGAGCTCGGTAGGCTGCATGCACTACACACATCCCATTTCCGAGGGGCAGGCCGACGGTACTCCCACTTAGAAATGTGCAGGTACGACCGAGTCTGTTCCTGGCTGGAGTGGGAGGGGGGTGGTACATCCCAAGTAGTGTAGGGGCAGATAGGGGGAGCAGCCTGGGTAAAGATAGGAGCTCATTGGGTGCTGGTCACCTGAGCTCACACATAGAGGGAGTATATAAGGTGGGCACCATCAAAGATCAGGGTCAGTCTGTCAGAGTCAGTAAGAAGCAGAGGTCCAGATGAGCCTGCAGAGAGAGAGTGGAGCAGAGAAGGAAAGACCCAGAGAGGGAAAAAGCAAGGACTCTGAGAACCCAAATTCAATCCCCGGGTGAAGAGTCGGCAATAGGGTACCGGATCCCAAACTGGTGGGGGCAAAAGCACACCCTAGCCAGAGACCGGAGGCCGTGGGCAGCGTCTGCCACGGCCACCCACCACATCCACCCCGAAGGCAAACCACGTGGAGGGTCAGGGAACCCAAGGCCAAGGGTCTCCCAACAGAAGGCCCGAGGGAGCTGGACCTAGGTGGATCACTAGTGGGGACGGCCAGAGGAAAGGACAGAAGGAGAGCTCAGGGTCACGCTCCGGACTTGTTTGGGGGTTTGCTGAATCCAGGACCTGGTGGACGCAGCACGGCTCGGGTGGTCACTTGAAGCTGGAGTGACCGGAACATCAGCAGTGAGTAAATACCCTAAACTGCACAACCCGACTCTGTCTTCACTTAACATCTATGCTGCACCACCACAACCCCCATCCTCTGCACCTGACCCCCTGAGGCTATACCCCACCCGTTGGGGGTTATACTACCAAAAGCTGCACCAACACCATCAGCCTCAGCGGACCCTGCTGCAGCGGCGGCCATAGTGACCGCAATACAACGGGTGGCGTAGTCGACATTAAGAACTTTATAACATCTGTAGGACTGCCACATACTCTGAGCTTGACACCCTGGGCACGGACCGGGTCACAGCCACTCGGAAGACTACAACTCCCATCTGATCCGGCTCCGGATATTCCCCTAAAGAATATGGCCCAGGGGGCGCGTCATGAGCACGTTGTGGGTTTGGAAGCCCAGGTACTGGATCTAAATGAGCAGCTGGCAACACTGAGATCCATAGAGAATATGGAAAGGAGTCTGCGGCTCACTGAGCAGCAGCTCACTGGGGTAGATGTGGGGGAGGGTGGTAGTCGGGAGCTGCAGGACAGTGAGGCCGTTAGTTGGGTGACAGTTAGAAGGTGGGGTAGAGGGAAGAGTGCCAGGGAGGCTAGTCCTGATCTGGCACACCCCAATAAGTTTGCAAAGTTGGCAGATGAGGGTGGTGTCGGTACAGGGGTAGCACTGCTGCAGCAAGGCATGTCCTCTGAAAGCCGGAGGAGTGTCAGCTCCAGTAAAGAGGGAAATAGGAGAGTAGGGCAGGCCAGGCAGGTGCTGGTAGTGGGGGACTCAATTATTAGGGGAACAGATAGGGCAATCTGTCACAAAGACAGGGATCGTCGAACAGTGTGCTGCCTACCTGGCGCTCGAGTCCGGCACATCGCTGATCGGGTTGACAGATTACTGGGAAGGGCTGGTGAGGACCCAGCGGTCATGGTGCACATAGGCACAAAGTTAGAGGTAGGTAGAAGGTCCTTAAAGATGATTTCAGGGAATTAGGCTGCAAGCTGAAAGCAAGGACCTCCAAGGTGGTATTCTCTGAAATACTACCGGTACCACGAGCCACGCCAGAGAGGCAACGGGAGATTAGGGAGATAAATAAGTGGCTCAAGAACTGGTGTAGGAAGGAGGGATTTGGGTTCCTGGAGAACTGGGCTGACTTCTCAGTTGGCTACAGACTCTACGCTAGGGACGGGCTGCACCTCAATGGGGAGGGTGCAGCTGTGCTGGGGGAGAAAATGGCTAGAAGGTTGGAGGAGTGTTTAAACTAGGGATTGGGGGGGAGGGTATTCATCTTATAGGTGGGGAAGATAGTGCAGATAGTGACCTGGGCACAAATAGAGAAATTGGGGGTGGGGTTAGAAGAGTCAATAAAGTAAGAAGGAATAGAGGTACAGAGAGATACATAAATTGCATGTACACTAATGCCAGAAGCCTCACCAACAAAATGGAGGAATTAGAATTAATTTTGTTAGAAAATAATTCTGACATGGTGGGGATATCTGAGACGTGGCTGGACGAGAACCATGACTGGGCAGGTAATTTATAGGGCTATAGTCTGTTCAGAAATAACCGTACAAACAATCGAGGGGGGGGGGTGTTTATATGTAAAATCATCCTTAAAACCCGTCTTGCGGGAGGATATATGTGAATCTAATGAAAATGTAGAGTCCCTGTGGGTGGAGATAAGGGGAGGGGGAAAAAATAATAAATTACTGATAGGGGTTTGTTATAAGTCTCCAAAAATAATGGAAGCAGCGGTGATTATCCTCATAAAGCAAATAGATGAAGCAGCGACTCAAGGAGAAGTCATTATTATGGGGGACTTCAACTACCCTGAAATACATTGGGGGACAGAAACATGTAGTTCCAGCAAAGGTAATAGGTTATTGACAACTATGAGATACAATTACCTTTCACAACTGGTTCAGGACCCAACAAGAAGGGGGGCACTGCTAGACCTAATATTAACCAATAGGCCAGACCGCATATCAAATATACGAGTTGGGGGTCACATGGGTAATAGTGATCACAAAATAATACGTTTTCATGTAACCTTTAATAAGATGTGTAGTAGAGGGGCTACAAGGACACTAAACTTCAGGAGGGCAATTTCCAACTGTTGAGAGATGATCTTAGTGCAATAAACTGGGACGATATCCTGAGACATAAAGCTACACAAAGCAAATGGGAGACATTTATTAGCATCCTGAATAGGAGCTGTGCACAATATATACCCTATGGGAATAATATGAATAGAAGATTATTACAGGCAGATTATACAGACACAGTATTCACAGAATCAACTGCAAAACATGAATATATTGGTGAATGCACAATAGGGAATATCAGAATAAACTTGGGGTCTACAATCCAGCGTAATGGATGGGGGAGGGGGGTAAACGCTGCACTTGGCGGGAACAGTCTCTTAAGAACTTCCGATGCTTTCTGCACCCGACAAGGGCCCCTGCTCCGTCTCACTGGCCGCACATTTCCTAACAAAGTATCAGTTCTCTCTGGGCCTTTCTAGCGTCAGCCGAACCCCGTTTGGACCGCAGCCCTCCCTCTGTCCACGGCCGTTACCGTGAATCTCTGCTGAAAGTGGTGGCACACGTCTCCTCCTATCACCAGTCCAGGCTCAGGTCGCTGGTCGGGTATCCTCAGGTATTCTTCTTGACTTGACCGCCATCAAGCGTTTCCTTGGTCTATTTCGATGGGGGCTGGTCCTCGGCTGTTGACCGGCAACGTCTGGGTTGGCAGCCTTGACTGGCGTAGCCCTGTCTTCGGTGACTGTCATCATCTGAATCTGGACCTTGACTGGTGTAGCTCTGGTCTTTAGTGACCATCTTTGTCTGAGTCTGGACCTTAACTGGTGTAGCTCTGGTCTTCGGTGACCATCGTCATCTGAATCTGGACGTTGACTGGTGTAGCTCTGGTTTTCAGTGACCGTCGTTGTCTCAGTCTAGACCTTGACTGAAGTAGCTCTGGTCTTCGGTGACCGTTGTCATCTGAATCTGGACCTTGACTGAAGTAGCTCTGGTCTTCAGTGACCGTCGTCATCTGAATCTGGACCTTGTCTGGTGTAGCTCTGGTCTTTAGTGACCATCTTTGTCTGAGTCTGGACCTTGACTGGTGTAGCTCTGGTCTTCGGTGACCGTCGTCATCTGAATCTGGACCTTGACTAGTGTAGCTCTGGTCTTCAGTGACCATCGTTGTCTGAGTCTGGACCTTGACTGGTGTAGTTCTGGTCTTCAGTGACCATCTTTGTCTGAGTCTGGACCTTGACTGGTGTAGCTCTGGTCTTCGGTGACCGTCGTCATCTGAATCTGGACCTTGACTAGTGTAG
Organism: Phyllobates terribilis; assembly: GCF_046119375.1. Taxonomy (NCBI): domain Eukaryota; kingdom Metazoa; phylum Chordata; class Amphibia; order Anura; family Dendrobatidae; genus Phyllobates; species Phyllobates terribilis. Next base: position 462,464,241 of record NW_027362767.1, on the reverse strand, counting down.
CTCTGGTCTTTAGTGACCATCGTTGTCTGAGTCTGGACCTTGACTGGTGTAGTTCTGGTCTTCAGTGACCATCATTGTCTGAGTCTGGACCTTGACTGGTGTAGCTCTGGTCTTCGGTGACCGTCGTCATCTGAATCTGGACCTTGAATGGTGTAGCTCTGGTCTTCAGTGACCGTCGTTGTCTCAGTCTAGACCTTGACTGGTGTAGCTCTGGTCTTCGGTGACCATCGTCATCTGAATGCGGACCTTGACTGGTGTAGCTCTGATCTTTAGTGACCATCGTTGTCTGAGTCTGGACCTTGACTGGTGTAGCTCTGGTCTTCGGTGTCCGTTGTCATCTGAATCTGGACCTTGACTGGTGTAGCTCTGGTCTTCGGTGACCGTCTTCGTCCGACTCTGGGCCTGGAGCTGCAGCAGGACCACCTCTCACTTCCCTTGGTGCCCGATCCTCTCCTGTTTTGGTGCTCTGGCCTTTTGTATCCAAGCCTGGCTTCGTCCCGATCACCTGACCCGGAGCACTGGCTAATTCCATCCCTCCTGCAACGTCTCTCCTCTGGATCAGTTCCGCAGGGTGTTGTTCAGGCATTACAGTGTTTTATCCCCTGTGCTCCGTTCTCCTATAGTAGTACTAGTACCACATCAGCAGGGCCGTGGCTTGCTGGCCTGTATATGGTGTGTGCTCATATAGGGGATGGTATTAACCCCATTATTGAATTATTGCATGGTTCCCACCATTAGATAACTGTCGTCTGCTATTGTCCGTGCTCCAGTCCTGTGTGCACATGTCGTGTGATGAGTTTCTTATGTGCATCGGGTTGGTGCTGTGGTGATGCACTGTGTATGGCGGTACTATACATGTGCACATGTCATGTGATGAGTTTCTTATGTGCAGCGGGCTGGTGCTGTGGGGATGCACTGCGTATGGCGGTACTATACATGTGCACATATCATGTGATGAGTTTCTTATGTGCACCGGGCTGATGCTGTGGGGATGCACTGTGTATGGCGGTACTATACATGTGCACATGTCGTGTGATGAGTTTTGTATGTGCACCGGGCTGGTGCTGTGGGGATGCACTGTGTATGGCGGTACTATACATGTGCACATGTCATGTGATGAGTTTCTTATGTGCACCGGGCTGGTGCTGTGGGGATGCACTGTGTATGGCGGTACTATACATGTGCACATGTCATGTGATGAGTTTCTTATGTGCAGCGGGCTGGTGCTGTGGGGATGCACTGTGTATGGCGGTACTATACATGTGCACATGTCATGTGATGAGTTTCTTATGTGCACCGGGCTGGTGCTGTGGGGATGCACTGTGTATGGCGGTACTATACATGTGCACATGTAATGTGATGAGCTTCGTATGTGTGTGGTGCTCCTGCGGGTTCAGTCGCCACAGAGGTACTGCATCTCACCCAGAGGTGTGGTATCTCACTCTCAGGTAAGGATGGAGTACTGCCCCGGACCCTAACGCCTGCATTCATTACACCACACTTCAGAGGGCAGGGCGAGATTGCTCCTAAGGGAGAGCACAGTGCCTGGCTGGAGTGGAGGGGAACCTAGTGAGGGGGAACCATGTAGTGGGTGTGGGTGGAGGACGAAGTTCAGGGGAGCACTTCAGTAGGTGTATATAATGGGAAACCATCTTGTAAAGTGTGGTCAGTTGGGGGAGGAAAGTGAGGGGAGCAGGAGAGAAGGCTCCAGGAGGAACGAGGGGATCCTAGGGGTACGGGCAGTGCTGGAGGCCACCCGTACGCCCGAATCTACCTGGTGGGGAAGGATCAAGCCGCAGAGGGGACCGGCCCCTAAACTAGTGGAGAACTACAAAGCTCAGCTAGAAACCAGAGGCTGCTGTACTTGCAAGGTGCGGTGGCCACAACCACAATTACATCTCCGAAAAGGTGGCCACAGAGGGTCCAGGGGACTGCAGGTCGCCCGACAAGACCCGAGGCTACCGGATTGGGACACTGATTGCGAGGCGCAGGGCAGGAGGGCGAGAGCCAGCGCAGGAAGACGACTGAGGAAGGCACATAGAAAAGGGGTCCTGTCAGGCACACTTGATCTACCTGAGGGATTGCTGAACCCCTGCCTGGTGAACGTAGCGCAACGTGGGAGGTTACACCGGTACCTGTAACTTGGATTGCAACAACTGTGAGTAAACTCTGAAGACTGCACCCCACTGTCTCCGTGAATTACTGCTGCGCCATCACCAGACCTGCACTACACTGCACTACAACGCCCAGCAACATCTACTTCACCACAACATCTACACTGCCCTGGAGCTAAGCTCTACCTGTGGAGAGCTGAACCAACTCTGCTGCGCCATCACCCCCTGCACTACACTGCACCACAACGCCCAGCAACATCTACTTCACCACAACATCTACACTGCCCTGGAGCTAAGCTCTACCTGTGGAGAGCTGAACCAACTCTGCTGCGCCATCACCCCCTGCACTACACTGCACCACAACGCCCAGCAACATCTACTTCACCACAACATCTACACTGCCCTGGAGCTAAGCTCTACCTGTGGAGAGCTGAACCAACTCTGCTGCGCCATCACCCCCTGCACTACACTGCACTACAACGCCCAGCAAAGTCTACTTCACCACAACATCTACACTGCCCTGGAGCTAAGCTCTACCTGTGGAGAGCTGAACCAACTCTGCTGCGTCACCATCAGCTCCAGAGGATCTGCTCCGCAGCGGAAGCTCCATATAGCCGCATTCCACAGGTGGCGTCACAAACTGTATATAAGAACTTTAATTCCCCTGTAAATATCCCCTTATTACTGACCGCCCTGGGTCACGGACCGGGTCACCGCCACTGTGACATCTCCCCTAGCAACGACCTGCCCGGCACCGAGTACCCCACGGCCCAGGGGGCACATCATGTGCACCCGGCTGGTGCTGTGGGGATGCACTGTGTATGGCGGTACTATACATGTGCACATGTCATGTGATGAGTTTCTTATGTGCACCCGGCTGGTGCTGTGGGGATGCACTGTGTATGGCCGTACTATACATGTATACATATCATGTGATGAGTTTCTTATGTGCACCGGGCTGGTGCTGTGGGGATGCACTGTGTATGGCGGTACTATACATGTACACATGTCATGTGATGAGTTTCTTATGTGCACTGGGCTGGTGCTGTGGGGATGCACTGTGTATGGCGGTACTATACATCTGCACATGTCATGTGATGAGTTTCTTATGTGCACAGGGCTGGTGCTGTGGGGATGCACTGTGTATGGCGGTACTATACATGTACACATGTCATGTGATGAGTTTCTTATGTGCACTGGGCTGGTGCTGTGGTGATGCACTGTGTATGGCGGTACTATACATGTGCACATGTCATGTGATGAGTTTCTTATGTGCACAGGGCTGGTGCTGTGGTGATGCACTGTGTATGGCGGTACTATACATGTGCACATGTCATGTGATGAGTTTCTTATGTGCACCGGGCTGGTGCTGTGGGGATGCACTGTGTATGGCGGTACTATACATGTACACATGTCATGTGATGAGTTTCTTATGTGCACCGGGCTGGTGCTGTGGGGATGCACTGTGTATGGCGGTACTATACATCTGCACATGTCATGTGATGAGTTTCTTATGTGCACCGGGCTGGTGCTGTGGGGATGCACTGTGTATGGCGGTACTATACATCTGCACATGTCATGCGATGAGTTTCTTATGTGCACCGGGCTGGTGCTGTTGGGATGCACTGTGTATGGCGGTGCTATACATGTACACATGTCATGTGATGAGTTTCTTATGTGCACCGGGCTGGTGCTGTGGGGATGCACTGTGTATGGCGGTACTATACATGTACACATGTCATGTGATGAGTTTCTTATGTGCACCGGGCTGGTGCTGTGGGGATGCACTGTGTATGGCGGTACTATATATGTACACATGTCATGTGATGAGTTTCTTATGTGCACCGTGCTGGTGCTGTGGGGATGCACTGTGTATGGCGGTACTATACATCTGCACATGTCATGTGATGAGTTTATTTGCACCGGGCTGGTGCTCTGGGGATGCACTGTGTATGGCGGTACTATACATGTACACATGTCATGTGATGAGTTTATGTGCAGCGGGCTGGTGCTGTGGGGATGCTCTGTGTATGGCGGTACTATACATGTGCACATGTCATGTGATGAGTTTCTTATGTGCACCGGGCTGGTGCTGTGGGGATTCACTGTGTATGGCGGTACTATACATGTACACATGTCATGTGATGAGTTTCTTATGTGCACCGGGCTGGTGCTGTGGGGATGCTCTGTGTATGGCGGTACTATACATGTGCACATGTCATGTGATGAGTTTCGTATGTGCACCGGGCTGGTGCTGTGGGGATGCACTGTGTATGGCGGTACTATACATGTATACATATCATGTGATGAGTTTCTTATGTGCACCGGGCTGGTGCTGTGGGGATGCACTGTGTATGGCGGTACTATACATGTACACATGTCATGTGATGAGTTTCTTATGTGCACCGGGCTGGTGCTGTGGGGATGCTCTGTGTATGGCGGTACTATACATGTGCACATGTCATGTGATGAGTTTCGTATGTGCACCGGGCTGGTGCTGTGGGGATGCACTGTGTATGGCGGTACTATACATGTATACATATCATGTGATGAGTTTCTTATGTGCACCGGGCTGGTGCTGTGGGGATGCACTGTGTATGGCGGTACTATACATGTACACATGTCATGTGATGAGTTTTGTATGTGCACCGGGCTGGTGCTGTGGGGATGCACTGTGTATGGCGGTACTATACATGTACACATGTCATGTGATGAGTTTATGTGCACCGGGCTGGTGCTGTGGGGATGCACCGTGTATGGCGGTACTATACATGTACACATGTCATGTGATGAGTTTCTTATGTGCACCGGGCTGGTGCTGTGGGGATGCACTGTGTATGGCGGTACTATACATGTACACATGTCATGTGATGAGTTTTGTATGTGCACCGGGCTGGTGCTGTGGGGATGCACTGTGTATGGCGGTACTATACATGTACACATGTCATGTGATGAGTTTATGTGCACCGGGCTGGTGCTGTGGGGATGCACCGTGTATGGCGGTACTATACATGTACAGATGTCATGTGATGAGTTTCTTATGTGCACAGGGCTGGTGCTGTGGGGATGCACTGTGTATGGCGGTACTATACATCTGCACATGTCATGTGATGAGTTTCGTATGTGCACCCGGCTGGTGCTGTGGGGATGCACTGTGTATGGTGGTACTATACATGTACACATGTCATGTGATGAGTTTCTTATGTGCACCGGGCTGGTGCTGTGGGGATGCACTGTGTATGGCGGTACTATACATGTGCACATGTCTTGTGATGAGTTTCTTATGTGCACCGGGCTGGTGCTGTGGGGATGCACTGTGTATGGTGGTACTATACATGTGCACATGTCGTGTGATGAGTTTTGTATGTGCACCGGGCTGGTGCTGTCGGGATGCACTGTGTATGGCGGTACTATACATGTGCACATGTCTTGTGATGAGTTTCTTATGTGCACCGGGCTGGTGCTGTGGGGATGCACTGTGTATGGCGGTACTATACATCTGCACATGTCATGTGATGAGTTTCGTATGTGCACCGGGCTGGTGCTGTGGGGATGCACTGTGTATGGCGGTACTATACATGTACACATGTCTTGTGATGAGTTTCTTATGTGCACCGGGCTGGTGCTGTGGTGATGCACTGTGTATGGCGGTACTATACATGTACACATGTCTTGTGATGAGTTTCTTATGTGCACCGGGCTGGTGCTGTGGGGATGCACTGTGTATGGCGGTACTATACATCTGCACATGTCATGTGATGAGTTTCGTATGTGCACCCGGCTGGTGCTGTGGGGATGCACTGTGTATGGCGGTACATGTTTTCTGCGCCTGGTGATGAGATTCCTGCGAGGACTCAGGGCTGAGCTTTGACATTCGTGCCCTTCTCCTGCCTGTATACAGTATACGCCGCGCTGTCAGCGCCGTCACACCTACCTGTCACCTTCTGTTCTGCTCTGTCGGGTAACATCTTTGCTTCGGGGCCACAAATGGCAGAAAGTTTGTGATGACCTTCTTGACGAGCTGCTTTGTCAAAGTGAAGTGCACTAGTGAGATCCGGCAATAACCAAAACGACAGCGTCAACAGCGGGGAGCAGGAGGCTGCACACAATGTAATGGGGTCATTAACACCGACAGCTGCCATTGTAGGGTCCCATAACCCTGCAGCCTGAGCTCACTGACCGTAGCCACCGCTCATCTCACCTGCATCCTGGTGTTCTCAGCTCCGGCAATTCTCACTCTTAAAGGGGCAGTGATTTAAAGGGTTCTTCCCCTCTCCATCTCAGCGCTCCTCCTATCTGCGGGGCATCACTTACTGATCAGGAGTCTGACCTCTAGGAACCGTGTGAACGAGGCTCTGCAGCCCTGAGCTGAACGGTGGTGCCAGGAGCGGACATATCACTGGTGCAGCCGCACAGGGGCCCAGCGGGTAAGGGGGCCACAACCACCTTCGTCAGTAGCTTTTGTCATGAAGGGCCCTTATACTGGTCGTACACAGGGCCCTTCTCTGGTTGGTGATATCAACTTCCTGTTGTGGCACATTAGTATATGGGAGGGGGAAAACTTTTCCAGATGGGTGGTGAACATTGCGGCCATTTTGGATCCAACTTTATCTTTTTCAATGGGAAGAGGGTCATGTGACGCATCAAACTTATTGAGAATTTCATAAGAAAAACAATGGTGTGCTTGGTTTTAACGCAACTTTATTCTTTCATGAGTTTTTTGCAAGTTTATGACCACTTATAAAATGTGTTCAAAGTGCTGCCCATTGTGTTGGATTGTGAATGCCGCCCTCTTCTCCCACTCTGGACACACTGATAGCAACACCGCAGAAGAAATGCCAGCACAGGCTTCCAGGATCCATTGTTTCAGATGCTGCACATCTCGTATCTTCACAGCATAGACAATTGCCTTCAGATGACCCCAAAGATAAAAGTCTAAGGGGGTCAGATCGGGAGACCTTGGTGGCCATTCAACTGACCCACAACGACCAATCCACTTTCCAGGAAACTGTTCATGTAGGAATGCTCAGACCTGACACCCATAATGTGCTGGTGGCACCATCTTGTTGGAAAAACTCAGGGAACGTGCCATCTTCAGTGCATAAAGAGGGCAACACATCATCATGGAGCAATTTCAGATATCCAGTGGCATTGAGGTTTCCATTGATGAAGGAAGGCCACACTATCTTTGTAGCCCATATACCACACCATACAGTTGACGCGCCCCTTGGAGCCTTGCGGTACTCAGTAACCGGGCTGGTCCTTTTCGGGGTAATCACGGTGGCAGTGACCCGGTCCTTGGCCCTGGGCAGTCAAATAAAGTAAAGAAAAGGGGAATAAAGTTTTTGGGGATAATGTTGGTGACGCCACCTGTGGTATGCGGCTATATGGAGCCGCCGCTGCGGAGCAGATCCACTGGAGCTGATGGTGATGCAGCAGAGTTGGTTCAGCTCTCCACTGGCAGAGCTAAGCTCCAGGGCAGTGTAGATGATTTTATGAGGTAGATGTTGTTGGTGCGGTGTAGTGAAAGGCAGGTGACACAGTAATTAGTCAAGGACACAGCGGGTGCCGTCTTCAGGTTTTACTCGCAGTTGTTAAGTTCTCCAGGTTACAGTTACCGGTCTGTAACCGCCCACGTGGTCCTGTGTCCTCCGGGGAAGTGATCCAGCCAACTCTTAGATAACTTGGAAGCACTTAGACGGGACCCCGTTCTGTGTACCTCTTCAGGTCGTCCCTCTCCCTGCAATTGCTCTCGCCCTCCTGCCCTGCGCCTCACACAGTGTCCTGAGCCAGTGGCCCCGGGCCTTATCGGCGACGTCCTGTCTGTCCCCTTGGTCCTATATGGCCACCTTTTCAGCGATTGTGTGTGGACTGTGGTTACGGCACCTGAAATACCGCAACCTCCGGTTTGCTAGCTGAGTCTTGCAGTCCTCCACTAGTCTGGGGCCGATCCCTGCATGGTCAGCGTGAATTCGGGTGCACGGGTGGCATCTCGCACTCGCCGTGCTCCTAGGGTCCTTTCTCTCTCTGGAGCCGCTCACTGCTCCGGTCTTCTCTCCTCACTTTCCTCCTTGGCCTCTCAGACTGCGCCCCTCTCCTCCCTTGCTCCCCTGAGCCAAGCTGAACTCTTTCTGAAGTCCTGCTCCGAGCACTGGAACAGACGACTTTCCCTTCTAGATGTTTCTACCTTTGTTTTTATACTGTTCTGTCTGTGCTCCCCTAAACTACTTCCTCCACTCACCTCCTCTACCTAGTTCCACCCTCCAGACAGGGACCGGCACTCACTATTCTGCTGGTGCTGTCACTGTGTACATACATTACATTACTGATCCTGAGTTACCTCCTGTATTATACTCCAGAGCTGCACTCACTATTCTGCTGGTGCAGTCACTGTGTATATACATTACATTACTGATCCTGAGTTACCTCCTGTATTATACTCCAGAGCTGCACTCACTATTCTGCTGGTGCAGTCACTGTGTACATACATTACATTACTGATCCTAAGTTACCTCCTGTATTATACTCCAGAGCTGCACTCACTATTCTGCTGGTGCAGTCACTGTGTACATACATTACATTACTGATCCTGAGTTACATCCTGTATTATACTCCAGAGCTGCACTCACTATTCTGCTGGTGCAGTCACTGTGTACATACATTACATTACTGATCCTGAGTTACATCCTGTATTATACTCCAGAGCTGCACTCACTATTCTGCTGGTGCAGTCTCTGTGTACATACATTACATTACTGATCCTGAGTTACATCCTGTATTATACTCCAGAGCTGCACTCACTATTCTGCTGGTGCAGTCACTGTGTACATACATTACATTACTGATCCTGAGTTACCTCCTGTATTATACTCCAGAGCTGCAGTCACTATTCTGCTGGTGCAGTCACTGTGTACATACATTACATTACTGATCCTGAGTTACCTCCTGTATTATCCTCCAGAGCTGCACTCACTATTCTGCTGGTGCAGTCACTGTGTACATACATTACATTACTGATCCTGAGTTACCTCCTGTATTATACTCCAGAGCTGCACTCACTATTCTGCTGGTGCAGTCACTGTGTACATACATTACATTACTGATCCTGAGTTACCTCCTGTATTATACTCCAGAGCTGCACTCACTATTCTGCTGGTGCAGCCACTGTGTACATACATTACATTACTGGTCCTGAGTTACATCCTGTATTATTTCCCAGAGCTGCACTCACACTTTCATGGCCTTCAGAGCTGAACTCGTCAGTGATTATTTGTTGTGTCTCCTCTTGCCCTTTTGTCTTCACTTCCAGGATTTTATACGATTGTGAGCCTCTGTGTTGCTGACTTATGATTTTTGCTGTGACCGTGCGGCCGCCCCTGCGCTGAGCATTATCCCCTTTATCCAGCTTTCGGGGGTGCAGATTATTTTCTTTCCTTCCCGCTGATTTCTTTCTCCTCTGAATGAGAAATACATTCAGTGTTAACAAGCAATAAGCGCGGATTGTTATAATTACCGTAGGAGGCTGTAATAAATTTCCTCTTCCCACCGGGCTAATTTTAGTTTACCAATGCCTTAAATTACTAAAAGGTTTCTTGTGTACGGCAACAAAAGGTTGCAGAGACGTTCTGGTCCTCTGCGGGGGTCCTGTGTGCAGAGCATTGTGCGGCACCGCGGCTGCGGAGGGGAACAATTAGCACAAACGTCTCATACACGACTGCGGAGCGGAATAATGGGACCGGGACTGTTTGTCTCACTACTCATTGTACATTCACACTGAAGGCATCAAAACTATGAATTACCACATGTGGAATTATATACTTAACAAAAAAGTGTGAAACAACTGAAAATATGTCTTATATTCTAGGGTCTTCACAGTAGCCCCCTTTTGCTTTGATGACTGCTTTGCACACTCTTGGCATTCTCTTGATGAGCTTCAAGAGGTAGTCACCGGAAATGGTCTTCACTTCACAGGTGTGCCCTGTCAGGGTTAATAAGTGGGATTTCTTGCCTTATAAATGGGGTTGGGACCATCAGTTGTGTTGTGCAGAAGTCTGGTGGATACACAGCTGATAGTCCTACTGAATAGACTGTTAGAATTTGTATTACGGCAAGAAAAAGCAGCTAAGTAAAGAAAAACGAGTGGCCATCATTACTTTAAGAAATGAAGGTCAGTCAGTGCGGAAAATTGGGAAAACTTTGAAAGTGTCCCCAAGTGCAGTTGCAAAAACCATCAAGCGCTACAAAGAAACTGGCTCACATTAGGACCGCCCCAGGAAAGGAAGACCAAGAGTCACCTCTGCTTCTGAGGATAAGTTTATCCAAATCACCAGCCTCAGAAATCACAGGTTAACAGCAGCTCAGATTAGAGACCAGGTCAATGCCACACAGAGTTCTAGCAGCAGACACATCTCTACAACAACTGTTAAGAGGAGACTTTGTGCAGCAGGCCTTCATGGTAAAATAGCTGCTAGGAACCCACTGCTAAGGACAGGCAACAAGCAGAAGAGACTTGTTTGGGCTAAAGAACACAAGGAATGGACATTAGACCAGTGGAAATCTGTGATTTGGTCTGATGAGTCCAAATTTGAGATCTTTGGTTCCAACCACCGTGTCTTTGTGCGATGCAGAAAAGGTGAACGGATGGACTCTACATGCCTGGTTCCCACCGTGAAGCATGGAGGAGGAGGTGTGATGGTGTGGGGGGGCTTTGCTGGTGACACTGTTGGGGATTTATTCAAAATTGAAGGCATACTGAACCAGCATGGCTACCACAGCATCTTGCAGCGGCATGCTATTCCATCCGGTTTGCGTTTAGTTGGACCATCATTTATTTTTCAACAGGACAATGACCCCAAACACACCTCCAGGCTGTGTAAGGGCTATTTGACCAAGAAGGAGAGTGATGGGGTGCTACGCCAGATGACCTGGCCTCCACAGTCACCAGACCTGAACCCAATCGAGATGGTTTGTGGTGAGCTGGACCGCAGAGTGAAGGCAAAAGGGCCGACAAGTGCTAAGCATCTCTGGGAACTCCTTCAAGATTGTTGGAAGACCATTTCCGGTGACTACCTCTTGAAGCTCATCAAGAGAATGCCAAGAGTGTGCAAAGCAGTCATCAAAGCAAAAGGTGGCTACTGTGAAGACCCTAGAATATAAGACATATTTTCAGTTGTTTCACACTTTTTTGTTAAGTATATAATTCCACATGTGGTAATTCATAGTTTTGATGCCTTCAGTGTGAATGTACAATTTTCATAGTCATGAAAATATAGAAAAATCTTTAAATGAGAAGGTGTGTCCAAACTTTTGGTCTGTACTGTGTATGTATATATATATATATATATATATATATATATATATATATATATATATATTCCATGTATTGGAATATATACCATACGCACACTGTTAGTTTAACAATAACCGGCCTATTAGTGGAAACATCATGCGGCCTCCTCCGTTGATCATCCGTCAATCGTGTAATTGCCCGGACGATAGGGGGCAACAGAGAGCTGTTTGTGAAAAAGATAACAGCGGTAGATATGCGCCACCTCCCAGGCTGTGATCTTTGACACCCGGCATATGCACGATTGTTACCACTGCATGTGATCGCCCCCATGTACCACCACCATATGTACCATTCTTACCACCGTATGTGATTGCCCCCATGTACCACCGGCACACGTACCATTCTTACCACCGTTTGTGATCGCCCCCATGTACCACCGGCATACGTACCATTCTTACCACCGTTTGTGATCGCCCCCGTGTTCCACCGGCATACGTACCATTCTTACCACCTTATGTGAACGCCCCCGTGTTCCACCGGCATACGTACCATTCTTACCACCGTTTGTGATCGCCCCCGTGTTCCACCGGCATACGTACCATTCTTACCACCTTATGTGAACGCCCCCGTGTTCCACCGGCATGCGTACCATTCTTACCACCGTTTGTGATCGCCCCCGTGTTCCACCGGCATGCGTACCATTCTTACCACCGTATGTGATCGCCCCCATGTACCACCGGCATACGTACCATTCTTACCACCGTTTGTGAACGCCCCCGTGTACCACCGGCATTCGTACCATTCTTACCACCGTATGTGAACGCCCCCGTGTACCACCGGCATGCGTACAGTTGAAACCAGAAGTTTCCATCCACTATATATATAAAGACACATATGCATGTTTTTCTCAATATCTGACATGAAATCAGAATAAACCTTTCCCGTTTTAGGACAATTAGGATTATACCATAATGTTTAATATTTGCCAAATGCCGGAATAATGAGAGAGATAGAATGTTTAAGGCATTTTTATTACTCACTGCAAAGTCACAAGTTTCCATACACTAAGATTACTTTGCCTTTAAACAATTCTGGACGGCCCATATGATGATGTCTTGTGTTTGGAAGATTCTGATAGTTTTTGTGGCAACATCTGAGTTAAAAAGAGACCCACCTGTGGATGTATTGTAATGCACACCTGAAACACACTGCTTCTTTGTGTAGCATCATGGGAAAGTCTAAAGAAATCAGCCAAGATATCAGGAAGAGAATTGAGGACTTGCACAAGTCTGGCTCATCCTTGGGTACAATTTCAAGATACCTGAAGATGCCTTGTGCATCTGTACAAACAATTATACGCAAGTACAAACAAGATGGGAATGTCCAGCCATCATACCGCTCAGGAAGGAGACGGGTTCTGTGTCCCAGAGATGAACGTGCTTTGGTCCGACATGTGCATATCAACCCAAGGACAAAAGCGAAAGACCTTGTGTAGATGATGGCGAAAGCTGGTAAGATTGTGTCAATATCCACAGTGAAAAGAGTACTGTATCAACAGGGGCTGAAAATCTACTCTGCCAGGAAGAAGCCATTACTCCAAAAGAAACATAAAAAAGACAGATTAATGGTTGCAAATGCACCTAGGAACAAAGACCTTAATTTCTGGAGACATGTCCGGTGGTCTGATGACACTAAAATTGAACTTTTTGGGCATAATGACCATTGTTATGTTTGGAGGAAAAAGGGAGAAGCTTGGAAGCCTAAGAACACCATCCCAACTGTGAAACACGGGGGTGGCAGCATCATGTTGTGGGGTTGTTTTGCAGGAAGGACTGGTACGCTTCACAAAATAGATGGATTCATGAGAAAAGAAGATTACACTATGTGGCAATACTGAAGCAACATCTCAAGACATCAGCCAGGAAGGTAAAGCTTGGGCAGAAATGGGTCTTCCAAATGGACAATGACCCGAAGCATACTGCCAAAATGGTAACAAAGTGGCTTAAGGATAACAAAGTCCATGTTTTGGAGTGGCCATCACAAAGCCCTGATCTCAATCCTATTGAAAATTTATGGGAAAAGCTGAAAAGGCTGCGAGCGCCGAGCAAAGCGACCTACAAACCCGGATCAGTTACACCAGATCTGTCAGGAGGAATCGGCCCAAATTCCACCAACTATTGTGAGAAGCTGTGGAAGGAGATCCCAAACGTCTGACCCAAGTCATTCAGTGTAAGGGCAATGGGACCAAATACTAATGAAATGGATGGAAACTTCTGACTCTGCAGTAAGTAATAAAAATGCCTTAAACCTTCTCTCTCTCTCATTATTCCGGCATTTGGCAAATATTAAACATTATGGTAAAATCCTAATTGTCCTAAAACGGGAAAGGTTTATTCTGATTTCATGTCAGATATTGAGAAAAACCTGCAGATGTGTCTTTATATATAGAGTATGGAAACTTCTGGTACCATTCTTCCCACCATACAGTTAGGTCCATATATATTTGGACAGAGACAACATTTTTCTAATTTTGGGTCTAGACATTACCACAATGAATTTTAAACAAAACAATTCAGATGCAGTTGAAGTTCAGACTTTCAGCTTTCATTTGAGGGGATCCACATTAAAATTGGGTGAAGTGTTTAGGAGTTTCAGCTCCTTAACATGGGCCACCCTGTTTTTAAAGGGACCAAAAGTAATTGGACAGATGAAATAATTGTAAATAAAATGTTCATTTCTAGTAGTTGGTTGAAAACCCTTTGTTGGCAATGACTGCCTGAAGTCTTGAACTCATGGACATCACCAGACGCTGGGTTTCCTCCTTTTTGATGCTCTGCCAGGCCTTCACTGCGGTGGTTTTCAGTTGCTGTTTGTTTGTGGGTCTTTCTGTCTGAAGTTTAGTCTTTAACAAGTGAAATGCGGCTCAATTGGGTTGAGATCAGGTGACTGACTTGGCCATTCAAGAATATTCCACTTCTTTGCTTTAATAAACTCCTGGGTTGCTTTGGCTTTATGTTTTGGGTCATTGTCCATCTGTAGTATGAAACGACGACCAATCAGTTTGGCTGCATTTGGCTGGATCTGAGCACACAGTATGGCTCTGAATACATCAGAATTAATTCGGCTGCTTCTGTCCTGTGTCACATCATCAATAAACACTAGTGACCCAGTGCCACTGGCAGCCATGCATGCCCACGCCATCACACTGCCTCCGCCGTGTTTTACAGATGCTGTGGTATGCTTTGGATCATGAGCTGTACCACGTCTTTGCCATACTTTTCTCTTTCCATCATTCTGGTAGAGGTTGATCTTGGTTTCATCTGTCCAAAGAATGTTCTTCCAGAACTGTGCGGCTTTTTTAGATGTTTTTTAGCAAAGTCCAGTCTAGGCTTTTTCTTCTTGATGCTTATGAGTGGCTTGCACCGTGCAGTGAACCCTCTGTAGTTACTCTCATGCAGTCTTCTCTTTATGGTAGATTTGGATATTGATACGCCTGCCTCCTGGAGAGTGTTGTTCACTTGGTTGGCTGTTGTGAAGGGGTTTCTCTTCACCATGGAGATTATTCTGCGATCATCCACCACTGTTGTCTTCCGTGGGCGCCCAGGTCTTTTTGCATTGATGAGTTCACCAGTGCTTTCTTTCTTTCTCAGGATGTACCAAACTGTAGATTTTGCGACTCCTAATATTGCAGCAATTTTTCGGATGGGTTTTTTCTGTTTTTGCAGCTTAAGGATGACTTGTTTCACCTTGTCTTGTTTTCTTACCACTGTATGTGATGGCAGCCACAGCAGCATTATTTTCCCGCATTATAATTGTCTGCCACCTCTCCCATGACCACAGTCGTCCATCTTTATATATCGCCGCTCCAATGTCGTATGTGGATATACACTGAATGTGGGGTCAGACGCGATCCTGCGACGCACCCGCTGATTACTGGATATTGATTGGTTGCTCCAAGAGTCCCCAGTTTAACCGCCATTATCAGGCAAGAGTTTGTTTGATCCGACGCGGCGCGTTGCCATGGTGATGTGAGACGGACGCTCGCTGCTAATTCGCAGTTTCTTCTCGCTTCATTGACTCCACATCTCATAAACCAAGATTGAATTCTGAAAATTTGGAACGGGCCCCAAGAAAGCGTCGGCTTTCAATAAAGACGTCTTTTAGTGATAAATTGCATCTTGTTGAACCGTTGTCAGCGCCAGTCATGAAAGATCTGGAATCTTTCTCCCTCGTCTCGCCCTCCCTCGCTCACTCTCTGTTTTTTTTTCTCGTTTGTGACAAGCCTGGAAAGTCTGTATTGAGTCTGTCATGTAGCCGCTCCGTGCTAATGTCTTTATGGTAATTGCATATGCTTAAAAATGCATTATCTTCCTGGATGTGGTACCGCTCCGTGTGGCATTATCGGGGGGAGCGGTGATTTGTAAACCACCCTTGGCATTGAACACAGAACCTCATTTTCTGTAAATAAAGGCGAGCTGCATTAGGATTCATGTGCGGCGCCGGCCCCGGCAGCGGATGGAGCTGTGTGATATATGCAACCGAGCATTCATGATTGCTTAAATATTAACTACTCCATGAATAGGCGAAGAAGATCAGAGGCGAAAATAGTGATGAGGACGAGGAGGCATCGCTCGGAGGAGACACGGCTCAGAGGATACTGCTCAGAGGATACTGCTCGGAGGAGGCGCTGCTCGGAGGAGACACGGCTCAGAGGATACTGATCAGAGGATACTGCTCGGAGGAGGCGCTGCTCGGAGGAGGCATTGCTCGGAGGAAGCACTGCTCGCAGGAGATGGCGCGGAGGAGGCACGGCTCGGAGGAGACTGCTTGGAGGAAGCACGGCTCGGAGGAAGCACGGCTCGGAGGAGGCACGGCTCGGAGGAGGCACGGCTCGGAGGCACGGCTCGGAGGAGGTACGGCTCGGAGAAGACTGCTTGGAGGAGGCACGGCTCTGAGGTGGCATGGCTGCCCCCCAGGCGATTAGAGTTAATTATAGCAGAGTGAAAAAACTAAGATGAAGCCGGAAGAGAGAAGGTACAAGGGGCAGGGCGGGAGCAAAAAGCAACACGAAGGATAGTATGCCCCCAAATTCATGGAGGTAAAAAGAAAGGAGGCCGGAGCATCAGCCTGTGATCAGAAGAGGCTGCGCGGGAGAAGCCTCGGAGAAGCCTCAGGGCTGAGACAAGGCACAGAGATCACAAGGTTATGGAGGGAGGCTAAAGAGCAGCAGCACAGGTTTTTTGGGGGCGTCCCTTTGGACTTTTTCATTGCATTGCAATAATGTACTTCTGATTGCCCCAAAGCCTCCTATCTTCCCATCCAGGTCATCGGCATTTCCCGATCTAGAACCTCCTGCGATCACAGCAGAAGCCACGTCTGTCGCTCGAGACGAGGTTCCCCCATGGCACAGACTTGTTCTAGGCCCATTCCTCTAACGAATGAAGAGTCGACTTCAGGGGACAACACAGTGGAGTAAATATGAATAAAATGCCGCCCGGGTGGGCCAGATCACATAGAGGGGCTGTGCAGCAACGACGGGGGACTTATCATCCTTCTATACCGGCTGTTCAGCATCAAAAAGTCGTGAACATCAGCACAAATAAAATGGCTGTTTTTACCATTTGGCTTGGGCATTTTTCCTAAAAGTGGATGGAGCAAAGGAGGAGTGATAAATGGCTGCCCGACAACTGCACCATAATGGAAGGTGGAAAACCGGCCGACGTAGCTGAAGCGTTCCTGGTGCTCGGACAACATTATGCAACTATTCATAAGTCTGACATATCAGACTCCACGGCACTGGGATCAAGACTGGTGTATCCAGTGATAAACTGATGTATCCAGTGATAAACTGATGTATCCAATGATAAACTGATGTATCCAATGATAAACTGGTGTATCCAGTGATAAACTGGTGTATCCAGTGATAAACTGATGTATCCAGTGATAAACTGATGTATCCAATGATAAACTGGTGTATCCAGTGATAAACTGATGTATCCAGTGATAAACTGATGTATCCAATGATAAACTGATGTATCCAATGATAAACTGATGTATCCAATGATAAACTGGTGTATCCAATGATAAACTGATGTATCCAATGATAAACTGGTGTATCCAGTGATAAACTGGTGTATCCAATGATAAACTGATGTATCCAATGATAAACTGGTGTATCCAGTGATAAACTGATGTATCCAATGATAAACTGGTGCATCCAGTGATAAACTGGTGTATCCAATGATAAACTGATGTATCCAGTGATAAACTGGTGTATCCAGTGATAAACTGATGTATCCAATGATAAACTGGTGTATCCAGTGATAAACTGATGTATCCAATGATAAACTGGTGTATCCAGTGATAAACTGATGTATCCAATGATAAACTGGTGCATCCAGTGATAAACTGGTGTATCCAATGATAAACTGATGTATCCAGTGATAAACTGGTGTATCCAGTGATAAACTGATGTATCCAATGATAAACTGATGTATCCAATGATAAACTGGTGTATCCAGTGATAAACTGATGTATCCAATGATAAACTGGTGTATCCAGTGATAAACTGGTGTATCCAGTGATAAACTGATGTATCCAATGATAAACTGGTGTATCCAATGATAAACTGATGTATCCAGTGATAAACTGGTGTATCCAGTGATAAACTGGTGTATCCAATGATAAACTGATGTATCCAGTGATAAACTGGTGTATCCAGTGATAAACTGATGTATCCAATGATAAACTGGTGTATCCAGTGATAAACTGATGTATCCAGTGATAAACTGATGTATCCAGTGATAAACTGGTGCATCCAGTGATAAACTGATGTATCCAGTGATAAACTGGTGTATCCAGTGATAAACTGATGTATCCAGTGATAAACTGGTGTATCCAGTGATAAACTGATGTATCCAATGATAAACTGGTGTATCCAGTGATAAACTGATGTATCCAATGATAAACTGGTGTATCCAGTGATATACTGATGTATCCAGTGATAAACTGGTGTATCCAATGATAAACTGGTGTATCCAGTGATAAACTGATGTATCCAATGATAAACTGGTGTATCCAGTGATAAACTGATGTATCCAATGATAAACTGGTGTATCCAGTGATAAACTGATGTATCCAATGATAAACTGGTGTATCCAGTGATATACTGATGTATCCAGTGATAAACTGGTGTATCCAGTGATAAACTGATGTATCCAATGATAAACTGGTGTATCCAGTGATAAACTGATGTATCCAGTGATAAACTGATGTATCCAGTGATAAACTGATGTATCCAGTGATAAACTGATGTATCCAGTGATAAACTGATGTATCCAGTGATAAACTGATGTATCCAGTGATAAACTGGTGCATCCAGTGATAAACTGATGTATCCAATGATAAACTGGTGTATCCAGTGATAAACTGATGTATCCAGTGATAAACTGATGTATCCAGTGATAAACTGGTGCATCCAGTGATAAACTGATGTATCCAATGATAAACTGGTGCATCCAGTGATAAACTGATGTATCCAATGATAAACTGGTGTATCCAGTGATAAACTGATGTATCCAATGATAAACTGGTGTATCCAGTGATAAACTGATGTATCCAATGATAAACTGGTGTATCCAATGATAAACTGGTGTATCCAGTGATAAACTGATGTATCCAATGATAAACTGGTGTATCCAATGATAAACTGGTGTATCCAGTGATAAACTGATGTATCCAATGATAAACTGGTGCATCCAGTGATAAACTGGTGTATCCAATGATAAACTGGTGCATCCAGTGATAAACTTGCCCCCGTGCTCGTGACAAAACCCCTGAGCCCAAACACCGGCCAAGAATGGGAACACTAATGTTTTCACTCTGCTGCCACCAAGAAATAGAAGGCAGATGTCCTAATGTGATTGGCTGATGAGCGCACGTAATGATGATGTCACGAGGTGTAAGCATGGCTTAACGATGTCACCAGGTGTAACTATGACATAACGATGAGGTCACCAAGTGTAACCATATTATAATGATGACGTCACCAGGTGTAACTATGACATAACGATGAGGTCACCAGGTGTAACCATATTATAATGATGACGTCACCAGGTGTAACCATATTATAAAGATGATGTCACCAGGCGTAACCATATTATAACGATGATGTCACCAGGTGTAACCATATTATAACGATGATGTCACCAGGTGTGACCATATTATAATGATGACGTCACCAGGTGTGACCGTATTATAATGATGAGGTCACCAGGTGTGACCGTATTATAATGATGATGTCACCAGGTGTGACCATATTATAATGATGATGTCACCAGGTGTGACCATATTATAATGATGACGTCACCAGGTGTAACCATATTATAATGATGACGTCACCAGGTGTGACCATATTATAATGATGATGTCACCAGGTGTGACCGTATTATAATGATGATGTCACCAGGTGTGACCGTATTATAATGATGAGGTCACCAGGTGTAACCGTATTATAATGATGACGTCACCAGGTGTGACCGTATTATAACGATGACGTCACCAGGTGTGACCGTATTATAATGATGATGTCACCAGGTGTGACCGTATTATAATGATGAGGTCACCAGGTGTGACCATATTATAATGATGAGGTCACCAGGTGTGACCATATTATAATGATGATGTCACCAGGTGTGACCATATTATAATGATGATGTCACCAGGTGTGACCGTATTATAATGATGAGGTCACCAGGTGTAACCGTATTATAATGATGAGGTCACCAGGTGTGACCATATTATAATGATGATGTCACCAGGTGTAACCGTATTATAATGATGAGGTCACCAGGTGTGACCGTATTATAATGATGAGGTCACCAGGTGTAACCGTATTATAATGATGAGGTCACCAGGTGTGACCGTATTATAATGATGATGTCACCAGGTGTAACCGTATTATAATGATGACGTCACCAGGTGTAACCGTATTATAATGATGATGTCACCAGGTGTAACCATATTATAATGATGATGTCACCAGGTGTAACCATATTATAATGATGAGGTCACCAGGTGTAACTATGACATACCGATGAGGTCACCAGGTGTAACCATATTATAATGATGACGTCACCAGGTGTAACCATATTATAATGATGATGTCACCAGGCGTAACCATATTATAACGATGATGTCACCAGGTGTAACCATATTATAACGATGATGTCACCAGGTGTGACCATATTATAATGATGACGTCACCAGGTGTGACCATATTATAATGATGACGTCACCAGGTGTGACCGTATTATAATGATGATGTCACCAGGTGTGACCGTATTATAATGATGAGGTCACCAGGTGTGACCGTATTATAATGATGAGGTCACCAGGTGTGACCGTATTATAACGATGACGTCACCAGGTGTGACCGTATTATAACGATGACGTCACCAGGTGTGACCGTATTATAACGATGACGTCACCAGGTGTGACCGTATTATAATGATGTCACCAGGTGTGACCGTATTATAATGATGATGTCACCAGGTGTGACCGTATTATAACGATGACGTCACCAGGTGTGACCGTATTATAATGATGTCACCAGGTGTGACCGTATTATAATGATGAGGTCACCAGGTGTGACCGTATTATAATGATGATGTCACCAGGTGTGACCGTATTATAACGATGACGTCACCAGGTGTGACCGTATTATAACGATGACGTCACCAGGTGTGACCGTATTATAATGATGTCACCAGGTGTGACCGTATTATAACGATGACGTCACCAGGTGTGACCGTATTATAATGATGTCACCAGGTGTGACCGTATTATAATGATGACGTCACCAGGTGTAACCGTATTATAATGATGACGTCACCAGGTGTGACCGTATTATAACGATGACGTCACCAGGTGTGACCATATTATAATGATGATGTCACCAGGTGTAACCGTATTATAATGATGAGGTCACCAGGTGTGACCGTATTATAACGATGACGTCACCAGGTGTGACCGTATTATAACGATGACGTCACCAGGTGTGACCGTATTATAATGATGTCACCAGGTGTGACCGTATTATAATGATGACGTCACCAGGTGTAACCGTATTATAATGATGACGTCACCAGGTGTGACCGTATTATAACGATGACGTCACCAGGTGTGACCATATTATAATGATGATGTCACCAGGTGTAACCGTATTATAATGATGAGGTCACCAGGTGTGACCGTATTATAATGATGATGTCACCAGGTGTAACCGTATTATAACGATGATGTCACCAGGTGTGACCGTATTATAACGATGACGTCACCAGGTGTGACCGTATTATAATGATGTCACCAGGTGTGACCATATTATAATGATGATGTCACCAGGTGTAACCGTATTATAATGATGATGTCACCAGGTGTAACCGTATTATAATGATGAGGTCACCAGGTGTGACCGTATTATAATGATGATGTCACCAGGTGTGACCGTATTATAATGATGAGGTCACCAGGTGTAACCATATTATAATGATGATGTCACCAGTGCTACTTGCTCTTTGGTCAGACAGAAGTAGTTATTTTTTTGTCTCATTATTTGACACCTATTCCTCTTGTCCTAAGCTATGTTCTCCCTGCGTGTGCCCTTCACCTTCCATCCACATTAGAAACCTTTCATGAGATGTTCTGTAACCTTTGAGGGGCGACCATTTACCAGAAATGTGTCCTTTCCGCCTCTGTCGGACAGATATGCGGTTTCCTTTACAGAGCGTTGCTGCAAGTAAAAAATGTCTACCATATGGACGCCATTCCTCTACAATGGGTCCTTGCGATGGACAGAGAGCCGGGCATCCACGCCGCCTGTAGACATGGGCGGGTGCTTTCCTCCTGACCACGTACAGTGGGCACAGACACAGTGCGGCTCCAGCTTCACTTCTTACACCACAAACCATCTGCGAAAAGGAAGTTCACAGAAAACCCTTCATTGTGGTCCGGCGAATGCTTGACCTATAATCCAGACTAAGGTTGGGCTATTCTGCAGCTTCCAGCTGTTCCTGGGGTGCAATAGATGATCAGATGTCTACCACACCCCGGAGTCTGGCCAGCACTTAGTCGTCCCCATTCATTCAGTCTTATAGGTGGACCATGAAGCCTGGCAGAAGAGAAGAACATCCATGATGGACGAGCCTCCCACAGGTCTCTCCATACAGGACCATGTCTACATGGGAGGTTTGGGGTTAGGAGAGAAGGTTGTTCCCCACAATCTGAGCTTGGTGAGAACATTGGGGTATAATGAGAGCGTCACAGCTTCAGGACTCAGAGCGCATGTAGATGAAGCTGCGACGCTCAGAGATGTCACTCTTAAGAGATGTCTCTGCTCCCGATACGAGTGACACGGGGGGATTTCACGTCATTACACGGTGCACGATGTACCTGAGCAGAATGACAATTACGCTCCGATTTGCTCCCTTGATTATGGACATAGCTGTTATTTTGCTCCATTATGCGCCCGGTACTTCTGCAGCCCTTTACACAATTATGAAATGTGGTGAGAAATAAATGAATATGGCCGAGTAATAACGACGAGGAATGAGGACTCGGTTGGATGATTGCACGGGATGGAGAGAAATGGAGTAAAGTAGCTTCAGCGCCATTCCGACATAAATAACTCGTTACTGTCTGATATTGTGATCACAGGAGGGAAGTGACCCAAGAATATGGAGCTTCCACCAAAAAGCTGGGTAATGGGGAGATCCTCCGCAACATTACTGGGGCGTCCCAGTGCACTGATGATGATGGTGGCAGCGTATGGTGGTGTGCTAGACTGACTGGTGCAGCATGATGGGAGATACCGGGGCAGTTGTCCTGGGTGTAACACTTTAAAGGTGTCAAATAAAAAGGAAAAACTATCAGTAGCGTCACTCGTGCAGTAGATCCGCGCAGTGCACGTGTCCCAGGTGCCCAGGTGCGCCTCCGGACCAACACCCTGCAAACATTTGGATCCTGGGGTAGAGAAGGCAGTCGAGGCAGGGTAGGGTAGGTCGGTCGCAGGCTGCTGTAGGTTGCAAGGTAGGTTGCAGGATAGGTTGCAGGCTGCTGTAGGTCGCACTCTGCTGTAGCTTGCAAGGTAGGTCGCAGGCTGCTGTAGGTCGCAGGGTAGGTGGCAGGCTGCTGTAGGTCGCAGGGTAGGTGGCAGGCTGCTGTAGGTTGCAGGGTAGGTCACAGGCTGCTGTAGGTCGCAGGGTAGGTCGCACGCTGCTGTAGGACGCAGGGTAGGTGGCAGGCTGCTGTAGGTCGCAGGCTGCTGTAGGTCGCAGGGTAAGTCGCAGGCTGTTATAGGTTGCAGGCTGCTGTAGGTCTCAGAGTAGGTCACAGGCTGCTGTAGGTCGCAGGGTAGGTCGCAGGCTGCTGTAGGTCGCAGGGTAGGTCGCAGGCTGCTGTAGGTCTCAGGGTAGGTCGCAGGCTGCTGTGGGTCGCAGGGTAGATCGCAGGCTGCTGTAGGTCTCAGGGTAGGTCGCAGGCTGCTGTAGGTCGCAGGCTGCTGTAGGTCTCAGGGTGGGTCGCAGGGTAGGTTACAAGCTGCTGTAGGTTGCAGGGTAGGTCACAGGCTGCTGTAGGTTGCAGACTGCTGTAGGTCTCAAGGTGGGTCTCAGGGTAGGTCGCAGGCTGCTGTAGGTCTCAGGGTAGGTCGCAGGCTGCTGTAGGTCTCAGGGTAGGTCTCAGGCTGCTGTAGGTTGCAGGGTAGGTCACAGGTTGCTGTAGGTCGCAGGCTGCTGTAGGTTGCGGGGTAGGTCACAGGCTGCTGTAGGTTGCAGGCTGCTGTGGGTCTCAGGGTAGGTTACAGGCTGCTGTAGGTCTCAGGGTAGATCACAGGCTGCTGTAGATTGCAGGCTGCTGTAGGTCTCAGGGTGGGTCGCAGGGTAGGTTACAGGCTGCTGTGGGTTACAGGCTGCTGTAGGTCGCAGGCTGCTGTAGGTCGCAGGCTGCTGTAGGTCGCAGGGTAGGTTGCAGGCTCCTGTAGGTCTCAGGGTGGTTCGCAGGGTAGGTTACAGGCTGCTGTAGGTCGCAGGGTAGGTCGCAGGCTGCTGGAGGTCGCAGGGTAGATTGCAGGCTGCTGTTGGTCGCAGGGTAGATCACAGACTGCTGTAGGTGGCAGGGTAGGTCGCAGGCTGCTGTAGGTGGCAGGACAGGTTGCAGGCTGCTGTAGGTGGCAGGGTAGGTCGCAGGCTGCTGTAGGTGGCAGGGTAGGTCGCAGGCTGCTGTAGGTGGCAGGGTAGGTCGCAGGCTGCTGTAGGTGGCAGGGTAGGTCGCAGGCTGCTGTAGGTGGCAGGGTAGGTCGCAGGCTGCTGTAGGTGGCAGGGTAGGTCGCAGGCTGCTGTAGGTGGCAGGGTAGGTCGCAGGCTGCTGTAGGTTGCAGGGTAGGTCGCAGGCTGCTGTAGGTTGCAGGGTAGGTCGCAGGCTGCTGTAGGTTGCAGGGTAGGTCGCAGGCTGCTGTAGGTTGTAGGGTAGGTCGCAGGCTGCTGTAGGTGGCAGGGTAGGTCGCAGGCTGCTGTAGGTGGCAGGGTAGTTTGCAGGCTGCTGTAGGTTGCAGGGTAGTTTGCAGGCTGCTGTAGGTTGCAGGGTAGTTTGCAGGCTGCTGTAGGTTGCAGGGTAGTTTGCAGGCTGCTGTAGGTTGCAGGGTAGTTTGCAGGCTGCTGTAGGTTGCAGGGTAGTTTGCAGGCTGCTGTAGGTGGCAGGGTAGATCGCAGGCTGCTGTAGGACGCAGGGTAGGTCGCAGGCTGCTGTAGGACGCAGGGTAGGTCGCAGGCTGCTGTAGGACGCAGGGTAGGTCGCAGGCTGCTGTAGGACGCAGGGTAGGTCGCAGGCTGCTGTAGGACGCAGGGTAGGTCGCAGGCTGCTGTAGGACGCAGGGTAGGTCGCAGGCTGCTGTAGGACGCAGGGTAGGTCGCAGGCTACTGTAGGACGCAGGGTAGGTCGCAGGCTGCTGTAGGACGCAGGGTAGGTCGCAGGCTGCTGTAGGACGCAGGGTAGGTCGCAGGCTGCTGTAGGACGCAGGGTAGGTCGCAGGCTGCTGTAGGACGCAGGGTAGGTCGCAGGCTGCTGTAGGACGCAGGGTAGGTCGCAGGCTGCTGTAGGACGCAGGGTAGGTCGCAGGCTGCTGTAGGACGCAGGGTAGGTCGCAGGCTGCTGTAGGACGCAGGGTAGGTCGCAGGCTGCTGTAGGACGCAGGGTAGGTCGCAGGCTGCTGTAGGACGCAGGGTAGGTTGCAGGCTGCTGGAGGACGCAGGGTAGGTCGCAGGCTGCTGTAGGTTGCAGAGTAGGTCATAGGCTGCTGTAGGTCATAGGCTTCTGTAGGTCGTAGGCTGCTGTAGGACGCAGGGTAGGTCGCAGGCTGCTGTAGGTCGCAGGCTGCTGTAGGTCGCAGGCTGCTGTAGGTCGCAGGGTAGGTCGCAGGCTGCTGTAGGTGGCAGGGTAGGTCGCAGGCTGCTGTAGGTGGCAGGGTAGGTCGCAGGCTGCTGTCGGTGGCAGGGTAGGTCGCAGGCTGCTGTAGGTGGCAGGGTAGGTCGCAGGCTGCTGTCGGTCGCAGGCTGCTGTAGGTGGCAGGGTAGGTCGCAGGCTGCTGTAGGTGGCAGGGTAGGTCGCAGGCTGCTGTAGGTGGCAGGGTAGGTCGCAGGCTGCTGTAGGTGACAGGGTAGGTCGCAGGCTGCTGTAGGTGGCAGGGTAGGTCGCAGGCTGCTGTAGGTGGCAGGGTAGATCGCAGGCTGCTGTAGGTGGCAGGGTAGGTCGCAGGCTGCTGTAGGTGGCAGGGTAGGTCGCAGGCTGCTGTGGGTGGCAGTGTAGGTCGCAGGCTGCTGTAGGTGGCAGTGTAGGTCGCAGGCTGCTGTAGGTGGCAGGGTAGGTCGCAGGCTGCTGTAGGTTGTAGGGTAGGTCGCAGGCTGCTGTAGGTGGCAGGGTAGGTCGCAGGCTGCTGTAGGTGGCAGGGTAGTTTGCAGGCTGCTGTAGGCTGCAGGGTAGTTTGCAGGCTGCTATAGGTTGCAGGGTAGTTTGCAGGCTGCTGTAGGACGCAGGGTAGGTCGCAGGCTGCTGTAGGACGCAGGGTAGGTCGCAGGCTGCTGTAGGACGCAGGGTAGGTCGCAGGCTGCTGTAGGACGCAGGGTAGGTCGCAGGCTGCTGTAGGACGCAGGGTAGGTCGTAGGCTGCTGTAGGTTGTAGGTTGCAGGGTAGGTCGCAGGCTGCTGTAGGTTGCAGGGTAGGTCGCAGGCTGCTGTGGGTTGCAGGGTATGTCGCAGGCTGCTGTAGGACGCAGGGTAGGTCGCAGGCTGCTGTAGGACGCAGGGTAGGTCGCAGGCTGCTGTAGGACGCAGGGTAGGTCGCAGGCTGCTGTAGGTTGCAGAGTAGGTCGCAGGCTGCTGTAGGTCGTAGGCTGCTGTAGGTCGTAGGCTGCTGTAGGACGCAGGGTAGGTCGCAGGCTGCTGTAGGTCGCAGGCTGCTGTAGGTCGCAGGCTGCTGTAGGTGGCAGGCTGCTGTAGGTGGCAGGGTAGGTCGCAGGCTGCTGTAGGTGGCAGGGTAGGTCGCAGGCTGCTGTAGGTGGCAGGGTAGGTCGCAGGCTGCTGTAGGTGGCAGGGTAGGTCGCAGGCTGCTGTAGGTGGCAGGGTAGGTCGCAGGCTGCTGTCGGTCGCAGGCTGCTGTCGGTCGCAGGCTGCTGTAGGTGGCAGGGTAGGTCGCAGGCTGCTGTAGGTGGCAGGGTAGGTCGCAGGCTGCTGTAGGTGGCAGGGTAGGTCGCAGGCTGCTGTAGATGGCAGGGTAGGTCGCAGGCTGCTGTAGGTGGCAGGGTAGATCGCAGGCTGCTGTAGGTGGCAGGGCAGGTCGCAGGCTGCTGTAGGTGGCAGGGTAGGTCGCAGGCTGTTGTAGGTGGCAGTGTAGGTCGCAGGCTGCTGTAGGTGGCAGGGTAGGTCGCAGGCTGCTGTAGGTGGCAGTGTAGGTCGCAGGCTGCTGTAGGTGGCAGGGTAGGTCGCAGGCTGCTGTAGGTGGCAGGGTAGGTCGCAGGCTGCTGTAGGTGGCAGGGTAGGTCGCAGGCTGCTGTAGGTGGCAGGGTAGGTCGCAGGCTGCTGTAGGTGGCAGGGTAGGTCGCAGGCTGCTGTAGGTGGCAGGGTAGGTCGCAGGCTGCTGTAGGTTGCAGGGTAGGTCGCAGGCTGCTGTAGGTGGCAGGGTAGGTCGCAGGCTGCTGTAGGTGGCAGGGTAGGTTGCAGGCTGCTGTAGGTGGCAGGGTAGGTCGCAGGCTGCTGTAGGTGGCAGGGTAGGTCGCAGGCTGCTGTAGGTGGCAGGGTAGGTCGCAGGCTGCTGTAGGTGGCAGGGTAGGTCGCAGGCTGCTGTAGGTGGCAGGGTAGGTCGCAGGCTGCTGTAGGTGGCAGGGTAGGTCGCAGGCTGCTGTAGGTCGCAGGGTAGGTCGCAAGCTGCTGTAGGTGGCAGTGTAGGTCGCAGGCTGCTGTAGGTCGCAGGCTGCTGTAGGTCGCAGGGTAGGTCGCAGGGTAGGTCGCAGGCTGCTGTAGGTCGCAGGCTGCTGTATGTCGCAGGCTGCTGTAGGTGGCAGGGTAGGTCGCAGGCTGCTGTAGGTGGCAGGGTAGGTTGCAGGCTGCTGTAGGTGGCAGGGTAGGTCGCAGGCTGCTGTAGGTGGCAGGGTAGGTCGCAGGCTGCTGTAGGTGGCAGGGTAGGTCGCAGGCTGCTGTAGGTGGCAGGGTAGGTCGCAGGCTGCTGTAGGTGGCAGGGTAGGTCGCAGGCTGCTGTAGGTGGCAGGGTAGGTCGCAGGCTGCTGTAGGTCGCAGGGTAGGTCGCAAGCTGCTGTAGGTGGCAGTGTAGGTCGCAGGCTGCTGTAGGTCGCAGGCTGCTGTAGGTCGCAGGGTAGGTCGCAGGCTGCTGTAGGTCGCAGGCTGCTGTATGTCGCAGGCTGCTGTAGGTGGCAGGGTAGGTCACAGGCTGCTGTAGGTGGCAGGGTAGGTCGCACGCTGCTGTAGGTGGCAGGGTAGGTCGCAGGCTGCTGTAGGTGGCAGGGTAGGTCGCAGGTTGCTGTAGGTGGCAGGGTAGGTCGCAGGCTGCTGTAGGTGGCAGGGTAGGTCGCAGGCTGCTGTAGGTGGCAGGGTAGGTCGCAGGCTGCTGTCGGTCGCAGGCTGCTGTAGGTGGCAGGGTAGGTGGCAGGCTGCTGTAGGTGGCAGGGTAGGTCGCAGGCTGCTGTAGATGGCAGGGTAGGTCGCAGGCTGCTGTAGGTGGCAGGGTAGATCGCAGGCTGCTGTAGGTGGCAGGGCAGGTCGCAGGCTGCTGTAGGTGGCAGGGTAGGTCGCAGGCTGCTGTAGGTGGCAGTGTAGGTCGCAGGCTGCTGTAGGTGGCAGGGTAGGTCGCAGGCTGCTGTAGGTGGCAGGGTAGGTCGCAGGCTGCTGTAGGTGGCAGTGTAGGTCGCAGGCTGCTGTAGGTGGCAGGGTAGGTCGCAGGCTGCTGTAGGTGGCAGGGTAGGTCGCAGGCTGCTGTAGGTGGCAGGGTAGGTCGCAGGCTACTGTAGGTGGCAGGGTAGGTCGCAGGCTGCTGTAGGTGGCAGGGTAGGTCGCAGGCTGCTGTAGGTGGCAGGGTAGGTCGCAGGCTGCTGTAGGTGGCAGGGTAGGTCGCAGGCTGCTGTCGGTCGCAGGCTGCTGTCGGTCGCAGGCTGCTGTAGGTGGCAGGGTAGGTCGCAGGCTGCTGTAGGTGGCAGGGTAGGTCGCAGGCTGCTGTAGATGGCAGGGTAGGTCGCAGGCTGCTGTAGGTGGCAGGGTAGATCGCAGGCTGCTGTAGGTGGCAGGGCAGGTCGCAGGCTGCTGTAGGTGGCAGGGTAGGTCGCAGGCTGTTGTAGGTGGCAGTGTAGGTCGCAGGCTGCTGTAGGTGGCAGGGTAGGTCGCAGGCTGCTGTAGGTGGCAGGGTAGGTCGCAGGCTGCTGTAGGTGGCAGTGTAGGTCGCAGGCTGCTGTAGGTGGCAGGGTAGGTCGCAGGCTGCTGTAGGTGGCAGGGTAGGTCGCAGGCTGCTGTAGGTGGCAGGGTAGGTCGCAGGCTGCTGTAGGTGGCAGGGTAGGTCGCAGGCTGCTGTAGGTGGCAGGGTAGGTCGCAGGCTGCTGTAGGTGGCAGGGTAGGTCGCAGGCTGCTGTAGGTGGCAGGGTAGGTCGCAGGCTGCTGTAGGTGGCAGGGTAGGTCGCAGGCTGCTGTAGGTGGAAGGGTAGGTCGCAAGCTGCTGTAGGTGGCAGGGTAGGTCGCAGGCTGCTGTAGGTGGCAGGGTAGGTCGCAGGCTGCTGTAGGTGGCAGGGTAGGTCGCAGGCTGCTGTAGGTGGCAGGGTAGGTCGCAGGCTGCTGTCGGTCGCAGGCTGCTGTAGGTGGCAGGGTAGGTCGCAGGCTGCTGTAGGTGGCAGGGTAGGTCGCAGGCTGCTGTAGATGGCAGGGTAGGTCGCAGGCTGCTGTAGGTGGCAGGGTAGATCGCAGGCTGCTGTAGGTGGCAGGGTAGATCGCAGGCTGCTGTAGGTGGCAGGGCAGGTCGCAGGCTGCTGTAGGTGGCAGGGTAGATCGCAGGCTGCTGTAGGTGGCAGGGTAGGTCGCAGGCTGCTGTAGGTGGCAGGGTAGGTCGCAGGCTGCTGTAGGTGGCAGGGTAGGTCGCAGGCTGCTGTAGGTGGCAGGGTAGGTCGCAGGCTGCTGTAGGTGGCAGGGTAGGTCGCAGGCTGCTGTAGGTGGCAGGGTAGGTCGCAGGCTGCTGTAGGTGGCAGTGTAGGTCGCAGGCTGCTGTAGGTCGCAGGGTAGGTCGCAGGCTGCTGTAGGTCGCAGGGTAGGTCGCAGGCTGCTGTAGGTCGCAGGGTAGGTCGTAGGCTGCTGTAGATTTGTTGCCCTCAGCATCCTGGTGCCGGTACGTTCTGGCCCACACTCTGTGTAGGGGAGAAGAGGGCTTGGTTTTTAGGATTAGTGGTGTACTCTTTATTTATGAGGGTAGCATTATTACACTGTAATGGGGGCACTTTGGGGGTATTATTTGTTTAGGGCTCGCTTACACCAGCGTATACATCGGACCAGTGCTATACGATGTTTTCAGATCAGATCGCACTTGGACCAATGTTATTCTATGGGGCGGTGCTGATGACCGATTTTCTTCCACTGGCAGAATCAGCAAGCTGCGATTTTACCCCAAAATCCGATGCCACTCGCCCATTCAAGTCTATGGGTGCATGGAAAACATAGGACTGCACTCGGATGACATCTGAGTGCGGTACAATTTCCGCAGACTCCCAGAATGGAGAAGATGGAGCCATCTTGTCCTTCGTCTTCTCCTCAGTTTGCTCCATTTCTCTAGTAGATACAGACTTTGA
Organism: Phyllobates terribilis; assembly: GCF_046119375.1. Lineage (NCBI taxonomy): Eukaryota > Metazoa > Chordata > Amphibia > Anura > Dendrobatidae > Phyllobates > Phyllobates terribilis. The sequence goes on along the minus strand of NW_027362767.1, from coordinate 462,433,460 downwards.
TCGGCGTGTCATCACCATAATCGGCCCGATTCTCTCGGATGAGTCTTTGCCAGTCTGACCGTAGTCTTAAGGGGGGACTTGGCTATTATTACTGGGTGGGGGGCACAGTGCCTGCCTTACTTATGGGAGAGCAGGTAGGACATGGTACATTTTCAGCACCAGTTATTTGCTTATTCCTTCTCACCCAAGAAATAGGAATTGTCTTTAGGAAATGTCAGACACCGTTCACCCCAAGGACTGGACGTCCGGCTATCATGGCAGTGCTGATCCTCGCTCCACGGCAGCTCAGCCACTGTAACTAGAGGGTTAATAATGGATATTGGTCCAGATCTTCCCGGATCAAATGAAAAATAAAGGGGGAAAAAAGGAAAACTTTAAAAACTCTAAAATAATTGTTATTGTTTTTGTTGGGCTCCTGTGTAATGCTCTGCAGATTTCGGTGCACCCCCAGCAGCTTCCCGCCCGCTGTTGTTACCTGCAGGACTTTTTTTTTGCGCCCGGCCTATGAAGTTCATCCATTGATTTCGGAGCCGTTCTCCCGTGGCCGGTTAAGTCCTTTCTAAGCTCCCAAATTGCAGATGTTAAATCAGTGCATCAGCATGTGGAGTACGAGGGAGCACTAATTCAGCAGTTTATTCTGCGGGTCCACTCTCCAAATCCCATCCTACGGATACTTATAAAAATCTACATCACAGAATGAGGAGAATGGGTGCGGGGGATGGGAGCGGCGGTCCGCGCAGCAGGGAAGGCTGATAACACGGCTTTATGCCACCATTACAATAATAGGCGCCTTTGAAGTGAAAGCTATATGGGAAACAGGCAGTGTAACAAGTCCAGTGTTTGATGGAAGCGGCGCCGACGCGCGCTCATTCCCTGGCAGAAATCATAACTGCAAAGGCAGAAAAAGGTCGGAAGCGGCTCGCAGATCAGCGTCGCCCCGAGTTCCTGCAGCAATTAGAGTCCGGCAGGAGGATTTGTGACTCGATTCTGTAGATCGCCGCTATATAAGTCCGGTGGCGTCATGGCCGACTTCTGATGCCGGACTACACAGAAGACGGACATCAAACTGCAGACAGTGGAGGGAGCGAGACATGCAATTCTTCTGTCATTCAGAAAGATGCGACACATTCGCCGCTGGCTGAACCGCCGGCGGCCGACTGATGGCTGCACAGCCGTCTGTCGGGTCAGGATTGCAGACAGCAGCGGGGGGAGGAGGTTTCTGCTGCAGCAACAAACGTCCCAGAACACAAGCAGCGAGGAGCCACCGATCCCCAGAACGTCAGACACCGCGGGGGAGGAGAGGCGGCAGCGTGCATGCAGCCAAGACATGCACAAGGAGAAGGGTTCAGGGGGATTTGTGCTTCCTACATGGACTCACCGCCACATAGACCCCAGTGCCGCCGCCGAGTTCAGGCAAAGCCAGTTCAGGTAAATGCTCAGTGTGAACACAGGCTTACAAGGTCTAGCTCATAACACTGGATGACCAGGCACCATTCATGCTAATGACATACTGTTAAAGGGAATCTGTCAGCAGGATTTCACTGTGTAATCTGAAGACAGGAGGAGATAAGAGTCTGAGACACACATTTACTTACAATGAAGGTTTTATTACCAGGAAATTATCAATGCCTGGACTACAGCTCACACAACTGCTAGTCCAATGCCACCCCCTCCTGTGATAAGCTGCTCATTCTCAATAAACAATGTTCACAGAGAGCTGTGGTTTGGGCAGGGGCAGCTGTGGTGTGGGGTCTGCTGTGCTGTGGGCAGCTGTGGTGTGGGCAGCTGTGGTGTGGACAGGGTCAGCTGTGGTGTGGGTGGGGGCAGCTGTGGTGTGGGCATCTGTGGTGTGGGGTCAGCTGTGGTGTGGGCAGGGGCAGCTGTGGTGTGGGGTAAGCTGTGGTGTGGGCAGGGGCAGCTGTGGTGTGGGCAGGGTCAATTGTCATGTGGGCAGGCAGATGTGATGAGGGTGGGGTCAGCTGTGGTATTGGTGGGGTCAGCTGTGGTGTGGGCAGTTCAGCTGTGGTGCGGGTGTGGTCAGTTATGGTATGGACGGGGTCAGCTGTGGTGTTGGTGGGGCAACTGTCATGTGGGCAGGGGCAGCTGTGGTGTGGGCAGGAGCAGCTGTGGTGTGGACGGTCAGCTGTGGTTTGGGTGGGGTCAGCTGTGGTGTGGACGGATCAGCTGTGGTGTGGACGGATCAGCTGTGGTGTGGACGGGTCAGCTGTGGTGTGGAAGGGTCAGCTGTGGTGTGGACGGATCAGCTGTGGTGTGGACGGGTCAGCTGTGGTGTGGACGGGTCAGCTGTGGTGTGGACGGGTCAGCTGTGGTGTGGACGGATCAGCTGTGGTGTGGAAGGGTCAGCTGTGGTGTGGAAGGGTCAGCTGTGGTGTGGACGGGTCAGCTGTGGTGTGGACGGGTCAGCTGTGGTGTTGACGGATCAGCTGTGGTGTTGACGGATCAGCTGTGGTGTGGACGGATCAGCTGTGGTGTGGACGGGTCAGCTGTGGTGTGGACGGGTCAGCTGTGGTGTGGACGGATCAGCTGTGGTGTTGACGGATCAGCTGTGGTGTGGGTGGGGTCAGCTGTGGTGTGGACGGTCAGCTGTGGTTTGGGCGGGGTCAGCTGTGGTGTGGACGGATCAGCTGTGGTGTGGACGGATCAGCTGTGGTGTGGACGGGTCAGCTGTGGTACGGGCGGCGGCAGCTGTGGTGTGGGCGAGGTCAGTTGTCATGTGGGCAGGAAGCTGTGATGAGGGTGCGGTCAGCTGTGGTAAGGGTGTAGACAGCTGTGGTATTGGCGGGGTCAGCTGTCGTAAGGGTGTGGACAGCTGTGGATTGGGCGGGGTCAGCTGTGGTATGGGCAGGGTCAGCTGTGGTAAGGGTGTGGACAGCTGTGGTATGGGCGGGGGCAGCTGTGGTGTGGGCAGGAGCAGCTGTGGTGTGGACGGGTCAGCTGTGGTTTGGGTGGGGTCAGCTGTGGTGTGGACGGATCAGCTGTGGTGTTGACGGATCAGCTGTGGTGTTGACGGATCAGCTGTGGTGTGGACGGATCAGCTGTGGTGTTGACGGATCAGCTGTGGTGTGGGTGGGGTCAGCTGTGGTGTGGACGGTCAGCTGTGGTTTGGGCGGGGTCAGCTGTGGTGTGGACGGATCAGCTGTGGTGTGGACGGATCAGCTGTGGTGTGGACGGATCAGCTGTGGTGTGGACGGGTCAGCTGTGGTACGGGCGGCGGCAGCTGTGGTGTGGGCGAGGTCAGTTGTCATGTGGGCAGGAAGCTGTGATGAGGGTGCGGTCAGCTGTGGTATTGGCGGGGTCAGCTGTGGTAAGGGTGTAGACAGCTGTGGTATGGGCGGGTCAGCTGTGCTAAGGGTGTGGACAGCTGTGAATTGGGCGGGGTCAGCTGTGGTATGGGCAGGGTCAGCTATGGTAAGGGTGTGGACAGCTGTGGTATGGGCGGGGTCAGCTGTGGTGTGGGCAGGTCAGCTGTGGTGTGGGCGGCGGCAGCTGTGGTGTGGACGTGGTCAGTTGTCATGTCGGCAGGAAAGATGAGGGTGGGGTCAGCTGTGGTGTGGGCAGGGTCAGCTGTGGGTGTGGAAGGGTCAGCTGTCTTGAGGGTGAGGTCAGCTGTGGTGTGGTGGGATCAGCTTTGGCAGGGTCAGCTGTGGTGGGGTGGGATCAGCTGTGGTGGGGTCAGCTGTGCTGGGAGTCGGATCAGCTGTGGTGGGGGTGCGATCAGCTGTGGCAGGATCAGTTGTGGGGTCAGCTGTGATGGGGAGGAATCAGCTGTGGTGGGGGTGGGATCAGCTGTGGTGGGGTCAGCTGTGGTGGGGGTGGGGTCTGCTGTGGTGGGGTCAGCTGTGGTGGGGATGGAATCAGCTGTGGTGGGGTGGGATCAGCTGTGGTGGGGTCAGCTATGGTGGGGGTGGGATTAGCTGTGGTGGGGTCAGCTGTGGTGGGGGTGGGGTCAACTGTGGTGTGGGTGTGGTCAGTTGTGGTGTGGACGGGTCAGCTGTCTTGGGGGTGGGGTCAGCTGTGGTGTGGTGGGATCAGTTTTGGCAGGGTCAGCTGTGGTGGGGTCAGCTGTGGTGGGGGTGGGGTCCGCTGTGGTGGGGGTGGGGTCAGCTGTGGTGGGGTCAGCTGTGGTGGGGTCAGCTGTGGTGGGATCAGCTGTGGTGGGGGATTGGCTGTGGTGGGGTCCGCTGTGGTGGCTTTGGGATCAGCTGTGGTAGGGTCAGCTGTGGTGGGGGTGGGATCAGCTACGGTGGGGTCAGCTATGGTGGGGGTGGGATCAGCTGTGGTTGGATCAGCTGTGGTGGGGGTGGGATCAGCTGTGGTGGGGTCAGCTGTGGTGGGGGTGGGGTCAGCTGTGGTGGGATCAGCTGTGGTGGGGTCAGCTGTGGTGGGAGTGGGGTCAGCTGTGGTGGGATCAGCTGTGGTGGGGGTGGGGTCAGCTGTGGTGGGATCAGCTGGGGTTGGGTCCGCTGTGGTGAGGTCCGCTGTGGTGGAGGTGGGATCAGCTGTGGTGGGGTCATCTGTGGTGGGGTTGGGATCAGCTGTGGTGGGGGTTGGGATCAGCTGTGGTGGGGGTGGGATCAGCTGTGGTGGGGGTGGGATCAGCTGTGATGGGGTCAGCTATGGTGGGGTTGGGATCAGCTGTGGTGGGGGTGGGATCAGCTGTGGTGGGGGTGGGATCAGCATCAGAATTCATGTTATTTCTGCTCATATATAAAGTCTGTGAGTCCTAATTCCCCCACTCACCTATAGAGAAAGCCTGTGAGTCCTGCTTCCTCACCCACTCTTATAGAAAGCCTGTGAGTCCTACTTCCCCCACCTTCTCATAGACAAAGCCTGTAAGTCTTGCTTCTCCTTCCCACTCATATAGAAAGCCTGTTAGTACTTTTTCCTATGTCCACTAATGGAGAAAGCCTGCATCCTTATTCCTCTCTTCCCACCCACAGTGTAAGCCCAGGAGTTGTTCTTTCGCACCGACTCATAAATAAAGCCTGTGAGTCCTGCTTCTCCTGCTCACCCATAGAGAAAGCCTGTGAGTCCTGCTTCTCCTGCTCACCCATAGAGAAAGCCTGTGAGTCCTGCTTCTCCTACCCACCCATAGAGAAAGCCTGTGAGTCCTGCTTCTCCTGCTCACCCATAGAGAAAGCCTGAGTCCTGCTTCTCCTGCTCACCCGTAGAGAAAGCCTGTGAGTCCTTCTTCCTCCACCAAATAGACAAATCCTGTGAGTCCTTCTTCCTCCACCCATAGAGAAAGCCTGTGAGTCCTTCTTCCTCCACCCATAGAGAAAGCCTGTGAGTCCTTCTTCCTCCACCCATAGAGAAAGCCTGTGAGTCCTTCTTCCTCCACCCATAGAGAAAGCATGTGAGTCCTTCTTCCTCCACCCACAGAGAAAGCATGTGAGTCCTTCTTCCTCCACCCACAGAGAAAGCATGTGAGTCCTTCTTCCTCCACCCATAGAGAAAGCATGTGAGTCCTTCTTCCTCCACCCATAGAGAAAGCATGTGAGTCCTTCTTCCTCTACCCATAGAGAAAGCATGTGAGTCCTTCCTCCACCCATAGAGAAAGCATGTGAGTCCTTCTTCCTCCACCCATAGAGTAAGCCTGTGAGTGCTGCTTTTCCCGGTCTTTACACAGTTTGAAGCTCTTCCTATGAGTTTTTTGGGTATTTGGGCGCTGAGGCGTTCTCTCTCTATTAATATACTGAATAAAATCCTAGAAATCTTGATACCACGGAGTTTGCCTCTATCGTTTTCCACCCTTAGACCTGACAGATCTGCTTTAAAATATGTCCATAGTGAAAATATCTTTCTTCTGTCATCTTTAGACCTCTGTAGTTATTTCAAGCGGCTGCAGATATGGGAAAGGGCTGCTGGTATTTAACATATAGATACCGAAATTGGGAATGATCCAAAAAACCTACAGTACAGACCAAAAGTTTGGACACACCTTCTCATTTAAAGATTTTTCTGTATTTTCATGACTATGGAAATTGTACATTCACACTGAAGGCATCAAAACTATGAATTACCACATGTGGAATTATATACTTAACAAAAAAGTGTGAAACTACTGAAAATATGTCTTATATTCTAGGTTCTTCACAGTAGCCACCTTTTGCTTTGATGACTGCGTTGCACACTCTTGGCATTCTCTTGATGAGCTTCAAGAGGTAGTCACCGGAAATGGTCTTCACTTCACAGGTGTGCCCTGTCAGGTTTAATAAGTGGGATTTCTTGCCTTATAAATGGGGTTGGGACCATCAGTTGTATTGTGCAGAAGTCTGGTGGATACACAGCTGATAGTCCTACTGAATAGACTGTTAGAATTTGTATTATGGCAAGAAAAAAGCAGCTAAGTAAAGAAAAACGAGTGGCCATCATTACTTTAAGAAATGAAGGTCAGTCAGTGAGAAAAATTGGGAAAACTTTGAAAGTGTCCCCAAGTGCAGTTGCAAAAGCCATCAAGCGCTACAAAGAAACTGGCTCACATGAGGATCGCCCCAGGAAAGGAAGACCAAGAGTCACCTCTGCTTCTGAGGATAAGTTTATCCGAGTCACCAGCCTCAGAAATCGCAGGTTAACAGCAGCTCAGATTAGAGACCAGGTCAATGCCACACAGAGTTCTAGCAGCAGACACATCTCTACAACAACTGTTAAGAGGAGACTTTGTGCAGCAGGCCTTCATGGTAAAATAGCTGCTAGGAAACCACTGCTAAGGACAGGCAACAAGCAGAAGAGACTTGTTTGGGCTAAAGAACACAAGGAATGGACATTAGACCAGTGGAAATCTGGTCTGATGAGTCCAAATTTGAGATCTTTGGTTCCAACCACCGTGTCTTTGTACGACGCAGAAAAGGTGAACGGATGGACTCTACATGCCTGGTTCCCACCGTGAAGCATGGAGGAGGAGGTGTGATGGTGTGGGGGTGCTTTGCTGGGGACACTGTTGGGGATATATTCAAAATTGAAGGCATACTGAACCAGCATGGCTACCACAGCATCTTGCAGCGGCATGCTATTCCATCCGGTGTAACGGGTCTGGGAGGTGGAACCTCTGTGCAACTATACAAGAGGGCAGTCCTTGTAAGGAAGCGGGTGGCTCCCAGGGAAGACGGGCAGGTAGTCACGGCAAGTGACAGGGACAGTCTCTGGGTAGAGGGGCAGGTAGTCACGGCAAGTGACAGGGACAGTCTCTGGGTAGAAGGGCAGCGGGCTGGTGGCTGGTGAACGCTCCCAGGTGAGCGGGCGAGAGTCTCTGGACAGGCAGGTGGTCACGGCAAGTGACGGCAGAACCTCCAGGTAGACTAGCAGACAGGTAGCGGGTGGACGCTCCCAGGTGAGTGGGCAAGAGTCTCTGGACAGGCAGGTGGTCACGGCAAGTGATGGCAGAGCCTCCAGGTAGGCTAGCAGGCAGGTAGCAGGTGAGCGCTCCCAGGTGAGCGGGCAAGAGTCTCTGGACAGGCAGGAGGTCACGGCAAGTGATGGCAGAGCCTCCAGGTAGGCTAGCAGGCAAGTAACAGGTGAGCGCTCCCAGGTGAGCGGGCTGGCTGGTCCATAGACAGACCGACAGGTGTCGGAGAGCAGACCGTCGGACCGCAGGCTTGCAAGCTGGTAAGCGGATATCAGGCAGGTATCAAGCAGGAATCTGGCAGATGACTGGCTGGTAACAGGCAGGAATCAGGCAGGTGACTGGCAGGTCACTGGCAACGGGACCTGAGGGCTGAAGCAGAGTGAAGGCTTTGCAACAACATTGCTCGGGCACCTCCATTTTGGAGGAGGTGCCTTATATATGGGAGGTCCTCCGGCAATTGGCCGGGGACTCCTTAGGACGGCGCGCGCGGTCCCTATAAGAGAGGGGGAGCGCGCGCGCGCGCGCCCTAAGCACACTGCCGGGGAAGGAGCGCGTGCCGGAAGCAGCGGGGAGAGAAGCGCTGGAGGACGCCACGCCAGGAGCGGGGAGATGAGAGGGACGGCGTCTCTGCCTAGTACGGGGCAGAGACGCCGATGCTACATCCGGTTTGCGTTTAGTTGGACCATCATTTATTTTTCAACAGGACAATGACCCCAAACACCTCCAGGCTGTGTAAGGGCTATTTGACCAAGAAGGAGAGTGATGGGGTGCTACGCCAGATGACCTGGCCTCCACAGTCACCAGACCTGAACCCAATCGAGATGGTTTGGGGTGAGCTGGACCGCAGAGTGAAGGCAAAAGGGCCAACAAGTGCTAAGCATCTCTGGGAACTCCTTCAAGATTGTTGGAAGACCATTTCCGGTGACTACCTCTTGAAGCTCATCAAGAGAATGCCAAGAGTGTGCAAAGCAGTCATCAAAGCAAAAGGTGGCTACTTTGAAGAACCTAGAATATAAGACATATTTTCAGTTGTTTCACACTTTTTTGTTAAGTATATAATTCCACATGTGGTAATTCATAGTTTTGATGCCTTCAGTGTGAATGTACAATTTTCATAGTCATGAAAATACAGAGAAATCTTTAAATGAGAAGGTGTGTCCAAACTTTTGGTCTGTACTGTATATTATCTGTATAGTGTTAGTATTATTTTCTGTGTTGTTGGAGTATTTTACTTGTAGCTGAGCTCATACTGAGCTTAAAAAAGAAGGAATAGATTTGTATTTCTATATTTTCTAGATAGCAGTTGACTGTGGCAGCGCTGCAGCACCCCCCCTGTAGATCGCTGTCAGAAGCAAGACAGCACATGGTGAGACGGAAGGGAAGGGAGCTCCACCACTGGGGAAAGCTTCAAGGGGGACACCACTGCCACTTGTTCTGTCCAGCCCTAAGCTCCCTAGTGTCCCTAGCCGGGTTCTTTCACCCCGTTCCATCACGTTCCTATCCCTGTCTTACCCTGAGAAGGACCCTGACTTGTGCATAGGCAGCAGGAACGCTTGTCCTGCTCTGACATAAAGACACAAAGGGAAACAGACAGATAAAAGAAACAGGAATCACTCAACGCGCTCCAACACTACAGAAAGGAGAAGGTCAAGGTGAGACAAACCAAGTAGGAGATAAGGTAAAGGAAGACACTCAAACAAACTTACAAACCGATATCTCCAGAGACGACCTCTCCTCACACAGCTCACACCTCCAGCTCCAAACCAGGTTATAGCAAGCTATCACTGGCAACTACTCAAGCTAGGATGTGAGTAATTATAGCAGAGGGGAGTGGAGAAATCAGAACAGCTGCCATAACTGAGGATGGAGAGCTCTAGGAGACAAACAGAACTGTTTAATTCTTGCAACACCAGAGCAAGGGAAATCTGCACAGCTAACTGGAAGGCAAAGCAGATGCAAGCAGTGTGGGTGCAAGTGTAGCCAGATGCCGCGATCTTCTGACCCCTCTCTATTGCGATATCCCCGTTACAATCGCTGCTTTTTGGTAACGACCCTCCAGTCACTGCCGGAACAACAATGGTTTCCCAAAGTAGCAGGTAAATCCAAACGAAAACTTCCTTTATTACGTCTTTATTATAAAATTAGAAACAAAATGGCAACGTCTCAGCCATAAACAGCCTATAAAGTCATGCAATGCTGGTGCTGAGTTTTATCGTTTGACCGCTTATCGCTGAGTTTGTAATTTTAGAATGAAGACGTATAGGAAGCTTTCTTTTGGATTCATCTGGTGTCTTGGGAAACCATTTTGTTTTTTACTTTCTAGACAAGCGTCAATGCTAAATTCTAAAAATGTCTTCTGGGAGGAAAGATCAAACATTTCACAGGTTTGGAAAAGTCCATTGTTACGAGTGTGCCTTACAATAGAGAGGTCTGATGGCGACTTGCTTTGGGTCGATCTGTGGAGACTTACGTCGTGCGAACCATCCCAACTGAACAGAGTCCAGCCTACGGTATCGTCTGGTATGGGGACGTCGGGCGTGGGACCACCACACCTCGGGTATGGCCGTGTGAGGCATTACTACTGTGATCAGATCACTTTATGGAAGGAGCTAGTGTGAGCCCATTTTATGTTGCCCTTATGTCGTCACTATCGCGGCATTTACTTGTTGGATGCCGCTGCTACTTTGATGCTGAATCATATATTTTATGCTGCTGGCAGCACTATTGTTGTGCAGACCATTATATGGCCTCCATACTGCACTGATATTGGGGCACGCTCATGCATCCCGCTTCCATTAATTATATGCTATCGATGTCCGGTGCTTTGCAGATCCCAATGATCATCTGAATTCTGACAGCAAGGAGTTAATGTTGGAGCCACCACCAAGCAGAGGACATCTGTGTCTGATCCCATGTGAATCATTGTGCTGTGTCTAGAGCAAGGACACAATGGGGTAGCCTCCCTCTATTCTGGCTCCTTCTGCCCCCTCCGCCGCCTCCTCTCGCTCAGATTTACCTAGTCGGCTATTGGAATGGTATTGGCAATCCCTTACATGGTGCATTGTATAATGGTGATAGCCGCCTCGGTGGCAATGTTCCAGAAATGTCCCTTTAAGTCTTTATAATATCCATAAAGGCTAGTAATAGGCCACCATCCGCGCTAAGCATTCAATAAAATAAACTCATTACGTTTTTTTACTTCTAAACCCAAAAGGCTCATAATCCAAGAACATTAAATACTGTCAAATAATGCAACATTAGGATGGCTCCGCTCCAAACATGCTTAAATCCATTGTGCAGCCAAGGTTTCAAACGCGCTGATAATGATGGTGTTGGTGGATGTTGTAGGCTATTGCCGCTGGACGGACTATCTAACAAAAAACAGGTTTTCCAGCCACTGTCTATGGAAAAAGCCGCACTGTGTCCTCAGACTCCAAATCTGCGGATTTACGCTTTTGTTTCAACCCAAAGAGAAAACAAAACATTAGAGACAAAATAGTTACAAAGTTTCAAACCAACTTCCCAAGTTTCCTTAAAGCGCTGTCTAATTGAATATTGATTCTGCTTCTCGTAAAGCGCTGCCACGCAATGTTTTCCCCCCTCTTCATTATATTTTACATTAAAAGGAAATTATATAACTGCTCTCATTAAGACTAATTAACTTTAAACAATGGCTCGGCATTTCAGTTTTTAATTGCAGGGTCCTGTAAATTCTCTTTGTTCTTGGGGAGAATTTGAGGAAATATTGAAGTTTGTTTGGTTATTAGAGGTCAATTGAGTTCTGATATCACAAAAAAAAATCTGTAAACCTCAAAAGTGAAAAAAAAAATGCTAAAATGCAAATCTGACCGCAGTAAGTTAGTAAAGAGATTGTGTATTGCAGGTATAGCGGATAAAATGAGAATCAAACACGTATGTGCAATATTAAATTATATGCAGCGGATGACATAAGTATTGAACACGTCACCAACTTTCTAAGTAAATCTACAGTGGTGTGAAAAAGTGTTTGTCCCCTTCCTGATTTCTTATTCTTCTGCATGTTGTAAAGACTCATCGCCAGTTATCACTAACGCTTGATTGCAGTTGTTGCTGCTGAGGGCCCGACCAGTTATTAGGTTTAGGGGGCAATCACTTTTTCACACAGGACCCTGTAGGTTTGGATTTCTTTTTCCCTTAATAATAAAGACCTTCATTTAAAAACAGCATTTTATGATTACTTGTGTTATATTTGTCTAATATTTACATTTCTTTTGTGATCTGAAACATTTTAGTGACAAACATGTAAAAGAATAAGAAATCAGGAAGGGGGCAAACAGTTTCTCGCACCACTTTATTTGTAAAGGCGCTATTGACATGAAAGTCTCACCAGATGTTGGAAACAACCCATCCAATCCACACAGGCAATGAAATCACCATAGACTGTGTGGGGAACTATATGTGAGGGCCGTTGTGTAGCCCCCAGAATGTGCTTAGAAGCATACTGAAACACTGGATTGTATTGTAATTACAGCCACAGCTCTGGTTACCATGCAAAATAAAAGTGTCAATTGGGTCGACTTATTAGGAAAACCTCTCTGGGGATTTTATTTTTGGAGAGATCTGTAGGATGGTAGTGGGACGGATCTCTCCCTCCAGTCTGGGTTTTACAAGTGGCCCATGACCACAGTTTTCATTTAAACCTGCAGTTAAGATTTGGGTGAGTCAGTTTGTGTTTGGATTTTCACATGTAGCAGAGCTGAAGGTGCTCTGGACGTATGCCTGGCTGTGTGAAGCTAACACAGACCAGAGCCAGCAATGTGGGCAACCATGATAGCATCCAATAACCTGATGGGGGTACACGTGCCTGCGGCACTGGACTTTATTTCTGAATTTGCGGCTGCGATCCGGAGGTGAGCAGTTTCATGTGTGCAGTATTTGGACAACAAAGGTCATTTTACTTAACTTACCTGGGTAACTGTCTCACTGAATTCACTGGCAGAGACGCCGCTGCCGTACAATGTCCATAAATTATGTGTAATAATGAGACGTAACACAGGGAATAAGTATTGAACACATTACTGACATTTATTTAATACTTAGTACAAAACCTTTTGTTGGTGTTGAATCTTCAAGACACCTCCTATATGGAGAAACTAGTCGCAGGCACTGCTCAGGTGTGATTCTGGCCCATTCTTCCACACTAGCACTCTTCACATCCTGAAGTTTCCGTGGCTGCTTCTATGAACTCTGAGCTTTAGTTCTTTCCATACATTTTCTAATGGATCCACATCTGGTGATCAACAGAGGGTTTCCTTGGCAAAGTGTTTGGGATAATTATTTTGCTGAAATGTCCACCCTCGTTTCATCTTCAGCATCCTGGTAGATGGGAGCAGATTTTTATCAAGAAAGTCTCGGTACAATTGTCCATTTATCCTTCCTTCAATTACATAGGGGCAGTATTATAGCAGTTATATTCTTGTACATAGGAGCAGTATTATAGTAGTTATATTCTTGTACATAGGGGGCAGTATTATAGTAGTTATATTCTTGTACATAGGGGGCAGTATTATAGTAGTTATATTCTTGTACATGGGGGCAGTATTATAGTACCGTAGTTATATTCTTGTACATAGGGGCAGTATTATAGCAGTTATATTCTTGTACATAGGAGCAGTATTATAGTAGTTATATTCTTGTACATAGGGGCAGTATTATAGTAGTTATATTCTTGTACATAGGAGCAGTATTATAGTAGTTATATTCTTGTACATAGGAGCAGTATTATATTAGTTATATTCTTGTACATAGGGGCAGTATTATAGTAGTTATATTCTTGTACATAGGAGCAGTATTATAGTAGTTATATTCTTATAGTAGTTATATTCTTGTACATAGGAGCAGTATTATAGTAGTTATATTCTTGTACATAGGAGCAGTATTATAGTAGTTATATTCTTGTACATAGGAGCAGTATTATAGTAGTTATATTCTTGTACATAGGGGGCAGTATTATAGTAGTTATATTCTTGTACATAGGAGCAGTATTATATTAGTTATATTCTTGTACATAGAGGGCAGTATTATAGTAGTTATATTCTTGTATATAGGAGCAGTATTATAATAGTTATATTCTTGTACATAGGGGGCAGTATTATAGTAGTTATATTCTTGTACATAGGAGCAGTATTATATTAGTTATATTCTTGTACATAGGGGGCAGTATTATAGTAGTTATATTCTTGTATATAGGAGCAGTATTATAATAGTTATATTCTTGTACATAGGGGGCAGTATTATAGTAGTTATGTTCTTGTACATAGGAGCAGTATTATAGTAGTTATATTCTTGTACATAGGGACAGTATTATAGTAGTTATATTCTTGTACATAGGAGCAGTATTATAGTAGTTATATTCTTGTACATAGGAGCAGTATTATAGTAGTTATATTCTTGTACATAGGGAGCAGTATTATAGTAGTTATATTCTTGTACATAGGGACAGTATTATAGTAGTTATATTCTTGTACATAGGAGCAGTATTATAGTAGTTATATTCTTGTACATAGGAGCAGTATTATAGTAGTTATATTCTTATAGTAGTTATATTCTTGTACATAGGAGCAGTATTATAGTAGTTATATTCTTGTACATAGGAGCAGTATTATAGTAGTTATATTCTTGTACATAGGAGCAGTATTATAGTAGTTATATTCTTGTACATAGGGGGCAGTATTATAGTAGTTATATTCTTGTACATAGGAGCAGTATTATATTAGTTATATTCTTGTACATAGGAGCAGTATTATAGTAGATATATTCTTGTACATAGGGGCAGTATTATAGTAGTTATATTCTTGTACATAGGGACAGTATTATAGCAGTTATATTCTTGTACATAGGGGGCAGTATTATAGTAGTTATATTCTTGTACATAGGGACAGTATTATAGCAGTTATATTCTTGTACATAGGAGCAGTATTATAGTAGTTATATTCTTGTACATAGGGACAGTATTATAGCAGTTATATTCTTGTACATAGGAGCAGTATTATAGCAGTTATATTCTTGTACATAGGGGGCAGTATTATAGTAGTTATATTCTTGTACATAGGGGGCAGTATTATAGTAGTTATATTCTTGTACATAGGGGGCAGTATTATAGTAGTTATATTCTTGTACATAGGGGGCAGTATTATAGTAGTTATATTCTTGTACATAGGAGCAGTATTATAGTAGTTATATTCTTGTACATAGGGGGCAGTATTATAGTAGTTATATTCTTGTACATAGGGGGCAGTATTATAGTAGTTATATTCTTGTACATAGGAGCAGTATTATAGCAGTTATATTCTTGTACATAGGGGGCAGTATTATAGTAGTTATATTCTTGTACATAGGGGCAGTATTATAGTAGTTATATTCTTGTACATAGGAGCAGTATTATAGTAGTTATATTCTTGTACATAGGAGCAGTATTATATTAGTTATATTCTTGTACATAGGGGCAGTATTATAGTAGTTATATTCTTGTACATAGGAGCAGTATTATAGTAGTTATATTCTTATAGTAGTTATATTCTTGTACATAGGAGCAGTATTATAGTAGTTATATTCTTGTACATAGGAGCAGTATTATAGTAGTTATATTCTTGTACATAGGAGCAGTATTATAGTAGTTATATTCTTGTACATAGGGGGCAGTATTATAGTAGTTATATTCTTGTACATAGGAGCAGTATTATATTAGTTATATTCTTGTACATAGAGGGCAGTATTATAGTAGTTATATTCTTGTATATAGGAGCAGTATTATAATAGTTATATTCTTGTACATAGGGGGCAGTATTATAGTAGTTATATTCTTGTACATAGGAGCAGTATTATATTAGTTATATTCTTGTACATAGGGGGCAGTATTATAGTAGTTATATTCTTGTATATAGGAGCAGTATTATAATAGTTATATTCTTGTACATAGGGGGCAGTATTATAGTAGTTATGTTCTTGTACATAGGAGCAGTATTATAGTAGTTATATTCTTGTACATAGGGACAGTATTATAGTAGTTATATTCTTGTACATAGGAGCAGTATTATAGTAGTTATATTCTTGTACATAGGAGCAGTATTATAGTAGTTATATTCTTGTACATAGGGAGCAGTATTATAGTAGTTATATTCTTGTACATAGGGACAGTATTATAGTAGTTATATTCTTGTACATAGGAGCAGTATTATAGTAGTTATATTCTTGTACATAGGAGCAGTATTATAGTAGTTATATTCTTATAGTAGTTATATTCTTGTACATAGGAGCAGTATTATAGTAGTTATATTCTTGTACATAGGAGCAGTATTATAGTAGTTATATTCTTGTACATAGGAGCAGTATTATAGTAGTTATATTCTTGTACATAGGGGGCAGTATTATAGTAGTTATATTCTTGTACATAGGAGCAGTATTATATTAGTTATATTCTTGTACATAGGAGCAGTATTATAGTAGATATATTCTTGTACATAGGGGCAGTATTATAGTAGTTATATTCTTGTACATAGGGACAGTATTATAGCAGTTATATTCTTGTACATAGGGGGCAGTATTATAGTAGTTATATTCTTGTACATAGGGACAGTATTATAGCAGTTATATTCTTGTACATAGGAGCAGTATTATAGTAGTTATATTCTTGTACATAGGGACAGTATTATAGCAGTTATATTCTTGTACATAGGAGCAGTATTATAGCAGTTATATTCTTGTACATAGGGGGCAGTATTATAGTAGTTATATTCTTGTACATAGGGGGCAGTATTATAGTAGTTATATTCTTGTACATAGGGGGCAGTATTATAGTAGTTATATTCTTGTACATAGGGGGCAGTATTATAGTAGTTATATTCTTGTACATAGGAGCAGTATTATAGTAGTTATATTCTTGTACATAGGGGGCAGTATTATAGTAGTTATATTCTTGTACATAGGGGGCAGTATTATAGTAGTTATATTCTTGTACATAGGAGCAGTATTATAGCAGTTATATTCTTGTACATAGGGGGCAGTATTATAGTAGTTATATTCTTGTACATAGGGGGCAGTATTATAGTAGTTATATTCTTGTACATAGGAGCAGTATTATAGTAGTTATATTCTTGTACATAGGGGGCAGTATTATAGTAGTTATATTCTTGTACATAGGGGCAGTATTATAGTAGTTATATTCTTGTACATAGGGGGCAGTATTATAGTAGTTATATTCTTGTACATAGGGGCAGTATTATAGTAGTTATGTTCTTGTACATAGGGGCAGTATTATAGTAGTTATATTCTTGTACATAGGGGGCAGTATTATAGTAGTTATATTCTTGTACATAGGAGCAGTATTATAGTAGTTATATTCTTGTACATAGGAGGCAGTATTATAGTAGTTATATTCTTGTACATAGGAGCAGTATTATAGTAGTTATATTCTTGTACATAGGAGCAGTTTTATAGTAGTTATATTCTTGTACATAGGGGGCAGTATTATAGTAGTTATATTCTTGTACATAGGAGCAGTATTATAGTAGTTATATTCTTGTACATAGGAGCAGTATTATAGTAGTTATATTCTTGTACATAGGGGGCAGTATTATAGTAGTTATATTCTTGTACATAGGAGCAGTATTATAGTAGTTATATTCTTGTACATAGGGGCAGTATTATAGTAGTTATATTCTTGTACATAGAGGCAGTATTATAGTAGTTATATTCTTGTACATAGGGGCAGTATTATATGATATTCCTGTATGTAGCAATAGTGCTGTATAATTTATATTCTTGATCTGAGGACTAGACCTGAGGATAGCTGAGACATCAAGCATAGAAGCAATGTATTTTTCATATTGTCTATAACTTAGTGAAACTTTCCTGGTTATATCATTCTGTGTCAGACTTTGTTCGTTACATTTCTTTGTGTTGTATTTCTATGGGAAAACACAATGTTGATGATTTCCACCTGACTGGTGTCTATACTTCTCTTCTGCTTGAGTGTTTTTTCTCCCGCGTCAATAAATCCTTGTACATTGATGGGCGTCTTTACTTTGATAACAGTAATTTTCTAATTTTCCTAACAGATTCGAGACACAAAGTCTTCGGACCAAAAATCCACCTTGTTACACTTTCTTGCTGAAGTCTGTGAAGAAAAGTTTACAGATCTTCTGAAGTTCCCTGAGGAGCTGGAACACGTGGAGAGCGCCAGCAAAGGTACGAACTCCAGAGTAATTTGTTTCTTTATGACCAGGAAAAGTCTGAAAGCCTCGGAGATGTCTTCACGCCGTCAGTGATGGTCTCTATCTTGTCGCTTTTACTTTGTTTCGTCATTGCCTTTTCCACCATGCTGAATCTTATGGTGAAGTCTGCTTTAGCAGTAAAGTGGTTGGCCACGCATGGGACATTGATGACCTATCCTGCAGATCATTGGTGGTCTTACACCCCACTATCATCCCTTTGCTGATTTGGCTTTGGACAGATGTATATGGTGAATGGAGCCGCACCGATCTGTCCAATGTGGCCGCCACGTTAGGTGAAGTCAGATTATCTGCGGAGATTCCTCAAGGACAAATCATCAATATCCTGAGCTTTGGAGAACCCCTTTGAGCTTCCGTCTGGTCAGTAAGTCGATCTTGTGAGGAATCACTGGTTTCTTTTTCATGTAATCCATGAGTCTTCTCCAACAGGGAGGTTGGAAGTTGTTAATCCTCATGTCCTGTTGTCTATGACCGTAGAATAACCCTGGTCTTCACTCCTTTATTCTCCAGGAGGATAGCAGGGTCTCCAGAGCCACCAACTGCTGCAGGTAGCCATCCTAAAAGTCAACATTAACCCTTTAACGGGACTGGTCTCGTGATTTAGCACAAGAAGCCAAACCAGAACCTCTATTTGCTGACACGTGTTTCTGGGTTTTTCACCTTATCAGTGCAAAGCAGGAGAAGTGATTGGCTTGGTGAGATTTTTTTTTACAAGTGGTAACTTATGCGGGGCAAAAGCCCCTAAACACGTCTCCGAAACTTCTAGATCCATTTTATCCTAAGTCACATGACAATGATCATTAGAGGGTCGATATTGACTTTTAGGATTGCTTCTTCCATTAGGTGGCGCTATCCTGATAACCTTATAGTTATTGGATCGGAGAAGATACAACCCAGTACAAAAATAGAGGAAGGGGAGTCGGGTACAGTTGTCATTCTGCTCTTGAGTGGACATACACAGTGGTGGAAATAAGTATTTGATCCCTTGCTGTTTTTGTAAGTTCGCCCACTGACAAAGACATGAAGTCTATAATTTTAAGGGTAGGTTAATTTTAACATTCAGAGATAGAATATCCCCAAAAAAATCAAGAAAATGACATTGCATAAATGAGATCATTTTTTTGCATTTTGCAGTGAGAAATAAGTATTTGATCCCCTACAGACCATTATGAGTTCTGGCTCCTACAGGGCCTGATTTAGATTTTTGTTATGGGGACTTTCACCACTTTCTTCAGTCAATCATGGCACCAGAGCCTGGTGTTGAGGGTAGCCCTCTGTAAACCCTCCGGTCAGAGCTCTTGTGTCTCGTCTTTACCCCAGCTGACCTCTTCTAACCTTGTTTCCTTCCTTGCTGCCCCATGGTCGCCTCGTGTCCTTTCATGTGGCCGGATTGGTTATAGGATGCCATAAAACAGTAGCAATTAATTTCTAAGATATAAATGATTAATAAAAGGTGAAGTCTGGGTGCCGGAGTGCAGCTCTGGAGACTCACTGAAGCCTGAGTTTGCCGAGTCTCCTCTGCTTCGTACTCGGAAGTTGTTTGCTGCTAGAACTGCTGATTATGGATCACAATGGGAATAAAACACCTTGCCAGCATTTTGTCTCAATGTCTCCTCTGCGTTTGCTGATACCGAGGTGTCAGAGTGAAATTGTAGCAGCTGTTTGTAACACCGCCTGGCAGGGAGCGGAGCATCATTGTGCATGTGTCGGTGATACTAACGCTGGCTGTACATCACTATACTGTAAATGACATCCTGGCACCGAAACCCTGTGCAGAATACTCAGCTGTGAGGTGAACCACAGAGCCACGCTCTCAAGGGGAATTGGGAAGTAAAGGGTTACTGGAGGCTGAAATAAGAAGCTTTGTACACAGTCCGACTTAACACCCTAAAAACCCATTGGGTCGTGTTGGGGGAGACTTTACAGTCATCGGAAACTCTGAATATTGCAGGAGAAGGGCCCTTCTTATGTGTCCGGCCCTAATCCTGGATTTAAGGCTTCGGAATAAAAATAATGGACCAAACTCATACATTCCTGCGGATGTGTCCATGGGGTGAATATGTTATGAAACTGCAACTCCACACTAGGGCAGAAGAGAGAAAAGCTGTCCCTGCACTAGGTCTAGACTGAAGCCCTACGGTGGAGTGGGCAACCTATTCCTAGCGAATAGACCCACCGACGTTTCCTAGACTAAACTCAAAAGAAGACCTAAAGGAAGAGGGAAAGGAGACCCTGAAAGAACTAAGGACTGGGAAAAAATAAACAGGTGACCTCCTAGCAGGAAACTAGAGGAAGCTGCAGAAACGAAAAAGGGAATACAGGAATCTCAGCAGGTAGAACTAGAGGATCCCAGAACTGCACAAAACTAAACACAGAAAGCACTACTACCAAACCTCCTAGCCAGAACTCTCGCGGATTAACACTGTTGTCCGGCGAGGACTAGGAGGCAGGTGCTGGGTAATAAAGGGTGATACAATCACCTGACCTTAGTCAAAACCAACACTAGGGGAAAAAGACCAACCGCCAGAAAACCACAACAAAATGGCGGATGGTCCCAAAGAAACAGATTCTAACAGAATAGTCAGCACGTAGAACGACCTCCAAGTGCTGTCTGATTGATGTGCGCATGAATTCAGCTCCAGGCTGGTTTTGCATGTACGGTATTTATGGTGCAAGTACGGACCGCGATGTCCGGATCGGCTCCTTGTCTCCTGACATATAATCTACAGCCTCATGTATGGCCTTGAGACTGGTGACTCCTGGTCAGGAGATCCACGGTGGCACAGACATGGGAGCCCGTTCTCTGAAAGTGAAGCCGACTGGTGATTGATGGAGGGAAAGAGTCGCTCTGTCTGGACAGCATCGACTTCTCTTTTTAGTCAATCATTTTAATAACATGTAATGAGATGGACATATTGCCCTGTTCCCCCTTGAAGACATCAGTGCTGTGTACAATATAAAGTGTAGTGTGTATAATGTCATGCATTATGGTGATGGTGATGTGTAGTGTGGATTGTGATGTGGTGTATTGTAGTGTTTTGCACTGTACTGTTAGGAAGTTGAGTTCTGCCCAGCCACAGACAGTGAGTAGGGTTAGACATAGTCAAGTGTCGGGACTAGCCCAGAGAGGGAGGGGCTCTGCAGCAGAATCAGAGAGGACTTCCTGGTTGTGAATCAGACAGGGCCTAGCTTGCAGCTAGAACAGATGTTTTGTCTGAGTGCACAGCAAGTCCACATGCAGTGGGTGATTTGTGGCAGGAGAGAAAGGAGATTGGGACATAGATAGCGTGATCCTGAGGAACAGACCGAGACAGAGAGAGTTACAGAGACGCAGAGAGAAAGACAGT
Organism: Phyllobates terribilis; assembly: GCF_046119375.1. NCBI lineage: Eukaryota > Metazoa > Chordata > Amphibia > Anura > Dendrobatidae > Phyllobates > Phyllobates terribilis. The sequence continues at coordinate 462,412,479 of NW_027362767.1, read as the reverse complement.
GCCGGCTCTGAGGACTGAGCAGAGTGACCAAGTGAGAAGGGTCCAGAGGAGGTACGCCTAGCAGCATGGCCCCGTATAGGTCAATATAGACCAGACCATGAGACGATGTGAGTGCCCAGGCGGGAGTTTTCTAAGCATCAGGGAGCTTGAACCTGAGTTCGGCCATATTGGCAGACCTGCTCCTCTACGATGAGAATCAGACACAAAACTGCGGGAGGAGGAAATGATTTTCACAGTCTGTACTGTGCTGCTAAGCTGGGTGGTGTTGAAGGAAATGAGACCAGTGGAGACTGGGAAAGTAAAGAGACTGTGTTTTGAGACTCTCTGTATTAGTGAAGAAACCTGCGAGAAGTTGTGAAGCCGCTATCCTGTGTACATAGTTGTCACTCAATGGCTGTTTAGTTTATTAAGAACTGGGGGTCTATTTTTATGAACAGGTTAACATCTGGTCCTGGCAAACCAACGTTATCCATTACATGCGGCCTCCACGGGCGTAGCGCCCTCACAGCACAAGTCCACACACCCAGCCAGGACCCCCACCTTCATGTAACGTGCCGGCGCGCAACAGATGAGTACCTCGCCCACTTCTACCAACCTGCACCATATTACAAACGTGCAAACATTTTCATTGCCATAAGGGGACAATAACGGGAATGTAGCGGTCCATGGAGCGGAGATCACAGAATTCCCTCTTCTCACCATTACTGATGCCCAGCAGTCTTCCCTTCCAACACCTCCTTCCTAAAGTTACAGAGCTGCTCGTCATCCATTATTTTTTCCCACATGAATTGCCCAAACCAGGCCTAACATTTCGCTCTGTGGTCACATGAAGGTGTCCATGGTGCTGCCGGAGACTTGTTATGTAATTCGTCCTTGGTCTCTGTCTCCGAGTGATCGGCTTTCATTCCTCGGGGGGGGCGGGTGGTCTTGCCCTCTACGGCAGTATGACAAGTTCTGTGATTTGCTCCTGGGGGTGGTTTGGAGAGGATTTTCACTTACCTTTGCTTTACTTTCATAGACCCCTCAATGGACCCAGCATAATGAAGGGTTCATGGCAAGCTTGGAGTCTTCTGCCACTCGTTTCCACCACATTACCTTTCTGCAGTATTTGCTCATGTGTTAAATAGTGATAGTGATCCCCAGAAGGCCATAACATATGGGACACAGCCCCCATCAATCCCACTGATTGTGTTCGAGGTCAGAGGCTCCAATGATGGAAATCTTCAATCATTTGTGCATCACTTGGAGTGATCTACTAATTCTAGGCCGAGGTGCAGGATCTGACCGACTCTTCTACATGACACCATTAGATAACTTTCAATATGTTCCCACTTTGATATTCTGCCAGTGACCCCGAGAGTTTTGTTTGGAGACTTTTCCTTTTTTAATTACATGGAGAAGATGAAACTTTCTTGAAACTCTACATTGTGGTTTCTATGCACGACATGAAGTTGAATATCTCTGTGGTGGAATAAATCTTTTTTTTCCTGGACTTCAGTCACAAATCATGTGCCGATCTTCATCTCCGTGACTGTAATCTGTAGCAATGACCAATCTTATAAAGAGTTTGTCTGGACGGTGTTGTCTAAGCTCCGAGGTCAGATATGTCAATATGTCAGAATGCGCTCATGGCGTAGGCAGCCGTCATCGCGGCACGGTACAGGCCAGGATTGTAATGTTTGTGATGACATTTGATTAAAGACATCCCCCAAAGCCCGGTGCATCCATCAAGTAGGTAGTCTGCGTATCCTGTCAAAATAAAGATACACCGCCCCCGTGACAGGAGTACTCCGGCCTTTCATCTCTCCATCCAGACGCTGCCCACCGGGATCCGTTATTCACTCAGATGTTTTCACCTTGAAGCCGTCTCTTGCCAGTTCTCTCATTCTCGTCTTCGCGGCTTCTCCGCAGATTCTTGTTCTTACAGAATCATTTCAGGCTTCTGAAGAGTAAACTTTTGTGTCGTGTAAACGGGCAGGTCACCACAAGCTGGAGGAGTCTAATGGTTGCCATTGTGTCCCAACCTTAGCTGTCAGCCGGGATTCAGGACAAATTCTGGAAAAACAATCCTCCGGCTGTAAGAAGGTCCAGTTCACACAAACATTTTACATATTTTTTTATAATATGTTCTTAGAGAGCAAGTATCACTGGGGGTCCAGGTATTGAAATCCCCCTCAATCTTGCCTGAGCGCACATAGAGTGAAGGACGGAACCAAGAGAAACCACTGAAGACACTGACCTCATTGTCATCCACAGGTGGTTAGTGAGCTACCCTGTAGTCTACCCCATACTCCGGCTCTATAGTCTTATGGGAAATGCTATATATGACCCTATTGTCCTCCCCATGGAGTGTGGAGATCGGTGGTTAGTGAGCTTCCCTGTAGTCCACCCCATACTCCGGCCCTATAGCCTTATGGGAAATGCTATATATGACCCTATTGTCCTCCCCATGGAGTGTGGAGATCGGTGGTTAGTGAGCTGCCCTGTAGTCTACCCCATACTCCGGCTCTATAGTCTTATGGGAAATGCTATATATGACCCTATTGTCCTCCCCATGGAGTGTGGAGATCGGTGGTTAGTGAGCTGCCCTGTAGTCCACCCCATACTCCGGCCCTAAAGCCTTATAGGAAATGCTATATATGACCCTATTGTCCTCCCCATGGAGTGTGGAGGTCGGTGGTTAGTGAGCTTCCCTGTAGTCCACCCCATACTCCGGCCCTATAGCCTTATGGGAAATGCTATATATGACCCTATTGTCCTCCCCATGGAGTGTGGAGGTCGGTGGTTAGTGAGCTGCCCTGTAGTCCACCCCATACTCCGGCTCTATAGCCTTATGGGAAATGCTATATATGACCCTATTGTCCACACACCCAGCCAGGACCCCCACCTTCATGTAACGTGCCGGCGCGCAACAGATGAGTACCTCGCCCACTTCTACCAACCTGCACCATATTACAAACGTGCAAACATTTTCATTGCCATAAGTGATAACGGGAATGTAGTGGTCCATGGAGCGGAGATCACAGAATTCCCTCTTCTCACCATTACTGATGCCCAGCAGTCTTCCCTTCCAACACCTCCTTCCTAAAGTTACAGAGCTGCTCGTCATCCATTATTTTTTCCCACATGAATTGCCCAAACCAGGCCTAACATTTCACTCTGTGGTCACATGAAGGTGTCCATGGTGCTGCCGGAGACTTGTTATGTAATTCGTCCTTGGTCTCTGTCTCCGAGTGATCGGCTTTCATTCCTCGGGGGGGGCGGGTGGTCTTGCCCTCTACGGCAATATGACAAGTTCTGTGATTTGCTCCTGGGGGTGGTTTGGAGAGGATTTTCACTTACCTTTGCTTTACTTTCATAGACCCCTCAATGGACCCAGCATAATGAAGGGTTCATGGCAAGCTTGGAGTCTTCTACCACTCGTTTCCACCACATTACCTTTCTGCAGTATTTGCTCATGTGTTAAATAGTGATAGTGATCCCCAGAAGGCCATAACATATGGGACACAGCCCCCATCAATCCCACTGATTGTGTTCGAGGTCGGAGGCTCCAATGATGTAAATCTTCAATCATTTGTGCATCACTTGGAGTGATCTACTAATTCTAGGCCCATACTCCAGCCCTATGGCCTCATGGGAAATGCTATGTGTGACCTCATGGTCAGGGTGGAGGCCGGTGGTTGGGGAGCTGTGGTCCATCTTACATCCCGGCCCATACTCCAGCCCTATGGCCTTATGGGAAATGCTATGTGTGACCTCATGGTCAGGGTGGAGGCCGGTGGTTGGGGAGCTGTGGTCCATCTTACATCCCGCCCCATACTCAAGCCCTATGGCCTTATGGGAAATGCTATGTGTGACCTCATGGTCAGGGTGGAGGCCGGTGGTTGGGGAGCTGTGGTCCATCTTACACCCCGGCCCATACTCCAGCCCTATGGCCTTATGGGAAATGCTATGTGTGACCTCATGGTCAGGGTGGAGGCCGGTGGTTGGGGAGCTGTGGTCCATCTTACATCCCGCCCCATACTCCAGCCTTATGGCCTTATGGGAAATGCTATGTGTGACCTCATTGTCAGGGTGGAGGCCGGTGGTTGGGGAGCTGTGGTCCATCTTACATCACGCCCCATACTCCAGCCCTATGGCCTTATGGGAAATGCTATGTGTGACCTCATGGTCAGGGTGGAGGCCGGTGGTTGGGGAGCTGTGGTCCATCTTACATCCCGCCCCATACTCAAGCCCTATGGCCTTATGGGAAATGCTATGTGTGACCTCATGGTCAGGGTGGAGGCCGGTGGTTGGGGAGCTGTGGTCCATCTTACACCCCGGCCCATACTCCAGCCCTATGGCCTTATGGGAAATGCTATGTGTGACCTCATGGTCAGGGTGGAGGCCGGTGGTTGGGGAGCTGTGGTCCATCTTACATCCCGCCCCATACTCCAGCCTTATGGCCTTATGGGAAATGCTATGTGTGACCTCATTGTCAGGGTGGAGGCCGGTGGTTGGGGAGCTGTGGTCCATCTTACATCACGCCCCATACTCCAGCCCTATGGCCTTATGGGAAATGCTATGTGTGACCTCATGGTCAGGGTGGAGGCCGGTGGTTGGGGAGCTGTGGTCCATCTTACATCACGCCCCATACTCCAGCCCTATGGCCTTATGGGAAATGCTATGTGTGACCTCATTGTCAGGGTGGAGGCCGATGGTTGGGGAGCTGTGGTCCATCTTACACCCCGCCCCATACTCCAGCCCTATGGCCTTATGGGAAATGCTATGTGTGACCTCATGGTCAGGGTGGAGGCCGGTGGTTGGGGAGCTGTGGTCCATCTTACATCCCGCCCCATACTCCAGCCCTATGGCCTTATGGGAAATGCTATGTGTGACCTCATTGTCAGGGTGGAGGCCGGTGGTTGGGGAGCTGTGGTCCATCTTACATCCCTCCCCATACTCCAGCCCTATGGCCTTATGGGAAATGCTATGTGTGACCTCATGGTCAGGGTGGAGGCCGGTGGTTGGGGAGCTGTGGTCCATCTTACACCCCGCCCCATACTCCAGCCCTATGGCCTTATGGGAAATGCTATGTGTGACCTCATGGTCAGGGTGGAGGCCGGTGGTTGGGGAGCTGTGGTCCATCTTACATCCCGCCCCATACTCCAGCCCTATGGCCTTATGGGAAATGCTATGTGTGACCTCATTGTCAGGGTGGAGGCCGGTGGTTGGGGAGCTGTGGTCCATCTTACATCCCGCCCCATACTCCAGCCCTATGGCCTTATGGGAAATGCTATGTGTGACCTCATTGTCAGGGTGGAGGCCGATGGTTGGGGAGCTGTGGTCCATCTTACATCCCGCCCCATACTCCAGCCCTATGGCCTTATGGGAAATGCTATGTGTGACCTCATTGTCAGGGTGGAGGCCGATGGTTGGGGAGCTGTGGTCCATCTTACATCCCGCCCCATACTCCAGCCTTATGGCCTTATGGGAAATGCTATGTGTGACCTCATTGTCAGGGTGGAGGCCGGTGGTTGGGGAGCTGTGGTCCATCTTACATCACGCCCCATACTCCAGCCCTATGGCCTTATGGGAAATGCTATGTGTGACCTCATTGTCAGGGTGGAGGCCGGTGGTTGGGGAGCTGTGGTCCATCTTACATCACGCCCCATACTCCAGCCCTATGGCCTTATGGGAAATGCTATGTGTGACCTCATGGTCAGGGTGGAGGCCGGTGGTTGGGGAGCTGTGGTCCATCTTACATCCCGCCCCATACTCCAGCCCTATGGCCTTATGGGAAATGCTATGTGTGACCTCATTGTCAGGGTGGAGGCCGATGGTTGGGGAGCTGTGGTCCATCTTACATCCCGCCCCATGACTCTACAGAATTGTCCTGTGCACAATAGGAGACATCTCGGCAATTGTTGGGCCGTTTGCACGTCTCATCCCACGGGAAGGAAGGAATGGAGGGGAATAGACGTTCTGGAGACTGGAGTTTATAGAGATCTAAACATTGATTTACCTTTGTAGCGGCGGATGATCCAAGGCCTCAGAATCGGGGCTGACACTATAAAGGACGGCTCCTGATATACCGGCGCTCCTGGAACTTGACAACAATGGTTAATGGTGTTTATTGTGGCCACTGCGGATCTCGCTACTGGAAGGAAGAGGCACGAAAGAGAATTCCTGATCACACGGAGGGGTGCGGATCCCTCCATTAACTCTTCACGGTGTCGCCGCTGCTCTTCTACAAGAGAGTAAATCTCGGATGGAGAATCCCAGAGCTAGAGTCAACCACTCACCATCTACTGATGTCCTGGGTGACATGGAGACCCCTATAGATGAGTCCATGACGGAGAGCCTCCATATCCAGCTCACACACAAATACTCAATGTACTTCCCTCCAGAGAGAACAGGAACCCTAAAATCAATGTCTTCTTTCAATAGTTAATTAAAAATGAGGGCACCAAAAACAATGGAGAAATGAACAGTGAGGGACGAAGAAGGGGGATCCATCAGGGTAACATGAGGCTAGCCCAAAATCAGGACAGGAAAGGGGGCGACATCCTCGCCCTAGAATTGTCTCATCCTCGCCGCCGAGGTTGACGCCATTGGAGAACAATGTGACGCCCCGCTCAACGTCGAATATCCCTGAGTGGGGCCAGAACAGCTTTATAGTAGGGTCACTCAGGGATAGTCTCAACCAGTCTGTGCCCCATGAAGGGGCAGCCGGTTGTACAGCTCAGACAACTCTCCTCGCACTTGTAGGTAGTATACACCGACCGGGAAATGTGAAACTACAGAAAAGGCAAAATCCATGGGGGATTTGAGAGGAGAGATGGACGGAGATTGGGAATCTGTATGGACCGTGCTTCTGCTCTGTGGTAAACTGTGCGCTCATTGTGGGGCGTCCTGACCCCAATTTAAATGCGCCTGTCCCTTTAAGAGAGTTCTGACTAATGGCTGCTACGAGCCGCAGCCCAGAAATGTGATGGCTTTCTCCACTTTTGCAGCGATCCTTCATCGATCAGTCGCGCCTCAATCATTTTAACCCTTTGATTATCTCATGATACAATGTCGCATCCAGATGAATTAAAACTGATTGCGAAATTCCAGAGAGGACAAAAAATAATTCTTAGTGATGGCGGCGATTGTATCGGGGCGTTTAGCGCTGCGCTGACGCGTTCGATGCCGACTCAGAATCTGCGAGTTCTTTATTCACAGGATGAAACCGCAGGATTGAATGTGGGAAATAGAAAACCACAATTTATGGTTTTATATCTTTTTCATTAAAGTTTCATTAACTTCGTCCTAGAAATTGTATCAAGAGATTAGAGATCATTTCCTTCTGGAATAGAAGAAAATCCTCATTCAGCTGTCCGTCATGAGATCTGCTCCCGGGAAAGCTGGGTGTTACTTCCAAGGGTTGCGTCACAATATCACAGCAAAACCTGCAGCAATAGTGACCTGTAAATATTGGGGTGACACCCAGTGTAACCTCCATTGTGGCCCCTCGAGGCATTGTCACCCGGCTTGTGTGTACATGAGGGATAACCGCATCTCCAGCCATTATATTATTATTCCACTGCATTTCCAACATACAAGTTCTCTGAGATACTAGGAGGAGACTCTCTGCTATTATGTCTCCAATACACGGCACACAGAAACACCAGGGATTCCTGATCTACTGTCTCTATGTAGGAAATGCTCAGCAGCTGCATTTTTATACAGAAGTACTAGGCAGTGTGGCTGTGAATCCAACAGTGACATGAGATAAAACACTTACTAGAAAGAAGCAGGGTGGAGGACATTATACCGCAGTATTGAGCAGTGTAGCTGTGAATCCTGCACTGAAGTTAGATGAAATGCTTACTAGAAAGCAGCAGGATGCAGGACATTAGATAGCAGTACTGAGCAATGTAACTGTGGATCCTGCACTCACCTGAGATAAAACACTTACTAGAAGGCGCAGCAGGATGGAAGACATTATACAGCAGAATTGAGCAGTGTAGCTGTGAATCCTGCACTGAAGTGAGATGAAATGCTTACTAGAAAGCCACAGGATGCAGGACATTACATAGCAGTACTGAGCAATGTAACTGGATCCTGCACTTGCATGAGATAAAACACTTACTAGAAGGTGCAGCAGGATGGAAGACATTATACCACAGTATTGAGCAGTGTAGCTGTGAATCCTGCACTGAAGTAAGATGAAACACTTACTAGAAAGCAGCAGGATGAAGGACATTAGATTGCCGAACAGTTAAATAAAACAAACAAAAAAAGGAGCGTAGCACCAGCCAAACAGCACGTTAAGTCCACACTGGGAGGTGAGGAGATAAGGGGTTAAAGCTCCACTTACTTCATAGGGGTGAGGAAGGTTCCTATCCCCCTTTTCCTTCCAGGTCACCTTCTCCTCCTCTGTGCACAATGAACAAGGAGGAGGAGAGGCTGACCTGGAAGTAAAGGGGGATAGGAACCTTCCTCACCCCTATGAAGTAAGTGGAGCTTTAACCCCTTAACTCCACATCTCCCAGTGTAGACTTACCGTTCTCTTTGGCTGGCGCTCCTTTTTTTTTGTTTTTTTCAGCTGTCTTACAATATGGCACCTGATTATGATGTCCCGTTCACATTCTAGATATCTACCTAGTGTAAGTGTTTTGTTTGTTTCTCTTCCCCTGCTCCCACCTCCATTTTCAGCCTTCTTCTTGCTTTTTTTTTTTATATTATATAGCAGAATTGAGCAGTGTAGCTGTGAATCCAGCACTGGGATGAGATAAAACACTTACTAGAAGGTGCAGCGCAAACCTGTTTCTCTGTCAGTGCCTCTCCCTGCTTCTCTCCTTTTTCAGTAATGTCAATTGGCCTTTGTAATCTGATCCCTCAGTGATTCCTATCTTATTGAGGATGAATAACGAGTTCGTGAGGCAGAGGGGGAAAAGTCGCTGCTAAGTGGAAAAAGAATGAACAGATGTAGTTAAGAATTTTTGGAACAATGTGTCATGAGAGCACAATAGCGGCCTTTATGTGGATGTGACATCATGTATAAAATGTGATTGTATACAGATTGTATCACTTTTCATATTTTGACCAGTTTTTCGTGTCTTCTTTTTTGCTGCTGAATAGAGGAAACTTGTGTCCGGGGTTTTCTGGTTCGCTATAATTTACAGGGCGGCTTCCTGTTAGATAACCTTGTTAGCATCATTACTGCATCGAGCCGCACTAATTAATTCAGTGTTTTACATACCGGAGAACATGATCGCCGTGATAACATTTCCCAATGGATTTCTGTTCTAATCTATATGGTAAAATGAAGTTCAACTCGGCAAAGACCAGAAAATACCTAAAATGCAAAGATTGGAGGTTAGAAAGGGTTGAAGAGGACTGCTCCTGATTTACTTAACACTCATACTCCTCTGTGCAGCCAATGCCTGGCATGTGTATATATACATACAGTACAGACCAAAAGTTTGGACACACCTTCTCATTTAAAGATTTTCCTGTATTTTCATGACTATGAAAATTGTACATTCGCACTGAAGGCATCAAAACTATGAATTACCACATGTGGAATTATATACTTAACAAAAAAGTGTGAAACAACTGAAAATATGTCTTATATTCTAGGTTCTTCACAGTAGCCACCTTTTGCTTTGATGACTGCTTTGCACACTCTTGGCATTCTCTTGATGAGCTTCAAGAGGTAGTCACCGGAAATGGTCTTCACTTCACAGGTGTGCCCTGTCAGGTTTAATAAGAGGGATTTCCACCTTGTCCTCATCTCGCATCCTGCTCTCCAGTCACAGTCAATGGCACCTGACAGGTTCAGAAACTCTATTTCCCTGTAGATATAGGGTTAACCTGCAGTTAAATAGTATTAAAATCCCGTCTGCCGCCTTACTGGAAGCGCAGCTACTGGGAGAAGATGCACTTGTATCCTCCCTGTAGCCGCCGGCAGGGAGCAGGGACAGTCACCGATCCCTATACTGTCAGCTGTGGCTGTAGTCAGGCGCCAGCACTTTGACAGCAGCCTGCTCTGCAGCATGTGTGCAGTGTGTGTGTGTGTGTGCAGCGTGTGTGTGTTGCGTGTGTGTGCAGCATGTGTGTGTGTGTGTGTAGCATGTGTGTGTGTGTGTGTGCAGCGTGTGTGTGCAGCGTGTGTGTGTGCAGTGTGTGTGTGCAGCGTGTGTGTGCAGCATGTGTGTGTGTGCAGCGTGTGTGTGCAGTGTGTGTGTGTGTGTGCAGCATGTGTGTGCAGCGTGTGTGTGTGTGCAGTGTGTGTGCAGCGTGTGCAGTGTCTGTGTGTGTGTGTGTGTGCAGCGTGTGTGTGTGCAGCGTGTGTGTGGAGCATGTGTGCAGTGTGTGTGTGCAGTGTGTGCAGCGTGTGTGTGCAGCGTGTGTGTGTGTGCAGCGTCTGTGTGCAGTGTGTGTGTGTGCAGCATGTGTGTGCAGCGTGTGTGTGTGTGCAGCGTGTGCAGTGTCTGTGTGTGTGGTGCGTGTGTGTGCAGTGTGTGTGTGTGAGTGCAGTGTGCGCAGCGTGTGTGTGAGTGCAGTGTGCGCAGCGTGTGTGCAGTGTGTGCAGTGTGTGCAGCGTGTGTGTGCAGCGTGTGTGTGCAGCGTGTGTGTGTGTGCAGCGTGTGTGTGCTGTGTATGCAGTGTCTGTGTGTGTGGAGCATGTGTGCAGTGTGTGTGTGTGTGAGTGCAGCATGTGTAGCGTGTGTGTGCAGCGTGTGTGTGTGTGCAGCGTGTGTGTGCAGCGTGTGTGTAGCGTGTGTGTAGTGTATGTGTGCAGCTTGTGTGTGCAGCGTGTGTGTGTGCAGCGTGTGTGTGTGTGTGTGTGTGCAGTGTGTGTGTGCAGCGTGTGTGTGCAGCGCGTGTGTGCAGCGCGTGTGTGCAGCGTGTGTGTGCAGCGTGTGTGTGCAGCGTGTGTGTGCAGCGTGTGTGTGTGTGCAGCGTGTGTGTGCAGCGTGTGTGTGCAGCGCGTGTGTGTGTGCAGTGTGCAGTGTCTGTGTGTGCAGCGTGTGTGTGTGCAGCGTGTGTGTGTGCAGCGTGTGTGTGCAGCGTGTGTGTGTGTGCAGCGCGTGTGTGTGCAGCGCGTGTGTGTGCAGCGCGTGTGTGTGTGCAGTGTGCAGTGTCTGTGTGTGTGCAGCGTGTGTGTGCAGCGCGTGTGTGTGTGCAGTGTCTGTGTGTGTGCAGCGTGTGTGTGCAGCGTGTGTGCAGAGCAGTTTGTCAGGTGGTGCCTGTCCCGCTCCCTGCACCGCTCCTATGACTGATAGCCGGCGGCTGCAGGGAGGATAGCAGTTCATTTCCTCCCGTATCTGCTATTCCACACAGTCCGGCAGGATTTTAGTGCGATCTATCTGCAGTTTAACCCCTTGTCTGCAGGTAAATAGTGTTTCTGGACAGGTTCTCGGTAAGGTGCGCTCCGGATTGGTGGTGAGCGCTCAGCTTAGCCGCCATCACTTACCACAGTGTATGGCATTACTGGGGATTTCCTACTTCCATGTACTTGGTGCTGACTTTCTATCTCCCACCATGACACGGCTAACGCTGTGCAGACACCGAACAAGCAGGGTGACATAGTAACCAATAATCCGCGCCACTGACTTGTATCTGTTACTGCAGAAATCAATTGTAGCACCTTTTTTTTTTTTCATTTGTCCCTGTGCAAAAATATTCACACCCCAGCGACAATCAATTCAATGTTAATTTAGAATTCATCACGGATCTGTGGCCGAGTCCCATCACATCTTGGGATAAGGATCGTGTGCACCCCACTAATCATTCCCCAAATAGGAAGCTGAAATCTAACCAGATATTGGAGCATTTTGTGGATGAGTTGATTTCTCTGCACTGAATCTCATCAGGTCTTCTCTAGTCACATCTAAAGCTGCACTTGATGACGATTTCTTGCAGTTGTATTTTTTAGCATTTTTTTAGTGCAGAAATGCTTGGATTCTACGTTTATATACACAATTACATATTTGATGCCTGTTTTCTGGCCCCCATAGAAGCCAATAGGAAAAGCCGCGCCAAAAAAGGCCAGAACTTTACAGCCTGTTCATGAAGTCGCAGCCGCAAATGTGTATTGGGAATGCAGAGAACAGCAGGCGCCGCACCCCGGTATCTATCAATGGTCCATTCCCTGCGCTCAAAGAGAGTGATTCCTACCTGTTTTAGAGAAAATGGTCGTCCAAATGAAGCACTCCAGATATACGCGTGCGGCTTCCGGGGGTCCCTTGAAGAAGTCACAACTGTAACTACAGATGATGGACACGTGCCGGAGTCTCTAGAACAAGTCGTGGGTATTGCAGAAAATGGGTTCAGCCGATGTGTTAACGCCAGGGATAGAGGGCTGCAGAGACCCCCAGAGACTCGGGCTTTCAGGTACATGCAGCTGCTGCACTAGGTGGATACAGGGATGAAGATCGTGGGTGAGAAGAACTGCGGACAGCCTGGTAGGTGACCGGCCGGTCACACCCGCAGGACCGCTGATGGTCGAGGACGTGAGCGCTTAGTATCTGTGTGACGTCACAACAGCCGGGGGACTCCACTGAGGGAAAAACAGTCCAGCGCTTATCCCACGCGTTTCCAAGGTCAGGGATTTGACGAAGGAGGCTGCTTCTACCATTATTGGTGATGAGCGGCCTGACACCAGGAATGTGACACTTGTAGCCCATGTCCTGGATACGTCTGTGTGTGGTGGCTCTTGAAGCAATGACTCCAGCAGCCGTCCACTCCTTGTGAATCTCCCCCAAATTTTTGAATGTCCTTTTCTTAACAATCTTTCCAGGCTGCGGTTATCCCGGTTGCTTGTGCACCTTTTCCTACCTCACTTTTTCCTTCCACTCAACTTTCCATTAATCTGCTTGGATACAGCACTGTGTGAACAGCCAGATTCTTTACCAATGACCTTTTGTGGCTTACTCTCCTTGTGGAATGTGTAAATGACTGCCTTCTGGACATCTGTCAAGTCAGCAGTCTTCCCCATGATTGTGGAGCCTACTGAAACAGACTAAGGGACCTTTTTAAACGCTTAGGAAGCCTTTGCAGGTGTTTTTTGTTAATTATTCTAATTTACTGAGATAATGACTTTTGTGTTTTAATTGGCTGTAAGCCATAATTATCAACATTAACAGAAATAAACACTTGAAATAGATCCCTCTGCGTGTAATGACTCTATATAATAGATCCCTCTGCGTGTAATGACTCTATATAATAGATCCCTCTGTGTGTAATGACTCTATATAATAGATCCCTCTGTCTGTAATGACTCTATATAATAGATCCCTCTGTGTGTAATGACTCTATATAATAGATCCCTCTGCGTGTAATGACTCTATATAATAGATCCCTCTGTGTGTAATGACTATATAATAGATCCCTCTGTGTGTAATGTCTCTGTATAATAGATCCCTCTGTGTGTAATGACTATATAATAGATCCCTCTGTAATGACTCTATATAATAGATCCCTCTGTGTGTAATGACTCTATATAATAGATCCCTCTGTGTGTAATGACTCTATATAATAGATCCCTCTGTGTGTAATGACTCTATATAATAGATCCCTCTGTGTGTAATGACTCTATATAATAGATCGCTCTGTGTGTAATGACTCTATATAATAGATCCCTCTGTGTGTAATGACTCTATATAATAGATCGCTCTGTGTGTAATGACTCTATATAATAGATCCCTGTGTGTAATGACTCTATATAATAGATCCCTCTGTGTGTAATGACTCTATATAATATAGGACATCTGGTGGGGGGAGCACGGGGACATCTGGCGAGTGGAGCGCGGGGACATCTGGTGGGGGGAGCACGGGGACATCTGGTGAGTGGAGCGTGGGGACATCTGGTGAGTAGAGCGCGGGGACATCTGGTGGGCGGAACTCGGAGACATCTGGTGGGCGGAGCGCGGGGACATCTGGTGGGCGGAACTCGGAGACATCTGGTGGGGGGAGCGCGGGGACATCTGGTGGGGGGAGCGTGGGGACATCTGGTGGGCGGAGCATGGGGACATCTGGTGGGGGGAGCACGGGGACATCTGGTGAGTGGAGCGCGGGGACATCTGGTGAGTAGAGCGCGGGGACATCTGGTGGGCGGAACTCGGAGACATCTGGTGGGCGGAGCGCGGGGACATCTGGTGGGCGGAACTCGGAGACATCTGGTGGGCGGTGCGTGGGGACATCTGGTGGGGGGAGCGTGGGGACATCTGGTGGGTGCAGCTTGGGGACATCTGGTGAGGGGAGCGTGGGGACATCTGGTGGGGGGAGCGTGGGGACATCTGGTGGGCGGAGCGTGGGGACATCTGGTGAGGGGAGCGTGGGGACATCTGGTGAGGGGAGCGTGGGGACATCTGGTGTGGGGAGCGCGGGGACATCTGGTGGGTGCAGCGCGGGGACATCTGGTGGGTGCAGCGCGGGGACATCTGGTGGGTGCAGCACGGGGACATCTGGTGTGGGGAGCGCGGGGACATCTGGTGGGGGGAGCGTGGGGACATCTGGTGGGTGCAGTGTGGGGACATCTGGTGAGGGGAGCGTGGGGACATCTGGTGGGGGGAGCGTGGGGACATCTGGTGGGGGGAGCGTGGGGACATCTGGTGAGGGGAGCGTGGGGACATCTGGTGTGGGGAGCGCGGGGACATCTGGTGGGTTCAGCGCGGGGACATGTGGTGTGGGGAGCGCGGGGACATCTGGTGGGTGCAGCGCGGGGACATCTGATGGGCGGAGCACAGTGTGAGCGATTGTTGTCGCTGCTCCGCGCTCCAGGAGTTATTCTGCTCTGTTTATACTAGTACGGTGCTAGAAGTGCTGATGTAATGCCGCCATACTCTGCCCACGCAGGTGCCGTGCAGTACACATGGTGAATCCCGCAGCTGACAACATCGTGCACTTTGAATACAACCTGCCAGAAAGCGAGTTTGCACTCGGCTGGTAATCCCGGGCTGAGGTTGGCAGGGGCCCATTTGGCAATATCATATGTAAGGTGGCTAATGGTCGCCTAGTCAATGGGAGCCGGGTTACAGGTTACTAGGAGAGTTGGGCGGGTCCAGCTACCCCCATACCGCACCTCTGGGTGTGGTTTCCAGCCTATATAATGGAGGCCGTTGTTTGGCACATGGTCTGTGTGTTTGGAGGGAGAAGGCCTCCTGTGTGTGGTTGTCTCCAGACCGAGCCAGGACTCTGGACGCTCCACCAGCCGGTGTGACCACCGCGCCGGCCATCCAGAGACTTTGCTATAAGGACTGTTCTTTGTTTTTGCCTGCGCTAAAGGCTGTTTCTTTGCATTTTGCTTTTGACGGTTTATGAAGCCAATAAACCACTATAGACATTTAAAGGAACATGCCTCCTATTTTGCCTCTCATCGCAACTGAGTGAGTACAAACCCCACATATAATTTATCCAAATATTTCCGTATTGACAGATTCAGCTCTGCTATGTTTGCTTAGTTTTGCTGGACTAAAAACTGCATGAAATATTTCTCCCACCAGGGGGAGTTGTGAGCATATGACATGATTGTCCCCCATAGTCCTGTTTCCACGCACAGCTCACCATGTGGTCAGATCGGGAACTGCAAGAAAAGGCAACAGCAGGCTTCAATGTGAAAAATAATCAATTACCTGAAACAATCTGAAAGCGAATAAACGACGCAGAGCGACCAAACCGAAACACCCATTCATCTATAGAAAGAAATGCTGGGATCAGTAGTTCAAGCATAGACTGCCATATATTGGTGCTTTTCGCCTGCCTGTATCACAAAATGATTTAACAGCAAAGAAAGGGTTAACGCTGGTGATATTCGCTGTGACACATGAAGGGTTAACGCTGGTGATATTCGCTGTGACACATGAAGGGTTAACGCTGGTGATATTCGCTGTGACACAGGAAGGGTTAACGCTGGTGATATTCGCTGTGACACAGGAAGGGTTAACGCTGGTGACATCCGCTGTGACACAGGAAGGGTTAACGCTGGTGACATCCGCTGTGACACAGGAAGGGTTAACGCTGGTGACATCCGCTGTGACACAGGAAGGGTTAACGCTGGTGACATCCGCTGTGACACAGGAAGGGTTAACGCTGGTGACATCCGCTGTGACACAGGAAGGGTTAACGCTGGTGACATCCGCTGTGACACAGGAAGGGTTAACGCTGGTGATATCCGCTGTGACACAGGAAGGGTTAACGCTGGTGATATTCGCTGTGACACAGGAAGGGTTAACGCTGGTGATATTCGCTGTGACACAGGAAGCGTTAACGCTGGTGATATTCGCTGTGACACAGGAAGCGTTAACGCTGGTGATATTCGCTGCTGCTGGAGTCTTATTGTTGTTTCTTTCACCTTCTCGGCTTTTGCTTTGAACTTGTTTAATCCTCCTTATCTGGATAGAATTGATAAGATCTTTATACTCGGTGGTGACCGCAGCCGCCCAATATTATGCCGGATCCCAGTGATTGTCTTTGGGGATGATACTGAAACTGCTTATAAAGATGATGAGGATGACAATGATTATGAGGATGAAGTTGAAGATGACTATGATGATGACGATGTGGATGAAGATAACAATAAGGATGATGATGAAGAGGATGACTGTGAGCATGTTGAGAAAGAGGATGATGACGATTTGTAAATAAATCTTCTAATAATTTTATCCTGATGGGTGAAGTAGTCGTTTCGCGCCCGGCCCCCATTCCTCGTGCCTGTGACGGATTCTGTGTATTTGGTTGTCGCTCTTTGTAACGTGTCGCTTCATTTCAGGTGACTGTTATGTGTGATAATCATCTCGACCAGTGCCAAAAAATGACGGTTGCTTAGTGATGCCTGTTACACCAGCGGCGTCGATCATTACGGGCAGACAGGACTATGCTCAGCCGCCGATAAAGCAAATAAAGCTGTGAAAGGTCCAGAGGAATTACACGCTGCGCAGGCACGGGTCTGTGCACGGGGTTCAGACAGGAGTGTGATGTGCGGGGTTTAAAGTGATTTTCTCCTAATGATTGTTGGGTGAAAAGTTCTGCAACTTTCTAAAGGACTTTTCATTATTTGCTCTTTTTTTTTTTTTTTTTTTTTTTAACTTTTCTTTGTTTTGTTGCCTTTTTTTGTACCAAATATTTCAAAATGGCGCACACGGGTTGATGAATTTTGCACCGAGTTAAAGATGCTCATCTTTTTGTGTTTTCCCTATTTGTAACTTTTTATATGAGAGAGGAGGCACAATCATTTAAAACATTGCTCGTTAGCAGCACAAATATACAATATGGCTATTGTGACAGAGTCACTGGTATGGTATACGAGGGGAGGTATGTGCCGCACAGGTTGCTGGCCTGCGTGAACTGAAACCAATGAACTTTCTGCCAGCATGTTATATGCTGGTGGGTTAACTCACTTAAAGGGCGTGGTTTTAGGGGAATGACATAGTGATGGGAGGGACGCCATTCCCCATACCTCCACCCCAGGGTGTGGCTGAGCATCCTTTAAATGTTCAGCCCTGTTTTTTTCTCTCTGTGTTGTGTTTGGAGAGGCGAGGTCTCCAGACTGGACAGCCATAGTTCAGGAGGGAGCTGAAGGCTGGACATAACCTGTGTGAGTGACCCGTACACACATATATGGACTGTGCTACAGTTTATCTTTTGTTTTTGTGGTTTAGCCAAGTAAGGCTGTGTTTATGTTGCTGGAGTGCAGAGCTTTATGCTGCTAATAAAACCTGCAAAGAAAACCCGGGTTCCTGAGTCTACTTCCGGAAGTGGCCGAGCGAGCCGTCCTACCGCACGATGTTCACACGTTACGTTTTTGCTGCATATTTTTATGCAAATTTTAAGCTCTGTTTTACAGCACCAGAAAAGGTTATGAGATTTCAGAAATCTCACGCACACATATTGTTTTTACCTGACTGATTTGGAAAACTGTATTTTGTAAAATGCAGCATGTCTTCTTTCAGCGTTTATGCAGCGTTTTTCACCCATAGAAAGCAATGGGAAGTGCAAAAACGCTGCAAATACTCAGACAAAAATGCAGTTATCAGGTTTTGGTGCAAAAACCTCAGAAAGTTGAATCATGTTTTTTGTATGCACTAAACTTTATCAGCATGCACAAGAGACAAATGAACACTGACAAAAACGCAGTAAAAATGCTACAAAAACTCAGTAAAACATGATTTTTGTGAGCAGCTTCTTTACTATCAAGAGAGCAGGTTTTGCCTGAAAAAAAAAAACAGCAAAAACGCAACTTGTGAACATAGCCTTAGACAGTTTTTTTTTTACTTAATTGGGGCTCTGAAGAACAACTGCACAAAATTAGCAGAAGCAGCGTTGTGTCACAGACGGAAGATTAGGATAAATCATCTGGATCTTTAAAGTAAAGATCATTTAAAAAGGCACAAATTAAATAAGGAATACTGTGCAAACATAAACGGAACATGTGCTGCAGAAAAAGGCGCAAAATCCGTGATGAATGGGACCTTTGTGCTTCAGAAACCCTCCCGTCTCAAGGTGCTTGCTGTCAGTGACTGGAGACCCTGTATGGACCTTGTGTCCTCAGCTGGTTACATTTCCCTGCAGTGATACATTGTATCAGTCTGGAGGATTAAATTATCTGGACGGGATACAATTGTACAAACATCCTGTACAGAAGCAGAAACCAAACAATAACAATCACATTATTATAGTAGCAATATTAAATAATAACAGGAGGAGTGGAACTACAAGTAGCATACGAGTACTCCAATCCCACAAGTGTTTGGGGTCATATCTGGATTGTCCTTGGAAAGTCTTTTGGGGTCTGCAGCTTGTGGGGTTTTGGTTACAGTTACTTGTTCTGTTTGTTTTCTGGTGATGCAGATACATTTGTATCAATCGGCCTCTTTCCTATTGAAGGGGGCCTTGCAGATGCCCCACATTTAGGACCCCCTACATGACCCAGAACAGGGGGCTGCTCACCACGAGCCTGCTCCCTGCAGACCCTTGCACTGTTTTCCTGCACAGCTAATGTATATCGTTTAATGGCCGTCTGTAATATTCATGTAGGGCAGTGACTCGGAAATTAGACTCACAAGACAAAGTCCACTATTTGCTGAGGGCTGGGCCCGTCTACAACGTGGCAGGAAACGCGTGGCCCTATATGTGTATGGACGATGGAGATCCAAGCTTTGTAGACGCTGAAAACCATAAGCAGCAAAACTTCCCAATAAAAAGGAAGGACGGCAAGAAACAAGTGCGATGTCACAAGTCACCCTGAGCGGTGTGCGAGTGTCCCCCCTGACCCCAGCATTAAACAGGAGGAGGTGGGTGGCCTCCGAGATCCCACCGCGCACTTCATTACATTCATCATCTGGATCAGAGGCTGCAGCCGCGATTCCCTGAAATAATGACTGCAACATCCTCAGCAAGGTCACGATTAACCAAGCCGGGGTCACAGGCAACAGATCTCATCCTCCGCCTCCATCTTATTACATGAAGTGCAAGAATTACCACCGCGCTCCAGTTAGTATCCAGCCTGCAACCTGAACAACCTGCAACCCGAACCGGCCTCCAACCGAAACAGCCTCCAACTGAAACAGTCTCCAGCCTGCAACCCGAACCGGCCTCCAACCGAAACAACCTCCAACTGAAACAGCCTGCAACCCGAACAGCCTGCAACCCAAACAGGCCTCCAACTGAAACAGCCTCCAGCCTGCAACCCGAAACAACCTCCAACCGAAACAACCTCCAACCGAAACAGCCTCCTGCCTGCAACCCGAAACCCGAACAGCCTGCAACCCGAACAACCTCCAACCGAAACAACCTCCAACCGAAACAACCTCCTGCCGAACCAGCCTCCAACCGAACCAGCCTCCAACCCGAACCGGCCTCCAACCGAAACAACCTCCTGCCTGCAACCCGAAACCCGAACAGCCTGCAACCCGAACAACCTCCTGCTGAAACAGCCTCCAGCCTGCAACCCGAACAGGCCTCCAACCGAAACAACCTCCAACCCGAACAACCTACAACCCGAACAGCCTCCAACTCAACACAAATTTCCTAAAACCTCCAGGGATACAATTGTGATCTCTTCCGAGGTGATAGATTGTCAGGAGCGGCACTGAACATGAAGGGCCTCTGTGCAGGGCATGTATCTGGACCCCCCCACTGCCTCCCCCCACCCTCGTACACACACGCACATGAGGCACAATAAATAGCAGAGGAGAATACTTTACACACTCGAATACACAGTGCACACATGCCCAGCTGTGTACATGATACACACATGTACACATGGAGGGTTTTATCATACACTCAAAGCCAGAAGCTTTCCTATTTCCACCTTTTACAATGATACCCAGAACTTTTTATTTTTACAAAAACTTTGCTGTGTGAGGTCTTGTTTTTTTGTGAGACAAGCAGCAGTATTGTCATTCACTAAGGAGCCCTTAATCTGGTCATCTGGACAGAGATTACACAGCAGTGAGGAGGAACACTGAGGAGCTGCCAATCAGGTGGAGGGTGGAGATTACACAGCAGGGAGGAGGAACACTGAGGAGCTGCCAATCAGGTGGAGGGTGGAGATTACACAGCAGGGAGGAGGAGCACTGAGGAGCTGCCAATCAGGTGGAGGGTGAAGATTATACAGCGGGGAGCAGGAACACTGAGGAGCTGCCAATCAGGTGGAGGGTGGAGATTACACAGCAGGGAGGAGGAGCACTGAGGAGCTGCCAATCAGGTGGAGGGTGAAGATTATACAGCGGGGAGCAGGAACACTGAGGAGCTGCCAATCAGGTGGAGGGTGGAGATTACACAGCAGGGAGGAGGAACACTGAGGAGCTGCCAATCAGGTGGAGGGTGAAGATTATACAGCGGGGAGCAGGAACACTGAGGAGCTGCCAATCAGGTGGAGGGTGGAGATTACACAGCAGGGAGGAGGAACACTGAGGAGCTGCCAATCAGGTGGAGGGTGAAGATTACACAGCAGGGAGGAGGAACACTGAGGAGCTGCCAATCAGGTGGAGGGTGAAGATTATACAGCAGGGGGGAGGAGGAACACTGAGGAGCTGCCAATCAGGTGGAGGGTGGAGATTATACAGCAGGGAGGAGGAACACTGAGGAGCTGCCAATCAGGTGGAGGGTGGAGATTACACAGCAGGGAGGAGGAACACTGAGGAGCTGCCAATTAGGTGGAGGGTGAAGATTATACAGCAGGGAGGAGGAACACTGAGGAGCTGCCAATCAGGTGGAGGGTGGAGATTATACAGCAGGGAGGAGGAACACTGAGGAGCTGCCAATCAGGCAGAGGGTGGAGATTGAGTTTGACGCTGTAAGACTAGGGTCACATGACCATTTTCTCTCCATTTTATGCTCCATTTTTTTTCTCTGAGGTGGAGAGAAAAAGCTTCTCCATTTAGTCAGTCCGTGAAAATCGGGCCAAAACAAGAAAAAGAAAACAGTACAGTAACAAGGTGCACAACTGCTTATAGGAAAATATATTTTACTTACAAATCAATACTCCAAGATGAAGTACAACTAAAACCAAAATGTCCACATAGACACCCGATATGATTAATATAATCCGTATAGAGAATATTTTTAGGGAGTTGCTCTATACATACAGTCATGGTCTAAAGTGTTGGCACCCTTTAAATTGTTTTAGAAAATGAAGTATTTCTCCCAGAATATTATCACAATTCCACATGTTTTGTTATAGACCTGTTTATTTCCTTTTTGCTTTTTGGAACAACACAAAAACACAGAGGAAAAAGGCAAATTGGACAATTTTACACTAAACCCCAAAAATGGTCTGGACAAAATTGTTGGCACCTTCCAAAATTATGGGTGAACAACTTTGTTTCCAGCATGTGATGCTCGTTCACACTCACCTGTGGCAAGTAACTGGTGTGGGCAATATGAAAATCACACCTGAAATCAGATAAAAAGGGGAGAAGTTGGCAGTTCAATCTTTGCATTGTGTGTCTGTGTGAGCCACACTAAACATGGAGAACAGAAAGAGGAGAAGAGAACGGTCTGAGGACTTGAGAACCAAAATTGTTGAACAATATCAACAATCTCAAGGTTACAAATCCATCTCCAGAGATCTTGATGTTCCTTTGTCCATGGAGCGCAACATAATCAAGAAGTTTACAACCCATGGCACTGTAGCTAATCTCCATGGATATGGATGGCAGAAAAACATCGATGAAAGGTTTCAATGCAGGATAGTCTGGATGGTGGATAAGCCCCAATACAGATCCAAAGAAATTCAAGCTGTCCTGCAGGCTCAAGGAGCATCAGTGTCAGCGCAAACTATCCGTCCACATCTGAATGACATGAAACACTATGGCAGGAGACCCAGGAGGACCCCACTGCTGACACAGAGACATAGAAAACCTAGACTGCAGTTTACCAAAATGTACATGAGGAAACCAATATCCTTCTGGGAAAGCATCTTGTGGACAGATGAGACCAAGATAGAGCTTTTTGGTAAAGCACATCATTCTACTGTTTACTGAAAATGGAATGAGAAAAGAACATTGTACCTACAGGCAAATATGGTGGAGGTTCAAAGATGTTTTGGGGTTGTTCTGCTTTCTCTGGCACTGGGGACCTTGACTGTGTGCAAGGCATCATGAAATCTGAAGATTATCAAAGGATTTTGGGTGGCAATGTAGTGCTCAGTGTCAGAAAGCTGGGCTTGTGTACTAGGTCATAGGTCTTCCAGCAGGACTATGACCCCAAACATAACTCAAGAAGCCCCCAGAAATGGAGGGAAACAAAGCGCAGGAGAGATCTGAAGTGGCAGCAATGTGTCCGTATGTAAATCCCATTGACACCTGTGGAGAGATCTTACAACTGCTGTTGGGAGAAGACGTCTTCACATATGAGACCTGGAGACGATTGTAAGAAGAGTCCAAGATCCCAGCTGAGGAGGAAGAAGCTGATGGTTACAGGAAGCGACTGACTGCAGTTATTTATTCCAAAGGGCGTGCAACCAAAAATTAAGTTGAGGGGGACAACAATTGTCTGGACCATTTTTGGGGTTTTGTGAAATTATCTCCAATTTGTCTTTTTCTCTCTTTTTTTGTGTTGTTCCAATACAGACAAAGGAAATAAACCCGTGTATAACAAAACGTGTGGAATTGTGATAATTGTCTGGGAGAAAGACTTCATTTTCAAGGGTGCCAATACCTTTGGACATGGCTGTATATATATATATTTTAGGTACAATACATTCAGGTATGGATCCCATACATATGCATTTATGGAGAACAATAAGCCCTACAGTTCCACAATATAATATGTATGAAATAGTAAAGAACGTGCTAAAAATATGTGCAGAAATGTATTAAAGGTGTAAATAAAGTCAAAATTGAAACATATGAACTGTTAAGTGATACAATGTAACCAATAAGACAAATACACAATATAAAGTGCAGCTGTGAGTGTAGTCATCCCAGGGTGGTCCGATGTTTTATGTGCCCCCATAGACTAGAATTGCCGACTTGACCCGACACTCAGAACAACATCGGACAGGTCAACGTTTTGTGCACAGCCCCATAGAATTACATGTGTACCGGTGCAATCCATGAAAACCACGGAGAGCACTCATCTGATTTCAAGTCATGTGCATGAGCCCTACAAGTAATTCTGTAGCCATTCTAATAATGAATCTCGTGTAAGTACACCTGTCTCATCAGGTCTAAAAGACCTTTCTATTAATGTATGAGCGGTCAGTGCGTACACTTACATGGAATTTCCCTTTTATCATATTCAGAGGTTCAGATGCATCAGCAATGGCCACTGAGCGTGCAGAGATTTAGAATTAATAATACTGGGGGACCGTCGGGCCCCCGGTGCACATGTGGCATTTGCCCAGAATCTGATTCCATGTCTCACTTTACAGATAAGGTGATGACGATAGTTTTGCAGTTCTTTAGACTTTTTTCTGATGCTGGGAACATAGAGAAATCTGAATACATTTCAATTACAGTACAATTTTCTGTGCAGGAAATTCTGCCCTTGTAGCTCCTGGTGCCGGTGGGACGGGGGAGGCGTAGATTGCCACCGGTGGGACGGGGGAGGCGTAGATCGTTACCGGTGGGACAAGGGAGGCGTAGATCGCCACCGGTGGGACGGGGGAGGCGTAAATCGCCACCAGTGGGACGGGGGAGGCGTAGATCGCCACCGGTGGGACGGGGGAGGCGTAGATCGCCACCGGTGGGACGAGGGAGGCGTAGATCGCCACCGGTGGGACGAGGGAGGCGTAGATCGCCACCGGTGGGACGGGGGAGGCGTAGATCGCCACCGGTGGGACGAGGGAGGCGTAGATCGCCACCGGTGGGACGAGGGAGGCGTAGATCGTTACCGGTGTGGCGGGGGAGGCGGAGATCGTTACCGGTGGGACGAGGGAGGCGTAGATCGCCACCGGTGGGACGAGGGAGGCGTAGATCGCCACCTCTGCACAGCACCAGATCCTCCAGTGTGTTCCTCATAATTCAGGACGTTTTGTGCTCGGCTTCCAGTGACTGAAGTAGAACAACTCGTAAACCTCTGGCTGTTTCTACAGATCCCAGTTGTGAATGGTTCAATTTGTTCTGAAGGAACAGCAATTAGATCGGGCAATAAAGCCGCTCTGTAGATCACTGACTTCCATTCAGCATGAGCTCCTCTGGTGTTTGCTTTCCCCATATCCAGGCTCCAGGCAGGCGGCACAAGACCGGACCCCTATTCTTCACGCTCTAACAACACAGGCGCCTCTCATTAGATGGATATATGTGTATGTCTGCGAGTATATATAGACGGAGTTCTGCTGTCTGATGGCTGTTCTTTATCTGCAGCCAAAGTGCAACAATCTGCAGCAAATGTGCCGTAAATCAGAAACATTTCTTCCCATTACGACTCAGACACCTCGGCTTCATATCAAAGCAATCTTATACATAGGAGCAGTATTATAGTAGTTATATTCTTGTACATAGGGGGCAGTATTATAGTAGTTATATTCTTATACATAGGAGCAGTATTATAGTAGTTATATTCTTGTACATAGGGAGCAGTATTATAGTAGTTATATTCTTGTACATAGGAGCAGTATTATAGTAGTTATATTCTTATACATAGGAGCAGTATTATAGTAGTTATATTCTTATACATAGGAGCAGTATTATAGTAGTTATATTCTTGTACATAGGAGCAGTATTATAGTAGTTATATTCTTGTACATAGGGGGCAGTATTATAGTAGTTATATTCTTGTACATAGGGGGCAGTATTATAGTAGTTATATTCTTATACATAGGAGCAGTATTATAGTAGTTATATTCTTATACATAGGAGCAGTATTATAGTAGTTATATTCTTATACATAGGAGCAGTATTATAGTAGTTATATTCTTGTACATAGGAGCAGTATTATAGTAGTTATATTCTTATACATAGGAGCAGTATTATAGTAGTTATATTCTTATACATAGGAGCAGTATTATAGTAGTTATATTCTTATACATAGGAGCAGTATTATAGTAGTTATATTCTTGTACATAGGAGCAGTATTATAGTAGTTATATTCTTATACATAGGAGCAGTATTATAGTAGTTATATTCTTATACATAGGAGCAGTATTATAGTAGTTATATTCTTGTACATAGGGGGCAGTATTATAGGAGTTATATTCTTGTACATAGGGGGCAGTATTATAGTAGTTATATTCTTGTACATAGGGGGCAGTATTATAGTAGTTATATTCTTGTACATAGGAGCAGTATTATAGTAGTTATATTCTTGTACATAGGGGCAGTATTATAGTAGTTATATTCTTGTACATAGGGGCAGTATTATAGGAGTTATATTCTTGTACATAGGGGCAGTATTATAGGAGTTATATTCTTATACATAGGAGCAGTATTATAGGAGTTATATTCTTATACATAGGAGCAGTATTATAGGAGTTATATTCTTGTACATAGGAGCAGTATTATAGTAGTTATATTCTTATACATAGGAGCAGTATTATAGTAGTTATATTCTTATACATAGGAGCAGTATTATAGTAGTTATATTCTTGTACATAGGAGGCAGTATTATAGTAGTTATATTCTTGTACATAGGGGGCAGTATTATAGTAGTTGTATTCTTGTACATAGGGGGCAGTATTATAGGAGTTATATTCTTGTACATAGGGGGCAGTTTTATAGGAGTTATATTCTTGTACATAGGGGCAGTATTATAGGAGTTATATTCTTGTACATAGGAGCAGTATTATAGTAGTTATATTCTTGTACATAGGAGCAGTATTATAGGAGTTATATTCTTGTACATAGGGGGCAGTATTATAGTAGTTATATTCTTGTACATAGGGGCAGTATTATAGTAGTTATATTCTTGTACATAGGGGCAGTATTATAGGAGTTATATTCTTATACATAGGAGCAGTATTATAGGAGTTATATTCTTGTACATAGGAGCAGTATTATAGTAGTTATATTCTTGTACATAGGAGCAGTATTATAGGAGTTATATTCTTGTACATAGGAGCAGTATTATAGTAGTTATATTCTTGTATATAGGAGCAGTATTATAGTAGTTATATTCTTGTACATAAGGAGCAGTATTATAGTAGTTATATTCCTGCACATAGGGGGCAGTATTATAGTAGTTATATTCTTGTACATAGGGGGCAGTATTATAGTAGTTATATTCTTGTATATAGGAGTAGTATTATAGTAGTTATATTCTTGTATATAGGAGCAGTATTATAGTAGTTATATTCTTGTACATAGGAGCAGTATTATAGTAGTTATATTCTTGTATATAGGAGCAGTATTATAGTAGTTATATTCTTGTATATAGGAGCAGTATTATAGTAGTTATATTCTTGTATATAGGAGCAGTATTATAGTAGTTATATTCTTGTACATAGGAGCAGTATTATAGTAGTTATATTCTTGTACATAGGAGCAGTATTATAGTAGTTATATTCTTGTACATATTCTGTTTCATACATTCGCCCCCTCCTCCATCCAGAGTAGTTGGTACCAGTCCTGCTCCTGTGATCTGTGCACTTCTCTACAATGTGTCCATTCATCACTTTCTCTTGTAGTTGGTGATACTTTTATATAGACACACATGTTAGTTTTCTTTCATTCCCTTTCTGATTTAATTGTTATTATGTTGCTTCTTGTGATCGCACCTTAGAGTACTGGTATTGATCTTACTGGACACGGTAAACTGCCTCTCAGACGCGTTTCAGGTCTGCTATGTTCATGTGTAGTCAGCTATTTACTGACACCTTAAAAGCCTTTCGCAGCAGTCCTGTGTAAAAGCATTGAAGCGGCTCCATTGTCTGACGATGAGTAAATACCTGGATAATGACGGCGTTTTAATCTGCCGCCTTCGTGTTCTGTCATTGGATGGCGGCCGGCGCCTCGGCCGGAGCGGCTTTTGTCTATACTACGTTCCGAGCATTAGTCAGTGTTATTTATATCAGGATTGTGTCGAGTGACCTCATTAATTCCACAATGTTTTCAGGCATCTTTAGTCTTATTCCCATGATGTCACCGGTGCCTTGTGACATCATTATTTTTTTCCCTCGTGGTTTAGGGTTACCAGATTTCTTTAGTCTTTAGTTATGGCTGAAAGTGTTGGCACCTTTGAATTTGTCCCAGAAAATTATTGCAATTACACATGACAATCCAAGACGGGATTACCCCCATATAACGTCCCTGTAAAGAAACACGACTGCATGCGGCATGGGTTAAATGTTATTAAACAGGACACAATCTGCCGCGGTCGCAACAATGGCGCCGCAGAACCTGGAACAATGTAACAGTAAACATGTAAACATTACATATATATAAGAACAGTTAAGTCTGGTCCAGAGACGCCCCCAGCGGCATGAGGCATTAATATCCCTTAATTAATATCCTGTAATTAATACCTCTACCACTTGTAGGACCTACACCCGCAAGTCACCTGGACCTGCAACAGAAGCCACTGTTCCCCAATAATGACGTCCCACTGAAACAGACATTACCAAGACCAGTTTCTGAACCATACCCATCCCCCGCCGCTGTGACACTATGTATACAATCAATTTTATATCTATATATTTATATATTAAGGGTGAGTGGGTGTTCAGCTGCGGTTCCAGGAAGCAAGAGGAGGTAACTGCCCCCACCTCCTCCCCTCCAATCACAGACCCCCCAAATGTATCCCTTGTCACTAGTGTTGAGCGATACCTTCCGATATCAGGAAATATCGTATCGGATTGGATCGGGCCGATACCCAAAAAGTATCGGATATCGCCGATTCCGATACCGGAAACCAATGCAAGTCAATGGGACACAAATATCGGAATGAAAATAAACCCTTTCTTTCCTTGTAGGTTAATTCTACATGAAGTAAAACAACTAAGAATAATGTAGAATGACATGAAAAGCCGGCAATTCATCAGCGGCATTCACCGGTACCCGACAATTTACAACAGAAAGAATAGAGCTTCACACATAGATTAGATAGATAGAAACATGTCAGTCACATATATATGAAGTACAGTGACAGTGTTGCTTACTGTACTTGTCATTTAGTGTAAAGGATTTATTAAAAAAAATATTAGTGTTTTCGTGCACCGTCTCTTTAAAAAAGCCGGCCGGCAATTCAGCATCTGTACCCGACAATTTATAACAGACA
This sequence comes from Phyllobates terribilis, assembly GCF_046119375.1. Taxonomy (NCBI): domain Eukaryota; kingdom Metazoa; phylum Chordata; class Amphibia; order Anura; family Dendrobatidae; genus Phyllobates; species Phyllobates terribilis. The sequence goes on along the minus strand of NW_027362767.1, from coordinate 462,383,847 downwards.
GAATAGAGCTTCACACATAGATTAGATAGATAGAAACATGTCAGTCACATATATATGAAGTACAGTGACAGTGTTGATTACTGTACTTGTCATTTAGTGTAAAGGATTTATTTAAAAAAATAATAGTGTTTTCATGCACCGTCTCTTTAAGAAAGCCGGCCGGCAATTCAGCATCTGTACCCGACAATTTAGAATAGAAGGAATAGAGAATCACACATAGATTAGATAGATAGAAACATGTCAGTCACATATATATGAAGTGCAGTGACAGTGTTGATTACTGTACTTGTCATTTAGTGTTAAAATAAAGGATTTATTTAAAAAAAAATTGGCGTGGGGTTCCCCTTAATTTTAGGCTCTAGCGGAGGTTAAGCAGACAGCTGGGGCAAATGTTTGAAGCCTGGGAAGGGGGTAATACCCACGGAGCTTCCCAGGCTACTAATATCAGCCCCCAGCTGAATACCTAGCCTTTACTAGCTATTAAAATGGGGGACCCCCCCAAAAAAATGACGTGGGGTCCCCCCTAATTTAATAGCTAGCACAGGCTAGGCAGACAGCTGGGGGCTGATATTAATAGCCCAGGAAGGGTGCCATGAATATTGGCCCCCTCCCAGGCTAGAAACACCAGCCGTCAGCCGCCCCAGAAATGGCGCATCCATAGGATGCGCCAATTCTGGCACTTAGCCTCGCTCTTCCACGCTGCCCTGGTGCGGTGGCAGGGGGTAATAGGGTTGGGGTTGATGTCAGCTTATAATGCCAGCTGACATCAAGCCCAGGTTAGTAATGGAGAGGCGTCTATAAGACACCCCCATTACTAACCCCATAGTCAAAGTTAAAAGAAAACACAAACACCCAGAGTAAAGTCCTTTAATTGAAATAAAGACACAATTCTTTATTGTTCTAAATTAAACCATACTTACCATCACGCCCATTCCAGCTGAAGCCAACGATCTCCTGCAATAAAAGAAAAATAATAAAGCAACCTCATCCTTACCTTTCGATGGTTCCCAGGACAGCTCCAGCTCTGCTACATCGAGATGACAGGCTGGACCGCAGCAGAAGGCTGCCATCCAGCCTGTCATCCCGCAGACACTGAGAAGCGCAGGCATGCTTGCGCTCCTCAGTGTCTCTCTGTGACGTCATCCAGATGAGCCGAGTTCATGTCCAATGAACTCAGCTCACCTCATGCACGTCACTGACAGCGTGGGAAAATTCTCCTGCACTCAGCGCTTCAGCGTGAGAATTCTCCCACGCTGTCAGTGACATACATGAGGTGAGGTCATGTCCAATGAACTCAGCTCACCTCATGCACGTCACTGACAGCGTGGGAAAATTCTCACGCTGAAGTGCTGAGTGCAGGAGAATTTTCCCACGCTGTCAGTGACGTACATGAAGTGAGCGGAGTTCATTGGACATGACCTCGGCTCATCTGGATGCCGTCACAGCCAGACACTGAGGAGTGGAAGTATGCCTGCGCTTCTCAGTGTCTGCGGGATGACAGGATGGATGGCAGCGTTCTGCTGCGGTCCAGCCTGTCATCTCGATGTAGCAGAGCTGAAGCTGTCGTGGGAGCCATGGAAAGGTAAGGATGAGGTTGCTTTATTATTTTACTTTTATTGCAGGAGATCGTTGGCTTCAGCTGGAATGGGCGTGATGGTAAGTATGGTTTAATTTAGAACAATAAAGAATTGTGTGTTTATTTCAATTAAAGGACTTTATTCTGGGTGTTGTGTTTTTTTAAATACTTTACTAGAAATTCATGGTGGTCATGTCTAATATTGGCGTGACCCCATGAATTTTGGGCTTAGGGCCAGCTGATAATGCCAAGCTGGCCTTAACCCCTTTATTACCCAGTGAGCCACCGCACCAGGGCCCTGGATGAGTTGGGTACAGCGCCAGAAGATGGCGCTTCTATGAACGCGCCATTTTCCGGGGCGGCTGCGGACTGCAATTTGCAGCGGGTGGGACCCAGAAAGCTTGGGTCTCCCTGCGCTGCAGATTCCAGCCCCCAGCTGCCTAGTTGTACCTGGCTGGACACAAAAATAGGGCGAAGCGCCACACATTTTTTTTTTTAATTATTTCATGAAATTCATGGAATAATTAAGAAAAAAAGGGCTTCCCTATATTGTTGTGTCCGGCTAGGTACAAATAGGCAGCTGGTGGTTGGGGGCAGCCCGTTCCTGCCTGCTGTACCTGGCTGGACACAATTATAGGGCGAAGCCCCACATAATTTTTTTTTAATTATTTCATGAATTTCCTGAAATAATTAAAAAAAAATTGACGTGGGGCTTCACACTATATTTGTGTCCAGCCAGGTACAGCAGGCAGGAACGGGCTGCCCCCAACCACCAGCTGCCTATTTGTACCTAGCCGGACACAACAATATAGGGAAGCCCTTTTTTTCTTAATTATTCCATGAATTTCATGAAATAATTAAAAAAAAAAAAACGTGGAGCTTCTCCTTATTTTTGTGTCCAGCCAGGTACAACTAGGCAGCTGGGGGATGGAATCTGCAGCGCAGGGAGGCCCAAGCTTTTTGCCCTCCCCCCCCCCCGCTGAAAATTGCAGTCCGCGGCCGCCCCGGAAAATGGCGCGTTCATAGAAGCTGGATGCTGTACCTGGCTGGCATACAAAAATATGGCGAAGCCCACGTCAAAAGTTTTGGGAAAAATTTATTAAAAAATAAATAATAATTTAGGGACTGCATCTTTATTAAGTCCTCAAATGTCATTTAGTGTTAAAATAAAGGATTTATTTAAAAAAAAAATGGCGTGGGATCCCCCATAATTTTAGTCTCTAGCGGAGGTTAAGCAGACGGCTGGGGCAGATGTTTGAAGCCTGGGAAGGGGGTAAAACCCACGGAGCTTCCCAGGCTACTAATATCAGCCCCCAGCTGAATACCTAGCCTTTACTAGCTATTAAAATGGGGGACCCCCCAAAAAAAAATGACGTGGGGTCCCCTCTATTTTAATAGCTAGCAAAGGCTAGGCAGACAGCTGGGGGCTGATATTAATAGCTCAGGAAGGGTGCCATGAATATTGGCCCCCTCCCAGGCTAGAAACACCAGCCGTCAGCCGCCCCAGAAATGGCGCATCCATAGGATGCGCCAATTCTGGCACTTAGCCTCGCTCTTCCACGCTGCCCTGGTGCGGTGGCAGGGGGTAATAGTGGTGGGGTTCATGTCAGCGCCAGCTGCCATGAAGCCCAGGTTAGTAATGATGGCCGTCTATATGACACCCCCATTACTAACCTACAAAGTGTTAAAAAGAAAAAACACACTACACCCAGAAAAAAATAATTTATTTGAAATAAAACACCATTTTATTTAATTCTTAGTTTACTAAAAAAAAAATAGTTACCTGTCCACGTTCCTGCGCTGATCTCCCATGCACAGCTGTCACATCTGGAGATGGTGACAGCTGTGCATGGCTGCTGTAAGCTCACGCTGCCGGGAACACGTCCGCTCCCGGCAGCGGGAGCCACTGACTGAGGTCACCGGAGTGCATTCAGGCAGCGCAGCTCCGGAGACCTCCTTTACGGCAGTGCTGTACCGTGGGAATTTCTCACGATACAGCAGTGCCGTAAAGGAGCTAACCGGAGCAGCGCTGCCTGAACTCCGGTGAACCCTTACGGCCCCGTCATTCTAGCGGCGGCAGCGGTTCAGAGCGGTCAAATTCTATGTGGCTGCTCTGAACTGGAGATCTTCGTGGGACACTCGTGGACTGCTACGGAGGGGTAAGGATAAGGTTGTGGTTTATTATTTTATATTTTATTACAGGAGATCGATGGCTTCGGGGAATTAGGTGTCTTGGTGAGTATAGGTGTAGTTTTTTATTTTTTACTTTATTTTAGGTGGCGATCGGCGGGGACAGGTAATGTATGAACTAATTTCTTTTAGGTAACCACTGGCCACCAATGACATGTATTTAACATTTATTGGGGACACAGTAGGGCAATTTAAATAGCAGGATCAGGCTGATGGGAACTACTGCTCCCATCGAGCTGATCCTGCTGGCAGGAGTGGACGGGGGACAGACATAGGCCGATGGGAGTAGTAGTGTCACATCGGCCTATGTCTGCCCGCACACACACCCGCACACATCGCACAGACACCCCGCACACACACCCCGCACACATCGCACAGACACCCCGCACACACACCCGCACACATCGCACAGACACCCCGCACACACACCCCGCACACATCGCACAGACACCCCGCACACACACCCGCACACACACACACCCGCACACACACCCGCACACATCGCACAGACACCCCGCACACACACCCCGCACACATCGCACAGACACCCCGCACACACACCCCGCACACACACACACCCGCACACACACACCCCGCACACACACTAATCATGACGGGTCCGGGAGGTGAGGCTGACCTGTGCGGCCGTGGGAAAGTTGATGTGAGTTCATGCAGTCAAGCATGAACTCACATGAACCCTCTGAGGGCACCGCGGCTACTTCAAATGAACAGCTGATCGGCATCACCTGATACCTCAGCTGTTCATTTGAAATAACCGGCGGGAAAGCGCAGCACAGAACGGGAAAGCCGGCGGTGAAGTCTTTTCACTGCCGGCTTCCCCGCCCGGGTCCTTCGCTCCTTGGTGCTGTGCTCCCCGCCCGGTCCTAATTTACGATCAGGATGGGGGGAGCGGAGGATCGGGGTGGGAGGCTGCGGGGAAGCAGTATGGGGCTGCGTGATTGTTTAAAAGCCGGCGGCTTTTTACCGCGCGCCGGCTTTTAAACAATCAGGAGAATTCTCCCACGCTGGGATGGCATTCTGATGACAAGCTGGATCGCAGCTGAGCGCTGCCATCCAGCTTGTCATCCTTCAGAGACACTGCAGAGCGCAGGCATTATGGGAACTTCCGATTCCGGTATTCGATATTATAAAAGTATCGGAATTAAGTATCGGAATTCCGATACAGTGAATATCGGCCGATACCCGATATTTCAGTATCGGAATGCTCAACACTACTTGTCACCCATTTAAATTATTTAACCCTTTCACTTCCCCCACCCCCCCCCTCTGTATTGTCATGAAGCCTGAACGCCCTATGGGGTCCCTCGCCTTTCTTGTTTGTTATAAATTGGACATAATTTCACACAAAACCCCCAAAAATGGTCCGGATACAATTGTTGTCCCCTACTTCATATTTGGTCGCACCCTGTGGAATAAATAACTGCAGTCAGTCGCTTCCTATAACCATCAGCTTCTTCCTCCTCAGCTGGGATCTTGGACTCTTCTTCCTCCTCAGCTGGGATCTTGGACTCTTCTTACAATCGTCTCCAGGTCTCTCATATGTGAAGACGTCTTCTCCCAACAGCAGTTATAAGATCTCTCCACAGGGGATCAATGGGGTTTAGATCCGGACTCATTGCTGTCACTTCAGTACTCTCCAGCACTTTGTTTCCATCCTTTTCTGGGGGCTTCTTGAAGTAAGTTTGGGGTCATTGTCCTACTGGAAGACTCCTGATGTAGTACACGAGCCCAGTTTCTGACACTGAGCACTACATTGCCACCCAAAATCCTTTGGTAATCTTCAGATTTCATGATACATTGCACACAGTCAAGGTCCCCAGTGCCAGAGGCAGCAAAACAGCCTCAAGCAATCTGTGAGTCTCCACCATAATTGACTGTAGGTACTGTGTTATTTTTCTTTGTAGGTCTTAATCCATTTTCAAAATAGTAAAGAGCTATTGAGGATAACCACTAAATAGTCAAAATTAGATCAGCTAAGTAGTTAAAATGTAACATTTATTAGATATAAATTACCGTAAAACCTATTCTCAAAAAATCGACAAGACCAGTATGTATTGAAATCCCACATGCCCTTTATGCAGAAAGGTGCTAGTGACTACGTAGGGGAAATTTATCAAAGCCTCTCTGCGACATTCTTAGGGTTATTGCTGTAAAAAACATAATTTAACCGTCTCACCCAGTCCTATAGTGTATCATGGCTTGGTTCTCCCTGGTGTAATGTCATCCTTCTATATTTCAACACCAGGGATAAAGTGGAGGTATCATGCTCCCGATTTAAATACATACTGATTTTTTCCTGGTATCTCTTGGATTAATGGCAGATGGGTGTATGGAGTATATGGTATACACCTTTTTCAGATTATCTGCAGGAATTACATGTGCTCGGGTTCCCTTTGAGCATATTCACATTATCCCTTTAATAATTGTTACTTTAATTAGGGTCAATAAGGGTTAATATTTATACTCCTCTGTGTTTTGTAGGAACTGAGGTTGATCATTGAACCCTATATACTTGGTATTTGGCATTCAGTATATGTGGTATGCATGCATGGCTATTTAGCTGGTGATGGTAATTCAGAAGACCCAGAGTCTGTTTATGGCTTTTTGGTCTTGTCGATTTTTTTTTTTTTTTTTTTTTTTTTTTTTTTTTTTTTGAGAATAGGTTTTAATATATATCTAATAAATGTTACATTTTAACTACTTTGCTTATCTAATCTTAATCCATTTTCAGTAGAATGATGTGCTTTACCAAAAAGCTCTATCTTGGTCTCATCTGTTGACCAGATGCTTTCCCAGAAGGATTTTCGCTTACTCATGTACATTTTGGCAAACTGCAAAACTGCCCACACCTGTTACTTGCCACAGGTGAGTGTGAACGAGCATCACATGCTTGAAACAAAGTTGTTTACCCACAATTTTGGAAAGGTGCAAATAACTTTGTCTGGGTCATTTTGGGGATTTTATGTGAAATCATGTCCAGTTTGCCTTTTATTCAGTTTTTTTGTGTTGTTCAAACACACACAAATGAAATAAATATGATTATAACAAAACGTGTGGAATTGCAATAATTTTCTGGGAGAAATACTTCATTTTCTGAAACAATTTCAAGGGTGCCAACACTTTCGTCCATTACTGTAAAGCAGAATTTCCCCACCCCCGTCCTCACGGCCCCCAACACATCATGTTTTCAGGATTTCTTTAGTGTTGTACAGGGGAGAGAACCTGCAGCCGTTTGTGATGCCTTGATGATAACTCCATCACCTGTGCAATTCTAAGAAAATCCTGAAAGCAGGACGTGCGGGGACCGGGGGGACGGGAGACTGGGGAACACTCCTATGGAGGTTAATGCAGTGTATGATGTCATACTTGTCTTGTGATGTCATTAAATCCAGCAAAGGAGTCATGATGTTCCCATTCTTTATTACATTGACTCAATCTGCACATGATGTCATTGGTGAATAGTGACATCATTAATTCCAGTAATGATGTCATAGCTGCCCAGTGACATCATTAATTCCTGCCTGACGCCGTGATATTCTCAGTCCTTATGGCATAAGTGAATTCTGCACGTTTTGCTTTAGTACATCTGTTTTCACTTGGGCTGTGCGTAGAAGGGCCGGTTGCGATTCCCCCGTCGTCCTCCAACCTATTATAATATGAATAGATTCATTATGTGAATGGTGATTGGACTTCTGATGAAGCCGCCGGTCTCCTTTCTGCATCGTTATGTCGCGGGAATCATTCAGAAGTGTTTAATAATCAGACACAGAAATAAATGGAGCGACGGCCGTTTCATGATTTGAAGATGTTACAATTCTTCCTGCTGGATTCTGGGGTCTTCAATAGAGACGTGAAATCTGGAAATGAGGAAGATTTCATTGCTGTAGTCAGAGAGACGACGTCTATATTGTCCGACAAGTTTCATCACTCCATCAGAGCCTGGATCCCACCTGTGACTCCCCCCCCCCCCCCCCCCCCCCCCCGGTGACTCCCTCCCGCCTCCCCCCTGTGACTCCCTCCCGCCGGTGACTCCCTCCCGCCGGTGACTCCCTCCCGCCGGTGACTCCCTCCCGCCGGTGACTCCCTCCCGCCGGTGACTCCCTCCTGTCTCCCCCCGGTGACTCCCTCCCGCCGGTGACTCCCTCCGGTGACTCCCTCCCGCCGGTGGCTCCCCCCTGTGACTCCTTCCCGTCTCCCCCCTGTGACTCCTTCCCGTCTCCCCCCTGTGACTCCTTCCCGTCTCCCCCCTGTGACTCCTTCCCGTCTCCCCCCTGTGACTCCTTCCCGTCTCCCCCCTGTGACTCCTTCCCGTCTCCCCCCTGTGACTCCTTCCCGTCTCCCCCCTGTGACTCCTTCCCGTCTCCCCCCTGTGACTCCTTCCCGTCTCCCCCCTGTGACAGCCTCCCGTCTCCCCCCTGTGACAGCCTCCCGTCAGCCTCCCGTCTCCCCCCTGGTGACTCCCTCCCGCCGGTGGCTCCGCCCTGTGACTCCCTCCCGCCTTCCCCTGGTGACTCCCTCCCGCCGGACTCTGAAGCTCTATAGTATGTGATCACTGGATGTGTCATATTGGAACTGCATTGTTGCTTTTTTCTGCAGCAGTAATGCTCTTCCATTTTGATATACTCAATGTGTTTCGGAGTGCAGCTTTCTTAGTTACACAGAGCGGCTCTCTGAGCTTGCACCTGTTCACACTTGTCTTTTTCTGTTTGGAAGTGCCGGTCAGTTTTTTGATATTTGAACATATAAATTAGCCCGGAGGTGCTGACTTACATATTAGTCTGAGCTCCTCTCTGGACACTTTATGGACAGGTTTGTCACATAAGGTCTCCTTCATATAAAGTTGTCCTGGAACCAACCTTTATACTCAGCCATGTTGGCTGACGGCGCCTGGATGCCGACAAGTTAGGACGTACCCGAACAATGCGATCTGCGGTGATGTGGAGATCTAGGGATCATCTGATTGGTTAAAAGTGCTAATTAGGGAGAGGTCCCCGTCATTTAGAGAAACCGATCAGTGCGTCACCGATCGCTCGGTTCAGGGATTTGTCTCATTGCTCAGAATGGCAGCTTTTCTTTTGAGCAATTTCTGAACTGCGGAGGGTTGCCTCCCCATGGACAGGCCCTTTCCATGGTGATCAGCAGATCATCGATAAGGAGCCGGCGATTTCTAAGCATGCTCGGAAAAGAGATGATTTTGTCTGGAGAAGACATTTGTTTGCGGCAGTCACTGCAGAGGAAATGTAACACAAGCCAGCGGCCATTCCCATAGCCATGTGACGCACCCCCTGGGCCATATTCTTTAGGGGAATACCCGGAGCCGGATCAGATGGGGGTTGTAGTCTCCGAGTGGCTGTGACCCGGTCCGTGCCCAGGGTGTCAAGCTCAGAGTATGTGGCAGTCCTACAGATGTTACAAAGTTCGTTATGTCGACTACGCCACCTGTTGGATTGCGGTCACTACGGCCGCCGCTGCAGCAGGGTCCGCTGAGGCTGATGGTGTTGGTGCAGCTTTAGATAGTATAACCCCCAACGGGAGGGGTATAGCCTCAGGGGGTCAGGTGCAGAGGATGGGGGTTGTGGTGATGCAGCGTAGATATAATTAAAGACAGTCGGGTTGTGCAGTTCAGGGTGTTTACTTACTGCAGATATTCCGGTCACTCCGGCCTTCAGTGACCACCCGAGCCGTGCTGCGTCCACCAGGTCCTGGATCCAGCCAACCCCCAAGCAAGTCCGGAGCGTGTCCCTGAGCCCTCCTTCTTGTCCTTTCTTCTGGCCGTCCCCACCAGGGATCCACCTAGGTCCAGCTCCCTCGGGCCTTCTGTTGGGAGACCCTTGGCCTTGGGTTCCCTGACCCTACACGTGGTTTGCCTTCAGGGTGGATGTGGTGGGTGGCCGTGGCAGATCCTGCCCACGGCCTCCGGTCTCTGGCTGAGGTATGCTTTAGCCCCCACCAGTTTGGGATCCGGTACCCTATTGCCAACTCTTCACCCTGGGGTTGTACTTGGGTTCTCAGAGTTCCTTTCTGTCTCCCCCTCTGGGTCTTTCTTTCTCTCCTCTCTCACTCTCTCTGGGCCTGGGGCTGCTCTGCTCCTCTTCCTCTGGCTTCTCTGCAAAAGGCTGACTTCTCTCAGACTGACCTCTCACAGACTGACTGACCCTGATCTTAGATGGTGCCCACCTTAAATACTCCCTCTATGTGTGAGCTCAGGTGACCAGCACCCAATGAGCTCCTATCTTTACCCAGACTGCTCCCCCTATCTGCCCCTACACTACTGGGATGTACCACCCCCCCTCCCACTCCAGCCAGGAACAGACTCGGTCGTACCTGCACATTTCTAAGTGGGAGTACCGTTGGTCTGCTCCTCGGAAATGGGATGTGTGTAGTGCATGCAGCTGACTGAGCTCAGTTCCACACTCCATCCTTACCCGGGAGTGGAATATCACACCTCTGGGTTGAGGTGCAATACCCCTGTAGCAGCCGAATCCTCAGGGTGCTACACATGCATGTAATAATGATTTGTCCTGCCTGACCTGTCCTCCTGGTGTAACACATCCTCAGCAGAATAGAGCAGAACTTCTCTAGACTTTGTTGGGAGGTGTTTATGCTAGAAGTGTCTGTAAGTGTCCACCCAGTGGTCGTCATGTGCATTGCAGCTTGTTGATTTTTTTTTTGCTAATGTTACAAGTACTAAGGCTTTTATGACATTTTTATTCCATAAAAAAATCTCATTTTGTCATCAGAAAAACTCGCAATTTTATGCCACCAATATATAATGCTGCCCTGCAGGACTCCGATGTCCTGGATCCTCGACCAGCGACTTGTATTCATCCTGAAGACTCCACTAATTCAACATGTAATAAGATACAAATAAAACCTTGAATCTAAGCGTAAAGCGGGTCCTGGATGAGGTCTCCTCATTTCATGGGAGCGTTGCTGAGTGCCGCGCGGCCAGTCCATCATACATTATGTATACATGTCACATTGCGGTGAAGATTCTCCCGCTTTGAGGTTGGGAGCTGGAGTCGAGAGACCTTTCATTGGAAGTAGTTCACAGACCTACTACTGTTCCTTTCTGTGCTACAATTGAGTCTTCTTTCAATAGCGCAGGTGAATTAGGGTTGTCGTATTCTTGCCCTTACATCGTCTTGATCTCATGCTGCCGCTCCTTTTTCTTCCCGCTTTCTGTCGAAGTTCAGACTTCTTTCTTTTTATTATTTTAGATTTTATATCCTAGGAAGATTTAATGGAACGAGGAGACTCCATTAAAATATTCTTTTCCAGAGAAGTTTTGTTTCTTTTTGTTGAATTGTCTGTAACAGATATTAGATGAGACGTTTCCGATTAGTTCTTGGGCTTTTGGATGGAGCAATTGGACTTGCAAGTAAAGTGGCTTCTGGATTCAGAACATAAAGGGTAACTTTACCTTCCAGTAACTTTTCAGAATACGGGAGGAGTAACACTATATCACACCTTTCATGACTGTATCCTGCATTTTCTCCAGTTTTCCTTTCTGCGGGCTCGGCCTGTAATTTATTATCCACCATGAGATGTTGGGGGAAGACAAGCTGCCGTGATGTCTCCTATACACAACTCTGCGCACAGAGACAAGCAGGAGCCAGGGGAGGAAGAACTGGCTCATAAAAGGAGAAAGGATACTGATAAGAAATATTTCAAACCTTCTAGCATCCGCATATACTATTCATTTCTGCAAAGACTGGTGAAAGTCCAATTCCCTTTTAATACTCTTCAGCTAATAAAATAAGCGACTTTTTGTAGCCTTCTAGAATAATACATTTGATAGAGGACTTCAGAGCATTTCTTTTTCTTTTGGTGCCATGATATTCCCAATGGTAACGTCAAAATATTGTATCTGTGCATCCGCTGCAGAGCCGAGAGGATGAGCCGCCATTAGAAGGTCCGTGCTAGGGTTGCATCAGGGCTCATGGTCTTGCCCGTTAGTGCTACTTGTTATCCACTGAAGTTGGTTGAAAGTTGTTTCAGTTTCTAATGAGAATTTCCATTTCATTGTGAAGGAGAAAAAGGAGAGATTCAAAGGGTTTTGTAAATTGTTTGTAGCAATGATCAGATCCCCAGCGACTGGACCTTGGAGATTGGTAATACGTCTTTTGTGATTTCTGTAGAACTAAAATTAATTTCAGATTAACTCAACACAACTCATTCAAACTTTTCTTACGAAAATGAAAAGTGGGGTTCTCATTACCATTTACCATCTGACCACATATAAAATGGATTCCACTGGTTGGCTCATTCCAGTATGATCTGTTATATGTCTCTTAGCTGTATATGGTAAGATCCTAGTGGTGCCAATAACCCTTCCTTATGGGTTGGCGAGCACTCATATGGTGGACGGCTACCTTTCCCGACTCCCCCATAGAGGGACAGTGGAGCAATCTGACGCCAGACTCATCCGGCGTCTCTTAGCTGTATATGGTAAGATCCTAGTGGTGCCAATAACCCTTCCTTATGGGTTGGCGAGCACTCGTATGGTGGACCGCGACCTCTCCCGACTCCCCCATAGAGGGACAGTGGAGCTATCTGATGCCGGACTCATCCGGCAGTGGCTTATGTAGCCGGAGAGCTCCTGATCCTTATCTTCTCCAGCATTACATGAGTCAGAGGCATGGTCATCCGATTCCACCAAAACCAGATGGTTTGGCCACATTTAAAGTATCTTGGAGCCCTTTATGTTGGAGCCGTGCAGTTTAGTGTTAGACCCCTTATACCTCCAGTCGCTTGTAAGTCCACTCTTGATTTACGGCGCTTAATACCTGAGAACGAAGACCTTGGATTTCAAGGACCTAAAACCATTATTGAGTAAAATGCGGCATAAATAAGTAATAAGTATCTAGAGCGCATTTTCATATTATATAGAATATATTTGTCATCGTAAGATGACAGCCCTGTGGATAATCATTGCGCTCTCATATCAGCCGGTGGCTCTCCTCTCCGTAACCTATTGATTTCTCTATATTCGCTATTTTATAGTTCAATAAAGGGTTGAATACCGTGAGAAACCTGTCGGAACTTCTATCTCTTAGATAAACTGGATTTGATTACCACGAGCATGAGAAAAACTGGCCCGACGGGCAGCCCTCTGCTCCCGCGTGATTTGTGGCCTTTCTGGGGCCGATCCATGGTGATTATTTTAGGAGAAGTTTGCGGAGCAGTGGATGATTCAGCTTTGTGTTTCCCCCCTCTTCTATCCTTACTGACGAGGCAGCACGTCCTCCTCTCCCAGCTTATTACACCTTCTATCCTTAGTGACGAGGCTGCACGTCCTCCTCTCCCAGCTTATTACACCTTCTTTCCTTACTGACGAGGCAGCACGTCCTCCTCTCCCAGCTTATTACACCTTCTATCCTTAGTGACGAGGCAGCACGTCCTCCTCTCCCAGCTTATTACACCTCTCCATCCTTACTGACGAGGCAGCATGTCCTCCTCTCCCAGCTTATTACACCTTCTATCCTTAGTGACGAGGCAGCACGTCCTCCTCTCCCAGCTTATTACACCTTCTTTCCTTACTGACGAGGCAGCACGTCCTCCTCTCCCAGCTTATTACACCTCTCCATCCTTAGTGACGAGGCAGCACGTCCTCCTCTCCCAGCTTATTACACCTTCTATCCTTACTGACGAGGCAGCACGTCCTCCTCTCCCAGCTTATTACACCTTCTATCCTTAGTGACGAGGCAGCACGTCCTCCTCTCCCAGCTTATTACACCTCTCCATCCTTACTGACGAGGCTGCACGTCCTCCTCTCCCAGCTTATTACACCTCTCCATCCTTACTGACGAGGCAGCACGTCCTCCTCTCCCAGTTTATTACACCTCTCCATCCTTACTGACAAGGCAGCACGTCCTCCTCTCCAAGCTTATTACACCTCTCCATCCTTACTGACGAGGCTGCACGTCCTCCTCTCCCAGCTTATTACACCTCTCCATCCTTACTGACGAGGCAGCACGTCCTCCTCTCCCAGCTTATTACACCTTCTATCCTTAGTGACGAGGCTGCACGTCCTCCTCTCCCAGCTTATTACACCTTCTTTCCTTACTGACGAGGCAGCACGTCCTCCTCTCCCAGCTTATTACACCTTCTATCCTTAGTGACGAGGCAGCACGTCCTCCTCCTCTCCCAGCTTATTACACCTTCTTTCCTTACTGACGAGGCAGCACGTCCTCCTCTCCCAGCTTATTACACCTCTCCATCCTTACTGACGAGGCTGCACGTCCTCCTCTCCCAGCTTATTACACCTCTCCATCCTTACTGACGAGGCAGCACGTCCTCCTCTCCCAGTTTATTACACCTCTCCATCCTTACTGACAAGGCAGCACGTCCTCCTCTCCAAGCTTATTACACCTCTCCATCCTTACTGACGAGGCTGCACGTCCTCCTCTCCCAGCTTATTACACCTCTCCATCCTTACTGACGAGGCAGCACGTCCTCCTCTCCCAGCTTATTACACCTTCTATCCTTAGTGACGAGGCTGCACGTCCTCCTCTCCCAGCTTATTACACCTTCTTTCCTTACTGACGAGGCAGCACGTCCTCCTCTCCCAGCTTATTACACCTTCTATCCTTAGTGACGAGGCAGCACGTCCTCCTCTCCCAGCTTATTACACCTTCTTTCCTTACTGACGAGGCAGCACGTCCTCCTCTCCCAGCTTATTACACCTCTCCATCCTTACTGATGAGGCAGCACGTCCTCCTCTCCCAGTTTATTACACCTCTCCATCCTTACTGACAAGGCAGCACGTCCTCCTCTCCAAGCTTATTACACCTCTCCATCCTTACTGACGAGGCTGCACGTCCTCCTCTCCCAGCTTATTACACCTTCTATCCTTAGTGACGAGGCTGCACGTCCTCCTCTCCCAGCTTATTACACCTTCTTTCCTTACTGACGAGGCAGCACGTCCTCCTCTCCCAGCTTATTACACCTTCTATCCTTAGTGACGAGGCAGCACGTCCTCCTCTCCCAGCTTATTACACCTTCTTTCCTTACTGACGAGGCAGCACGTCCTCCTCTCCCAGCTTATTACACCTCTCCATCCTTACTGACGAGGCTGCACGTCCTCCTCTCCCAGCTTATTACACCTTCTATCCTTAGTGACGAGGCAGCACGTCCTCCTCTCCCAGCTTATTACACCTTCTATCCTTAGTGACGAGGCAGCACGTCCTCCTCTCCCAGCTTATTACACCTTCTTTCCTTACTGACGAGGCAGCACGTCCTCCTCTCCCAGCTTATTACACCTCTCCATCCTTACTGACGAGGCAGCACGTCCTCCTCTCCCAGCTTATTACACCTTCTATCCTTAGTGACGAGGCAGCACGTCCTCCTCTCCCAGCTTATTACACCTTCTATCCTTAGTGATGAGGCAGAACGTCCTCCTCTCCCAGCTTATTACACCTCTCCATCCTTAGTGACGAGGCAGCACGTCCTCCTCTCCCAGCTTATTACACCTTCTATCCTTACTGACGAGGCAGCACGTCCTCCTCTCCCAGCTTATTACACCTTCTATCCTTAGTGACGAGGCAGCACGTCCTCCTCTCCCAGCTTATTACACCTCTCCATCCTTACTGACGAGGCTGCACGTCCTCCTCTCCCAGCTTATTACACCTCTCCATCCTTACTGACGAGGCAGCACGTCCTCCTCTCCCAGTTTATTACACCTCTCCATCCTTACTGACAAGGCAGCACGTCCTCCTCTCCAAGCTTATTACACCTCTCCATCCTTACTGACGAGGCTGCACGTCCTCCTCTCCCAGCTTATTACACCTCTCCATCCTTACTGACGAGGCAGCACGTCCTCCTCTCCCAGCTTATTACACCTCTCCATCCTTACTGACGAGGCAGCACGTCCTCCTCTCCCAGCTTATTACACCTCTCCATCCTTACTGACGAGGCAGCACGTCCTCCTCTCCCAGCTTATTACACCTCTCCATCCTTACTGACGAGGCTGCACGTCCTTCTCTCCCAGCTTATTACACCTCTCCATCCTTACTGACGAGGCTGCACGTCCTCCTCTCCCAGCTTATTACACCTTCTATCCTTACTGACGAGGCAGCACGTCCTCCTCTCCCAGCTTATTACACCTTCTATCCTTACTGACGAGGCAGCACGTCCTCCTCTCCCAGCTTATTACACCTTCTATCCTTAGTGACGAGGCAGCACGTCCTCCTCTCCCAGCTTATTACACCTCTCCATCCTTAGTGATGAGGCAGCACGTCCTCCTCTCCCAGCTTATTACACCTTCTATCCTTACTGACGAGGCAGCACGTCCTCCTCTCCCAGCTTATTACACCTTCTATCCTTAGTGACGAGGCAGCACGTCCTCCTCTCCCAGCTTATTACACCTCTCCATCCTTACTGACGAGGCAGCACGTCCTCCTCTCCCAGCTTATTACACCTCTCCATCCTTACTGATGAGGCAGCACGTCCTCCTCTCCCAGTTTATTACACCTCTCCATCCTTACTGACAAGGCAGCACGTCCTCCTCTCCAAGCTTATTACACCTCTCCATCCTTACTGACGAGGCTGCACGTCCTCCTCTCCCAGCTTATTACACCTCTCCATCCTTACTGACGAGGCAGCACGTCCTCCTCTCCCAGCTTATTACACCTCTCCATCCTTACTGACGAGGCTGCACGTCCTCCTCTCCCAGCTTATTACACCTCTCCATCCTTACTGACGAGGCTGCACGTCCTCCTCTCCCAGCTTATTACACCTCTCCATCCTTACTGATGAGGCAGCACGTCCTCCTCTCCCAGTTTATTACACCTCTCCATCCTTACTGACAAGGCAGCACGTCCTCCTCTCCAAGCTTATTACACCTCTCCATCCTTACTGACGAGGCTGCACGTCCTCCTCTCCCAGCTTATTACACCTCTCCATCCTTACTGACGAGGCAGCACGTCCTCCTCTCCCAGCTTATTACACCTTCTTTCCTTACTGACGAGGCAGCACGTCCTCCTCTCCCAGCTTATTACACCTTCTATCCTTAGTGACGAGGCAGCACGTCCTCCTCTCCCAGCTTATTACACCTTCTTTCCTTACTGACGAGGCAGCACGTCCTCCTCTCCCAGCTTATTACACCTCTCCATCCTTACTGACGAGGCAGCACGTCCTCCTCTCCCAGCTTATTACACCTTCTTTCCTTACTGACGAGGCAGCACGTCCTCCTCTCCCAGCTTATTACACCTCTCCATCCTTACTGACGAGGCTGCACGTCCTCCTCTCCCAGCTTATTACACCTCTCCATCCTTACTGACGAGGCTGCACGTCCTCCTCTCCCAGCTTATTACACCTCTCCATCCTTACTGATGAGGCAGCACGTCCTCTTCTCCCAGCTTATTACACCTTCTATCCTTACTGACGAGGCTGCACGTCCTCTTCTCCCAGCTTATTACACCTCTCCATCCTTACTGACGAGGCTGCACGTCCTCCTCTCCCAGCTTATTGCACCTCTCCATCCTTACTGACGAGGCAGCACGTCCTCCTCTCCCAGCTTATTACACCTCTCCATCCTTACTGACGAGGCTGCACGTCCTTCTCTCCCAGCTTATTACACCTCTCCATCCTTACTGACGAGGCAGCACGTCCTCCTCTCCCAGCTTATTACACCTCTCCATCCTTACTGACGAGGCTGCACGTCCTCCTCTCCCAGCTTATTACACCTCTCCATCCTTACTGACGAGGCTGCACGTCCTCCTCTCCCAGCTTATTACACCTCTCCATCCTTACTGACGAGGCTGCACGTCCTCCTCTCCCAGCTTATTACACCTCTCCATCCTTACTGACGAGGCTGCACGTCCTTCTCTCCCAGCTTATTACACCTCTCCATCCTTACTGACGAGGCTGCACGTCCTCCTCTCCCAGCTTATTACACCTCTCCATCCTTACTGACGAGGCAGCACGTCCTCCTCTCCCAGCTTATTACACCTTCTTTCCTTACTGACGAGGCAGCACGTCCTCCTCTCCCAGCTTATTACACCTCTCCATCCTTACTGACGAGGCAGCACGTCCTCCTCTCCCAGCTTATTACACCTCTCCATCCTTACTGACGAGGCAGCATGTCCTCCTCTCCCAGCTTATTACACCTCTCCATCCTTACTGACGAGGCAGCACGTCCTCCTCCTCTCCCAGCTTATTACACCTCTCCATCCCATCACTTTCTGGGAAGATTACGGAGACGGCTCAGCTGATGCCTTGGTTGAGTTTGATTGACCCTAATGGATTATTTTGCATCATCGACCTTAAGGAAAGTCTATTGAATCAGCTCAGGCTAACTGTGATCATTGCGATACACTGTGGTGCCAAAACCTAAGTCCGAAAACACAATGGTGCCAGAAAGTGAGCGGACGTTTTGATTGTCCATCCTCACAGTGGACTGTGTCTCAGGAAGTATCTGTTCTCCTTGTGAAGGTTCGGCTACTGGGGTTTCTTTAGGGCAATACGCCAGAACTCCTTATGACTTCTATGTTAGATTTCTCATGTCTGGCAAATCAGATCTCAACAAGAAATGAATCATTTTCATCGTCTAGGAAGACTTCTCACTATAGCCACATGTAAAAACTTGATGACTGGTTCCCCATAAGGAGCCTTGACCCATGACTTAGGTTGTCACCCAAACTAGAAGCATCCGATCCATCTTACACCGCTCTACTTTCCATTGAAGATGATAAGATTTTCTCCAGCAGAAGCCACGACCCGCTCCATGGATCCCACCGTATACTAACCTTCTGTCATAGACCATTCTGCAAACTTCACCCAAGGGATGTGGGAATGGCAAGGAGGGAAATCACAGCCCTAAAACTCTATTGAAAGACTCACCAAGGGGAGCAAGGCATCAATCCTCTTCTCCGTGGATGGGCCCAGACTCTCCATAATGACATTTCTGCAGACGTCTGTCCTTCATCAGTGCAGAGTTTAGGTTACTTGTGTGCAGTGTTGTGTAAAATGCCCTCATGGCCGAGAGTCACTCTCCTTATTGAAGTCCAGCAGGTGGGGAATATTTAGATCAATGTCTGCCCAAGTCCACTTCTCCTTCTGGAGAAGAGCGACTGCTCTGAATTTTGCATCTGTCAGGGAGAAAACCAGGGAGATCAGGCTGATCCCACCGCTGCCACTAATTCGTCAGAGGACGCAACTCTGCTGCTTCCAGTCGTCAGGACAATTACGCAATTGACTGGCGAGTGTTGGACGAGGCTGCGGCTGCTTCCACCACTCGGCCTATTGGACACCCATTACAGGTAGCGTACGGCTTCAGAGGTGCGGTTTATAGAGCAGGAGGAACACAGCTATTATAGATAGGCGGTGTTTATAAAAATGTACAAGATGATACAAAATGGGATCAAAACAATACGATATATACAATAACGTAAAATAAAAGGGATAACGAAAGCTAATTACAAACTGTCACAGAAATGGCTCCGAGCTTGGCAGAATGAAGCTTTTAGGAAATTGAACAGAACCACAGCAAGCTGCACCTTCCTGGTTTGACATATGACAGAAACCCAAACTCTGCTTTTCATTAGATCAAGGTTACACCCTCATCTCCCCTTGATGAGCTCATATGGGAGGCGGTGGTGGGATGTGCGGAGTCTTTTAGAAGTTTGAGATCCCCAACTTTCAGGATATCTTCACCCCTGGAGGTCCCAGGCGGGAGATATTGTCATGTTTCCTATCACAATTTTACCTTTCTATAGAGATGAATCATATCCTGGATAGGATCATCCATGTGACCAATGCAATATTAAGTTGGAGGGGTTTGGCCAGCTTTACGGTGATGTGAGTGAATACATTATGTTTGTCCCTATGCTACTACATTGAAAATTTATTTCCCATAAATATCATATTGATGCAAACCCCAATATTGACCACTGGCTCCAGAGATAAGTCCTTTGAACAGAATAAGCCCCTGTACTTCTGTTCATGAATCCTAGACTTGTTGGTTGGTTCTCAGCAGATCTCTGTTGTAATTACCTGTACATGACAGGACGTCCTACTTCAATGCAGGTTGAAGTGCAAGCTCTTTCTCACTTCCCCAGTTATAATTAATCCCATATGTTCCATGTGAGGGTGAGTTCCCTCATCTCTGGAGATGTCTGTATGGATTTTATATTTTTCTCTATAACACCATCCATAAAGAATGAGCTTTTCACATTTGATTTGTGGGTCGGGTCCTATGAACTTACTGCTTTCACCATTGAGATTTTCAGGTCTATCTACGATTTTCATGATGTATTTCACTTTAATCTACTACTACAGTAATGTCAGCATGGCTGCTGGGGCTTGTTGTGCTTTGCCTTTCGGCTTTGTTCACATGGAGTTATTGATGTGTATTTTGGAATAGACTTTGCCCCAAATCCTGAACAAAGAGACATCTAATTACCAAAGAAAATAGAAATAATCCACGAAGATTCTTCAACTACATAAACAGTAAGAAGCTGAAAACTGATAGTGCTGGCCCTCAGAAATAATCTGGGAGAAAGAGGACGATCTGCTCAACGGCAATGAGTCCGGATCTAAATCCCATTGATCTCCAGGAGGGGGCAGGAGACGGGCGTAGCTAGTAGGAAGCCCCCCCCCCCATGACTGGGATTGGCAGGGAGGAGCCACGTTTGTAAGATACGGGGGGGCTAGGATTGGGTGAGGACATGTAAGGGGGTGGGCATTAAAAGAGGTGAGGGGTGGACTGTAGGAATAATGCGGGAAGCTGCCATTCTGCAGGGAAAAGAGAACTGTGAAGACCCCATTACCTGCATAGAATCCGTGGAATCCTTAATGGCCCAGCTGCGGGACACGGCCCGTTCTAGAGATGGAGGCTGGCTGGCGTCTCAGCTGTCAGCATTGTTGGGGGCAGCACGCGCGCAGGACGAGGCACCAGGACCCAGCAGGAGAGCAAGGAGGTTGGGGCCTCTGGAGCGGCTGTCACCTCAGGTATTTGCGGGCTGCAGGCGGCAGCTGCCGAGTCCCACATGGGACCCTGCGGGGAGCAAACTGCATAGTGTGGTGCAACACCGCCATGCTCGTACCGGCAGGAATCCACACAGCCGGCCTGCGGGCTCAGGACGGCGAGGAACGAGGGCCGGGGCGGAAGTGCGGCCTGCTGCAGCAGCGCAGCCCGGACCAGATGTCGGGGCAGCACCTAGCAGGGACATCTCTGCATCAGGCAGACCTGTCTGCACCCAGCTCGACATCGGGGATCGGAGGCGTGCAGCGGAGGAGCCAGAGGGACGTGCAGCTGGAGTGGCAGGTATTCCTGGCAATGCTCCGGTCGGGATACCTGCCAGACGGAGCGGAAGATTTACTACACGGCGGCGATCTGCGGGCAGGCAGGAACAGGGAGTAGAAACACTGCCAGGCCCAGCTGTTCAGTCCGCGGCAGGCGGCAGAATGGAGCTGCCTGGCAGTCCCATTCCATCCAGCCGGTTGGTCCGGGTCTGGGGGCGATCGTGGTCAAAGACCCGTAAAGCGGAGCAGAGCGAGGACAAGCGGGAGGCGAGTTTCAGGCGTGGGAGCACCAACACTGCAGCAGGCACTCGGGTCCCCCCTGGTGACTAGGAGGCCGGGGGCGCGGGCCTGGAGCACTGCCGCCAATCGGAAGGATTAGACTTGGAGCCAGGAACCGACAACTCACAGGATCGGCAGGACTCAGGATTGTCGGCTGGTGGGGACACAGCACCTGCGTAGCTACGTGAGTAATATGATTATATGTCTGGTTTGTTGCTCGCAGGGGCTGTATCACAGGGGTTAGCGAGTAGTCAATTAGTGGGGTATGATGGGAGGAATGTTGGTGGGGCACAGGAACCGGGGCTTAGTGATAGTTCGTAAAATATGTCGCAGTTCTTGCTGAGGTTAGACGGTGGGGTAGCAGGTGAGATGGGGGTTTCGCCCGTGAGAGCTTGGTTGCCTGGGCAGGCGGCAGCGCAGCGGGCTGGGCCTGAAGCGGTCAGATCAGTAGTTGGTAGTGAGGAAGTGTCCTCCGGGGTTTCGGTATCAGTGCAAACCGAGAAAGAAAAAGGCGATACGGTAAAGCTTGATAGGGCAAGGGGTCAAGTGTACGTGTGTTTCGAGGGGCCTTTGGGGGCACATTTAAAAAAAAAAAGAGGTAAGGGAAAAAAATTGGCAGGATGAGTAGGTGGAAATTTTCTCCATCTTCCCCTTGGAAAAGTTCAATTTAGACAAGGGAAAGAAGGACTATAGCAAGAAGGAGGAGGAAGAAAAGCGGAGGTGGCGATTGATTCCCCAGACGTTTGTGAATTGGTTGCAAGCGTTCGCAATATTGGCTAGCGTTATCGGGGAGAAGTTTCTGGAAAATTGTTCCGGTTTATTTTATTTGGATTCTATAGGGGAGGCCCACCGTACATACGGGGGGCAGGCATGGTTACGTTATGACGAGCAGTTCAGGCAGAGGAAGGCGCATAGGGTTGTGGCTTAAGCTAATGGCTCCCTCTTAGTACGGGCAGTCCTTTCACGGGAGCGGAGGCAGCGGTAGTCAATCGCCTGGACACAGGGGGGGGGTACGCCGGGGCGCAGGGTGGAAAAGAAAAATCGGGAACGTGTTGGCAGTTTAATGACGGCCAATGTAAATACGGCAACAGTTGTAAGTTCAAACACGTGTGTTCCCGTTCCCACGGCGCCTCCACAGAAAGGAAAGGGGAAGCCTTCAGTGGGTCACCGGTCAAGGGGGAGACTCCAGTGAAACTTCCCGGCATGGCCTCCTTTCTAAGTAGATATCCGGATCAGGCAAAAGCGGATGTTAATAGGAATGTTTTTTTAGAAGGTTTTAGGATTCCTCCACCCGCTCATAGTGTTCCTTTTTTACTTAAGAATTTGAGGTCGGCCCTGTTGCATCCAGATGTGGTTAGTAAAAAGTTGTCTAAAGAGGTGGAGTTGGGTCGTATGGCTGGTCCTTTTCAGTGTTTGCTGGGTGAGGGTGTGATGATTTCTCCTTTGGGAGTTGTGCCAAAGAAGGAACCAAATAAACTTCGCATGATCCAGCTCTTATCATATCCAAAAGGGCTTTCGGTGAATGATGGTATTGATCAGGAACTATGTTCTATGATTCTATTTGATGCGGCAGTAAAATGGGTGTGCAGGTATGGGCCTGGGTCGTTGTTGGCTAAGACCGACATTGAGTCGGCATTCAGATTGCTTCCGGTGCACCCGGATAGCATTCCATTGTTAGGGTGTTTTTGGTGTGAGGAGTACTACCTAGATAGATGTTTGCCCATGGGTTGTGCAATTTATTGTTCGTTGTTTGAAACTTTTAGCACTTTTTTGGAATGGGCGGTACGGGACGTTGGAGGCGTGCAGTCGGTCAGTCATTACTTGGATGATTTTTTGTTTATATGTCCTCCAGAATCGTTAGTTTGTGGGAACTTGTTAGCGGCTATGTGTTGGGTGGCTGGCTGAGCGTTTTGGCTTTTTGTTGGCAAAACAAAAAACAGAAGGGCCTTGTACTGTGAGTTATTTAGGTATTCTGATTGACTCAGAAAAGATGGAATGTCACTTACCGGAGGATAAATTGTTCATGCTTAGGCAAGAGGTGGACAGGGTGGGGAGCTTGCATAAGGTAACGTTGAAGGAGTTGCAGTCCCTATTGGGGAGGTTGAATTTCGCTTGCAGAATTATGCCTTTGGGCAGGATTTTCTGTCGCAGGTTGTCCGGGGCGACTGCAGGAGTGAGGGCACCGCACCATTTCATTCGGTTGAACAGGGACCACAGAGATGACTTGGAAGTGTGGAAACGTTTTTTTGGAAAATTACAATGGGAGGTCGTTAATTCAGCAGGAATTCGTGGACAGTTTTGACTGCGAAATTTGTACGGATGCAGCCGGCGGGGCAGGCTTCGGAGCGTATTACAAGGGGTGTTGGAGAGTGGCTAAAATTGTGGAAACAGTTGGGTTACACAAAAAATTTGGCCTTGTTGGAGTTGTTCCCAATAGTGGTGGCGGTTTCTATTTGGGGGGGATTTTTTCTTGAATAGGAGAATACGCTTTCATTGTGACAATATGGCCGTGGTGGCGGTGATTAGCAGTTTGTCGGCCTCATCCCCTCCGGTCATTAAGCTGCTCAGAGAACTTGTGCTCAGGTGTCTTGAATTGAATGCTTGGATTTCGGCTGTACATGTTCCGGGTGTTCAGAATTCTATAGCGGATGCATTGTCTTGTTTTCAGTGGGACCGTTTCCGGGCACTGGCGCCAGAGGCGGAGGACGTGGGAGACAAATGCCCTTCGCATTTGTGGCGACTGATTATGGAGGAGCAGGAAGGTTAATTCGGGAGTCTATTGCGAGTAAAACCTGGTCCGCTTACGAGGCATCATGGCGAGTATGGCAAAGTTGGGTAGCTGAATGGCGGTTTTGTTTTTGATCGGGAAGGCGTCAGAGGTTGGGTGGTCCGGGTCAAGAGTTAGTAAGTTCATGGCAGGGCTGGCGTTCGTTTTTAAATTGCAGGAAGTAGGGGAAGCCAGAAAATCTTTTTTGGTCAGGCAGGCACTAAAGGGTTTCAGGAGAGGCAGACACATTCCGGACAAACGTAGACCAGTGTCCTTAACTACATTAGAGGGTTTGGGCGCAGTTTTAAGAAGCATTTGTAGCTCTAGTTTTGAGTTGGCATTGTTTAGGTTAGCGTTCTCGTTGGCTTTCTTTGGCGCAATACGAGTTGGGGAATTGGTGGCGCCAAGTAAAGGCAGGGCGGGGGGACTGCGGGCCGAAGATGTGGGATATTGGTTTGGGGGCATTGATTTTTGGATAAGACACCCAAAGACGGATCAGGCGGGAAAAGGCAGGCGTGTGGTGTTGGGTAAGGTGGACGGGGCAATGATGTGCCCAAGGAAGTATTTTGAAGACTATTGGCAAGTATGGTCTGGTAGAGTTGGTCCGCTTCTATGCCATGAGGATGGAACGTTTTTGTCCCGTTTTCAGTTTACAGCGGTACTTAAAAAAGGGATTCACTAGTTGGGGCTCAGCCCAGAATTATATGGCTCATATTCATTTAGGATTGGCGCAGCGTCAGAGGCAGATAGATGCGGTTTGGGTTCTGAGTTGATAAAGTGCATTGGCAGGTGGAATTCTGTCCTCTATCTTACGTATTAATTATGATAAGGTGAACGTAGTTCGTCAAGTTAGTTAATATTTCTCGTTAATCATTTTTTAGGTGCTGGTCCATTGTTAGCCTGGATTTTTGGACATTCGTTCGTGCATTGGGGGGCACTGCGGGCCAACTTAAGGCCGGACGGTAGGCAACTGGGTTTTGGTAGGGAGCAGATTGTTGTCCGCTGGCTGGGTTTTAGGGGGATGGTGTGGAGTCGATTTTTGTCAGAATTCCACAAGGCGGCCCGGTTGGATAGAGCGCCTGATATCTTGGTGGTGCACATAAGTGGGAACGATTTGGGAACAAGGCCCGTTAGGGAATTAATTCGGGATATTCGCTTCGATTTTTTGAGGTTATGGACAACATTTCCGGCCTTGCTGACGGTGTGGTCAGACATCGTGCCTAGACAGAAGTGGAGGGCGGCGAGATCGTTAAAAGGGATTAATAGAGCGAGAGTGAAGTTGAACAGGGCCATAGCGGCCTTTGTATCCAGGAACGGAGGCGCAAGCATCAGACAGTTAGATTTAGAGTCCGGAACGGGGAATTTTTGGATGGCGGATGGTGTTCATTTGAATGCCATCGGAATTGATCTTTTGGGTTTTGGCAATACAGGATGGGATTGAAAGGGTGATGTTGGGGTTGGGCACTCATTAGCCTGAGGTGTCAGGGCTGTGCGTGGTTGGCGGGGGGCGGGGTCCTTGGAGTTGGTACTGATTTGTCGGTACAAGAAATTCCGGGTAATTTGAAGTTACATGTTGGGTGGTCTGGCAATTTTTTGGTTCAGGGCTCTGGACGGGGTTTTACCCTGCAAGCTCTTAGGTGCTTAATCTTTCATGTATGGTGCCCTCGAGCTGGTGCACGGCTGAGGGTAAGATGGCAGTTGAATTTCTTTCGTGTTCTAAAATGCCAGACCTATTAGCTCCAAGAACCCCCCCCCCCCCTCTTATTTTATCTGGTATTATTGTTAATATGTTAATGTTTGTGTGTTAATAAAATGGCTACTGTGGCCAAATTTATCCAAAGAATCCATTGGTGAAGTGTTTTATTCGGGGGAGTAAGGTGTAGCGTTGGAGAAGGCGGAACGAGGTAAAATACGGAAAGAAGCCGTACTGGCCGTACCCGGTCATGGAGAGATCTTACAACTGCTGTTGGGAGAAGACGTCTTTACATATGAGAGACCTGGAGACGATTGTAAGAAGAGTCCAAGACCCCGGCTGAGGAGGAAGAAGCTGATGGTTACAGGAAGCGACTGACTGCAGTTATTTATTCCAGAGGGGGCAAACAAATATTAAGGAGGGGAAACAATTGTGTCCGGACTATTTTGGGGTTTTGTGTGAAATTATGTCCAATTTCATTTTTTTTCTGTTTTTTTTGTTGTTGTTTCAATAGACACAAAGGAAATAAACCTGTGTATAACGAAACATGTGGAATTGTGATAATGTTCTGAAAGAAGTATTTCATTTTCTGGAGCAATTTCAAGGGTGCCAACACTTTCGGCCATGACTGTATTGTGCAGCCGTCTGGTCATGGGTGAAGCTCTTCCCAGCATCTGACATATGAGCGGGTCAGAATTGCAGCCATTGAGACATTTTTGGATCTTCTACCCTGTGGGTCCCATGAAATCGGGCGCTCGCCCTCACCTGGATCCGAGATCTCCAGGTACGAGAGTGGCTTCCCATGTCCCAGCTCCGGAGGGAATATTGGGGCATGTACACACCACGTCTCTCTCAGGCTTTTTACACTTTCATGTTTGTAAATATTTAAACAGGGTAAAGAAGTGACCCGACCATTCTTCAGGGGCGTCCGCCTAGAAGCCGCTCACTATTTCATACATACAAGTAAAAAAATATGGCAGCAGCAGAGTCGCCTCAAATATGACCGCAGGGTCGCCAAAAAAGATGCGTGAAAAGCTCGGCGGGGATGTCAGTGTCTAAAAGCCTTTGTGTGCACCAACCCCAGAGGTGAAAACCCAAGATCTTGTTATACAGCTACAACCCGGTAATCAATGGCCCTTTGGCCAACTTCCATGGCCCGAGTGCAGACTGTGATGTCCAGTCCTGACACAACACCTCAGAGTCTAGGTGAAGAGATCTGCGGCTGGTCCGACGTCCATGGACGAGTGCAGACTGTGATGTCCAGTCCTGACACAACAGCTCTGAGTCTAGGTGAAGAGATCTGCGGCCGGTCCGACGTCCATGGCCCGAGTGCAGACTGTGATGTCCAGTCCTGACACAACACCTCAGAGTCTAGGTGAAGAGATCTGCGGCTGGTCCGACGTCCATGGACGAGTGCAGACTGTGATGTCCAGTCCTGACACAACACCTCAGAGTCTAGGTGAAGAGATCTGCGGCTGGTCCGACGTCCATGGACGAGTGCAGACTGTGATGTCCAGTCCTGACCCAACAGCTCAGAGTCTAGGTGAAGAGATCTGCGGCTGGTCTGACGTCCATGGCCCGAGTGCAGACTGTGATGTCCAGTCCTGACACAACACCTCAGAGTCTAGGTGACGAGATCTGCGGCTGGTCCGACGTCCATGGCCCGAGTGCAGACTGTGATGTCCAGTCCTGACACAACAGCTCAGAGTCTAGGTGAAGAGATCTGCGGCCGGTCTGACGTCCATGGACGAGTGCAGACTGTGATGTCCAGTCCTGACACAACACCTCTGAGTCTAGGTGAAGAGATCTGCGGCTGGTCTGACGTCCATGGCCCGAGTGCAGACTGTGATGTCCAGTCCTGACCCAACAGCTCAGAGTCTAGGTGAAAAGATCTGCGGCCGGTCCGACGTCCATGGACGAGTGCAGACTGTGATGTCCAGTCCTGACACAACAGCTCTGAGTCTAGGTGAAGAGATCTGCGGCCGGTCTGACGTCCATGGCCCGAGTGCAGACTGCGATGTCCAGTCCTGACCCAACACCTCAGTCTAGGTGAAGAGATCTGCGGCCGGTCCGACGTTGCGGTCTGTGCTTAGACTGTGAATGTGGGACTAGGAAAACCATCCTCAGTAGAGATAGACATAAGACTGTTACCTCTACCGATTATCAGGTCTGAGAATCATAGCTGCCTTCTTCCAGTGACAGCGCCACACCTGTCCATGTCTGGTACTGCAGCTGCATTGAAGTGACTTTAGCAGAGCAGCAGTACCAGACACAACCTGTGGATCTGTGTGGCGCTAGTTCTGGAAGAAAGCCGCCCTTTTTTTCTACTCCTGAACAGAATTCAAACTTTATTGAACATTTCCCCCCCCAATCCGGCGGATCTTCACTGTAGGATTGTTCTTTATTCATATGTCTCCTGTAAAGCACAAGCGCCTTCCCTTCCCCAGAAGAAGTGATGAAAGCTGCTCTCTGCTTGTAACGCTTTTCTTCTATCACTAATAAATGAAGGGGGTGAAGGTACTGAGCGGCGGCTCGTCTCTGGTAGCCGCCCTCCCCGGGGCGCACCGCGGGGGATATTAAACTGATTATTTATTTTCCAGCTTGTTTTTATGATAAACACTGAACATGAAACCAATTTTCCAGTAAAACTTTGTTACTTTTCTCTTTAAATGACTAATTATCTCAGTGAGCGATCGTCGCTCTCGATAGAAGATCTCGCGCTTCTCGTTTATTCGGAGCCTCCGCTCGTTGCTACTAAGTTTAGATTTAGTGGGAAATATAAATTGGCGATGTCCCGTTCCCTGTGTATACAGATGGTAATTGCTCTGGCGGACACCGCTCCTATGTTTAGGGGCAGCTTGAATTTTCGTACAACTGATAATAATTCCCCACATCAATCGGAGACAGCGACACATTATGACTTGGCTTCTTAAAGTTACAAACTATAACTTGAGGTCTTGGACAGCCACATGCTGTAACTTGGGGTCTTGGACAGTCACATGCTGTAACTTGGGGTCTTGGACAGTCACATGCTATTACTTGGGGTCTTGGATAGTCACATGCTATTACTTGGGGTCTTGCATAGTCACATACTATAACTTAGGGTCTTGCATAGTCACATGTTATAACTTGGGGTCTTGGACAGTCACATGCTGTAACTTGGTGTCTTGGACAGTCACATGCTATAACTTGGGGTCTTGGACAGTCACATGCTGTAACTTGAGGTCTTGAACAGTCACATGCTGTAACTTGGGGTCTTGGACAGTCACATGCTGTAACTTGGGGTCTTGGACAGTCACATGCTGTAACTTGGGGTCTTGGACAGTCACATGCTATAACTTGGGGTCTTGGACAGTCACATGCTATAACTTGGGGTCTTGAACAGTCACATGCTGTAACTTGGGGTCTTGGACAGTCACATGCTGTAACTTGGGGTCTTGGACAGTCACATGCTGTAACTTGGGGTCTTGGACAGTCACATGCTGTAACTTGGGGTCTTGGACAGTCACATGCTGTAACTTGGGGTCTTGGACAGTCACATGCTGTAACTTGGGGTCTTGGACAGTCACATGCTGTAACTTGGGGTCTTGGATAGTCACATGCTGTAACTTGGGGTCTTGGATAGTCACATGCTATAACTTGGGGTCTTGGATAGTCACATGCTATAACTTGGGGTCTTAGTCACATGCTATAACTTGGGGTCTTAGTCACATGCTATAACTTGGGGTCTTAGTCACATACTATAACTTGGGGTCTTGGACAGTCACTTGCTATTACTTGGGGTCTTGGACAGTCACATGCTATTACTTGGGGTCTTGGATAGTCACATGCTATTACTTGGGGTCTTGGATAGTCACATGCTATAACTTGGGGTCTTGGCTAGTGGTGCAGTGACACTTGAGGTTTAGTCACTGAAGCTCTGATATTTAATGTCCAGCAGTACAAGGACTCCAGAGATCAGATAATGGTGGCACACGGACATTTGGGGTCTTTGACAATGGAGCCATATAAATTAGGATTCATCATATCGGTGCTCACATATAAATTGCTCAGTTGCTCTCAACCAATCAATATTCTAAGAAATATTCTAGACAATTGTGATTGGCTGAAATCCGCTTCTAGACTTGTCTGTCTTCTCGCTGCTCCTCCCAGAAGGTTCTTTCCAGCTGGATGCCCGGTGTAGCATGCACCCGATACTTAGTGTTCAGTAGTATAACCCCTCATCTTATGGTGGTAGAGATCCAATCCCTAGATTCTGTGTTGAGGTTTTCCTCCTCGGCATCTAATCCGGTGAAGTTGTGAATGACTTTTCATATTGACACAAAGCATCTATCATAAATGGTAGAAGGTCCCAATTTCCCGATCCCCTCGATCACAGCCTTGGGTCTTCTCACTTCCATCTATTTAACCTTAAAGTTCTGAGACAAGAGGGCTGCAAACAATCCAAGGAGAAAGATAAAAGCCCTGGTAGTGAAGCCCAGGAGGAAGCTCACATTCCTGCCTAACGCTTTAAAGTTGCATTATTTTTAGTATTCTGGTGTCATTTTGAGTCTTCTTTCATGAGGATAAAAACAAGTTTTGACAGTGTTGTCTCCCTGCTGATCTCCACTCACCGGCTGCACCTCTCACCGAGCGCGGACATGTTGTAATCTGGTCTGAGCTCAGCTGTCACAAGGGCTTCATTCTCAGGAAAAACTGCTGGTCTTTCTCTTCTAACAAAATAACATCAGCTGCTGGAGAGGATTTTTTCTTAGCAAATTATGTCTGAACAAATCCTCAGATATTCAAGGAAAAAGCACTTGAGATGTTTTGAATAAAGGTCGGAACAAAGAGCAAAGAAAAGGGAAAGTTATTGAACTCGCGGTAACGAAACACAGGCAGAAATATTCATGAGGAACAAGTCCATCTCCACACGAAGTCCTCACACGGCCAGGTACACCGCATCCGGCGTATGACACAACACGGTCAGGTACACCGCATCCGGCGTATGACACAACACGGCCAGGTACAACGCATCCGGCGTATGACACAACACGGCCAAGTACACCGCGTCCGGCGTATGACGCAACACGGCCAGGTACACCGCGTCCGGCGTATGACGCAACACGGCCAGGTACACCGCGTCCGGCGTATGACGCAACACGGTCAGGTACACCGCATCCGGCGTATGACGCAACACGGCCAGGTACACCGCGTCCGGCGTATGACGCAACACGGCCAGGTACACCGCGTCCGGCGTATGACACAACACGGCCAGGTACACCGCGTCCGGCGTATGACACAACACGGCCAGGTACAACGCGTCCGGCGTATGACGCAACACGGCCAAGTACACCGCGTCCGGCGTATGACGCAACACGGCCAGGTACACCGCGTCCGGCGTATGACGCAACACGGCCAGGTACACCGCGTCCGGCGTATGACGCAACACGGCCAGGTACACCGCATCCGGCGTATGACGCAACACGGCCAGGTACACCGCATCCGGCGTATGACGCAACACGGCCAGGTACACCGCATCCGGCGTATGACGCAACACGGCCAGGTACACCGCATCCGGCGTATGACGCAACACGGCCAGGTACACCGCATCCGGCGTATGACGCAACACGGCCAGGTACACCGCATCCGGCGTATGACGCAACACGGCCAGGTACACCGCATCCGGCGTATGACGCAACACGGCCAGGTACACCGCATCCGGCGTATGACGCAACACGGCCAGGTACACCGCATCCGGCGTATGACGCAACACGGCCACATTGGAGTCTACTCCCTGATGTATGTTGTGTGGAGAGGATGGGCCCGGGCACACGGCGGCTAGCGCTACGACCCACTGTCCCTGATATGTGTTGTGTGGAGAGGATGGGCCCGGGCACACGGCGGCTAGCGCTACGACCCACTGTCCCTGATATGTGATGTGTGGAGAGGATGGGCCCGGGCACACAGCGGCTACACTATGACAGGTTAGTGGCCCCCTGCCCTCTTGGGTCCCTGTGTGGCCGCATAGGTTGCCCTGTATGTCGGCCCCGGTCTCCACAGTATGTCGGCCCCGGTGTGCGCCGTATGTCGGCCCCGGTCTCCACAGTATGTCGGCCCCGGTGTGCGCCGTATGTCGGCCCCGGTCTCCACAGTATGTCGGCCCCGGTGTGCGCCGTATGTCGGCCCCGGTCTCCACAGTATGTCGGCCCCGGTGTGCGCCGTATGTCGGCCCCGGTCTCCACAGTATGTCGGCCCCGGTGTGCGCCATATGTCGGCCCCGGTCTCCACAGTATGTCGGCCCCGGTGTGCGCCGTATGTCGGCCCCGGTCTCCACATTATGTCGGCCCCGGTGTGCGCCATATGTCGGCCCCGGTCTCCACAGTATGTCGGCCCCGGTGTGCGCTGTATGTCGGCCCCGGTGTGCGCCGTATGTCGGCCCCGGTCTGCACCACTCGCAGCAGGTTGGACTCCAGCAATCCATGATCCGTGGAGTCGGCCTCTTGGTCGTGCTTCTATCTTTGACCATCGTTGTAGTGTAGATATGACCAGACTGCGAGCTCCACTGCTGAGTAATCCCGTCCGTTCCTCCATGTTTCCTTTTGGGATACTTCCCAGATTTTTTTTGTGTTGAGGTCTTTTTCATCCTTCCACGACGGGATACGCACCGTCGATGCCCAATAGACTCTCGTCCTGCTGCCATAATGGCTTCCAGATGGCGGGGGATGGAGCGGGAATGTGATCGATGTGATTGGAGCAAGGTCCGTCTAACTTCTACCTTACCAGGTATTCGGCAGTAGCGGGGAAACCTGATAAAGCATATCCCCAATGGTGGCCGCTGTCCATGCTTGTTCCATCTGAACAGGACTTACAGGTTTCGGACGCCTTAAGGACAATTCTTATTAAATGCTTGTAATTTATGCATTTGTGTTTCCTTAAAATTCTCGCCTCGTTTGGGTCTTACAGACTTTCTGCTTCTTTGCATATGGCTGATTGCTGAACGACCTAACTGAGAATCTGTCAGTGAGCTTCTTCTGACAAAGAGTTTGTGATTGTTTCATCTATTTTTTTTTCTAGCTTCTCTCCTAATTTACGGCCACATTAATGCTCAGCTCAACGTTGATGTTGTCTGTGGTTATAAATCATCTGAGAGCCGTTCAGAAAAAGACAAGTGAGTTACAAACTCCTCATCAGAACGAGCTCACTGACGGATTCTTCTAGAACTTGTTTTTCAGCGAGCGATAACAACTAAATCTGTAAGCGCCACTCATTTTTTAAAGAAGCTCAATTACACAGAATGATTTATAGCCCAAAATCAGTGGATTTAAGTGAAGAAAATGCTTCTCAAGGTGTTCAGGTGATACATTGTTCTTTCCTTTTCCTTCTTAGCGTTCTTAGTTTAAGCCCCCTGAGTGTTGTCCCCCACAAGGGCAGTTTGGTGTCAGATCATGCGACCATTGGGAAAGCTCCTCATTACACTGTTTTGGCTTCTTCTGGATCCACGGAGCCCGGAGCTTCCGGAGAGGTATCAGCGCTATCACGGTCCGTCCTCCATCCTCGCCGTCGTGTTGGTCACAGGTAGAGATAGGAGCGGATACTGCAGCGTTTCTCCGCCTCGGTGACGGCGTCCAGCGTTCCCATCATTGTACTGTAGATACTTTAACCAAGAGGTTATGATCTGCAGAGAGAAGAGGACGGACAGCTGCGGGGCCGTGTGTGTCATATGTGATCCTTCTATCATTTCTCACTGCATAATGGCCGATAATTACACCGTCCACCCTCCTAAATGGGATTCTGCATTACTCTGCATTTTACATATAATAAAACGCCACATCTCCCTGCTCCCAGAAATGGAAATAGATTTTCTGATTAAAAGTTAAAACGGAATTTACAAGATCCAAGGGCAGAAAAAATATCCTGCAAGGAAGAAGCCAAGAACACTTCCCCCATCTTACACGGTCAGGACTGGTCGTGTGGCTTCTGGTGTAAGGGAAGGCGCTCACTGTATTATAATAGAGAGCGGCTAATAATGAGGACGTCTATCCTCCGTAGTGGTGGAGTGCGGCTAGTAATGAGGACGTCTATCCTCCGTAGTGGTGGAGTGCGGCTAGTAATGAGAACATCTATCCTCCGCAGTGGTGGAGAGCGGCTAGTAATGAGGACGTCTATCCTCCGCAGTGGTGGAGAGCGGCTAGTAATGAGGACGTCTATCCTCCGTAGTGGTGGAGAGCGGCTAGTAATGAGGACGTCTATCCCCCGCAGTGGTGGAGAGCGGCTAGTAATGAGGACGTCTATCCTCCGTAGTGGTGGAGAGCGGCTAGTAATGAGGACGTCTATCCCCCGCAGTGGTGGAGAGCGGCTAGTAATGAGGACGTCTATCCTCCGTAGTGGTGGAGTGCGGCTAGTAATGAGAACATCTATCCTCCGCAGTGGTGGAGAGCGGCTAGTAATGAGGACGTCTATCCTCCGCAGTGGTGGAGAGCGGCTAGTAATGAGGACGTCTATCCCCCGCAGTGGGTGGAGCGCGACTAGTAATGAGAACGTCTATCCTCCGCAGTGGTGGAGAGCGGCTAGTAATGAGAACGTCTATCCTCCGCAGTGGTGGAGCGCGGCTAGTAATAAGGACGTCTATCCCCCGCAGTGGTGGAGAGCGGCTAGTAATGAGGACGTCTATCCTCCGTAGTGGTGGAGAGCGGCTAGTAATGAGGACGTCTATCCCCCGCAGTGGTGGAGAGCGGCTAGTAATGAGGACGTCTATCCTCCGTAGTGGTGGAGAGCGGCTAGTAATGAGGACGTCTATCCCCCGCAGTGGTGGAGTGCGGCTAGTAATGAGGACGTCTATCCCCCGCAGTGGTGGAGTGCGGCTAGTAATGAGGACGTCTATCCCCCGCAGTGGTGGAGTGCGGCTAGTAATGAGGATGTCTTATTACAATGTTTTGTGTTTAGTTAATTTTTTTATTGCTGTAATCTCAATCCTAATCGTAGCACTTGTGACTGTTTTATGTCCTGTTTTTTTTTTCACTCGTTATCTTGGTTTTTGTCATTTGTGACTGCTGTGGTTTTTTTTTTCACTCGTTACCTTTTTGTGTAACTTGTTTTCGTCACTTGTGACCTTTCTGTGTGAACATTTTTTTCACGTGTAACTGTTCCGTATCCTGTTTTGTCACTTATTACTTTGGTTTTTGTCACTTGTGACCTTCCTTTTGTCTCCTTCACTTGTGACTGTTCCGTACCCTGCTTTTTCACTTATTACTTTGGTTTTTGTCACTTGTGACCTTCCTTTTGCCTCCTTCACTTGTGACTGTTCCTTATCCTGATTTTTCACTTATTACTTTGGTTTTTGTCACTTGTGACCTTCCTTTTGCCTCCTTCACGTGTAACTGTTCCGTGTCCTGCTTTTTCACTTATTACTTTGGTTTTTGTCACTTGTGACCTTCCTTTTGCCTCCTTCACTTGTGACTGTTCCGTGTCCTGCTTTTTCACTTATTACTTTGGTTTTTGTCACTTGTGACCTTCCTTTTGCCTCCTTCACTTGTGACTGTTCCGTATCCTGCTTTGTCACTTATTACTTTGGTTTTTGTCACTTGTGACCTTCCTTTTGTCTCCTTCACTTGTGACTGTTCCGTATCCTGCTTTGTCACTTATTACTTTGGTTTTTGTCACTTGTGACCTTCCTTTTTCCTCCTTCACTTGTGACTGTTCCGTATCCTGCTTTGTCACTTATTACTTTGGTTTTTGTCACTTGTGTCCTTCCTTTTGCCTCCTTCACTTGTGACGTCCAGCTTTGCAGCCATTGTGGCTGCATTTTACCAGCTCAGGACTTGCAGAATCCCGCAGTCAGCCGTGAGTGTGATATCATCTGCGCGCTATGAGAAGGGGAGTTGTATATTCCGATGAATATGTTGGAATATACATTAGTCATTAATATGCCCATTATATGGATTTTGTATCCAGACGTTACAGAAAAGCAATATCACTGTGACATGTTGTGCATATCACACGTATGTTTTGTGCATATTACTTTTTCTCCCTCTGACTGCGAATATTAAAGTCAATTGAGCACCTTGCGCTCGATCCCCAGGGTACGCTGTCATTTCTCTATAAAGAAGTGCTTAATATGAAGCCAGCTGTGCTTTGTACCGTTTTGTCTTTGAGTGTTATATAAAGTAGAAACATAGATAAGAGTTTAGCTATTAATGCAATCTATTACTCATTAACACGTTAGCGCTGTCAACATCTCTTTTCCCAGAAGACCTATTGTGCAATTTAAAGCTACGCTAAGGAGGTACGAGGCGGCGGCGGCGGATTTATTCCTATACTACAAAAATGTATTTAAAATAATCCAAACAGAGATTAGAAGGAAACATTGAGGCAATTAGGCAGCAGTTAGAGAGATGGCACAAAATTGCAGGTGCTGGAAACGTTATCTTGTCACAAGGTGACATCCCAGGAATAAGGAAAGAGAAATGGCAGGATTTTCTGCTATAATGGAGGCCTTCTATTCAGACCTTTTTCCTTTTCTGCTATGTTTGGTAGTGTGGGTAAAGCAGCCTATTGACCAATGTCCCGCGACTATAACCAGCCGGAGACGGTGTATGTAGGGTGGGCTCCTGTCACCCCACATATCCTTCACAAGAGGACTGACGCTCTGCCACATTTCTATGGCCCTGGCATCAGCTCGGGATTGCCTTCTGTTCACACCAGCCTTGGTTATATGCTCGTCTGTCATAATAATGATATTATGCACCTGAGTGAACATTTCTGAGGCCGGTGATGAGCATTGTGGCCGTTTCTGATGAGTTTAGGCATTTTTGATTGATCACGGACCTTTAGAGCTACACCATAAAATACATTGTGGGCCAAAAGAGGACAAATAAATCCCAACAAAATGCTCCTGTGCCCATTGTGCCCCAGTCTGCGATAGTCTCTCAGTGGCACTGCTGGCACTAAAGACTTGGACTTTGGGCCTGTTGCCCAGTTTCCACATCTCCTAGCCCCATTGATTGTCACTTCACCCTACATCAGTGCCCTATGGGGTCCCACATATATGTAAAGTCTTCCAGAATCCATCTTTCAAAAATATGACAGACTAAGGAATAGTCAGTTCCCATTGTGTGGAAGGAGGAAAGCTACAATGGCATCACTGTGTGGAGGTGCCGCGTCTGCAGATGCCAGGGTTCATTTCAAAGTGTCAGTTCCTCATAAATGACTGAATCCTATGTCAGTCCCCTCCGTATCCGTGCTGGCCGGCCATCGTTCGGAACATTCTAGTGCACAGGAGACACCATCAGCTGAAGGCTCGTTTTGTAAGTAGCTATCCCTGCTGCCCCCCATCTCCCTCATAAAAATGAATACTGTGTTTATATGAGCATTAGTATTGAGCGAACGTGCTTGTATAACATGGTATCTGAGTACGCTCGAGTGCTATCCGAGTACCTTCAGTGTGATCACTAATATGTTTGTCTCCCTATGGCTGCATGTTTTGCGGCAGTAGACAGACTCAAGATAGGTGGGGATTGCCTGTTTGTTAGGCATGCTCAGAGGCGTTATCCGAGCACATTCACTCAACACTAATGAGCATGCATAAGTTCAGTCCACTAAGTGAAGACGCAGCCGGACACCTCTGGTGGCCCCATGTCTTCCCTGAGAAGAAAGCATCGAGCATGATCAAATCCAACATTCCTGATCCTTCCTTCCCTCATTGGTAAAGAGTCAGGACATCTCCATGTAAGTTGGCTAGAAGGACAAGACCTCTGAATCTGGTGTCATTGCCACTTAATGCAGAGCTTATCAGATGGTGAGGCGCCCTCTGGCTGGTGGTGAGGCGCCCTCTGGCTGGTGGTGAGGCGCCCTCTGGCTGGTGGTGAGGCGCCCTCTGGCTGGTGGTGAGGCGCCCTCTGGCTGGTGGTGAGGCGCCCTCCGGCTGGTGGTGAGGCGCCCTCCGGCTGGTGGTGAGGCGCCCTCCGGCTGGTGGTGAGGCGCCCTCCGGCTGGTGGTGAGGCGCCCTCCGGCTGGTGGTGAGGCGCCCTCCGGCTGGTGGTGAGGCGCCCTCTGGCTGGTGGTGAGGCGCCCTCTGGCTGGTGGTGAGGCGCCCTCTGGCTGGTGGTGAGGCGCCCTCTGGCTGGTGGTGAGGCGCCCTCTGGCTGGTGGTGAGGCGCCCTCTGGCTGGTGGTGAGGCGCCCTCCGGCTGGTGGTGAGGCGCCCTCCGGCTGGTGGTGAGGCGCCCTCCGGCTGGTGGTGAGGCGCCCTCCGGCTGGTGGTGAGGCGCCCTCCGGCTGGTGGTGAGGCGCCCTCTGGCTGGTGGTGAGGCTCAGTTAGGGGGTTTGCTGTTCTCTGACTGTAGCAATCTCAGGTTTCTGCCTCTTTTTATCTTCTACCTGATTGGGCCACATTTAATAAAAGAAAATAGTCATAGATAGGGACCAGTGGTGGCTCAGATATCACCATGAAGTCGTATAGTGAGGGGGAGCAGGTGCATTAAATAAAATATAAAAATTACTACTTTTTCAGTATTTGGTCAGTATTTCACATCAGTATTTGTAGCCAAACCCAGGAGTGGAACAATCTGAGGAAAAGTAGAATAGAAACTCGTCACCACTTCTGTATTTATCACCCACTCCTGGTTTTAGCTACAAATACTAATGTGAAATACTGACCAAATACTGAGCGTGTGAACGTGGCCTAAATCTGTTGAAATGATGTTCCCCTAAGCAGCGTCATTGGTAGCAGTGATGACCGGGGCCGTGCAGATGCCGGGAGCCCCAGCCTGTATCCGGGTCCACTCTCTGCTGCAGGCGGCGTACAAGATGTCAGCACCGCGGCGCAGGAGCCGATATGATGTCACAGCGCCGCCTGAGGAACAGAACTAGGCATCACTGATTCAATGGGATTACATTTTATTTTTTCTACAGTGGGAGGTGTGAAGGGGCATTATTAGTTTTTTGAGGATGAACTCAGGGGACATCGTTCATTTCTATGGGAACACTGCGGGGGCATTAACGCTGTGTATGGGGGCACTGCGGGGCATTAACGCTGTCTAAAGGGGGCACTGCGGGGCATTAACGCTGTGTATGGGGGCACTGCAGGGCATTAACGCTGTGTAAAGGGGGCACTGCGGGGCATTAACGCTGTGTAAAGGGGGCACTGCGGGGCATTAACGCTGTCTAAAGGGGGCACTGCGGGGGCATTAACGCTGTGTAAAGGGGGCACTGCAGGGCATTAACGCTGTGTATGGGGGCACTGCGGGGCATTATTTGTTCTACAGGACATGCCATGTCTCTGGGTCAGGGGCACACTTCTTGCCCTCGTCCTGGGCGCCAGCGTCCCTCGCTCTGTCACTCTGTCCAGCGGCTGATGGGTAGGAGAGCTGGAGAAGCCGTGCTCTGATGTGGCGGCACCTTCATGTTTAATGTTTCACCTTCATGTTGTCACATTCCATATAAATAAGCGACAATCAGAAATGATGAATGGGATGGGACTGGTGGTCGGTGGAGGTTCCCACCCTGGTCAGCGCCTCTTTGTTTTCTCTTCGTGGCTGTGACCACCGTCCTGACGGCTGCGGGGGGCACCGCACCGCATTGTCTGCCCTGGAAGGCTAGCTTGGCTTTATTGTTTCATTAGGCGCTGACTGGAATACCTGATAAGCCGCACATCCAGGGCTTGATGCAATTTGCTTCCGCTGGTAGTGAAGCCTCTCTCCGCTCATTAGCTGTTTTAACAGCCTGGAAATGAAATTGATAGAGGGTCTTCTATCCATAACGTTAATAACATCTTCATTACGGGGCAGATGTTTATTTGCCAGTTAAATATAAAGAAGGATTTTTTTGTCTGTTCAGTTCATGTTACATCGCTCTCCATTAACAATGCCGCCTAGATGG
Organism: Phyllobates terribilis; assembly: GCF_046119375.1. Lineage (NCBI taxonomy): Eukaryota > Metazoa > Chordata > Amphibia > Anura > Dendrobatidae > Phyllobates > Phyllobates terribilis. The sequence goes on along the minus strand of NW_027362767.1, from coordinate 462,344,218 downwards.
AGTTTTATAGCCGCCGGGAAGCCGTTCTTTCTAATTGTGGGCTTTAAACAAAGCCGGAGGAACGAGCGTCGCCGTCACTGACCCCCATCCAAGCACCGGCTGATAAATTCCACTGCGGCGGGTCGACACGCTGATACATGAAGGGTACACGATGTTTACGGGGGGCGCGAGGCCAGATAAATACTGCTGCATTATAAAGAGTTGTATCAATCTGCTGTAAGTGTAATGGGGTCTGAGGTTACATCTACACCAGGGGTCTCAGATATTCCTCCACTACAGTATGATGAGCTCACGGGGGGCAAACCATCAGTCCAGGAATGTACGGAGGGCACCCGGCATGTCCATAGGGGCCGAGAGGGGCGCTGCCCTCAATCCTGATAATCACAAGCACATTGTAAGAGCCGGACCCCGGGCGGGTGCTCGGCAATTCACCCTATTGCCCGGACGTAGCTCAGTTGCCCTCCTTCCATGTCCGATGGTCCAATGTAAAATCTTGTAGCCACAGACGGGCCACGATCCAGGACACAAGCGGCCTGTGTATCACTTCATGATGATGTGGAAGCTGGATGGGTAAGGTTCGTAATGGCCAAAAATACTGTGGTTTTTACTCCAAAACATGACCTTCACAGGGGGCCATGTGGGGTCCTACCCTGTTTACCAAAGCACCATTACTAGCTGGAACTCCATGCACACAGATTTATACAGCCACCACTAGGGGGAGCTCACTACACACTGATTTATACAGCCACCACTAGGGGGAGCTCACTACACACTGATTTATACAGCCACCACTAGGAGGAGCTCACTACATACAGATTTATACAGCCACCACTAGGGGGGGCTCACTACATACAGATTTATACAGCCACCACTAGGGGGAGCTCACTACACACTGATTTATACAGCCATCACTAGGGGGAGCTCACTACATACAGATTTATACAGCCACCACTAGGGGGAGCTCACTACATACAGATTTATACAGCCACCACTAGGAGGAGCTCACTACATACAGATTTATACAGCCACCACTAGGGGGAGCTCACTACATACAGATTTATACAGCCACCACTAGGGGGAGCTCACTACATACAGATTTATACAGCCACCACTAGGAGGAGCTCACTACATACAGATTTATACAGTCACCACTAGGGGGAGCTCACTACATACAGATTTATACAGTCACCACTAGGAGGAGCTCACTACATACAGATTTATACAGTCACCACTAGGAGGAGCTCACTACATACAGATTTATACAGTCACCACTAGGGGGAGCTCACTACATACAGATTTATACAGCCACCACTAGGGGGAGCTCACTACATACAGATTTATACAGTCACCACTAGGGGCAGCTCACTGCATACAGATTTATACAGCCACCACTAGGGGGAGCTCACTACATACAGATTTATACAGTCACCACTAGGAGGAGCTCACTACATACAGATTTATACAGCCACCACTAGGGGGAGCTCACTACATACAGATTTATACAGCCACCACTAGGAGGAGCTCACTACACACTGATTTATACAGCCACCACTAGGGGGAGCTCACTACACACTGATATATACTGTCACCACTATGGGGAGCTCACTACATACAGATTTATACAGCCACCACTAGGGGGAGCTCACTACATACAGATTTATACAGCCACCACTAGGGGGAGCTCACTACATACAGATTTATACAGCCACCACTAGGGGGAGCTCACTACATACAGATTTATACAGCCACCACTAGGGGGAGCTCACTACATACAGATTTATACAGTCACCACTAGGGGCAGCTCACTGCATACAGATTTATACAGTCACCACTAGGAGGAGCTCACTACATACAGATTTATACAGCCACCACTAGGGGGAGCTCACTACATACAGATTTATACAGTCACCACTAGAGGGAGCTCACTGCATACAGATTTATACAGCCACCACTAGGAGGAGCTCACTACATACAGATTTATACAGCCACCACTAGAGGGAGCTCACTACATACAGATTTATACAGTCACCACTAGGGGGAGCTCACTACATACAGATTTATACAGTCACCACTAGGGGGAGCTCACTACATACAGATTTATACAGCCACCACTAGGGGGAGCTCACTACATACAGATTTATACAGCCACCACTAGGGGGAGCTCACTACATACAGATTTATACAGCCACCACTAGGGGGAGCTCACTACATACAGATTTATACAGCCACCACTAGGGGGAGCTCACTACATACAGATTTATACAGTCACCACTAGGGGCAGCTCACTGCATACAGATTTATACAGTCACCACTAGGAGGAGCTCACTACATACAGATTTATACAGCCACCACTAGGAGGAGCTCACTACATACAGATTTATACAGCCACCACTAGGGGGAGCTCACTACATACAGATTTATACAGTCACCACTAGAGGGAGCTCACTGCATACAGATTTATACAGCCACCACTAGGAGGAGCTCACTACATACAGATTTATACAGCCACCACTAGAGGGAGCTCACTACATACAGATTTATACAGCCATCACTAGGAGGAGCTCACTACATACAGATTTATACAGTCACCACTAGGGGCAGCTCACTGCATACAGATTTATACAGTCACCACTAGGAGGAGCTCACTACATACAGATTTATACAGCCACCACTAGGGGGAGCTCACTACATACAGATTTATACAGCCACCACTAGGGGGAGCTCACTACACACTGATTTATACAGTCACCACTAGGGGGAGCTCACTACACACTGATTTATACAGCCACCACTAGGGGGAGCTCACTACAAACAGATTTATACAGTCACCACTATGGGGAGCTCACTACATACAGATTTATACAGTCTCCACTAGGAGGAGCTCACTACATACAGATTTATACAGTCACCACTAGGAGGAGCTCACTACATACAGATTTATACAGTCACCACTAGGGGCAGCTCACTGCATACAGATTTATACAGTCACCACTAGGGGCAGCTCACTGCATACAGATTTATACTGTCACCACTATGGGGAGCTCACTGCATACAGGTTTATACATCCACCACTAGGGGGAGCTCACTACATACAGATTTATACAGCCACCACTAGGAGGAGCTCACTACATACAGATTTATACAGTCACCACTAGGGGGAGCTCACTACATACAGGTTAATACAGTCACCACTAGAGGGAGCTCACTACATACAGTGACATGTAACAGTTTGTGCACCCCTGGTCAAAATTGCTGTTATTGTGAACAGTGAAGCAAGTTAAAGATGAAATGATCTAAAAGGCCTAAAGTTAAAGATGACACATTTCATTTTGTATTTTAGGCTATATATATATATATATATATATATATATATATATATATATATATATATATATATATTAGACATCTTTTACATTTTAAAAATTACAAAAAAAGAAAATGGGCCGATGCAAAAGTAATGGCCCCCTGCTTGGTTAGTACCTAGTAGCGCCCCCTTTTGCAAGTATCACAGCTTGTAAATGCTTTTTGTAGCCAGACAAGAGTCTTTCACTTCTTGTTTGAGGGATTTTCATCCAATCTTCCTTGGAGAATTCCTCCAGTTCTATGAGATTCCTGGGGCGTCTTGCCTCCTCTGCTATTTTGAGGTCTAGTCACAGATTTTCAAGGATGTTCAGATCAGGGGACTGTGAGGGCCATTGTAAAACCTTCAGCTTGCGCCTTTTCAAGTCGTCTATTATGGATTGTGACCTGTGTTTAGGATCATTATCCATTTGTAGAATTATCCTCTTTTCACCTTCAGCTTTTTTACAGATGGTTGTTATGTTTGCATCAAGAATTTGTTGAAGTTTCACAGAATCCATTCTTCCCTCTGCCCGTGAAATGTTCCCTGTGCCATTGGCTGCAACACAACCCCAAAGCATGATTGATCCTCCCCCATGCTTAATTGTTGGTGAGATGTTCTTCTCTTGTAATTCTGTGCCCTTTTTCTCCACACATACCTGTGATAATTGTGGTCATAGACTTCTATTTCACCTCATCGTCCACAGGACTTGTTTCCACAATGCATCAGGCTTGTTTAGATCTTCTTTTGCACTTCTGACGCTGAATTTTATGGTGAGGACGCAGGAGAGGTTTTCTTCTGATGACTCTTCCATGAAGGCCATATTTGTGCAGGTGTCTCTGAACAGTAGAATAATGTACCACAACTCCAGAGTCTGGTGAATCTTTCTGAAGGTCTTTTGCAGTCAAGCGGGGGCTATGATTTGCCTCTCTAGCAATCCTATGAGCAGCTCTCACTGAAATCTTACTTGGTCTTCCTGACTTGCAAAATAGGCAGTGTATCAAATACTTATTTTCCCCACTGTATATATGTATGTATATAATATGCGTTTGTATATTGAGTATGTATATATACAGTGCAGACCAAAAGTTTGAACACACCTCATTTAAAGATTTTTCTGTATTTTCATGACTATGAAAATTGTACATTCACACTGAAGACATCAAAACTATGAATTACCACATGTGGAATTATATACTTAACAAAAAAGTGTGAAACTACTGAAAATATGTCTTATATTCTAGGGTCTTCACAGTAGCCACCTTTTGCTTTGATGACTGCTTTGCACACTCTTGGCATTCTCTTGATGAGCTTCAAGAGGTATTCACCGGAAATGGTTTTCACTTCACAGGTGTGCCCTGTCAGGTTTAATAAGTGGGATTTCTTGCCTTATAAATGGGGTTGGGACCATCAGTTGTGTTGTGCAGAAGTCTGGTGGATACACAGCTGATAGTCCTACTGAATAGACTGTTAGCTGCTTTTTTTCTTGCCATAATACAAATTCTAAGTAAAGAAAAACGAGTGGCCATCATTACTTTGAGAAATGAAGGTCAGTCAATCCGAAAAATTGGGCAAACTTTGAATGTGTCCCCAAGTGCAGTTGCAAAAACCATCAAGCACTACAAAGAAACTGGCTCACATGAGGACCGCCCCAGGAAAGGAAGACCAAGAGTCACCTCTGCTTCTGAGGATAAGTTTATCCGAGTCACCAGCCTCAGAAATCGCAGGTTAACAGCAGCTCAGATTAGAGACCAGGTCAATGCCACACAGAGTTCTAGCAGCAGACACATCTCTTCAACAACTGTTAAGAGGAGACTTTGTGCAGCAGGCCTTCATGGTAAAATAGCTGCTAGGAAACCACTGCTAAGGACAGGCAACAAGCAGAAGAGACTTGTTTGGGCTAAAGAACACAAGGAATGGACATTAGACCAGTGGAAATCTGTGCTTTGGTCTGATCAGTCCAAATTTGAGATCTTTGGTTCCAACCACCGTGTCTTTGTGCGACGCAGAAAAGGTGAATGGATGGACTCTACATGGCTGGTTCCCACCATGAAGCATGGGGGAGGAGGTGTGATGGTGTGGGGGGGCTTTGCTGGTGACACTGTTGGGGATTTTTTCAAAATTGAAGGCATACTGAACCAGCATGGCTACCGCAGCGGCATGCTATTCCATCCGGTTTGCGTGTAGTTGGACCATCATTTATTTTTCAACAGGACAATGACCCCAAACACCTCCAGGCTGTGTAAGGGCTATCTGACCAAGAAGGAGAGTGATGGGGGGCTACGCCAGATGACCTGGCCTCCACAGTCACCAGACCTGAACCCAATCGAGATGGTTTGGGGTGAGCTGGACCGCAGAGTGAAGGCAAAAGGGCCAACAAGTGCTAAGCATCTCTGGGAACAGATGAGAGGATGTAGGGCAATGCAGAACTGTGGAGAGGAAAGGTAGGGTAGTAGACATAGATGAGGAGGAGATGTAGGGGGGTGCAGCACTGTGGAGAGGACAGGTATTATGGTAGATAGAGATGAGGAGATGTAGGGTGGTGCAGCACTGTGTAGAAGATGGGTACTCTCCACAGTACTGCACCCCCTACATCTCCTCCTCATCTGTCTACCACCTACCCGTCCTCTCCACAGTGCTGCAATGCCCTACATCTCCTCCTCATCTCTGTCTACCACCTACCCGTCCTCTCCACATTGCTGCACCACCCTGCATCTCCTCCCCATCTGTCTACCACCTACCCGTCCTCTCCACATTGCTGCACCACCCTGCATCTCCTCCCCATCTGTCTACCACCTACCCATCCTCTCCACAGTGCTGCACCGCCCTACATCTCCTCATATGTCTCCATGCAATCCGTGCTGTTCATTCTGCTAATAGTCTAAGACTAACATCATTCACAATTGTAGCCTCTTACTCCTGTCTCCATGATTATCCTCGTGCTGCGCCAATTCTCTGTAGCGTAGGCCTATCGCATTCACTAATCTGATCTCTACTCCATTACCTCCCATTCCTACAGTACTGCCCACACTCCATGGACCCCACTATACTTCATATCTGTGAATACAGAGTTTTTCCTTCTTCTGTTAGTTATAATCTAAAGTACAAATACGGATCTTTACCTCTTTATTAGTTATCTATTCCTCGTTCTTCTTAACATCAAGGATCCTTCATTATCTGAGAACAGAGAACCTGGAGTTGTTGTCCTGGGTGCGTCATTGCCGCAGCATTAAGCAGCCTGCGAGTGGTGAAAGCTTTTCTGAATGCTATTAGCTTCTATAGACCCGGAGGAACAACGAGTATAAATGGGCATAAAATAGATTTTTTATTTGTAATATATTTAATACATATGTAAACATTCATTCAAATATTCAATCACAAAGTTTATATCTTAATAAGAAAAAAGTGCAGTGTGCTGGGAAAGAAAAGCTGCATCACCCTGACATATATCCCCCAGTAGTATTTATTGCAGCAGTGCTGAAAAGTGAGGCCAGCTGAAGACTAAAGTGCCAATCATGAAATAATATAAGTCAATACTGCATTATATAGATCAAGTAGGCACTACTTACCACTAAGTGTGGTGGGGGAGAATGTGGGGGACCGCAGAGGATAGTGTCCCGGCAAAAACACAGCTCCTCCATTTTGTCCTTCATCATAATTACTTTCTTTTCAAGGATTTGATTTACCTGCAGAGGCACGGCACGGCAATGGGGGCGGCCTGCCCGCCCTCGTACGCCAACCTCTTCCTGGGTGCTTGGGAGGGGGAGGTTTTTGGCGACGGGGGCGTGCGGGGCGCGGACCAGGTCGTGACGTGGCTCAGGTATATAGATGACATCTTCTTTCTTTGGCAGGGCACAGTGGAGGAACTTGAGGAATTTATGAGGAGGTTGAACCTTAATGAATGGGGTATTAAGCTGACGTACACTTACTATCAACAATGGATGCCTTTTTTGGACATCACTCTGGAGGTTGACAAGGTTGGTCGCATCCAGACTGATGTATTCCGTAAACTAACGGCAGTCAACTCCCTGGTTCATGCCTCCTCTGCACATCACAAATCAACTATTAGGGCCGTCCCGGTCGGACAGTTCCTGAGGATGAGGCGGATCTGCTCCTCTGACTCTAAATTTGGGAGACAGGCGGCTGATCTTACTGACCGCTTTAAAAACAGGAGATACAGCAACAGGTGCATCGGCCATGGCTATGGAAGGGCACGCGGTACCTCGCGTAACTGCCTATTGTACACCGTTCCTGTGGACAGGAAGAACAATTCGGGGAAGGTCCGCTACATCTCCACCTTCAACTATGAGTGGGAGGCGATGCGGCAGATCTTCTCCCGACACTGGGGGGTCCTCGGCGCGGAGCCCTCCCTGCGAGACCACATTGGAGACTATCCTTTGATGACTCCTCGTAAAGCTAATAATCTGGGGGACCTACTGGTCTCCAGCCACTATGTCCCCCCACCTATCAACCCTTTCCGATCTCACAGACCCATGGTGGGGTTTTTCCCATGAGGTCAGTGCCTGGCATGCGCGAATAACACAGATAGACATGTTATACCAGATATGTAGTAATACTACTGGCTCTTTATGATATTTGAATGTCCCCATATGTTAATTCTCCCTTGTGACACTCTGATCCACCTTGCAGTACATAGTGCGGTGCGCATGCGCCGTGGTTCCCCGCTTACCTGACCCGCGCCCGGCTGTCTCTTCTCAGCCGCGCGCTCCTGGTATGTGCGTCACCGCGCTTCTGGGTGCGCGCTACCGTCTGACAGCTGGTGCTCGTGCCGTGGGACTCTGGGGACCGGACGCATGCGCCATGGAGCACTCACTGCAAAGGACCTTCCGATCACATGACCACAATTTTGTCATGTGACCTGCGGGAGGGTGTATATAAGGTCCTGCTACATAGTCCTGAGCACGCCTCTTGAGAAAGCCAGCAGCTTTAGCGGTGAAACGCGCGTCGGGGCTCTGTTTTTGCAGGGACACTATCCTCTGCGGTCCCCCACATTCTCCCCCATCACACTTAGTGGTAAGTAGTGCCTACTTGATCTATATAATGCAGTATTGACTTATATTATTTCATGATTGGCACTTTAGTCTTCAGCTGGCCTCACACTTTTCAGCACTGCTGCAATAAATACTACTGGGGGATATATGTCAGGGTGATGCAGCTTTTCTTTCCCAGCACACTGCACTTTTTTCTTATTAAGATATAAACTTTGTATTTGAATGAATGTTTACATATGTATTAAATATATTACAAATAAAAAATCTATTTTATACCCATTTATACTCGTTGTTCCTCCGGGTTTTTTTCTTGCTATTTTGAGTAGGCATATGGGTGACAAGCACAATGGTTGCTTAGTTACCCGATCCTTGATATGAAGGCCGATGTTTGTTCATTAGCTTCTATAGACGCCTGGATCTGATAAAGGAACCTGATGTGTGAGATCAGCTCACCCCACTCAGGATCGCTCTATTGACCCCTCTGTGTGATGAGAGATTGAGGGTTGCAATAATGGACCGTGTGTCACAGAACATCACTATGTAGTGTCGGGTATGTGCTGTATATCTGTGCCACGAGACACTATATATATATATATATATATATATATATATATATATATATATATATATATATATATATATATATATATATATATATATATATATATATATATATATATATATATATATATATATATATATATATATATATATATATATATATATATATATATATATATATATAGTGCCTACAAGTAGTATTCAACCCCCTGCAGATTTAGCTGGTTGACACATGCGGAATTAACTTGGCATTGTGACATTTGTACTGTAGATCAGCCTGGAAGTGGGAAATGCACTGCAGCAATTTTTTTTTTTTTTTTTTAAAACGTTAAAAGTTAATTCAGAGTGTCATTTATTATTCAACCCCTCAAACCACAAGAATTCTGTTTGGTCCCCCTAAAGTATTAAGAAGTAGTTCAGGCACCAAGAATAATGAGCTTCACATGTGTGGATTAAAGATCTCTTTTGCCAGCCTTTTCTGACTGTTTAAGACCCTCCCCAAACTTGTGAACAGCACTCAGACATGGTCAACATGGGAAAGACAAAGGAGCATTCCAAGGCCATCAGAGACAAGATCGTGGAGGGTCACAAGGCTGGCAAGGGGTACAAAACCCTTTTCAAGGAGTTGGGCCTACCTGTCTCCACTGTTGGTAGCATCATCCGTAAGTGGAAGGCTTATGGAACTACTGTTAGCCTTCCACGGCCAGGACAGACTTTGAAAGTGTCCTCCCGTGCCGAGGCCAGGCTTGTCCGAAGAGTCAAGGCTAACCCAAGGACAACAAGGAAGGAGCTCCGGGAAGATCTCATGGCAGTGGGGACATTGGTTTCAGTCAATACCATAAGTAACGTACTCCACCGCAATGGTCTCCGTTCCAGACGAGCCCGTAAGGTACCTTTACTTTCAAAGCGTCATGTCAAGGCTCGTCTACAGTTTGCTCATGATCACTTGGAGGACTCTGAGACTGACTGGTTCAAGGTTCTATGGTCTGATGAGACCAAGATCGAGATCTTTGGTGCCAACCACACACGTGACGTTTGGAGACTGGATGGCACTGCATACGACCCCAAGAATACCATCCCTACAGTCAAGCATGGTGGTGGCAGCATCATCCTGGGGGGCTGTTTCTCTGCCAAGGGGCCTGGCCATCTGGTCCGCATCCATGGGAAGATGGATAGCACGGCCTACCTGGAGATTTTGGCCAAGAACCTCCGCTCCTCCATCAAGGATCTTAAGATGGGTCGTAATTTCATTTTCCAACAAGACAACGACCCAAAGCACACAGCCAAGAAAACCAAGGCCTGGTTCAAGAGGGAAAAAGTCAAGGTGTTGAAGTGGCCTAGTCAGTCTCCTGACCTTAACCCAATTGAAAACTTGTGGAAGGAGCTCAAGAATAAAGTCCACATGAGACACCCAAAGAACCTAGATAACTTGGAGAAGATCTGCATGGAGGAGTGGGCCAAGATAACTCCACAGACCTGTGCCGGCCTGATCAGGTCTTATAAAAGACGATTATTAGCTGTAATTGCAAACAAGGGTTATTCCACAAAATATTAAACATAGGGGTTGTATAATAATTGACCCACACTTTTATGTTTAAAATTTAATAAAATTCAACTGAGCAACATAACTTTTTGGTTTGTAAGATTTATGCTTCTGTTCATAAAACCTACTCTCGTTTGCAGTTTGAAGGCTCTAACTTATTTGCATCTTATCAAACCAGCTAAATCTGCAGGGGGTTGAATACTACTTGTAGGCACTGTGTGTATATGTATGTATATGTGTACGTGTGTGTGTGTGTGTGTGTGTGTGTGTGTGTGTGTGTGTGTGTGTGTGTGTATATATATATATATATATATATATATATATATATATATATATATATATATATATATATATATATATATATATATAATATCCACTGCTCAAAAAAATAAAGGGAACACTGAAACACCAGAATATAACTCCAAGTAAATGAAAGTTCTGTGACATCAAACTGTCCACTTAGGAAGCAACACTGATTGACAATCAATTTCACCTGCTGTTGTGCAAATGGAATAGACAATAGATGGAAATTATTGGCAATTATCAAGACCCCCTCAATAAAGGAGTGGTTCTGCAGGTGGGGACCACACACCACATCTCAGTACCAATGCTTTCTGGCTGATGTTTTGGTCACTTTTGAATGTTGGTTGTGCGTTCACACTCGTGGTAGCATGAGACGGACTCTACAACCCACAGAAGTTACACAGGTAGTGCAGCTCATCCAGGATGGCACATCAATGTGAGCTGTGGCAAGAAGGTTTGCTGTGTCTGTCAGCGTAGTGTCCAGAGGCTGGAGGCGCTACCAGGAGACAGGCCAGTACACCAGGAGACGTGGAGGGGGCCGTAGGAGGGCAATAACCCAGCAGCAGGACCGCTACCTCCGCCTTTGTGCAAGGAGGAACAGGAGGAGCACTGCCAGAGCCCTGCAAAATGACCTCCAGCAGGCCACAAATGTGCACGTGTCTGCACAAACGGTTAGAAACCGACTCCATGAGGGTGGTATGAGGGCCCGACGTCCACAGATGGGGGTTGTGCTCACAGCCCAACACCGTGCAGGACGCTTGGCATTTGCCACAGAACACCAGGATTGGCAAAGTGGCCACTGGTGCCCTGTGCTCTTCACAGATGAAAGCAGGTTCACACTGAGCACATGTGACAGACGTGACAGAGTCTGGAGACGCCGTGGAGAGCGATCTGCTGCCTGCAACATCCTTCAGCATGACCGGTTTGGCAGTGGGTCAGTAATGGTGTGGGGTGGCATTTCTTTGGAGAGCCGCACAGCCCTCCATGTGCTCCCCAGAGGTAGCCTGACTGCCATTAGGTACCGAGATGAGATCCTCAGACCCCTTGTGAGACCATATGCTGGTGCGGTTGGCCCTGGGTTCCTCCTAATGCAGGACAATGCCAGACCTCATGTGGCTGGAGTGTGTCAGCCGTTCCTGCAAGATGAAGGCATTGAAGCTATGGACTGGCCGCCCGTTCCCCAGACATGAATCCGATTGAGCACATCTGGGACATCATATCTCGCTCCATCCACCAACGTCACGTTGCACCACAGACTGTTCAGGAGTTGGCAGATGCTTTAGTCCAGGTCTGGGAGGAGATCCCACAGGAGACCATCCGCAACCTCATCAGGAGCATGCCCAGGCGTTGTAGGGAGGTCATACAGGCACGTGGAGGCCACACACAATACTCAGCCTCATCAGGAGCATGCCCAGGCGTTGTAGGGAGGTCATACAGGCACATGGAGGCCACACACAATACTCAGCCTCATCAGGAGCATGCCCAGGCGTTGTAGGGAGGTCATACAGGCACGTGGAGGCCACACACAATACTCAGCCTCATCAGGAGCATGCCCAGGCATTGTAGGGAGGTCATACAGGCACGTGGAGGCCACACACAATACTCAGCCTCATCAGGAGCATGCCCAGGTGTTGTAGGGAGGTCACACAGGCACGTGGAGGTCACACACAATACTCAGCCTCATCAGGAGCATGCCCAGGCGTTGTAGGGAGGTCATACAGGCACATGGAGGCCACACACAATACTCAGCCTCATCAGGAGCATGCCCAGGCGTTGTAGGGAGGTCATACAGGCACGTGGAGGCCACACACAATACTCAGCCTCATCAGGAGCATGCCCAGGCGTTGTAGGGAGGTCATACAGGCACGTGGAGGCCACACACAATACTCAGCCTCATCAGGAGCATGCCCAGGTGTTGTAGGGAGGTCACACAGGCACGTGGAGGTCACACACAATACTCAGCCTCATCAGGAGCATGCCCAGGCGATGTAGGGAGGTCATACAGGCACGTGGAGGCCACACACAATACTCAGCCTCATCAGGAACATGCCCAGGTGTTGTAGGGAGGTCATACAGGCACGTGGAGGCCACACACAATACTCAGCCTCATCAGGAGCATGTCCAGGGGTTGTAGGGAGGTCATACAGGCACGTGGAGGCCACACACAATACTCAGCCTCATCAGAAGCATGCCCAGGCGTTGTAGGGAGGTCATACAGGCACGTGGAGGCCACACACAATACTCAGCCTCATCAGGAGCATGCCCAGGCGTTGTAGGGAGGTCATACAGGCACGTGGAGACCACACATAATACTCAGCCTCAGCAGGAGCATGCCCAGGCGATGTAGGGAGGTCATACAGGCACGTGGAGGCCACACACAATACTCAGCCTCATCAGGAGCATGCCCAGGCGTTGTAGGGAGGTCATACAGGCACGTGGAGGCCACACACAATACTCAGCCTCATCAGGAGCATGCTCAGGGGTTGTAGGACATTCAGCTTTCTACAGAACAAAGTATTCAATGAGAAGATTTCATTCATTCAGATCTAGGATGGGGTATTTCACTGTTCCCTTTATTTTTTTGAGCAGTGTATACAGTACAGACCAAAAGTTTGGACACACCTTCTCATTTAAAGATTTTTCTGTATTTTCATGACTATGAAAATTGTACATTCACACTGAAGGCATCAAAACTATGAATTACCACATGTGGAATTATATACTTAACAAAAAAGTGTGAAACAACTGAAAATATGTCTTATATTCTAGGGTCTTCACAGTAGCCACCTTTTGCTTTGATGACTGCTTTGCACACTCTTGGCATTCTCTTGATGAGTTTCAAGAGGTCGTCACCGGAAATGGTCTTCCAACAATCTTGAAGGAGTTCCCAGAGATGCTTAGCACTTGTTGGCCCTTTTGCCTTCACTCTGCTTTCCAGCTCACCCCAAACCATCTCGATTGGGTTCAGGTCTGGTGACTGTGGAGGCCAGGTCATCTGGCGTAGCCCCCCATCACTCTCCTTCTTGGTCAGATAGCCCTTACACAGCCTGGGGGTGTTTGGGGTCATTGTCCTGTTGAAAAATAAATGATGGTCCAACTACACGCAAACCGGATGGAATAGCATGCCGCTGCAAGATGCTGTGGTAGCCATGCTGGTTCAGTATGCCTTCAATTTTGAATAAATCCCCAACAGTGTCACCAGCAAAGCACCCCCACACCATCACACCTCCTCCTCCATGCTTCACGGTGGGAACCAGGCATGTAGAGTCCATCCGTTCACCTTTTCTGCGTCGCACAAAGACACGGTGGTTGGAACCAAAGATCTCAAATTTGGACTCATCAGACCAAAGCACAGATTTCCACTGGTCTAATGTCCATTCCTTGTGTTCTTTAGCCCAAACAAGTCTCTTCTGCTTGTTGCCTGTCCTTAGCAGTGGTTTCCTAGCAGCTATTTTACCATGAAGGCCTGCTGCACAAAGTCTCCTCTTAACAGTTGTTGTAGAGATGTGTCTGCTGCTAGAACTCTGTGTGGCATTGACCTGGTCTCTAATCTGAGCTGCTGTTAACCTGCGATTTCTGAGGCTGGTGACTCGGATAAACTTATCCTCAGAAGCAGAGGTGACTCTTGGTCTTCCTTTCCTGGGGCAGTCCTCATGTGAGCCAGTTTCTTTGTAGCGCTTGATGGCTTTTGCAACTGCACTTGGGGACACTTTCAAAGTTTGCCCAATTTTTCGGACTGACTGACCTTCATTTCTTAAAGTAATGATGGCCACTCGTTTTTCTTTACTTAGCTGCTTTTTTCTTGCCATAATACAAATTCTAACAGTCTATTAAGTAGGACTATCAGCTGTGTATCCACCAGACTTCTGCACAACACAACTGATGGTCCCAACCCCATTTATAAGGCAAGAAATCCCACTTATTAAACCTGACAGGGCACACCTGTGAAGTGAAGACCATTTCCGGTGACTACCTCTTGAAGCTCATCAAGAGAATGCCAAGAGTGTGCAAAGCAGTCATCAAAGCAAAAGGGGGCTACTGTGAAGACCCTAGAATATAAGACATATTTTCAGTAGTTTCACACTTTTTTGTTAAGTATATAATTCCACATGTGGTAATTCATAGTTTTGATGCCTTCAGTGTGAATGTACAATTTTCAGTCATGAAAATACCGAAAAATCTTTAAACGAGAAGGTGTGTCCAAACTTTTGGTCTCTACTGTATATATGTGTGTGTATGTATATATATATATATATATATATATATATATATATATGTGTGTGTATATAAATATATAATATATATATATATATATATATATATATATATATATATATATATATATATATATATATATATATATATATATATATATATATATATATATATATATATATATATATATATATATATATATATAGACCATAGCGCTGCCATTACACTGGGATGTTATCACTTCTTAGAGACTTTTGCGCTGCCTCAAGCAGCTGTTTGAAGCGGATTGTTAGGTGAAGGCCATTTCTAATGTTCCTTCTGGTCGTGGTCATGAATGGTTTTGTATGTAGGACAGGTAATGGCCTCAATGTACCATTGTTCTGCCATTAATGGTTGCATTCCCAGTGCCGGGGATCTGGTTCTGTTTAAGAACATGCTTTTTGGCGTTTTACATGCAGTGCATCATGGGAGAAAAGTATGTAAATTATCTGTTCTCCAGAAAACTCTCTTTCTGGTAACTTTAGGGTATGTGCACACAACGTTTTCTAAACTTGGATGAGCCCAATTTTTTTGTGGAACTTGCTTCAGAAAATGCCGGCACTTTTGCTGCAGTTTTAAACCACTACAGCAGACACCAGGCGTCCTCCGTCTTTCTTTTTGGTCTCCCAAGACGTCTTTGTTTAGTTTGTGGTGCCTTCCAAGCTGAAGACTCCTGAAGAACGGTCGGTCACTTCTTTTAGCTGCTTTATGCCCGTGCTCCACCTTTTATATGGTTTTAGATCACATTTTCAGATGAGTCTCAGACCACCAGACCCACCTGAAAAGAGGTTGTGTGTAAATATCCTGAGGTTGCGACCCTGCAATCAATGTCTGGCTCATTAAGGAGCCTTGATGCATGGGGAGGAATATCTGTCACACCAGACTCCTCTGCAGACAAATGTTGGGGGATACTTGCTGTGACGATACAATTTAAAATCTTTATTACCAGATTAGAGTTGTTAATCCAAGAGAAATACCTTATTCTGTTTTATTAGGGATTGCTGGTTGTGTTTTATTAATGTTCTGCTTGCTCGTCAGTTTATGTACACTAATGTAACTTGTAAAGTGTCCAGCATTCCACTAATCTCATAAGCCTCCAACCATTGTTCAAAAATCATTTAGGCCCTTTGTGTAAGTGTTGAAAGAAGATCCGACCGCGCCTTCACCACAGGGAGTCTCACATGTAGACCCAGGTGATGCGGTCAACCTGAGAAAGATACCTCCACTAGTGAACACTGAGCTTTCATGGGGAAGGGGGGTTGAGAGCAGTTCTGCCATTTAGGGGGCTGAGCCCAGAGAAACAGAAGGGACTTGTGTTTTTGTAGCAGTCAGAATCAGAAAGACTTCACAAGGACAATGAGAGAGATCCTTCAGGAAAGTAGATGGATAGCATGCCATCCAAAGAAACACAGATTTGCATTCTATATGATTCTAACCTAAGGATATCGGCCCTGACTGGAAAGATTCGGAGCTGCTCCATTGATCATCAGAGACACCATGGATACATTTTGGGGAGACCAGGGTGGGACGAGGAAGTCACCTGGTCCCATGGATATGTTTGGGGGTGCCAGGTGGGACCCTCCAGTCGCCTGCAACCCATGGAGACATTCGGGGAAGCCAGATTAGGACCAGCCGGTCATCTGGCCCATGGAAACTCTCGGAGAGGCCAGGATGGGACCCTCGGGTCTTCTGTCCTTGTACCTCGATGGACTGTCAGCTTCCTAAGCTTGCCGCTACCTTCTCTCTGTGGGGCCTGCCAGAAGTGGGGGGCCACTGGTTGAGGTAGTCGGCCCTGGAAGTCCCAAAGTCGCAGCTGTTCTATCCCAGGCAGGCGGAGAAGGAAGGGTGAGACTGTGTAATGTTCTACCATCCCGGGTATTTGCTAGGACTGTTCTACCTGTTTATTGTCCGCTTTGTGGTTCAGTAAAGTATTGCCGCGCTGTTTTACCCTCACCCTGTGTTGTCTGAGTAGCGTTATGCCCACGGGAGACCCCGGGTCTTCACACTTGCCGCTGCCGCGTCGGCATAGAGCGTGGTGGTAAAGTGCCCAGCATTATAGGGGCCGGGGACAGATCAGCCCTGTATACTGCCTTCCTGCAAAGCTTCATGGGAATAAAGTGCGGTATGTAAACTAACTCTCCGCTGTAGGAAGGAAACTCTGTCTCTGGTGCCCCTTATTAGAGGCAGCAGCCATATAGTCACTGTCGGACCCTTTACCAGACCCCACCACCTGACCAGGGATAATGGCCAGTGCCTCACAGTTGTTTTGGGGTGCGGGCTGCTTCTTGTACTTCCGTGCCTCTTCTTGTACTTCCGTGCCTCCTCAGTGTCGTCATATGAAGTACGATTTAATCAAATACTTGGACGAACCATTTGGACCAGCTGCCATGAAAAGTGGAATCCCAGCAGCCCTAATTGTTAGCGTGTGTCCCTGGAGAAAGCGGCTTTGGTTTAGTGTCCTCCTTTCCTCTGGATACATGGCTCCGTACAGGGAACCGGCAGTAGTAATGCCGGATAGGTTTGCATTATGAAGCCCCTTCTCCTTTACGTCCCCCGTCATGGCCCCAGTAGCCGCAGCGGTGGTCTCTATAGCTGGTGTCCCCTGGCAATGATCCTAATCTCTTGTATCAGGATGGAGCCGTTCCCGGTGATATTCATGGTTACGATGTAGCAGATGAAGGATTGTCTCAGATCTCCGCACATTTACGGGGGGGGTCTCAGGAGGAGGTCAACACAACAATGTCCGCTGTAGGGAGAAGCCAACATTATATTTATTCCTGTCGCAATCGTGAAACTCTAAATATTAATGAAAATACATAGAAACCGGCTCCTAATTCCGGTAACACCGGCCGCAGAAACGATTATTCAGCCAAATATCACAGAAAAGAATAGAAGGCAAAATATATGAACGCTTTATTACCCCCTAAATTAGTCCGGCGTTCAATTATCCCATTACTCAGCTTTAATAGATCCCATTAAAAGCTAATTCATAATTCAACATTCCACTAATATCTAATACATGAAAAATAATAAAAGCGGCGACATTTCATCCACATTCTGCAGAAACGTCTCCGCGTCGGGAGGAGAGGAGCGGACGGCGCTGCCGGGATATATGGGGGATCTTCAGGACCGTAATGATCGCACCTCCTATTACACTCCGGAGATTTATTATTAGCCGCTCCTGAGTGATGCCCTGTTTATTAGGAATAAGTAGACGAGTGATGGCGAATCTGACCCCGTTAATGAAGCGTAATCGCGGCGTTTACCCTCTGCCCTTAAATATCCCTTTTATGATTCCTCCTACACTTAGCGGAGTCCAGACCTGTTGCTCAGTCACATTGTGTCCTTGGATCTCTCTGTTTATTGCGGTGGGATTAGGGGGTCTCAGCGGTTAGCGTTGCCAGTTTGCACTTTCCTAGCCCTGGGTCTGTTTGCAATGAGTTCATATATTTTCCCTGTGTTTGCATGGATGTAGTCAGGGGATGGAGCATATATCTTATAGAAAGCTATTTCCTACTAAATTAACCCCAGAGTGAATTTCACTGTTGGAGAAAAATAATAAGAAGTGCACCATGCGTAGACTCCGGGGTCCAGGCCTGCGTGGGGGTCTCAGATTGGTCTCTTGCCCCATTTCCTATAGTCACTACAAGTTATTGGGGATCCTGTGCAGAGTTTCCCAAGGAATGGCAAGTATGGAGCCCTGTACTTCCAAGGAGAGGTGTCAGGTAGGGGTGTTATCAGGACACCCCAAGAGCTGATCCCTGAGCCCTTGGTCCCCAGTCGCCTTCAGTCCTATAAGAGTAATCTCCATGGATGGTGGCAGACGGGAGGAGCTGGAGCAGATGTGGGCACTGTTACTTTCCCCTTAATTTAGTAATATATTACCATTATAACAATATAATGTTAATATGTTAGCAAAACTCTAGAGATAATGCAATGGCCATCACAACCACTGGGTGGCCACATATAGCACAGACGTCTCCCGACAGAGTATCACGTCATCATGTTCTCTTTTTGAGCTGCTCATCTGGCACCAGTCATCTCAGGATAATAATGGCCAAAAGAGTCGGAAAAGAAGGACATGGCTGAAGGTGGTCTTCTTCTGATGTTGCTAAACTGGAGCCCCCTCAAATCCAAGACCAATGCACACCCCTATCTAAGCCTTATTTCTATTTAATACTTTTACTATTTAGAAAAGCGTTACGTAAATGCAGTTATTTCTCATTACCGGGAGCCTTGACCATGCACGGTGTAAGGGGTCTGCTGCCGATGGCGGCCTTTTCGGACCCTCCTCATAATAACAGCTCTCTGCAGATGGACAATTCTACATTTCAGCTAATGTGGAGTCGTTTTATAGGTTTTTCCTTCTGAATAAATAGAATAATCTGTGGATTTTGCGTTCTGCGCCATAGAGGCGCTCTCTGTGCCAGCAGTTATCATGGAGGGCTGTCACTTGTAATATTCTCATTTCTGATCATATCCAGGTGTCAGAGTTTATCAGATCCATGGCGGCTACTCTACAGCTGCCAGTGATGCCGCCCGTCCCGCTCAGAGGTGGAGGGCAGGAGACCTTGTGATTTGCCAATGTAAAGCGCGTGCCTGTCTCAGGGAAGGACATTTGACTCTGTCATGGCGCAGCCTGGACGGCGGTCCTCGGAGAGCGTCCCGCCGCTTTCCTGGTGTTGAAGTGTAATTAGCATTTCTCACATGCAGATCGCGCCGCAGATTGGAAACGCATTATCACATTTCCAGAGTGTAAATAACATTTCAGAAAATAGTTACTGTCCTCCTCCCCGAAGGCTCCTCTATGAAAGGTATTAGCTGCAAAGTCTTCAGCCTTTTGATTGGAAATCTTAAAAAAAAAAAAATTCCATTCCAAGTGTAATGTTCAGGCCAAAGGCAAAAAAAACCAAACAGACTTAAGGGTTGTCAGCCGCGACGAAAGCCATCGAAAATGCGTTTTGTCTTCTGACTTTAAATATAGACTGAAATCTCCAAATAGCAGAAAGATTTACAAGTAACGTCTGCTCCTTACTGGAGATGTCAAAATACTGACCAGCATCGCCACCAGAATCAGACAAGTGTGAACAGGCGCAAGTCAGCATAATTATTCAATATTCCCTCCTCGTGACTGAGCACACCTCTCATTAGCCTAAGGCGTTGTTCTTGCTCCTTACCGGACTCTGCATGGAAGCCACCATGACTGCCGTACAGAAATGGGAGCCTGGAGCCTATAAATTGTGGGTTCAGCTCCGTGCATGATCAGCAACAATGTCTGACACTTATTGGAATCACTTTTCTGTAAGTGCGGAAGTTTGATACTTACAGAAAAATTCACCTCCATTGCTGTATGGATTCATAGAAGTGAGAAGTATTCAGGATAGCGATCGATTGGTGGAGCAGCAGAGTCATCAGAGCCAAAGTCAGCGCCAGTAATAGGAAGGTCACGTTCCCCACTCCACCAGCACCTCGCAAAGCCACCGAGTGCACGACAACGTCTCCAACATCTGGTAATAGGAAGGTGACGTTCCCGCTCCACCAGCACCTCGCAAAGCCACCGAGTGCACGACAACGTCTCCAACATCTGGTAATCGGAAGGTGACGTTCCCTACTCCACCAGCATCTCGCAAAGCGACCGAGTGCACGACAACGCCTCCAACATCTGGTAATAGGAAGGTGACGTTCCCCGCTCCACCAGCACCTCTCAAAGCTATCGAGTGCACGACAACACCTCTAACATCTGGTAATAGGAAGGTGACGTTCCCGCTCCAGAGCACCTCGGAAAGCCACAGTGTGCACGACAACGCCTCCAACATCTGGTAATAGGAAGGTCACGTACCCTGCTTCACCAGCACCTCGCAAAGCCACAGAGTGCACGACAACACCTCCAACATCTGGTAATAGGAAGGTGACGTTCCCGCTCCAGAGCATCTCGCAAAGCCACCGAGTGCATGACAACATCTCCAACATCTGGTAATAGGAAGGTCACGTTCCTGCTCCACCAGCACCTCGCAAAGCCACCGAGTGCACGACAACGCCTCCAACATCTGGTAATAGGAAGGTGACGTTCCCTACTCCACCAGCATCTCGCAAAGCCACCGAGTGCACGACAACGTCTCCAACATCTGGTAATAGGAAGGTCACGTTCCCTACTCCACCAGCATCTCGCAAAGCCACCGAGTGCACGACAACGTCTCCAACATCTGGTAATAGGAAGGTCACGTTCCCGGCTCCACCAGCACCTCGCAAAGCTACCGAGTGCACGACAACGTCTCCAACATCAGGTAATAGGAAGGTGACGTTCCCGCTCCAGAGCACCTCGGAAAGCCACAGAGTGCACGACAACGCCTCCAACATCTGGTAATAGGAAGGTCACGTACCCTGCTTCACCAGCACCTCGCAAAGCCACCGAGTGCGCGACAACGTCTCCAACATCTGGTAATAGGAAGGTGACGTTCCCGCTCCACCAGCACCTCGCAAAGCCACTGAGTGCATGACAACGTCTCCAACATCTGGTAATAGAAAGGTCACGTTCCGCGCTCCACCAGCACCTCGCAAAGCCACCGAGTGCACGACAACGTTTCCAACATCTGGTAATAGGAAGGTCACGTTCCCGTTCCACCAGCACCTCGCAAAGCCACCGAGTGCACGACAACGTCTCCAACATCTGGTAATAGGAAGGTCACGTTCCCGTTCCACCAGCACCTCTCAAAGCCACCGAGTACACGACAGTCTCCAACATCTGGTGATAGGAAGGTCATGTTTCCGTTCCACCAGCACCTCGCAAAGCCACCGAGTGCACGACAACACCTCCAACATCTGGTAATAGGAAGGTGACGTTCCCTACTCCACCAGCAATTGGCAAAGCCACCGAGTGCACGACAACGTCTCCAACATCTGGTAATAGGAAGGTGACGTTCCCGCTCCACGAGCACCTCACAAAGCCACCGAGTGCATGACAACGTCTCCAACATCTGGTAATAGGAAGGTCACGTTCCCGCTCCACCAGCACCTAGCAAAGCGACTGAGTGCACAACAACGTCTCCAACATCTGGTAATAGGAAGGTGACGTTCCCCGCTCCAGAGCACCTCGCAAAGCCACAGAGTGCACGACAACACCTCCAACATCTGGTAATAGGAAGGTGACGTTCCCTGCTCCACCAGCACCTCGCAAAGCCACCGAGTGCACGACAACACCTCCAACATCTGGTAATAGGAAGGTGACGTTCCCGCTCCACCAGCACCTCGCAAAGCCACCGAGTGCACGACAACGTCTCCAACATCTGGTAATAGGAAGGTGACGTTCCCGCTCTGGAAACACGGGGTTCACCATTCACAATTGATGGACCCCGCCACCTCCTCCGTCCTTCACTATGGCCGCCGCACTGATCACTGAGCATGCGCAGAACTTTTTACCATGGAAATCAATAAGTGATGTCGCAGTTCCCCCCTCTCTGCGGCATGTCCTCCGCACTGACCCCCGGGCATGCCTGGCAAGTTCTCCTATACCAGGCTATGATCTGGATCTTGTCTATAGTCCATATGGCTGCAGCAGCTCAGGCGACATGGCCGCAACCACAATCATTCGCAGAAAGTGTGAGAAATCTGAAATCAAAATCAAATTAGAAAATTGAAATTGTGTCACCATTTTATAGGTGACTCCTGGGATACTATAAGCAAGAGGGTGAGCCTAGAGGAAGCCAGGGGTCAGCACTAGAAGAACAGCAGGTACCAAGCGAGCAATGCAAAAGTGCAGAGAGTAGCCCCGTCCAAAGTCTGCACAGAG
This sequence comes from Phyllobates terribilis, assembly GCF_046119375.1. Classification (NCBI taxonomy): domain Eukaryota; kingdom Metazoa; phylum Chordata; class Amphibia; order Anura; family Dendrobatidae; genus Phyllobates; species Phyllobates terribilis. Next base: position 462,321,419 of record NW_027362767.1, on the reverse strand, counting down.
GAAAAAGCATCTGGATATCAGGCGTCAGCACGAGCCACGGCCAACACTGGCTATACGTCACCGTCATCTAACCCTCCCAGTAGATGTCATTTACTATTTATTTTCCTCGTTTATATGGCGCCATCATTCTGCAGCGCTGTACAGACATTTACCATCTATATCTCCTATCAGTATGTCTATGGAGTGTGGGAAGAAACCGGCGGACCCGGAGGAAACCCACGTCCTAATGCAACAGGACCATCACCCCCGGTTATATCAGCGTGGGGTTCACAGGCAGCGGCACTTGTGCACTGAGTCCACTACATGTGCCGTACATTCTGCACCCACATTCATCTGCCAGCTCTGTGCTCCCATCACATCTATCGCGCTGTCCGCTACATGTACCGCGTGCTCCTGTTACATGTACCGCGTGCTCCTGTTACATGTACCGCGTGCTCCTGTTACATGTACCGCGTGCTCCCATCACATCTATCGCGCTGTCTGCTACATGTACCGCGTGCTCCCGTTACATGTACCGCGTGCTCCCGTTACATGTACCGCGTGCTCCCATCACATCTATCGCGCTGTCTGCTACATGTACCGCGTGCTCCCGTTACATGTGCCGCGTGCTCCCGTTACATGTGCCGCGTGCTCCCGTTACATGTGCCGCGTGCTCCCGTTACATGTGCCGCGTGCTCCTGTTTCACACGGAAGTAGGACACACTACAGAGCAGCTGATCAATACAAGGATATCAGAACTGTATCTGCCGATCGATGGCGGATTTTGCTTTCTTGCCTGTTGTATTGTTTCAGTTTTTGATCACATGACCTGATTTTTTACTGTTCCGCGCCCCCTGTTCTGCAGCCCCTGTTCTGCGGCCCCCTGTTCCGCGGCCCCTGTTCTGCGGCCCCTGTTCCGCGGCCCCTGTTCTGCGCCCCCTGTTCCGCGCCCCCTGTTCCGCGCCCCCTGTTCCGCGCTCTCTGTTCCGCGCCCCCTGTTCCGTGGCCCCCCTGTTCCGTGGCCCCCCTGTTCTGTGGCCCCCCTGTTCCGCGGCCCCCCTGTTCCGCGCCCCCTGTTCCGCGCCCCCTGTTCCGCGCCCCCTGTTCCGCGCCTCCTGTTCCGCGGCCCCCCTGTTCTGCGGCCCCTGTTCTGTCTTCTCGGAGGATACAATTACTTTGTAATGTGATTCTCCCGCAGACGATTCGCTCCGTGTCTCTATTCTCCTGGTGCAGCGGCTCAATAATTCAATACATAACTAGTTTTAATTGTGCTTGAATGAATCGTTCCAGCGCTTCCTATAATGACACCTTTATAAAACATTGCCCAATACCAGCAGAGTGCCCGCCGCTCAGCAGAGTGCCCGCCGCTCAGCAGAGTGCCCGCCGCTCAGCAGAGTGCCCGCCGCTCAGCAGAGTGCCGCCGCTCCAGCGCTATCACCGGCGTGTCGCACCGAATCAATGTTTTCTCTATGTTTAATGATTTTACCAATTTATAAGATTTCATTGTGATATTCTGTAAGCTTTTCATGAGCAGCTGGTGAACTCAACCCTGTGGATAGTAATATGGAGCTGCTATAACCTGGGCATCTCCTGTATATAATTATATATGTACAGCCGGTATAACCTGGGCATCTCCTGTATATAATTATATATGTACAGCTGGTATAACCTGGGCATCTCCTGTATATAATTATATATGTACAGCTGCTATAACCTGGGCATCTCCTGTATATAATTATATATGTACAGCCGGTATAACCTGGGCATCTCCTGTATATAATTATATATGTACAGCTGGTATAACCTGGGCATCTCCTGTATATAATTATATATGTACAGCTGGTATAACCTGGGAATCTCCTGTATATAATTATATATGTACAGCCGGTATAACCTGGGCATCTCCTGTATATAATTATATATGTACAGCTGGTATAACCTGGGCATCTCCTGTATATAATTATATATGTACAGCCGGTATAACCTGGGTATCTCCTGTATATAATTATATATGTACAGCTGGTATAACCTGGGCATCTCCTGTATATAATTATATATGTACAGCTGATATAACCTGGGTATCTTCTGTATATAATTATACATGTTCAGCCCGGGTGACGTGTATCTGTAGGTATATCTGTACACCATGCTTGTGTACTCGCGGTGACTCCGGTGGAGCTGGATTTTGTCTCTTTGACCAGCGCAGAGTAAATTGCTTGTCATGTTGAAGTGACGCTGCCAGTTAACCTGGATGGCCGTGCAGCTCGGCTGTCAGATCTAATGATAAACATTATCGTCTGAGCTGCTACTAATTGCATCATGTTTAATAATCACCCTGACACCTAAAATATGATGGTACTGAGCTCGCTAATCAGCGCGGGTCACAGCTAATGAACTCCTCAGCTCAGGAAATGATAGGCGGCTGCTCACTGCACCGGCCGCACACCTCAAACCTAGGTTTAGGGTTATGTTTCTGTTTCTTTTCCCTTTTATACATTGATATTTTTCAAAACCTTTTTTTACATTAATCTTCTATCAGGCCTGAAAGATTTAGCCTCTTTTAACCTTAGGGGAGTTTTGTTCGGTTGCTCACTGTCTCCCTCTATTGGGTAATGTAATATATTTAAGTGATGAAGAGCCCGAGAGAGGGGACGCAGAGCCCGAGAGAGGGGACGCAGAGCCCGAGAGAGGGGACGCAGAGCCCGAGAGAGGGGACGCAGAGCCCGAGAGAGGGGACGCAGAGCCCGAGAGAGGGGACGCAGAGCCCGAGAGAGGGGACGCAGAGCCCGAGAGAGGGGACGCAGAGCCCGAGAGAGGGGACGCAGAGCCCGAGAGAGGGGACGCAGAGCCCGAGAGAGGGGACGCAGAGCCCGAGAGAGGGGACGCAGAGTGTGACTTGCAGAAGTAGTGCAGACGCAGAGTGTGACTTGCAGAAGTAGTGCAGTTGCAGAGTGTGACTTGCAGAAGTAGTGCAGTTGCAGAGTGTGACTTGCAGAAGTAGTGCAGTTGCAGAGTGTGACTTGCAGAAGTAGTGCAGTTGCAGAGTGTGACTTGCAGAAGTAGTGCAGTTGCAGAGTGTGACTTGCAGAAGTAGTGCAGTTGCAGAGTGTGACTTGCAGAAGTAGTGCAGTTGCAGAGTGTGACTTGCAGAAGTAGTGCAGTTGCAGAGTGTGACTTGCAGAAGTAGTGCAGTTGCAGAGTGTGACTTGCAGAAGTAGTGCAGTTGCAGAGTGTGACTTGCAGAAGTAGTGCAGTTGCAGAGTGTGACTTGCAGAAGTAGTGCAGTTGCAGAGTGTGACTTGCAGAAGTAGTGCAGTTGCAGAGTGTGACTTGCAGAAGTAGTGCAGTTGCAGAGTGTGACTTGCAGAAGTAGTGCAGTTGCAGAGTGTGACTTGCAGAAGTAGTGCAGTTGCAGAGTGTGACTTGCAGAAGTAGTGCAGTTGCAGAGTGTGACATGCAGAAGTAGTGCAGTTGCAGAGTGTGACATGCAGAAGTAGTGCAGTTGCAGAGTGTGACATGCAGAAGTAGTGCAGTTGCAGAGTGTGACATGCAGAAGTAGTGCTGTTGCTTTAAAAGCATTCAGCAGCTATTAGACTTAACACAAGCACAGGAGACAGGAAGTGTTGTGCTCCAGAAGCATCCAGCAAATTGACAGGTTATCACAGTCACAGGTCAAGGGGAGTGTTTTAGCAGAGCCCCAGGGGGATTGTAGGGAACTTGTTTACTGTCTGGCCAAAGAGAAAGGTGGTGTGTTATCTGGATCTCATAGAAGGCAACGGAACAGAATTCAGGTCAGGAGGGAAGCTAAACTAAGGTTACTTAGACTCCCTGAGCTAACAGTGTGGAGTATTATTGGCCAGGAAGATGAGGACTGGAAGGAATCGTGTCACAGGGATCATCTCCTTCATCAAACCCTCCCCCCTCCATCTCCATGCAGGATAAAGAATGATGTGTGCTATTGAGTCCTTGTGAAGGAAAAGCCTGTTGTTCTGTATGCATTAAAATTCTGCTGTACTGTGCGGGACGAACAGCACAAGAGAGGGGACGTAGAGCCCGAGAGAGGAGGCGAAGAGCCCGAGAGCGGGGAAGTAGAGCCCAAGAGCGGGGAAGTAGAGCCCAAGAGAGGGGAAGTAGAGCCCAAGAGAGGGGAAGTAGAGCCCGAGAGAGGAGACGAAGAGCCCGAGAGAGGAGACGAAGAGCCCGAGAGAGGAGACGAAGAGCCCGAGAGAGGAGAAGTAGAGCCCGAGAGAGGGGAAGTAGAGCCCGAGAGAGGAGACGAAGAGCCCGAGAGAGGAGACGAAGAGCCCGAGAGAGGAGACGAAGAGCCCGAGAGAGGAGACGAAGAGCCCGAGAGAGGAGACGAAGAGCCCGAGAGAGGAGACGAAGAGCCCGAGAGAGGAGACGAAGAGCCCGAGAGAGGGGAAGTAGAGCCCGAGAGAGGGGAAGTAGAGCCCGAGCGAGGAGACGAAGAGCCCGAGCGAGGAGACGAAGAGCCCGAGCGAGGAGACGAAGAGCCCGAGCGAGGAGACGAAGAGCCCGAGCGAGGAGACGAAGAGCCCGAGCGAGGAGACGAAGAGCCCGAGCGAGGAGACGAAGAGCCCGAGCGAGGAGACGTAGAGCCCGAGCGAGGAGACGTAGAGCCCGAGCGAGGAGACGTAGAGCCCGAGCGAGGAGACGTAGAGCCCGAGAGAGGGGACGTAGGGACCCAAGAGAGGGGATGAAGAGCGCAAGAGAGGGGATGCAGAGCCCTGGATGTTGCCTTCTGGCCACCCCCGTAAGATATATATATATATATACCTGCACATACACAGATTGCAGACCAACCAAAACTAATTTTATTTCCAATTACAATTTCGTTCAGTGATGACTAATATCCCACTAGTATCCCAAATCTCCACTGGGACTATGTAGGAGCATTGAAGGGATGTCCAATATTTGCCTGCTATGTCCTGGCCCTACAGGAAAGTCCTGTTCATCATCGGAGGAATTATTGCATTTTCTTGTCAGCAGATTTTTGCTATGCAATCTGAGAGTTAGCACAGTGTAGGAGCAGAGACCCTGATTCCAGTGAAGTATCACTTACAGCTTTTGCTGTTTCAATACAACCCGTGTTTTATCAGCAGGAGATTATCGCCGCAGGACTAGCTGCCTCGTGCCTCCTGGTCCATCCACACCCGAAGCAGTGATTAGCAGCTCTGTCACTTTACAATGTACACATAAAGCTGTGGTGTGGGCAGGTTATAATTCTAGATTCGATCACAACTGCTACACTCGGGAAACTAAGTGACACATTGCCGGAATCAGGGTCTCTGTCCCTACAGATTACATAGCAAAATCCTGCTGACAGATTCCCTTTAAGGATTGATCTGAGGTTGCATCTATGTTCATTTCCATGGACTTTTCTACTTCTCCCTTTGTGACTGTAATAACTTTCATAAGTGTCAAAGGGGGACAGGTAAATATATGACCCCATATAAAGTAGCTCAGAAGAATAGAAGCATAGTCAGGTGGGGGCTGCCATTGTTGTTTGTTAGAGATGAGCAAATTATTTTGTGGTAAATCAAATTTGCCTCAAATTTCACACAAAAAAAAAATCAGATTTAATATTCGATCTGTGAAAATTTCAGTAACATGGCAGCCATCCGGCCACCATTTGAGTGGGGTAAAAAAAAAAAGGGTTAAACAAGACAATACTGACCCTGCCGTCGCCCCTCGGCTTCTGCACTGGGCCATCTTCAGTGTTTTCCAGCGCCCGGCCTCTCTGGGGTCTCTGACATTGAATGGCTGCGGCATCGTGATGCCTCGGCCAGGACTCTCTGCAGATGGCCCAGTGAACCCCGCACCTATGACTGCACTGGGACAGGTGAGGACCGACTCAATAGCACTTCTTTTTTTTACCCGTTTCTTATGCTCTGGGGTCTGGAGCGACATCATACTGCAATCATGGATATTCGATGCAAACTTCAGTACCGAATTTCTGCCGATTCGCCCATCACGAATGTTCACTCTATACTTACCCCTTGGAACCGCAGTGAATGAACAGATACAATGTATCCTTTGCCGGTGTCTGGTAACACCAGATCACCTCCTTCATCACTCATGGAGTAAAGTTGTGTTCTACAAACTGTATTTATGGAGACGAGCCCCCTCAATATGGCGACAATTGAGCCAAAACCCTCAGCAGCACCCCAAACCTGCCCTGTCACTGGCTTCTACGCATTGCTGGTAGTTTGTACAAGAGCCGTACCTTTAATACCAGCGTTTTGGGCGATGACTTTGGCCTAAACGTTGACCTGCTGCCCCCCGCGCACCACGAAGCTTGTTCCCATCGAAGGTGAAGTGACTCGAGATGATTTCATTTGCAGTAATGCTCTATTTTTACCGTCTCTCCATCACATGGCCGAGATTACAAGATTAATCATTAGTATTAATAGAACGGGCGCCTCCCGCTGTCTATAATGGCCCAGTAATTGCCATGAGACTTCTGTGACTTCAGAAAAGAGGAAGATTGAAGTCCAAGAAAAGTACTTAATGAAACATCAGCGGAGTTCTGCAATGCAATTATGGCTTTAATTATGGCCGGCGGATGATTATTGTAGATCAGATCTGCCACAAGTCAAAGCGCTACAGATTTGTTTTCCTCTTATTGTGTGTGTGTGTGTGTGTATATATGTATATATGTGTGTGTATATAATATATAATATATATATATATTGTATATGTATGCGTCTATTCCAACAATTAGTCCCTTTTATGTTTGTCGTTCTCGCCCAACACTACTTTTATGCATGCTGTACCACCACTACTACTGCAGTTCAGACTTCGTCTCAATTCCTACCTCCCACCTTGCATTTTATTAGTTTATGATCTGCTTTCTATCCCATGATGCATCAGCACAGCGTCACATGACCAGAAAGACGCAGTACCATCCGTGTCTGCTCGGGGGACAGTAATCATTCTCCGTACTACTGTCTCCTGAATCGGCTTCTAGATTGTAAGTGCACAGTCTGTACAGTCTCCTGTCATTTTCTCCATTATACCTTTGTGGTAGGAGCTGCACAGTCATCATCAGTAACTGTGAAAGAAGTTTCTGGAATCTATGGATGTTTAATTCGATAGTTTTAATATCACAATACAGTATATGGGACTTAGTATTGTGATTTTCATACTATTGAAGCAAAATGTAGAATACTGAACAGTGCATAAAATATATAGATACATAAAAAGAATTTTCATTGAAAGATGAGTGTTGTACATTTGCTTGGATTAGATTAAAGTGACCATTCTTATATAAATTATTATTATTAGATAGATACAATATACTGTGCACTTATCACACAGAGGTGACATTTGTGTCCCTGGGGTGACTGCTACCTCTGCACCCCCTATAGCTCAGTCACTATACAGATACAGCAGATATGTAGACATGGTTGATACAGGAGCCCTGGCAGCTTTCAGCCTGATGATTTGTATCCAGTGACATCAATGTGGAGTTCTTCTTGGATTGGGAATCTTGTGTTTTATAGAATAGTTGGCGGTGGCGGTGGCGGTGGCACGTGTGACATCATCTCTTTCATCATCTGGAGGTTCAGCCGCTTTAATCTCCTTAAACATAAGAACGGAGTCTCAGCAGGACGCCTGTAGTCACGGATTAATAAGGAATCCAGCCGCACGCACATCACACAATTACTTAAACATATTTTCCTGCATTTTATCCAAAAGAGGTTTTTACAGAATTTATTTGATTTCATGATTTTTTTTTTTCCTGATGATTAATTATTTGACAGCGGGGGGTGGCGAGAAAGGAGGGGGAGAGGAGAGATTAGTCCATAGTAACTTCTTACTAAAACGTGATGTCTGCACCGTGCACGGACGCTTGTGCGGGTTCCTACAGCCGCGCACGTTACTCTGCTCCACCAATTGCTTTGTTTTGTATCACAAACTGATAACTGATAATACAGGAGCGAGTAACGCAGACGTCATCAGCCCGAGTCCTATTCATGGGAAAGGAGAAATGGCGTCTGTAGTGCAAACGTCACTGACACGTATTACACCGGTTGTAGAAAGCATATTGCTCATAGTTTGTTTTCTGCTGGTAAATTGCAACAAAAATCCTGACTTTCTCCATGTTTCTTACCAAAATCCTCATCATTTAAATATTTTTTTATTTAAATCATGTTAGAAGAAGCATTATGACAATGTTTGTAATTGATGCCAAAGCATGCATTTTGACCACTTTCTTACTGCAGGTTTTTTTGTAAGTTTTTTTTTGCAGCAGAAATGTGACAATAACGCACCGTACTGCTCCACCACATACAGTCATGGCCAAAAGTGTTGGCACCCTTAAAATTGTTCCAGAAAATGAAGTATTTCTCCCAGAAAATTATTCCACACATTTTGTTACACACACGGTTTTTTTGTACTTTATCTGTAATGAAACACAAAAAAAAACAGAGAAAAAGGCAAATTGGACATAATTTCACGCAAAGCCCCAGAAATGGTCCGGACAGAATTGTTTCCCCTCCTTAATATTTAGTTGCGCCCTTTGGAATAAATAACTGCAGTCAGTCGCTTCCTGTAACCATCAGCTTCTTCCTCCTCAGCCAGGATCCTGGACTCTTCTTACAATCGTCTCCAGGTCTCATATGTGAAGACGTCTTCTCCCAATAGCAATTGTAAGATCTCTCCACAGGGGATCAATGGGGTTTAGATCCGGACTCATTGCTGCCACTTCAGAACTGCCCAGCACTTTGTTTCCATCCATTTCTGGGGGCTTCTTGAAGTATGTTTGGGGACATTGTCCTACTGGAAGACCCATGATCTAGGATGCACACCTAGCTTTCTGACACTAGGCACTACATTACCACCCAAAATCCTTTGGTAATCTTCAGATTTCATGATGCCTTGCACACAGTCAAGACACCCAGTGCCAGACGCAGCAAAACAGCCCCAAAACAACTGTGAGCCTCCACCATATTTGACTGTCGGTACTGTGTTCTTTTCTTTGTATGCCTAATTCCGTTTTCGGTAAACAGTAGGATGATGTGCTTTACCACCAAGCTCTATGTTGGTCTCATCTGTCCACAAGACACTTTACCAGAAGGATTTTGGCTTACTCATGTACATTTTCACAAACTGAAGGTTAGCTTTTTTACGTCTGTGTCAGCAGTGAGGTCCTCCTGGGACTCCTGCCGTAGCGTTTAATTTCATTCACATGTGGACGGATAGTTCACACTGACACTGATTCACGTTGAACCTGCAGGACAGCTCTAATTTCTTTGGATCTTGATTGGGGCTTATCCACCATCTGGACTATCCTGCGTTGCAATCTTTCATCAATTTTTCTCTGCCGTCCACATCCTGGGAGATTAGCTACAGTGCCATGGGTTGTAAACTTCTGGATTATGTTGTTCTCCATGGACAAAGGAACATCAAGATCTCTGGAGATGGACTTGTAACCTTCAGATTGTTGATATTGTTCAACAATTTTGGTTCTCAAGTCCTCAGACAGTTCTCTTCTCCTCTTTCTGTTCTCCATGCCTAGTGTGGCTCACACAGACACACAATGCAAAGATTGAGACAACTTCTCCCCTTTTTATCTGGTTTCAGGTGTGATTTTCATATTGCCCACACCTGTTACTTGTCACAGGTGAGAGTGAACGAGCATCACACGCTGGAAACAAAGTTGTTTACTCACAATTGGAAAGGTGCCAACAATTCTGATGGTCCCATTTTTGGGGTTTTGTGTGAATTTATGTCCAATTTGCCTTTTTTTCTTTTGATTTTTTTTGTTGTTCCAATACACACAAAGGTAATAAACGTGTTTAACAAATGTTTAACAAAACAGGTGTAATTGTGATAATGTTCTGGGAGAAATACTTCATTTTTTTGCAACAATTTCAAGGGTGCCATGACTGTATAATTACAATTGCTTAAAAAATTTAAGCTGAAAAAAGGCATAAAAAAAAGCTGCATCAAAACTTCATAGAAAAGTGAGTTGTTACAAAACTGCACGAAAAATCATTTCTTTTAGAATCAGTTTTGAGATGTGAAAAAAATAACTCTGTGCGAACATATCCTCTGCTCTAAATGCATTTTTTTATACACAGCCCACTTTTTTCAGGAATTTGAAGTTTTAAAAGTTCATGGCATTAAAATGTAAAAAAATACATTATTTTTTTCCCAATTTAATGTTTTCTATCAATTTTCCTTTGGTTTATTTACTAGACGAAACACAAGTGAAAAAAGGACAAAACAAAATCAAAAATCAAAACAATGAAACACAATAAAAAAATCCCAAAACTATTAAGAATGGACAAAGAACATTAGACTAAAGCCAGGACCACCTTGAATATAGCTGCTAGGAGGAGCACTTAGCAGCTAGGAGGAGCACATAGCAGCTAGAAGGAGCACGTAGCAGCTAGGAGGAGCACGTAGCAGCTAGGAGGAGCACGTAGCAGCTAGGAGGAGCACGTAGCAGCTAGGAGGAGCACGTAGCAGCTAGGAGGAGCACGTAGCAGCTAGGAGGAGCACCTTGAATGTAGCAGCTAGGAGGAGCACGTAGCAGCCAGGACCACCTTGAATATAGCTGGTAGGAGGAGCACTTAGCAGCTAGAAGGAGCACTTAGCAGCTAGGAGGAGCACGTAGCAGCTAGAAGGAGCACTTAGCAGCTAGGAGGAGCACGTAGCAGCTATGACCACCTTGAATGTAGCAGCTAGGAGGAGCACATAGCAGCTAGGAGGAGCACATAGCAGCTAGGAGGAGCACATAGCAGCTAGGAGGAGCAAGTAGCAGCTAGGAGGAGCAAGTAGCAGCTAGGAGGAGCACGTAGCAGCTAGGAGGAGCACGTAGCAGCTAGGAGGAGCACGTAGCAGCTAGGAGGAGCACGTTGCAGCTAGGAGGAGCACGTAGCAAGTAGGAGGAGCACGTGGCAGCTAGGAGGAGCAAGTAGCAGCTAGGAGGAGTACATAGCAGCAAGTAGCAGCTAGGAGGAGCACATAGCAGCTAGGAGGAGCACATAGCAGCTATGACCAACTTGAATGTAGCAACTAGGAAGAGCACGTAGCAGCTAGGAGGAGTACATAGCAGCTAGGACCACCCTGAATGTAGCAGCTAGTAGGAGCATGTAGCTGCTAGGAGGAGCATGTAGCTGCTAGGAGGAGCATGTAGCTGCTAGGAGGAGCACGTAGCAGCTAGGAGGAGCACGTAGCCGCTAGGACCACCCTGAATGTAGCAGCTAGGAGGAGCACGTAGCAGCTAGGACGAGCACGTAGCAGCTAGGACCACCCTGAATGTAGCAGCTAGGAGGAGCACGTAGCAGCTAGGAGGAGCACGTAGCAGCTAGGACCACCCTGAATGTAGCAGCTAGGAGGAGCACGTAGCAGCTATGACCACCTAGAATGTAGCAGCTAGGAGGAGCAGGTAGCCGCTGGGACCACCTTGAATGTAGCAGCTAGGAGGAGCACATAGCAGCTAGGAGGAGCAAGTAGCAGCTAGGAGGAGCACATAGCAGCTAGGAGGAGCACGTAGCAGCTAGGAGGAGCACGTAGCAGCTAGGAGGAGCACGTAGCAGCTAGGAGGAGCACGTAGCAGCTAGGAGAAGCAAGTAGCAGCTAGGAGGAGCACTTAGCAGCAAGTAGCAGCTAGGAGGAGCACATAGCAGCTAGGAGGAGCACGTTGCAGCTATGACCAACTTGAATGTAGCAACTAGGAAGAGCACGTAGCAGCTAGAAGGAGCACATAGCAGCTAGGACCACCCTGAATGTAGCAGCCAGTAGGAGCACGTAGCAGCTAGGAGGAGCACGTAGCTGCTAGGAGGAGCACGTAGCTGCTAGGAGGAGCACGTAGCAGCTAGGAGGAGCACGTAGCAGCTAGGACCACCTAGAATGTAGCAGCTAGGAGGAGCAGGTAGCCGCTGGGACCACCTTGAATGTAGCAGCTAGGAGGAGCACATAGCAGCTAGGAGGAGCACATAGCAGCTAGGAGGAGCACGTAGCAGCTAGGAGGAGCACGTAGCAGCTAGGAGGAGCACGTAGCAGCTAGGAGGAGCACGTAGCAGCTAGGAGAAGCACATAGCAAGTAGGAGGAGCACGTAGCAGCTAGGAGGAGCAAGTAGCAGCTAGGAGGAGCACATAGCAGCAAGTAGCAGCTAGGAGGAGCAAGTAGCAGCTAGGAGGAGCACTTAGCAGCAAGTAGCAGCTAGGAGGAGCACATAGCAGCTAGGAGGAGCACGTAGCAGCTATGACCAACTTGAATGTAGCAACTAGGAAGAGCACGTAGCAGCTAGGAGGAGCACATAGCAGCTAGGACCACCCTGAATGTAGCAGCTAGGAGGAGCACGTAGCAGCTAGGAGGAGCACGTAGCAGCTAGGAGGAGCACGTAGCAGCTAGGAGGAGCACGTAGCAGCTAGGACCACCCTGAATGTAGCACCTAGGAGGAGCACGTAGCAGCTAGGAGGAGCACGTAGCAGCTAGGAGGAGCACGTGCAGCTAGGAGGAGCACGTGCAGCTAGGAGGAGCACGTAGCAGCTAGGAGGAGCATGTGCAGCTTGGAAGAGCATGTGCAGCTTGGAAGAGCATGTGCAGCTTGGAAGAACTTGTGCAGCTTGGAAGAGCATGTGCAGCTTGGAAGAGCATGTGCAGCTAGGAGGAGCATGTGCAGCTAGGAGGAGCATGTGCAGCTTGAAGGATGTAGTATCGAGGACTACCTAGGACATAGTAGCTAGGACCACCAGCATAGGCCTGGAGTTTGTTCACTTTTGCTTATATCGTGCTTTAGGAAGCCAGAAGTGTCAGGGTAGCGTCCCTCTCTGTAAATCCTTTGGGCTAGCGGCTTTTTGCCTTGGTTATATAAGCCGCAGTATTTTTGGAGCAGTCGTTCTGATCCATCTTTACACATCCCAATTACTTCTCATATAATTGCGTTGCTTTTGCTGCGCTGGGGAAAAAGGAGCCCAAGTTCTAACAACCTGTTCAATGATCCTTGCTTTATTTCTTGAGCGAGTGTGACAGTCCCCTTTCATCTCCTCTCACAATACCTTTCTTTTTTTTCGGTTACACCCACGTTAATAATACATCTGGAGATAAAAACTGAAACAAATCCCTTTCACTGCATTTTGGGGACATAAAATATTTCACAGAAGTTAATGGCTTGCACTGATCTCATGACAAAACGTCTAAGCGCTCCCCTTTTAGTGCGAACAGCATCAGCCGAACGGAACGTGTTATTTTCTTGTTCCACTTTTTGCAACACTTTGCTTTCTGCCATGAGGCGCTGGGATTGTGAGCTTCATGTGACAGGTGTGGATTTAATATTTATCAGTAATGATCACATTCAGCAGATCTCATCTCATGTTTTTACTGACTTTATAAGTATTTCACATTGATGCCGATAGTCATGTCCAATTGTGGGGAAGCCGCGTGACAAACACTATGGCCACCACTGCGAGTTGTAACATGACTTTCCTAATCGCCTGAACAATACCTCATGGACCAGGGCTCATCCCTCTGAACGCCCGCTCTCCTTCCTCGTGGGCAGGATGCCGCTCAGACAACGCGGGGTGAAGGTAACAGTGTGGCAATAATGTATTGACCCAACAGACAATACCATATAGAACAGTCCCAGCAAATACACAAGATGGTGCAAATTACAGTCTCACCCTTCCGAATGGCCTGCTGGGATAAGAGCATCTGCGACTTCGGGACTTCCAGGGCCGACTACCCCTACCGGTGGCACTCTGCTTTTGACAGGCCCCCTCAGAGAGAAGATAACGACAAGCTTAGGAAGCTGACAGTTCATTGAAGTACTGTACAAGGACAGGAGACCGGAGGGTCCCAGCCTAGCTTCTCTGAGTGTATACATGGGACCAGGTGACCTGAGGGTACCAATAAGGCTTCCCCAAATATCTCCATGGGGTCAGGTGACCGGAAGGTCCCATAGCTGGCTTCCCCAATCGTCTTCATAGGTTCAGTGACGGTCAAAAGAGCAGATCTGTATTCTTCCAGCTAGGGCCATGTTCCCTTAGGCTGGCATCCCGTAGAATGTCAAATAGTCAAATATGTGTCCCTCTTGATGGAATCATGGTGTCTTGGCTGTTTTGTAGAGTCTGCATAAGGATATAAGAAAAATATGGAAAAAGATATAAATCCCATTTTATACCCACATCTGTGGTTCAAGGTCATCAGCCACAGGTCAGGGGAAAGGTGGGATGAGATTAACTTACATTGTTTGAGTATTTAATCAATCTGCATAGTTTGGCCTTCACTGTTTTGCAGGTCAACAAGCTACATGGACATATACAATGGGTAATCAACATATTAGCAAACATTAATTGTTCAATGACCCTGTGTCCCTGTCCTCCAAGAATAGCAACACCATCGCCTGTAGGAGCTGCTATAATAGATAAACAGCAGTCATTCAGTAAGTCACAAACATCAATTCAAGAGTCAACGTTCAGAAAATATGAACAATAGTCTATGCTTCTTGACCTTCTGCAAATATATGTCTGGCATTATTAAGATTAAATGCTGTGTCATCACAGTTGGACTGTGGGTTGGGCTCCGTGGAGTGGGCTCCGTGGGTTGGGCTCCGTGGGTTGGGCTCCGTGGGTTGGGCTCCGTGGGTTGGGCTCCGTGGGTTGGGCTCCGTGGGTTGGGCTCCGTGGGTTGGGCTCCGTGGGTTGGGCTCTGTGGGTTGGGCTCCGTGGGTTGGGCCTGGAATTGCACCTCAATGTCAGTTTGTCACTCAGTAAGCCCATCTTTCCCAGGGTATCATCCAATGCGACAGGCTGAGGCTTGCCTTAGTAACCTGATGGGGTCCGGACTGCTCTGGTGCCTTGGTTTGCTTAGGAGGTCTTCTTCTTGATCTCCTGCTGTTGCTAACATCGGATGCATCATTTTTGAATGATCGGTCTCCAGCTCTTGTGACCATGTAACCCGATGTTTCCATGGTGACTATTGTTACTTGGAGGGTCACTTCTTCGCAGCAGGTAGCCATGTTCTGCAGTTATCACCCAGGGGGGGTTTCTGTAGATTAATCATTATGGTAGAGACGTGATGGGGCTTTTACATTCTGTACGAGCGGCTCGTGTGTCGTAGTACGGTGGTATGGGCCATGGCAAGGGGTGACGTCGCCATGTAGTTGGAACCAAAGACAGCAAACACACATCACCTTGTATCATTGCTTCCAGGTCATGGAGTCAGGTCCATGTCTACTGCTCTAACTACAGAGGGCGGTGGGGTAACATAATGCCCCCGGGCCCCAAATCTATAAGGGGCCCCCACCCACCATGTGCCTTTGGCCCCCTGAAGTCTGCCGCCTCTGCCCCCTATAGCGTTACCTCTCTGGTAAGATTTCTTGTAATATTTTGTAGGTAGAAAATAATATTTTATAAAGACTGTGGAGAAGTAATGAAGAATTTCCTCCCGTAGAGGAGTCATATCAGCTGCCGGCGTCCTTCCATCCCCAGCGATATCTGGAATATGTACGTAACAGGAAGAAACGCTCTTCATCTATTCTGGGAGCGGAAGAAAAGGAGAAACCCCCACAGCCGCCAGCCGGTGAATGAGTAACTGCCGCTGATGAGATGCATGGTGTAATGTACCTGTTTGTATCTGCTCACATGTATTGTTCCAGCGCATTTACATCTATGAACCTTGTATATGATGAGTATTTGTACAAAGCTTCGGAAAAATGGCCACAATCAGCTATAGAAATGCCTGGAAGGAGTCTGGTTGCAATTCAGCTGAGCGTTATTGTCCTGGTTTGTGCCATTCACTGCAGACAATGGCGCGCTGTTGTGCCGAAGGCGACGCTTGCAGAGAGCGACAGACAAACTGTCTAGAGAGAGAATGACTATTAGCATCAAGTCACCACCTACCAGGCCTGTCCTAGGAAAACCAGGGACAGATGACATCCCGTCCTACATAGGACAGAGCGGGAGGAATCGAGGTCACTGGAGAAGATGACGTCACATCCCAGAAGATTTCTGCAACATATCAGGCCAATAGGCCGACCATTGGATGGAGCAGTTCCGCGCCCAGTAATATCGTTCCACTGCTTGAACTGGCTATTGTCTGCTATTCTACCGCTTAATCCCCCCAGTGCCCAGAGAAAGTATTCCCGTATTCTACAGTGAGGTCCAAGCACTGTTTATAGGGCCACCATCAGCAGTTACCCCCTGATAATGAAGTGGACTCATCTGGTCGATGGGTAAGGGACAATTCCTTAACCTACATGGGTTAGTTGAACCACATTGCAGCGTGACCTCTCTGTGAGAAGACAACCATGGTTTTGTGACAAAATTGCAGATTCTTTATATCTTGTGTAAATTGATTATTTGGTTGGAGGGGATCATCCTTCCAGAAGACATTTGCATGCTCCAGAAGACCCCTCCAGATTCCTGGAGACCCCATCAAATTCTAGGAGACTGCAGTAAACCCACCCAGAATCCAGAAGACTTCTATAGACTCAAGGGGATATCTCCAGATTTTAGGAGACCCCTCAAGAATCCAGGAAGACACTGCCAGATTCCAGGAAACTTCCCCACACTCAAAAAGAGCCTCCAGGAGTCCAGACTAAAGGAGACCCCTCCAGACTCCAGGAAACTCCTCCACACTACAGGAGACCCCTTTGGACTCCAGGAGACCCCCAGTTTTGTCCTCTGTCCAATGTGGTGAGAATGAGAGCGAAATTCTCCTCATTTTTTTAGAGCTGAGATTTGAAATGACCGTGATGTGGTGAGAACCTCGCGTGACTTCTTCACTCCTGGTCGAAAAGGATACATAATACATACATCTTGTGGCCATTTGTATCCCTTATGTGGGTTGTTTCTTATATGTTCCATTTGTTTCTATGTAATTGTTTCCCTCCATGTATCAATTATCAAGTCATCGTCCATTGGAGGAAAAACACAAAAACAACGAAAAGTGAAGAGTCTTCTTTTGAAGTCGGTGACTAAGTCTCTGTTTTTAATGACTCCTCTCAAGCCGCGGAAGTGTCTCTTGTCTCTTCTATCCCTCCGAGGATGAGACGACAGTAATATAAAAGTGCGCACATCCACCGCTTTATTGAAAAATTGGAGAGCCTTAACATTTTGAATAAGAAGTGTCTTCACTGCTCTGAATGTAATTACTTTCCGGGCGGAAGAGTCGTTTAATGTCTTTATTAGTTTTCAGTCCTTAATAAGTGGGATGATAAATAGGCCGAACCTAATCGATCAGTATGAAAAACAAGCAATTAGGAAACTATTACAAAACCTGATTTGGGAGAGGCGAGCGTTGGGGATTGTTGGACGGCTACAGGACTCTGTAGATTAATTTGCTTGAGAGTCACTTCTAGGAGCTCAACCCATAAATAAGGAGATAATTTTGTCTGAAAGTAATGAAGCAATTTACCTACAAAAGTATGAAAATGAATGGCGCAGACGATCAGACGACTTCAGGAGTACAGACATTCATGTTACATATGCTTGCGGGAAGGCGTGCAATCTTATTGAAACAATGGGACCCCCACTGATCACTAAATGGGGTCCGCTGTGCCCTGTCTCTCCTCATATATGTCTATGAATTTATAGATAGACATAGTGCTGCACCCTGTATTACCGTACCGTATATAGTGCCGTACATCTGCACCCTGTATTACCGTACCGTATATAGTACCGCACATCTGCACCCTGTATTACCGTACCCTATATAGTGCCGCACATCTGCTCCCTGTATTACCGTACCGTATATAGTGCCATACATCTGCGCCCTGTATTACCGTACCGTATATAGTGCCGCACATCTGCGCCCTGTATTACCGTACCGTATATAGTGCCGTACATCTACTCCCTGTATTACCGTACCGTATATAGTGCCGTACATCTGCGCCCTGTATTACCGTACCGTATATAGTGCCGCACATCTGCACCCTGTATTACCGTACCCTATATAGTGCCGCACATCTGCTCCCTGTATTACCGTACCGTATATAGTGCCATACATCTGCGCCCTGTATTACCGTACCGTATATAGTGCCATACATCTGCG
Source organism: Phyllobates terribilis (assembly GCF_046119375.1). NCBI lineage: Eukaryota > Metazoa > Chordata > Amphibia > Anura > Dendrobatidae > Phyllobates > Phyllobates terribilis. Next base: position 462,303,409 of record NW_027362767.1, on the reverse strand, counting down.
CCCTGTATTACCGTACCGTATATAGTGCCGCACATTTGCACCCTGTATTACCGTACCCTATATAGTGCCGCACATCTGCTCCCTGTATTACCGTACTGTATATAGTGCCGCACATCTGCTCCCTGATTACCATACCGTATATAGTGCCGCACATCTGCACCCTGTGTTACCGTACCGTATATAGTGCCGCACATCTGCGCCCTGTATTACCGTACCGTATATAGTGCCGTACATCTGCTCCCTGATTACCGTACCGTATAGTGCCGCACATCTGCGCCCTGTATTACCATACCGTATATAGTGCCGTACATCTGCTCCCTGTATTACCGTACCGTATATAGTGCCGCACATCTGCGCTCTGTATTACCGTACCGTATATAGTGCCGCACATCTGCTCCCTGTATTACCGTACCGTATATAGTGCCGCACATCTGCGCCCTGTATTACCGTACCGTATATAGTGCCGCACATCTGCGCCCTGTATTACCGTACCGTATATAGTGCCGCACATCTGCACCCTGTATTACCGTATATAGTGCCGCACATCTGCACCCTGTATTACCGTATATAGTGCCGCACATCTGCACCCTGTATTACCGTACCGTATATAGTGCCGTACATCTGCACCCTGTATTACCGTATATAGTGCCGCACATCTGCGCCCTGTATTACCGTACCGTATATAGTGCCGTACATCTGCACCCTGTATTACCATACCGTATATAGTGCCGTACATCTGCACCCTGTATTACCGTATATAGTGCCGCACATCTGCGCCCTGTATTACCGTACCGTATATAGTGCCGTACATCTGCACCCTGTATTACCATACCGTATATAGTGCCGTACATCTGCTCCCTGTATTACCGTACCGTATATAGTGCCGCACATCTGCGCCCTGTATTACCGTACCGTATATAGTGCCACACATCTGCACCCTGTATTACCGTACCGTATATAGTGCCGTACATCTGCACCCTGTATTACCGTACCGTATATAGTGCCGCACATCTGCGCCCTGTATTACCGTACCGTATATAGTGCCGTACATCTGCACCCTGTATTACCGTATATAGTGCCGTACATCTGCACCCTGTATTACCGTACCTTATATAGTGCCATACATCTGCACCCTGTATTACCGTACCGTATATAGTGCCGCACATCTGCGTCCTGTATTACCGTATCGTATATAGTGCCGCACATCTGCGCCCTGTATTACCGTACCGTATATAGTGCCGCACATCTGCACCCTGTATTACCGTACCTTATATAGTGCCATACATCTGCACCCTGTATTACCGTACCGTATATAGTGCCGTACATCTGCACCCTGTATTACCGTACCGTATATAGTGCCGTACATCTGCACCCTGTATTACCGTACCGTATATAGTGGCGTACATCTGCACCCTGTATTACCGTACCGTATATAGTGCCGTACATCTGCGCCCTGTATTACCGTATATAGTGCCGCACATCTGCTCCCTGTATTTACCGTACCGTATATAGTGCCGCACATCTGCACCCTGTATTACCGTATATAGTGCCGCACATCTGCGCCCTGTATTACCGTACCGTATATAGTGCCGCACATCTGCGCCCTGTATTACCGTACCGTATATAGTGCCGCACATCTGCGCCCTGTATTACCGTACCGTATATAGTGCCGTACATCTGCTCCCTGTATTACCGTACCGTATATAGTGCCGTACATCTGCACCCTGTATTACCGTACCGTATATAGTGGCGTACATCTGCACCCTGTATTACCGTACCGTATATAGTGCCGCACATCTGCACCCTGTATTACCGTACCGTATATAGTGGCGTACATCTGCACCCTGTATTACCGTACCGTATATAGTGGCGTACATCTGCACCCTGTATTACCGTACCGTATATAGTGGCGTACATCTGCACCCTGTATTACCGTACCGTATATAGTGCCGCACATCTGCACCCTGTATTACCGTACCTTATATAGTGCCGTACATCTGCACCCTGTATTACCGTACCGTACATCTGCACCCTGTATTACCGTACCGTATATAGTGCCGTACATCTGCACCCTGTATTACCGTACCGTATATAGTGCCGTACATCTGCACCCTGTATTACCGTACCGTATATAGTGCCGTACATCTGCACCCTGTATTACCGTACCGTATATAGTGCCGTACATCTGCACCCTGTATTACCGTACCGTATATAGTGCCGCACATCTGCACCCTGTATTACCGTACCGTATATAGTGCCGTACATCTGCACCCTGTATTACCGTACCGTATATAGTGCCGTACATCTGCACCCTGTATTACCGTACCGTATATAGTGCCGTACATCTGCACCCTGTATTACCGTACCGTATATAGTGCCGTACATCTGCACCCTGTATTACCGTACCATATATAGTGCCACACATCTGCACCCTGTATTACCGTACCGTATATAGTGGCGTACATCTGCACCCTGTATTACCATACCGTATATAGTGCCGTACATCTGCGCCCTGTATTACCGTATATAGTGCCGCACATCTGCGCCCTGTATTACCGTACCGTATATAGTGCCGTACATCTGCACCCTGTATTACCGTATATAGTGCCGTACATCTGCGCCCTGTATTACCGTACCGTATATAGTGCCGTACATCTGCACCCTGTATTACCGTATATAGTGCCGTACATCTGCACCCTGTATTACCGTATATAGTGCCGTACATCTGCACCCTGTATTACCGTACCGTATATAGTGCCGTACATCTGCACCCTGTATTACCGTACCGTATATAGTGCCGTACATCTGCACCCTGTATTACCGTACCGTATATAGTGCCATACATCTGCACCCTGTATTACCGTACCGTATATAGTGGCGTACATCTGCACCCTGTATTACCGTACCGTATATAGTGCCATACATCTGCGCCCTGTATTACCGTACCGTATATAGTGCCGCACATCTGCACCCTGTATTACCGTACCGTATATAGTGCCGTACATCTGCACCCTGTATTACCGTACCGTATATAGTGCCGTACATCTGCACCCTGTATTACCGTACCGTATATAGTGCCGTACATCTGCACCCTGTATTACCGTACCGTATATAGTGCCATACATCTGCGCCCTGTATTACCATACCGTATATAGTGCCGTACATCTGCACCCTGTATTACCGTATATAGTGCCGCACATCTGCGCCCTGTATTACCATACCGTATATAGTGCCGTACATCTGCACCCTGTATTACCATACCGTATATAGTGCCGTACATCTGCACCCTGTATTACCATACCGTATATAGTGCCGTACATCTGCACCCTGTATTACCATACCGTATATAGTGCCGTACATCTGCGCCCTGTATTACCGTATATAGTGCCGTACATCTGCACCCTGTATTACCGTATATAGTGCCGTACATCTGCGCCCTGTATTACCGTACCGTATATAGTGCAATACATCTGCACCCTGTATTACCATACCGTATATAGTGGCGTACATCTGCACTCTGTATTACCATACCGTATATAGTGCCGCACATCTGCGCCCTGTATTACCATACCGTATATAGTGCCGTACATCTGCACCCTGTATTACCGTACCGTATATAGTGCCGTACATCTGCGCCCTGTATTACCATACCGTATATAGTGCCGTACATCTGCGCCCTGTATTACCATACCGTATATAGTGCCACACATCTGCACCCTGTATTACCGTACCGTATATAGTGGCGTACATCTGCACCCTGTATTACCATACCGTATATAGTGCCGTACATCTGCGCCCTGTATTACCGTATATAGTGCCGCACATCTGCGCCCTGTATTACCGTACCGTATATAGTGCCGTACATCTGCACCCTGTATTACCGTATATAGTGCCGTACATCTGCGCCCTGTATTACCGTACCGTATATAGTGCCGTACATCTGCACCCTGTATTACCGTATATAGTGCCGTACATCTGCACCCTGTATTACCGTATATAGTGCCGTACATCTGCACCCTGTATTACCGTACCGTATATAGTGCCGTACATCTGCACCCTGTATTACCGTACCGTATATAGTGCCGTACATCTGCACCCTGTATTACCGTACCGTATATAGTGCCGTACATCTGCACCCTGTATTACCGTACCGTATATAGTGGCGTACATCTGCACCCTGTATTACCGTACCGTATATAGTGCCATACATCTGCGCCCTGTATTACCGTACCGTATATAGTGCCGTACATCTGCACCCTGTATTACCGTACCGTATATAGTGCCGTACATCTGCACCCTGTATTACCGTACCGTATATAGTGCCGTACATCTGCACCCTGTATTACCGTACCGTATATAGTGCCGTACATCTGCACCCTGTATTACCGTACCGTATATAGTGCCATACATCTGCGCCCTGTATTACCATACCGTATATAGTGCCGTACATCTGCACCCTGTATTACCGTATATAGTGCCGCACATCTGCGCCCTGTATTACCATACCGTATATAGTGCCGTACATCTGCACCCTGTATTACCATACCGTATATAGTGCCGTACATCTGCACCCTGTATTACCATACCGTATATAGTGCCGTACATCTGCACCCTGTATTACCATACCGTATATAGTGCCGTACATCTGCGCCCTGTATTACCGTATATAGTGCCGTACATCTGCACCCTGTATTACCGTATATAGTGCCGTACATCTGCGCCCTGTATTACCGTACCGTATATAGTGCAATACATCTGCACCCTGTATTACCATACCGTATATAGTGGCGTACATCTGCACTCTGTATTACCATACCGTATATAGTGCCGCACATCTGCGCCCTGTATTACCATACCGTATATAGTGCCGTACATCTGCACCCTGTATTACCGTACCGTATATAGTGCCGTACATCTGCGCCCTGTATTACCATACCGTATATAGTGCCGTACATCTGCGCCCTGTATTACCATACCGTATATAGTGCCGTACATCTGTGCCCTGTATTACCATACCGTATATAGTGGCGTACATCTGCACCCTGTATTACCATACCGTATATAGTGCCATACATCTGCACCCTGTATTACCGTATATAGTGCCATACATCTGCACCCTGTATTACCGTATATAGTGCCGTACATCTGCGCCCTGTATTACCGTACCGTATATAGTGCCGTACATCTGCACCCTGTATTACCATACCGTATATAGTGCCGTACATCTGCGCCCTGTATTACCGTATATAGTGCCGTACATCTGCGCCCTGTATTACCGTATATAGTGCCGTACATCTGCGCCCTGTATTACCGTATATAGTGCCGTACATCTGCGCCCTGTATTACCGTACCGTATATAGTGCCGCACATCTGCACCCTGTATTACCGTATATAGTGCCGCACATCTGCACCCTGTATTACCGTACCGTATATAGTGCCGTACATCTGCACCCTGTATTACCATACCGTATATAGTGCCGTACATCTGCACCCTGTATTACCATACCGTATATAGTGCCGCACATCTGCACCCTGTATTACCGTACCGTATATAGTGCCGTACATCTGCGCCCTGTATTACCGTATATAGTGCCGTACATCTGCACCCTGTATTACCGTACCGTATATAGTGCCGTACATGGACACTATGTATTTTCCAATAGTGGTTCTATATCTTCAGTTTTAGACGTTCTTTCTAGATTCTTTGTGAGTTTTATTCCCGTCGTCCATTAATAATGAGAAATATATTTTAGAAAAACAAAATAGGTTTTATCTAAATCCGCGGAGCTGGAGAAATGTCATTCCTGAGATATTCAGTAATGGAAGTTCATGTCCAGATAAATGTGATGAAGGAAACTCAACTTTATGAATAGTAATAGAAATGTTCTTCCAAGTGGAGAAAAGTTCACAAAAGTTGCGTTGGTTCGGAATATGTTAATTTGGCATTTATAGCGGCGCTGGCGATTCTCCGGATTTATGTGTTGTTGTTTATAATCTACGACACCTCGGAAAGTTTCAAGAAACTTAATGGTAAAAATGTGATATGAAATATATTTCTGGGGTTTGGGGACGCGTCCTCCGTCCTTGTGATGCTTCGTAAAGTGCTTTCCTCATATCTCCGGGAACCTGGAGAAGAAGATGATCCCGGCTGGAAAATCCCCGACAGACGGCCGGCAGGAGAAAGTCAGTAACAACTTGGTGACCAGTTCACAAAGTCTTATCCGCGGTAATTTTACTACAAATTGTGGTGGCCTGGCACGTCACCATTGTCTCTCCTCCTTTTTGGATGCGTCCTCCATGGGTAACGAACCGACCATTGATTACTGTCAGTGGAGCAATCACCCAAATTAACATAAACCCGCAGCGACAGGAAATACTAAATGATTGTGGCGTCACATTCCCTCCATAGTAGACTAATAGGGATCGATATTAAAGGGATTTCCTGCTTTTCTTTAAATAGAAAGAAGCCATACTAATAAAGGAAGCCATACTAATAAAGGATGCCATACGAATAAAGAAAGCCATACTAATAAAGGAAGCCATACTAATAAAGGAAGCCATACTAATAAAGGAAGCCATACTAATAAAGGATGCCATACTAATAAAGAAAGCCATACTAATAAAGAAAGCCATACTAATAAAGAAAGCCATACTAATAAAAGGAAGCCATACTAATAAAAGGAAGCCATACTAATAAAAGGAAGCCATACTAATAAAAGGAAGCCATACTAATAAAAGGAAGCCATACTAATAAAAGGAAGCCATACTAATAAAAGGAAGCCATACTAAGAAAGGAAGCCATACTAAGAAAGGAAGCCATACTAAGAAAGGAAGCCATACTAAGAAAGGAAGCCATACTAAGAAAGGAAGCCATACGAATAAAGGAAGCCATACGAATAAAGGAGGCCATACGAATAAAGGAAGCCATACGAATAAAGGAGGCCATACTAATAAAGGAGGCCATACTAATAAAGGAGGCCATACGAATAAAGGATGCCATACTAATAAAGGATGCCATACAAATAAAGGATGCCATACGAATAAAGGAGGCCATACGAATAAAGGAAGCCATACTAAGAAAGGAGGCCATAGTTACCCCAGAATCCGCCCTCCGCTCTACGCAGCCGCTCTGCTGGTCTCTACAGAGATGATGTCTCATCCATTGGTGGCCACCGATTGACTGCTGAGTCAGGCGACTGCTGGCCAAGATGGCATCTCTTCTGGTCTGGTGTAGACCAATGATGCGTCATCGCTGGCTTCCCTTTGTGAGCCCTTATAGAAGAGCAGAAAACCCCTCTAGTTAAATGGTAACTACAGCCGCTTACAGCCATTAACTCCACAAAGACTGGAATATCCCTGGGGTTTGCGCTGCAGCCGGAGCAGCGTCTCAGGTTTCTGCCGTCACTTGTCTTGTCCCAGTTTTTTTTTATACACGTGGACGCACAGAGAATCCCCAGGTGAGAGCCCCTAATATTCCCCCGGCGGCAGGCAACATCCGGGCGGAATATCCGGGCGACATCCAGACGGAATATCTGGGCGGATATCAGGGCGACATCCAAGAGGAATGGCGGAATATCCGGGCTCTGTAGCAACGAAGGAAACAACCTGACCTCCTCCATGTATGATGCTATTATATATATAATTCATATGATAATAACAATAGTCACAATAATAAAACTTCTATGCCCAAAACATCTTCATCTATTTTCTACTTATTTTTATTGCTAAATTCCAGTAGCTAAGTCATTGATTATCTAGGAGGACTGATAATTCAGAATGTCTGATAATCTAGAATGTTCCGAATCACTACTCAGACAACACAGGGTGAGGGTAACACAGCGTGGCAATACTTTACTGAAACACAAAGTGGACAATAAACACATAGAACAGTCCCAGCTAATACCCAAGATGGTGCAACATTACACAGTCTCACCCTTCCTTCTCCGCCTGGGATAGAACAGCTGCGACTTTGGGACTTCCAGGGCCAACTACCTCAACCAGTGGCCCCCCACTTCTGGCAGGCCCCCACAGAGAGGAAGTTGCGGCAAGCTTAGGAAGCAGACAGTCCATCGAGGTACAAAGCCAGGAGACTCTGGGGTCCCAACCTGGCCTCTCCGAGAGTTTCCATGGGGCCAGATGACCGCCTGGTCCCAATCTGGCTTCTCCGAATGTCTCCATGGGTTCCAGGCGACCGGAGGGTCCCACCAGGCAACCCCAAACAACATATCCATGGGGCCAGGTGACTTCATCGTCCTAACCTGGTGTCCCCAAAAATATTGATGATCTCTCTGATGGTCAATGGAGCAGATCCGTATCTTTCCAGTCAGGGCCTGTGAAGACCCGGGGTCTTCCGTGGGCATAACGCTACTCAGACAACACAGGGTGAGGGTAAAACAGCGTGCTAATACGTTATTGAACCACAAAGCGGACAATAAACACACAGAACAGTCCCAGCAAATACCCAAGATGGCACAACATTACACAGTCTCACCCTTCCTTCTCCGCCCGCCTGAGATAGAACAGCTGCGACTTTGGGACTTCCAGAGCCAACTACCTCAACCAGTGGCCCACCGCTTCTGGTGGGCCCCCACAGAGAGAAGGTAGCGGCAAGCTTAGGAAGCTAGCAGTCCATCGAGGTACAAGGACTGGAGACCCGAGGGTCCTAACCTGGCCTCTCCAAGAATTTCCATTGAGCCAGATGACCATTGAGTCTAAATCTGGCTTCTCTGAATGTCTCTGTGGGTTGCAGGCGACCAGTGGGTCCCTCCTGACAACCCCAAAAAACATATCCATGGGGCCAGGTGACTTCTTTGTTCCAACCTGGTCTCCCCAAAATGTATCCATGTATCTCTGATGGTCAATGGAGCAGATCCGAATCTTTCCAGTCAGGGCCGGTACCCTTAGGCTAGAATCATGTAGAATACAAATCTATGTCTCTTTGGGTGATGCCATGCAATCCGTCTACTATCCTGAAGGATGTCTCTCATTCTTCTTGCAAAGTCTTTCTCCAATCTCTGTTTCAAGTCTGACTGACATCCACAGTTCAAGGGTCATTAGTCACATGTCAGGGGAAAAGGTGCAGGGCTCAGCTATCATTGTTTGATCTAATCTATTTACATAGTTGGTATCACAGGGGCTATTGTATATAAACTTTCAGCTGACTTAGTACAATTTGTCATTAGCATAGTAAACATGATTGTTTCCAAATGAATAGAATTCAGCATCCAGGGTTATACAAATAATATGACCCTTTTGATCAGCAAGAGAAATACAAATACATTTATAAGTCAACACAACACAATAGTGTATTTCTCTTCACTTAACAAATCTAATCGTCTGGCTAATTAAGATTGTAGATTGTATCGTCACAGGGCCATATACCATTAGGCTGGAATCATGTAGAATCCAAATCTGTCTCTTTGGATAAAGCCATGCTACCAAGCTGATGGTCTGAGAGAATCTGATCCTTGACTCTCCCTGTAAAGTCTCTTTCAATTCTGCCTGCACAGAGGCATATGTCCTTTGAAGTACACATCCATAGGTCAAGGGTTAGGGATGATATTATTTCCCAGGGCTCATGTCTCATTGTTTGTGCATTTAATCAATTTCCATAGTTGGTATAGCAGGGGGCTTTTGTAAAAAAAAAAATGGCTAGCTTAGTATAATATGAAATTAGCATAGTAACAAATATCATTGTTTACAGACCAATAGAAGGCAACATTCAGGGTTATACAAATACTGGTTTGTCCTTCTTGACCAGCGACAGAAATACACATACATTCACAAGTCAACACAAACACAATAGTGTATTTCTCTTGGCTTAACAAATCTAGACATCTGGCTGATTAAGATTAGAAACTGTATCGTCACATTTGATAATCCAGAATGTTTGATAATCCAGGATGTCCTATAATCTGGCTCTTCTTCATTATTATGTCACAATTCAAAAATTCAGACAAATAATTAGCGGGAAAAGGATATACAATAAAAACAATCTAGAAGAAGATGTGCTCCTGTCACTCGGGCGTCTCCTCTGGATCATGGATTGTTCTTGGGCCTCCTGATCATCTGGTTTTTCGTTATTGTTCTGCTTGTTTGGATATTAATGTCTCATATTCATCTGTCTTGGAATAAGTCGTGGGTGGTAATTGCTGCCGGTTGTCCCCACTCACCGAGCCGGACTGAGGGGATTTGTGATGGCCGGAGATCTAGACTTCTCCATTAGGGTCTCACGTGTGGCCGGTGGGGGTTATCCTTCTTCTCAGGCCGCTGACCGCTTCCATATTTTCGCCGTCCTGTTGGGATTTGTTCCTTATCTGTCTTCTGTCAGCAGAGTTCGCGCTCCCGCTGAGGACTCTGAGGGGCCGAGGACCTGGAGACCCCCAGATGACATTAACCGTAACCGTATCTGGCTTAGAGATGGGAATAAAGCTGAACTTACTCCAGCCCTCAGCGTCTCTGAACTTGGGGAAATTGGCCCAGAATCTGTCCAGATCAGACATGAGCTTAAAGCTGACATCATAGCCCTGCCTGTCTGGTAGATTAATTACCGCCCAGATGTTAACTGGCACAAACCCCATCTGCTGGCACAGGAGCTCCCTGACCACAAACCTCCTGTCCGGCAGATCCTCCTTGGCACCTCTGTGCCTGAAACGCACGACGTTCCTCCGTTTAAACGCCTGGCCGGTATAATTAGCGCCAGAGGTAAAGGACGGAGCGCCACGGCTCCAGGCATTACTGGGGGGAACTTGCGGGGTCACACTGGGCTAACTGTCAGGGTGAGGGTCTGCTATAGGGGGGGCTGCCACACCGGTACCTCGGTTTTACTCTGAACTCCATGCTCCTGCCTGGGATCTGCTGCGGCTGCTGGTGCAGTATTTGCCCCTTTTGGAAACCCTAAGACATATTATTGGTCTCAATATCTTTCAGGAGTCAAAGTCAGCTAACATGTAACCTCAAAGAGTTAAAAACAACCATCTTTATTAGAAAATATAATTAATCGACGGACTACATGTATCAAAACCTGTGAACCCACAGAGGGCACTGATGGGTCACCCGATATACAAGAGAATGGTTTTTCCTAATATACTGCCGACACTAAGGTACTAATTCAGACTTCAAGTAATCAGATCTAGATAATTTATACACAAATCACTATAAGAGGAGGATTTTACTCAGTCAGGTGCCGCATCGTCCTCGTCCTGATGCTTCCACAAAATGGCAATCAGAGAGCTGGACCCAATCAACACATATTAGACAGTGTCCTGAAACAATAGAAAGTGACATAGTGTAAACTAAGTGACAAAGTGCACACTTAAAAAACATTACAAACACAGATAAGTCTTCACTTGATTAATATGAAAAGAAACTTAGTCCCTTATAGTTGCTAATCAGAGCCTATGATTCACCAGTCTGTCCACTATTTCCTTCCTATCAGCGGAGGTTGGAACCCTAGTTAAAGATGGCGGTATGGCGCCCCCGTTCATAAGGTGGCTGTCCCTCGCTAGCCCTGGACAGCCCTAATACTATGCTGCACCACAATACAGCGCAGCCTCCTAAATAGAGAGAAAATCACAGTGTGTAGAAAGGAAATCAATGAGAGACTTATCTTAGAGGATTCATATAGATGAATGTCCCAAAGTAGTTTCCTCAGCAAACACATAAGCCTCAAGGCGTTTCGCCATATGAAGCTTCCTCAGGAGGCCGATAGATGTGCGGTATTTCCACAGGGATATCTGGTGCAACGGCTTGTAACGTCCGCAATGATGAATGTCAATATCAGAGGACTGGGATAGAGGACCCAGCCTCTCAAGGATACATATATACACGCCCAAATAGTGGACAGACTGGTGTATCATAGGGTCTGATTAGCAACTGTAACGTCACTTTATATTCGCTGAGGACACTGTCTAATATGTGTTGATTGGGTCCAGCTCTCTGATTGCCATTTTGTGGAAGCATCAGGACGAGGACGATGCGGCACCTGATTAAGTAAAATCCTCCTCTTATAGTAATTTGTGTATAAATTATCTAGATCTGATTACTTGAAGTCTGAATTGGTTCACCTTAGTGTCAGCAGTATATTAGGAAAAAACCATTCTCTTGTATATCAGTGCCGTCTGTGTGCCCCTTTTGGAAACAGAAGCTTGCGGGTAGCAGCACTGGCCGCACCGGCTTCTAGGGCGCACCTGGGACAACGTCTGTCCTGGAATCAGCAGAGTACTGCTTGTACATCATAGACTGTTCCTGTAAGTCTCTGCCAGGGGCCCCATCCTCTCTAGGATATAGTCCATGTCCCTCACCACATTTGCCAGCTCTACCCCCAGTGAGTTCAGCCTTCGGTCATACATGGTGCGATCCCCGGGATCCTCAGCCATTACTTTATATACACAGTCTATTGATACCTGTATTAGCTGCTTCTGCTGCTGTAACTCACCCAACCTCTCCACCAGTCCTGGGATGTCCTCTGCAATCTGTGGCCCTGCTGCACATGGAGTCTCCTGGGATCCTGCCTTCAGCGAGGTCTCTGGCTGCTTGGACCTAGATGCCTCCTTGGGTTTTACCACCGCTGGTTTCGTGGCTCCAGGCTCCACAGCACTATTACTGCTGCCACCTGACTGCGACCTCGTGCGTCCAGAGCGCGCCATGCTGGTCACCACGTGTTTCTGCTGCAGGTTCTCCTGGAGGGTCTGTCTCTCCAGAGATGTCCTCCTCTGCCGGCTTGGAGTGAGCTGCACACCTGAGGCCGGTGATGGGATCTGCCTCACCTCCTGGCCAACAAGCTGCTTTCCTCCATTCAGCTTCCCAGCAGTAGATTCCTTCTGGATCTTTCCTAATTGCACTTCACTCTGCTTGCCTTGGCTGGCCGTCTGCTTTACTGCGACCTTCTTACATACGACCACGGCTTTTCCTTCTTCCTTTACTTTACTCACTTTCACAACTTCATCTTTCTTGTTGCTGCTACTGTTACTTCCATTAGGGTATGTGCACACGATGCAGAAATGCTCAGGATTTTTTCCTGAGCGTTTCTGCATCTCTCTGGCAGGAAAAAACGCATGCGGATTGTACATGCGGATTGTACATGCGGATTGTACATGCGGATTGTACATGCGGATTGCACATGCGGTTTCCTGCCAGGGACATGCGGAATTGAAGCGTTCTTCACTTGCATTTCCGCATGCGGGTTGTGATTTTAGCATCACTGGAAAGTGCCTGACAACTTCACACTATATAAATCCATGCAAACGGCAACCGGCATATATAGTGTGTGATGTCAAAAAATAAAAAATAAATCTATACTTTACCCTCTGATGGTCCCCGGTGTCCTGCTTCGCTCGGTCCCGGCTGCCGGCAGTGAAGACTGTAGGACCTTCCGACGTCAGCGTCACGTGACCCGTCACATGACTCTGACGTCAGCGAAGGTCCTTCTTCATTCAACCGCGAAGTGCGCGGGAAGCCGGCAGGACGCAGCGCGGGCCGTCAGAAGGTGAGAATATATATATTTTTTATTTTATTCTTTTTTTTTTTAATGGTACCTGGGTCTGGATGAGAGTCCTCTCCTCCACACCCGGGTACCATCCGCACATTAGACCGCATGAAAAGCGCATCAACATATACAGTGATACGGATTCCATGCGGTCTAATGCAAGTCAATGGCGGCAAAAGAGCAGCGTTTCCGCAAAATTAATTGACATGGTGCAGATTTTTGACCGCAGCGTTTACGCATCATGGGCACAGCACATGCGGATTTCCATTGGGGAACATTGCTGCCCTTCTACCATGCGTTTTTCATGCGTATCCGCGGCGTTTACGCAACTGCAAAAATGCCGCGGAAACGCATGAAAAACGCATCGTGTGAACTCAGCCTCAGGAGCTTTCTTCTCCTCAAAAGTCACTTTGGGATTTGCATCCACATTAGAAAGAGTTTCCTCCCAGTGTAGGCCTGGAAGCCTGGGCCTTGCTTGGAGAGCTTACACGCCCAGGGAGGCCCCTCCCCGGACTTGCTCCAGACATCAGGAGAACCAGTGACACACGTCCTCACAGCTAGGAGACAGTATTATAGTAGTTATATTCTTGTACATAGGAGCAGTATTATAGTAGTTATATTCTTGTACATAGGGGGCAGTATTATAGTAGTTATATTCTTGTATATAGGAGCAGTATTATAGTAGTTATATTCTTGTACATAGGGGGCAGTATTATAGCAGTTATATTCTTGTACATAGGAGCAGTATTATAGCAGTTATATTCTTGTACATAGGAGCAGTATTATAGTAGTTATATTCTTGTACATAGGGGGCAGTATTATAGTAGTTATATTCTTGTACATAGGAGCAGTATTATAGTAGTTATATTCTTGTACATAGGGGCAGTATTATAGTAGTTATATTCTTGTACATAGGGGCAGTATTATAGTAGTTATATTCTTGTACATAGGAGCAGTATTATAGTAGTTATATTCTTGTACATAGGGGCAGTATTATAGTAGTTATATTCTTGTACATAGGGGGCAGTATTATAGTAGTTATATTCTTGTACATAGGGGCAGTATTATAGGAGTTATATTCTTGTACATAGGAGCAGTATTATAGTAGTTATATTCCTGTATATAGGGGGCAGTATTATAGTAGTTATATTCTTGTACATAGGGGCAGTATTATAGTAGTTATATTCTTGTACATAGGGGGCAGTATTATAGTAGTTATATTCTTGTACATAGGAGCAGTATTATAGTAGTTATATTCTTGTACATAGGGGCAGTATTATAGTAGTTATATTCTTGTACATAGGGGGCAGTATTATAGTAGTTATATTCTTGTACATAGGGGCAGTATTATAGGAGTTATATTCTTGTACATAGGAGCAGTATTATAGTAGTTATATTCCTGTATATAGGGGGCAGTATTATAGTAGTTATATTCTTGTACATAGGGGCAGTATTATAGTAGTTATATTCTTGTACATAGGGGGCAGTATTATAGTAGTTATATTCTTGTACATAGGAGCAGTATTATAGTAGTTATATTCTTGTACATAGGGGCAGTATTATAGGAGTTATATTCTTGTACATAGGAGCAGTATTATAGTAGTTATATTCCTGTATGTAGGGGGCAGTATTATAGTAGTTATATTCTTGTACATAGGGGCAGTATTATAGTAGTTATATTCTTGTACATAGGGGGCAGTATTATAGTAGTTATATTCTTGTACATAGGGGCAGTATTATAGTAGTTATATTCTTGTACATAGGGGGCAGTATTATAGTAGTTATATTCTTGTACATAGGAGCAGTATTATAGTAGTTATATTCTTGAACACAGGGGCAGTATTATAGTAGTTATATTCTTGTACACAGGGGCAGTATTATAGTAGTTATATTCTTGTACATAGGGAGCAGTATTATAGTAGTTATATTCTTGTACACAGGGGCAGTATTATAGTAGTTATATTCTTGTACATAGGGAGCAGTATTATAGTAGTTATATTCTTGTACATAGGGGGCAGTATTATAGTAGTTATATTCTTGTACACAGGGGCAGTATTATAGTAGTTATATTCTTGTACATAGGAGCAGTATTATAGTAGTTATATTCTTGTACATAGGAGCAGTATTATAGTAGTTATATTCTTGTACACAGGGGCAGTATTATAGTAGTTATATTCTTGTACACAGGGGCAGTATTATAGTAGTTATATTCTTGTATATAGGGGGCAGTATTATAGTAGTTATATTATTGTACATAGGAGCAGTATTATAGTAGTTATATTCTTGTACATAGCAGCAGTATTATAGTAGTTATATTCTTGTACATAGCAGCAGTATTATAGTATTTATATTCTTGTACATAGGAGCAGTATTATAGTAGTTATATTCTTGTACATAGGGGGCAATATTATAGTAGTTATATTCTTGTATATAGGAGCAGTATTATAGTAGTTATATTCTTGTACATAGGGGCAGTATTATAGTAGTTATATTCTTGTACATAGGAACAGTATTATAGTAGTTATATTCTTGTACATAGGGGGCAGTATTATAGTAGTTATATAACTGTACATAGGAGCCAGTATTATAGTAGTTATATTCTTGTACATAGGAGCAGTATTATAGTAGTTATATTATTGTACATAGCGGGCAGTATTATAGTAGTTATATTCTTGTACATAGGAGCAGTATTATAGTAATTATATTCTTGTACATAGGGGGCAGTATTATAGTAGTTATATTCTTGTATATAGGGGCAGTATTATAGTGGTTATATTCTTGTACATAGGAACAGTATTATAGTAGTTATATTCTTGTATATAGGAGCAGTATTATAGTAGTTATATTCTTGTATATAGGGGCAGTATTATAGTAGTTATATTCTTATACATAGGGGCAGTATTATAGTACTTATATTCTTGTACATAGGGGGCAGTATTATAGCAGTTATATTCTTGTACATAGGAGCAGTATTATAGTAGTTATATTCTTGTACATAGGATCAATATTATAGTAGTTATATTCTTGTACATAGGGGCAGTATTATAGTAGTTATATTCTTGTACATAGGAGAAGTATTATAGTAGTTATATTCTTGTACAAAGGGGCAGTATTATAGTAGTTATATTCTTGTACACAGGGGCAGTATTATAGTAGTTATATTCTTGTACACAGGGGCAGTATTATAGTAGTTATATTCTTGTACATAGGAGCAGTATTATAGTAGTTATATTCTTGTACATAGCAGCAGTATTATAGTAGTTATATTCTTGTACATAGGGGCAGTATTATAGTATTTATATTCTTGTACGTAGGAGCAGTATTATAGTAGTTATATTCTTGTACATAGGGGCAGTATTATAGTAGTTATATTCTTGTACATAGGAGCAGTATTATAGTAGTTATATTCTTGTACATAGGGAGCAGTATTATAGTAGTTATATTCTTGTACATAGGGGTAGTATTATAGTAGTTATATAACTGTACATAGGAGCCAGTATTATAGTAGTTATATTCTTGTACATAGGAGCAGTATTATAGTAGTTTTATTATTGTACATAGGAGCAGTATTATAGTAGTTATATTCTTGTACATAGGAGCAGTATTATAATAATTATATTCTTGTACATAGGGGGCAGTATTATAGTAGTTATATTCTTGTATATAGGGGCAGTATTATAGTGGTTATATTCTTGTAAATAGGAGCAGTATTATAGTAGTTATATTCTTGTACATAGGAGCAGTATTATAGTAGTTATATTCTTGTATATAGGGGCAGTATTATAGTAGTTATATTCTTATACATAGGGGCAGTATTATAGTACTTATATTCTTATACATAGGGGCAGTATTATAGTACTTATATTCTTGTACATAGGGGGCAGTATTATATCAGTTATATTCTTGTACATAGGAGCAGTATTATAGTACCGTAGTTATATTCTTGTACATAGGAGCAGTATTATAGTAGTTATATTCTTGTACATAGGGGCAGTATTATAGTAGTTATATTCTTGTACATAGGACCAGTATTATAGTAGTTATATTCTTGTACATAGGGGCAGTATTATAGTAGTTATATTCTTGTACATAGGGGGCAGTAGTTATATTCTTGTACATAGGACCAGTATTATAGTAGTTATATTCTTGTACATAGGGGCAGTATTAGAGTAGTTATATTCTTGTACATAGGGGGCAGTATTATAGTAGTTATATTCTTGTACATAGGGGCAGTATTATAGTAGTTATATTCTATTACATAGGGGCAGTATTATAGTAGTTATATTCTTATACATAGTAGCAGTATTATAGTAGTTATATTCTTATACATAGTAATAGTATTATAGTAGTTATATTCTTGTACATAGGAGCAGTATTATAGTAGTTATATTCTATTTCATAGGGGCAGTATTATAGTAGTTATATTCTTATACATAGGGGCAGTATTATAGTAGTTATATTCTTGTGCATAGGGGCAGTATTATAGTAGTTATATTCTTGTACATAGGGGGCAGTATTATAGTAGTTATATTCTTGTACTTAGGGGGCAGTATTATAGTAGTTATATTCTTGTACATAGGGGCAGTATTATAGTAGTTATATTCTTGTACATAGGGGCAGTATTATAGTAGTTATATTCTATTACATAGGGGCAGTATTATAGTAGTTATATTCTTGTACATAGGAGCAGTATTATAGTAATATTCTTGTACATGGGGGCAGTATTATAGTAGTTATATTCTTGTACATAGGGGCAGTATTATAGTAGTTATATTCTTGTACATAGGGGCATTATTATAGTAGTTATATTCTTGTACATAGGGGGCAGTATTATAGTAGTTATATTCCTGTACATAGGGAGCAGTATTATAGTAGTTATATTCTTGTATATAGGAGCAGTATTATAGTAGTTATATTCTTGTACATAGGAGCAATATTATAGTAGTTATATTCTTGTACATAGGAGCAGTATTATAGTAGTTATATTCTTGTACACAGGGGCAGTATTATAGTAGTTATATTCTTGTACACAGGGGCAGTATTATAGTAGTTATATTCTTGTATATAGGGGGCAGTATTATAGTAGTTATATTCTTGTACATAGGAGCCAGTATTATAGTAGTTATATTCTTGTACTTAGGGGGCAGTATTATAGTAGTTATATTCTTGTACATAGGGGCAGTATTATAGTAGTTATATTCTTGTACATAGGGGGCAGTATTATAGTAGTTATATTCTTGTACTTAGGGGGCAGTATTATAGTAGTTATATTCTTGTACATAGGGGCAGTATTATAGTAGTTATATTCTTGTACATAGGGGCAGTATTATAGTAGTTATATTCTATTACATAGGGGCAGTATTATAGTAGTTATATTCTTGTACATAGGAGCAGTATTATAGTAATATTCTTGTACATGGGGGCAGTATTATAGTAGTTATATTCTTGTACATAGGGGCAGTATTATAGTAGTTATATTCTTGTACATAGGGGCAGTATTATAGTAGTTATATTCTTGTACATAGGAGCAGTATTATAGTAGTTATATTCTTGTACACAGGGGCAGTATTATATTAGTTATATTCTTGTACACAGGGGCAGTATTATAGTAGTTATATTCTTGTATATAGGGGGCAGTATTATAGTAGTTATATTCTTGTACATAGGAGCCAGTATTATAGTAGTTATATTCTTGTACATAGGAGCAGTATTATAGTAGTTACATTATTGTACATAGGAGCAGTATTATAGTAGTTATATTCTTGTACATAGCAGCAGTATTATAGTAGTTATATTCTTGTACATAGGGGCAGTATTATAGTATTTATATTCTTGTACATAGCAGCAGTATTATAGTAGTTATATTCTTGTACATAGGGGCAGTATTATAGTATTTATATTCTTGTACATAGGAGCAGTATTATAGTAGTTATATTCTTGTACATAGGGGCAATATTATAGTAGTTATATTCTTGTATATAGGAGCAGTATTATAGTAGTTATATTCTTGTACATAGGGGCAGTATTATAGTAGTTATATTCTTGTACATAGGAGCAGTATTATAGTAGTTATATTCTTGTACATAGGGGGCAGTATTATAGTAGTTATATTCTTGTACATAGGGGGCAGTATTATAGTAGTTATATAACTGTACATAGGAGCCAGTATTATAGTAGTTATATTCTTGTACATAGGAGCAGTATTATAGTAGTTACATTATTGTACATAGGAGCAGTATTATAGTAGTTATATTCTTGTACATAGGGGGCAGTATTATAGTAGTTATATTCTTGTATATAGGGGCAGTATTATAGTGGTTATATTCTTGTACATAGGACCAGTATTATAGTAGTTATATTCTTGTACATAGGAGCAGTATTATAGTAGTTATATTCTTGTATATAGGGGCAGTATTATAGTAGTTATATTCTTATACATAGGGGCAGTATTATAGTACTTATATTCTTGTACATAGGGGGCAGTATTATAGCAGTTATATTCTTGTACATAGGAGCAGTATTATAGTAGTTATATTCTTGTACATAGGAGCAATATTATAGTAGTTATATTCTTGTACATAGGGGCAGTATTATAGTAGTTATATTCTTGTACATAGGAGCAGTATTATAGTAGTTATATTCTTGTACACAGGGGCAGTATTATAGTAGTTATATTCTTGTACACAGGGGCAGTATTATAGTAGTTATATTCTTGTATATAGGGGGCAGTATTATAGTAGTTATATTCTTGTACATAGGAGCAGTATTATAGTAGTTATATTCTTGTACATAGCAGCAGTATTATAGTAGTTATATTCTTGTACATAGGGGCAGTATTATAGTATTTATATTCTTGTACGTAGGAGCATTATTATAGTAGTTATGTTCTTGTACACAGGGGCAGTATTATAGTAGTTATATTCTTGTACATAGGAGCAGTATTATAGTAGTTATACTCTTGTACATAGGGGCAGTATTATAGTAGTTATATTCTTGTACATAGGGGCAGTATTATAGTAGTTATATTCTTGTACAGAGGAGCAGTATTATAGTAGTTATATTCTTGTACACAGGGGCAGTATTATAGTAGTTATATTCTTGTACACAGGGGCAGTATTATAGTAGTTATATTCTTGTATATAGGGGGCAGTATTATAGTAGTTATATTCTTGTACATAGCAGCAGTATTATAGTAGTTATATTCTTGTACATAGGGGCAGTATTATAGTATTTATATTCTTGTACATAGCAGCAGTATTATAGTAGTTATATTCTTGTACATAGGGGCAGTATTATAGTATTTATATTCTTGTACATAGGAGCAGTATTATAGTAGTTATATTCTTGTACATAGGGGGCAATATTATAGTAGTTATATTCTTGTATATAGGAGCAGTATTATAGTAGTTATATTCTTGTACATAGGGGCAGTATTATAGTAGTTATATTCTTGTACATAGGAGCAGTATTATGTAGTTATATTCTTGTACATAGGGGGCAGTATTATAGTAGTTATATTCTTGTACATAGGAGCCAGTATTATAGTAGTTATATTCTTGTACATAGGAGCAGTATTATAGTAGTTACATTATTGTACATAGGAGCAGTATTATAGTAGTTATATTCTTGTACATAGGAGCAGTATTATAGTAATTATATTCTTGTACATAGGGGGCAGTATTATAGTAGTTATATTCTTGTATATAGGGGCAGTATTATAGTGGTTATATTCTTGTACATAGGAGCAGTATTATAGTAGTTATATTCTTGTACATAGGAGCAGTATTATAGTAGTTATATTCTTGTAAATAGGGGCAGTATTATAGTAGTTATATTCTTATACATAGGGGCAGTATTATAGTACTTATATTCTTGTACATAGGGGGCAGTATTATAGCAGTTATATTCTTGTACATAGGAGCACTATTATAGTAGTTATATTCTTGTACATAGGAGCAATATTATAGTAGTTATATTCTTGTATATAGGGGGCAGTATTATAGTAGTTATATTCTTGTACATAGGAGCAGTATTATAGTAGTTATATTCTTGTACATAGCAGCAGTATTATAGTAGTTATATTCTTGTACATAGGGGCAGTATTATAGTATTTATATTCTTGTACGTAGGAGCAGTATTATAGTAGTTATGTTCTTGTACACAGGGGCAGTATTATAGTAGTTATATTGTTGTATATAGGGGGCAGTATTATAGTAGTTATATTCTTGTACATAGGAGCAGTATTATAGTAGTTATACTCTTGTACATAGGGGCAGTATTATAGTAGTTATATTCTTCTACATAGGGGCAGTATTATAGTTGTTATATTCTTGTACATAGGGGGCAGTAGTTATATTCTTGTACATAGGACCAGTATTATAGTAGTTGTACTCTTGTACATAGGGGCAGTATTATAGTAGTTATATTCTTGTACATAGGGGGCAGTATTATAGTAGTTATATTCTTGTACATAGGGGCAGTATTATAGTAGTTATATTCTATTACATAGGGGCAGTATTATAGTAGTTATATTCTTGTATATAGGGGCAGTATTATAGTAGTTATATTCTTATACATAGGGGCAGTATTATAGTAGTTATATTCTTATCCATAGTAGCAGTATTATAGTAGTTATATTCTTATACATAGTAATAGTATTATAGTAGTTATATTCTTGTACATAGGAGCAGTATTATAGTAGTTATATTCTATTACACAGGGGCAGTATTATAGTAGTTATATTCTTATACATAGGGGCAGTATTATAGTAGTTATATTCTTGTGCATAGGGGCAGTATTATAGTAGTTATATTCTTGTACATAGGGGCATTTTTATAGTAGTTATATTCTTGTACATAGGGGGCAGTATTATAGTAGTTATATTCTTGTACTTAGGGGGCAGTATTATAGTAGTTATATTCTTGTACATAGGGGAAGTATTATAGTAGTTATATTCTTGTACATAGGAGCAGTATTATAGTAGTTATATTCTTGTACATGGGGGCAGTATTATAGTAGTTATATTCTTGTATATAGGGGCAGTATTATAGTAGTTATATTCTTATACATAGGGGCAGTATTATAGTACTTATATTCTTGTACATAGGGGGCAGTATTATAGCAGTTATATTCTTGTACATAGGAGCAGTATTATAGTAGTTATATTCTTATATATAGTAGCAGTATTATAGTAGTTATATTCTTGTACATAGGACCAGTATTATAGTAGTTATATTCTTGTACATAGGGGCAGTATTATAGTAGTTATATTCTTGTACATAGGGGGCAGTAGTTATATTCTTGTACATAGGACCAGTATTATAGTAGTTATATTCTTGTACATAGGGGCAGTATTATAGTAGTTATATTCTTGTACATAGGGGGCAGTATTATAGTAGTTATATTCTTGTACATAGGGGCAGTATTATAGTAGTTATATTCTATTACATAGGGGCAGTATTATAGTAGTTATATTCTTATACATAGGGGCAGTATTATAGTAGTTATATTCTTGTGCATAGGGGCAGTATTATAGTAGTTATATTCTTGTACATAGGGGCAGTATTATAGTAGTTATATTCTTGTACATAGGGGCATTATTATAGTAGTTATATTCTTGTACATAGGGGGCAGTATTATAGTAGTTATATTCTTGTACATAGGGGGCAGTATTATAGTAGTTATATTCTTGTACATAGGGGCAGTATTATAGTAGTTAAATTCTATTACATAGGGGCAGTATTATAGTAGTTATATTCTTGTACATAGGGGCAGTATTATAGTAGTTATATTCTTGTACATAGGGGCAGTATTATAGTAGTTATATTCTTGTACATAGGGGCAGTATTATAGTAGTTAAATTCTATTACATAGGGGCAGTATTATAGTAGTTATATTCTTGTACATAGGAGCAGTATTATAGTAGTTATATTCTTGTACATGGGGGCAGTATTATAGTAGTTATATTCTTGTACATAGGGGCAGTATTATAGTAGTTATATTCTTGTACATAGGGCATTATTATAGTAGTTATATTCTTGTACATAGGGGGCAGTATTATAGTAGTTATATTTTTGTACTTAGGGGGCAGTATTATAGTAGTTATATTCTTGTACATAGGGGCAGTATTATAGTAGTTATATTCTTGTACATAGGGGCAGTATTATAGTAGTTACATTCTTGTACATAGGGGCAGTCTTATAGTAGTTATATTCTTGTACTTAGGAGCAGTATTATAGTAGTTATATTCTTGTACATAGGGGCAGTATTATAGAAGTTATATTCTTGTACTTAGGGGCAGTATTATAGTAGTTTTATTCTTGTACATAGGGGCAGTATTATAGTAGTTATATTCTTGTACATAGGAGCAGTATTACAGTAGTTATATTCTTGTACATAGGGGACAGTATTATACTAGTTATATTCTTGTACATACGGGGCAGTATTATAGTAGTTATATTCTTCTATATAGGAGCAGTATTATAGTAGTTATATTCTTGTACATAGGGGGCAGTATTATAGTAGTTATATCTTGTACATAGGAGCAGTATTATAGTAGTTATATTCTTGTACATAGGAGCAGTATTATAGTAGTTATATTCTTGTACATAGAGGCAGTATTATAGTAGTTATATTCTTGTACATAGGGGCAGTAGTATAGTAGTTATATTCTTGTACACAGGGGCAGTAGTATAGTAGTTATATTCTTGTACATAGGGGCAGTAGTATAGTAGTTATATTCTTGTACATAGGAGCAGTATTATAGTAGTTAGATTCTTGTACATAGGGGCAGTAGTATAGTAGTTATATTCTTGTACATAGGGGGCAGTATTATAGTAGTTATATTCTTGTACATAGGGAGCAGTATTATAGTAGTATATTGTTGTATATAGGGGCAGTATTATAGTAGTTATATTCTTGTACATAGGGGCAGTATTATAGTAGTTATATTCTTGTACATAGGAGCAGTATTATAGTAGTTATATTCTTGTACATAGGGGCAGTATTATAGTAGTTATATTCTTGTACATAGGAGCAGTATTATAGTAGTTATATTCTTGTACATAGGAGCAGTATTATAGCAGTTATATTCTTGTATATAGGAGCAGTATTATAGCAGTTATATTCTTGTACATAGGAGCAGTATTATAGTAGTTATATTCTTGTACATAGGGGCAGTAGTATAGTAGTTATATTCTTGTACATAGGAGCAGTTTTATAGTAGTTATATTCTTGTATATAGGAGCAGTATTATAGTAGTTAAATTCTTGTATATAGGAGCAGTATTATAGTAGTTATATTCTTGTACATAGGAGCAGTATTATAGTAGTTACATTCTTGTACATATGGGCAGTAGTATAGTAGTTATATTCTTGTACATAGGGGCAGTAGAATAGTAGTTATATTCTTGTATATAGGAGCAGTTTTATAGTAGTTATATTCTTGTATATAGGAGCAGTATTATAGTAGTTATATTCTTGTATATAGGAGCAGTATTATAGTAGTTATATTCTTGTACATGGGAGCAGTATTATAGTAGTTATATTCTTGTACATAGGAGCAGTATTATAGTAGTTATATTCTTGTACATAGGGGCAGTAGTATAGTAGTTATATTCTTGTACATAGGGGCAGTAGTATAGTAGTTATATTCTTGTACATAGGGGCAGTATTATAGTAGATATATTCTTGTACATAGGGGCAGTATTATAGTAGTTATATTCTTGTACATAGGAGCAGTATTATAGTAGTTATATTCTTGTACATAGGGGCAGTATTATAGTAGATATATTCTTGTACATAGGGGCAGTATTATAGTAGTTATATTCTTGTACATAGGAGCAATATTATAGTAGTTATATTCTTGTACATAGGGACAGTATTATAGTAGTTATATTCTTGTACATAGGGGCAGTAGTATAGTAGTTATATTCTTGTATATAGGAGCAGTATTATAGTAGTTATATTCTTGTATATAGGAGCAGTAATATAGTAGTTATATTCTTGTACATAGAAGCAGTATTATAGTAGTTATATTCTTGTATATAGGAGCAGTATTATAGTAGTTATATTCTTGTACATAGGGGGCAGTATTATAGTAGTTATATTCTTGTACATAGGGGGCAGTATTATAGTAGTTATATTCTTGTACATAGGAGCAGTATTTTAGTAGTTATATTCTTGTACATAGGAGCAGTATTATAGTAGTTATATTCTTGTACATAGGAGCAGTATTATAGTAGTTATATTCTTGTACATAGGAGCAGTATTATAGTAGTTATATTTTTGTACATAGGAGCAGTATTATAGTAGTTATATTATTGTACATAGGAGCAGTATTATAGTAGTTATATTCTTGTATATAGGGGCACTATTATAGTAGTTATATTCTTCTACATAGGAGCACTATTATAGTAGTTATATTCTTCTACATAGGAGCAGTATTATAGTAGTTGTATTCTTGTACATAGGAGCAGTAATATAGTAGTTATATTCTTGTATATAGGGGCAGTATTATAGTAGTTATATTCTTGTATATAGGGGCAGTATTATAGTAGTTTTATTCTTGTACATAGGAGCAGTATTATAGTAGTTATATTCTTGTACATAGGGGGCAGTATTATAGTAGTTATATTCTTGTACATAGGGGCAGTATTATAGTAGTTATATTCTTGTACATAGAGAGCAGTATTATATTAGTTATATTCTTGTATATAGGAGCAGTATTATAGTAGTTATATTCTTGTACATAGGGGCAGTATTATAGTAGTTATATTCTTGTACATAGGGGGCAGTATTATAGTAGTTATATTCTTGTACATAGTGGCAGTATTATAGTAGTTATATTCTTGTACATAGGAGCAGTGTTATAGTAGTTATATTCTTGTACATAGAGTGCAGTATTATAGTAGTTATATTCTTGTACATAGGAGCAGTATTTTAGTAGTTATATTCTTGTACATAGGAGCAGTATTATAGTAGTTATATTCTTGTACATAGGAGCAGTATTATAGTAGTTATATTCTTGTACATAGGAGTAGTATTATAGTAGTTATATTCTTGTACATAGAGGGCAGTATTATAGTAATTATATTCTTGTACATAGAGGGCAGTATTATATTAGTTATATTCTTGTATATTGGAGCAGTATTATAGTAGTTATATTCTTGTACATAGGGGGCAGTATTATAGTAGTTATATTCTTGTACATAGGGGGCAGTATTATAGTAGTTATATTCTTGTACATAGTGGCAGTATTATAGTATTATATTCTTGTACATAGGAGCAGTGTTATAGTAGTTATATTCTTGTACATAGAGTGCAGTATTATAGTAGTTATATTCTTGTACATAGGAGCAGTATTTTAGTAGTTATATTCTTGTACATAGGAGCAGTATTATAGTAGTTATATTCTTGTACATAGGAGCAGTATTATAGTAGTTATATTTTTGTACATAGGAACACTATTATAGTAGTTATATTCTTGTACGTAGGAGCAGCATTATAGTAGTTATATTCTTGTACATAGAAGCTGTATTATAGTAGTTATATTCTTGTACATAGGGGGCAATATTATAGTAGTTATATTCTTGTATATAGGGGCAGTATTATAGTGGTTATATTCTTGTACATAGGAGCAGTATTATAGTAGTTATATTCTTGTACATAGGAGCAGTATTATAGTAGTTATATTCTTGTATATAGGGGCAGTATTATAGTAGTTATATTCTTATACATAGGGGCAGTATTATAGTACTTATATTCTTGTACATAGGGGGCAGTATTATAGCAGTTATATTCTTGTACATAGGAGCAGTATTATAGTAGTTATATTCTTGTATATAGGGGCAGTAATATAGTAGTTTTATTCTTGTATATAGGGGCAGTATTATAGTAATTATATTCTTGTACATAGGAGCAGTATTATAGTAGTTATATTCTTGTACATAGGAGCAGTATTATAGTAGTTATATTCCTGTATATAGGAGCAGTATTATATTCTTGTACATAGGAGCAGTATTATAGTAGTTATATTCTTGTATATAGGGGCAGTATTATAGTAGTTATATTCTTGTATATAGGGGCAGTATTATAGTAGTTGTATTCTTGTATGTAGAAGCAGTATTATAGTAGTTGTATCTCTGTACATAGGGGGCAGTATTATAGTAGTTATATTCTTGTACTTAGGGGGCAGTATTATAGTAGTTATATTCTTGTACATAGGGGCAGTATTATAGTAGTTATATTCTTGTACATAGGGGCAGTATTATAGTAGTTATATTCTTGTACATAGGGGGCAGTATTATAGTAGTTACATTCTTGTACATAGGGGCAGTCTTATTGTAGTTATATTCTTGTACATAGGAGCAGTATTATAGTAGTTATATTCTTGTACATAGGGGCAGTATTATAGAAGTTATATTCTTGTACATAGGGGCAGTATTATAGTAGTTATATTCTTGTACATAGGAGCAGTATTACAGTAGTTATATTCTTGTACATAGGGGACAGTATTATACTAGTTATATTCTTGTACATACGGGGCAGTATTATAGTAGTTATATTCTTGTACATAGGAGCAGTATTATAGTAGTTATATTCTTCTATATAGGAGCAGTATTATAGTAGTTATATTCTTGTACATAGGGGGCAGTATTATAGTAGTTATATCTTGTACATAGGAGCAGTATTATAGTAGTTATATTCTTGTACATAGGAGCAGTATTATAGTAGTTATATTCTTGTACATAGGGGCAGTATTATAGTAGTTATATTCTTGTACATAGGGGCAGTAGTATAGTAGTTATATTCTTGTACATAGGGGCAGTAGTATAGTAGTTATATTCTTGTACATAGGGGCAGTAGTATAGTAGTTATATTCTTGTACATAGGAGCAGTATTATAGTAGTTAGATTCTTGTACATAGGGGCAGTAGTATAGTAGTTAGATTCTTGTACATAGGGGGCAGTATTATAGTAGTTATATTATTGTACATAGGGAGCAGTATTATAGTAGTATATTGTTGTATATAGGGGCAGTATTATAGTAGTTATATTCTTGTACTTAGGGCCAGTATTATAGTAGTTATATTCTTGTACATAGGAGCAGTATTATAGTAGTTATATTCTTGTACATAGGAGCAGTATTATAGTATTTATATTCTTGTACGTAGGAGCAGTATTATAGTAGTTATATTCTTGTACATAGGGGGCAATATTATAGTAGTTATATTCTTGTATATAGGAGCAGTATTATAGTAGTTATATTCTTGTACATAGGGGCAGTATTATAGTAGTTATATTCTTGTACATAGGAGCAGTATTATAGTAGTTATATTCTTGTACATAGGGGGCAATATTATAGTAGTTATATTCTTGTATATAGGGGCAGTATTATAGTGGTTATATTCTTGTACATAGGAGCAGTATTATAGTAGTTATATTCTTGTACATAGGAGCAGTATTATAGTAGTTATATTCTTGTATATAGGGGCAGTATTATAGTAGTTATATTCTTATACATAGGGGCAGTATTATAGTACTTATATTCTTGTACATAGGGGGCAGTATTATAGCAGTTATATTCTTGTACATAGGAGCAGTATTATAGTAGTTATATTCTTGTACATAGGAGCAGTATTATAGTAGTTATATTCTTGTATATAGGGGCAGTATTATAGTAGTTATATTCTTATACATAGGGGCAGTATTATAGTACTTATATTCTTGTACATAGGGGGCAGTATTATAGCAGTTATATTCTCGTACATAGGAGCAGTATTATAGTAGTTATATTCTTGTACATAGGGGCAGTATTATAGTAGTTATATTCTTGTACATAGGACCAGTATTATAGTAGTTATATTCTTATACATAGGGGCAGTATTATAGTAGTTATATTCTTGTACATAGGGGGCAGTAGTTATATTCTTGTACATAGGACCAGTATTTTAGTAGTTATATTCTTGTACATAGGGGGCAGTATTATAGTAGTTATATTCTTGTACATAGGGGCAGTATTATAGTAGTTATATTCTATTACATAGGGGCAGTATTATAGTAGTTATATTCTTGTATATAGGGGCAGTATTATAGTAGTTATATTCTTGTATATAGGGGCAGTATTATAGTAGTTATATTCTTGTACATAGGGGGCAGTATTATAGTAGTTACATTCTTGTACATAGGGGCAGTCTTATTGTAGTTATATTCTTGTACATAGGAGCAGTATTATAGTAGTTATATTCTTGTACATAGGGGCAGTATTATAGAAGTTATATTCTTGTACATAGGGGCAGTATTATAGTAGTTATATTCTTGTACATAGGAGCAGTATTACAGTAGTTATATTCTTGTACATAGGGGACAGTATTATACTAGTTATATTCTTGTACATACGGGGCAGTATTATAGTAGTTATATTCTTGTACATAGGAGCAGTATTATAGTAGTTATATTCTCCTATATAGTAGCAGTATTATAGTAGTTATATTCTTGTACATAGGGGGCAGTATTATAGTAGTTATATCTTGTACATAGGAGCAGTATTATAGTAGTTATATTCTTGTACATAGGAGCAGTATTATAGTAGTTATATTCTTGTACATAGGGGCAGTATTATAGTAGTTATATTCTTGTACATAGGGGCAGTAGTATAGTAGTTATATTCTTGTACATAGGGGCAGTAGTATAATAGTTATATTCTTGTACATAGGGGCAGTAGTATAGTAGTTATATTCTTGTACATAGGAGCAGTATTATAGTAGTTAGATTCTTGTACATAGGGGCAGTAGTATAGTAGTTAGATTCTTGTACATAGGGGGCATTATTATAGTAGTTATATTCTTGTACATAGGGAGCAGTATTATAGTAGTATATTGTTGTATATAGGGGCAGTATTATAGTAGTTATATTCTTGTACTTAGGGGCAGTATTATAGTAGTTATATTCTTGTACATAGGAGCAGTATTATAGCAGTTATATTCTTGTATATAGGAGCAGTATTATAGTAGTTATATTTTTGTACATAGGGGCAGTATTATAGTAGTTATATTCTTGTATATAGGGGGCAGTATTATAGTAGTTATATTCTTGTACATAGGAGCAGTATTATAGTAGTTATATTCTTGTACATAGCAGCAGTATTATAGTAGTTATATTCTTGTACATAGGGGCAGTATTATAGTATTTATATTCTTGTACGTAGCAGCAGTATTATAGTAGTTATATTCTTGTACATAGGGGGCAATATTATAGTAGTTATATTCTTGTATATAGGAACAGTATTATAGTAGTTATATTCCTGTACATAGGGGCAGTATTATAGTAGTTATATTCTTGTACATAGGAGCAGTATTATAGTAGTTATATTCTTGTACATAGGGGGCAATATTATAGTAGTTATATTCTTGTATATAGGGGCAGTATTATAGTGGTTATATTCTTGTACATAGGAGCAGTATTATAGTAGTTATATTCTTGTACATAGGAGCAGTATTATAGTAGTTATATTCTTGTATATAGGGTCAGTATTATAGTAGTTATATTCTTATACATAGGGGCAGTATTATAGTACTTATATTCTTGTACATAGGGGGCAGTATTATAGCAGTTATATTCTTGTACATAGGAGCAGTATTATAGTAGTTATATTCTTGTACATAGGACCAGTATTATAGTAGTTATATTCTTGTACATAGGGGCAGTATTATAGTAGTTATATTCTTATACATAGGGGCAGTATTATAGTAGTTATATTCTTATACATAGTAGCAGTATTATAGTAGTTATATTCTTATACATAGTAATAGTATTATAGCAGTTATATTCTTATATATAGTAGCAGTATTATAGTAGTTATATTCTTGTACATAGGACCAGTATTATAGTAGTTATATTCTTGTACATAGGGGCAGTATTATAGTAGTTATATTCTTGTACATAGGGGGCAGTAGTTATATTCTTGTACATAGGACCAGTATTATAGTAGTTATATTCTTGTACATAGGGGGCAGTATTATAGTAGTTATATTCTTGTACATAGGGGCAGTATTATAGTAGTTATATTCTATTACATAGGGGCAGTATTATAGTAGTTATATTCTTGTATATAGGGGCAGTATTATAGTAGTTATATTCTTATACATAGGGGCAGTATTATAGTAGTTATATTCTTATACATAGTAGCAGTATTATAGTAGTTATATTCTTATACATAGTAATAGTATTATAGTAGTTATATTCTTGTACATAGGAGCAGTATTATAGTAGTTATATTCTATTACATAGGGGCAGTATTATAGTAGTTATTTTCTTGTACATAGGAGCAGTATTATAGTAGTTATATTCTTGTACATAGGGGGCAATATTATAGTAGTTATATTCTTGTATATAGGGGCAGTATTATAGTGGTTATATTCTTGTACATAGGAGCAGTATTATAGTAGTTATATTCTTGTACATAGGAGCAGTATTATAGTAGTTATATTCTTGTATATAGGGGCAGTATTATAGTAGTTATATTCTTATACATAGGGGCAGTATTATAGTACTTATATTCTTGTACATAGGGGGCAGTATTATAGCGGTTATATTCTTGTACATAGGAGCAGTATTATAGTAGTTATATTCTTATATATAGTAGCAGTATTATAGTAGTTATATTCTTGTACATAGGACCAGTATTATAGTAGTTATATTCTTGTACATAGGGGCAGTATTATAGTAGTTATATTCTTGTACATAGGGGGCAGTAGTTATATTCTTGTACATAGGACCAGTATTTTAGTAGTTATATTCTTGTACATAGGGGGCAGTATTATAGTAGTTATATTCTTGTATATAGGGGCAGTATTATAGTAGTTATATTCTTGTACATAGGGGCAGTATTATAGTAGTTATATTCTTGTACATAGGGGGCAGTATTATAGTAGTTACATTCTTGTACATAGGGGCAGTCTTATTGTAGTTATATTCTTGTACATAGGAGCAGTATTATAGTAGTTATATTCTTGTACATAGGGGCAGTATTATAGAAGTTATATTCTTGTACATAGGGGCAGTATTATAGCAGTTATATTCTTGTACATAGGAGCAGTATTACAGTAGTTATATTCTTGTACATAGGGGACAGTATTATACTAGTTATATTCTTGTACATAGGGGCAGTATTATAGTAGTTATATTCTTGTACATAGGAGCAGTATTATAGTAGTTATATTCTTCTATATAGTAGCAGTATTATAGTAGTTATATTCTTGTACATAGGGGGCAGTATTATAGTAGTAATATCTTGTACATAGGAGTAGTATTATAGTAGTTATATTCTTGTACATAGGAGCAGTATTATAGTAGTTATATTCTTGTACATAGGGGCAGTATTATAGTAGTTATATTCTTGTACATAGGGGCAGTAGTATAGTAGTTATATTCTTGTACATAGGGGCAGTAGTATAGTAGTTATATTCTTGTACATAGGGGCAGTAGTATAGTAGTTATATTCTTGTACATAGGAGCAGTATTATAGTAGTTAGATTCTTGTACATAGGGGCAGTAGTATAGTAGTTAGATTCTTGTACATAGGGGGCATTATTATAGTAGTTATATTCTTGTACATGGGGAGCAGTATTATAGTAGTATATTGTTGTATATAGGGGCAGTATTATAGTAGTTATATTCTTGTACTTAGGGGCAGTATTATAGTAGTTATATTCTTGTACATAGGAGCAGTATTATAGTAGTTATATTCTTGTACATAGGAGCAGTATTATAGCAGTTATATTCTTGTATATAGGAGCAGTATTATAGTAGTTATATTTTTGTACATAGGGGCAGTATTATAGTAGTTATATTCTTGTATATAGGGGGCAGTATTATAGTAGTTATATTCTTGTACATAGGAGCAGTAATTTAGTAGTTATATTCTTGTACATAGCAGCAGTATTATAGTAGTTATATTCTTGTACATAGGGGCAGTATTATAGTAGTTATATTCTTATACATAGTAATAGTATTATAGTAGTTATATTCTTGTACATAGGAGCAGTATTATAGTAGTTATATTCTATTACATAGGGGCAGTATTATAGTAGTTATATTCTTATACATAGGGGCAGTATTATAGTAGTTATATTCTTGTGCATAGGGGCAGTATTATAGTAGTTATATTCTTGTACATAGGGGCAGTATTATAGTAGTTATATTCTTGTACATAGGGGCATTATTATAGTAGTTATATTCTTGTACATAGGGGGCAGTATTATAGTAGTTATATTCTTGTACTTACGGGGCAGTATTATAGTAGTTATATTCTTGTACATAGGGGCAGTATTATAGTAGTTATATTCTTGTACATAGGGGCAGTATTATAGTAGTTATATTCTATTACATAGGGGCAGTATTATAGTAGTTATATTCTTGTACATAGGAGCAGTATTATAGTAGTTATATTCTTGTACATGGGGGCAGTATTATAGTAGTTATATTCTTGTACATAGGGGCAGTATTATAGTAGTTATATTCTTGTACATAGGGGCATTATTATAGTAGTTATATTCTTGTACATAGGGGGCAGTATTATAGTAGTTATATTCTTGTACTTAGGGGGCAGTATTATAGTAGTTATATTCTTGTACATAGGGGCAGTATTATAGTAGTTATATTCTTGTACATAGGGGGCAGTATTATAGTAGTTATATTCTTGTACATAGGGGGCAGTATTATAGTAGTTACATTCTTGTACATAGGGGCAGTCTTATAGTAGTTATATTCTTGTACATAGGAGCAGTATTATAGTAGTTATATTCTTGTACATAGGGGCAGTATTATAGAAGTTATATTCTTGTACTTAGGGGCAGTATTATAGTAGTTTTATTCTTGTACATAGGGGCAGTATTATAGTAGTTATATTCTTGTACATAGGAGCAGTATTACAGTAGTTATATTCTTGTACATAGGGGACAGTATTATACTAGTTATATTCTTGTACATACGGGGCAGTATTATAGTAGTTATATTCTTTTACATAGGAGCAGTATTATAGTAGTTATATTCTTCTATATAGGAGCAGTATTATAGTAGTTATATTCTTGTACATAGGGGGCAGTATTATAGTAGTTATATCTTGTACATAGGAGCAGTATTATAGTAGTTATATTCTTGTACATAGGAGCAGTATTATAGTAGTTATATTCTTGTACATAGGGGCAGTATTATAGTAGTTATATTCTTGTACATAGGGGCAGTAGTATAGTAGTTATATTCTTGTACATAGGGGCAGTAGTATAGTAGTTATATTCTTGTACATAGGGGCAGTAGTATAGTAGTTATATTCTTGTACATAGGAGCAGTATTATAGTAGTTAGATTCTTGTACATAGGGGCAGTAGTATAGTAGTTATATTCTTGTACATAGGGGGCAGTATTATAGTAGTTATATTCTTGTACATAGGGAGCAGTATTATAGTAGTATATTGTTGTATATAGGGGCAGTATTATAGTAGTTATATTCTTGTACATAGGGGCAGTATTATAGTAGTTATATTCTTGTACATAGGAGCAGTATTATAGTAGTTATATTCTTGTACATAGGGGCAGTATTACAGTAGTTATATTCTTGTACATAGGAGCAGTATTATAGTAGTTATATTCTTGTACATAGGAGCAGTATTATAGCAGTTATATTCTTGTATATAGGAGCAGTATTATAGTAGTTATATTCTTGTACATAGGAGCAGTATTATAGTAGTTATATTCTTGTACATAGGCGCAGTATTATAGTAGTTATATTCTTGTACATAGGCCCAGTAGTATAGTAGTTATATTGTTGTACATAGGAGCAGTTTTATAGTAGTTATATTCTTGTATATAGGAGCAGTATTATAGTAGTTAAATTCTTGTATATAGGAGCAGTATTATAGTAGTTATATTCTTGTACATAGGAGCAGTATTATAGTAGTTACATTCTTGTACATATGGGCAGTAGTATAGTAGTTATATTCTTGTACATAGGGGCAGTAGAATAGTAGTTATATTCTTGTATATAGGAGCAGTTTTATAGTAGTTATATTCTTGTATATAGGAGCAGTATTATAGTAGTTATATTCTTGTAGATAGGATTAGTATTATAGTAGTTATATTCTTGTACATAGGAGCAGTATTATAGTAGTTATATTCTTGTACATAGGTGCAGTAGTATAGTAGTTATATTCTTGTACATATGGGCAGTAGTATAGTAGTTATATTCTTGTACATAGGGGCAGTATTATAGTAGATATATTCTTGTACATAGGGGCAGTATTATAGTAGTTATATTCTTGTACATAGGGGCAGTATTATAGTAGTTATATTCTTGTACATAGGGGCAGTATTATAGTAGATATATTCTTGTACATAGGGGCAGTATTATAGTAGTTATATTCTTGTACATAGGAGCAGTATTATAGTAGTTATATTCTTGTACATAGGGACAGTATTATAGTAGTTATATTCTTGTACATAGGGGCAGTAGTATAGTAGTTATATTCTTGTATATAGGAGCAGTATTATAGTAGTTATATTCTTGTATATAGGAGCAGTAATATAGTAGTTATATTCTTGTACATAGGGGGCAGTATTATAGTAGTTATATTCTTGTACATAGGGGGCAGTATTATAGTAGTTATATTCTTGTACATAGGGGCAGTATTATAGTAGTTATATTCTTGTACATAGAGAGCAGTATTATATTAGTTATATTCTTGTATATAGGAGCAGTATTATAGTAGTTATATTCTTGTACATAGGGGGCAGTATTATAGTAGTTATATTCTTGCACATAGGGGGCAGTATTATAGTAGTTATATTCTTGTACATAGTGGCAGTATTATAGTAGTTATATTCTTGTACATAGGGGACAGTATTATACTAGTTATATTCTTGTACATACGGGGCAGTATTATAGTAGTTATATTCTTGTACATAGGAGCAGTATTATAGTAGTTATATTCTTCTATATAGGAGCAGTATTATAGTAGTTATATTCTTGTACATAGGGGGCAGTATTATAGTAGTTATATCTTGTACATAGGAGCAGTATTATAGTAGTTATATTCTTGTACATAGGAGCAGTATTATAGTAGTTATATTCTTGTACATAGGGGCAGTATTATAGTAGTTATATTCTTGTACATAGGAGCAGTATTATAGTAGTTATATTCTTGTACATAGGGGCAGTATTATAGCAGTTATATTCTTGTATATAGGAGCAGTATTATAGTAGTTATATTCTTGTACATAGGAGCAGTATTATAGTAGTTATATTCTTGTACATAGGCCCAGTAGTATAGTAGTTATATTCTTGTACATAGGAGCAGTATTATAGCAGTTATATTCTTGTATATAGGAGCAGTATTATAGTAGTTATATTCTTGTACATAGGAGCAGTATTATAGTAGTTATATTCTTGTACATAGGCCCAGTAGTATAGTAGTTATATTCTTGTACATAGGAGCAGTTTTATAGTAGTTATATTCTTGTATATAGGAGCAGTAATATAATAGTTAAATTCTTGTATATAGGAGCAGTATTATAGTAGTTATATTCTTGTACATAGGAGCAGTATTATAGTAGTTACATTCTTGTACATATGGGCAGTAGTATAGTAGTTATATTCTTGTACATAGGGGCAGTAGAATAGTAGTTATATTCTTGTATATAGGAGCAGTTTTATAGTAGTTATATTCTTGTATATAGGAGCAGTATTATAGTAGTTATATTCTTGTAGATAGGATTATTATTATAGTAGTTATATTCTTGTACATAGGAGCAGTATTATAGTAGTTATATTCTTGTACATAGGAGCAGTATTATAGTAGTTATATTCTTGTACATAGGGGCAGTAGTATAGTAGTTATATTCTTGTACATAGGGGCAGTAGTATAGTAGTTATATTCTTGTACATAGGGGCAGTATTATAGTAGATATATTCTTGTACATAGGGGCAGTATTATAGTAGTTATATTCTTGTACATAGGGGCAGTATTATAGTAGTTATATTCTTGTACATAGGGGCAGTATTATAGTAGATATATTCTTGTACATAGGGGCAGTATTATAGTAGTTATATTCTTGTACATAGGAGCAGTATTATAGTAGTTATATTCTTGTACATAGGGACAGTATTATAGTAGTTATATTCTTGTACATAGGGGCAGTATTATAGTAGTTATATTCTTGTATATAGGAGCAGTAATATAGTAGTTATATTCTTGTACATAGAAGCAGTATTATAGTAGTTATATTCTTGTATATAGGAGCAGTATTATAGTAGTTATATTCTTGTACATAGGAGCAGTATTATAGTAGTTATATTCTTGTACATAGGAGCAGTATTATAGTAGTTATATTCTTCTATATAGGAGCAGTATTATAGTAGTTATATTCTTGTACATAGGGGGCAGTATTATAGTAGTTATATCTTGTACATAGGAGCAGTATTATAGTAGTTATATTCTTGTACATAGGAGCAGTATTATAGTAGTTATATTCTTGTACATAGGGGCAGTATTATAGTAGTTATATTCTTGTACATAGGGGCAGTAGTATAGTAGTTATATTCTTGTACATAGGGGCAGTAGTATAGTAGTTAGATTCTTGTACATAGGGGCAGTAGTATAGTAGTTATATTCTTGTACATAGGGAGCAGTATTATAGTAGTATATTGTTGTATATAGGGGCAGTATTATAGTAGTTATATTCTTGTACATAGGGGCAGTATTATAGTAGTTATATTCTTGTACATAGGAGCAGTATTATAGTAGTTATATTCTTGTACATAGGGGCAGTATTATAGTAGTTATATTCTTGTACATAGGAGCAGTATTATAGTAGTTATATTCTTGTACATAGGAGCAGTATTATAGCAGTTTTATTCTTGTATATAGGAGCAGTATTATAGTAGTTACATTCTTGTACATATGGGCAGTAGTATAGTAGTTATATTCTTGTACATAGGGGCAGTAGAATAGTAGTTATATTCTTGTATATAGGAGCAGTTTTATAGTAGTTATATTCTTGTATATAGGAGCAGTATTATAGTAGTTATATTCTTGTAGATAGGAGCAGTATTATAGTAGTTATATTCTTGTACATAGGAGCAGTATTATAGTAGTTATATTCTTGTACATAGGAGCAGTATTATAGTAGTTATATTCTTGTACATAGGGGCAGTAGTATAGTAGTTATATTCTTGTACATTGGGGCAGTAGTATAGTAGTTATATTCTTGTACATAGGGGCAGTATTATAGTAGATATATTCTTGTACATAGGGGCAGTATTATAGTAGTTATATTCTTGTACATAGGAGCAGTATTATAGTAGTTATATTCTTGTACATAGGGGCAGTATTATAGTAGATATATTCTTGTACATAGGGGCAGTATTATAGTAGTTATATTCTTGTACATAGGAGCAGTATTATAGTAGTTATATTCTTGTACATAGGGACAGTATTATAGTAGTTATATTCTTGTACATAGGGGCAGTAGTATAGTAGTTATATTCTTGTATATAGGAGCAGTATTATAGTAGTTATATTCTTGTATATAGGAGCAGTAATATAGTAGTTATATTCTTGTACATAGAAGCAGTATTATAGTAGTTATATTCTTGTATATAGGAGCAGTATTATAGTAGTTATATTCTTGTACATAGGGGGCAGTATTATAGTAGTTATATTCTTGTACATAGGGGGCAGTATTATAGTAGTTATATTCTTGTACATAGGGGCAGTATTATAGTAGTTATATTCTTGTACATGGAGAGCAGTATTATATTAGTTATATTCTTGTATATAGGAGCAGTATTATAGTAGTTATATTCTTGTACATAGGGGGCAGTATTATAGTAGTTATATTCTTGTACATAGGGGGCAGTATTATAGTAGTTATATTCTTGTACATAGTGGCAGTATTATAGTAGTTATATTCTTGTACATAGGAGCAGTGTTATAGTAGTTATATTCTTGTACATAGGAGCAGTATTATAGTAGTTATATTCTTGTACATAGGGACAGTATTATAGTAGTTATATTCTTGTACATAGGAGCAGTATTTTAGTAGTTATATTCTTGTACATAGGAGCAGTATTAT
Organism: Phyllobates terribilis; assembly: GCF_046119375.1. Taxonomy (NCBI): domain Eukaryota; kingdom Metazoa; phylum Chordata; class Amphibia; order Anura; family Dendrobatidae; genus Phyllobates; species Phyllobates terribilis. Next base: position 462,263,799 of record NW_027362767.1, on the reverse strand, counting down.
AGTAGTTATATTTTTGTACATAGGAGCAGTATTATAGTAGTTATATTTTTGTACATAGGAGCAGTATTATAGTAGTTATATTATTGTACATAGGAGCAGTATTATAGTAGTTATATTCTTGTATATAGGGGCACTATTATAGTAGTTATATTCTTCTACATAGGAGCAGTATTATAGTAGTTATATTCTTGTACATAGGAGCTGTATTATAGTAGTTGTATTCTTGTACATAGGAGCAGTAATATAGTAGTTATATTCTTGTATATAGGGGCAGTATTATAGTAGTTATATTCTTGTATATAGGGGCAGTATTATAGTAGTTATATTCTTGTACATAGGAGCAGTATTATAGTAGTTATATTCTTGTACATAGGGGGCAGTATTATAGTAGTTATATTCTTGTACATAGGGGCAGTATTATAGTAGTTATATTCTTGTACATAGAGAGCAGTATTATATTAGTTATATTCTTGTATATAGGAGCAGTATTATAGTAGTTATATTCTTGTACATAGGGGGCAGTATTATAGTAGTTATATTCTTGTACATAGTGGCAGTATTATAGTAGTTATATTCTTGTACATAGGAGCAGTGTTATAGTAGTTATATTCTTGTACATAGAGTGCAGTATTATAGTAGTTATATTCTTGTACATAGGAGCAGTATTATAGTAGTTGTATTTCTGTACATAGGGGCAGTATTATAGTAGTTATATTCTTGTACATAGGGGCAGTATTATAGTAGTTATATTCTTGTACATAGGGGCAGTATTATAGTAGTTATATTCTTATACATAGGGGCAGTATTATAGCAGTTATATTCTTGTATCATAGGAGGCAGTATTATAGTAGTTATATTCTTGTGCATAGGGGCAGTATTATAGTAGTTATATTCTTGTGCATAGGAGCAGTATTATAGTAGTTATATTCTTGTACATAGGAGGCAGTATTATAGTAGTTATATTCTTGTACATAGGGGCAGTATTATAGTAGTTATATTCTTATACATAGGGGCAGTATTATAGCAGTTATATTCTTGTATCATAGGAGGCAGTATTATAGTAGTTATATTCTTGTACATAGGAGGCAGTATTATAGTAGTTATATTCTTGTACATAGGGGCAGTATTATAGTAGTTATATTCTTATACATAGGGGCAGTATTATAGCAGTTATATTCTTGTATCATAGGAGGCAGTATTATAGTAGTTATATTCTTGTGCATAGGGGCAGTATTATAGTAGTTATATTCTTGTGCATAGGAGCAGTATTATAGTAGTTATATTCTTGTACATAGGAGGCAGTATTATAGTAGTTATATTCTTGTGCATAGGGGCAGTATTATAGTAGTTATATTCTTGTACATAGGGGGCAGTATTATAGTAGTTATATTCTTGTACAGAGGGGGCAGTATTATAGTAGTTATATTCTTGTACATAGGAGCAGTATTATAGTAGTTATATTCTTGTACATAGGGGACAGTATTATAGCAGTTATATTCTTGTACATAGGAGCAGTATTATAGTAGTTATATTCTTGTACATAGGGGGCAGTATTATAGTAGTTATATTCTTGTACATAGGGGCAGTATTATAGTAGTTATATTCTTGTATATAGGGGCAGTATTATAGTAGTTATATTCATGTACATAGGGGGCAGTATTATAGTAGTTATATTCTTGTACATGGAGCAGTATTATAGTAGTTATATTCTTATACATAGGAGCAGTATTATAGTAGTTATATTCTTGTACATAGGGGCAGTATTATAGTAGTTATATTCTTGTACATAGGAGCAGTATTATAGTAGTTATATTCATGTACATAGGGGGCAGTATTATAGTAGTTATATTCTTGTACATAGGGAGCAGTATTATAGTAGTTATATCCTTGTACATAGGGGCAGTATTATAGTAGTTATATTCTTGTACATAGGGAGCAGTATTATAGTAGTTATATTCTTGTACATAGGGAGCAGTATTATAGTAGTTATATTCTTGTACATAGGGAGCAGTATTATAGTAGTTATATTCTTGTACATAGGGTCAGTATTATAGTAGTTATATTCTTGTACATAGGGGCAGTATTATAGTAGTTATATCCTTGTACATAGGGGCAGTATTATAGTAGTTATATTCTTGTACATAGGGAGCAGTATTATAGTAGTTATATTCTTGTACATAGGGGGCAGTATTATAGTAGTTATATTCTTGTACATAGGAGCAGTATTATAGTAGTTATATTCTTGTACATAGGGGCAGTATTATAGTCTTGTTAGTTGTAAGTTAATATGTATTGATATCATTGCGGCATATTGTAACCATTTGTTTGAGTTCACATTGTGTATATAAACTGTCTGCCGCTTTTGCGGATGTATCTTATGTGAATTCTGGCAGTTTGTCATTTTGTTACACTATAACTCCCAGCAGGTCCTTTTTATTTTCAGTTGATTTCATATAGAGGTTATGGAGTTTCTAATGTTGGTATAATCCCTGTGAATCGTGACTTTGGCTTCTGGCGGGGGTTTCGGCGGCGGTCTTGTTGATTCTGGGTCTGGTTTGGCAGGGCTCAGGTCTCAGCGCTCTGCTGGTGTCAGCGGTGTTCAGCATATGGAGACATCTGATTAGTGCCGGAGTCTCCTGTGTGGTGAACGCGGCTGCACCGTAATTCGCAGCCATTGTCTTCCCTCATCCTTTACCTTCCCGGCCTGACAGCTGCCTCCCTCTGAGGCTGTCGGCCTCTACTCTGCTATTCTTAGAGGCTTGAAGCTGCGCCCTGCGGCCTCCTATCAGAGGGTCTCACGTTGGCTCTTTTTCAGTACATCACCCCGTCACTGTTTAACCCTTGGTTTCCTGCTATTGTCTCCTCTTTGGGGCTGCGCACATTACTATAATGAGGCTCCATACAGCATCTGTGATACATGGAGAATATTCTGAGACCCTCGCTCAGTGCAGACCCCTCTCTTCACCACTCTGGGGTAATGTCTGCGCCGTCTTCTGTCACCTCCAGTATTACTGAGAGTCGGGGTCCGTTCCCACGGGTGTGTAAAACATCAGTCCATTCCCATCCAAGAAGGTGCGACGATTTTTTTCTCACTTATTTGTGTGCTGTGTCCGTGTGCTGTGTCCGTGTGCTGTGTCCGTGTGCTGTCTATGTAGTGTCCGTGTGCTGTGTCCGTGTGCTGATCATGTAGTGTCCGTGTGCTGTGTCTGTGTGCTGTCTATGTAGTGTCCGTGTGCTGTGTCCGTGTGCTGTGTCCGTGTGCTGTGTCCGTGTGCTGTGTCCATGTGCTGTCTATGTAGTGTCCGTGTGCTGTGTCCGTGTGCTGTCTATGTAGTGTCCGTGTGCTAATCATGTAGTGTCCGTGTGCTGTGTCTGTGTGCTGTCTATGTAGTGTCCGTGTGGTGTGTCCGTGTGGTGTGTCCGTGTGCTGTGTCCATGTGCTGTGTCCGTGTGCTGTGTCCATGTGCTGTCTATGTAGTGTCCGTGTGCTGTGTCCGTGTGCTGTGTCCGTGTGCTGTCTATGTAGTGTCCGTGTGCTGTGTCCGTGTGCTGATCATGTAGTGTCCGTGTGCTGTGTCTGTGTGCTGTCTATGTAGTGTCCGTGTGCTGTGTCCGTGTGCTGTGTCTGTGTGCTGTCTATGTAGTGTCCGTGTGGTGTGTCCGTGTGCTGTGTCCGTGTGCTGTGTCCGTGTGCTGTGTCCGTGTGCTGTGTCCGTGTGCTGTGTCCGTGTGCTGTGTCCGTGTGCTGTGTCCGTGTGCTGTGTCCATGTGCTGTCTATGTAGTGTCCGTGTGCTGTGTCCGTGTGCTGTGTCCGTGTGCTGTGTCCGCGTGCTGTGTCCGCGTGCTGTGTCCGTGTGCTGTGTCCGTGTGCTGTCTATGTAGTGTCCGTGTGCTGTGTCCGTGTGCTGATCATGTAGTGTCCGTGTGCTGTCTATGTAGTGTCCGTGTGCTGTGTCCGTGTGCTGTGTCTGTGTGCTGTCTATGTAGTGTCCGTGTGGTGTGTCCGTGTGGTGTGTCCGTGTGCTGTGTCCGTGTGCTGTGTCCATGTGCTGTCTATGTAGTGTCCGCGTGCTGTGTCCGTGTGCTGTGTCCGTGTGCTGTCTATGTAGTGTCCGTGTGCTGTGTCCGTGTGCTGATCATGTAGTGTCCGTGTGCTGTGTCTGTGTGCTGTCTATGTAGTGTCCGTGTGCTGTGTCCGTGTGCTGTGTCCGTGTGCTGTGTCCATGTGCTGTCTATGTAGTGTCCGTGTGCTGTGTCCGTGTGCTGTCTATGTAGTGTCCGTGTGCTGTGTCCGTGTGCTGACCATGTAGTGTCCGTGTGCTGTGTCCGTGTGGTGTGTCCGTGTGCTGACCATGTAGTGTCCGTGTGCTGTGTCTGTGTGCTGACCATGTAGTGTCCGTGTGCTGTGTCCGTGTGCTGACCATGCAGTGTTCGTGTGCTGTGTCCGTGTGCTGTGTCCGTGTGCTGTGTCCGTGTGCTGACCATGCAGTGTTCGTGTGCTGTGTCTGTGTGCTGTGTCCGTGTGATGATCATGTAGTGTCCATGTGCTGTGTCCGTGTGCTGTCTATGTAGTGTCCGTGTGCTGTGTCCGTGTGCTGTGTCCGTGTGCTGTGTCCATGTGCTGTCTATGTAGTGTCCGTGTGCTGTGTCCGTGTGCTGTGTCCGTGTGCTGTGTCCGTGTGCTGTGTCCGTGTGCTGTGTCCGTGTGCTGTGTCCGTGTGCTGTGTCCGTGTGCTGTGTCCGTGTGCTGTGTCCATGTGCTGTCTATGTAGTGTCCGTGTGCTGTGTCCGTGTGCTGTGTCCGTGTGCTGTGTCCGTGTGATGATCATGTAGTGTCCATGTGCTGTGTCCGTGTGCTGTCTATGTAGTGTCCGTGTGCTGTGTCCGTGTGCTGTGTCCGTGTGCTGTGTCCGTGTGCTGTGTCCGTGTGCTGTGTCCGTGTGCTGTGTCCATGTGCTGTGTCCATGTGCTGTCTATGTAGTGTCCGTGTGCTGTGTCCGTGTGCTGTGTCCGTGTGCTGTCTATGTAGTGTCCGTGTGGTGTGTCCGTGTGCTGACCATGTAGTGTCCGTGTGCTGTGTCCGTGTGGTGTGTCCGTGTGCTGACCATGTAGTGTCCGTGTGCTGTGTCTGTGTGCTGACCATGTAGTGTCCGTGTGCTGTGTCCGTGTGCTGACCATGCAGTGTTCGTGTGCTGTGTCCGTGTGCTGTGTCCGTGTGCTGTGTCCGTGTGCTGACCATGTAGTGTCCGTGTGCTGTGTCTGTGTGCTGTGTCCGTGTGATGATCATGTAGTGTCCATGTGCTGTGTCCGTGTGCTGTCTATGTAGTGTCCGTGTGGTGTGTCCGTGTGCTGACCATGTAGTGTCCGTGTGCTGTGTCCTTGTGCTGTGTCCGTGTGCTGACCATGTAGTGTCCGTGTGCTGTGTCCTTGTGCTGTGTCCGTGTGCTGACCATGTAGTGTCCGTGTGCTGTGTCTGTGTGCTGACCATGTAGTGTCCATGTGCTGTGTCCGTGTGCTGACCATGTAGTGTCCGTGTGCTGTGTCCGTGTGCTGACCATGCTGTGTCCGTGTGCTGTGTCCGTGTGCTGACCATGCTGTGTCCGTGTGCTGTCTGTGTACTGACCATGTAGTGTCCGTGTGCTGTGTCCGTGTGCTGATCATGTAGTGTCAATGTGCTGTGTCCGTGTGCTGTCTATGTAGTGTCCGTGTGGTGTGTCCGTGTGCTGACCATGTAGTGTCCGTGTGCTGTGTCCGTGTGCTGTGTCTGTGTGCTGACCATGTAGTGTCTGTGTGCTGTGTCCGTGTGCTGTGTCCATGTGCTGTGTCCGTGTGCTGACCATGTAGTGTCTGTGTGCTGACCGTGTAGTGTCCGTGTGCTGTGTCCGTGTGCTGACCATGTAGTGTCCGTGTGCTGACCATGTAGTGTCCGTGTGCTGGGTCCGTGTGCTGACCATGCAGTGTTCGTGTGCTGTGTCCGTGTGCTGTGTCCGTGTGCTGACCATGTAGTGTCCGTGTGCTGTGTCCGTGTGCTGTGTCTGTGTGCTGACCATGCAGTGTTCGTGTGCTGTGTCCGTGTGCTGACCATGTAGTGTCCGTGTGCTGTGTCCGTGTGCTGACCATGCTGTGTCCGTGTGCTGTGTCCGTTTGCTGTGTCTGTGGGCTGCCCATGTAGTGTCCGTGTGCTGACCATGTAGTGTCCGTGTGCTGACTATGCTGTGTCCGTGTGCTGACCGTGTAGTGTCTGTGTGCTGTGTCCATGTGCTGTGTCCATGTGCTGTGTCCATGTGCTGTGTCCATGTGCTGTGTCCATGTGCTGTGTCCATGTGCTGTGTCCGTGTGCTGACCATGTAGTGTCTGTGTGCTGACCGTGTAGTGTCTGTGTGCTGACCGTGTAGTGTCCATGTGCTGTGTCCGTGTGCTGACCATGTAGTGTCCGTGTGCTGACCATGTAGTGTCCGTGTGCTGGGTCCGTGTGCTGACCATGCAGTGTTCGTGTGCTGTGTCCGTGTGCTGTGTCCGTGTGCTGACCATGTAGTGTCCGTGTTCTCCATCCGCTCTGATTCTGGGGAAATGATTGATGATAGACTGACAGAGAGATACAAACTGATCTGCCTCCGATCTGAGGGGATATAACCGAGCCCCCAATATGAGCATCACCCACACATCAGTCCACACAGAAGACCCAGGCAGAATCAACAGAGATCCTGTATTGTACATGATGTACATAATGATAATATACAGTGGGGACGGAAAGTATTCAGACCCCTTTACATTTATCACTCTTTGTTTCATTGCAGCCATTTGGTAAATTCTAAAAAGTTCATTTTTTCCTCATTAAAGTCCACTCTGCACCCCATCTTCACTGAAAAAAACAGAAATGTAGAAATTTTTGCAAATTTATTAAAAAAGAAAAACTGAAATATCCCATGGTCATAAGTATTCAGACCCTTTGCTCAGACACTCATATGTAAGTCACATGCTGTCCATTTCCTTGTGATCCTCCTTGAGATGGTTCTACTCCTTCATTGGAGTCCAGCTGTGTTTAATTAAACTGATAGGACTTGATTTGGAAAGGCGCACACCTGTCTATATAAGACCTCACAGCCCACAGTGCATGTCAGACCAAAGGAGAATCATCAGCTCAAAGGAACTGCCCAAGGAGCTCAGAGACAGAATTGTGGCAACGCACAGATCTGGCCAAGGTTACAAAAGAATTTCTGCATTACTCAAGGTTCCTAAGCGCTCAGTGGCCTCCATAATCCTTAAATGGAAGAAGTTTGGGACCCCCAGAAGTCCTCCTAGACCTGGCCTTCCAGCCAAACTGAGCAATTGTGGGAGAAGAGCCTTGGTGAGAGAGGTAAAGAAGAACCCCAAGATCACTGTGGCTGAGCCCCAGAGATGCAGTAGGGAGATGGGAGAAAGTTCCACAAAGTCAACTATCACTGCAGCCCTCCACCAGTCGGGCCTTTATGGCAGACTGGCTCGACGGAAGCCTCTCCGCAGTGCAAGACATATGAAAGCCCGCATAGAGTTTGCTCAAAAACACATGAAGGACTCCCAGACTATGAGAAATAAGATTCTCTGGTCTGATGAGACGAAGATAGAACTTGTTAGTGATAATTCTAAGCGGTATGTGTGGAGAAAACCAGGTACTGCTCATCACCTGCCCAATACAATCCCAACAGTGAAACATGGTGGTGGCAGCATCATGCTATGGGGGTGTTTTTCAGCTGCAGGGACAGGACGACTGGCTGCAATTGAAGGAAACATGAATGTGGCCAAGTACAGACATATCCTGGATGAAAACCTCTTCCAGAGTGCTCTGGACCTCAGACTTGGCCTTCACCTTCCAACAAGACAATGACCCTAAGCACACAGCTAAAATAACAAAGGAGAGGCTTCAGAACAACTCTGTGACCATTCTTGACTGGCCCAGCCAGAGCCCTGACCTAAACCCAATTGAGCATCTCTGGAGAGACCTGAAAATGGCTGTCTACCAACGTTCACCATCCAACCTGACGGAACTGGAGAGGATCTGCAAGGAAGAATGGCCGAGGATCCCCAAATCCAGGGGTGAAAAACTTGTTGCATCATTCCCAAGAAGACTCATGGCTGCACTAGCTCAAAAGGGGGCTTCTACTCAATACTGAGCAAAGGGTCTGAATACTTATGACCATGTGATATTTCAGTTTTTCTTTTTTAATGAATTTGCAAAAATTTCAACATTTCTGTTTTTTTCAGTCCAGATGGGGTGCAGAGTGGACTGTAAGGAGAAAAAATGAACTTTTTAGAATTTACCAAATGGCTGCAATGAAACAAAGAGTGAAAAATTTACAGGGGTCTGAATACTTCCGTACCCGCTGTATGTAAAGCGCTGCGGAATATGTTGGCGCTATATAAAAATAAAGATTATTATTATTTCATGATACATTCTGTGCGATAAACTGTTTCTAGTTTTGTCACCATTTTTCAGGTCACTTCTTGCTGTGGTTGTAGTAAAGCCTCGCAGCTATGAGATCTGACCACTGAGGCCTATCGTGTCCCGTCTGGGTCATCAGTAATGATCTTTATGCAGACAGCAAGCAGTGGTCTGACAATGGTGGCAAATTGTTATGTATTTCAAGGCCTCATTAATTCCAGGCTGTGGCCATGTGAGGAGGGCTTACATGCATATAATACATGTATAATTAACAGCGGGGCTGGGACAATCTACGAGAACTGAAACAAAGATACAGTTGTGCTCAAAAGTTTACACACCCCGGCAGAATTTTTCCTTTCTTGGCCTTGTTTCAAAGAATATGAATGATAACAAAATAACTTTTCCTCCGCTCACGGTTATTGGTTGGGTGAAGCCATTTATTGTGTTTTCTCTTTTTAAATCTTAATGACAACCAAAAACATCCAAATGACCCTGATCAGAAGTTCACATACCCTGGTGATTTTGGCCTGATAATATGCACAGAATTTGACACAAATGAGATTGAATGACAACTAAAGGTAACATCCTCACCTGTGACCTGTTTGCTTGTAATCAGTGTGTGTGCATAAAAGCTGAGTGAGTTTCTGGGATCCAAGCTGATTCTTACATCTTTCATCCAGCCACTGATGTTTCTGGAATGTGAGTCATGGGGAAAGCAAAGGAATTGTCAACGGATCTACGGGAAAAGGTAGCTGAACTGTATAACACAGGAAAGGGATACAAAAAATATCCAAGGAATTGATAATGCCAGTCAGCAGCGTTCAAACTGTGATTAACACATGGAAAATCAGGGGCTCTGTAAAAACCAAACAACAGTCAGGTAGGCCAACAAAAATTTCGGCCACAACTGCCAGGAAAATTGTTCGGGATGCAAAGAAAAACCCACAAATAACATCAGCTGAAATTCAGGACTTTATGAAAGCTCTTGAGAAAGCTGTCCTGTGACAGCAAAAACGTGCGTCGAGGTGCGCCTGCTACCCTGAGGCTCCCCCCTTCCCTGCGTTCCCATCCACTTTGCAGTAAGTATATACTGTTTCCTACCTGGCAAGTGGGGTTTTCCCACATCCATTTGGGCCACTACTGCAGTGGTGAGTGTGGCTTGAAATTTTTGATGGCCGCAACTTCCTCAGCATTTGGGATGGGATGCAGTGAACTTTTGGGGACCTTGGTTTAGGCACTTTGCACTTTTTTTCCCCTTCTCCTACATTTATATTTAAAATGTATTTTTGTACTGTATATTTATCTATTAATAAACAATCTTCTTTTATAAGCCATTTATACTGCTAGTCTCTGTTTGGTTTTATACTTTCTGAAAGCCAGCTGTGTGGCTGTTTCAAGATGCACAATAAGGAGGCACTTGAAGAAAACTGGGCTGCATAGTCGAGTCGCCAGAAGAAAGCCATTACTGCGCAAATGCCACAAAGTATCTTCCCTACAACTTCTGGAACAAGGTAAGTTGGAGTGATGAGACCAAAATTGAACTTTTTGGCCACAACCATAAACGTTACATTTGGAGAGAGGTCAGCAAGGCCTATGATGAAAGGAACACCATTCCTACAGTAAAGCACGGAGGTGGACCGCTGATGTTTTGGGGATGTGTGAGCTACAAAGGCACAGGAACTTGGTAAAAGTTGAAGGAAAGATGAATGCAGCAAGTTATCAGCAAATACTGGAGACAAATTTGCACTCATCAGCCCGGAAGCTGCGCATGGGACGTACTTGGCCGTTCCAAAATGACAACGATCCAAAACAAAAGGCCAAGTCGACCTGTCGTTGGCTACAGCAGGACAAGGTGAAGGTTGTGGAGTGGCCATCTCAGTCTCCTGACCTCAATATCATTGAGCCACTCTGGGGAGATCTCAAGCGCGCAGCTCATGCTAGACAGCCCAGGAAATTACAGGAACTGGAGGCTTTTGGCCAAGAAGAATGAGCAGCTTTACCATCTGAGAAAATAAATAACCTCATCCACAACTACCACAAAAGACTTCAAGCTGTCATTGATGTTAGAGGGGGCAATACACGGGATTAAGAACTGGGGTATGTGAACTTCTGATCAGGGTCATTTGGATGTTTTTGGTTGTCATTAAGATTTAAAAAGAGAAAACACAGTAGTTTGACAATAAATGGCTTCACCCAACCAATAACCATGAGTGGAGGAAAAGTTATTTTGTTATCATTTATATTCTCTGAAACAAGGTCAAGAAAGGAACAATTATACCGGGGTGTGTAAACTTTTGAGCACAACTGTATCAGAAAGTTCCAGAAGTTTTCGGAATATTCATCCGCGGGAGACGTGGCGAAGCGTAGCCATTGCTTATATAATATGACAAGCCCTTTATGAAACCCAGCACAATATAGCGGTATTCTTCTGCCCCAGCACCACAATAAATCGCACTGTACCATGCCCTAATAGTGCCAAAAAGTACCCAGATAATGTGCCGATAGATGTCTGTGCATAACGTTTACAGGTGTCACCCAACTAATACTATCACATAGTGCCGCGTAATGCTGCCATGCAGAGTGACCATAATACCGCCATACAATGATATACAGTCACGGATTTAAAGGTAAAGTCCTTGGTGATCATTGGATGAGAGGGCGGCCATGGTAAAGTGATAGGGAGGACATAAAACAGTCCCTGGTGGTGCAGTGCAGATAGAAAGGTGATTGTGAAGACCCTGCTCGTTTAGTGCATGTTGGGGGTCATGGTAAAGTCTTCGGTAGCCCTGTTACCTTAGGGGGTCAATGTTAGGTCCCTAATGGTCCAGGACAGGGGAGGTTTACAGCCTCAAGTTGCTCTTGGGTGTGCGGTCATGGGGTTTCCCTAGGAAATGGTGGCCCCGATCAGTCGCCCAGTGTTGCTGGTGAGCTAATAATGTTGGAGGAACCGTACTGGGACGGTTAGACGTCGTCTGGAGAATTACATGGCGGCAGTTACAGTTCCTCAGTTTGGACACATTTGGTCACGGATGAGCGAGCGATCCTCCAGTCACTACCCGAACTAGTAATGTGGTTAGTCAGAGACAGAACTAATGGAGAGATTGAGCCACATCCTGTATCTACTTTCTAGTTCTCAGACACTGTGATGGCAGCTAGCGTAGAAGACCGAACTTTACCAAAATATTCTCAAATTTGGGGAAAATGTTCTCTTGATTTTGATATCTGATCATGTCCTAAAATGGGCACTGTACTCCTGCCATGGATGGATCTCCAGGTGCAGCCGGGAGGAAGAAATGTGTTTCCTTTTGGTCTTGGAAAGAGTCGAGTTCCTCTGCCAACTTTCACGGTCTCTGCTAGGACGGCGGATAAATTACACCGCGGTGATTTAATGTTTATAATTCCTTGTTTTTAAGTGATTGTTCAGAGCTTTGGTTAAAATGCAATAAATAACCGAGAAACGTAATTAAGTTTAGAAAAGGAGGAAGGAAAGAAGGGAACAATAACGAATGGAGAAATAACGAAATGAAGATACCGCGAGAGAAGTGAATTTACCGCATTAAACGAATGTTAGAAAAGTTTCAGATGATGACAGGCTCAGTAGTTAAGTTTTATAATTAAATGTTATAATAACTTCTTGGGGATAAGTGTCAGACTCCTACAGTAAATCTTTATAATATATCGGGAAATAACCTGGAAAGTGTTTAGTTTCTTTTCCTTTTATTGAAAAGTTTTAAGGAAGGAAACGAGAAATTGCAACATTGATCCCAGGGCGAGAAGAGCAAAGTAACGCGGTGGGTGCATCGTGGATGGGTGGTTTACAGTGATGGGTGGTACCAGTATAATATAGATTATAATACAGATTAGAACAGAGGAAAAACAGAATAAGAGCTGGAATGGCACCAGGAAGCTCGAGATAAGGATTGTCACCTATACAGAGAGATTCTTAAAGCAACTCTGTCCAGAAACAGAAGCAAGGGCCATAATAGGGTAAATTGGTGGTTTACAAGCTTTAAAGTAATGTACAGATGAGTGATCTAGTTTTGTTCTTTGGCTGGCATCCAGCTGAAAAGGACAATTAAGAAAAGATTTGTATTGTGCTGTCAGCTGCTCTCAGCCAATCAGCATCACTACTTTTGTCTTCATTAGTGCTGATTGGCTGATTGACCGTGATCTCATTACAATGTCTCCCAATTGTTCTCTTCAGTTGGATGCGGACATTGTATAATGGTCACCATGATTGGTAATTATACAGCTAGACCAGTTAGTAAATAATTTTTGTTGAAGCTTCGTGAGATAAGAGAGAATAACCGACACAAAAACATCTAGGAAAAAAGAATGTAACGTCTTAGGTTATAGAAAAAAGTATTAATTGAAGGTTTAGAGATTGTGTGCGGACGGCCATGCTTCTTGTATCGTACGGCTCTAGAGATTGTGTGGGGACGGCCATGCTTCTTGTATCGTACGGCTCTAGAGATTGGGGACGGCCATGCTTCTTGTATCGTACGACTCTAGAGATTGTGTGTGGACGGCCATGCTTCTTGTATCGTACGGCTCTAGAGATTGTGTGGACGGCCATGCTTCTTGTATCGTACGGCTCTAGAGATTGTGTGGGTACGGCCATGCTTCTTGTATCGTACGTCTGTAGAGATTGTGTGGGGACGGCCATGCTTCTTGTATCGTACGACTCTAGAGATTGTGTGTGGACGGCCATGCTTCTTGTATCGTACGGCTCTAGAGATTGTGTGGGGACGGCCATGCTTCTTGTATCGTACGGCTCTAGAGATTGTGTGGACGGCCATGCTTCTTGTATCGTACGGCTCTATAGATTGTGTGGGGACGGCCATGCTTCTTGTATCGTACGGCTCTAGAGATTGTGTGGGGACGGCCATGCTTCTTGTATCGTACGACTCTAGAGATTGTGTGTGGACGGCCATGCTTCTTGTATCGTACGGCTCTAGAGATTGTGTGGGTACGGCCATGCTTCTTGTATCGTACGTCTGTAGAGATTGTGTGTGGACGGCCATGCTTCTTGTATCGTACGGCTCTAGAGATTGTGTGGGTACGGCCATGCTTCTTGTATCGTACGTCTGTAGAGATTGTGTGGGGACGGCCATGCTTCTTGTATCGTACGGCTCTAGAGATTGTGTGCGGACGGCCATGCTTCTTGTATCGTACGACTCTAGAGATTGTGTGTGGACGGCCATGCTTCTTGTATCGTACGGCTCTAGAGATTGTGTGGGGACGGCCATGCTTCTTGTATCGTACGGCTCTAGAGATTGTGTGGGGACGGCCATGCTTCTTGTATCGTACGGCTCTAGAGATTGTGTGTGGACGGCCATGCTTCTTGTATCGTACGGCTCTAGAGATTGTGTGTGGACGGCCATGCTTCTTGTATCGTACGGCTGTAGAGATTGTGTGTGGACGGCCATGCTTCTTGTATCGTACGGCTGTAGAGATTGTGTGAGGACGGCCATGCTTCTTGTATCGTACGGCTCTAGAGATTGTGTGGGGACGGCCATGCTTCTTGTATCGTACGGCTGTAGAGATTGTGTGAGGACGGCCATGCTTCTTGTATCGTACGGCTCTATAGATTGTGTGGGGACGGCCATGCTTCTTGTATCGTACGGCTCTATAGATTGTGTGGGTACGGCCATGCTTCTTGTATCGTACGGCTCTATAGATTGTGTGAGGACGGCCATGCTTCTTGTATCGTACGGCTGTAGAGATTGTGTGAGGACGGCCATGCTTCTTGTATCGTACGGCTCTAGAGATTGTGTGTGGACGGCCATGCTTCATGTATCGTACGGCTCTAGAGATTGTGTGGGTACGGCCATGCTTCTTGTATCGTACGGCTCTAGAGATTGTGTGGGGACGGCCATGCTTCTTGTATCGTACGGCTCTAGAGATTGTGTGTGGACGGCCATGCTTCTTGTATCGTACGGCTCTAGAGATTGTGTGGGGACGGCCATGCTTCTTGTATCGTACGTCTGTAGAGATTGTGTGAGGACGGCCATGCTTCTTGTATCGTACGTCTGTAGAGATTGTGTGAGGACGGCCATGCTTCTTGTATCGTACGGCTCTATAGATTGTGTGGGTACGGCCATGCTTCTTGTATCGTACGTCTGTAGAGATTGTGTGAGGACGGCCATGCTTCTTGTATCGTACGGCTCTAGAGATTGTGTGTGGACGGCCATGCTTCTTGTATCGTACGGCTCTAGAGATTGTGTGGACGGCCATGCTTCTTGTATCGTACGGCTCTAGAGATTGTGTGTGGACGGCCATGCTTCTTGTATCGTACGGCTCTATAGATTGTGTGGGTACGGCCATGCTTCTTGTATCGTACGACTCTAGAGATTGTGTGCGGATGGCCATGCTTCTTGTATCGTACGTCTGTAGAGAGTGTGTGAGGACGGCCATGCTTCTTGTATCGTACGACTCTAGAGATTGTGTGCGGATGGCCATGCTTCTTGTATCGTACGTCTGTAGAGATTGTGTGAGGACGGCCATGCTTCTTGTATCGTACGTCTGTAGAGATTGTGTGAGGACGGCCATGCTTTTTGTATCGTACGGCTCTATAGATTGTGTGGGTACGGCCATGCTTCTTGTATCGTACGTCTGTAGAGATTGTGTGAGGACGGCCATGCTTCTTGTATCGTACGTCTGTAGAGATTGTGTGAGGACGGCCATGCTTCTTGTATCGTACGTCTGTAGAGATTGTGTGAGGACGGCCATGCTTCTTGTATCGTACGGCTCTATAGATTGTGTGAGGACGGCCATGCTTCTTGTATCGTACGGCTCTATAGATTGTGTGGGGACGGCCATGCTTCTTGTATCGTACGGCTCTATAGATTGTGTGGGTACGGCCATGCTTCTTGTATCGTACGGCTCTATAGATTGTGTGGGTACGGCCATGCTTCTTGTATCGTACGGCTCTAGAGATTGTGTGGGGACGGCCATGCTTCTTGTATCGTACGGCTCTAGAGATTGTGTGTGGACGGCCATGCTTCTTGTATCGTACGGCTCTATAGATTGTGTGGGGACGGCCATGCTTCTTGTATCGTACGTCTGTAGAGATTGTGTGAGGACGGCCATGCTTCTTGTATCGTACGTCTGTAGAGATTGTGTGAGGACGGCCATGCTTCTTGTATCGTACGGCTCTATAGATTGTGTGGGTACGGCCATGCTTCTTGTATCGTACGTCTGTAGAGATTGTGTGAGGACGGCCATGCTTCTTGTATCGTACGGCTCTAGAGATTGTGTGTGGACGGCCATGCTTCTTGTATCGTACGGCTCTAGAGATTGTGTGTGGACGGCCATGCTTCTTGTATCGTACGGCTCTAGAGATTGTGTGCGGACGGCCATGCTTCTTGTATCGTACGACTCTAGAGATTGTGTGCGGACGGCCATGCTTCTTGTATCGTACGACTCTAGAGATTGTGTGCGGATGGCCATGCTTCTTGTATCGTACGTCTGTAGAGATTGTGTGAGGACGGCCATGCTTCTTGTATCGTACGACTCTAGAGATTGTGTGCGGATGGCCATGCTTCTTGTATCGTACGTCTGTAGAGATTGTGTGAGGACGGCCATGCTTCTTGTATCGTACGGCTCTAGAGATTGTGTGTGGACGGCCATGCTTCTTGTATCGTACGACTCTAGAGATTGTGTGCGGACGGCCATGCTTCTTGTATCGTACGACTCTAGAGATTGTGTGCGGATGGCCATGCTTCTTGTATCGTACGGCTCTAGAGATTGTGTGTGGACGGCCATGCTTCTTGTATCGTACGACTCTAGAGATTGTGTGCGGACGGCCATGCTTCTTGTATCGTACGACTCTAGAGATTGTGTGCGGATGGCCATGCTTCTTGTATCGTACGTCTGTAGAGATTGTGTGAGGACGGCCATGCTTCTTGTATCGTACGTCTGTAGAGATTGTGTGAGGACGGCCATGCTTCTTGTATCGTACGGCTGTAGAGATTGTGTGAGGACGGCCATGCTTCTTGTATCGTACGTCTGTAGAGATTGTGTGAGGACGGCCATGCTTCTTGTATCGTACGGCTCTATAGATTGTGTGAGGACGGCCATGCTTCTTGTATCGTACGGCTCTAGAGATTGTGTGTGGACGGCCATGCTTCTTGTATCGTACGGCTGTAGAGATTGTGTGTGGACGGCCATGCTTCTTGTATCGTACGGCTCTAGAGATTGTGTGTGGACGGCCATGCTTCTTGTATCGTACGACTCTAGAGATTGTGTGTGGACGGCCATGCTTCTTGTATCGTACGGCTCTAGAGATTGTGTGGGGACGGCCATGCTTCTTGTATCCTACGGCTCTAGAGATTGTGTGTGGACGGCCATGCTTCTTGTATCGTACGGCTCTAGAGATTGTGTGGGGACGGCCATGCTTCTTGTATCGTACGGCTCTATAGATTGTGTGGGTACGGCCATGCTTCTTGTATCGTACGGCTCTATAGATTGTGTGTGGACGGCCATGCTTCTTGTATCGTACGTCTGTAGAGATTGTGTGAGGACGGCCATGCTTCTTGTATCGTACGACTCTAGAGATTGTGTGGGGACGGCCATGCTTCTTGTATCGTACGACTCTAGAGATTGTGTGCGGATGGCCATGCTTCTTGTATCGTACGGCTCTAGAGATTGTGTGTAGACGGCCATGCTTCTTGTATCATACGGCTCTAGAGATTGTGTGGGGACGGCCATGCTTCTTGTATCGTACGGCTCTATAGATTGTGTGGGGACGGCCATGCTTCTTGTATCGTACGGCTCTATAGATTGTGTGTAGACGGCCATGCTTCTTGTATCGTACGGCTCTATAGATTGTGTGGGTACGGCCATGCTTCTTGTATCGTACGGCTCTAGAGATTGTGTGGGGACGGCCATGCTTCTTGTATCGTACGGCTCTATAGATTGTGTGTAGACGGCCATGCTTCTTGTATCGTACGGCTCTATAGATTGTGTGTGGACGGCCATGCTTCTTGTATCGTACGGCTCTATAGATTGTGTGGGTACGGCCATGCTTCTTGTATCGTACGGCTCTAGAGATTGTGTGGGGACGGCCATGCTTCTTGTATCGTACGGCTCTATAGATTGTGTGTAGACGGCCATGCTTCTTGTATCGTACGGCTCTATAGATTGTGTGTGGACGGCCATGCTTCTTGTATCGTACGCCTCCATATTCATACGTATATCCTATCCTCATGTAACCACCATTCCTTCCTCATTTTACATTTTCTAGAAATATTTCTTTCTCTGCTGCTATAAGGGGGCTCCGGCTGGGGATGGGGGGACGGGGCTCTTGTTTCTCTGATGGAGTTCCTCAATGCAATCACATTTTGGTTGTTGGATACATTGTAACAAAGGACCTTTCCTGTTTCCAGGCATCTCCATACAATTGCTCCCTCACAGGGAGTTAATGAAGGGTCTCCAGTCGATGGCATGCCACTATTTTGGATGATTTTTGCCGCTCTTGAAGTTGAGGGACATTAGAGTCATTAATTCTGGCTTCTAATTTCGAGCCATCAAGGTTAAAAAGGGTATGACGGTCATTAGGACTGAAATGATTTCATGTATGAACTTAGAACAATGAGGTCCATCAATAACCGCTTCCCGCTCTAATGTCCCTGATGTAGTTAGTCGAGCCGTGGCGTAATGAGTCTCCGTGTGGGAAATGTGAATTGTGTCAGCCTTTATCTATGTATCACTGGCTTTCATTTCCACATACATCAAATCTTTAATCGAGCTCTCATACGGCGTAATGCGATTCGCCGCTGTTCACATCTTGGCCGCTCGGAGCTGGCGGCTCGCCGGTACAGTCCTGTTACTTGATGGTTTACTCACATAAACACTTCATCACTGACATTTCTGCTGTGGTCAGTCAGTAATGGGCACAAGAGGACGGTCAGATCGGAGTCCAGAGCGGCAGGGCGAGGTAGTGTCAGGCGGGGGCATGGAAAGCTTCACAAATCACAGGAGACCTGGTAATGACACCATGATTCGACAGTAGTGACATCATTGGACTCTATAACACGGCTCCAATCAAGCAGTTGATACAATTACCCTTTAATTCCCACTGGCCAGGATTACACCAGGACGGTTTGGGGTTTTGGCATCAACAGAGATTGATGTTGGCTAAATAACTTTTGGGCAAACACCTCATCACTAGACCTTCCATTGTCAGGCAGCCAAATGTGCTAATAACGGAGCACAACGGATAAGCAGCTGCCAGACAGGTGTGGCCTCGCTGATCTCCAGAGGCCACAAGGGATCTGACCACTTCAGATATCACTTGTGTAACTCCATGTCTACTGATTGGGGAAACAGAGGTCTATCCACCGATCTGCAAGAAACGATGAGAGGAGCAGATGAAGGAAGGAGCGGTCAAGAGGAGAGGGGCTGATAGGTGAGGGTATGTGACTGGGGGGCAGGGAAGGAATGGACCGGGGAGGCAGGAGCTGACATAGGCTGCACAGGACCCCCTGTAAGAGCAATATGTGGGGTCCTTGTGCTTCAGTCATAGAGCTCCCCCTGGTCATAAAAAGCCCCCTAGAACAAGAGCACAGAGAACTGCACAGGTGAGGAGGGAAAGGATTGGACTGGTGGGCCGGCTGGTGATAGGAGAGTGGGGTGTGGGGTAGAAGAATGGAGAGAGAGAGGCGTAGAGTAGAAAATGGAGAACACAGGAGAAGAAGGGGAAGGAATAGAACGTTATAGTTGGAGGGGACCTCCAGGGTCCTCGTGTCCAACCTCCGGCTCAATGCAGGAGTCACTAAACCATCTCAGACAGATATCTGTCCGGCCTCTGAAGACATCCATTGAAGGAGAACTTGTGACGTCTCGTGGCCGCCTGTTCCACTCATTGATCTCCTCACTGTCATACAGTGTCTTCTAATATCTAATCTGTGTCTCCTCCCGTTCAGTTTCATCCCATTGCTTCTTGTGTGTAAATGAGAATAAGGCCACGGCCCCACTATCAATATTCAGTCAGTATCCGGTCAGTATTTGTTCTCAGGAGTGGGTGATAAATACAGAATTGGTGACTTGTTTCTATTCTACCTTTTCTCTGATTGTTCCTCACCTGGTTTTGGATCCCACTCCTGAGAAAAAATACTGACCGAATACTGATAGTGGGGCCGTGGCCTACGAATGATCCTCTACAATGTGACAGCCCTTCAGATCTTTGTAGACAGCTATTAAGTCTCCTCTCAGTCTTCTTTTTTGCAAGCTAAACATTCCCAAATCCTGCAACCGTTCCTCATAGGACATGGTTTGCAGACCAGTCACCATTCTGGTCGCTCTTCTCTGAACTTGCTCCAGTTTGTCTATGTCTTTTTTACAATGTGGTGACCAGAATAGAGAGATGTCAGTGAAATAGATGGAATATGTGGGAGAATAGCACAGAGAGGAGGCAGGGAAGGGTCAATGAGTAAGGACGGGAAGGGTCAGTGAGTAAGGACGGGAAGGGTCAGTGAGTAAGGACGGGAAGGGTCAATGAGTAAGGACGGGAAGGGTCAGTGAGTAAGGACGGGAAGGGTCAGTGAGTAAGGACGGGAAGGGTCAGTGAGTAAGGACGGGAAGGGTCAGTGAGTAAGGACGGGAAGGGTCAGTGAGTAAGGACGGGAAGGGTCAATGAGTAAGGACGGGAAGGGTCAATGAGTAAGGACGGGAAGGGTCAGTGAGTAAGGACGGGAAGGGTCAGTGAGTAAGGACGGGAAGGGTCAGTGAGTAAGGACGGGAAGGGTCAGTGAGTAAGGACGGGAAGGGTCAGTGAGTAAGGACGGGAAGGGTCAGTGAGTAAGGACGGGAAGGGTCAGTGAGTAAGGACGGGAAGGGTCAGTGAGTAAGGACGGGAAGGGTCAGTGAGTAAGGACACCACTCAGGGTCTATTCATCGCTCGGAGTGTTTTGGAGGCGTCCGATCAAGTTGGTAGAAGTAGACCGGTAGCTGAATGTTCTGCCGTTGTCTCTAATGATGGACACGTCACCTATTTTGGATGATCTTTCGCCTTTGCACTGAATGTTATTTGAAAAAAAGCCCTTGAACTTTTCTAAACAAGCAGCAAGCCCCGAACCTCCGGCGTTTACTTTCTGATCTCTTGTGCCTCTAAAGCCTCATATTTCACAATTACAATTCGGCGGCATGAAACATTTATTCCTGCGCACGAACCTGGAAAATTTTCATCCTTTTGATTCATTTTCTCTTTTAAAAAATGAATCCTCTGTTCCCATAATGATCCTGTAGTTTATTCACTTATAAATTACCCTTTCATCAAGCGCTTGTTGTGCTTCTGTGTAGTCAAATAATAATAATGCCACTTTCCTGGCTTTTAATTAATCAAGTCTAGGACCCGCAAAGATCAAAAGCGCGTGTTTTACTTGTTAACGGAAAGACCTATAATGTTTTGCCAAATTGGCGTGCGCTTGTCATCTTTACATTTGCATTACAGAAGCGACGGGCGCAATCTCGGACTTTTAACTCCATTATTTGGAATTATGCAGAAACTGCAAGTTTTTTTACATTTTTTTTTAAAGTTTTCAAAAGTTCATTTATGCAAAACAGCAAATCGCACAAAAGTTTCACAATTCTTGACGCATTAAAAGTTTTGTTCCGGGGACTTGGTTACAGGGAACGCCCCCCTCATTGCCGCTGTCCATTATGGGCTCCGTTATGATGATCTCCACAAGGAGCGAGCCTCTCTGTCAGGATCTCAATTAATTTGGGCGAATTTCAAATCTCGTCATCAGAAGTGATGATGACGACTTTCCAGGGGTGAAGTATATGGGATCCGGGTCCCTGGGTGTTATGGGTGGTGGGCTCCTTGCAATCTGCTATGGCAGAGATACACGTGGTTCAGGTGGAGCTGCACTTATCACCTGCATTCAAGCTTCAAGGCTCTTCTGGTTAAGGGGCCCCTTGGGGCCAGAGGTTGCTCTCAGTTTCGGCCTTCCATCTCCAGGCTTTTATCCTATCACACTTGCCGTTCTCTATAAGGCAATGCGTCAGCCCCCAGCATCTTTAATCCCACGTCTTGTAGGAGAAGGTGGCCTCTGCTCCAGAGCTGAACTCACCCAGCTCCACGGTAAACGCTTCTTTACGAGAGACTTATTGTAGCAGAAAATGTGAAAAGTTCAGTTTCTGAGAAGTGTTTAACCTGTCAGTGGTGCAGCCTCGGGACCTGTCAGTGGTTCAGCCCCGGGACCTGTCAGTGGTGCAGCCCCGGGACCTGTCAGTGGTGCAGCCCCGGGACCTGTCAGTGGTGCAGCCCCGGGACCTGTCAGTGGTGCAGCCCCGGGACCTGTCAGTGGTGCAGCCTCGGGACCTGTCAGTGGTGCAGCCTCGGGACCTGTCAGTGGTTCAGCCCCGGGACCTGTCAGTGGTTCAGCCCCGGGACCTGTCAGTGGTTCAGCCCCGGGACCTGTCAGTGGTGCAGCCCCGGGACCTGTCAGTGGTGCAGCCCCGGGACCTGTCAGTGGTGCAGCCCCGGGACCTGTCAGTGGTGCAGCCCCGGGACCTGTCAGTGGTGCAGCCTCGGGACCTGTCAGTGGTGCAGCCTCGGGACCTGTCAGTGGTGCAGCCCCGGGACCTGTCAGTGGTGCAGCCCCGGGACCTGTCAGTGGTGCAGCCTCGGGACCTGTCAGTGGTGCAGCCTCGGGACCTGTCAGTGGTGCAGCCTCGGGACCTGTCAGTGGTGCAGCCTCGGGACCTGTCAGTGGTGCAGCCCCGGGACCTGTCAGTGGTGCAGCCCTGGGACCTGTCAGTGGTGCAGCCTCGGGACCTGTCAGTGGTGCAGCCCCGAGACCTGTCAGTGGTGCAGCCTCGGGACCTGTCAGTGGTACAGCCTTGGGACCTGTCAGTGGTGCAGCCTTGGGACCTGTCAGTGGTGCAGCCCTGGGATTCACATCTCTAACGTCAATCAATTATATTTCACCCGGGAAATAAGTTATTAAAGTGGTTTTCACGCTGTTATTGTGCACAATCGATACTTACATCTTTTCAGTTTCCTGAAACAGGAGAATCAAACATGGTGGATCCAACCTGCCATTAAAGGGAACCTGGCAGTGATCGTCCTCCTGAGCCGTCTATATGGCCACAGGTCATAGGAAGCTGAATAAAGTGACACTATGATATCTGCGATCCTATGTCTGATTCCAGAGAAATCCACATTTTTTATATGCAAATGAGCTGTTCAGGGCTATGGGAGGGGCATAGATCTCCTGAGACTCCACCTCCAGAGATTAATGTAAATGATAGAAGTTACCAACGTGGTGTGTGATGGTTACCAGTGTGATGTGTGATGGTTATCAGTGTGATGTGTGATGGTTATCAGTGTGAGGTGTGATGGTTACCAGTGTGAGGTGTGATGGTTACCAGTGTGAGGTGTGATGGTTACCAGTGTGAGGTGTGATGGTTACCAGTGTGAGGTGTGATGGTTACCAGTGTGATGTGTGATGGTTACCAGTGTGATGTGTGATGATTACCAGTGTGATGGCCGCTCTCTGCTCTCCTGATCTGTGTGTGATTACCACTGACACATCTGCAGCTTACAGCTCACAGGAGCCCGTACAGTACAGCAGAGCTGTGAGAGCTGCAGCTGTTGACGTGTTTGTAAGAAGACAAAGTTCACTTCTGCTGCTCTGTTATTACATGTCTCACACTGGAAACTCCTCCTGCCATTTACAATGAACTCTGGAGGCAGAGTCTCAGGGAGATCTATGCCCCGCCCATAGCCCTTAACAGCTCATTTACATATAAGAAAATCATGGGTTCCCTTGGAATGAGACATCGGATCACAGATATAAAGGTGTTGTTTTATTCAGCCTCCAGTGACCTGTGTGCCCATATAGACAGCTCAGGAGGGACGATCCTACTAATACATTCCCATTAAAGGCGGTCATACATTAGAGAATTTGGGTTGCCAAAAAAGCAAACTTAGACCACCTTTCGCAACCATTGCAGATGTTTATTGATATAAATGAATTTAACAAATGCCGACTGATTGACGATTTGGCAAAAACTTGGTCGGCCGTGTTGGGATTTTTGGTTGTTGTTGGATCCAGTAGATGAAATGTCATTCAACCTGAACAACAGATCTACATCTCATTCATGAAAGCCCAGAGCAGTCAATGGTGGAGACTGAGCAATGTGGCAATTGTCATTTCACAGGAATCTATTGACAACTACTTTCACCAACCAACCATGCATGCCAAGTCTTGCAGAACATGTCCATTGAAATCCCAAGTGTATGGCTGACCTAAAGACCTTGATGCACTTTAGATTACAGACGGACAACCTTGCCAAATTCAGTGAGCTATGGCCGACCATCTAATGTGTGTGAGGATCCCACCGATTAGAGAAGATAAGGATCAATCAGTTTGACTTCAAAGAGTCAATCCTTTATTTCCCAGGCAGATAAGAACCTGTTACAGAGGCCTAAAAGTTCACATAAGGGTCTGGAGGAGAAGGACAGAGGAGTCTGGTGGAGAAGGACAGAGGAGTCTGGTGGAGAAGGACAAAGGAGTCTGGAGGAGGAGGACAGAGGAGTCTGGAGGAGGAGGACAGAGGAGTCTGGAGGAGAAGGACAAAGGAGTCTGGAGGAGAAGGACAAAGGAGTCTGGAGGAGGAGGACAGAGGAGTCTGGAGGAGGAGGACAGAGGAGTCTGGAGGAGGAGGACAGAGGAGTCTGGAGGAGGAGGACAGAGGAGTCTGGAGGAGGAGGACAGAGGAGTCTGGAGGAGGAGTACAGAGGAGTCTGGAGGAGGAGGACAGAGGAGTCTGGAGGAGGAGGACAGAGGAGTCTGGAGGAGGCGGACCGAGGAGTCTGGAGAAGGAGGACAAATGAGTCTGAAGGATCAGTACTGAGGAGTATGGAGGAGGAGGTGTGAAGACCCGGGGTCTTCCATGGGAGTAGCGCTACTCAGACAACACAGGGTGAGGGTAAAACAGCGTGGCAATACTTTATTGGACCACAAAGTGAGCAATAAACACACAGAACAGTCCCAGCAAATACCCAAGATGGTACAACATTACACAATATCATCCTTCCTTCTCCGCCCGCCTGGGATAGAACAGCTGCGACTTTGGAGACTTCCAGCGCCGACAACCTCAACCAGTGGCCCCCCACTTCTGGCGGACCCCCACAGAGAGGAGGTAGCGGCAAGCTTAGGAAGTTAGCAGTCCATTGAGGTACAAGACCAGGAGACCCGAGGGTCCCAACCTGGCCTCTCCAAGAGTTTCCATGGGGCCAGATGACCGGTGGGTCCCAATCCGGCTTCTCCAAATGTCTTCAGGGGTTGCAGGCGACCGGTGGGTCCCTCCTGGCAACTCCAAACAACATATCCATGGGGCCAGGTGACTTCTTCGTCCCAACACTGGTTTCACCAAAATGTATCCATGTCTCTCTGAGGGTCAAATGGAGCAGCTCCGTATCTTTCCAGTCAGGGCCGATACCCTTAGACTAGAATCATGTAGAATACAAATCTGTGTCTCTTTGGGTGCCATGCTATCCATCTACTTTCCTGAAGGATGTCTCTCATTTTTCTTGCAAAGTCTTTCTGATGCTCCTTGATTCTCTGTCCCAAGTGTGACTGCTACAAAAACACATGTCTGTTCTGCTTCTCTGGGCTCAGCCCCCTGAATGGCAGAACTGCTCTCACCCCCCCCCCACACACACACAAAGCTAAGTGTGCATTAGTGGAGGTATCTTTCTCAGGTCGACCGCATCACCTTGGTCTACATGTGAGACTCCCTGTGGTGAAGGCTCCGCTGGATCTTCTTTCAACCCTTACACAATTGGCATAGAGGATTTTTGAACAATGGTTGGAGGCTCCTGAGATACTAATGAGATTAGTGGAATGTTGGACACTTTACAAGTTACATTAGTGTACATAAACTGATGAGCAAGCAGAACATTAATAAAACACAACCAGCAATCCCTAATAAAACACAATAATGTATTCCTCTTGGATTAGCAAATCTAATCGTCTGGCTAATTAAGATTTTAAGTTGTATCGTCACAGGAGGAAAGGGAAGTCTGGAGGTGGACAGAGGAGTGTAAAGGAGGAAGACAGAGGAGTCTGGAGGAGGAAGACAGAGGAGTCTGGAGGAGGAAGAGAGGAGTCTGGAAGAGGAAGACAGAGGAGTCTGGAAAAGGAAGACAGAGGAGTCTGGAAGAGGATGACAGGAGTCTGGAAGAAGAGGATAACAGGAGTCTGGAAGAGGAGGAGGACAGGAGTCTGGAGGAGGAGGAGGACAGAGGAGTCTGGAGGAGGAAGACAGGGGAGTCTGGGGGAGGGGGACAGAGGAGTCTGGGGGAGGGGGACAGAGGAGTCTGGAGGAGGGGGACAGCGGAGTCTGGAGGAGGAAGACAGAGGAGTCTGGAGGAGGAAGACAAGTCTGGAGGAGGAAGACAGAGGAGTCTGGAGGAGGAAGTCAGGGGAGTCTGGAGGAGTGTCATAAAAATATTAAGAAAATATTAAGGATTTCTCTCTCCCAAACCCCTCTTCCCTCCTCCCCTATACCATTTGTCAGAGGAGAAAAGCTGACAATCTAAAGAGCTGTCTGTAGGCAAATGCTAGCACAAATGGAGCGAATAACACAATTAACATGCAAGTGTGTTTTCCAGTGGCACAGGCTTGTGATAAATTCACACCTGGGTGAGGACGAGGCGGCTCGTTTAAGCTTCAAACACTACTCACATTTCCAGCTGCAAACTCCAGGCTTTTCAGCACCGACACGAAATATTGAAAGTTCCATAATTCCGATAATAATGGGACACGTATTTTTAGCAGCAGGGTCAGCTAAGGAACTATACGCTTATTTTTTCGTAGCTGTCAGCACCTCTGGTGAGCCGTGGCGCAAAAGTACCAGAATAACGAACTGCAGCTATGCCATGTGTAGTCTCTAAGGAAAAGTAAATTCATAGCAAAGAATATGGTGCCACTGGCAAGCTTCTGCAATCAACCAGCGATAAGTTATTGTGGAAGTTAGATATTTTAATAAAAATATGAAGGCTGGAGCGAAGTCCACTTGATGTCATCACAGGGGGTGTGTGGGAAGCTTCCCCCCTTCGACATAAAAGACCGAGCCGAGAATGGGTCAGTACTCGTTGCCGGGAGGTATAGATTCTATAAGCAAGGGGTCACGTTCGCTGAACGGACATTGGAGCGCCTCCCCTCCAGCTAAATTGAATCGTCTCTGCGATCTCTTTAGTAAGTTCTTCTTTCATCCTATTTTATTTGTTCAACTGTATATTCTGTACTGTAAATGTCTCTTTTTGTAAAACCTTTTGTATATTTTTCTTAAACACTGCCTCCCTTTTGGATTAAATATAAAATTTAATAGTCCTGTTTCTTTTGTTCTGTAATCGTTCCCTCCCCCGAAGCCATACGCTACCAGAAAGCAGACTTGCGACAAGGCCTGTATTATAGCTCAAATTTGGTTGGTGGGGGCAGAGAATAATAATAAGTGGGTTATCGTGAAGCTGGCAGTGACCATACTGGGACATGTACACATATTCCATGCGTTGGAATCCAGAGGTGTGTACGCCATCCATTCACTGCACACTTGCCGATAGCTACGTAGTGAGTAAGTGGGATCGTGTGCACGCAAATCCCTGTGAAACCCTGACAAATTGGTGGCAGCGGTAAGATATTGTGTGATCTCCCTGGTGTCATCACTGACGTTCCTGACAAATTGGTGTCAGCGGTGGGATAATGTGTGATCTCCCCGGTGTTGTCCCCGATGTCGTTCGCCCTCACTCACCATTATGTGCTGCTGGAGTCACATGCTCGCCTTCACTCACCATTATGATACTGCTGGGGTCACACGCGCGCCCTCGCTCACCATTGTGATGCTGCTGGGGTCACAGTCTCGTCCTCACTCACCATTATGACGCTGCTGGGGTCACACTCTTGCCCTCGCTCACCATTATGATGCTGCTGGGGTCACACACTCGCCGTCGCTCACCATTATGTGCTGCTGGAGTCGCACTCTCGCTCTCACTCACCATTATGATACTGCTGGGGTCACACGCTCGCCCTCGCTCACCATTGTGATACTGCTGGGGTCACACGCTCGTCCTCACTCACCATTATGATGCTGCTGCGGTCACACTCTCGCCCTCGCTCACCATTATGATGCTGCTGGGGTCACACGCTCGACCTCGCTCACCATTATGTGCTGCTGGAGTCACACTATCGCCCTCGCTCACCATTATGATGCTGCTGGGGTCACACGCTCACCCTTTCTCACCATTATGATGCTGCTGGGGTCACACGCTCACCCTTGCTCACCATTGTGATGCTGCTGGGGTCACATGCTCGCCCTCGCTCACCATTATGATGCTGCTGGGGTCACATGCTCGCCCTCGCTCACCATTATGTGCTGCTGGGGTCACACTCTCGCCCTCGCTCACCATTATGATGCTGCTGGGGTCACACGCTCACCCTTGCTCACCATTGTGATGCTGCTGGGGTCACATGCTCGCCCTCACTCACCATTATGATGCTGCTGGGGTCACACTCTCGCCCTCGCTCACCATTATGATGCTGCTGGGGTCACACGCTCGCCCACGCTCACCATTATGACGCTACTGGGGTCACACTCTCGCCCTCGCTCACCATTGTGATGCTGCTGGGGTCACACGCTCGCCCTCACTCACCATTATGACGCTGCTGGGGTCACACTCTCGCCCTCGCTCACCATTGTGATGCTGCTGGGGTCACACTCTCCTCCTCACTCACCATTATGACGCTGCTGGGGTCACACTCTCGCCCTCGCTCACAATTATGACGCTGCTGGGGTCACACGCTCACCCTTGCTCACCATTGTGATGCTGCTGGGGTCACACTCTCATCTTCACTCACCATTATGACGCTGCTGGGGTCACACGCTCGCCCTCGCTCACCATTATGATGCTGCTGGGGTCATACGCTCGCCCTCGCTCACCATTATGATGCTGCTGGGGTCACACGCTCGCCCTTGCTCACCATTATGATGCTGCTGGGGTCACACGCTCACCCTTGCTCACCATTGTGATGCTGCTGGGGTCACATGCTCGCCCTCACTCACCATTATGATGCTGCTGGGGTCACCACACTCTCGCCCTCGCTCACCATTATGATGCTGCTGGGGTCACACGCTCACCCTTGCTCACCATTGTGATGCTGCTGGGGTCACATGCTCGCCCTCGCTCACCATTATGATGCTGCTGGGGTCACATGCTCGCCCTCGCTCACCATTATGTACTGCTGGGGTCACACTCTCGCCCTCGCTCACCATTATGATGCTGCTGGGGTCACACGCTCACCCTTGCTCACCATTGTGATGCTGCTGGGGTCACATGCTCGCCCTCGCTCACCATTATGATGCTGCTGGGGTCACACTCTCATCTTCACTCACCACTATGACGCTGCTGGGGTCACACGCTCGCCCTCGCTCACCATTATGATGCTGCTTGGGTCATACGCTCGCCCTCGCTCACCATTATGATGCTGCTGGGGTCACACGCTCGCCCTCGCTCACCATTATGATGCTGCTGGGGTCACACGCTCGCCCTCGCTCACCATTGTGATGCTGCTGGGGTCACACTCTCGTCCTCACTCACCATTATGATGCTGCTGGGGTCACACTCTCGCCCTCGATCACCATTGTGATGCTGCTGGGGTCACACTCTCGCCCTCGATCACCATTGTGATGCTGCTGGGGTCACACTCTCGCCCTCTATCACCATTGTGATGCTGCTGGGGTCACACTCTCGCCCTCGCTCACCATTATGATGCTACTGGGGACACACGCTCGCCCTCGCTCACCATTATGATGCTTCTGGGGTCACACGCTCGCCCTCGCTCACCATTGTGATGCTGCTGGGGTCATACTCTCGTCCTCACTCACCATTATGATGCTGCTGGGGTCACACTCTCGCCCTCGATCACCATTGTGATGCTGCTGGGGTCACACTCTCGCCCTCGCTCACCATTATGATGCTGCTGGGGTCACACTCTCGCCCTTGCTCACCATTGTGATGCTGCTGGGGTCACACGCTCGCCCTCGCTCATCATTATGACGCTGCTGGGGTCACACGCTCGCCCTCGCTCACCATTATGATGCTGCTGGGGTCACACGCTCGCCCTCGCTCACCATTGTGACGCTTCTGGGGTCACACGCTCGCCCTCGCTCACCATTGTGATGCTGCTGGGGTCACACGCTCGCCCTCGCTCACCATTGTGACGCTTCTGGGGTCACACACTCGCCCTCGCTCACCATTATGATGCTGCTGGGGTCACACTCTCGCCCTCGCTCACCATTGTGACGCTTCTGGGGTCACACGCTCGCCCTCGCTCACCATTATGATGCTGCTGGGGTCACACACTCGCCCTCGCTCACCATTATGATGCTGCTGGGGTCACACACTCGCCCCCGCTCACCATTATGATGCTGCTGGGGTCACACTCTCGCCCTCGCTCACCATTATGATGCTGCTGGGGTCACACGCTCGCCCTCGCTCACCATTGTGACGCTTCTGGGGTCACACGCTCGCCCTCGCTCACCATTATGATGCTGCTGGGGTCACACTCTCGCCCTCGCTCACCATTGTGATGCTGCTGGGGTCACACTCTCGCCCTCGCTCACCATTGTGATGCTGCTGGGGTCACACGCTCGCCCTCGCTCACCATTGTGACCCTTCTGGGGTCACACGCTCGCCCTCGCTCACCATTATGATGCTGCTGGGGTCACACGCTCGCCCTCGCTCACCATTGTGACGCTTCTGGGGTCACACGCTCGCCCTCGCTCACCATTGTGACGCTGCTGGGGTCACACGCTCGCCCTCGCTCACCATTGTGACGCTTCTGGGGTCACACGCTCGCCCTCGCTCACCATTATGATGCTGCTGGGGTCACACGCTCGCCCTCGCTCACCATTGTGACGCTTCTGGGGTCACACGCTCGCCCTCGCTCACCATTGTGACGCTTCTGGGGTCACACGCTCGCCCTCGCTCACCATTATTATGACGCTTCTTGTTCGGCCAGTTGTTGATGACATTTGCAGTTAAGTTTCTATGAAATCTTTTCTCCTGTGTAAGTATAAGATGCCGCAATCTCCGCACACAGGACTGGATACCGGGCGCCAGCTGTTATCAAAGAGGACAGAGACTCTGCTGACTGCGCCCGCTGACCTGCACCCCCCACTGATATCAGATGCCTGCGGGCACAGATAAGACCACCGTTACCGTCTCTGCCTGGCGATGGGGCTTCTGAGGAAACAAATTGTGTCTTGAAGATTTTCTGGTCTCTTTAAATAACTTAGTGCAATAAAACCTCAGTCTGAAGGTGCATGAAATGCGGAGACCCGAGCACCCCAGCGCGCGCCTGGACCTCCATTATATCCCCTCAGCTGTGATATAAGACCACTGCAAGTATAGAAGGGAGCGACAGCTGTGAACAGCGCCTACAAACAGATTGCATTGTATTTTATTCTGCTTTTTATCTTTACATTATTCACACTGAAGAGGTTTTATATATGAGGATATTTTTATTTTCTATCTTAAGTATATTTTATATTTTACAGACTAGTTGTATATTTTGTATTTTTATACACAGCACAGGGTATATTTAGATTTTATATATTTAGTGTATTTTTATCATAAAGCACACGTGTTTACATCATATCTATATCATTTTCATTTATGTTTTTTGATAGTTTTTATTTTGTATATTCATTACTTTAATAACCACTTGTCATATCCGGAGAATCGGTGACGTTCGCTGGTGATTGTCACCGGGATGTTGCAGCTTGGACTTCTTTCACCATGGACACTGGACACTATGTTACTACTTGTTACTAAGTCCAGCAGGCTCTGTTCACACTGACGTCACGTCTCTGCAGATTTACAGGATCAATGTGAAATAATACGAATCCATTATGTTCGGTTTTCTCTTTGCTAGAGGTTGGTCAGTGTCTTCTGGATCGAGCGGCGCCACATGATGCACTTGGCTTTTCTGGTCAATTAATGTAGAGAAACCGCATTAATATTAATAAAGTAGCATGCAGGAGATGCTTTGCCCTCAGAGCTGCAATCATAATGTGTCCAAGGTCAAGCAGTGATGTCATCAATCTGACGATGCTTTTCTCTTGTAGCCAAACAATCCAGGAGCCTGAGATTGGAGTCATTTTAGGGTTTATTCTGCGCCGCCTCGCTCCATGGTCCAGGCCATTGCTCTCTGGCCAAAGTGAACAGTCCTGGTTTTCTGGAGAGACGCAGTCTTGTTCCTGCTCCATTGCTGGAAGAAAGTGACTTCTAATCACCGGCAGGAGGTTTGGGAGGTGATTGTGATTCACCTTCAACCCAAAAAGTTCCAGTGAGCTCCTCTGTAATGAGTGAGTGGAGTGAGCCCCCCCATAGCAGCGCCCACCTCCACCCCGCTGGGGTCTAAGGGGCAGTGGAGGTCTGTGCCCGGTACTGATCCAGCCCCGGGCTGTCCATCCGGTCCGTCCAGAGTCGTCTCATCTCATCAATCCAGAACATGGGAACAATCTGCATCAGATTTTTCTTGGCCCCATCCTAACATTTCCCCTTCTGTGTCTTGCTCAGTGGTGGTCGGGCTCAGCCTCCTCACCTCGGCCATGTCTCTGAGCACTGAGCACCTTGTAGTTCTGTGTCTTGCTCAGTGGTGGTCGGGCTCAGCCTCCTCACCTCGGCCATGTCTCTGAGCACTGAGCACCTTGTAGTTCTGTGTCTTGCTCAGTGGTGGTCGGGCTCGGCCTCCTCACCTCGGCCGTGTCTCTGAGCATTCAGTACCTTGTACTTCTGTGTGTTCCTCAGTGGTGGTCGGGCTCAGCCTCCTCACCTCGGCCATGTCTCTGAGCACTGAGCACCTTGTACTTCTGTGTGTTCCTCAGTGGTGGTCGGGCTCAGCCTCCTCACCTTGGCCATGTCTCTGAGCACTTTGTACGTCTGTGTGTACCTCAGTGGTGGTCGGGCTCGGCCTCCTCACCTCGGCCGTGTCTCTGAGCATTGAGCACCTTTTCCTTCTGTGTGTTCCTCAGTGGTGGTCGGGCTCGGCCTCCTCACCTCAGCCGTGTCTCTGAGCACTGAGCACCTTGTACTTCTGTGTGTTCCTCAGTGGTGGTCGGGCTCGGCCTCCTCACCTCGGCCGTGTCTCTGAGCATTCAGCACCTTGTACTTCTGTGTCTTGCTCAGTGGTGGTCGGGCTCGGCCTCCTCACCTCGGCCATGTCTCTGAGCACTGAGCACCTTGTACTTCTGTGTCTTGCTCAGTGGTGGTCGGGCTCGGCCTCCTCACCTCGGCCGTGTCTCTGAGCATTGAGCACCTTTTCCTTCTGTGTGTTCCTCAGTGGTGGTCGGGCTCGGCCTCCTCACCTCAGCCGTGTCTCTGAGCACTTAGCACCTTGTACTTCTGTGTGTTCCTCAGTGGTGATCGGGCTCGGCCTCCTCACCTCGGCCGTGTCACTGAGCATTCAGCACCTTGTACTTCTGTGTCTTGCTCAGTGGTGGTCGGGCTCGGCCTCCTCACCTCGGCCGTGTCTCTGAGCACTGAGCACCTTGTACTTCTGTGTGTTCCTCAGTGGTGGTCGGGCTCGGCCTCCTCACCTCAGCCGTGTCTCTGAGCACTGAGCACCTTGTACTTCTGTGTGTTCCTCAGTGGTGGTCGGGCTCGGCCTCCTCACCTCGGCCGTGTCTCTGAGCACTTAGCACCTTGTACTTCTGTGTGTTCCTCAGTGGTGGTCGGGCTTGGCCTCCTCACCTCGGCCGTGTCTCTGTGGTTCTGTGATCTTCATCCTCTATAGATCGGGAACAATCTGTGACGTCTCAGTCGGGAGATATAATTTGTGGTCCATTTTGACTGAGGAGACCGAGCTGCTAATAATTCAGTACACCCTGATAAAGGGCGGGGCATCTTGAGGCCACACCCCCTCATTGCACAAATACATATCACCTGATCTGCTTCCTCCAATCAGCATTCAGGTTATTCAGGAGGCGGTGGGGAATCTGCTGAGTATGATGATCTGGTGTCATCCGCACTGCTGAGGATTCTGCACAGTGTGTATAAGGCAGACGGTCAGCCGGTTACATTTTTGCAGTTGTGGAAAATGTTAGAACTTTTTTTTCCAGCTACAATCACCTCTGGCATCTCTTTGGAAATGGGCGGAGCTTGGTGGAGAGGGTGTGGCCACAACTCATCATTTACCACATGTCTGTTGCATAAATCATGCTGACAGGAAGGCCCTGCGGCCCCGGCTGGCATTTCTTGCAGTGGTGCCGGACTGGCGCACATTTCTTGCAGTGGTCCCGGCCTGCGCACATTTCTTGCAGTGGTCCCGTACTGGCGCACATTTCTTGCAGTGGTCCCGGACTGGCTCACATTTCTTGCAGTGGTCCCAGACTGGCTCACATTTCTTGCAGTGGTCCCAGACTGGCGCACATTTCTTGCAGTGGTCCCGGACTGGCACACATTTCTTGCAGTGGTCCCGGACTGGCGCACATTTCTTGCAGTGGTCCTGGACTGGCGCACATTTCTTGCAGTGGTCCCGGACTGGCGCACATTTCTTGCAGTGGTGCCGGACTGGCACACATTTCTTGCAGTGGTCCCGTACTGGCGCACATTTCTTGCAGTGGTCCCGTACTGGCGCACATTTCTTGCAGTGGTCCCGGACTGGCGCACATTTCTTGCAGTGGTCCCGGACTGGCACACATTTCTTGCAGTGGTCCCGGACTGGCGCACATTTCTTGCAGTGGTCCCGGACTGGCGCACATTTCTTGCAGTGGTCCTGGACTGGCGCACATTTCTTGCAGTGGTCCCGGACTGGCGCACATTTCTTGCAGTGGTGCCGGACTGGCGCACATTTCTTGCAGTTGTGCCGGACTGGCGCACATTTCTTGCAGTGGTCCCGGACTGGCGCACATTTCTTGCAGTGGTCCCGGACTGGCGCACATTTCTTGCAGTGGTCCTGGACTGGCGCACATTTCTTGCAGTGGTCCCGGACTGGCGCACATTTCTTGCAGTGGTGCCGGACTGGCACACATTTCTTGCAGTGGTCCCGTACTGGCGCACATTTCTTGCAGTGGTCCCGGACTGGCTCACATTTCTTGCAGTGGTCCCAGACTGGCGCACATTTCTTGCAGTGGTCCCGGACTGGCGCACATTTCTTGCAGTGGTCCCGGACTGGCGCACATTTCTTGCAGTGGTCCCGGACTGGCGCACATTTCTTGCAGTGGTCCTGGACTGGCGCACATTTCTTGCAGTGGTCCCGGACTGGCGCACATTTCTTGCAGTGGTGCCGGACTGGCGCACATTTCTTGCAGTTGTGCCGGACTGGCGCACATTTCTTGCAGTGGTCCCAGACTGGCGCACATTTCTTGCAGTGGTCCCGGACTGGCGCACATTTCTTGCAGTGGTCCCGGACTGGCGCACATTTCTTGCAGTGGTCCCGGACTGGCGCACATTTCTTGCAGTGGTCCCAGACTGGCGCACATTTCTTGCAGTGGTCCCGGACTGGCGCACATTTCTTGCAGTGGTCCCGGACTGGCACACATTTCTTGCAGTGGTCCCGGACTGGCGCACATTTCTTGCAGTTATGCCGGACTGGCGCACATTTCTTGCAGTGGTCCCGGACTGGCACACATTTCTTGCAGTGGTCCCGGACTGGCGCACATTTCTTGCAGTGGTCCCGGACCGGTGCACATTTATTGCAGTGGTCCTGGACTGGAGCACATTTCTTGCAGTGGTCCCAGACTGGCGCACATTTCTTGCAGTGGTCCCGGACTGGCACACACTTCTTGCAGTTATGCTGGACTGGCGCACATTTCTTGCAGTGGTCCTGGACTGGCGCACATTTCTTGCAGTGGTCCCGGACTGGCACACACTTCTTGCAGTTATGCTGGACTGGCGCACATTTCTTGCAGTTATGCTGTACTGGCGCACATTTCTTGCAGTGGTGCCGCACCGGCGCACATTTCTTGCAGTGGTCCCGGACTGGCACACATTTCTTGCAGTTATGCTGGACTGGCGCACATTTCTTGCAGTGGTCCTGGACTGGCGCACATTTCTTGCAGTGGTGCCGCACCGGCGCACATTTCTTGCAGTGGTCCCGGACCTGCACACACTTCTTGCAGTGGTCCTGGACTGGCGCACATTTCTTGCAGTGGTCCCGGACTGGCACACACTTCTTGCAGTGGTCCTGGACTGGCGCACACTTCTTGCAGTGGTCCCGGACCTGCGCACACTTCTTGCAGTGATGCCGAACTGGTGCACATTTCTTGCAGTGGTCCCGGACTGGGGCACATTTCTTGCAGTGGTCCCGGACTGGCGCACATTTCTTGCAGTGGTCCCGGACTGGCGCACATTTCTTGCAGTGGTCCCGGACTGGCGCACATTTCTTGCAGTGGTCCCGGACTGGCGCACATTTCTTGCAGTGGTCCCGGACTGGTGCACATTTCTTGCAGTGGTCCCGGACTGGCGCACATTTCTTGCAGTGGTCCCGGACTGGCGCACATTTCTTGCAGTGGTCCCGGACTGGCGCACATTTCTTGCAGTGGTCCCGGACTGGCGCACATTTCTTGCAGTGGTCCCGGACTGGCACACATTTCTTGCAGTTATGCTGGACTGGCGCACATTTCTTGCAGTGGTCCTGGACTGGCGCACATTTCTTGCAGTGGTCCCGGACTGGCACACACTTCTTGCAGTGGTCCCGGACTGGCGCACATTTCTTGCAGTGGTGCCGCACCGGCGCACATTTCTTGCAGTGGTCCCGGACTGGCACACACTTCTTGCAGTGGTCCCGGACCTGCACACACTTCTTGCAGTGGTCCTGGACTGGCGCACATTTCTTGCAGTGGTCCCGGACTGGCACACACTTCTTGCAGTGGTCCTGGACTGGCGCACACTTCTTGCAGTGGTCCCGGACCTGCGCACACTTCTTGCAGTGATGCCGAACTGGTGCACATTTCTTGCAGTGGTCCCGGACTGGGGCACATTTCTTGCAGTGGTCCCGGACTGGCGCACATTTCTTGCAGTGGTCCCGGACTGGTGCACATTTCTTGCAGTGGTCCCGGACTGGTGCACATTTCTTGCAGTGGTCCCGGACTGGTGCACATTTCTTGCAGTGGTCCCGGACTGGTGCACATTTCTTGCAGTGGTCCCGGACTGGTGCACATTTCTTGCAGTGGTCCCGGACTGGCGCACATTTCTTGCAGTGGTCCCGGACTGGCACACATTTCTTGCAGTGGTCCCGGACTGGCGCACATTTCTTGCAGTGGTCCCGGACTGGCGCACATTTCTTGCAAGTGGTGCCAGACCAGCAGACATTTCTTGCAGTGATGCCGGACTAAATCGGGGGCCAGTTTTGTGTTTTCCGGACCCTCGTCCCGTCGCTCCCCTCCACCACTATTACATGATGTATAAAACATTTCAGCGGCTGCATAAGAAATCCATGAGAAGGAAACAAGTGACATTTATTCTTCTGCTCCTCATTTGCATCTTGTTACCCAGAATCCCTGTGTGAAGCCTCCCGCCATGTGACAAGTGAGCCAATTAGAAGGCGGTTACTGTCGGAGGACGGGCGACTCTGGAGGATTCTGACTGCTTAGGAAGCTGTTGAGAGAAAGGAGGAAAAAATTGATCTTGAAGACCCGACGCCATCTGCAACATTTTAGAAGAGGCCAGCAGTTTTTGTGATTTTCCAGGGACACATTAGGAATAGACGGAGATAAAAATAGCCGGCTGTTCACCCGGGGACTGCAGCTGCCAGGAAAGCAATTAACATTTACATTCTAGATCACAACTTTCCAGGATAACAGGTTTAGTGGATTACAGAGCGGGAACGTAACCGAACAGATGTGACGGAACGGCGACTATCCGGGGAGGCGAGAACAGAGAGGCCACGCGTGGCGTCAGCGCAGGGACGGAGGGTCTCTGCTGTCACCACCAGCCCCAGAATACACAAACTGCTGCTTCCAGATGGTGGAAAATGGAGAAGGGACGTCCGCAACCTGTGGAATCTAAAATAACAAGTCCATCGTGTTTTCTAGGAATAACATTGACCCGAACAACGCGTCCTCTTCATGTGTGAAACCCGAACTGCAGCCACCGCCTCCCGACTGCATGAGCCCAACCTGCGCCGGAAAACAAATGGAGAGTTCCTGTAATCCGACATTAAATGGTCAAGTTGTCAATTTATCTGAAAGTTTAAGAATCTCTAGACAGAAAGCAATATTGTCCAGTCAATACGGTCTCCTCCGTGTCTGCTCCATCTGCGCCATGTCCGCTCCGTGTGTTCCATGTCTGCTCCATGTCTGATCCGTGTCTATGCCGTGTCTGCTCCATTTCTGCTCCGTGTCTGCTCTATTTCTGCTCCGTGTCTGCGCTGTGTCTGATCCGTGTCTATGCCGTGTCTGCTCCATGTCTGCTCCGTGTCTGATCCGTGTCTGCTCCATGTCTGATCCGTGTCTGCACCGTGTCTGCTCCATTTCTGCTCCGTGTCTGCTCCATTTCTGCTCCGTGTCTGCTCCATTTGTGCTCTGTGTCTGCTCCATTTCTGCTCCATGTCTGATTTATGTCTGCTTCATTTCTGCTCCGTGCCTGTTCCATATCTGCTCCGAGTCTGCTCTATTTCTGCTCCGTGTCTGCTCCATCTGTTCCATGTCTGCTCCATTTCTGCTCCGTGTCTGCTCCATGTCTGCTCCATTTCTGCTCCATGTCTGATCCGTGTCTGCTCTATTTCTGCTCCATGTCTGCGCTGTGTCTGCTCCGTGTCTGCTCCTTTTCTGCTCCGTGCCTGTTCCATGTCTGCTCCATGTCTGCTCCATCTGTTCCATTTCTGCTCCGTGTCTGCTCCATGTCTGCTCCATGTCTGCTCCATGTCTGCTCCATGTCTGCTCCATGTCTGCTCCATGTCTGCTCCATGTCTGCTCCATGTCTGCTCCATGTCTGCTCCGTGTCTGCTCCGTGTCTGCTCCGTGTCTGCTCCGTGTCTGCTCCGTGTCTGCTCCGTGTCTGCTCCGTGTCTGCTCCATGTCTGCTCCGTTTCTGCTCTGTGTCTGCTCCGTGTCTGCTCCGTGCCTGTTCCATATCTGCTCCGTGTCTGCTCTATTTCTGCTCTGTGTCTGCTCCATCTGTTCCATTTCTGCTCCATTTCTGCTCCGTGTCTGCTCCATGTCTGCTCCATTTCTGCTCCGTGCTTGTTCCATATCTGCTCCGTGTCTGCTCCATTTCTGCTCCGTGTCTGCTCCATGTCTGCTCCATTTCTGCTCCGTGCCTGTTCCATATCTGCTCCGTGTCTGCTCTATTTCTGCTCCGTGTCTGCTCCATTTCTGCTCTATTTCTGCTCCATGTCTGCTCCATTTCTGCTCCGTGTCTGCTCCATGTCTGCTCCGTGTCTGCTCCATTTCTGCTCCGTGTCTGCATGCACAGGTAGGCATCACCTGTCGGGCAGGAGAAGGGGCCACATTGGGGTCCCATTGCCAGCACCTGCTCTTATGTACTGCGTGCTTGGTCCAGACATGGAGGCCTCCGTGCACATTATAGCTTACATGATGGAAGAGATTGCTACATGTAAAAACAAAATGACATATGGCCCCTGCTCTGCCCTGACAGACCCTTCCATGGCCTGTGTTACCCCAAACATAAAGTACTCACAGGCCACGAATAGCTCCACGTCGGCCCCCACTCCCTCGCCGCATACTGTCCCCCATGATGGATCAGGCTCATATGCAGATGGTTACAAAGTGGCAGATGCCAAGATGCAAAGTACGAAGAAAGTGACGATTCTGTCACTGCGGAAACTTGTTTTTCTGCTCTTTGATTGCAAAACACACAAGGAAAAAAAGTCATTTTTTGCAACTTCTTAGAAACAACCAGCTGTTACGTGAGTCTTCCCATTCATCATGAATGACAAAAAGTCACCGGGAGCTCAGCCACCCTGACAAGCTTTAAGGGAGAAGAAGGGAAAAAGCGTCCACTGGGAATCATTGATCTCTCGTCTGCGGTCCCACAGGGCCGGCATTGTGCGCAGCTGAAATCAGACGCAGCCGGGAAATCTACGGAAAGTAGAAAAAGTAGCAAATCCGTTATGTCTGACTCGTATGGAGAGAATAATGCGAAATTGTTACATAAGCCGAGTGTTTATACCGAGGACGCCGCGGCTGACGCATTTCACTCCTGAGTTTGATGAGATTTTCAGTTTCGGGTCAGCGCTGGGCCGGACGTCAGCTCTTTGTGCTCCTGGATCCAGCCGTCGCTCCGCTGTGCACCACATACTGGTGAAACGTGGCTTTTTTCCCATCATGCTGTTTTGTACCCAGCGGCGAGACGGTTTAGCTTAGACCAGACCTGGACAAATTGCGGACCACAATCACAGACAATTAATTGCCCACCCTTTGCGTGTACGCCCCTGTCTCCAAGTGCACAGATTGCATTATTATACTCCAGAGCTGCGCTCACTATTCTGCCATTCTTACGGCTCACACGTTACATAATTTCTTGCTGGTTCTCCAAATTTAGTGAGTGCAACCGCTTACCTCGTGGCTGAAACCAATAGAGAGGAGCACTGAGCTTGGGGCAAGGGACGGCACCGTCCATAGTGTCCTAGATCTCTGCTCTTGGTGCTGGACTTCTGCTTTAATAAGTGGGTGATAATTGGTCCAAGGTTCCGAAAGGTTCATGAAACCAGATCCTTCTGTCCTGAGAAGTAAAACGACAAGCCATGATGGTGTTTGCTGTGTGCTGGCGTCTTCATCGGCCGCTTCGCTGCTGTAATGTTGTAGTAATGTAGAGAGCACGTGATCTCTGCCATCTGTGACCGTAATAATGATACAAGATCCCCCCACATATGTGATCCCCTCACATATGAGATCCCCCATGTATAATATCCCCTCGCATATGAGATCCCTTGTTTATCAAATCCCCTCACATATAAGATCCCCTTGCATATGAGATCCCCTCACATATGAGATCCCCTCGCATATAAGATCCACTCGTGTATGAGATCCCCTCGCATGTGAGATCCCCTCGCATATGAAATCCCTTCGCATATGAGATCCTTCGCATGAGATCCTCCTCACATATAAGATCCCCTCGCATATGAGAGTCTCTCGCATATGAGATCCCTCACGTTTAAGATCCCCTCATATATAAGATCCCTTTGCACATGAGATCCCCTCACATATAAGAGCCCCTTGAGTATGAGATCCTCTCATGTATGAGATCCCCTCACGTATGAGATCCCATGGCGTATAATATCCCCTCGCTTCTGAGATCCCCTCACATATCAGATCCCCTCACATTTTAAATCCCTCACATATGATATCCCCTCACGTCTGAGATCCCCTCACATAAGAAACCCCTTCGCATATGAGCAGGACTTTCCATCGAAGGTGAAATATCCCTGTAATCTCTTCCTTCCTGGGTCAGAGGATCGGCCGCCGTGCCCGGCACTGATCTGTGGATGGAAGCTGAGGATGGGTTTTTATTATCCTCGGCCGCCGTGCCCGGCACTGATCTGTGGATGGAAGCTGAGGACGGGTTTTTATTATCCTCGGCCTCCGTGCCCGGCACTGATCTGTGGATGGAAGCTGAGGACGGGTTTTTATTATCCTCGGCCTCCGTGCCCGGCACTGATCTGTGGATGGAAGCTGAGGACGGGTTTTTATTATCCTCGGCCGCCGTGCCCGGCACTGATCTGTGGATGGAAGCTGAGGACGGTTTTTTATTATCCTCGGCCGCCGTGCCTGGCACTGATCTGTGGATGGAAGCTGAGGACGGGTTTTTATTATCCTCGGCCGCCGTGCCCGGCACAGATCTGTGGATGGAAGCTGAGGATGTTTTTTTATTATCCTCGGCTGCCGTGCCCGGCACTGATCTGTGGATGGAAGCTGAGGATGTTTTTTTATTATCCTCGGCCGCCGTGCCCGGCACTGATCTGTGGATGGAAGCT
Organism: Phyllobates terribilis; assembly: GCF_046119375.1. Taxonomy (NCBI): domain Eukaryota; kingdom Metazoa; phylum Chordata; class Amphibia; order Anura; family Dendrobatidae; genus Phyllobates; species Phyllobates terribilis. Next base: position 462,222,425 of record NW_027362767.1, on the reverse strand, counting down.
GAGGACGGGTTTTTATTATCCTCGGCCGCCGTGCCCGGCACTGATCTGTGGATGGAAGCTGAGGACGGGTTTTTATTATCCTCGGCCGCCGTGCCCGGCACTGATCTGTGGATGGAAGCTGAGGACGGGTTTTTATTATCCTCGGCCGCCGTGCCCGGCACTGATCTGTGGATGGAAGCTGAGGACGGGTTTTTATTATCCTCGGCCGTGGTGCCCGGCACTGATCTGTGGATGGAAGCTGAGGACGGGTTTTTATTATCCTCGGCCGCCGTGCCCGGCACTGATCTGTGGATGGAAGCTGAGGACGGGTTTTTATTATCCTCGGCCGCCGTGCCCGGCACTGATCTGTGGATGGAAGCTGAGGATGGGTTTTTATTATCCTCGGCCGCCGTGCCCGGCACTGATCTGTGGATGGAAGCTGAGGATGGGTTTTTATTATCCTCGGCCGCCGTGCCCGGCACTGATCTGTGGATGGAAGCTGAGGACGGGTTTTTATTATCCTCGGCCGCCGTGCCCGGCACTGATCTGTGGATGGAAGCTGAGGATGGGTTTTTATTATCCTCGGCCGCCGTGCCCGGCACTGATCTGTGGATGGAAGCTGAGGACGGGTTTTTATTATCCTCGGCCGTGGTGCCCGGCACTGATCTGTGGATGGAAGCTGAGGGCGGTTTTTTATTATCCTCGGCCGCCGTGCCCGGCACTGATCTGTGGATGGAAGCTGAGGACGGGTTTTTATTATCCTCGGTCGCCGTGCCCGACACTGATCTGTGGATGGAAGCTGAGGACGGGTTTTTATTATCCTCGGTCGCCATGCGCGGCACTGATCTGTGGATGGAAGCTGAGGACGGGTTTTTATTATCCTCGGCCGCCGTGCCCAGCACTGATCTGTGGATGGAAGCTGAGGACGGGTTTTTATTATCCTCGGCCGCCGTGACCGGCACTGATCTGTGGATGGAAGCTGAGGACGGTTTTTTATTATCCTCGGCCGCTGTGCCCGGCACTGATCTGTGGATGGAAGCTCAGGATGGGTTTTTATTATCGCTGTGTTACTTTGTCTCGTGCTGTGAACATGTAACAGTTCTAACATTATGAATGATTGCATCACGTCCTCTCACCCAAAATCTCACTTTATGTGTGAAAGCTGCAAAAATGTAAATTATAGGTGAAAAATAATTATACATCAAATTAGGTTGTTATCACGTTAAATAGTAAATGATTGTATCTATTATTACTGCGTGTCAGCGCTACTCACCAGCAATCAAAAGACTAACCATGAAGTATCTTATCTGCTGTGTCTCCAGGTCAGATGGGGAGAAAAACTCCCTTTAATGAGTCCATGCGTCGGTTCCTGTTGTATCGATGCAGTCTTGGACTGGCCCACAGGTAAACCGGTGAATCCCCCGGTGGGCCGCTGTGCAGCAGTAAGCCGCTGCCCAGTACATGAGCAGCAGCTGGCACATTGATTCTGTATGTACAGACAGCAGCAGCATCTCGTTATTCATCCAACAATCCGCCATTATTATTATATGGATGCAGAGGAGACGTTTGTGTGTGAGGGTGGTATTCACATGTTGCTGAACAGTGGCCCCTGAGTCATTGTTACTGGTGGGCCCTTGGCACCGCAGCTCGACCCTGTGTATATATCTATTAGAATGAGACAGAATGAGACCAGATTCCAGGATGTATCCGGCGCTCTTGCTCTTTGATACATTTGGTTCTTCAGACGGTTGCTGTGAGTGTCCGCCACGTAGGGCGATTGCTTTGCTTTGGGCAGTTTTTGCGGCGGTGTCCAGCGACTCCTCCTTTACTCTTTGTCGTGTGAGTTGCGTCATGTCAGCGGTGCTCCACGCCTCAGAGGGGTTCGGTAAAACTGGCTCTGCAGTTCCTGCGCACGTAGATAGTGAATCTCATCAATACGTCTTTCTTCTTTTCTCTTGTAGTTTCTGCTCAGAACCTGAAGGCCAGCCTGGACGCCATGGATCACCAGATCAAACGCCTGGAAGGTGACATCAAAAACTTCCCCAAAACCGATAATCCCAGCGATAAGTTTGTGGAGAAAATGACGATATCCTTTCATTGAAGTTTTATCATTTTTTAGGTCATTCACATTAAGCAGAAACACGAGTTAAATATTTACACAGCATGAAATTAACAGCTCAGCGACAGTCTGATTTCACACCTGAGATGGTGAGAGTAGTGTTAGGGGATATGGGATGTCGCGTCCCATCCCAGAGACGCCAGCGGCTATGTGGAACAATCTACACGTCGGCCGCGGCGCAGGCGGCGGAGGATCTGCTTACAATCAGATATTTAAGCAAATGCAGCGTTAATTTCACCTGAAATGCAGCGAGGGCTGACGCCGAACGTGAGGATCTGTAGAATTACAACTTGTTCACACTTTGTATCTGGAGTTTTCATTTACTTCTGTTATTTTCATATCTTTTTTGCAGTTTTTTATCTTATCCCCTCTTCTCCTGGAGTTTTATATTAGAGGTGTAATTATAGGTTGTATTGTTTATTGCATATATAAAAAGAGGAGAGATACAATGAGTGGAGAAGAGGCAATAATGTAACCGGATTAATGGTAGAAAAGTGAGAATATTCCATCTCGCTCCTCGCATATCTTCTCTGTGACTTTGCTTTTTCACACTGTTGTTTTTGTTCCAGTTTTTAAATTGCAGCATTATATTTCCCTGGAAACAGCTGCCGGCTTCTCAGACCTTCCAGGTAATCAGACCTTAGTTCCCAGGACTTTTGCTGTGTTTTTATACTGTTTCTCTGCTGCCTCTATATGATTTATGTTCTCGGCTTCTCAGTTTATAATGTTCCCTTTCGATTGTGTACATTGATACTTTCTTTTACATTTGGATCATGTTAATCGGTAGATCACCTGCTGTGACCTGATTGGACAAATGATCTGTGGAAAGACTATCTACCTATGTAGTTTCCCAGGGGAGCATTGATGTCTCGTAAGTTGCTCCACACCACCCTGGCGCTGTCCACAAGTAGAACGTTCCCCCTGGTTCTTCTCGGAGACATGCATATATCAGATTGTGTGGATCGGTAGATGATCTGTGGTGATCTGATTAGACAGATATGCCCATACTGTGGATTGCTGTGATAAGCTGTGATCTGGTTTCTGATCATGGACATTTGTAGACATTTTGTAGCATATTATCCAGTAATATATACATTGTGCAGTGCTGACATCCCGGCTAGTCTCCGCTTACCGACTTCTCTCCACGTCCCAGCTTCTTTCGACATTTTCAGCTTTTCTCCACGTCCCGGCTTCTCTGCACGTCCCGTCTTCTCTCCGCGTCTCGGCTTCTCTCCACATCCTGGCTTCTCTGCACGTTTCTACTTCTCTTCATATCCGGACTTATCTTCACGTCCCGGCTTCACATCACGGCTTCTCTCCACGTTCTGGCTTCTCTCCACGTCCCGGCTTCTCTACAAGTCCTGGGTTCTCTTCACGTCCCTGCTTCTCTCCACGTCCCGGCTTCTTTCCACATCCCGGCTTCTTTCCACGTCCTCGCTTCTCTCCACATCTTGGCTTCTTTCCACATCCCTGCTTCTCTCCACATCCCGACTTCTCTCCATGTCCCGGCTTCTCTCCACATCCTGGCTTCTTTCCACATCCCTGCTTCTCTCCACATCCCTGCTTCTCTCCACATCCCGACTTCTCTCCATGTCCCGGCTTCTCTCCACGGTTCCAGCTTTTCTCCATGGTTCCAGCTTTTCTCCACGTCCCGGCTTCCCTCCACATCCCGGCTTCTCACCACAGTTCCAGCTTCTCTCCACGTCCCGACTTCTCTCCACATCCCGGCTTCTCTCCACGTTCTGGCTTCTCTCCACGTCCAGGCTTCTCTCCATGTCCCGTCTTCTCTGAACGTTCCTGCTTCTCTCCACATCCCGGCTTCTCTGCACGTTCCTACTTTTCTCCACGTCCCGACTTCTCACCACGGTTCCAGCTTTTCTCCACGTCCCGACTTCTCTCCACATCCCGGCTTCTCTCCACTTTCTGGCTTCTCTCCACGTCCCGGCTTCTCTCCACGTCCCGGCTTCTCTCCACGTCCCGGCTTCTCTCCACGTCCCGGCTTCTCTCCACGTCCCGGCTTCTCTCCACATCCTGGCTTCTCACCACTGTTCCAGCTTTTCTGCACGTCCCGACTTCTCTCCACGTCCCGGCTTTTCTCCACGGTTCCAGCTTTTCTCAATGTCCCGGCTTCTCTCCACATCCTGGCTTCTCTCCACGGTTCCAACTTTTCTCCACGTCCTGACTTATCTCCACGTCCCGGCTTCTCTCCATGTCCCGGCTTCTCTGCACGTTCCGGCTTCTCTCCATGTCCTGGCTTCTCTCCACATCCCGGCTTCTCTGCACGTTCCTACTTCTCTCCACTTCCCGACTTCTCTCCATGTGCCGGCTTCTCTCCATGTTCCAGCTTCTCTCCATGTTCCAGCTTCTCTCCACTGTTCCAGCTTTTCTCCATGGTTCCAGCTTTTCTCCACATCCTGGCTTCTCTCCACGGTTCCAGCTTTTCTCCATGGTTCCAGCTTTTCTCCACGTCCCAACTTCTCTCCACATCCCGGCTTCTCTCCACGTTCTGGCTTCTCTCCATGTCCCGGCTTCTCTCCACGTTCTGGCTTCTTTCCATGTCCCAACTTCTCTCCACATCCCGGCTTCTCTCCACGTCCCGGCTTCTCTCCACGTGCCGGCTTCTCTCCATGTTCCAGCTTCTCTCCACGGTTCCAGCTTTTCTCCATTGTTCCAGCTTTTCTCCATTGTTCCAGCTTTTCTCCACGTCCCGGGTTCTCTCCACATCCTGGCTTCTCTCCACGGTTCCAGCTTTTCTCCATGGTTCCAGCTTTTCTCCACGTCCCGGCTTCTCTCCACATCCCGGCTTCTCTCCACGTTCTGGCTTCTCTCCACGTCCCAACTTCTCTCCACATCCCGGCTTCTCTCCACGTCCTGGCTTCTCTCCACGTCCTGGCTTCTCTCCACGTCCTGGCTTCTCTCTACGTCCCGGCTTCTCTCCACGTCCCGGCTTCTCTCCACGGTTCCAGCTCTCCACATCCCGGCTTCTCTCCACATCCCGGCTTCTCTCCACGTCCCGGCTTCTCTCCACGTCCCGGCTTCTCTCCACGTCCCGGCTTCTCTCCACATCCCGGCTTCTCTCCACGTCCCTGCTTCTCTCCACGGTTCCAGCTTTTCACGTCCCGGCTTCTCTCCACGTCCCGGCTTCTCTCCACGTCCCGGCTTCTCTCCATGTCCCGTCTTTTCTCCATGTCCCGTCTTTTCTCCACGTTCTGGCTTCTCTCCACGGTTCCAGCTTTTCACGTCCCGGCTTCTCTCCACGTCCCGGCTTCTCTCCACATCCCGACTTCTCTCCACGTCCTGGCTTCTCTCCACGTCCCGGCTTCTCTCCACGTCCCGGCTTCTCTCCACGTCCCGGCTTCTCTCCACGGTTCCAGCTTCTCTCCACATCCCGGCTTCTCTCCATGTCCCGTCTTTTCTCCACGTTCTGGCTTCTCTCCACGGTTCCAGCTTTTCACGTCCCGGCTTCTCTCCACGTCCCGGCTTCTCTCCACATCCCGACTTCTCTCCACGTCCCGGCTTCTCTCCACGTCCCGGCTTCTCTCCACGTCCCGGCTTCTCTCCACGGTTCCAGCTTCTCTCCACATCCCGGCTTCTCTCCATGTCCCTGCTTCTCTCCACGGTTCCAGCTTTTCACGTCCCGGCTTCTCTCCACGTCCCGGCTTCTCTCCACGTCCCGTCTTTTCTCCATGTCCCGTCTTTTCTCCATGTCCCGGCTTTTCTCCATGTCCCGGCTTTTCTCCATGTCCCGGCTTTTCTCCATGTCCCGGCTTTTCTCCATGTCCCGGCTTCTCTCCACGTCCCGGCTTCTCTCCACGTCCCGGCTTCTCTCCACGTCCCGGCTTCTCTCCACATCCCGGCTTCTCTCCACGTCCCTGCTTCTCTCCACGGTTCCAGCTTTTCACGTCCCGGCTTCTCTCCACGTCCCGGCTTCTCTCCACATCCCGACTTCTCTCCACGTCCTGGCTTCTCTCCACGTCCTGGCTTCTCTCCACGTCCCGGCTTCTCTCCACGTCCCGGCTTCTCTCCACGGTTCCAGCTTCTCTCCACGGTTCCAGCTTCTCTCCACGTCCCGGCTTCTCTCCACGTTCCTGCTTCTCTGCACGTTCTGGCTTCTCTCCACGTTCCGGCTTCTCTCCACGTTCTGGCTTCTCTCCACGTTCTGGCTTCTCTCCACGTCCCGGCTTCTCTCCACGTCCCGGCTTCTCTCCATGGTTCCAGCTTCTCTCCATGTCCCGGCTTCTCTCCACGGTTCCAGCTTCTCTCCATGTCCCGGCTTCTCTCCACGTTCTGGCTTCTCTCCACGTTCCTGCTTCTCTGTACGTTCCTGCTTCTCTCCACGTTCTGGCTTCTCTCCACGTTCCGGCTTCTCTCCACGTTCTGGCTTCTCTCCACGTCCCGGCTTCTCTCCACGTCCCGGCTTCTCTCCATGGTTCCAGCTTCTCTCCATGTCCCGGCTTCTCTCCACGGTTCCAGCTTATCTCCACGTCCCAGCTTCTCTCCACGTCCCGGCTTCTCTCCACGGTTCCAGCTTCTCTCCATGTCCCGGCTTCTCTCCATGTCCCGGCTTCTCTCCACGTTCTGGCTTCTCTCCACGTTCTGGCTTCTCTGCACGTTCCTGCTTCTCTCCATGTCCTGGCTTCTCTCCATGTCCTGGCTTCTCTCCACGTTCTGGCTTCTCTCCACGTCCCGGTTTCTCTGCACGTTCTGGCTTCTCTCCACGTTACTGCCTCTCTCCATGTCCCGGCTTCTCTCCACGGTTCCAGCTTTTCTCCACGTCCTGGCTTCTCTCCACATCCCGGTTTCTCTGCACGTTCCGGCTTCTCTCCACATCCCGGCTTCTCTCCACATCCCGGCTTCTCTCCACGTCCTGGCTTCTCTCCACATCCCGGTTTCTCTGCACGTTCCGGCTTCTCTCCATGTCCTGGCTTCTCTCCATGTCCTGGCCTCTCTCCACGTCCTGGCTTCTCTCCACATCCCGGTTTCTCTGCACGTTCCGGCTTCTCTCCACGTCCCGGTTTCTCTCCACGTCCCGGTTTCTCTGCACGTCCCGGCTTCTCTCCACGTCCCGGCTTCTCTCCACGTCCCGGCTTCTCTCCACGTCCCGGCTTCTCTCCACGTCCCGGCTTCTCTGCACTTTCCGGCTTCTCTCCACGTCCCGGCTTCTCTCCACGTCCCGGCTTCTCTCCACGTCCCGGCTTCTCTCCACGTCCCGGTTTCTCTCCACGTCCCGGTTTCTCTGCACGTCCCGGCTTCTCTCCACGTCCCGGCTTCTCTCCATGTCCCGGCTTCTCTCCATGTCCCGGCTTCTCTCCATGTCCCGGCTTCTCTCCATGTCCCGGCTTCTCTCCATGTCCCGGCTTCTCTCCATGTCCCGGCTTCTCTCCATGTCCCGGCTTCTCTCCATGTCCCGGCTTCTCTCCATGTCCCGGCTTCTCTCCACGTCCCGGCTTCTCTCCACATCCCGGCTTCTCTGCACTTTCCGGCTTCTCTGCACTTTCCGGCTTCTCTCCATGTCCCGGCTTCTCTGCACTTTCCGGCTTCTCTGCACTTTCCGGCTTCTCTCCATGTCCCGGCTTCTCTCCACGTTCCGGCTTCTCTCCACGTTCCGGCTTCTCTCCACGTTCCGGCTTCTCTCCATGTCCTGGCCTCTCTCCACGTCCTGGCCTCTCTCCACATCCCGGCTTCTCTCCACGTCCCGGCTTCTCTGCACTTTCCGGCTTCTCTCCATGTCCCGGCTTCTTTCCACGTCCCGGCTTCTCTCCACGTCCTGGCTTCTCTCCACGGTTCCAGCTTTTCACGTTCCTGCTTCTCTCCACGTCCCGGCTTCTCTCCACGGTTCCAGCTTTTCACGTTCCTGCTTCTCTCCACGTCCCGGCTTCTCTGCACGTTCCGGCTTCTCTGCACGTTCCGGCTTCTCTCCACGTCCCGGCTTCTCTCCACGTCCTGGCTTCTCTCCACGGTTCCAGCTTTTCACGTTCCTGCTTCTCTCCACGTCCCGGCTTCTCTCCACGGTTCCAGCTTTTCACGTTCCTGCTTCTCTCCACGTCCCGGCTTCTCTGCACGTTCCGGCTTCTCTGCACGTTCCGGCTTCTCTCCACGTCCCGGCTTCTCTCCACGTCCCGGCTTCTCTCCACGTCCCGGCTTCTCTCCACGTCCCGGCTTCTCTCCACGTCCCGGCTTCTCTCCACGTCCCGGCTTCTCTCCACGTCCCGGCTTCTCTCCACGTCCCGGCTTCTCTCCACGTCCCGGCTTCTCTCCACGTCCCGGCTTCTCTCCACGTCCCGGCTTCTCTCCACGTCCCGGCTTCTCTCCACGTCCCGGCTTCTCTCCACGTCCCGGCTTCTCTCCACGTCCCGGCTTCTCTCCACGTCCCGGCTTCTCTCCACGTCCCGGCTTCTCTCCACGTCCCGGCTTCTCTCCACTTTCCGGCTTCTCTCCATGTCCCGGCTTCTCTCCACGTCCCGGCTTTTCTCCACGTCCCGGCTTTTCTCCACGTCCCGGCTTTTCTCCACGTCCCGGCTTTTCTCCACGTCCCGGCTTTTCTCCACGTCCCGGCTTTTCTCCACGTCCCGGCTTCTCTCCACGTCCTGGCTTCTCTCCATGTCCCGGCTTCTCTGCACTTTCCGGCTTCTCTCCATGTCCCGGTTTCTCTCCATGTCCCGGCTTCTCTCCACGTTCCGGCTTCTCTCCACGTTCCGGCTTCTCTCCACGTTCCGGCTTCTCTCCATGTCCTGGCTTCTCTCCATGTCCCGGCTTCTCTGCACTTTCCGGCTTCTCTCCATGTCCCGGCTTCTCTCCACGTTCCGGCTTCTCTCCACGTTCCGGCTTCTCTCCACGTCCTGGCCTCTCTCCACGTCGTGGCTTCTCTCCACATCCCGGCTTCTCTGCACATCCCGGCTTCTCTCCACGTCCCGGCTTCTCTGCAGTTTCCGGCTTCTCTCCATGTCCCGGCTTCTTTCCACATCCCGGCTGGCTTCTCTCCACGTCCCGGCTTCTCTCCACATCCTGGCTTCTCTCCACGGTTCCAGCTTTTCACGTTCCTGCTTCTCTCCACGTCCCGGCTTCTCTCCATGGTTCCAGCTTTTCACGTTCCTGCTTCTCTCCACGTCCCGGCTTCTCTGCACGTTCCGGCTTCTCTCCATGTCCCGGCTTCTCTCCACGTCCCGGCTTCTCTGCACGTTCCGGCTTCTCTCCACATCCCGGCTTCTCTCCACGTCCCGGCTTCCCACTGCTCTAGATGATCTTGATAAATGTCTGTTTTCCTCTGCATCCTGGATTAGAGATGAAACTCACAGATCACATCTTCTCTGTCAGTATTTGTGTCACTAATAACTACAATCCTTAAAGGGACTCTGAACCTGTCATCTACCTCATCTCTATGTGATATGTAATGGAATGACAGCTATTCTTCACTGTTATCAGCCATTCTAGACTTTGAAGAAAATGAATAAATCCAACTGGTCACCAGCTCCTTCTGAACACGTTCCTACTGACGAGCAGCGGTGTCCAGAGGGAAACCTCACCCCCATTTTCCTTGTGTGCGAAATAACGGAGGGATGATCTACTTACCGGTTACTGTTGTGCAGGCAGATGTTACCAGAGAAAGGAGCATGACGCGTTTCGGAGCTGTCTTACTCCTTTCTCAAATGACAAGACTATACTCGGAGCTGATGGGTCCGAAACGCGTCATGTTTTAGGCTTGTAGAACATGGTCGTCTCAAAGCATGAGAAGATTGCAGAATTGATAGTGTGCGCCCTATTGGATGTCCTCTTAATAATTTCTTCGACACCACGGTTATTGGTTTCGGTGTAGCCGTGCGGCCCCATCCGCTCGCTGGGTTTGCCATTCCCTGCCCATACTCATCCTTTCAGCTCTTTTCCATTATTTTCGTATTTCCACGGCCGCCATCGGACCTACTTATTGCTGAGATGCTGGATATCCACACGGCATGGCCGTCTACCATCACATCCAGGAGCCACCATCCCCACGCGCTTTTGTTCATCTTTAACCCTTGCACTCCTGACACTCAGTGGCTCCAGGTGACATGTTTTGCTGGGATTATTTTGTCGCTGATTTTCTCGGCTTCTCATTATCCAGATTTCTGTCCAGATTATCTCCTCCCCGTGCGGTGACTCTGTACGGGATCTGCCCTAGAGGATTGCTATGAAGGCGTAGGTGGTGAAACTGGGCCAAGAAAAGGGGAGAAGGGAGAGCAAACCTCAGGCCCTTTAGACTTGGAGACTTGGGTGGGGGGCAGTTTCTAATCAGATATTGATGGTCGATGCTTGAGTCTATGGCCTTCACTTTTGATACTGCAGAGTTGGGGTGTATTGCAGGTCCATACGACCTGTTCCCCAGTATCCGGTCCACTGCACCCCAGAGTCGCCCATCTCCCGCTGTTCTCCATCTTATTCACACTTGCTGCAGAATCCGCAGCGTGTGGATAACTCCCAGCGGACGCAGTACTCCAGCGATACGTGCGCTGAACGAATATTTCCCTGCATATAAGCCATGGCTCATATATATATATTCTTTTTTTTTTCTCCGTCAACTTTTATATTTTTCTTGAAATTCTTTAATTTTCCAAATGCACCTGATTTAGATCTTGAGTGACATGGAGACAGGCTGACACTTTTATATTTCCTCTATTGTAATGCAAATTTCAAGATTTCTGAAACACAAAACCCCATTTCAATAGATCTCCCGCACGCTTTGAATTAGCGGATTGCATTAAAGGCTGGGAATGATGGCGGTGTATGGCGGGCGTACGAGTGTAGGACATGCATCCTCCATGCATTATTCATCAATGTACATAAATAATATCCGGGGACGGGCGCAAAATGCTCGGCATGAAGATGTTTTCTCATTCTTTGGTAAATGTTATGTATATTGGATATACAGCGAGGGATATTTCATGTGACAGCGGGACATGAGGGCGACTCGCCGGATATTCCGCTGCCTTTTTTGAGCGCTTCTTGCACCTCTCCGCATGAACGTTTACTCTGAAGATTGACAAGTTGTGGCATTTCATAGACGGCTTGTGGATGCATGAAGGGGTCTGGGGAAGAAGGGCGGAGATGTCAGACCATTAATCACTCCCTGCAGGACCCTCTCAGGCCGGTGCAGTGAGCAAACATGAGGCATCGCGACGGCCCGAGCGCTACAACAAGATGCAGCCATCATGCCGCCAAAGATACAAAGTATCAAAAACAATCTCATCTGCAAAATGACCAATCCCAATCTGACCGTTCTCCTGGAAAGTTACACGCACCGTGATGGAAGGCTCCGGGTCCTACAGAAGAAAATATTGCAGGACCTGGGGACGGGCGGAAATCTGATAAAGTGGAAATTTCACAATTGATACTAGATTGGCAGTGAGTTTTTAGGAAATCTGTGCAGGAGACAGGAGCCTAGCTGTAGGGACGCAGAGGCGACAGTCACCCCAGACCGGCTGCATGAATGTGGTCTGAAGACTGCAGTATTATCAATAGCACATGGCTGGTGGGGCCCTAGGACAGATTGTCTGGGGGGGCCCTGAAGAATCCCACCTGTGGCAGGAGTCATGTGGTTTACACCCGTGCACTTGTCACATAGTTTCCCACCTACATCAAGTGACTCATTGTTAATAATATAAGGATGTCCCCCACGGAGTGGAAATAATACAGGGACTTCCCTCGCGGAGTGATAATAATACAGGGACTTCCCTCGCGGAGTGATAATAATCCAGGGATTCCCTCGCGGAGTGGAAATAATCCAGGGACTTCCCTCACAGAGTGATTATAATATAGGGACATTCCCCGTGGAGTGAGAATAATATAGTGACATTCTCTGTGGAGCGAGAATAATATAGGGACGTCCTCTGTGGAGCGAGAATAATATAGGGACGTCCTCTGTGGAGCGAGAATAATATAGGGACGTCCTCTGTGGAGCGAGAATAATATAGGGACGTCCTCTGTGGAGCGAGAATAATATAGGGACGTCCTCTGTGAAGTGAGAATAATATAGGGACGTCCTCCGTGAAGTGAGAATAATATAGGGACGTCCTCTGTGGAGCGAGAATAATACAGGGACTTCCCTCGCGGAGTGATAATAATATAGGGACGTCCTCCGTGCAGCGGGAATAATATAGGGATGTCTCCTGCGGAGTGGAAATAATACAGGGACTTCCCTCACAGAGTGATTATAATATAGGGACGTCCTCCATGGAGTGAGAATAATATAGGGACATTCCCCGTGGAGTGAGAATAATATAGGGACGTCCTCTTTGGAGCGAGAATAATATAAGGACGTCCCCTGCCTGTTTAGTTAGAATAATATAGGGATGTCCCCCGCAGAGTGAGACTGATATAGGGACGTCCCCCACAGAGTGAGACTGATATAGGGACGTCCCCCGCCAATTGAGACTGATTATAGGGACGTCCCCCATGGAGTGAGACTGATTATAGGGACGTCCCCCGCGGAGTGAGACTGATATAGGGACGTCCCCCATGGAGTGAGACTGATTATAGGGACGTCCCCCATGGAGTGAGACTGATATAGGGATGTCCCCCATGGAGTGAGAGAATCGCTCTTCCCGATTAATGATTTTTACATGTGTCATCCTCCTCCCTATTTACAACAGGGTGAAACCTGAGAGCTGTACCACCCTATGTAGAATGGGGGTCCTCATGTCCTGGCATGTAGTGGGGCATCATTTTGCTATTAGGCCACCATTGGTCAGTGCATGTTCTTGGCCATATATATGAAGAGCCAGATGTAGCAGAGCTGAGTTTATCGCTTGGTGCAGCTCATGGTTATCACAATGTTGCCGTATTAGGCCGGGTAACCTACTGTGCTATCCGTAAGGTGTGACCAGCGAATCCAACTCTGCTACATCTGTAATGTTTCCTTAGTCAGTCCTGACCTGTATGTCACTTCCATTTGTTTGGTCCATTGGCTGTGAACACATGGAGGGATGATTAACATAGACGGACTGTTGTCCTGTGTCTTAGGAGGCAGTGTTAGGTGCAGCATTAACCATGGAGCGATGGCGGATCGGAGCCCTGGCTGAGGCCATTGCACTGGGACAGATACACGTTCATGTGTCCTGAAGAGCATCCCACCCACTTGTACGACAGCCATCTGGCTCGCGCTCAGCCCTCCGCATCCAACCAGCCCTTCATTTTTAACAGCAATGGGAGATTTAGGGGCAGGAATTGGCTGCAGAGACTCCACGACGCATTTCGGGTATTGAAATTTCAGCTTTAACCGTCTCTGAAGTCTTTAAATCTCTCGGCCTCATCTAGAAAAAAGCAAAACCCAGCGATTCTCATGGTGAGACTGTGAGCCAAATGGCACCGCCGTGTGCCCGTAGGTAACGAGGCCAAGCTGTAATGTAGGAGAAAGACCACGCCACCATAAATCCCATAACATCTACTCTTTACTCACACACATCTAGTTCTGGCAAAAAAATATGTGAACCCCTCCTGATTACCGAGTTTAAGTGGTTTAGGCAAATGCCAATTATGCTGCACAAAATCATGTAATTCTATAAACAGACCCTAGTAGTATACGGCGCTCACTGTTCAGCTATTATATGTGATTGTACACGTGGCGTTGTGATAAAATTCCACCGGTGCCGGTACAGTGTGGACGTCTGCTGGAGTGGTGCCAAGGTGGAGCGCCACACAATAAGATCAGCATGCACATTGCCATGCGTTCCCTGGAGTCATGTAAAGCTCATTGTGAAGATCTGGGGTTGTGGGTTGTAATAATTACCAAGGCAGGTTAACAATGCAACTATTTTTTATTCCTTACGTCCATGGTCTTACCGCAACTCCAGGCAGATGGCCAAAATATATTGCCCCCAGTCCACAAGATCCCAACCCGGGATCGGAAGTTCCACTGTCCCTGTTCCAGGCGATACTCACTGTTTCCCAACTTCTGGTTGGCCCACAGCTTTTGCATCTCCTGCTAGTATAGTCTGTAGTCACCGTCCATGCGCCTCCAGATGATGCATATCACCACCGTAGCACGTGTATCCCACCCCAGCCGGCAACAACACATAGTCCAGTCCCAACCCAGGTTCTGCAAACGTCTTTGTTGGTTAGTGATGGGCATAAGTTGTGCAGACTGCTTCTTCAGTTCCACAAATTCCCACCATACCGAAAGCAAGAAATAGTTTTGTTGTCTGTTCCACCTTGTGCTCATCTGTGCGTTGCATCCGGTCACCATTGAAGACCTTTCCTACAGGGACCTTAAATCCAATGTATAACTCATCAGTGGATGACGCGTGGACTGATGACAGTGTGGACTGATGACAGTGTGGACTGATGACAGTGTGGACTGATGACCACGTGGACTGATGACCGCGTGGACTGATGACCGCGTGGACTGATGACCGCGTGGACTGATGACCGCGTGGACTGATGACAGTGTGGACTGATGACCACGTGGACTGATGACCGCGTGGACTGATGACTGCGTGGACTGATGACCGCGTGGACTGATGACTGCGTGGACTGATGACTGCGTGGACTGATGACTGCGTGGACTGATGACAGTGTGGACTGATGACCACGTGGACTGATGACCGCGTGGACTGATGACTGCGTGGACTGATGACCGCGTGGACTGATGACTGCGTGGACTGATGACTGCGTGGACTGATGACTGCGTGGACTGATGACAGTGTGGACTGATGACCGCGTGGACTGATGACCGCGTGGACTGATGACAGTGTGGACTGATGACTGCGTGGACTGATGACTGCGTGGACTGATGACCGCGTGGACTGATGACCGCGTGGACTGATGACCGCGTGGACTGATGACTGCGTGGACTGATGACTGCGTGGACTGATGACCGCGTGGACTGATGACCGCGTGGACTGATGACAGTGTGGACTGATGACTGCGTGGACTGATGACTGCGTGGACTGATGACTGCGTGGACTGATGACTGCGTGGACTGATGACCGCGTGGACTGATGACCGCGTGGACTGATGACCGCGTGGACTGATGACCGCATGGACTGATGACTGCGTGGACTGATGACCGCGTGGACTGATGACCGCGTGGACTGATGACCGCGTGGACTGATGACTGCATGGACTGATGACTGCATGGACTGATGACTGCATGGACTGATGACTGCTCGCACACGCCACAATCTCTCCATCGCACACGGTGACAGCTCCGCCGCTGCGCTGCAGCATCCGGGGCCACAGATAAATATTCATGGAGGACTCTGGAAGCCGGGATTAAGCCGTCATGTTTATGCACCGAGATCCCGGCTGATGGATCACCGTCCTCACTGCTGTAAATAATATTAATGACGCCGCACGAGAAGGATAAATGCTGCAATATGACCAATCCACCTTCACTTACAAAGACATACAGTATTAACCCCTCCGCCTCCCCCGAGACTCCCCCGAGACTGCCGGCATCTCTCAGCAGCGGCGGGTGGAGAGAAAGCCTGGTGACAGGGGGGCCGGGGACAAAGACCACCATGGGCCACACTGCAAAAGCGGCAGCATTATATCATCTGCCTATCATCTATCTATTATCTATTATCTATCTATTATCTATTATCTATCTATTATCTATCATCTATCATCTATCTATTATCTATCTATTATCTATCATCTATTATCTATCATCTATCTATTATCTATCATCTATTATCTATCTATTATCTATTATCTATCTATTATCTATCTATTATCTATCTATCATCTATCTATTATCTATCTATTATCTATTATCTATCATCTATTATCTATCTATCATCTATCTATCATCTATCTATTATCTATCATCTATCTATTATCTATTATCTATCATCTATCTATTATCTATCTATTATCTATCATCTATTATCTATCATCTATCTATTATCTATCATCTATTATCTATCTATTATCTATTATCTATCTATTATCTATCTATTATCTATCTATCATCTATCTATTATCTATCTATTATCTATTATCTATCATCTATTATCTATCTATCATCTATCTATCATCTATCTATTATCTATCATCTATCTATTATCTATCTATTATCTATCATCTATTATCTATCATCTATCTATTATCTATCATCTATTATCTATCATCTATTATCTATTATCTATCTATTATCTATTATCTATCTATCATCTATCTATTATCTATCATCTATCTATTATCTATTATCTATCATCTATCTATTATCTATCTATTATCTATCATCTATTATCTATCATCTATCTATTATCTATCATCTATTATCTATCTATTATCTATTATCTATCTATTATCTATCTATTATCTATCTATCATCTATCTATTATCTATCTATTATCTATTATCTATCATCTATTATCTATCTATCATCTATCTATTATCTATCTATTATCTATTATCTATCTATTATCTATCTATCATCTATCTATTATCTATTATCTATCTATTATCAATCTATTATCTATTATCTATCTATTATCTATCTATTATCTATCTATTATCTATCTATTATCTATTATCTATCTATTATCTATCTATTATCTATCATCTATCTATTATCTATCTATTATCTATCATCTATCTATTATCTATCTATTATCTATCTATTATCTATCTATTATCTATCATCTATCTATTATCTATCATCTATCTATTATCTATCTATCATCTATCTATTATCTATCTATTATCTATCTATTATCTATCTATTATCTATCTATCATCTATCTATTATCTATCTATTATCTATCATCTATCTATTATCTATCTATTATCTATCTATTATCTATCATCTATCTATTATCTATCTGTCATCTATCTATTATCTATCTATTATCTATTATCTATCTATTATCTGTCATCTATCTATTATCTATCTATTATCTATCATCTATCTATCATCTATCTATTATCTATCTATTATCAATCTATTATCTATTATCTATCTATTATCTATCTATTATCTATCTATTATCTATCTATCATCTATCTATCATCTATCTATTATCTATCTATCATCTATCTATTATCTATCTATCATCTATCTATCATCTATCTATTATCTTTCTATTATCTATCTATTATCTATCATCTATTATCTATCATCTATTATCTATCATCTATTATCTATCTATCTATTATCTATCATCTATTATCTATCTATTCTCTATCTATTATCTATCTATTATCTATCTATTATCTATTATCTATCTATTATCTATCTATTATCTATCATCTATCTATTATCTATTATCTATCTATTATCTATTATCTATCATCTATTATCTATCTATTATCTATTATCTATCTATTATCTATCTATCCTCTATCTATTATCTATCTATTATCTATCTATTATCTATCATCTATCTATCATCTATCTATTATCTATCTATTATCTATCATCTATCTATTATCTATTATCTATCTATTATCTATCTATTATCTATCTATCCTCTATCTATTATCTATCTATTATCTATCATCTATCTATCATCTATCTATTATCTATTATCTATCTATTATCTATCATCTATCTATTATCTATCATCTATCTATTATCTATTATCTATCATCTATCTATTATCTATCTATTATCTATCATCTATTATCTATCATCTATCTATTATCTATCATCTATTATCTATCTATTATCTATCTATTATCTATTATCTATCTATTATCTATCTATTATCTATCTATCATCTATCTATTATCTATCTATTATCTATTATCTATCATCTATTATCTATCTATCATCTATCTATTATCTATCTATTATCTATCTATCATCTATCTATTATCTATTATCTATCTATTATCTATTATCTATCTATTATCAATCTATTATCTATTATCTATCTATTATCTATCTATTATCTATCTATTATCTATCTATCATCTATCTATTATCTATCTATTATCTATTATCTATCTATTATCTATCTATTATCTATCATCTATCTATTATCTATCTATTATCTATCATCTATCTATTATCTATCTATCATCTATCTATTATCTATCTATTATCTATTATCTATCATCTATCTATTATCTATCTATTATCTATCATCTATTATCTATCATCTATCTATTATCTATCATCTATTATCTATCTATTATCTATCTATTATCTATCTATTATCTATCTATTATCTATCTATCATCTATCTATTATCTATCTATTATCTATTATCTATCATCTATTATCTATCTATCATCTATCTATTATCTATCTATTATCTATTATCTATCTATTATCTATCTATCATCTATCTATTATCTATTATCTATCTATTATCTATTATCTATCTATTATCAATCTATTATCTATTATCTATCTATTATCTATCTATTATCTATCTATTATCTATCTATCATCTATCTATTATCTATCTATTATCTATTATCTATCTATTATCTATCTATTATCTATCATCTATCTATTATCTATCTATTATCTATCATCTATCTATTATCTATCTATCATCTATCTATTATCTATCTATTATCTATTATCTATCTATTATCTATCATCTATCTATTATCTATCATCTATCTATTATCTATCTATCATCTATCTATTATCTATCTATTATCTATCTATTATCTATCTATCATCTATCTATTATCTATCTATTATCTATTATCTATCATCTATCTATTATCTATCTATTATCTATCTATTATCTATCATCTATCTATTATCTATCTGTCATCTATCTATTATCTATCTATTATCTATTATCTATCTATTATCTGTCATCTATCTATTATCTATCTATTATCTATCTATTATCTATCATCTATCTATCATCTATCTATCATCTATCTATTATCTATCTATTATCAATCTATTATCTATCTATTATCTATCTATTATCTATCTATTATCTATCTATCATCTATCTATTATCTATCTATCATCTATCTATCATCTATCTATTATCTATCTATTATCTATCTATTATCTATCTATTATCTATCTATTATCAATCTATTATCTATCATCTATTATCTATCATCTATTATCTATCTATCTATTATCTATCATCTATTATCTATCTATTCTCTATCTATTATCTATCTATTATCTATTATCTATCTATTATCTATCTATTATCTATCTATTATCTATCATCTATCTATTATCTATTATCTATCTATTATCTATTATCTATCTATTATCTATCTATCCTCTATCTATTATCTATCTATTATCTATCTATTATCTATCATCTATCTATCATCTATCTATTATCTATCTATTATCTATCTATCTATTATCTATCTATCATCTATCTATTATCTATCATCTATCTATTATCTATCTATTATCTATTATCTATCTATCATCTATCTATTATCTATCTATTATCTATCATCTATCTATCATCTATCTATTATCTATCTATCTATCATCTATTATCTATCTATCATCTATTATTTATCATCTATCTATTATCTATCTATCATCTATTATCTATTATCTATTATCTATCTATCATCTATCTATTATCTATTATCTTTTATCTATCATCTATCTATCATCTATCTATTATCTATCATCTATTATTTATCATCTATCTATTATCTATCTATCATCTATCTATTATCTATCATCTATTATCTATCATCTATCTCATCTATTATCTATCTATTATCTATCATCTATCATCTATCTATTATCTATTATCTATCTATTATCTATCTATTATCTATCTATTATCTATCTATTATCTATCTATTATCTATCATCTATCTATTATCTATCTATTATCTATCTATCATCTATCTATCATCTATTATCTATCTATCTATTATCTATCATCTGTCATCTATCTATCATCTATTATCTATCTATCTATTATCTATTATCTTTTATCTATCATCTATCCATTATCTGTATCGCAGGCAGCAGTCACTTTCGTTCTGTCAGGATATGAGGGGGTGATCGGCCTATGGAGCCTATGATGCTTATTGTGCTTATTGTGGAGGTGTTATTGTGCGCCGAGCCGTTGGCCCCCATATTGTTTCTCCACAGCCCCTCATTTACATATGATATTTGTGGCAACAAAAGAACTAAAATGTGTATTAGCGGTATTACCGATATGCGTGGTATGCGGGCTGAGCCCTACACACCTGTATACGCTGTACTTTGGGGGACAGATCCTTTCTCTGACGCCTGCCTCGTGCTGCCGCTCAGACGGTCCTGGGATTCGCTCCCCTCCGCCGTCTTCCCTGGTTATATGGCGGCTGCATTGTGTCTCCTGTGGTCGGCTGTATGGGGCTTTCTCTGGGGCAGGAGCCTCAGAGGACGTCTGACATCACTGAAGGCGAAACGTGTCACCAACTGCAAAGAAAGTGTTAATATCTGAAGAACTGAAGATTTTAGTAAGCAATAAATAGCAACATTCCTTGTATTTACAAACACCGTCGACAACCCGCATGTATTGTAGGGAATTACCCCTAATAATGTCCGATGTGTTGTGTCCAACAGCCGAGGCGCCCCCTGGAGGGGTAGTAGAGGCTGCCGTCCGCTCACTGTTACCATCCTCGCCCCGGTGCCCATCGGTCAGTTGTGTCTCTTTATTGTGAAGATAAGTGGAGTCATGAGCTGAAATGCGCCCTTCTGTTCTGTTCATCCCAGATACAATGTTTCTCTGCGTTTCATCAACTTTTCTGAACTCTTTGAAGAAACCAATCCTCTCTAACACGTCTGTACAGCTGTGCTCGAAAGTTTACACACCCCGGCAGAGTTTTTGCTTTCCTGGCAGAGAATATGAAATAAAGGTCACAGCTGAGGATGTTACATTTAGCAGCCATTCAAACTCATTTGTGTCAAATTCTGTGCATGTTATCAGGCCAAAATCACCAGGGTATGGGAACTTCTGATCAGGGTCATTTGGATGTTTTTGGTCGTCATTAAGATTTAAAAAGAGAAAACACAGTAAATGGCTTCACCCAACCAATAACCGTGAGCGGAGGAAAAGATTCATATTCTCTGAAACAAGGCCAAGAAAGGAAAAATTCTGACGGGGTGTGTAAACTTTTTACCACAACTGCATATATATATATATATATATATATATATATATATATATATATATATATATATCTAGGGTCCGTATATATTTGTGGCTTTGCTATCCAATCCATGTGTATATAGATTTGCATATACAGTGGTGAACAGTGGAAATAGTTGTGTTCTTATGGATGAATCATCTCAACGTTCCTCCTCTCCATGATCAGTTACTCTGCCCCCTATTGGCCACGTTGGCGGCTTTTCTTCTGGGGTCTCATTGATGCAGATATTTCCATGCACACAGCAGCGCGTCTGACTCCGGATCCTGCGGAGGATTTTAGGCTTCGTTATTTAATTAACGTCCTTGTTAAACACAAGCGTTTTCCTGAGGGCACGAGATGCCCCTTGTGGCCCTTTTCCAATCTGTTTCCTCTGGTCCTGAGCCCAAACAATTAGCTTTACAGCCGCTTCCTGATTGTTTAGAGCCGGTCACATTATGTTCTCCCACAAGGGAAGAATCGTGCAGTCGCCCCTCTCTCCAGGGGGACCTCGTCTTCCTTAGCATCACACAGGAGAATAGGGCACCACCACGAGTGAGAGACAGAGGTGCAGGGACAGAGCTGCAGAGACAGAGCTTCAGAGACAGAGCAGCAGAGACAGCTTCAGCGACAGAGCTGCAGAGAGAGAGCTACAGAGACAGAGCAGCAGAGACAGAGCAGCAGAGACAGAGCAGCAGAGACAGAGCAGCAGAGACAGAGCTGCAGAGACAGAGCTACAGAGACAGAGCAGCAGAGACAGAGCAGCAGAGACAGAGCAGCAGAGACAGAGCTGCAGAGACAGAGTTGTAGAGACAGAGCTGCCAAGAAAGAGCTTCAGAGACAGAGCTGCAGAGAGAGAGCTACAGAGAGAGAGCTGCAGAGACAGAGCAGCAGAGACAGAGCTACAGAGAGAGAGCTGCAGAGACAGAGTTGTAGAGACAGAGCTGCCAAGAAAGAGCTTCAGAGACAGAGCTGCAGAGACAGAGCTGTGGAGACAGCTGCAGAGACAGAGCTTCAGAGACAGAGCTTCAGAAACAGCTTCAGTGACAGAGATACAGAGAGAGAGCTGCAGAGACAAAGCTGTAGAGACAGAGCTGCGAAGACAGAGCTGCAGAGAGAGAGCTGCACAGAGAGAGCTACAGAGACAGAGCTGTAGAGACAGAGCTGTAGAGACAGCTGCAGAGACAGAGCTGCAGAGACAGAGCTGCAGAGACAGAGCTGCAGAGACAGAGCAGCAGAGACAGAGCCGCAGAGACAGAGCCGCAGAGACAGAGCCGCAGAGACAGAGCCGCAGAGACAGAGCCGCAGAGACAGAGCCGCAGAGACAGAGCCGCAGAGACAGAGCACCAGAGACAGAGCACCAGAGACAGAGCACCAGAGACAGAGCACCAGAGACAGAGCAGCGGAGACAGAGCAGCGGAGACAGAGCAGCGGAGACAGAGCTGCGGAGACAGAGCAGCAGAGACAGAGCAGCAGAGACAGCAGCAGAGACAGAGCAACAGAGACAGAGCAGCAGAGACAGAGCTTCAGAGACAAAACAGCAGAGACAGAGCTTCAGAGACAGAGCTTCAGAGACATAGCTTCAGAGACAGAGCAGCAGAGACAGAGCTTCAGAGACAGAGCTTCAGAGACAGAGCTTCAGAGACAGAGCTTCAGAGACAGAGCTTCAGAGACAGAGCAGCAGAGACAGAGCTTCAGAGACAGAGCTGCACAGACAGACCTGTAGAGACAGAGCTGTAAAGACAGCTGCAGAGACAGAGCTTCAGAAACAGAGCTTCAGAGACAGCTACAGAGACAGCTTCAGTGAGAGAGCTGCAGAGACAGAGCTGCAGAGACAGAGCTGCAGAG
This sequence comes from Phyllobates terribilis, assembly GCF_046119375.1. NCBI lineage: Eukaryota > Metazoa > Chordata > Amphibia > Anura > Dendrobatidae > Phyllobates > Phyllobates terribilis. Next base: position 462,199,423 of record NW_027362767.1, on the reverse strand, counting down.
ACAGAGCTGCAGAGACAGAGCTGCAGAGACAGAGCTGCAGAGACAGAGCTGCAGAGACAGCGCTTCAGAGGCAGAGCTGCAGAGAGAGAGCTGTAGATACTCCAGGCCGTATAGTTGTATGAGGCGGTATAGACCGGATATATGTGGGCTCCAGGCCGTATAGATGTATGAGGCGGTATAGACCGGATATATGTGGACTCCAGGCCGTATAGATGTATGAGGCGGTATAGACCGGATATATGTGGACTCCAGGCCGTATAGATGTATGAGGCGGTATAGACCGGATATATGTGGACTCCAGGCCGTATAGATGTATGAGGCGGTATAGACCGGATATATGTGGGCTCCAGGCCGTATAGATGTATGAGGCGGTATAGACCGGATATATGTGGACTCCAGGCCGTATAGATGTATGAGGCGGTATAGACCGGATATATGTGGACTCCAGGCCGTATAGATGTATGAGGCGGTATAGACCGGATATATGTGGACTCCAGGCCGTATAGATGTATGAGGCGGTATAGACCGGATATATGTGGACTCCAGGCCGTATAGATGTATGAGGCGGTATAGACCGGATATATGTGGACTCCAGGCCGTATAGATGTATGAGGCGGTATAGACCGGATATATGTGGACTCCAGGCCGTATAGATGTATGAGGCGGTATAGACTGGATATATGTGGACTCCAGGCCGTATAGATGTATGAGGCGGTATAGACCGGATATATGTGGACTCCAGGCCGTATAGATGTATGAGGCGGTATAGACCGGATATATGTGGACTCCAGGCCGTATAGATGTATGAGGCGGTATAGACCGGATATATGTGGGCTCCAGGCCGTATAGATGTATGAGGCGGTATAGACCGGATATATGTGGGCTCCAGGCCGTATAGATGTATGAGGCGGTATAGACCGGATATATGTGGACTCCAGGCCGTATAGATGTATGAGGCGGTATAGACCGGATATATGTGGGCTCCAGGCCGTATAGATGTATGAGGCGGTATAGACCGGATATATGTGGGCTCCAGGCCGTATAGATGTATGAGGCGGTATAGACCGGATATATGTGGACTCCAGGCCGTATAGATGTATGAGGCGGTATAGACCGGATATATGTGGACTCCAGGCCGTATAGATGTATGAGGCGGTATAGACCGGATATATGTGGACTCCAGGCCGTATAGATGTATGAGGCGGTATAGACCGGATATATGTGGACTCCAGGCCGTATAGATGTATGAGGCGGTATAGACCGGATATATGTGGACTCCAGGCCGTATAGATGTATGAGGCGGTATAGACTGGATATATGTGGACTCCAGGCTGTATAGTTGTATGAGGCGGTATAGACTGGATATATGTGGACTCCAGGCCGTATAGATGTATGAGGCGGTATAGACCGGATATATGTGGACTCCAGGCTGTATAGTTGTATGAGGCGGTATAGACTGGATATATGTGGACTCCAGGCCGTATAGATGTATGAGGCGTTATAGACCGGATATATGTGGACTCCAGGCCGTATAGATGTATGAGGCGGTATAGACTGGATATACAGTCATATGAAAAAGTTTGGGCACCCCTATTAATCTTAAGCTTAATGTTTTATAAAAATTGGTGTTTTTGCAACAGCTATTTCAGTTTGATATATGTAATAACTGTTGGACACAGTAATGTTTCTGCCTTGAAATGAGGTTTATTGTACTAACAGAAAATGTGCAATCTGCATTCAAACAAAATTTGACAGGTGCATAAGTATGGGCACCCTTATCATTTTCTTGTTTTAAATACTCCTACCTACTTTTTACTGACTTACTAAAGCACTTTTTTTGGTTTTGTAACCTCATTGAGCTTTGAATTTCATAGCCAGGTGTATGCAATCATGAGAAAAGCTACTTAAAGTGGCCACTTGCAAGTTGTTCTCCTGTTTGAATCTCATCTGAAGAGTGGCATCATGTGCTCCTCAAAACAACTGTCAAATGATCTGAAAACAAAGATTATTCAACATAGTTGTTCAGGGGAAGCATACAAAAAGCTGTCTCAGAGATTTAACCTGTCAGTTTCCACTGTGAGGAACATAGTAAGGAAATGGAAGAACACAGGGACAGTTCTTGTTAAGGCCAGAAGTGGCAGGCCAAGAAAAACATCAGAAAGGCAGAGAAGAAGAATGGTGAGATCAGTCAAGGACAATCCTCAGACCACCTCCAGAGAGCTGCAGCTGAAGAGTGGCATCATGTGCTCCTCAAAACAACTGTCAAATGATCTGAAAACAAAGATTATTCAACATAGTTGTTCAGGGGAAGCATACAAAAAGCTGTCTCAGAGATTTAACCTGTCAGTTTCCACTGTGAGGAACATAGTAAGGAAATGGAAGAACACAGGGACAGTTCTTGTTAAGGCCAGAAGTGGCAGGCCAAGAAAAACATCAGAAAGGCAGAGAAGAAGAATGGTGAGATCAGTCAAGGACAATCCTCAGACCACCTCCAGAGAGCTGCAGCATCAACTTGCTGCAGATGGTGTCACTGTGCATCGGTCAACTATACAAGGCACTTTGCACAAGGAGAAGCTGTATGGGAGAGTGATGCGAAAGAAGCCGTTTCTGCAAGCACGCCACAAACAGAGTTGGCTGAGGTATGCAAAAGCACATTTTGAGAAGCCAATTTCTTTTTGGAAGAAGGTCCTGTGGACTGATGAAATCAAGATTGAGTTATTTGGTCATACAAAAAGGCGTTATGCATGGTGGCAAAAAAACACAGCATTCCAAGAAAAACACTTGCTACCCACAGTAAAATTTGGTGGAGGTTCCATCATGCTTTGGGGCTGTGTGGTCAATGCCGGCACTGGGAATCTTGTTAAAGTTGAGGGACGCATGGATTCCACTCAGTATCAGCAGATTCTTGACAATAATGTTCAAGAATCAGTGATAAAGTTGAAGTTACGCAGGGGATGGATCTTTCAGCAAGACAATGATCCAAAACACCGTTCCAAATCTACTCAGGCATTCATGCAGAGGAACAATTACAATGTTCTGGAATGGCCATCCCAGTCCCCAGACCTGAATATCATTGAACATCCGTGGGATCATTTGAAGAGGGCTGTCCATGCTCGGCGACCATCAAACTTACAGGAACTGGAATTGTTTTGTAAAGAGGAATGGTCAAAAATACCTTCATCCAGGATCCAGGAACTCATTAAAAGCTACAGGAAGCGACTAGAGGCTGTTATTATCGCAAAAGGAGGATCTACTAAATATTAATGTCACTTTTCTGGTGAGGTGCCCATACTTATGCACCTGTCAAATTTTGTTTGAATGCAGATTGCACATTTTCTGTTAGTACAATAAACCTCATTTCAAGGCAGAAACATTACTGTGTCCAACAGTTATTACATAGATCAAACTGAAATAGCTGCTGCAAAAACACCAATTTTTATAGAACATTAAGCTTAAGATTAATAGGGGTGCCCAAACTTTTTCATATGACTGTATGTGGACTCCAGGCTGTATAGTTGTATGAGGCGGTATAGACTGGATATATGTGGACTCCAGGCCGTATAGATGTATGAGGCGGTATAGACTGGATATATGTGGACTCCAGGCCGTATAGATGTATGAGGCGGTATAGACTGGATATATGTGGACTCCAGGCCGTATAGATGTATGAGGCGGTATAGACTGGATATATGTGGACTCCAGGCCGTATAGATGTATGAGGCGGTATAGACCGGATATATGTGGACTCCAGGCCGTATAGATGTATGAGGCGGTATAGACCGGATATATGTGGACTCCAGGCCGTATGGATGTATGAGGCGGTATAGACCGGATATTTGTGGACTCCAGGCCTTATGGATGTATGAGGCGGTATAGACCGGATATATGTGGGCTCCAGGCCGTATGGATGTATGAGGCGGTATAGACCGGATATATGTGGGCTCCAGGCCCGTGTAGTTGCAGTTTGTCATCTTCTCCACCATTATGGAGACCATTCGATCTTCTCGTAGACCATTTCTTCAGTATGATAATGTCTACCGGATCCGGTGGAGGACAGGTCACACACAGTACGTGCACCCTTCTCAGTGACTGTTCTTATAACGGCATTCGGGGCCGACATATTGTGGCACTACACCGGGGCCCAGGTGGTCAGGGGCCCATATCTGCCTCCTAAGCTGGTAGCATTGTGCTTTATGCAGCTGTTGGACTAGACATGGTCCATCTACTGTTCTTCTGTCTGTGTCCGGCAGTGACCGCACCGTTTGTCACTTGGGGGTAGAACATTCCTGGGGCTTCTGGGCGTTTTCTTACTCTTGCTAAGTATCGGACCTCGCTGACCCCACACCGGATCCCATCTGGCGCAGAACATTTCACCTCTGGGCAATGTACCGTGGTGTGGGTGTCGCTCGGTGCAATGATTTGCTTCTTGTACATCGGCGGGTTTCCTGGAGAAATCTCACTCTGGATTATTGATGTCTCCAGCCCCAGGAGTCGCTCGTTTTCCATCCATTTTGCCTCTGTTTATTCTCTGTAAACTGAACGTTTTTATTCCGTGACTCGTATCAAGTTTGTCTGTCACTTTTCTCCGCATTTCCTTTTGGTCGGGACTGAGAACGGGACGTGCTCTGGGCGTCATGTATCAAAAATAATGTTTCGGAGCATTAAAGCTTGTGGATATATTTAATTTTGTGGTCACGTACGACAGATGTGTGAATGCCGCCTTATATCGAGCTCTTTCCTTCAGCTCCGTAGACTTGGGGCATCAGTGCTCCGGTATCGGATCTGCTTACTCCATGGTTGTTGGAGGAGACATCTTGCCCGTCTGTGCAGTAGATTCGGCTCCATCCTAGTTTGCTCTTCCAGGACTGAGGTCCCATTTTATCTTTTTCGGCATTAAAACTCTACATTTGTGCCGGTCTTATATTCCATAACCGAGCGTTTACGATTAAACCATTAACGGTAGTGAGATCTTTCCAAGACTTTGCACATGAAGGTTTCTCTGCTCATCCCCCGGAGTTTATAGAAGTTCTGTTTTTTGGTTTTGCTGCTTTTAGATATTGTAAGACGGATTATAGACCTAAGTGGCCATTCCTCATGAGCGTCTCAATGACCATTCAGGTGTAATTGATGGAAGGCATTGTTCTCCTATGAAGAACCTTTCTGCGCCATGCTTTATTTGGGAGTTGTTCTTTCTCCTAATAGTTTATGAGTAACATATTGTCATATAAATTACGTGCGAGAAACGCGCATTGTTACCACTGTAAACCGCAGCTCATGTTCAAAGGATAACACCTAAACCATTAAAGTAACAGGACAAACACTCTGAATTCTAATAACGATGCAACACAAGGACCCGAGCGCCACCTTAGATCAAATAGAGTGACAACATTTCCATAATAAAATAAATCTTTTTATTAAATACATTCAAAACATACAGACATGTAAATAATGACCTATAAGCAAGGAATACCCTAGAAGAATGACACATGAGCCATATCCATTACTGACAATGATAATACCGATAATGTATAAAATATGTCCATGAACTTAATAAGAGTAAGGTAAATAGATCCCTTCAGGTTTCCATAATTACATTCAATTGCCAAGTGCAACTAAGTATAAGGACTAGGGTTGAGCGAGTATGTTCTGTCCGAGTATGCTCGGGCCGAGCTCCGAGTATTTACAGCTGCTCGGTGATATGGTGGAATCGCTCCCGTGTACATGATTTGTGACTGTTTGACAGTTTTATTACATGTGAGGACTGTGTAAGAAATAGACAATCCTCCCATGTAATAAAACTGTCAAACCGTCACAAATCATGCACACAGGAGCGATTCAACCATATCACCGAGCAGCTGTAAATACTCGGAGCTCGGCCCGAGCATACTCGCCGAAAGGGTTAATAGAACATACTCGCTCAACACTAATAAGGACCAAAGGATGCCAATGAGTATGCTAAATGTCAGAAAGAACTCACAGCCTATGAGAACTGGAAGGCCCAGGAAACGGTATAACAGAGATAAATGAGCATACTCAGCCCAATGTGGACCCATCGGACGGGCGCCCCAACGTACGTTTCGCCTATCTTCATCAGGAGGCGATGTGATCTTGCAGATCACACGTCCTTCTGTCCTGGGGGTGATACCGTGCAATTTATGCGATCATTCTTAACGTTTGGGTCAGGTGGATCCCCTGCAGCAGGTTCCCGTACAATCATGGCGGTATATGACCAAATGCCGGGTCCTTCTCTGGATTTTTTTGCTACCTCTGTGCCTCATTCCTATTGAATGTGAAGCTGCAGACCACCTGCAGATGTAGCAGAGCTCTCAGTGGGTCTTCTCTTCACCCTCTGTGTGCCGCTCTGCTACGTCTGTGGCTCTCATATTCTCCATACATCCAGTACTTCTCAGCATTCCAGGAGAAGGATAGGGCCAGCGTCATCTTCATTATTCCATGGTTACATGGCGCTCCATCAGCTCTACCTTTCTCCTGTAAATTTCTTATGTTTCTGATGTTTGGTCCTTTATTAGGACCTTCCTCAATCGATAGGATTTCTGTGGATATCTTCAGGCAATCACTGACATCATTCGCACTGAAGGTGGCGCTGTAGTAAGTGACATCGCCATAGTCCTCATGGGGCGCCATTGTGTGGGCTCCTCCGGGCCGCTGGCTGTAGTAGTGGACAGAGCCGCCTTCCTTCAGCCGCGGCGGTCCATCACCAGCCGATGGCCGTGCACGTTCTCACTGAGTCGCTGTAATCTGTTCCTGGCACTCGGCATTAATTATCGCCGTGTATTGCTGTTTTCTACCTTCTAGCAATAATGGCAGAGACTGCGCTCCGCAGAGCCTGCAGATTAGTTTCCAAAAGCGTGGGAATTATGGCCGCCCTCACGTGGTCGCATGTCGATCTCTCTGTGTGACTTATTCACTAATTAATCCTCCTGTGTTTAACAAGTCTGCATTTACGCTGTGTCTGGCCGCGGGCCAAGCATGGCATCAGCCCACACCCTGGCTCCATTGTACTCGGCCCCGCCGTACTCCTGCGCTGCGGCTGAACGGATCACAGGTCGCTTTCTGTTGGTGACATTTCACCAGCTGCAGCCCACAACTCGCCAGCCCCGCAGGTCTCCATTTACTGACATGTTCTTTACTCTGCTGACACGTGATCACCGTAATTCTGGAAGGCCCGGAGGAGTGAACGTGGCGGCAGCTGGCGTGCTGAATGGTGGGCGCTGTGGGGGGATTCGTGTCATCGTAGTGAATCCTAATGCTGCCGAGAACGGGCTTTATGGGAATAGTGAGATATTTCCAGGGTTTCCTCCTTGCCGAGCAGCCCCGGCCTTCTGCCTCATTGCATATTAGGATTGCCGGGACGTGCGCTCCGAAAAACCACAAACCTTTAATGAAATTATGAAGAAAGCCCTAAAGATTGTGGAGACAGAAGAATGTTTCCTGCTCGCCCTAAAAACTAAAGATAGTCCTGACTGTCCGCCCGTGTGACGTCACATCTGTGCTGGGCCGTGACTCCGGGGATTACGTCGCCCTTGTGACGTCACATCTGCGCTGGGCCGTGACTCCGGAGATTACATCGCCCGTGTGACGTCACATCTGTGCAGGGCCGTGACTCCGGGGATTACGTCGCCCTTGTGACGTCACATCTGCGCTGGGCCGTGACTCCGGAGATTACATCGCCCGTGTGACGTCACATCTGTGCAGGGCCGTGACTCCGGGGATTACGTCGCCCGTGTGACGTCACATCTGTGCAGGGCCGTGACTCCGGGGATTACGTCGCCCGTGTGACGTCAGATCTGTGCAGGGCCGTGACTCCGGGGATTACGTCGCCCGTGTGACGTCACATCTGTGCAGGGCCGTGACTCCGGGGATTACGTCGCCCGTGTGACGTCACATCTGTGCAGGGCCGTGATTCCGGGGATTACGTCACCCGTGTGACGTCACATCTGTGCAGGGCTGTGACTCCGGGGATTACGTCACCCGTGTGACTTCAGATCTGTGCAGGGCCGTGACTCCGGGGATTACGTCGCCCGTGTGACGCCACATCTGTGCAGGGCCGTGACTCCGGGGATTACGTCGCCCGTGTGATGTCACATCTGTGCAGGGCCGTGACTCCGGGGATTACGTCGCCCGTGTGACGTCACATCTGTGCAGGGCCGTGACTCCGGAGATTATGTCGCCCGTGTGACGTCACATCTGTGCAGGGCCGTGACTCCGGGGATTACGTCGCCTGTGTGACGTCAGATCTGTGCAGGGCCGTGACTCCGGGGATTACGTCGCCCGTGTGATGTCACATCTGTGCTGGGCCGTGACTCCGGGGATTACATCGCCCGTGTGACGTCACATCTGTGCAGGGCCGTGACTCCGGGGATTACGTCACCCGTGTGACGTCACATCTGTGCAGGGCCGTGACTCCGGGGATTACATCACCCGTGTGACGTCACATCTGTGCAGGGCCGTGACTCCGGGGATTACGTCGCCCGTGTGACGTCACATCTGTGCAGGGCCGTGACTCCGGGGATTACGTCGCCCGTGTGACGTCACATCTGTGCAGGGCCGTGACTCCGGAGATTACGTCACCCGTGTGACGTCACATCTGTGCAGGGCCGTGACTCCGGGGATTACATCACCCGTGTGACGTCACATCTGTGCAGGGCCGTGACTCCGGGGATTACGTCGCCTGTGTGACGTCACATCTGTGCAGGGCCGTGACTCCGGAGATTATGTCGCCCGTGTGACGTCACATCTGTGCAGGGCCGTGACTCCGGGGATTACGTCGCCCGTGTGACGTCACATCTGTGCAGGGCCGTGACTCCGGGGATTACGTCGCCCGTGTGACGTCACATCTGTGCAGGGCCGTGACTCCGGGGATTACGTCGCCCGTGTGACGTCAGATCTGTTCAGGGCCTTGACTCCGGGGATTACGTCGCCCGTGTGACATCACATCTGTGCCGGGCTGTGACTCCGGGGATTACGTCACCCGTGTGACGTCACATCTGTGCAGGGCCGTGACTCCGGGGATTACGTCGCCCGTGTGACGTCAGATCTGTTCAGGGCCGTGACTCCGGGGATTACGTCGCCCGTGTGACGTCACATCTGTGCAGGGCCGTGACTCCGGGGATTACGTCACCCGTGTGACGTCACATCTGTGCAGGGCCGTGACTCCGGGGATTACGTCGCCCGTGTGACGTCACATCTGTGCAGGGCCGTGACTCCGGGGATTACGTCACCCGTGTGACGTCACATCTGTGCAGGGCCGTGACTCCGGGGATTACGTCACCCGTGTGACTTCAGATCTGTGCAGGGCCGTGACTCCGGGGATTACGTCGCCCGTGTGACGTCAGATCTGTGCCGGGCCGTGTCTCCGGGGATTACGTCGCCCGTGTGACATCACATCTGTGCCGGGCCGTGACTCCGGGGATTACGTCACCCGTGTGATGTCACATCTGTGCAGGGCCGTGACTCCGGGGATTACGTTGCTCGTGTGACGCCACATCTGTGCAGGGCCGTGACTCCGGGGATTACGTCGCCCGTGTGACGTCAGATCTGTTCAGGGCCGTGACTCCGTGGATTACGTCGCCCGTGTGACGTCACATCTGTGCAGGGCCGTGACTCCGGAGATTATGTCGCCCGTGTGACGTCACACCTGTGCAGGGCCGTGACTCCGGGGATTACGTCGCCCGTGTGACGTCACATCTGTGCAGGGCCGTGACTCCGGAGATTATGTCGCCCGTGTGACGTCACATCTGTGCAGGGCCGTGACTCCGGGGATTACGTCACCCAGTGGCCTTTGCCCATGAATGTGTTCATATGCCATTGTGGCTGTGGAGATCACGCGAGACCCTGCCTTTCTATAGTGGGGGTTCTAATATAAATAGGGAGTGATTAATCTAAGTAAATGGCTGTTGTAAAAATGTAAGCAAAATAATCTGCAGAAATGTTACCTTACGAAGTTCTTTTTTTTTTTTGCTTCCACGGCTGCAATATTTCACCGGATGATGAATTGCGGTGCGCACAATGCGTCCGTCCGTAGGAGAGCGCGCAGTAATGCCGCCATGTCCGTGCCCCTCGGGGGTGAATGCGCCACTATCAGAGTCTGATCCAATGAGGCCGAGCTACCGAACTGCCTTCAAACTTCCACAACTTGATACAATTGATACAATGTCTGTAACTTTTCGCTTCGGTCATTGGATGCCTGAATTTGACAGTTTTCTATATTTTCCGCTTTCGTGTAAGTGGATTATTTATTACCCGGTGGAGGGAGGACGCGAATTCTCCGTTAGCCCTAAACCATCACAATTTGTTATTCTGTCATGATCTCTGGCTGGCGCTCTGCTATTTTCATACATTATTTCTTCTCGGTTTGGGCTTTGATGTAAGATGCAGGTGTAAAACCTCTTTCTGGATGGAGATTGAAGGCTGCTCCGGAGAGGCCCTGCGAGGAGCAGGTGTGCGGCGCACATACACCGGCACCGGAGAGCACCAGCTCTCACTCACAAAACCTTTGCCAGGAGAAAAGCAGAAGGCATGGAGAATGAGGACGACCTGCTGGAAGCGAGCGTCGAGCTGCCGATAACCTTTCATGTTCTCGGTTTACTGCTGAGATAAGAATGAACCCACATGGAGCAAGAAAGCTGCATGGAAAGGATCCGCGGCTTCAGGACTTTGTGACTCGCATCCCTCCTCCTGGAATTTTCTGATCATAAACAAATAGGACGTTTGTGGGCTTTTCCCCAGTGGGATTCTTTGCACCCCACAGTGCGGCCGTATCACATGTAAGTCACGACGTATTCCCAGGTGACCTCACGACTAGTGTTGAGCGAACATGCTCGACACTGCTCGGTACTTGCCCGAGCATCACGCTACTCGGGATGGTCGGCGAGCACCGAGCATTTCCGGGTTACTCGGGCGGGAGCTCGGGTCCCCTCCCTGCATGTATGGCGCTCTTTACAGAGCCAATGAACATGCAGGGATTGCCAGTCACTGTAATGCCGCAGCCATGTTGTTTGTGGGCATTACAGTGATTGGCTAGCCGCACAGCGTCACCTCGAGTATTTAAAACCGGGCGCCGCCATCTTGGACACAGACGCTCCGGATCAGACAGTGTAGGGACAGCGCTGCTGATTTAGGGAGAGATATATCCTGCGAAATAGTTAGTGTAAGGTCTGTAAAGGCTGCCAGATCAAACAAACAGTCCTTCTCAGGACTAATATCCATCCCAGATATCAGGCAGGCAGGCTGTATAGGAGACGCAGTGGTTATACCAGCAAACGCTGCATTACAGTCCTGTGTGCTGCTGCTGCTGCTGAAATTGCTGGACTTATCCCCCGGTCTCAGGGGCCAGGAAAAATCCTTTTTTTTTTTTTAATCTAAATCCTGTATTTTTTTTTTTCCTCAGTCAGACTGTACAAATACGCGTCTTATTAACCTTTTGGTATCCCCCCCCCCCTCCTAAAAAAAATTAAGTGTCTCACTGACTGTTCAGACACCAATATATCTGTTTAAAAGATTCTGGTGTAGGCCAGAGAACTATAACTGTGGTTTTCCTCTTCCACGGTTCTAATCTACTTTTTATTACCCTTTTGCCATTGATAGTGCGAGTGTAAGCTATTTTACTTCATTTACAATGGGCATGGCGCGTGGCAAGGAACGTGGAAGTGGACGTTCTGGTGATGGTTCGTGCAGAGGACGGGGCCGTGGCCAAGGTGAAAATGTGCCACAGCCAACAGCCACATCTTCTCGCTCCCACTTCTTGACCGAATTACTAGGGAAGCACAGAACAACACCAGTATTGAGAACTGATCAGTGTGAACAGGTTATTAATTGGATAGCAGACAATACTTCCAGTTACTTGGGCACCACCACCTCCGGTCTGTCTTCCACACGGTCAACTCTTAGTAGCCGTGAGTCTCGACCGCATACTCCTCCTCACCCTGATGCTCCTTCCTCCCACCATGCCGAGTGTCGTCAGACAGCAACTGATCCCACACTTGGACACTCTGAAGAGCTGTTCACTGGTCCATTTCCATATTTGTGCCCCTCGCCTGCTCCGCTTGAAGTGGTGGAAGAGGAGATCCCATATAGCGATGCCCAAATATTTGAACAGCCACGGCCACAGGAAGTCGACGCTGGCAATTTGTCACAAGAGGTGGACGATGTCGAGACACAATTGCCAGGAAGTGAGGAGGAGGATCGTGATGCGCAAGTGGAAGAGGAGGAGGTGGTGGATGATCTAGTAACTGACCCAACGTGGCAGGAGGACACGCGGAGCGAGGCCAGCAGCACACAGGGGGAGGGAGGCAGAGTACCCCAACAGGCAGGAGGAAGCAGTGTGGTGGCCGCACACAGAAGGCGGGCAACAGTTCCCCGTAACACCAACATGAGGGACGTTGCCAGTACAAGCGGTAGGTCTTCCAGAGTCTGAAATTTTTTTAAAGACTCTGCTGATAACCCCAAAAAGGCCATTTGTACCACCTGCCATGCCAGCATCAGCAGAGGTGACAAACCTACCAACCTGACCACCACCAGCATGATCAGGCACATGGCAGCAAAGCACCCGACTTTGTGGGGCGAACCCCAGGGTCCACGACCTGTGTCAGGGGGTGTCACCACTGCTTCTTCCACTGTTGTGCGTGCAATAGAACCCCCTGTTGTGTCTGCAAGGCAATCCCCTGTCCATACTGCATGCAAAGATGCCCCCTCCTCTCAGTCTTCACTTGTTATGGCAGTTTCTCAAGAAACACCATCAACGTCCACGTCCCACCGCAGCGCTCAATTGTCCATATCCCAGATCTTTGAACGAAAGCGGAAATTCACAGCCAACGCCCCACAGGTCACAGTCCTAAATTCACACATTTCACGACTGCTTGCGTTGGAATTGCTGCCTTTTAGGCTGGTGGAGACGGAATCCTTCCACAACCTTATGGCGGTGGCTGTCCCTCGGTACTCGGTCCCCAGCCGACACTATTTTGCCCGGTGTGCCATCCCCGCACTACACAAGCACGTGTCCCAAAGCATCTGCTGTGCCCTCAACAACACAGTTACTGGGAGAGTCCACCTGACAACGGACACGTGGACAAGTGCTTGTGGCCAGGGACGGTACATCTCCCTGACGGCACACTGGGTAAACATAGTGGAAGTCGGGACCCAGTCGGACCTTGGGACGGAACACACCCTCCCCTCACCGAGGATTGCGGGCCCTATGTCAGTCAGAGTTGCCCCCACAGTGTACAGCTCCTGCGCATCATCCTCCTCCTTATGTTCAGCCTCCATCTCAGATATCACCACATCAGTTACAAGCTGGAAGCATTGCAGTACTGCCTCCGCCAAGCGGCAAAAGGCTGTGCTGAAACTCATAAGCTTAGGTGATAAACCTCACACTGCTTGTGAGTTGTGGACAGCTGTGAAAGAGCAGGCAGATCTGTGGCTGAGACCGCTGAACCTACATCCCGGCATGGTCGTGTGTGACAATGGCCGTAACCTGGTGGCGGCTCTAAGGCGAGGTGAGATCACACAAGTACCTTGCCTGGCTCATGTGCTTAACCTCGTGGTTCAGCGGTTTCTTAAATCGTACCCCGAGTTGCCAGATCTGCTCGTCAAAGTACGCCGCCTGTCAGCTCATTTTCACAAGTCGGCTACAGCTTCCGCCGCCCTTGCTGTGTTGCAGCAGCGTTTGCAGCTTCCGGCACACCGACTGGTGTGTGATGTCCCCACACGTTGGAACTCTACCTCCACATGTTGCAAAGGATTTGTGAGCAGAAGAGAGCAGTTGTGGAGTACCAGCTGCAACAAGGCCGTCGATATTCAGGTCAGACTCCACACATAAGACCTCAGGAGTGGACCTGGATGTCTGATATATGTACCATCCTGACAAACTTTGAGGAGTCCACCAAGATGGCGAGTGGCGATGACGCCATCATTAGCGTCAGCATCCCACTTGTCTGTCTTTTGCAACCCTCTCTGCAGAGAATTAAAGAGGAGGCATTGCAGGCAGAGTATGATGAGATGGATCAAAAAGCCGTAATGGGCGATTACACACAGCCCAGCCTCATCTCATCCCAACGTGCATTGGGGGACAATGAGGGAGAGGAGGAGGAGGAGGAAGAACAGGAGCTGGTATCATGCGCTGTAGAAGGTAATACCTGTACAACTGTCATACCGTCGGTTCAGCGTGGGTGGCCTGAGGACAGGGGGGAGGAGGAAGAGGAGGAGGAGAGCATGGTCAGTCGTCATCTTGGTAAGGACACGGAAGTCTTGCCCGTTACCAGTCTGGCACGCATGGCTGACTTTATGTTACGCTGCCTTAACCGTGACCCTCGCGTTGTCAAAATGTTGGGTGACAGTCATTACTGGTTAGTGACACTTTTAGACCCCCGCTACAAGGAGAGCTTTCACTCTCTTATTCCTGAGGTGGAGAGGTCTACAAAAATGGGGCAGTACCAGAAGACCCTTGTTGCTGAACTGTTAAAAAAATTCCCATCTGAACACGCTAGCGGCAGAGGTCACAGTTCGTTGACCAACCAAGGCGTACAGGCGAGAGAGACGCAACTCCAATCGAGCAGAGGCAGGAGAACACTGTCAACATTCTGGGAAAGTTTTCTGAGATCCGCCCAGCTTACAGGCCCTGAGGCGCGGGGTACTCTCACAAGGAGTGGAAAGTTTCAAAAGATGGTGAGGGAGTACCTTGCCGACCGTACCAGCGTCCTCCGTGATTCCTCTGTGCCTTTTAATTATTGGGTATCCAAGCTGGACACTTGGAATGAACTCACTCTGTACGCCTTGGAGGTCCTGGCCTGCCCTGCCGCTAGCGTGTTATCGGAGCGTGTTTTTAGTGCCGCTGGGGGAATTATAACTGATAAGCGCACTCGCCTGTCAACTGACAATGCTGACAAGCTGACCCTTATCAAAATTAACAAGGGCTGGATTGGGCCAGACTTCTCATCACCACCAAATGACAGCAGAGTAACATGAAGTCAAATCCACTGTGTTATTTCGGGAGGTGTATTCCCATTCACCTCTTCACACCCACACATGGGTATACGCTTCCTCATTTCGGCTGTATTTTGCTCTTCTCCTTATCCTCAGCCTCCACCACCACTATACCACCAGGATGACCGTGGTCCGTGTTGCCAGCATTGCAAGTTCCTCCGTCCTAATTTTTGGCAGCTTTTGCTTGGAAGGCATAGGCAAAGACTATGGGAGACCCACTCCCCAATAATGGGAATAATGTTTTTAATATGCTGTACTGCATGGCTCTTGTAAGGGGCATAAAAACTGTCTTGTTAAGCTACTGCGACCTCCACCACTTCTCCCAGGGGCATTAAAACCATCTTGTTAAGCTACTGCGACCTCCACCACCTTTCCCAGGGGCATTGATATTGTCTTTTTATTCCACTGTGACCTCCACGTCTCTTCCAAGGGGCATTAAAACCGTCTTGTTAAGCTACTGCAACCTCCACCACTTTTCCCAGGGGCATTAAAACCGTCTTGTTAAGCTACTGTGACCTCCACGTCTCTTCCACAGGGCATTGATATTGTCTTTTTATTCCACTGTAACCTCCACGTCTCTTCCAAGGGGCATTAAAACCGTCTTGTTAAGCTACTGCCACCTCCACCACTTTTTCAAGGGGCATTGATATTGTCTTTTTAGTCCACTGCGACCTCCAACTTTCTTCCAAGGGGCATTAAAACCGTCTTGTTAAGCTACTGCGACCTCCACGTCTCTTCCAAGGGGCATTAAAACCGTCTTGTTAAGCTACTGCGATCTCCACCACTTTTTCAAGGGGCATTGATATTGTCTTTTTATTCCTCTGCGACCTACACCATTCTTCCAAGGGGTATTAAAACCGTCTTGTTAAGCTACTGCGACCTCCACCACTTTTCCCAGGGGCATTGATATTGTCTTTTTATTCCACTGCAACCTCCACGTCTCTTCCAAGGGCATTAAAACCGTCTTGTTAAGCTACTGCGACCGCCACCACTTTTTCCAGGGGCATTAAAACTGTCTTGTTAAGCTACTGCGACCTCCACCACTTTTCCCAGGGGCATTGATATTCTCTTTTTATTCCACTGAGACCTCCACGTCTCTTCCCAGGGGCATTAAAACCGTCTTGTTAAGCTACTGCGACCTCCACGTCTCTTCCAAGGGGCATTAAAACCGTCTTGTTAAGCTACTTTGACCTCCACCACTTTTTCAAGGGGCATTGATATTGTCTTTTTATTCCACTGCGACCTCCACGTCTCTTCCAAGGGGCATTAAAACCGTCTTGTTAAGCTACTGCGACCTCCACCACTTTTCCCTGGGGCATTAAAACCGTCTTGTTAAGCTACTGCGACCTCCACCACTTTTCCCAGGGGCTTTGATATTGTCTTTTTATTCCACTGCGACCTCCACCTCTCTTCCAAGGGGCATTAAAACCGTCTTGTTAAGCTACTGCGACCTCCACGTCTCTTCCAAGGGGCATTAAAACCGTCTTGTTAAGCTACTGCGACCTCCACCACTTTTTCAAGGGGCATTGATATTGTCTTTTTATTCCAATGCGACCTTCACCATTCTTCCAACGGGCATTGCATTTCCTCCTAATTTTAGTCAGCTTTTGCTTTTCAATGCATAGGCGAACACTAAGGGAGACCCACTCCCCAATAATGGGTAGAAGGTTTTTAGTACGCTGTAATCCACGTCTGGTTCAAGGGGCATTGCAGTTCCTCATAATTTTTGGAAAGCCTTCCATTCACTACTTAGGCCAACAGTGTACAGGAGACCCAGTTGCTATAAATGGAAAAAACGCTTTAGTTAAGGCCCTCTGACTTCCATGTCACTTCCAAGGGGCATTGGAGTGCCTCGAAATTTTTGTTAGGCATTGCACTCACTGTATGCCCTATAACTGTGTAGCCGAACCGCTCCTTTTGTTACAGAAACATATCCTACAAGACATGTGTGGTTGACTGGCCTGATATTGATGTGAATGGTCCCTGTTCCTCCTGCTCTTTCTCCTTTGCCACCACCTCATCCATCATTCATCACCTGAAGCTTTGTTTTAACGGGAGTCATAGAACTGGGATAGTAGCAGGAAAAAATTCCAGCAATCCTCGGAGGAGGTAAGATATGCGCCAAAACCCTGACCACCTCAGGCCTAGCCGCTACTACATACATGCGCTTGCATTCCAAGAAAACAAAGCAGATGCTAACTTCTATCATCATCATCATGCTCCTCACCTTGGCACTCTCAACTCCCCTGATGGAGAAGCCAGGGCCCACCGGAGGGGTCTGGTTCTCTGGTGGGCTCGTCCAATGCTGCCCTAAAGCAGGCCGGGTTAAGAAAAGTGTGGGGGGAACTTCCAAGGAGAAATAGGGGCGGCTGGGGACCGTTTATGGACACCTGGCCGCCCCCAGGTGGCTGGGGACCTTGTGTGGACACCCGGCCGCGGGGCGGCTGGGGACCGAGTATGGACACCCGGCCGCCCCCTGGCGGCTGAGGACCGAGAGTGGACACCCGGCCGCCGGGCGGCTGGGAACTGAGTATGGATACCTCGCTGCCAAAGCAGCCATGAGGTAGTGGACAGCTTCGGCCTCCTCCAAACTAAAAGGCCCCATTTCAAGTACAAGCTAGCAGTATGGTATTGCAGCCTGGGGGTGGGTGGGTGGCAGGCTGCATACTTGCGCTTGCATTGCAAGGAATGGGGGAGGTACAATTGAACACTGCCCTGGGACAAGGAATTGCACGGGGATAGTTGCAAGTCTGCATCTTCTAATGCGGCAAGGATCACTTCTGATGGGCACACTTTTAGGCAGTGACCTGGGTGTCAGAGATGCTTCCAGGGGTCTTCCCCATGCTGTTCCCATGTCTTTTCAGCACTGTATGCATGTGTCACACCTCACATGGCCAGATAAGATTGTAAAATGTTAAAATGACATTTCCCGGTGAATGCATTTGTCACGGTTGAAAGCAATACAAAAGTGCAAAAACGCATAAAAAATGCTACTTGTGAACATAGCCCAAGGTGTGGAGAAGTATTTTTGTTTTTGGTCATATATTTTAACTTATACACAAGTCTTTACCCTGGAAAGGAAGTTCCTTAACATATTTCACAGGAAAACAGTTTCAGTGTCGTTTTTGAACGTTTTATTGTGAGCCCGTAAAAGTGGTTTAATACCTCTGACCACGTTGTTGACAGCAGTGACCTGGGAGTCAGAAATGCTTCCTGGGGCGATCCCCATGCTGTCCCCATGTCTTTTGAGCACTGTCACTATCATTTTGGGCACTTTTTACTCTTTCTACAGACTGCCGGGGGTGCCGCCGCAAAAATGCTCGGGTCTCCCATAGACTAACATTGGGCTCGTTGCTCGGGTCGAGCATCCGAGTATCACGGCGAGCTCGGCCCGAGCTTCGAGCACCCGAGCATTTTAGCGCTCGCTCAACAGTACTCACGACGTATTCCCAGGTGTCTTCACGGCGAATTCCCAGGTGACGTCACAACGTATTCCCAGGTGTCTTCACGACGAATTCCCAGGTGACGTCACAACGTATTCCCAGGTGACGTCTCGACGTATTCCCAGGTGACATCACAATGTATTCCCAGGTGTGGTCATGACGTATTCCCAGGTGACGTCACGATGTATTCCCAGGTATGCTCATGACGTATTCCGAGGTGACGTCACAACGTATTCCCAGGTGTGGTCATGACGTATTCCCAGGTGACGTCACAACGTATTCCCAAGTGACGTCACGACGTATTCCCAGCTGTGGTCATGACGTATTCCCAGGTGACGTCACAACGTATTCCCAGGTGGCGTCACGATGTATTCCCAGGAGTGGTCATGATGTATTCCCAGGTGTCGTCACAACTTATTCCCAGGTGTGGTCATGACGTCTTCCCAGGTGACCTCACGACGTATTCCCAGGTTACGTCACGACGTATTCCCAGGTTACGTCACGACGTATTCCCAGGTGACCTCACGACTTATTCCCAGGTTACGTCACGACGTATTCCCAGGTGTGGTTATGACGTATTCCCAGGTGACCTCACGACTTATTCCCAGGTGATTCCACGACGTATTCCTAGGTGACGTCACGACGTATTCCTAGGTGACGCCACGATGTATTCCCTGGTGACGTCATAACGTATTCCCAGGTGACGTGACGACGTATTCCCAGGTGTGGTCATGACGTATTCCCAGGTGATGTCACGACGTATTCCCAGGTGATGCCACGATGTATTCCCAGGTGACCTCATGACGTATTCCCAGGTGATGTCACGACGTATTCCCAGGTGATGCCACGATGTATTCCCAGGTGACCTCACGACGTATTCCCAGGTGACCTCACGACGTATTCCCAGGTGTCGTCACAATGTATTCCCAGGTGTCGTCACAACGTATTCCCAGGTGACCTCACGACGTATTCCCAGGTGTCGCACGACGTATTCCCAGGTGTCGTCACGACGTATTCCCAGGTGTCGTCACGACGTATTCCCAGGTGTCGTCACGACGTATTCCCAGGTGACCTCACGACGTATTCCCAGGTGTCATCACGATTCACGAGGTATTCCCAGGTGACCTCACAACGTATTTCCTGGTGTCGTCACGACGTATTTCCTGGTGTCGTCACAACGTATTCCCAGGTGCCGTCACGAGGTATTCCCAGGTGACCTCACGACGTATTTCCTGGTGTCGTCACGACGTATTTCCTGGTGCCGTCACGAGGTATTCCCAGGTGACCTCACGACGTATTCCCAGGTGACCTCACGACGTATTCCCAGGTGACCTCACGACGTATTTCCTGGTGTCGTCACGACGTATTTCCTGGTGTCGTCACGACGTATTCCCAGGTGTCGCACGACGTATTCCCAGGTGTCGTCACGACGTATTCCCAGGTGTCGTCACGACGTATTCCCAGGTGTCGTCACGACGTATTCCCAGGTGACCTCACGACGTATTCCCAGGTGCCGTCACGAGGTATTCCCAGGTGACCTCACGACGTATTTCCTGGTGTCGTCACGACGTATTTCCTGGTGTCGTCACGACGTATTCCCAGGTGTCGTCACGACGTATTCCCAGGTGACCTCACGACGTATTCCCAGGTGACCTCACGACGTATTCCCAGGTGTCATCACGAGGTATTCCCAGGTGACCTCACGACGTATTTCCTGGTGTCGTCACGACGTATTTCCTGGTGTCGTCACGACGTATTCCCAGGTGTCGTCACGACGTATTCCCAGGTGTCGTCACGACGTATTCCCAGGTGTCGTCACGACGTATTCCCAGGTGACCTCACGACGTATTCCCAGGTGTCGTCACGACATATTCCCAGGTGTCGTCACGACGTATTCCCAGGTGTCATCACGACGTATTCCCAGGTGGCGTCACGACGTATTCCCAGGTGATGTTACGACGTATTCCCAGGTGCCGTCACGACGTATTCCCAGGTGCCGTCACGACGTATTCCCAGGTGATGTTACGACGTATTCCCAGGTGCCGTCACGACGTATTCCCAGGTGCCGTCACGACGTATTTCCTGGTGTCGTCACGATGTATTCCCAGGTGACCTCACAACGTTTTCCCAGGTGTCGTCACGACGTATTCCCAGGTGACCTCACGACGTATTCCCAGGTGCCGTCACGACGTATTCCCAGGTGGCGTCACGACGTATTCCCTGGTGACGTCACGACGTATTCCCAGGTGACCTCACGACGTATTCCCAGGTGACCTCACAACGTATTCCCAGGTGACCTCACGACGTATTCCCAGGTGACGTCACGACGTCTTCCCAGGTGACCTCACGACGTATTCCCAGGTGACCTCACGACGTATTCCCAGGTGCCGTCACGCCGTATTCCCAGGTGACACCATGACGTTTTCCCAGGTGACCTCACATCCACGCATGATATAATCTAGTCTTGTGCCACTACGGCCGTGGGTCCTGGCTCAGAATTATATCAATACCTTACTGTATGCCATGGCCGCCATGTCGCTCCCACAGACACCGGCCTGTGCTCAGTGAATGGGGCAGCAGTTTTTACAAAAGAAAACTTGCCATTTGCTTTAACCCCATGCGTGCTTGACCAAAATCTCCCTGACCAAAATATCTCAGTGTCGGATACAGACAGAATAGGGCCCCTGTGCATGAACAGTATCTGGGCCCCGTGCAGTCCAATAGTCCTGTCTATGATAGATGCTGCTTGCTGCTTTGGAGGTGGTAGTGGCCCCCTTACCTGCTGGGTCCCTGAGCAGATGCACAGGTTGCCCTAATAATCTGTCCACCCCTGTAATATCTGATTTAGGGGACGGGCTCCAGACAAAGTGCTGCCATTCTTTTAGTTTTTTGACGTACAGCGGACGACCCCAGATACAGATCTTTTAGACATTACCATTGTAACCGCCGGACTTATGAGGAAAATACTGAGGTAACAGGCAAAACACAGGGGTGACCCGGGCCGATATGTCAGAGTAAGCCCCCTCAGGATATAAATGACACCTAATGGGGGGCTGATAATAAGTGGCACATAGCGGGGGACCGTTAATAAGTGGCACATTGCGGGGGGCCATTAATAAGTGGCACATAGTGGGGGGCCATTAATAAGTGGTACATAGTGGGGGGCCGGTAATAAGTGGCACATAGTAGGGGGCTGGTAATAAGTGGCACATAGTGGGGAGCTGTTAATAAGTGGCACATAGTGGGGGGCCGTTAATAAGTGGTACATAGTGGGGGGCCGGTAATAAGTGGCACATAGTAGGGGGCTGGTAATAAGTGGCACATAGTGGGGGGCCGGTAATAAGTGGCACATAGTGGGGAGCTGTTAATAAGTGGCACATAGTGGGGGACCGGTAATAAGTGGCACATAGTGGGGGGCTGGTAATAAGTGGCACATACTAGGGGGGCAGTAATAAGTAGCACATAGTGGGGGGCCAGTAATAAGTGGCACATAGGGGTGGCGGTAATAAGTGCCACACAGTGATGGTCCGGTAATAAGTGGCACATAGTGGGGGCCCAGTAATAGGTGGCACATAGTGGGGGCCGGTAATAAGTGGCACATAGTTGAGGGCCGGTAATAAGTGGCTCATAGTGAGGGGCCGGTAATAGGTAGCACACAGTGGGGGGCCGGTAACATGAAGCCCTGCTGTCGGCTGATCAGTTCCCTTCCCTCAATGCTCCGGAGGGTCTCTGGGCTCGTTGGAAGTTTTGCTAAGTTGGGTCTGAAGATGCCAGCTAGCCTTTAAGCATAAGCCAATCCTAGTATCCGGGTGGGATTCCCAATGCCCCTATTTCTTGTTCCTGCCCTTGGATCGCTGTATCTGTAGATGATCTAGGGCGTCGATACTATTGTGTCTCCTATTAGATATAATCTGCACTTTAGGTGAATGAACTGATCCCGGAGCTCAGTGCCGGAAATATAGTAACAATATAAAAAGTGAAGAAGTTCTTAATCCCGTTGTGACAGACGCAGCGCTCGGACTGTGGGGGTCGGTGGCGTGCTGCCACCATTATGTAGCATCTTCTTATTGTACTTGGCATGATCGCACAATTTCCATCCGAATCGTATTATAGCCACCAAACCAACATTTTATTCCTGATGTTCATAAACATTTCTCTAGATGTGACTGGTCTGTGCAGTGTATAGTACATTGCTAACCACTGAGCCACCGTGCTGCCCTATATATAGTACAGTGCTAACCACTGAGCCATTGTACTGCCTATATATAGTACAGTGCTAAACACTGAGCCATCGTACTGCCCTATGTATAGTACAGTGCTAACCACTGAGCCACTATGCTGCCCTATATATATATAGTACAGTGCTAACCACTGAGCCACCGTGCTGCCCTATATATAGTACAGTGCTAACCACTGAGCCACCGTGCAGCCCTATATATAGTACAGTGCTAACCACTGAGCCACCGTGCAGCCCTACATATAGTACAGTGCTAACCACTGAGCCACCGTGCTGCCCTATATATAGTACAGTGCTAACCACTGAGCCACTATGCTGCCCTATATATAGTACAGTGCTAACCACTGAGCCACCGTGCTGCCCTATATATAGTACAGTGCTAACCACTGAGCCACCGTGCTGCCCTATATATAGTACAGTGCTAACCACTGAGCCATCGTGCTGCCCTATATATAGTACAGTGCTAACCACTGAGCCACCGTGCTGCCCTATATATAGTACAGTGCTAACCACTGAGCCACCGTGCTGCCCTATATATAGTACAGTGCTAACCACTGAGCCACCGTGCTGCCCTATATATAGTACAGTGCTAACCACTGAGCCATCGTGCTGCCCTATATATAGTACAGTGCTAACCACTGAGCCACCGTGCTGCCCTATATATAGTACAGTGCTAACCACTGAGCCACCGTGCTGCCCTATATATAGTACAGTGCTAACCACTGAGACACCGTGCTGCCCTATATATAGTACAGTGCTAACCACTGAGCCACCGTGCTGCCCTATATATAGTACAGTGCTAACCACTGAGCCACCGTGCTGCCCTATATATAGTACAGTGCTAACCACTGAGCCACCGTGCTGCCCATGTAAGACATGTTCACAACCAGCAGCACAGAGAACATTAAACAGCAGTACTGAGCAGTGTATTTCTGACTCTAGTTATAGGTAAGATGAAACACTTACTAGGTAGCAATATAGAAGCCATAGAAGCATTGAGCAGTGTAGCCGTGGATTCAACACTTAGAAAGAAAACACTTAAAAGCAGCAACACAAAGGACATTATACAGCACCACCGAGCAATGTATATTTGACTCCAGGTACAGGTGAAATACAACACTTACTAGGAAGTATCTGCACAGAAAACATATAACAGTGCTGATCAGTGTCCCTGTGACACTGGGGAGAGAAACACTTAGATCAGCAGCACAGATGACATTATACAGCAGTACTAAGCAGTGTAGCTGTCAGTCCAGCCCTCTGGTGAGGTAAACACTTACTAGAAAAAAGTAGCATGAAGGATATTATACACTGAGCTGTATTGCTGTGACTCCAGCACTGGGGTGAGATAAACTAGAGATCAGGAGCATGGTCTGTCTTCAATAGGCTGCTGTCATCTGATTCCTCAGTGAGCTGGAAATCTGTCTTGTTTCCAGTTAGATGGATTCCGGCTGATTTTCAGAGTAGATGATGAGTTCAGGAGGCAGAAGGCAGGAGAAGTGACTCCTGAGTGGAGAAGGAAGCATATGTCTCAGATATACTAGTGCGTTTCTTGCATTCTCTTGTATTGTTGATTTATGTGATTATTAAGTGGGATTGTTGGGATTTCTGGGTTCATAGAGAAGTAATGTGATTTCTATAATGCATGTGATGCCATCTACAATCTGCTTTGTGACAGATTGCTCATAAAATGCCACGTTGTGTGTTCAGAGCGCCCTCCTGCCTCCTGTGCCCACAAGGTGTGTTCAGAGCGCCCTCCTGCCTCCTGTGCCCACAAGGTGTGTTCAGAGGGGCCTCCTGTGCCCACAATGTGTGTTCAGAGCGCCCTCCTGCCTCCTGTGCCCACCATGTGTGTTCAGAGCGCCCTCCTGCCTCCTGTGCCCACAAGGTGTGTTCAGAGGGCCCTCCTGCCTCCTGTGCCCACAATGTGTGTTCAGAGCGCCCTCCTGCCTCCTGTGCCCACCATGTGTGTTCAGAGCGCCCTCCTGCCTCCTGTGCCCACCATGTGTATTCAGAGCGCCCTCCTGCCTCCTGTGCCCACAAGGTGTGTTCAGAGCGCCCTCTTGCCTCCTGTGCCCACAATGTGTGTTCAGAGGGCCCTCCTGCCTCCTGTGCCCACCATGTGTGTTCAGAGGGCCCACCTGCCTCCTGTGCCCACAATGTGTGTTCAGCGCGCCCTCCTGCCTCCTGTGCCCACGTTGTGTGTTCAGAGCGCCCTCCTGCCTCCTGTGCCCACCATGTGTGTTCAGAGCGCCCTCCTGCCTCCTGTGCCCACAATGTGTGTTCAGAGCGCCCTCCTGCCTCCTGTGCCCACAATGTGTGTTCAGAGCGCCCTCCTGCCTCCTGTGCCCACAATGTGTGTTCAGAGCGCCCTCCTGCCTCCTGTGCCCACAATGTGTGTTCAGAGCGCCCTCCTGCCTCCTGTGCCCACAATGTGTGTTCAGAGGGCCCTCCTGCCTCCTGTGCCCACCATGTGTATTCAGAGCGCCCTCCTGCCTCCTGTGCCCACCATGTGTGTTCAGAGGGCCCACCTGCCTCCTGTGCCCACAATGTGTGTTCAGCGCGCCCTCCTGCCTCCTGTGCCCACGTTGTGTGTTCAGAGCGCCCTCCTGCCTCCTGTGCCCTCAATGTGTGTTCAGAGGGCCCACCTGCCTCCTGTGCCCACAATGTGTGTTCAGAGGGCCCTCCTGCCTTCTGTGCCCACGTTGTGTGTTCAGAGCGCCCTCCTGCCTCCTGTGCCCACAATATGTGTTCAGAGCGCCCTCCTGCCTCCTGTGCCCACAATGTGTTCAGAGCGCCCTCCTGCCTCCTGTGCCCACAATGTGTGTTCAGAGCGCCCTCCTGCCTCCTGTGCCCACAATGTGTGTTCAGAGGGCCCTCCTGCCTCCTGTGCCCACCATGTGTATTCAGAGCGCCCTCCTGCCTCCTGTGCCCACAAGGTGTGTTCAGAGGGCCCACCTGCCTCCTGTGCCCACAATGTGTGTTCAGCGCGCCCTCCTGCCTCCTGTGCCCACAATGTGTGTTCAGAGTGCCCTCCTGCCTTCTGTGCCCACCATGTGTGTTCAGAGCGCCCTCCTGCCTCCTGTGCCCACCATGTGTGTTCAGAGCGCCCTCCTGCCTCCTGTGCCCACCATGTGTGTTCAGAGCGCCCTCCTGCCTCCTGTGCCCACCATGTGTGTTCAGAGCGCCCTCCTGCCTCCTGTGCCCACAATGTGTGTTCAGAGTGCCCTCCTGCCTTCTGTGCCCACGTTGTGTGTTCAGAGCGCCCTCCTGCCTCCTGTGCCCACAATATGTGTTCAGAACGCCCTCCTGCCTCCTGTGCCCACAATGTGTGTTCAGAGTGCCCTCCTGCCTCCTGTGCCCACAATGTGTGTTCAGAGCGCCCTCCTGCCTCCTGTGCCCACAATGTGTGTTCAGAGCGCCCTCCTGCCTCCTGTGCCCACAATGTGTGTTCAGAGCTCCCTCCTGCCTCCTGTGCCCACAATGTGTGTTCAGAGTGCCCTCCTGCCTCCTGTGCCCACAATGTGTGTTCAGAGCGCCCTCCTGCCTCCTGTGCCCACAATGTGTGTTCAGAGCGCCCTCCTGCCTCCTGTGCCCACAATGTGTGTTCAGAGGGCCCACCTGCCTCCTGTGCCCACAATGTGTGTTCAGAGCGCCCTCCTGCCTCCTGTGCCCACAATGTGTGTTCAGAGGGCCCTCCTGCCTCCTGTGCCCACAATGTGTGTTCAGAGGGCCCTCCTGCCTCCTGTGCCCACAATGTGTGTTCAGAGGGCCCTCCTGCCTCCTGTGCCCACAATGTGTGTTCAGAGGGCCCTCCTGCCTCCTGTGCCCACAATGTGTGTTCAGAGGGCCCTCGTGCCTCCTGTGCCCACAATGTGTGTTCAGAGCGCCCTCCTGCCTCCTGTGCCCACAATGTGTGTTCAGAGGGCCCTCCTGCCTCCTGTGCCCTTGGACCGTATCCCCCCACGTTGTGTGTTCAGCGTGTGCTCCTGCCTCCTGTGCCCTTGGACCGTATCCCCCCACGTTGTGTGTTCAGCGTGTGCTCCTGCCTCCTGTGCCCTTGGACCGTATCCCCCCACGTTGTGTGTTCAGCGTGTGCTCCTGCCTCCTGTGCCCCTGGACCGTATCCCCCCCACGTTGTGTGTTCAGAGGGCCCTCCTGCCTCCTGTGCCCTTGGATCGTATCCCCCCACCTTGTGTGTTCAGAGGGCCCTCCTGCCTCCTGTGCCCTTGGATCGTATCCCCCCACGTTGTGTGTTCAGAGGGCCCTCCTGCCTCCTGTGCCCCTGGACCGTATCCCTCCACGTTGTGTGTTTAGAGCGCCCTCCTGCTTCTTGTGCCCCGGACCGTATCCCCCACAATGTGTGTTCAGAGCATGCTCCTGCCTCCTGTTCCCCCAGGACCCCCCACGTTGTGTGTTCAGAGTGCACTCCTGCATCCTGTGCCCCCGGACCGTATTCCCCCATGTTGTGTGTTCAGAGCGCACTCCTGCATCCTGTGCCCCCGGACCTTATTCCCCCATGTTGTGTGTTCAGAGCGCCCTCCTGCCTCCTGTGCCTTCTCACCATATCCCCCCACATTGTGTGTTCTGAGCACCCTCCTGCCTCATGTACCCCCGGACCATATCCCCCCATGTCTTGTGTTCAGAGCGCACTCCTGCCTCCTGTGCCCCCAGACCGTATCCCCCCACGTTGTGTGTTCAGAGTGCACTCCTGCATCCTGTGCCCCCGGACCGTATTCCCCCATGTTGTGTGTTCAGAGCACGCTCCTGCATCCTGTGCCCCCGGACCGTATTCCCCCATGTCGTGTTTTCAGAGCGCGCTCCTGCATCCTGTACCCTCGGATCGTATCCCCCCACGTTGTGTGTTTCCTTCATGTACTTTGCTTCACACTCAGGACCTGATCATGTAATATGTGATGTGGAGGGTGATCGGAGGGGAGGAGACGCCTGGTTATCACCTATCACCGCGGATATTGTATCTGTAGTGGGCTGTGTGTAACAGCTGGCAGATCCGCTGCAGCCGCGACACCTTATGACCTTATACAAATCTGATCGAGTATGGATCCGACCTCCATCAGAGCCTCTGAATGAGTGAAGAGCACGTCTGTCCATGTCGGAGATCTCGGGTAGGAAGTCACCGGTGGTCTGTACATGCCCGTGTGAGGTCTACAGCCCGGGGGTCTCCTATATAAGGGTCGAGGCGTCAGTAAACCTGTACCCTTCAATGACATTAAACCGTTTGCTAATATTACAGGACGGGCGAAGCCGACAACCTGTCAATCATTTATAGGAAGAGTCGAGGCAGAGAAGACCCAGTGCAGATTGCAGGTGCGGTCTGTATATTCATAAAGTGGGTCCGCAAAGGCCCAGTCCGGTCCCCCGGTGGGGACGGTTATCAGCGTCGTGACACTTTTATAAATGATGAGGGCATGTCCATCAGTCAACTGACGGTGCAGCCAATCGCTGACCTCACTGGTGGTGTTTGCATGCAAGGCGTGCGACTTCTCAGGTCAGTGATTGGCTGCAGCAGTCAGGTGACTGATGGAGAATGATCGGGGATCTCAGCCAAGCTAGAGACCCAAATCTTCCAAGCATCTCACACCACCATCTGTACCTGCTGTGTGCAGTCTCGGTCCTGGGTCCTCTCAGATCCACTTGGTCCTTTGGTCCCATATGTCCGTGCTTTCATTGGAATGGAGAAGGGGGCTGGCTCAGCTCAAGCAATGATCAGCCAGCCCCTCCACTCGCTACAGTCGTCAGGTGCATGGACCTCGATCTGGGGCAGCTCCGCTACTATGCGCACAATTGCGTAATAAGGGGGAACTGGCTGGCCGCTCAATCCGTAGCTCAGCCAGTCCCCTCTGTCCGGTGGAAGCCAAGGGGATCTGTGACAGGTGGAAATGATAGTATATTGGTAACCCGGATAATTGGGAGCAGTCATGTTTCTTATTAGTATATGGGGTCTCTTCCTATCAGGAGCAGAGCGGGCGCCCCCCGTAATCACTGTAGGATCATGTACCGCCGGCACCGGCGCGGACAGCTGGGTCACAGCGTTATTGTGGCCGGTGGCTGACATTGCCGGCTGCCGCCCATGGGAATATCGCAGGTAATCATTTCTGAAAGCCGTAAGTGATGTTTTATCGTCCTATTGAAAGGCGCCACATTGTGACCAGCCGCGGAGATGGCGCTATTACTATATCCGCTGTATATATAATGCAGGTTATGTATACAAATCAATGGAGATAATACCGTTATGTCACCGGAGAAGCCGTTATCTGCAGATAAAAGTCTCCTGCGCTGAAATCGATATGGCGGGACTTTGAGTGGCACATAAGAAGGTCGCCGGCCGCCATCCATCCGCGCAGCGGTGCGGGACGTAACCCTTGAGTGACCAGGCACCGCCGGCGCAGCGCGGTGAGATCTCCGGAGATCCTACCAGGTTATGGATGAAGAGAGATTTCATTATCCGGAATCCATCCATGCGATGAAAGAGCTGTCAGTGTGGAAGGTGACAAATCACACAACTAGTCCAGGATTTCCCACCTGCGGAGAGGAAAGTCACTCGCGTGGCGCCATTTATTCAGTGAGCGCAGAAATCATTTACAAGGAAGGAAAAGCAAATATTGTTTCATGGACGGCAAATGAAAGGAGCATTAACCTGAGGAGTCCGTACTGGAAGCGACTGTGACAATAGGATGATTGCCCCCAGGATCCCAGCGATGTATTCCCCTGCAGCGCCCCCTCAGGTGACATGAAGCATTACACAACATCCATTCACATCAATTGTTGTCTATATTGTCGGGTCCTCCATGGAGGCCGGCGCTCAAACATAGAGATGGGGATGTAAAAAGCGGAAAATGTTTTCTAAACATGACAACCCCCCGCGATTGCTGCATTGCACAAAGCAGCATACTGCCGGGTGCCAAAACCCAAGAGAAAACAAAATGGAGCATGTACCCTACAGCAAGTAAGTCAGTGATTAGTAATAGTCCATGTAAGTAACACGGGACTCAGTTAACACTATGTTGATGAAAAAAGCATAAAGTCCGTCCCACCGGCGCCAAGGTGAACCCATCGGGACGGTCCTGACCGCTCCTAACCAGTATTAATACCTCACCTTGTGTCAGCTGACGGCAATGTGAATAAGGGCCGAGCAGGACAGGGTCTGTCTGAGACCCCCATTAATGGAAAGCTATGCAGAAGAGATGTCCAGCTCAGAAAGGGGTCCTAGACCCTGCTTGTACAAAGTACAAGAAACTACAGCAAAACCAAAGAAATGAGCCGGACTATAAACTGATATACGTGCAAAGTGTAGGAACACGTTCACACTGTGGCCACTTCACAGACAAAACCTGTCGGGCAAGTTTGAACCATCAGTACCCTCCAGGGAGCCCAGGCTCGGACACAGGAATGGACCCCAAGGCTGCTGTAGAGACAACCCATGTGAAGGAGACGTTGGGGCCTACCAGTCATCACTTGGGTTTATCTTGTATGGGATGAGCAAGGGGCAATGATGACACATAATTAATGATGGACGTCTGCTCTGCGGAGATGAAGGGCGACCTCCAAATCATATAATCCCATGGGTCCAAGGAACCCAATCACTATGAAAAAACATTCTGGGTTCTGCTCTGATTCCCCTAGGACCATCACTGACGTCTATGTGATGATGATGATGGCACGAGGATGATTGCACAGATCTCAGCCCCAGATTGACCCTGTATCGGCAGCGCGGTGATTGCCGGTGTCCACATCTGCAGACCCCACTAAGGACAAACTGAGAAGGTCAAAGTGGAAAATGCAGAATGACGTCACAGTCAGTGTACAGAAAGAAGCCAATAACTAGCCTATGTGAGTCATGGCGGCTGTCCGGTGCTGACTGAGAGGTCTGATGTGTCAGCCGTCAGCATTCAGTCACCATTGGAATCAACGACATTTCCAAAAACAATTGTTCACCTGCACCAATAGTCTGTGATGGTGAGAACTTACTGAGCGATTCCCCATCTGAACGAGTCACTCCTGGAGGGCTGAACACATCAAGGGCAGCAGCTCACGAAAAGGGGGAACCATAGTGGTCGCCACCTAATGACCGGGCATATCTGTTATGTGTATATCCGCCCCCCTGTCCCGCAAGGTGTGGGAAAGACTAAGTGCAACATGAAGGGAAGAGGGGGAGGAAGCCCAGACACTAGGGAAAGGTGGGGAGTGGAGACCCCTAGGCAGATCTAATATCACCTTGCCTACCCTACCCTACAGTCCCTATATAGGTTCCACACCTATCGCCGAGCAGGACCCTAAACCCTGGATGACCCCACAGCTTGATAGATAGGGAGGGGGAGGGGTGAGCACTGGTCAGGCCCCACTACAAACTAAAGACAACAAGGGAGACAAACAAAGGGGATATACTTAGCTTGAGCAGACACCAGAGGAGTAATGCCAATTGTCCTCCAAGGGCACCAGAGAAGACACTAGCCGACTGTTAGTGCTCCAAGCCTGTATATAGAAATATCACCGATGATTGCCTGGAGCAAACTGAGGGTTTTTAACTCCCATGCAAGGGTGTGTCAAACAGCAGCAGGAGGGATGTCACCACTGGGTCTTAAAGGAAGAAGAATTAAGAAGGTGTCTGCAATGCCAAGCGCAGTGACCTTCTACAGCTAGATCCAGAGCGACTGTCTATTACACCTGACACACCTGTGACACCCCCCTAATAACCGGGTATATCTGTTATGTGTATGGCCACCCCCCCTAATGACCGGGCATATCTGTTAGGTATATTGCCGTCCCCCCTAATGACTGGACATATGGCCATTTATATGGCCACCCCCCCTAAAGACCCAGCATATATGATATGTGTATGGCCACCCCCCCCCCTAATGATTGGACAGATATGTGTATGGTTATTGGCCATTTATAATTATATGAATTTCCTATTAGCCCAGTTGTGCGGAGACATTTCCTCTGCAGTGAACGGATCGGCAGATGTTCCTGTGGACAGATCTTCAGACATTTCCTCTGCAGTGGACAGATTTTCAGATGTTTCCTCTGCAGTGAATGGATCAGCAGACAATTCCTTTGTAGTGGACGGATCTTCAGATGTTTCCTCTGCAGTGGACGGATCGGCAGACATTTCCTCTGCAGTGGATCTATCTTCAGATGTTTCCTCTACAGTGGACGGATCAGCAGATTTTTCTGTGGACGGATTGGTAGACATTTCCTCTGCAGTGGACCGATCTTCAGATGTTTCCTCTGCAGTGGCCGGATCGGCAGACATTTCCTCTGCAGTGGACCGATCTTCAGATGTTTCCTCTGCAGTGGACGGATCTTCAGATGTTTCCTCTGCAGTGGCCGAATCGGCAGACATTTCCTCTGCAGTGGACGGATCGGCAAATGTTTCCTCTGCAGTGGACGGATCGGCAAATGTTTCCTCTGCAGTGGACGGATCGGCAGATGTTAGCGTGGACGAATCGACAGATGTTTCCTCTGCAGTGGACAGATCTGCAGACATTTCCTTTGTAGTGGACGGATCTTCAGGTGCTTCCTCTGCAGTGGATGGATCGGCAGACATTTCTTCTGCAGTGGACGGGTCTTCAGATGTTTCCTCTACAGTGGACGGATCTTCAGATGTTTCCTCTACAGTGGACGGATCTTCAGATGTTTCCTCTACAGTGGATGGATCAGCGGATTTTTCTGTGGACGGATCGGTAAACATTTCCTCTGCAGTGGACCGATCTTCAGATGTTTCCTCTGCAGTGGACGGATTGGCAGACGTTTCCTCTGCAGTGGAAGGATCTTCAGATGTTTCCTCTGCAGTGGACGGATCGGTAGATGTTTCCTCTGCAGTGGACGGATTGGCAGACATTTCCTCTGCAGTGGACGGATCGGTAGATGTTTCCTCTGCAGTGAACGGATCGGCAGACATTTCCTCTGCAGTGGACGGATCGGAAGACATTTCCTTTGTAGTGGACGGATCTTCAGATGTTTCCTCTGCAGTGGACGGATCGGCAGACATTTCCTCTGCAGTGGACGGATCTTCAGATGTTTCCTCTGCAGTGGACGGATCGGCAGATGTTCCCGTGGATGGATCGGCAGATGCTTCCTCTGCAGTGGACGGATCGGCAAATGTTCCCGTGGATGGATTGGCAGA
The DNA here is from genome assembly GCF_046119375.1 of Phyllobates terribilis. Taxonomy (NCBI): domain Eukaryota; kingdom Metazoa; phylum Chordata; class Amphibia; order Anura; family Dendrobatidae; genus Phyllobates; species Phyllobates terribilis. The sequence goes on along the minus strand of NW_027362767.1, from coordinate 462,166,596 downwards.
TGTTTCTTCTGCAGTGGACGGATCTTCAGATGTTTCCTCTACAGTGGACGGATCTTCAGATGTTTCCTCTACAGTGGACGGATCTTCAGATGTTTCCTCTACAGTGGACGGATCAGCAGATTTTTCTGTGGACGGATCGGTAAACATTTCCTCTGCAGTGGACCGATCTTCAGATGTTTCCTCTGCAGTGGACGGATTGGCAGACGTTTCCTCTGCAGTGGACGGATCTTCAGATGTTTCCTCTGCAGTGGATGGATTGGCAGACTTTTCCTCTGCAGTGGACGGATCTTCAGATGTTTCCTCTGCATTGGACGGATCGGTAGATGTTTCCTCTGCAGTGGATGGATTGGCAGACATTTCCTCTGCAGTGGACGGATCGGTAGATGTTTCCTCTGCAGTGAACGGATCGGCAGACATTTCCTCTGCAGTGGACGGATCGGAAGACATTTCCTCTGCAGTGGACGGATCTTCAGATGTTTCCTCTGCAGTGGACGGATCGGCAGATGTTCCCGTGGATGGATCGGCAGATGCTTCCTCTGCAGTGGACGGATCGGCAAATGTTCCCGTGGATGGATTGGCAGATGTTTCATCTGCAGTGGATGGATCGGCAGATGTTCCCGTGGACAGATAGGCAGATGTTTCATCTGCAGTGGACGGATCGGCAGATGTTCCCGTGGACGGATCGGCAGATGTTTCCTCTGCAGTGGACGGATTGGCAGACATTTCCTCTGCAGTGGACGGATCTTAAGATGTTTCCTCTGCAGTGGACGGATCGTCAAATGTTCCCGTGGACAGATCGGTAGATGTTTCCTCTGCAGTGGACGGATCGGCAGATGTTTCCTCTGCAGTGAACGGATCGGCAGATGTTCCCGTGGACGGATCGGCAGATGTTTCTTCTGCAATGGACGGATCGGCAGATGTTCCCGTGGACGGATCGGCAGATGTTTCCTCTGCAGTGGACGGATCGGCAGATGTTCCCGTGGACGGATCGGCAGATGTTTCCTCTGCAGTGGACGGATCGGCAGATGTTCCCGTGGACGGATCGGCTGATGTTTCCTCTGCAGTGGATGGATCGGCAGATGTTCCCGTGGACAGATTGGCAGATGTTTCATCTGCAGTGGACGGATCGGCAGATGTTCCCGTGGACGGATCGGCAGATGTTTCTGACGCGCCCCTGGGCCTGTGTCGCGCTGCGTTGCGCACGCGGGAGCTTACCCGGAGCCGGATCTCTTGAGGGTTGTAGTCTCGTGGCGGTGACCCGGTCCGTGCCCAGGGAGTCAAACTGAGCGGCGATGTAACAGCGGTAGATGTAGGACGACTACGCCACCCGTTGAATGCAGCTATGGAGCTGCCGCTGCAGGACAGTCCGCTGAGGCCGGTGGATGGATGGTGCAGCATAGATGGTATAACCCCCAACGGGAGGGGTATGGCCTCAGGGCAGCAGATGTGGATGATGGGGGTAGCAGGAACCACTCAGAGACGGTGCGGTGTAATTCAGGGTCTTTACTGGTAACAACGATAGACCCTCCCGGAGTACTTGCTAGTGAACGGGGCCTGGTCAGTCCTTGAGCAGATGGGATCTCCCCTGGCCAGGCGGAGTTGTAGGCCTCCCAAACTGACTGTACTCTTCTGGCTACCTTGCTAGAAGCGGATATAAGTAGTCCACGTCCCTGAGTGTACCGTGTGGTGCTCACCCGTATGGCCGGTGACTCGGGGCCTTCTAATGGCTTCCGCTCCACGATGGCGGTGCTGGTCCCACGCGTGTGACCGTGCCTTCGGGTTTCTGGGCCTGAGGACCTGAAATCCCCTGCCGGTCAGCTTCTGCTGCTGGGTAAGAGTTAGTCCCCACAGCCTCGGACGCCGGGTCCGGTAAGAAAGCTTCTCAGTCAGGGCGAGCTCTGCAGCTGCCAGCCCCTGACTCGTAGTAGTATTGCTTCTGCTGTTTCTTGTCTCTACTCTCCTTGACTGACTAACCCTGCCTCAGCCCAGGGTTTATACAGGGGAAGTCCTTCCCCTCCCAAGACTGGGCAGGAGGTGTGGCATGCACAGGATCCCTGACCAAAGGACCTCCCACCTGCTCTCAGACATAACATTACATTACTGTGGAAAACCAGACCCCTGGGGTGCCACATTCCCCCCTAGTGAAATTTAGTACTCCGGGACTAAACATATTTTAGAAAAAAAACATAACAAGATATAACAACAATAATAGTACAATAAGAAGAAACACATAAAGGTGGTCACGGCATGTCCGTAACCGGGTGTAGTCTTTGAAGAAAGCAAGGTGTCCATTTCACCAAAACAGGGAGACGTAACCAGGTAGGGGTCTGTCCTACCCCGAGTCCTTAACAGTCTCTAGTCCATCCTGGGTTACGCTCCAACTATGTACAAGGATTCCCGGTAAATCCACCAAGGATTCCTAAAAATAACTGGAAACACAAAATTATACACAAGCAACAATACACAGATAAACATAAATAAAACAATTTATACACTTCAAATCCTCCAGCGTGCGGGTAACTGGCCTCTAGTGGCCCTAGTGGACCTACGGAGCTGACTGTCTGGCCCTGAACTACAGGGTGTAGGAGCTGTCAAGGGTAAACTGGGCAGCTGTCTACCGGCTCTTTGTCTCACTAGGGGTACGGCAGGCTCACTATAAGCAGAGGGTTCTGCTTGTGTGGAGTCTTCTGCCTCCTGGACCGGCTGTTCTTCCAGCTCTACCTGTTGCTCCGTAGGTGCTTGGGATGCTGGTTGGAGGAAGGTGAGTACGGGTACCACAACTGCACCATTGACTTGAGTCCAAGACCGAGGGAAGTCCCCGAGCACAGTACTAACCATATCTTCCCTTTCCTCTATGGGTCGATGGTCTTCTTGTTCCTCTTCAGGGTTCCTCAGTTGTTCGGGACACTTCTTCAGGTGGTCCCGGGATACAATGGCTGTGGTTTCCCCTCCGTCTTTACTGATGGTACAAACCTTCGGGTTCTCGTGGCTTGAGGGCAGTACGGTGTACGGGTCCTTCTCCCACTGGTCGTCCAACTTGTGGAGCCGTCTCTTCCTCTTCAACACCTGCTCTCCGGGTACCAGGGGAACAGCGGGAGCATACTGGTTGTAAGTTTTCTCTTGTCTTTCCCTAGCCTGACAGAGACTTCGCTCCACGCTCTCCTGTACTCTCCGGTACTGCTGCTGCCTCTCTGTGTCCCAGTCTGTTTCTGGTGAAGTGTCCTCGGGTGTCAGGACTCCCATTTCCAGGTCAACAGGTAACTTACCAGGTCTTGCCCTCATTAGGTAAGCCGGGGTACAGTTGGTGGAACCTACCGGGATGTGGTTGTATAGGTCCACCAGATCGGGCAACTTCTCAGGCCACAGACTGCGTTCTTCCAGGGGCAACGTTTTTAGAAGATCCATTACCACCTGGTTCATTTTCTCACAAAGTCCATTAGTTTGCGGATGGTAGGGTGTCGTCCTTATCTTCCGGCAGCCATACAGATTGCAGAATTCCTGGAAGACCTCCGCTTCAAAGGCAGGTCCCTGGTCCGTCAGCACTTGGTCCGGGTACCCGTGTGGACGGCAAAAGTGCTGCTGGAAGGCTCTAGCTGCTGTTTGAGCCGTTAAGTCCTTGACGGGGACGACAACCAGAAACCGGGAGTAATGATCCACGATGGTTAACGCGTAGACGTAGCCACTTCTGCTTGGGGTCAGTTTTACATGATCCAAGGCTACCAGTTCCAATGGTTGCCGGGTGACGATGGACTGCAGGGGAGTCTTCTGGCTGGCACGGTCCTTCCTTCTCAGGTTGCACGGGCCACAGTCTCTGCACCACTTCTCGATGGTTCCCCTCATGCCTACCCAGTGGAACCGCTCGCGCAGCAGGAACTCCAGCTTCTTCCACCCGAAGTGTCCAGCTCCGTCGTGGTATGCCTCCATCACCATGGCTGCGTCTCTTCATGGCACCACTACTTGCCAGAGTAATTCATGCGTCCGGGAGTTAACCATTCTGCGGCACAACTTCCCTTTGTAAAGGAACAGTCGACTCTTCTCTGCCCATAGTTGTTTGGCTTCTTCTGGAGCGTCTGGTTCAAGGCGAGCCTCCGGCCGAGTCAGCATCTCCTTCACCAGTCGGACGGCAGGGTCGCTGTCTTGCGTTTCCGCCCAGTTGTAGTGGGGTAAGGGGTTCAACGTAGCAGCCTGCTTACTCCTTACCCGGTGGGAATACTGGATAGTCCCATGACGGTGGAATGCAGGGAGTTCAACTTCTTCCAGTCCCTCCGGATCTTCTCCTCCATCCGGCAGGTTGGGCATCCTGGACAGGGCGTCCGCGTTGGTATTGGAGCGTCCTGCCCGGTATTTGATTGTGAACTCGTAGTTGGACAGACGGGCCATCCACCTCTGCTCCAGGGCACCGAGTCTTGCCGTGTCCAGGTGTGTCAACGGGTTGTTATCCGTGTACACGGTGAACCGGGAAGAAGCGAGGTAATGCTTAAAGCGCTCGGTGACTGCCCATACTATGGCCAGGAACTCTAACTTAAATGAGCTGTAATTCTCGGGGTTCCTTTCGGTGGGTCGCAGTTTTCGGCTGGCGTAGGCAATTACTCGTTCCTTCCCCTGCTGGATCTGGGACAGTACGGCTCCTAGCCCGATGTTACTGGCGTCGGTGTAGAGGATAAAGGGCTGGCTATAATCCGGGTACGCCAGGATTTCGTCCCCCGTGAGGGCCATCTTCAGCTGGCGGAAGGACTCTTCTTCCAGCTCCTCCCATTTGAAGGGCGGCTTCTGGTTCTTGGCCTTCCGGGACTGGCCTATCAGGAGGTCCTGCATAGGTGCTGCCTTTTTGGTGAAACCGGGAATAAACCTTCGGTAGTAGCCTACCAACCCGAGGAACTGCCGCACTTCTTTTACGCTGGAGGGGCTTGGCCATTCCTTAATTGCGGTGATCTTATCAGGGTCGGGAGCCACTCCGTCAGCGCTCACCACGTGTCCCAGGTACTGCACCTTTGATTTCAGGAGGTGACACTTGGAGGGTTTCACCTTTAGGCCGTAACTTGCCAGAGCTTCGAACACTTCCGCCAGGTGTTTCAGGTGGTCCTCATACGTCTTGGAATATACGATGACATCGTCCAGGTACAACAGGACCGTCTCGAAGTTTCTGTGGCCCAGACAACACTCCATTAGTCGTTGGAAGGTTCCCGGTGCGTTGCAGAGTCCGAACGGCATGCAGGTGAACTCGCTAAGTCCCATCGGGGTGGTGAATGCGGTCTTCTCCCGGTCCGCCTCTGCTACAGGAACCTGCCAGTACCCGCTAGTGAGATCCAAGGTAGAGAAGAAGTTAGCAGATCTTAAAGCAGCCAATGACTCCTCTATCCTTGGTAAGGGGTACGCATCCTTGTGTGTGATACGATTGATTTTCCGGTAATCTACACACATCCTCATGGTGTTGTCTTTCTTTCGGACTAAGACTAGTGGAGCTGCCCAGGGGCTACAGCTATCCCTGATCACCCCAGCCTCCTTCATGTCTCTAAGCATCCCCTTGGCGTGTTGGTAGTGGGCAGGGGGTACGGGTCGATACCTCTCTTTTATAGGAGGATGGTCTCCCGTGGGGATGTGGTGTTCTACCCCCTTGACTCGCCCGAAGTCTAACGGGTGTTTACTGAACACTCTCTCGTACTCCTGAACCACCCGATAGACTCCTTGTTTCTGGTGTGCGGGAGTGGAGTCAGTACCCAGATGTAGTTGCTGACACCAGTCCTCCATGTTTTTCTTAGAGCCGTTACCTTCCTCCGGGTGAGATGGAGGCAAGGGTTCCACAGATTGTATAGAATTTTGGTTAATGGTATATAATTTGGCTAGCGTGGCATACCGGGGCAGGTACACTTCCCTCTTCCCGATATTGATTATGCGAACGGGCACCCTCCCATGGCGTACATTAACCACCCCCCGTGCTGTCAAGATGGTGGGCCTACTGTCCGAGTAAACTGGTTCTACCATTGCCTGGTAATCTCTACCCCTCAGACCAATAGCTGCCCGGCACCAAATCATCATTTCACTTTTTGGGGGCATGGCAATAGGAAAAGGGTCACACATTCTTACGCTACCAATCTCACCGCCGGAGAGTTCCACCTGTTGCCGTCGCATCAGTGCCCGGATCTCTTTCTGGAGCACCCGCTGCTCGCCGGAGCTGGCGTTCTTGGCAACCTGCTGTAAAAGGAAAATCACCTCTGCAAGACAATTCTCAATTACATTAGTTCCTAGAGTTATTTTTGGGTGACTCTCATGTTTGTCAATATCTACAATGATCAGTCCCTGTGCTGCCAGTTCGACTCTACCGATTTTGATGGTCACCTCTTTAAATCCGATCTGTGGCACGGGCTGGCCATTGCTGGCGATGATACTCAAGTCGTCGTCAGGGTAGCGGGTAATATCCGAGTCATTCCAGTACTGCTTAAAGAGCACGTACGGGATGGTGGTGACCTGTGACCCGGTGTCCAGTAGGGCACTCATGGGAATGCCATCCAGTACCACAGGCAAGACTGGACGTCCTCCCACATATCTGTCGCGCCAGTTCGATGGGCCTGGTGATCTTTTTCCTGGGGGTTGGCCCTCTACCCCAGGTTGTGCCCGTTTAAAGAACAGTACCTTTCCATATGTCCGGGTTGATTGCAGCGGCGGCAGATGGGTCGTCCGTCCTCGCTGTATCGGTCACTGGGTCTTCCTCTGGCCGGTGGGGTGCTCCTTGGTCGACGCCACGGGATGTCCTCTGGTCCGGATGCCAGCTGGATCTTCTCTGGAGTGGAAACCTGTAAAGACTGCACAGTTCGGGTTAGCGCAGCAACGCTCTTAACTAGCTCTTGGACCTGATGGTGTAGGTCTGGAGCCAGGTCATTGTCCAAAGCCTGCGCATCAGCTCCCACAGGCCCTGCCGACAAGGGCGCCGCCTCCTGGTGGTAAGTGATAGCTGGGCGCCTGTGGGTCACAACGCCACCCGGTGCCGGTTCTTGGAGCACCCGGATGGCTCTGTCCTTGAACTGTGCAAAGCCCAGATGGGGATCCTGTAAGGCCATCGCCCGCAACTGGGTTCGGTGGGCATTACAATACAGTCCCTCTATAAACTGTTCGGTCAACAGCCTGTCCTCGTTTCCCACTCCATCAGGGTCGGTCTGCTTAATGGCCCTCAGGGCCTCTTGTAGGTTTAGTGCATAGTCCCTTATACTCTCATGCGCTCGCTGCTTGCACCCGTAGAATCTAAGCTTAATCTCGGCTGAGGTGCGGGTATCAAAGGTGTCCTTCAGCCGGGTTAGTATCCCTGCGACAGTCTTCCTCCCAGGTGGCCAGGATTTTACTTCCCTTTTGGCTGCCCCGGTTAGTTGGGCCACCAGGATGCTCACTTTTTGCTCTTCTGTGAGGGGGTACACCTGGAAGAGGCTATCCAGCTTTTCTCTAAAGTCATGCAGGGTATGTGACTCCCCTGAGTACTGGGGTAGCCAAGCTGCTCCCGGGATATAGGGCATGGTGAAGGGCATAACTGCAGCAGCGGTAGCGCTGGCGGGGGTTGAGGCAGTGAAGCTCTCCTCCGTATCCGACATCTTCCTCCCCCCTAGTGGACCGTGGCCTACCTTGCGATGATCCTCTTCCGTAGGCCGCGGCTCCGCAGTGGATCGTCAGGGTTGAGGACCTTCCGTCGCGGACGTGAGGCGGGGCTTCAGTTCTCGCGCGCTTTCGGAGTCCACGCCCCTCTTCTTCCCGCGCGGCGTCCTCAAGATGGCGTCCAATGGCGGGAAAACTCCACGGATGGCGGGAAGAAGGCAGAAGATGGCGCCGGATGGCAGGAAACTTCACCGATGGCGGGAAGAAGGCTGAAGATGGCGCCGGATGGCGGGAATCTTCACCACAGGTAAGTTTGAAAAGTCTCTTTTTCAGGCACGCAGTACCCGGTGGTTGCGGGCACGAAATCCTGCCGACTACGCCAAAGTTGACGCGCCCCTGGGCCTGTGTCGCGCTGCGTTGCGCACGCGGGAGCTTACCCGGAGCCGGATCTCTTGAGGGTTGTAGTCTCGTGGCGGTGACCCGGTCCGTGCCCAGGGAGTCAAACTGAGCGGCGATGTAACAGCGGTAGATGTAGGACGACTACGCCACCCGTTGAATGCAGCTATGGAGCTGCCGCTGCAGGACAGTCCGCTGAGGCCGGTGGATGGATGGTGCAGCATAGATGGTATAACCCCCAACGGGAGGGGTATGGCCTCAGGGCAGCAGATGTGGATGATGGGGGTAGCAGGAACCACTCAGAGACGGTGCGGTGTAATTCAGGGTCTTTACTGGTAACAACGATAGACCCTCCCGGAGTACTTGCTAGTGAACGGGGCCTGGTCAGTCCTTGAGCAGATGGGATCTCCCCTGGCCAGGCGGAGTTGTAGGCCTCCCAAACTGACTGTACTCTTCTGGCTACCTTGCTAGAAGCGGATATAAGTAGTCCACGTCCCTGAGTGTACCGTGTGGTGCTCACCCGTATGGCCGGTGACTCGGGGCCTTCTAATGGCTTCCGCTCCACGATGGCGGTGCTGGTCCCACGCGTGTGACCGTGCCTTCGGGTTTCTGGGCCTGAGGACCTGAAATCCCCTGCCGGTCGGCTTCTGCTGCTGGGTAAGAGTTAGTCCCCACAGCCTCGGACGCCGGGTCCGGTAAGAAAGCTTCTCAGTCAGGGCGAGCTCTGCAGCTGCCAGCCCCTGACTCGTAGTAGTATTGCTTCTGCTGTTTCTTGTCTCTACTCTCCTTGACTGACTAACCCTGCCTCAGCCCAGGGTTTATACAGGGGAAGTCCTTCCCCTCCCAAGACTGGGCAGGAGGTGTGGCATGCACAGGATCCCTGACCAAAGGACCTCCCACCTGCTCTCAGACATAACATTACATTACTGTGGAAAACCAGACCCCTGGGGTGCCACATTTCCTCTGCAGTGGACTGATCGGCAGACATTTCCTCTGCAGTGGACGGATCTTAAGATGTTTCCTCTGCAGTGGACGGATCGTCAGATGTTCCCGTGGACTGATCGGCAGATGTTTCCTCTGCATTGGACGGATCGGCAGATGTTCCCGTGGACGGATCGGCAGATGTTTCCTCTGCAGTGGACGGATCGGCAGATGTTCCCATGGACGGATCGGCAGATGTTCCTCTGCAGTGGACGGATCGGCAGATGTTCCCGTGGACGAATCGGCAGATGTTTCCTCTGCAGTGGACGGATCGGTAGATGTTCCCGTGGACAGATAGGCAGATGATTCCTCTGCAGTGGACGGATCGGAAGATGTTCCCGTGGACGGATCGGCAGATGTTTCCTCTGCAGTGGACGAATCAGCTGATGTTCCCGTGGACAGATCGGCAGATGTTTCCTCTGCAGTGGACGGATCAGCTGATGTTCCCGTGGACGAATCGGCAGATGTTTCCTCTGCAGTGGACGGATCAGCTGATGTTCCCGTGGACGAATCGGCAGATGTTTCCTCTGCAGTGGACGGATCGGCAGATGTTCCCATGGACGGATCGGCAGATGTTTCCTCTGCAGTGGACGGATCGGCAGATGTTCCCATGGACGGATCGGCAGATGTTTCCTCTGCAGTGGACGGATCGGCAGATGTTTCCTCTGCAGTGGATGGATCGGCAGATGTTCCCGTGGACAGATCGGCAGATGTTTCCTCTGCAGTGGACGGATCGGCAGATGTTCCCGTGGACGGATCGGCAGATGTTCCCATGGACGGATCGGCAGATTTTCCCGTGGACGGATCGGCAGATGTTTCCTCTGCAGTGGACGGATCGGCAGATGTTCCCATGGACGGATCGGCAGATGTTTCCTCTGCAGTGGACGGATCGGCAGATGTTTCCTCTGCAGTGGACGGATCGGCAGATGTTCCCGTGGACGGATCGGCAGATGTTTCCTCTGCAGTGAACGGATCAGCTGATGTTCCCGTGGACGGATCGGCAGATGTTTCCTCTGCATTGGACGGATCGGCAGATGTTCCCGTGGACGGATCGGCAGATGTTTCCTCTGCAGTGGACGGATCGGCAGATGTTTCCTCTGCAGTGGATGGGCCGTCAGACGTTCCTGCTCTCCCAGGCTGTAATTGCTCTTTTGTGAGCCGCATGAATCTGCGATGAGGACGGGACTCTTTCTCTCCTGCCTCTGTTTACATCTCATTAAGTGCGGTTTTCGCGGCCATCCATCCGCCGTCTTACCGGAGGACATAGACACAAATCTATTGGAATTAGCGACTGTGCGGAGCAACAATTGATTCCACTTGCTGTAAACCACTAATTAAAGACAATTTGATTTGCAGCTGGAGGAAATCTTACAAGTGGAGAAGCCGCTGATTAGATTTCTGTGTCCTATAAAGTACAGTGCAGCGCTCCGGGGTCATGTCCGTGTGACCGGTCATCTGCATGTACAATTATACTGTATATATCACAATATTGAGTCTTAGCGTCCGGTCATCACTATTGCGGCAATCGCCAGCATTGCTGTTGTGTCACCGGCCCATGGCACCGCTGCTCCTGGTTTTCAACAGCTTCCCCAAATATCACGGGTCTTATATTACTTCTCCTACATTGGCCTTTGGGTGACCACTGCCCCTGCCAGTGCGGCTAGCAGACAATGAATCCCATAAAGCCTACAGACGGAGGTGCAAGGAATGGCTGGTCCTATCGTAGCCCATAGTGGACCTAAGAGTTGTGCGTTATCTCCATTCAGCCTCTATGACTATCGAGGGGTAGATCCAGGTCACCACATAGAGCATTAACCCTGTCAGGACAGTGGTGCCTTGTGGGTATTCTACCAGCTGCACGGACACAATGGTGATTGCACGGTGCGACTGATGGCGGTTTTATCATATTAGTTATTTGGTCCCTGGATTTTCCCTTTATATTTCTCTCTCCTTACTGTGAGCTCCTGAGATTTCTCCTGAAATATAATAACACCGAGGATGATGACCGGCAGCGGTCAGCGCCCCACGGAGGGTGCAGGGTGATGCTCTTCTTAATATATCGGTCGGCTCGTTAATTTGCCCTCGTTACGTGATTTAGATTACTGAAAACTTCCGCCAGGATCCGCATTGATCCGTCTGCACGGGAAGCTTCGGCCTCACCTGCTGCTGATTTGTAGCATGCATCAAGTAGCAATAGCCAATTATTGACGATGCAATCTGGCTTTGCACGCACGAGGAATCCATAAGGCATCCGCGCCAGTAATGGGAGTCATGTCAGGAGCTCCTAATGGGGTGCATCAGCCTGGCTACTTTGCAGTAAGCGTTGCTCAGCTTTGCCATCTGTATTCATTCTGTCTCATTTTTTTAGAGACTAATTCATTTGTTCTCCAGCGGGGAGGGGGATCTGACGTCTTTCTTGCTTCTTTTCCTTCCCTTTGCTTCTATAGATCGTCAGAGATGGATGGTCCCATATATATATGTTGCTTTATAATGTTTTAGTAACGACGCCGGCCTGATGGAAGCCATTGAAGTGGTCATATATAAAACATGAATGCTCCGAAGGCCGGCTCTTCTGGCTCTCGCTGTGTGAGCAAACGCTCTACTTAATCTCACCGGCTCCTGCCAGGACATGGAAGTCTGCAAGACAGAGGAGCTTAGAGGAGAACACAAGCCACCAGCAGGTGTCGCCGTCTGTGGAGGCGTCTGTGCCAGTCCGGGAAATGTCAGCGGAAAGCATCTCCTCTGTCATAGGCTCTCATGGGGCGAGAGCTATCGAGTGATCTAGTTCTCATAGAGAGCGATCTAATGATCTGGTTCTCATAGAGAGTGATCTGGTGATCTAGTTCTCATAGAGAGCGATCTGGTGATCTAGTTCTCATAGAGAGTGATCTAGTGATCTAGTTCTCATAGATAGAGATCTAGTGATCTAGTTCTTATAAAGAGTAATCTGGTGATCTAGTTCTCATAGAGAGTGATCTAGTTAAAATATAAAGAGATCTAGTAATCTAGTTTCCATTTAGAGCGATCAAGTGGGAAGTGGAATTTAGTCTCTGTACAGGACATGGAAGATGGGACTTAGTCTCTACAGGAAGTGGGAGGCGGGACTTAGTCTCTGTACAGGAAGTGGGAGGCGAGACTTAGTCTCTGTACAGGAAGTTGGAGGCGGGACTTAGTCTCTGTACAGGAAGTAGGAGGCGGGACTTAGTCTCTGTACAGGAAGTGGAGGCGGGACTTAGTTTCTGTACAGGAAGGGGGAGGCGAGATTTAGTCTCTGTACAGGAATTAGAAAGCGGGACTTAGTCTGTACAGGAAGTGGGAGGCGGGATTTAGTCTCCATGCGGAAAGTGGGGGCGGGACTTAGTCTCTATACAGAAAGTGGGAGGCGGGACTTAGTCTCTGCATGGGAGAGACGGGGTGGGACTTAGTCTCTATACAGAAAGTGGGGGTGGGACTTAGTCTCTGCATGGGAGAGACGGGGTGGGATTTAGTCTCCATGCAGAAAGTGGGAGGTGGGACTTAGTCTCTTTACAGAAAGTGGGAGGTGGGACTTAGTCTCTGTACAGGAAATGGAAGGCAGGGTTTAGTCTTTGTGCTGGAAATTAGAGGTGGGATTTAGTCTCTGCATGGGAAGAGGGGTTGGGTCTTAGTTTCTTTACAATAAGTAGGAGGCAGGAAAAGGAGTAAAAAGCCTGCTCTTTAGGGTTGTCTCGATCATGCATTATCCTGGAAATTCCTTAGTAAGATCCCGATCCTTCTTCTCTAATCTATATTATTAGAGAACATTAGTAAAGATCTTCTCTGCTCTCTGTTCTATTTCTTGTGCTGTTTCTAGCTTTCAAATACTTATTTACTTTTCAATTTCCATCCAGTTATCAGTGTAAAGTCACCAATGTCACCAAACACTCAGCAGTTATGTATCTGAGATATCAATGATATTCAGCATGAGGACGTTACCAGTGTGATGTACTGCCAGGCTCAGCTCTCACTGTGATCTCTGTATTATCTATCTATCCTCTATTATCTATTATCTATCATCTATCATCTATCTATCATCTATCATCTATTATCTATCTATTATCTATCTATCATCTATCTATGATCTATTATCTATCATCTATCTATTATCTATCATCTATCTATTATCTATCTATTATCTATTATATATCTATTTATCTGTCTATTATCTATCATCTATCATCTATCTATTATCTATTATCTATCATCTATCTATTATCTATCATCTATCTATCATCTATCTATTATCTATCATCTATCTATTATCTATCTATTATCTATCTATTATCTATCATCTATTATCTATCATTATCTATTATCTATCTATTATCTATCTATTATCTATTATCTATCTATTATCTATTATCTATCTATTATCTATCTATTATCTATCATCTATCTATCATCTATCTATTATCTATCTATTATCTATTATCTATCTATTATCTATCTATTATCTATCATCTATCTATTATCTATCTATCATCTATCTATTATCTATCTATTATCTATCTATTATCTATCATCTATTATCTATCTATTATCTATCATCTATCTATTATCTATCACCTATCTATTATCTATCTATTATCTATTATATATCTATTTATCTATCTATTATCTATCTATCTATTATCTATCTATCATCTATCTATTATCTATCATCTATCATCTATCTATTATCTATCTATTATCTATCTATCATCTATCTATTATCTATCTATTATCTATCATCTATCTATTATCTATCTATTATCTATCATCTATCTATCATCTATCTATCATCTATCTATCATCTATCTATTATCTATCATCTATTATCTATCATCTATCTATTATCTATCTATTATCTATCTATCATCTATTTATTATCTATCTATTATCTATCATCTATCTATTATCTATCTATTATCTATCATCTATCTATTATCTATCTATTATCTATCATCTATCTATTATCTATCTATCATCTATCTATTATCTATCTATCATCTATCTATTATCTATCATCTATCTATTATCTATCATCTATCTATCATCTATCATCTATCATCTATTATCTATCTATTATCTATCTATCATCTATCTATGATCTATTATCTATCATCTATCTATTATCTATCATCTATCTATTATCTATCTATTATCTATTATATATCTATTTATCTGTCTATTATCTATCATCTATCATCTATCTATTATCTATCTATTATCTATCATCTATCTATTATCTATCATCTATCTATCATCTATCTATTATCTATCATCTATCTATTATCTATCTATTATCTATCATCTATTATCTATCATTATCTATTATCTATCATTATCTATTATCTATCTATTATCTATCTATTATCTATTATCTATCTATTATCTATCTATTATCTATCATCTATCTATTATCTATCTATTATCTATCTATTATCTATCATCTATTATCTATCTATTATCTATCATCTATCTATTATCTATCACCTATCTATTATCTATCTATTATCTATTATATATCTATTTATCTATCTATTATCTATCTATCTATTATCTATCTATCATCTATCTATTATCTATCATCTATCTATTATCTATCTATTATCATCTATCATCTATCTATTATCTATCTATTATCTATCATCTATCTATTATCTATCATCTATCTATCATCTATCTATTATCTATCATCTATCTATTATCTATCTATTATCTATCATCTATTATCTATCATTATCTATTATCTATCATTATCTATTATCTATCTATTATCTATCTATTATCTATTATCTATCTATTATCTATCTATTATCTATCATCTATCTATTATCTATCTATTATCTATCTATTATCTATCATCTATTATCTATCTATTATCTATCATCTATCTATTATCTATCACCTATCTATTATCTATCTATTATCTATTATATATCTATTTATCTATCTATTATCTATCTATCTATTATCTATCTATCATCTATCTATTATCTATCATCTATCTATTATCTATCTATTATCTATCTATCATCTATCTATTATCTATCTATTATCTATCATCTATCTATCATCTATCTATCATCTATCTATCATCTATCTATTATCTATCATCTATTATCTATCATCTATCTATTATCTATCTATTATCTATCTATCATCTATTTATTATCTATCTATTATCTATCATCTATCTATTATCTATCTATTATCTATCATCTATCTATTATCTATCTATTATCTATCATCTATCTATTATCTATCTATTATCTATTATCTATCTATTATCTATCTATTATCTATCTATTATCTATCATCTATTATCTATCTATTATCTATCATCTATCTATTATCTATCATCTATCTATTATCTATCTATTATCTATCATCTATCTATTATCTATCTATTATCTATCTATCATCTATTATCTATCATCTATCTATTATCTATTATCTATCTATTATCTATTATCTATCTATTATCTATCATCTATCTATCATCTATTATCTATCATCTATCTATTATCTATCTATTATCTATCATCTATCTATTATCTATCTATTATCTATCTATCATCTATTATCTATTATCTATTATCTATCTATCATCTATTATCTATTATCTATCATCTATCTATTATCTATTATCTATCTATTATCTATTATCTATCTATTATCTATCATCTATCTATCATCTATCTATCATCTATCTATTATCTATCTATTATCTATCTATTATCTATCATCTATCTATCTATCTATCTATCATCTATCTATTATCTATCTATTATCTATCTATTATCTATCAGTTATCTATTTTCTATCTATTATCTATCATCTATCTATTATCTATCATCTATCTATTATCTATTATCTATCATCTATTATCTATCATCTATTATCTATCATCTATCTATTATCTATCATCTATTATCTATCAGTTATCTATTATCTATCTATTATCTATCTATCATCTATCTATTTATCATCTATCTATTATCTATCATCTATTATCTATCTATTATCTATCATCTATCTATTATCTATCATCTATCTATTATCTATCATCTATCTATTATCTATCATCTATTATCTATCTATTATCTATCATCTATCTATTATCTATCATCTATTATCTATCATCTATCTATTATCTATCATCTATTATCTATCAGTTATCTATTATCTATCTATTATCCATTATCTATCTATTATCTATCTATTATCTATCATCTATCTATTATCTATCATCTATCTGTTATCTGATCTTTCCTTCTATCTCGTCTGTATTTATTCTTATGATACATTTCTCGGATTGTATCTTTTTGCGGGATGTAACATTAGAACGTGTCGGTGATTTGTCGCCGTCTCCTCTGGGGATTATTATTTCGGTCACATGGATGCTCCCGGTCAGCGGGTGAATTAGGAGGTGAATTGTGAGGTCTTCGCAGTCAAGTGTTCTTCATTCTGTTGCGTTATTACTATGTTACAAATTGCTCGGATTTAATTGAAATCTTGTAAAACAATGTAAAGTGTAGGATTTAATGAGACCCCGTCAGGCTGTGTGACCACCACGTGATAACTGATGGATGGAGCGGGAATCGGACCATCTCCGTGATTAGGAGTCCAGAATTAGAAACAAACATGTCAGTTCCTCCCAGAAGCCGCGCTGCACCCGGCCGTGGTTGGGTCTGGTATAGCAGCTCAGCTCCATTAAAATGAATGAGTAAATGGGGTTTACCTGCAGTACCAGATACCACCTGTGGACAGGCGTGGAGATGTTTCTGGAGAAAGCAAATGTATTTTTTATTATTATTTGTGCACAATCCTTTAAGTAAAGTTCAAAGAGTATTCCAGTTATATGCACTGATGACATATTTATGGGATAGGTGCGGCTCCTACAAGTGGCGTAACTATAAGTTCCTGGGCGCCAATCCAAAATCTTCCACAGAGCCCCAATAATTATCACAGGTTTTTAATAGTAATCATTCTTTCATATGGGCCAAAGGAGCTTTAGGGCCCCTCTAGGTTCCAGGGCCCGGGTGCGATTGCAACCCCTGCACCTATATAGTTACACCCCTGGCTCCTACATCTAAAAAGCAAGGGTTCTAATGGTGGTAGTGACTGGTAGAGCTGAGCTGTATTGCTTCACAACAGGAGTAGAGCTCCATTACAGATGAGTATCTAATCCTGGACAACCCATTTAACTCCCCCACATGACAGTGCAGCGTCCTGCCCCTTCTCACTCCTGCTCTCCCTTCCTTACTCCTGCCTCCTCTCACTCCTGCTCTCCATTCCTTACTCCTGCCCCCTCTCACTCCTGCTCTCCCTTCCTTACTCCTGCCCCCTCTCACTCCTGCTCTCCCTTCCTCACTCCTGCCCCCTCTCACACTGGCTCTCCCTTCCTCACTCCTGCCCCCTCTCACTCCTGCTCTCCATTCCTTACTCCTGCCCCCTCTCACTCCTGCTCTCCCTTCCTTACTCCTGCCCCCTCTCACTCCTGCTCTCCCTTCCTTACTCCTGCCCCCTCTCACACTGGCTCTCCCTTCCTTACTCCTGCCCCCTCTCACTCCTGCTCTTTCTTCTTTGCTCCTGCCCCGTCTCACTCCTGCTCTCCCTTCCTTACTCCTGCCTCCTCTCACACTGGCTCTCCCTTCCTTACTCCTGCCCCCTCTCACTCCTGCTCTTTCTTTTTTACTCCTGCCCCCTCTCACTTCTGCTCTCCCTTCCTGCCCCCTCTCACTCCTGCTCTCCCTTCCTTACTCCTGCCCCCTCTCACTCCAGCTCTCCCTTCCTTATTCCTGCCCCCTCTCACAATGGCTCTCCCTTCCTTACTCCTGCCCCCTCTCACTCCAGCTCTCCCTTTCTTACTGCTGCCCCCTCTCACTACTGCTCTCCCTTCCTTACTCCTGCCCCCTCTCACTCCTGCTCTCCCTTCCTTACTCCTGCCCCCTCTCACTCCTGCTCTCCCTTCCTTACTCCTGCCCCCTCTCACACCAGCTCTCCCTTCCTTACTCCTGCCCCCTCTCACACCAGCTCTCCCTTCCTTACTGCTGCCCCCTCTCACTCCAGCTCTCCCTTCCTCACTCCTGCCCCCTCTCACACTGGCTCTCCCTTCCTCACTCCTGCCCCCTCTCACTCCTGCTCTCCATTCCTTACTCCTGCCCCCTCTCACTCCTGCTCTCCCTTCCTTACTCCTGCCCCCTCTCACTCCTGCTCTCCCTTCCTTACTCCTGCCCCCTCTCACACTGGCTCTCCCTTCCTTACTCCTGCCCCCTCTCACTCCTGCTCTTTCTTCTTTGCTCCTGCCCCGTCTCACTCCTGCTCTCCCTTCCTTACTCCTGCCTCCTCTCACACTGGCTCTCCCTTCCTTACTCCTGCCCCCTCTCACTCCTGCTCTTTCTTTTTTACTCCTGCCCCCTCTCACTTCTGCTCTCCCTTCCTGCCCCCTCTCACTCCTGCTCTCCCTTCCTTACTCCTGCCCCCTCTCACTCCAGCTCTCCCTTCCTTATTCCTGCCCCCTCTCACAATGGCTCTCCCTTCCTTACTCCTGCCCCCTCTCACTCCAGCTCTCCCTTTCTTACTCCTGCCCCCTCTCACTACTGCTCTCCCTTCCTTACTCCTGCCCCCTCTCACTCCTGCTCTCCCTTCCTTACTCCTGCCCCCTCTCACTCCTGCTCTCCCTTCCTTACTCCTGCCCCCTCTCACACCAGCTCTCCCTTCCTTACTCTTGCCCCCTCTCACTCCTGCTCTCCCTTCCTAACTCCTGCCCCCTCTCACTCCTGCTCTCCCTTCCTTACTCCTGCCTCCTCTTACACCAGCTCTCCCTTCCTTACTCCTAACCCCTCTCACTCCTGCTCTCAATTCCTTACTGCTGCCCCCTGTCACTCCTGCTATCCCTTCCTTACTCCTGCCCCCTCTCACACTGGCACTCCCTTCCTTACTCCTGCCCCCTCTCACACCTGCTCTCCCTTCTTTACTCCTGCCCCCTTTCACTCCTGCTCTCCCTTCCTTATTCCTGCCCCCTATTACTCCGGCTCTCCCTACTTTACTCCTGCCCCCTCTCACACCAACTCTCCCTTCCTTACTCCTGCCCCCTCTCACTCCTGCTCTCCTTTCGTTACTCCTGCCCCCTCTCACACCAGCTTTCCCTTCCTTACTCCTGCCCCCTCTCACTCCTGCTCTCTCTTCCTTACTGCTGCCCCTCTCACTCCTGCTCTCCCTTCCTTACTGCTGCCCCCTGTCACTCCTGATATCCCTTCCTTACTCCTGCCCCCTCTCACACTGGCTCTCCATTCCTTACTCCTGCACCCTCTCACTCCTGCTCTCCCTTCCTTATTCCTGCCCCCTTTCACTCCTGTTCTCCCTTCCTTACTCCTGCCCCCTTTCACTCCTGCTCTCCCTTCCTTACACCTGCCCCCTCTCACTGCAGCTCTCCCTTCCTTATTCCTGCCTCCTCTCATTCCTGCTCTGCCTTCCTTATTCCTGCCTCCTCTCATTCCTGCTCTCCCTTCCTTACTGCTGCCCCCTTTTACTCCAGCTCTCCCTTCCTTACTCCTGCCCCCTCTCACACTGGCTCTCCCTTCCTTACTCCTGCCCCCTCTCACTGCAGTTCTCCCTTCCTTTCTCCTGCCTCCTCTCATTCCTGCTCTCCCTTCCTTACTGCTGCCCCCTTTCACTCCAGCTCTCCCTTCCTCCTGCCCCCTCTCACACCGGCTCTCCCTTCCTTACTCCTGCTCCCTCTCACTCCTGCTCTCACTTCCTTAGTCCTGCTCCCTCTCACTCCTGCTCTCCCTTCCTAACTCCTGCCCCCTCTCACTCCAGCTCTCCCTTCCTCACTCCTGCCCCCTCTCACACTGGCTCTCCCTTCCTCACTCCTGCCCCCTCTCACACTGGCTCTCCCTTCCTTACTCCTGCCCCCTCTCACTCCTGCTCTCCCTTCCTCACTCCTGCCCCCTCTCACTCCAGCTCTCCCTTCCTCACTCCTGCCCCCTCTCACGCTGGCTCTCCCTTCCTCACTCCTGCCCCCTCTCACACTGGCTCTCCCTTCCTTACTCCTGCCCCCTCTCACTCCTGCTCTCACTTCCTTATTCCTGCTCCCTCTCACTCCTGCTCTCCCTTCCTCACTCCTGCCCCCTCTCACTCCAGCTCTCCCTTCCTCACTCCTGCCCCCTCTCACACTGGCTCTCCCTTCCTCACTCCTGCCCCCTCTCACACTGGCTCTCCCTTCCTTACTCCTGCCCCCTCTCACTCCTGCTCTCACTTCCTTATTCCTGCTCCCTCTCACTCCTGCTCTCCCTTCCTCACTCCTGCCCCCTCTCACTCCAGCTCTCTCTTCCTCACTCCTGCCCCCTCTCACACTGGCTCTCCCTTCCTTACTCCTGCCCCCTCTCACACTGGCTCTCCCTTCCTTACTCCTGCCTCCTTTCACTGCAGTTCTCCCTTCCTTTCTCCTGCCTCCTCTCATTCCTGCTCTCCCTTCCTTACTGCTGCCCCCTTTCACTCCAGCTCTCCCTTCCTTACTGCTGCCCCCTTTCACTCCAGCTCTCCCTTCCTCCTGCCCCCTCTCACACTGGCTCTCCCTTCCTTACTCCTGCCCCCTCTCACTCCTGCTCTCACTTCCTTATTCCTGCTCCCTCTCACTCCTGCTCTGCCTTCCTAACTCCTGCCCCCTCTCACTCCAGCTCTCCCTTCCTCACTCCTGCCCCCTCTCACACTGGCTCTCCCTTCCTTACTCCTGCCCCCTCTCACACCGGCTCTCCCTTCCTTACTCCTGCCCCCTCTCACTCCTGCTCTCCCTTCCTTACTCCTGCCTCCTCTCACTCCTTCTCTCACTTCTTTACTCCTGTCCCATTTGACTCCTGCTCTCCCTTCCTTACTCCTGCCTCCTCTCACTCCTTCTCTCACTTCTTTACTCCTGTCCCCTTTGACTCCTGCTCTCCCTTCCTTAATCCCTTGCTTCTAATGCTAATCTTCTGTCCTGGTCTGGAGCTTCTCTCTCCTCAGAGTTTGTTACAATTGTATCCTGAAAAGATAATGGTTCACATTTAATACATTGTAGCAACATGAAAACCCTGGACAGGCTGCAGCTCAAATCACAACCACCCACTGGGTGGCCACATAGGCACATATAGCATAAACATCTCCTCACAGAGTATCACATAATTTTGTTATTTTTTTGAAGCTGCTCATGTGGTGCCAGGAAGGTTAAACATAAAGGGGACCCAGCAAGTCTACATAGAAAGCTGGAGAAGTTGTCCTTCCCTCCACAAGTCCTGACAACCCCTGTGCGGCTCCCCGTCAGCTGCCTCACGCCTGTATCTCCCTGTTGGCGCGGTTCCGCGTCTCACGCTGCAGCGGCTTCGTTCCCTTGTTTTACTATTTACTCCTCGCTGTCTCAGAGATAATTAATTAAGCTCCTTCCAGTTTCCGTACAATCCGGGCTCCGCCTGACTCCAGCACTTTTTTGGCAGATGTAAGTAGTTTGCAGATTTCAGGTTCTGTTATTGGGGTGCACAGATGGTCGCAGGGAATATTTTCCATTCATTTCTTTCTAGTGAGATGTTTCAGGAACCGGAGAACAGATTGTGCGGCGACTTTGTTTCTGAGTTCACATGGATGTATATATGTCATGTGTATACACTGTATGGCGGTAGTATAATGGTGCACCCACGAATATCACCCATACCTGTCAATTCCCGTATACAATCTGCTCAGCTGAGGGTCTGTTACACTGTATCCAGCAGAGATCTTTCTGTCCTGGAGAGGATCTATGTCTTATATTGATACATGAGTCTTCATTATATTGTCATTCATTATAAAGATGCGAGGAAGTGAAGCACAAAGTATATGGAGGAAGGCAATGATGAGAGTGATTGTCCCACCGGTCAGGCCGACCGCCCCCAGTGATCTGTGTCCTGCTGCTGAGCCCCTGGAGGCAGCTGCCCATCCAGCAGGACCTGTCCATTCAGGGGGCTCCCTGCTGTCACTTCTCGGGGGACCCCAAACATGATCCTCCCAACGTTGTATATTTATGCCCTAATAATGAGGAGGGCTTCCCCTGAAGATGGTGGGTCTCTCTTGTTCCCCTAGACCCCCAGGGCATGTGACTGCCTCTATGGCTGACAGCTTTTGCTCTCTGGTGTCAGTGCAGTTGGTGCCGTAAATCCCCCAGTAAATGTTTTGCATGTCACCCCGACAAGGGGGAGATGGATGAGCCTCATTTCAATGCTTCGCTCCTGTCATAAGGAAAGCTGATGGATTAACACTCGGATTTCCCCACATGTTCCATCGGGAATAAATTCAGTAAGACGTATGGGAGATGTAGCAGAGCTGAACGGGCACTGTTATACATGGTGGGTCTATGTGAGGGACAGGAACTATAGGGGGCGGCAGCACCCCCGGACCCTCGGCTCTTGGATGCCCACATATACAGCTCTCCCTGATGATATGGTGATATCTAGATGAGTAAGCTGCAGTTTTACATAGGACTGCAGCTGATCTGATGTTTTACATAGGTCTGCAGCTGATCTGATATATAGTGAGTATTGGGCAGGTGATATCAGCTAATGGACAGTTCCTTTAAGAGCGGTCTCCTCTCGGGTTAACTGTGTGTTTGCCTCTGCCACATTCACATACATAAGGAGTGTAATTATCTGGTGTTTGCATCCCCAGAGGAGGCGCTAATGAGCCAAAACAGTCTAGAGAACCAGCGCTAAGCATTCGGGGACATCGGGGAATGGCGCCCGTCTCGTTATTCGCTCCAGCGTTGATTAAGAATAAAGACGGCGATTGGCGCAGAATTCACTGCAGATTTTACCTCTTTGTCAAAAAAATGAACAGATTGCGACAAATAAGAATCAGATTCATATTCATCGTGTTCACAAATGTCAGCGGTGGGCCGCGATGTGCGAGAGGGGCAGCGCGTTTCTGGCCTGACGTTTCACGGTTTCCTCCCACACTCCAAAGACTGGTAGGGAATGTAGATTGTGAGCCCCGATGGGGACAGTGATGATAATGTCTGTACAGCGCTGCGGAAATAATGGCGCTATAAAATGAGTACAATAAATAAAAGCAAATAGTTTGAAGAAGCAGGAGATCTGTGTGGTGGAGACTGTGGAACCTTCTCCTAGTCACTTCTGTGCTTGTAGAATCCTTTATGGTCGTGGTGACCACGCGTTTCAGCCCATTTCTCAGATGGATCACTCCAAACACTCATCATAAAAAGAAAACATATTTGTCACCTGTGCACCAAGATCATATCCAGAGAATGCGTGATTTCACAGCTGAGTCCTCTATGTGATCAAGTTATGCGGAAATGTCCTGAAATGCGTTGACATAGATTAGTAAACCGTGGCTGCCTTCTTCCAATTCCAGCGCCACCCCTGTCTGCAGGTTCCGTGTGGTATTGCAGTTCTGCACCATTCCGTTTCTTTCAGAAGCGAATAGGTCAAGACACAATGGATGGACGATATTCTTTTCTGAAACGCGTGGTTATTTTCAATCTGAAGGTTATTTTTTTCAAGACCTCGAGGATTTTGTGTTTTGCATGAAAGTCATTAGGACGTATTTCTGCCGTCCTGTTTTATGGGTGTACTTACTATAGAGGATCACTATGCCGCTGCTATGGGGTCCCAGAGGAGACGGACCCTGCCCTACGATGCTTCGGCTGGTCGTTCTGCAGACACCCCTCTGAGCGACTCTCATACCCAGCTGCTTCCGAGTTCTCCTGGGTTCTCTGTGACTGATACGTTGGCCGGTGGCTTATCTCCAGACCACCTCTCCTGACCATCAGTGGGTCGGAGGGCTCGGCAGACATTAGTCTAATGCGGACATTAGGACCAGCTCGGGGTGCAGACAAGGGGGCTGGGAAATGCCCAAGCATCATACAATGTGGTGCAGTGGGAAATACAGGGGCTCCTGATATGTGGGTAGGAAAGGTAACCTGGACCACGCCAGTGCCATTTTTTCTTAAAGGGGTTGTCTTGCTACAGCCTCATGGACTTAGTAAAAGGTGCTTGATTGCTTCGGACACCCCGGTATTCTAGAGCAGAGATCTTGACTTACCTGCTGTGTATGACACGGAGGCCGTTCATCTGAATGGCGGCCATATATCGTAATACTACGCGACCTGGGAGCCAGAACATCTTACCCCAGTGATCAATGGGGGCATCACAAAGAGGTGGGCACCAAAGAGGATATCCTAATGTGGAGACAAGAGCTGTAGTAATGATTACAGCACCCTCAGGCTCGATCACCCGGTCCAGGAGGATTCTTTTTGACCGGTGAACCTCCCCTTTAAGTGCCCTCGCTCGCTCTGAAGTTTGATGAATGCCGCTTTCTGTGATATGATTTTCTTCAGAGGAAATGAAAATATTGATGGAATTAAAGAAAATCATTCTGCCTTATTAGCAGATCAAGGTAATCGCGTAAATTACTCTTCATGGACAAGTTCAGGCTTTTTGTAAAAAGATGATGAAGAAAATAAAATACAAATCCTTCATCTTTAGTTTGAGGGAGGAGGTGTACAAACTAAAGACAAGCCGATAACACCGCGCCAGCGTCCTGGACAAGTGCCGGCGATGGGGATCTATTAACCCTTTGTTTGTCGGGTGATCCGGGCGCCATTGTAGATTTGGGCCTCTCTGCAGATTCTTATCGCCCTTTGCTGCAATTTGCTCAGTGACTTTGTTTTCGGTCTGTTTGCAGCAATGTATCATGTCTGCATATATGTATTACAGCAAGGAAGGCTCCCAGCAGGGGGCGACATCCCAGCAGGGCGACATCCCAGCAGGGGGCGACATCCCAGCAGGGCGACATCCCAGCAGGGGGCGACATCCCAGCAGGGCGACATCTCAGCAGGGCGACATCCCAGCAGGGGGCGACATCCCAGCAGGGGGCGACATCCCAGCAGGGGGCGACATCCCAGCAGGGCGACATCTCAGCAGAGCGACATCTCAGCAGGGGGCGATATCCCAGCAGGGCGACATCTCAGCAGGGGGTGATATCCCAGCAGGGGGCGACATCCCAGCAGAATGACATCTCAGCAGGGGGCGACATCTCAGCAGGGGGCGACATCTCAGCAGGGGGCGACATCTCAGCAGGGGGCGACATCTCAGCAGGGGGCGACATCTCAGCAGGGGGCGACATCTCAGCAGGGGGCGACATCTCAGCAGGGGGCGACATCCCAGCAGGAGTTGACATCCCAGCAGGAGTTGACATCCCAGCAGGAGTTGACATCCCAGCAGGAGTTGACATCCCAGCAGGAGTTGACATCCCAGCAGGAGTTGACATCCCAGCAGGGGTCGACATCCCAGCAGGGCGACATCCCAGCAGGGCGCGACATCCCAGCAGGGCGACATCCCAGCAGGGCGACATCTCAGCAGGGGGCGATATCCCAGCAGGGGGCGACATCCCAGCAGGGGGCGACATCCCAGCAGGGGGCGACATCCCAGCAGGGCGACATCTCAGCAGGGGGCGACATCTCAGCAGGGGGCAATATCCCAGCAGGGCGACATCTCAGCAGGGGGCGACATGCCAGCAAGGCGACATCTCAGCAGGGGGCGACATCCCAGCAGGGCGACATCCCAGCAGGGCGACATCTCAGCAGGGGGCGACATCTCAGCAGGGGGCGACATCCCAGCAGGGCGACATCCCAGCAGGGGGCGATATCCCAGCAGGGGGCGATATCCCAGCAGGGGGCGACATCTCAGCAGAGCGACATCTCAGCAGGGGGCGATATCCCAGCAGGGCGACATCTCAGCAGGGGGCGACATCCCAGCAGGGCGACATCCCAGCAGAGTGACATCTCAGCAGAGGGCAATATCCCAGCAGGGGGCGACATCCCAGCAGGGCAACATCCCAGCAGGGTGACATCTCAGCAGGGGGCGACATCTCAGCAGGGGGCGACATCCCAGCAGGGCGACATCCGAGCAGGGGGCGATATCCCAGCAGGGGGCGACATCCCAGCAGAGTGACATCTCAGCAGGGGGCGACATCTCAGCAGGGCGACATCCCAGCAGGGCAACATCTCAGCAGGGGGCGATATCCCAGCAGGGGGCGACATCCCAGCAGGGCAACATCCCAGCAAGGCAATATCTCAGCAGGGGGCGACATCCCAGCAGAGCGACCTCCCTGCAGGTGACCTCCCAGCAGAGCGACCTCCCTGCAGGCAGCCTCCCAGGAAGGCAAACTCCCAGCAGAGCGACCTCCCTGGAAGGCGACCTCCCAGCAGAGCAACCTCCCAGGAAAGCAACCTCCTAGCAGAGCGACCTCCCTGTAGGCAACCTCCCAGGAAGGCAACCTCCCTGCAGGCAACCTCCCAGGAAGGCTACCTCCCAGCAGAGCAACCTCCCAGGAAGGCAACCTCCCAGTAGAGAGACCTCCCTGCAGGCGACCTCCCAGCAGGACGACCTCACAGGAAGGCGACCTCCCAGCAGAGCGACCTCCCTGCAGGCAACCTCCCAGCAGGGCGACCTCCCAGCAGGGCGACCTCCCAGCAGAGCGACCTCCCTGCAGGTGACCTCCCAGCAGAGCAACCTCCCAGCAGAGCGATCTCCCTGCAGGCGAACTCGCAGCAGCGCGACATCCCTGCAGGCAACCTCCCAGGAAGGCTACCTCCCACCAGATCGACCTCCCTGCAGGTGACCTCCCAGGATGGCTACCTCCCAGCAGAGCGACATCCCTGCAGGCAACCTCCCAGCAGGGCAACATCCCTGCAGGCGACCTCCTAGCAGGGCGACATACCTGCATGCGACCTCCTAGCAGGGCGACATCCCTGCAGGCAGCCTCCCAGCAGGGCGACCTCCCAGCAGAGCGACCTCCCAGCAGAGCAACCTCCCAGGAAGGCGACCTCCCAGCAGAGCGACCTCTCAGGAAGGCGACCTCCCAGTAGAGAGACCTCCCTGCAGGCGACCTCCCAGCAGGACGAACTCACAGGAAGGCGACCTCCCAGCAGAGCGACCTCCCTGCAGGCAACCTCCCAGCAGGGCGACCTCCCTGCAGGCGATCTCCCAGCAGAGCGACCTCCCTGCAGATGACCTCCCACCAGATCGACCTCCCTGCAGGTGACCTCCCAGGAAGGCTACCTCCCACCAGATTGACCTCCCTGCAGGTGACCTCCCAGGAAGGCTACCTCCCAGCAGAGCAACCTCCCTGCAGACGACCTCCCAGCAGAGCGACCTCCCAGGAAGGCTACTTCCCAGCAGAGCGACATCCCTGCAGGCGACCTCCTAGCAGGGCGACCTCCCTGCAGGCGACCTCCCAGCAGAGCGACATCCCTGCAGAGCGACCTCCCAGCAGAGCGACCTCCCAGCAGGGCGACATCCCTTGCAGGCGACCTCCCAGCAGGACGACCTCCCAGGAAGGCGACCTCCCAGCAGAGTGACCTCCCTGCAGGCGACCTCCCAGGAAGGCGACCTCCCAGCAGAGCGACCTCCTTGCAGGCGACCTCCCAGCAGAGCAACCTCCCTGCAGATGACCTCCCAGCAGAGCGACCTCCCTGCAGGCGACCTCCCAGCAGAGCGACATCCCTGCAGGCGACCTCCTAGCAGGGCGACCTCCCTGCAGGCGACCTCCCAGCAGAGCGACATCCCTGCAGAGCGACCTCCCAGCAGAGCGACATCCCTTGCAGGCGACCTCCCAGCAGAGCGACCTCCCTGCAGGCGACCTCCCAGCAGGACGACATCCCTTGCAGAGCGACCTCCCAGCAGGGCGACATCCCTTGCAGGCGACCTCCCAGCAGGGCGACATCCCTTGCAGGCGGCCTCTCAGCAGCCCCGGCTCTATTTCCTTTTATATGGAGCAACATTGCTGCATACTTCATAGTTGTTAACAAAAAATTAACAAATAAGTCCAAATCCTCTAGGACCCATCATAGATATTTGTAGTATCGATGCCTCAGTCAGGTCGTGAAGGATTTCTTTTCTATAGATATTTATTTATTCTAGCAGGAAGTTTCGTAAAACTTTCACCGAACACTTGTAAAACTTCTTAGTAACTTTGCGGAGCGGTTGTAAGGTGGTGCCCCTCGTGTGCCGCAGTCTCGGAGCGCCGGCGCCTCCATCTGCCGGGTTTAATGCTTGTCTACAGTGTTTAATGTGGAATATATTTCATTTCCCTCCTGCAGGAAAGTGTCAGAGGCTTTTTGAAGAAATATCGGACTTTTCAATCTTTAAAGGTTCACACCGGGCAAAGATTGATGTTTGCCAAAACGGGGAGACTGTACTTTCTACTTGTAACAACAGGAATTCCTGGTGTTTGACTTTGCATCTATACGAGTCCAATAATGAGGTACATCCCAGCAGACGCCCCTGTATTCCAGAGCAGAGATCCTGACTTACCTGCCATGTATGACACGGAGGTCGTTCATCTGAATGGCGGCCATATATCACCGGCATTCAGACGCAAAGCATAATAAATAGATATCCAGGCATTCAATCATGGAACTTTTAGCGTGCGGCCATCAATGCAAATTCTCCAATAGCCCCCAACTATCACAGGTCTGTACCCGTCCTGGTCTGATTATATGGCCAAAAGAACCTACTAAAAAAATGAGATGAGGATGGTGGCGCTAAAATGGCTTGTTACTTCCAGTGCTGCGGGGTTGTAGCACTTGGACTGCAGGCTGTGTGACGCAGCACCAGACCGTATCCTTGCTACACCAAGGAACCGGGAAAGATAAATATATATATAGGTTATGTTGGTGCGCTGCTAAAAATGTTAGTGAGAATGCCGTAATTAAAACAAGTGCCTTCTATTTAGGAAAATCACTAAGCTGAAGTCCTGGGAGCGACTGCCTCCGCTGCACCCACTGCAGCTACTCCTGGGACCCCTAATCCTGCTCTGATCCCTTCTCAGTGTAATCAGACGGTTACGTGGGACTTCCTCCTCCTTATGCTGAGCGTCACCTGTCCTGTATACTGCATATACTGTGTGTGATGACCCCAACCCCTGCCTGCCTCCGGACCTCCACCTGCTCTCATGTGGGGACATGTCTCAGCCGCCACATGCCCCTGGCCCCCCGCATGGTCTCAGCCCCCCACATGTCCCTGGCCCCCCGCATGGTCTCAGCCCCCCACATGTCCCTGGCCCCCTCACATGGTCTCAGCCCCCCTACATGTCTCAGCCCCCATATGCCCCTGTCCCCCTGCATGGTCTCATCCCCCCACATGCCCCTGGCCCCCCTCATGGTCTCAACCCCCACATGCCCCTGGCCCCCTGCATGGTCTCAGCCCCCCACATGCCCCTGGCCCCCCTCATGGTCTCAACCCCCATATGCCCCTGTCCCCCTGCATGGTCTCATCCCCCCACATGCCCCTGGCCCCCCTCATGGTGTCAACCCCCACATGATGCCTCTGGCCCCCTGCATGGTCTCAGCCCCCCACATGTCCCTGGCCCCCTCGCATGGTCTCAGCCCCCCCACATAGTCTCAGCCCTCTACATGTCCCTGGCCCCCTCACATGGTCTCAGCCCCCCTACATCTCAGCTCCCACATGCCCCTGGCCCCCTGCATGGTCTCAGCCCCCCCACATGTCCCTGGCCCCCTCACATGGTCTCAGCCCCCCGCATGGTCTCAGCCCCCCCACATGTCCCTGGCTCCCCCACAAGGTCTCAGCCCCCCCGCATGGTCTCAGCCCCCCGCATGGTCTCAGCCCCCCGCATGCCCCAGTCAGTAATGGTGGCGTGTGCGGCACAGAGGGATAATGGGAGTGACTGTGCTCAGATACAACTACTCCCAACATGTAGAAAATAGCACAAGTGTGAAGCAGTCAGCAGCCGACCTGCAGCCGCAGTCAGTGCTCAGCTGTCGTCGTGGTGTTAGCGGGATGTGTGGGTCACAGGCCTGAAATAGGGGTGAGAACGGAGAAGTGCGGATGCAGCAGAGCTGAGTGTGCGCTTTTATTCCTGGTCTCATTGTTTGCTGAGTGTAGTAACAGAAAAAACAAAGATTACGCATGCAACATTGGGCAGAGATTTCCAAGTGCCAAGCTGGGCTCTGCTGCATCCTACCAGGACCCTCTGATCCCCCCGCCGCCTACATCTGTCCCCCCGGCCAGTCGGTGTAGCTGGCGGCTGCCTTTGTGCCGTATACGCAGGTTATTAATTCTTGCTATTTTTCTGTGATACAGGATTGCCACGTGTTATTCCTCGGATGAGTGAATCGCTTTGCCTCAAATATCACAATCAAATCTGTATCCGCTCAGTGGCATGACTCATGGGCCCCAATGCAAAATCTCCAACAGGGCCCCAATTACTGCGAGTCTTTAATAGTATTGGTCTTCTCATATCGGTCAAACTGACTTTTGGGGTCCCTTAAGCTTCAGGGCCCAGGTGCGATTGCAGCCCATGCACCCATTGTAGTTAGGCCCCTGTACCCGCTACAATCCAGGATTTGTGCAATTCGATCCACTCAAATCCAGCACAATGGAGGTCGTCCAACCGCGTAGTGGCTGCATTCAAAAGGATAGGAAGGGAGAAAAGAAAGATTCCTGCTTCTCCCCGGGCCCCTCCCGGTCCGGTCTGCACTGGGCCATCTCTGGTGTCTTCCGGTGCCGGCACCTGTGGCATCTCGTGATGTCATAACGTGAGGTCATAATGTTGCAGTCTGGTCCTGCTTCTCCCCGAACCCCTTCCGATCCGGTCTGCACTGGGCCATCTCTGGTGTCTTACGGTGCCGGCACCTGTGGCATCTCGTGATGTCATAACGTGAGGTCATAATGTTGCCGTCTGGTTCTGCTTCTCCCCAGGCCTTTCCCGTGGCACCGGTCCAGGCTGCACTGGGCCATCTCTGGTGTCTTCCGGTGCCGGCATCTGTGGCATCCCGTGATGTCATAACGTGAGGTCATAATGTTGCAGTCTGGTCCTGCTTCTCCCTGGGCCCCTCCCGATCCGGTCTGCACTGGGCCATCTCTGGTGTCTTCCGGTGCCGGCATCTGTGGCATCCCGTGATGTCATAACGTGAGGTCATAATGTTGCAGTCTGGTTCTGCTTCTCCCCAGGCCTTTCCCGTGGCACCGGTCCAGGCTGCACTGGGCCATCTCTGGTGTCTTACGGTGCCGGCACCTGTGGCATCTCGTGATGTCATAATGTGAGGTCATAATGTTGCAGTCTGGTTCTGCTTCTCCCCAAGCCTTTCCCGTGGCACCGGTCCAGGCTGCACTGGGCCATCTCTGGTGTCTTACGGTGCCGGCACCTGTGGCATCTCGTGATGTCATAATGTGAGGTCATAATGTTGCAGTCTGGTTCTGCTTCTTCCCAGGCCTTTCCCATGGCACCGGTCCAGGCTGCACTGGGCCATCTCTGGTGTCTTCCGGTGCCGGCATCTGTGGCATCCCGTGATGTCATAACGTGAGGTCATAATGTTGCAGTCTGGTCCTGCTTCTCCCTGGGCCCCTCCCGATCCAGTCTGCACTGGGCCATCTCTGGTGTCTTCCGGTGCCGGCATCTGTGGCATCCCGTGATGTCATAACGTGAGGTCATAATGTTGTAGTCTGGTCCTGCTTCTCCCCGAACCCCTCCCGATCCGGTCTGCACTGGGCCATCTCTGGTGTCTTCCGGTGCCGGCATTTGTGGCATCCCGTGATGTCATAACGTGAGGTCATAATGTTGCAGTCTGGTTCTGCTTCTCCCCAGGCCTTTCCCGTGGCACCGGTCCAGGCTGCACTGGGCCATCTCTGGTGTCTTACGGTGCCGGCACCTGTGGCATCTCGTGATGTCATAATGTGAGGTCATAATGTTGCAGTCTGGTCCTGCTTCTCCCTGGGCCCCTCCCGATCCAGTCTGCACTGGGCCATCTCTGGTGTCTTCCGGTGCCGGCATCTGTGGCATCCCGTGATGTCATAACGTGAGGTCATAATGTTGTAGTCTGGTCCTGCTTCTCCCTGGGCCCCTCCCGGCCCGGTCTGCACTGGGCCATCTCTGGTGTCTTCCGGTGCCGGCATCTGTGGCATCCCGTGATGTCATAACGTGAGGTCATAATGTTGTAGTCTGGTCTTGCTTCTCCCCGGGCCCCTCCCGGTCCAGGCTGCACTGGGCCATCTCTGGTGTCTTCCGGTTCCAGCATCTGTGGCATCTCGTGATGTCATAACATGAGGTCATAATGTTGTAGTCTGGTCCTGCTTCTCCCCAAGCCTTTCCCGTGGCACTGGTTCAGTCTGCACTGGGCTATCTCTGGTATCTTTCGGTGCCGGCATCTGTGGCATCTCGTGATGTCATAACGTGAGGTCATAATGTTGCAGTCTGGTCTTGCTTCTCCCTGGGCCCCTCCCGGTCCGGTCTGCACTGGGCCATCTCTGGTGTCTTCCGGTTCCAGCATCTGTGGCATTTCGTGATGTCATAACATGAGGTCATAATGTTGCAGTCTGGTTCTGCTTCTCCCCAAGCCTTTCCCGTGGCACTGGTTCAGTCTGCACTGGGCTATCTCTGGTATCTTTCGGTGCCGGCATCTGTGGCATCTCGTGATGTCATAATGTGAGGTCATAATGTTGCAGTCTGGTCTTGCTTCTCCCTGGGCCCCTCCCGGTCCGGTCTGCACTGGGCCATCTCTGGTGTCTTCCGGTGCCGGCATCTGTGGCAACCCGTGATGTCATAACGTGAGGTCATAATGTTGTAGTCTGGTCCTGCCTCTCTCCAGGCCTTTCCCGTGGCACCGGTCCAGTCTGCACTGGGCCATCTCTGGTGTCTTCCGGTGCCGGCATCTGTGGCATCTCGTGATGTCATAACGTGAGGTCATAATGTTGTAGTCTGGTCCTGCCTCTCTCCAGGCCTTTCCCGTGGCACCGGTCCAGTCTGCACTGGGCCATCTCAGGTGTCTTCCGGTGCCGGCATCTGTGGCATTTCGTGATGTCATAACGTGAGGTCATAATGTTGCAGTCTGGTCAATGCAGGAGATGCCACAGACACCAGGCACTGGAAGACCCCACTGGTGACCAAAGAGACACAGACCACCTGACAGGAGCTGGCTGTGCGGCGGGACTCGAGGGCCGGGTGATGGTCATTAATACATATGTAATTATTCACTGGGGAAATCTGATTCACATTCTATAAATTCCTGAACAGATTGGGGTGAGCTGCCGACTTGTGATTGGGCAGATTCTGCCATCACCGATTCCTCACTGTCCTATATAATGTCTCTGCGGTGGAGCTGCCCTTTAAGGACACATTTACACTGGAACCTGATTGGTTCCCACACTAGGGGTCCGATGGTGAACCAAGCTCGGCTCTGAGGGGGCCGCACAGGGGGTCTTGTGCTGGAGGCAAGTGCCTGATTACCGGACTTGCTGGATACAGGGAATATTGGATGCAGAGTACAGGATCTTCTTCTGTTTCATGGATACAATGTTACTAACTTCTCCCCGGTTCTGTCTTTATTTTAACCTAAAATCTGTGTGGAAATTACACCGTGTGCAGCCAATCACCCGGCCACAAATTCCGCTCGTTTTCACAGTATGCACTATCAGGGAAAATCATATATCATTATGGCAATGCCGCGGCGACATGGCGCCTTGATTTGACTACGTCCGTTCGTGTTTCTGTAAAATTCCAATAATCAAGAGTCGGTAACCACATCCCGGGGTGAGATGGCTGCTGCCGCCCCGGCTGACGAGTCCTCCGCGGACGGACGGGTATCGGCCGCTGATGATATTTTTCCCTCCATCCACAGCTGAGATCTTCTTGTTTCTCCAGAGAGAAAGTTCTCTGGGTTTTAGCGGCAGATAATGTGTTTGTTTCATAGTGCGCAGAGAATCCGCTTCTCCGCCAGTTCCTGTGAATTATCGCTCACGACCCGGGAGCTTTTCTCACTTTATGAAAAATGAATGGGAATGTCCTGGAGAAAATACCGAAATATTTCTGTCAACTAAAAAAAAAATATTTTTGAATAAAAAATGTAAATATAAAATATTTACCTCCGAGATATTTTCTTCTTTTATTAAAGCTTTTTAGGGAAATGATGAGATTTCCTCCCTGCACTGTCCTTCATCTTGTCTCCCCCCGGAGTCGGAGCACTTAAGTTATGGCAGCGCGTGAAAAGCAGCAAAAGAAGAAAAGAGGTCACCCCGCATCCTGAGTGACAGCGCGGCTGCTTCAGGACATCACCCCGCATCCTCAGTGACAGCGCGGCTGCTTCAGGACATCACCCCGCATCCTCAGTGACAGCGCGGCTGCTTCAGGACATCACCCCGCATCCTGAGTGACAGCGCGGCTGCTTCAGGACATCACCCCGCATCCTCAGTGACAGCGCGGCTGCTTCAGGACATCACCCCGCATCCTCAGTGACAGCGCGGCTGCTTCAGGACATCACCCCGCATCCTGAGTGACAGCGCGGCTGCTTCAGGCCATCACCCCGCATCCTGAGTGACAGCGCGGCTGCTTCAGGACATCACCCCGCATCCTGAGTGACAGCGCGGCTGCTTCAGGACATCACCCCGCATCCTGAGTGACAGCGCGGCTGCTTCAGGACATCACCCCGCATCCTGAGTGACAGCGCAGCTGCTTCAGGACATCACCCCGCATCCTGAGTGACAGCGCGGCTGCTTCAGGCCATCACCCCGCATCCTGAGTGACAGCGCGGCTGCTTCAGGCCATCACCCCGCATCCTGAGTGACAGCGCGGCTGCTTCAGGCCATCACCCCGCATCCTCAGTGACAGCGCGGCTGCTTCAGGACATCACCCCGCATCCTGAGTGACAGCGCAGCTGCTTCAGGACATCACCCCGCATCCTGAGTGACAGCGCGGCTGCTTCAGGCCATCACCCCGCATCCTGAGTGACAGCGCGGCTGCTTCAGGCCATCACCCCGCATCCTCAGTGACAGCGCGGCTGCTTCAGGACATCACCCCGCATCCTGAGTGACAGCGCAGCTGCTTCAGGCCATCACCCCGCATCCTGAGTGACAGCGCGGCTGCTTCAGGCCATCACCCCGCATCCTGAGTGACAGCGCGGCTGCTTCAGGCCATCACCCCGCATCCTCAGTGACAGCGCGGCTGCTTCAGGACATCACCCCGCATCCTGAGTGACAGCGCAGCTGCTTCAGGACATCACCCCGCATCCTGAGTGACAGCGCGGCTGCTTCAGGCCATCACCCCGCATCCTGAGTGACAGCGCGGCTGCTTCAGGCCATCACCCCGCATCCTCAGTGACAGCGCGGCTGCTTCAGGACATCACCCCGCATCCTGAGTGACAGCGCGGCTGCTTCAGGACATCACCCCGCATCCTGAGTGACAGCGCAGCTGCTTCAGGACATCACCCCGCATCCTGAGTGACAGCGCGGCTGCTTCAGGCCATCACCCCGCATCCTGAGTGACAGCGCGGCTGCTTCAGGCCATCACCCCGCATCCTGAGTGACAGTGCGGCTGCTTCAGGCCATCACCCCGCATCCTGAGTGACAGCGCGGCTGCTTCAGGACATCACCCCGGATCCTGAGTGACAGCGCGGCTGCTTCAGGCCATCACCCCGCATCCTGAGTGACAGCGTGGCTGCTTCAGGACATCACCCCGCATCCTGAGTGACAGCGCGGCTGCTTCAGGACATCACCCCGCATCCTGAGTGACAGCGCGGCTGCTTCAGGCCATCACCCCGCATCCTGAGTGACAGCGCGGCTGCTTCAGGCCATCACCCCGCATCCTGAGTGACAGCGCGGCTGCTTCAGGCCATCACCCCGCATCCTGAGTGACAGCGCGGCTGCTTCAGGACATCACCCCGCATCCTGAGTGACAGCGCGGCTGCTTCAGGCCATCACCCCGCATCCTGAGTGACAGCGCGGCTGCTTCAGGACATCACCCCGCATCCTGAGTGACAGTGCGGCTGCTTCAGGCCAGCATTCTCTGCTGTCTTGTTTGTTACAATGTAGCAGTACAGGTAACGCTGGTTTACTTCTACCACGCTATGTTCTTTTTATTTTTGCTGTATACTGTTGTGCATTCTTATAAGTATATGAATATACTCGTCTCCACAGCATGCACCAGGTTGACGTTTCTGGCATAAGTTGCATGCATTAAGCTCTGAGTATACTGTGCATGCACCAAGAGCTTTCCCGCCACGTATGCTGAATGTGTTCACATAGGAAGGTGTGAACAGATCCCTAAATAGATCAGACAAAATAACAAATCCTCAGCTGTGAAAAGTGCTAGGTCGGCAGATATTTTAAGTCTAGATGTTGGATCAGATGATTCCAGTCATTGTCAGAGAGCGGAGATCTTGAGAACACTTTAGAAATCGCAGCAGTCACAGACAATAAACTAATCACAAGCGATCGGATATGATCTGGGAATGTGGCCGAGTGTAGCATTACTCTGCAGCACCCCCACAGGTGATGTAAGGTATTACACAATATTCCCTGATAGGACTTCGATAGTCTCGGCTTTAGCTTTCACCATCTACCTAAACTGATCATTCCCTTTAAGCGTCTCTCAGACGATGCTTGTTGATTTGGGGCCTTGGCAGCACCTGCTGATTAGGGGGACGCAGGATTTCGGGGGATCTTTGCTTTTGCTGATACAGATTGAAGTGATTGCAGAGTTTGACGGCACTTTTCATAATCAATAAAATTTAGTGTGGAGTTGAAAGCTGACAGACGTTTCCGAGCGGCGGCCGACAAGATGAATGGATTTTTTCTTTCTTAATAATCTTGAAGTATTACATTTAACATGTCGGAGCTGTCACATCTGATGCATAAGTAAATGATGACACGCGTTTCACTCCAGCTGAGGATTGCAGGAAAGGTCGCCATCTTTATCGTAAGGCAGCGGTATATTTGTTCTGAGGGTCACTGTGAAGAGCAGGGGAGAGTGACATTTCTGCAAGACTGTGAATTATCTGATGTCACTTTCTGACACCTCGTTCTGTGACATCAGGTAATGAAATGGAGAGGGATCCGCCACTTCCACCACCGTGATATCTTCTCTCTGGATGCGCCTCGCTAACGAAGAAACCTCATCGCACAAAGAAAAATGTTTGATGCAATTATTACTGTGACCAAATAAGCAAAATGACACCTTCATTTAGACAAAAATGCAAAAGCTGCAAATCCAATGTACAGAACCTGTGTTATATCCTCTATTATACTCCAGAGCTGCACTCACTATTCTGCTGGTGCAGTCACTGTGTACACACATTACATTACTGATCCTGAGTTACATCCTGTATTATACTCCAGAGCTGCACTCACTATTCTGCTGGTGCAGTCACTGTGTACATACATTACATTACTGATCCTGAGTTACCTCCTGTATTATACTCCAGAGCTGCACTCACTATTCTGCTGGTGCAGTCACTGTGTACATACATTATATTACTGATCCTGAGTTACATCCTGTATTATACTCCAGAGCTGCACTCACTATTCTGCTGGTGCAGTCACTGTGTACATACATTATATTACTGATCCTGAGTTACATCCTGTATTATACTCCAGAGCTGCACTCACTATTCTGCTTTTGCAGTCGCTGTGTACATACATTACATTACTGATCCTGAGTTACATCCTGTATTATTCTCCAGAGCTGCACTCACTATTCTGCTGGTGCAGTCACTGTGTACATACA
Organism: Phyllobates terribilis; assembly: GCF_046119375.1. Classification (NCBI taxonomy): domain Eukaryota; kingdom Metazoa; phylum Chordata; class Amphibia; order Anura; family Dendrobatidae; genus Phyllobates; species Phyllobates terribilis. Next base: position 462,129,099 of record NW_027362767.1, on the reverse strand, counting down.
TTACATTACTGATCCCGAGTTATATCCTCTATTATACTCCAGAGCTGCACTCACTATTCTGCTGGTGCAGTCACTGTGGACATACATTACATTACTGATCCTGAGTTACATCCTGTATTATACTCCAGAGCTGCACTCTCTATTCTGCTGGTGCAGTCACTGTGTACATACATTACATTACTGATCCTGAGTTACATCCTGTATTATACTCCAGAGCTGCACTCACTATTCTGCTGGTGCAGTCACTGTGTACATACATTACATTACTGATCCTGAGTTACATCCTGTATTATACTCCAGAGCTGCACTCACTATTCTGCTGGTGCAGTCCCTGTGTACATACATTACATTACTGATCCTGAGTTACCTCCTGTATTATACTCCAGAGCTGCACTCACTATTCTGCTGGTGCAGTCACTGTGTACATACATTACTGATCCTGAGTTACATCCTGTATTATACTCCAGAGCTGCACTCACTATTCTGCTGGTGCAGTCACTGTGTACATACATGACATTACTGATCCTGAGTTACCTCCTGTATTATACTCCAGAGCTGCACTCACTATTCTGCTGGTGCAGTCACTGTGTACATACATTACATTACTGATCCTGAGTTACATCCTGTACTATACTCCAGAGCTGCACTCACTATTCTGCTGGTGGAGTCACTATGTACATACATTACATTACTGATCCTGAGTTACCTCCTGTAGTATACTCCAGAGCTGCACTCACTATTCTGCTGGTGCAGTGTACATACGTTATATTGTTATAATTTTTCTTTGTTCTTTTTGTTTCTCACATAAATCTCCAGAATTTTCCTGATGTGAGCAGAATACACCTTTTTTCATCTGTGCACAATCCCTCAGAGCTGTACGCGCGGCGCCCGCTGCTCGGAGCTGACTGTATATCGCTGCTCTTTCTAAATGTTTAAAAACCTTGAATTCCACTTGAAGGTCTTTTTGCTGCAGACGCCGGGAGACGACACCTCTGTGGCTTGTAAAATATTCGGAGCTGTGTATGAGCGGCGCGCTGATTGCTGCTCATCAGCGGGAGGTTGTTGTGCTGGAGATGTTGATCTGACGAGTTGGAATCATCCTCCGGAGAGCTGGTTTTTAACAACTAGATGGAGGCAGCCGTATGCGGAGGAGAAGAGTTTGCAAACCTGGCAATCACTGTCCTCTGAAATGATGAGAAATGTCCAGTTTGGCCGAATCAGGATCCAGTCTGCTGACAAAAGCAAAACCGCACGAACGGGAAATACTGGGAAATAACCAGCAGCTGATGTTGTGCAATTGTTCGGTCTGTGTGTCCCATCAGTCATCAGTGTACGGTCCGTGCGTCCCATCAGTCATCAGTGTACGGTCCGCGCGTCCCATCAGTCATCAGTGTACGGTCCGTGCGTCCCATCAGTCATCAGTGTACGGTCCGCGTGTCCCATCAGTCATCAGTGTACGGTCCGTGTGTCCCATCAGTCATCAGTGTACGGTCCGTGTGTCCCATCAGTCATCAGTGTACGGTCCCTGTGTCCCATCAGTCATCAGTGTACGGTCCCTGTGTCCCATCAGTCATCAGTGTACGGTCCGTGTGTCCCATCAGTCATCAGTGTACGGTCCGTGCGTCCCATCAGTCATCAGTGTACGGTCCGTGCGTCCCATCAGTCATCAGTGTACGGTACGTGCGTCCCATCAGTCATTAGTGTACGGTCCCTGTGTCCCATCAGTCATCAGTGTACGGTCCCTGTGTCCCATCAGTCATCAGTGTACGGTCCCTGTGTCCCATCAGTCATCAGTGTACGGTCCCTGTGTCCCATCAGTCATCAGTGTACGGTCCGCGCGTCCCATCAGTCATCAGTGTACGGTCCGTGCGTCCCATCAGTCATCAGTGTACAGTCCGTGTGTCCCATCAGTCATCAGTGTACGGTCCGTGCGTCCCATCATCATCAGTGTACGGTCCGTGCGTCCCATCATCATCAGTGTACGGTCCGTGCGTCCCATCAGTCATCAGTGTACGGTCCGTGCGTCCCATCAGTCATCAGTGTACGGTCCGTGCGTCCCATCAGTCATCAGTGTACGGTCCGTGTGTCCCATCAGTCATCAGTGTACGGTCCGTGCGTCCCATCAGTCATCAGTGTACGGTCCCTGTGTCCCATCAGTCATCAGTGTACGGTCCGTGCGTCCCATCAGTCATCAGTGTACGGTCCCTGTGTCCCATCAGTCATCAGTGTACGGTCCGCGTGTCCCATCAGTCATCAGTGTACGGTCCGTGCGTCCCATCAGTCATCAGTGTAAGGTCCGTGCGTCCCATCAGTCATCAGTGTACGGTCCGTGCGTCCCATCAGTCATCAGTGTACGGTCCGTGCGTCCCATCAGTCATCAGTGTACGGTCCGTGCGTCCCATCAGTCATCAGTGTACGGTCCGTGCGTCCCATCAGTCCTCAGTGTACGGTCCGTGCGTCCCATCAGTCATCAGTGTACGGTCCGTGCGTCCCATCAGTCATCAGTGTACGGTCCGTGCGTCCCATCAGTCATCAGTGTACGGTCCGCGCGTCCCATCAGTCATCAGTGTACGGTCCGTGCGTCTCATCATCATCAGTGTACGGTCCGTGCGTCCCATCATCATCAGTGTACGGTCCGTGTGTCCCATCATCAGTGTACGGGACCTTATGTATCCATGGTTACGACCACTAGTAACTAGATAACTAACTGTGACTTTATCACTGGACGTAACCATGGATACCTAAGGTCCTGCGATGCCTGCACATGAGGTAAGAGAGATAGCGAATCAAAAATACTATACTACTTTTCTAATTGGAGATATTTGCTAATATTATTATTATTCCACCTACTACATATCGGGATAGGATCTTGGAGACGGGAATACCCCTTTAAGTACGGGCGTTACACACTTTGTACTGATGGCGTCCGTGTGTTGTGCGTGTTTTTCTCGGACCACCATAGATTATACTTGTATCTGCGTTAACTGCATGTGCAGTACGGAGGTGTAAATGAGGCCTTAACATCTGTACAGTCGTCCATCTCTGCAGGTTTGGCGGTGATCTGACCACTGTTGTGCCGCCGGTCCTGAGAATGGACATGTGCCGTCTTCCGCACTCACTCGCCAGTAGAGCTTGTGTCACATACAGAAGGTGTTAGTAGAAATCTTGAAGCCGCTGGCTGTCATTGCAGTGGTTTCATGTTATAGTGGATATTTTAGCTTTTTGTGCTTGTTGTCCGTTGTTGGGGTTGTGGATAGGACAGGCCTTTGCCTGATTGTGGGAGTCATCGCCATGCCCCCTCTTCAGCCTGCACACCTGTTCTTTGGCCCTTGTGCCCCTCTTCTGCCTGCGCGCCTGTTCTTTGGCCCTTGTGCCCCTCTTCAGCCTGCACGCCTGTTCTTTGGCCCCTGTGCCCCTCTTAAACCTGCACACCTGTTCTTTGGCCCCTGTGCTCCTCTTCTGCCTGCACACCTGTTCTTTGGCCCCTGTGCTCCTCTTCAGCCTGCGCGCCTGTTCTTTGGCCCCTGTGCCCTTCTTCTGCCTGCACACCTGTTCTTTGGCCCCTGTGCTCCTCTTCAGCCTGCACGCCTGTTCTTTGGCCCCTGTGCTCCTCTTCAGCCTGCACACCTGTTCTTTGGCCCCTGTGCTCCTCTTCAGCCTGCACACCTGTTCTTTGGCCCCTGTGCTCCTCTTCTGCCTGCACACCTGTTCTTTGGCCCCTGTGCTCCTCTTCAGCCTGCGCGCCTGTTCTTTGGCCCCTGTGCTCCTCTTCTGCCTGCACACCTGTTCTTTGGCCCCTGTGCTCCTCTTCAGCCTGCGCGCCTGTTCTTTGGCCCCTGTGCCCTTCTTCTGCCTGCACACCTGTTCTTTGGCCCCTGTGCTCCTCTTCAGCCTGCACGCCTGTTCTTTGGCCCCTGTGCTCCTCTTCAGTCTGCACACCTGTTCTTTGGCCCCTGTGCTCCTCTTCAGCCTGCACGCCTGTTCTTTGGCCCCTGTGCTCCTCTTCAGCCTGCACACCTGTTCTTTGGCCCCTGTGCTCCTCTTCAGCCTGCACACCTGTTCTTTGGCCCCTGTGCTCCTCTTCAGCCTGCGCGCCTGTTCTTTGGCCCCTGTGCCCTTCTTCTGCCTGCACACCTGTTCTTTGGCCCCTGTGCTCCTCTTCAGCCTGCACGCCTGTTCTTTGGCCCCTGTGCTCCTCTTCAGTCTGCACACCTGTTCTTTGGCCCCTGTGCTCCTCTTCAGCCTGCACGCCTGTTCTTTGGCCCCTGTGCTCCTCTTCAGCCTGCACACCTGTTCTTTGGCCCCTGTGCCCCTCTTCAGCCTGCACACCTGTTCTTTGGCCCCTGTGCTCCTCTTCTGCCTGCACACCTGTTCTTTGGCCCCTGTGCTCCTCTTAAACCTGCACACCTGTTCTTTGGCCCCTGTGCCCCTCTTCAGCCTGCACACCTGTTCTTTGGCCCCTGTGCCCCTCTTCAGCCTGCACACCTGTTCTTTGGCCCCTGTGCTCCTCTTCTGCCTGCACACCTGTTCTTTGGCCCCTGTGCCCCTCTTCAGCCTGCACACCTGTTCTTTGGCCCCTGTGCTCCTCTTAAACCTGCACACCTGTTCTTTGGCCCCTGTGCTCCTCTTAAACCTGCACGCCTGTTCTTTGGCCCCTGTGCTCCTCTTAAACCTGCACGCCTGTTCTTTGGCCCCTGTGCTCCTCTTCAGCCTGCACACCTGTTCTTTGGCCCCTGTGCCCCTCTTCAGCCTGCACGCCTGTTCTTTGGCCCCTGTGCTCCTCTTCAGCCTGCGCGCCTGTTCTTTGGCCCCTGTGCTCCTCTTCAGCCTGCACACCTGTTCTTTGGCCCCTGTGCCCCTCTTCAGCCTGCACACCTGTTCTTTGGCCCCTGTGCTCCTCTTCTGCCTGCACACCTGTTCTTTGGCCCCTGTGCCCCTCTTCAGCCTGCACACCTGTTCTTTGGCCCCTGTGCCCCTCTTCAGCCTGCACACCTGTTCTTTGGCCCCTGTGCTCCTCTTCTGCCTGCACACCTGTTCTTTGGCCCCTGTGCTCCTCTTCAGCCTGCGCGCCTGTTCTTTGGCCCCTGTGCCCCTCTTCTGCCTGCACGCCTGTTCTTTGGCCCCTGTGCCCCTCTTCAGCCTGCACACCTGTTCTTTGGCCCCTGTGCCTCTCTTCAGTCTGCACACCTGTTCTTTGGCCCCTGTGCCCCTCTTCAGCCTGCACACCTGTTCTTTGGCCCCTGTGCCCCTCTTCAGCCTGCACACCTGTTCTTTGGCCCCTGTGCTCCTCTTCTGCCTGCACACCTGTTCTTTGGCCCCTGTGCTCCTCTTCAGCCTGCGCGCCTGTTCTTTGGCCCCTGTGCCCCTCTTCTGCCTGCACACCTGTTCTTTGGCCCCTGTGCCCCTCTTCAGCCTGCACACCTGTTCTTTGGCCTCTGTGCCTCTCCTCAACCTGCACACCTGATCTTTGGCCTCTTTGCCCCTTTTCAGCCCGCGCACCTCTTCTTTGGCCCCTGTGCCCCTCTTCAGCCTGCACACCTGTTCTTTGGCCTCTGTGCCTCTCCTCAACCTGCACACCTGATCTTTGGCCTCTTTGCCCCTTTTCAGCCCGCGCACCTCTTCTTTGGCCCCTGTGCCCCTCTTCATCCTGCACGCCTGTTCTTTGGCCCTTGTCCCCCTGCATGCCTGTTCTTTGGCCTCTGTGCCCCTCTTCAACCTGCATTCCTGTTCTTTGGCCCTTGTCCCCCTGCATGCCTGTTCATTGGCCCCTGTGCTCCTCTTCTGCCTGTGCACCTGTTCTTTGGCCCCTGTGCCCATCTTCAGCCTGCACTTCTGTTCTTTGGCCCCTGGGCCCCTCTTCAACCTGCGTTCCTGTTCTTTGGCCTCTGTGCCCCTCTTCATCCTGCACGCCTGTGCTTTGGCCCTTATCCCCCTGCATGCCTGTTCTTTGGCCCCTGTGCCCCTTTTCAGCCTGCGCACCTCTTCTTTGGCCCTTGTGCCCCTCTTCATCCTGCACGCCTGTTCTTTGGCCCTTGTCCCCCTGCACGCCTGTTCCTTGGTGCCTGTGTCATCACATTGCAGAGCGCCTCCAATGCTGCTGGTACCCAGATGATATGTGAAGAGAGCACAATATACCTGGCAGCCATCCACAAGAGAAAAGCACTCCTGAGTGCTCGGCTCATGTGGAATGATACAATGGGACGTGTTTCATCCTCCCCGCAGCTACGACTAACATGTGGCGTCTATTGTAACCTGTGTGACTAGTGGAAATCCTGGCACTAGTAGTCAATCACAGGAGAGTAGGAGGGGAGGTCTCTCCGTGTGCTGACAACGTGTTTGTGTCCTTTTCAGCTTGATGCCAGGCGCTTGTGTATGGGCCATGTGATCCTTTATCCTGCTTAGTGGATATGGACACCATTGTTCGGTACTTTGGAAACATCCCTGTGTTTGCTGCTTGGGACATGAAAACATCCACATAATGTTCTCTACTAACTCCAGGCGTAAGACACCTAACTGAGAGGTTTTCTCAGCACAGTCACATTTAGCCACATTTAGGGCGAATGCCCTCTGTGAAGACCCGGGGTCTTCCGTGGGCGTAACACTACTCAGACAACACAGGGTGAGGGTAAAACAGTGTGCCAATACTTTATTGAACCACAAAGTGAGCAATAAACACACAGAACAGTCTTCTTCCTTGTATAATGTCCCCAATGCTGGCCTCTTCCTGGTATAATGTCCACCATTCTGGCCCCTTACTGTAATAATGTCCCCCATCTTATACCCCTTCCTGGTATAATGTCCACCATCCTGGACTCCTTCTTGGTATAATTCCCCCCATCTCAAGCCCCTTCTTGGTATAATGTCCCCAATCCTGGCCCCTTTCTGATATAATGTCCCCCATCCTGGTCCCTTGCTGATATAATGTCCCCCATCCTGGTATAATATCCCCCATCCTGACCTCTTCCTGGTATAATATGCCCCATCCTCGCCCCTTCCTGGTATAATGTCCCCCATCCTGGGCCCCTTCCTGGTATAATATCCCCCATCCTGGGCCCCTTCCTGCTATAATATCCCCCATCCTGAGCCCCTTCCTGGTATAATATCCCCCATCCTGGTATAAAGTTACCTGTTCTTCTCTAACACATATAAAAAAAGACTCTTAGCTTCCCCCACTCCCATGCTGTGCGACATCCTCCTCTATAGCTGGTGCTGGAGTCGACAGCTGACTTGCCGTCTTGCCCTCCATATCTCATGATGCCACTGCCATGCTCCGCCAGTCACAGGCACACCAACCTCAGCTGCCGGCCTCTGAATATCTGTCAGTGTGTATTGGAGTCCAGGGAGCTAGCGGGTCTCTGTTCGGCAATACATTCAAGTTGAGATAGTAGCTGGTTTTGGCAGGCCCCCTTCACCTCTGGACCCCAGGGCAGCTGCATCGGCAGTATATCTGCCCCTGAGTATACTCCATTGTAGAGCTGATCAAGGTTTACACCGCAGTCTGTTGGACCAGTATACCTCTGCACTGGGTTGCAAAGAACTCACACAGCAGTCAGTAAGTGAATTATTCCATGGAAACATCTCAATCGTTTCCGGTTTCGGCTGCTGCCTCTATCTTCCTTCATGGCGGCAGCAGATCACAGATGTTGTACGGTGTCGCACACGAGAACCGCAGCTTGTAGAGACTTGCAGGACCCCTTGGCACTTCCATAAATACATATTTTACATAAATAATTGTGATTACTACAGTTTACCATCAAATTATTTGTTCCTGTTACTAACAAGCCTGAAGACTTTCCATTCCTTCGAGTGTTCTGGTTATCAGGCTGTGTACGGAGAATGCTAATATCCCTGCAATCTCCTCCTAATGATGAGCGCCGGTAACTTATTCATGTAGTTACAGAGGAGCAGTAAGAAGTCAGGACTCAGGAGGTGAGAGCATCGCTGGTGTCATGGCTCCAAGGTGAGGATGGAGAAGGTCAATAAAAATGCAAACATTAAGCACCAAGTCACGAGCAGGAACATAGCCGACCCGTCATGGAGACTAAAAGCTGGATGAGCCATTTCCTATAATTCCCACCACAGATAGGACCGGCACAAGGTCGGCCCATCCTAGAGACCACAAGCTGGATGAGCCATTTCCTATAATTCCCACCACAGATAGGACCGGCACCAGGTCGGCCCATCCTAGAGACCACAAGCTGGATGAACCATTTCCTATAATTCCCACCACAGATAGGACCGGCACCAGGTCGGCCCATCCTAAAGACCACAAGCTGGATGAACCATTTCCTATAATTCCCACCACAGATAGGATCGGCAGCAGGTTGGCCCATCCTAAAGACCACAAGCTGGAAGAACCATTTCCTATAATTCCCACCACAGATATTACCGGCACCAGGTCGGCCCATCCTAGAGATCACAAGCTGAATGAACCATTTCCTATAATTCCCACCACTGATAGGACTAACACCAGGTCGGCCTGTCCTAGAGACCACAAGCTGGATGAGCAATTTCCTATAATTCCCACCACAGATAGGACCGGCACCAGGTCGGCCCATCCTAGAGACCACAAGCTGGAAGAACCATTTCCTATAATTCCCACCACAGATATTACCGGCACCAGGTCGGCCCATCCTAGAGATCACAAGCTGGATGAACCATTTCCTATAATTCCCACCACAGATATTACCGGCACCAGGTCGGCCCATCCTAGAGATCACAAGCTGAATGAACCATTTCCTATAATTCCCACCACTGATAGGACTAACACCAGGTCGGCCTGTCCTAGAGACCACAAGCTGGATGAGCAATTTCCTATAATTCCCACCACAGATAGGACCGGCACCAGGTCGGCCCATCCTAGAGACCACAAGCTGGAAGAACCATTTCCTATAATTCCCACCACAGATATTACCGGCACCAGGTCGGCCCATCCTAGAGATCACAAGCTGGATGAACCATTTCCTATAATTCCCACCACAGATATTACCGGCACCAGGTCGGCCCATCCTAGAGATCACAAGCTGGATGAACCATTTCCTATAATTCCCACCACTGATAGGAATAACACCAGGTCGGCCTGTCCTAGAGACCACAAGCTGGATGAGCAATTTCCTATAATTCCCACCACAGATAGGACCGGCACCAGGTCGGCCCATCCTAGAGAAAACAACCTGGATGAACTATTTCCTATAATTCCCACCACAGATAGGACTGGCACCAGGTTGGCCCATCCTAGAGACCACAAGCTGGATGAACCATTTCCTATAATTCCCACCACAGATAGGACTGGCACCAAGTCGGCCCATCCTAGAGATCACAAGCTGGATGAACCATTTCCTATAATTCCCACCACTGATAGGACTAACACCAGGTTGGCCTGTCCTAGAGACCACAAGCTGGATGAGCCATTTCCTATAATTCCCACCACAGATAGGACCGGCACCAAGTCGGCCCATCCTAGAGATCACAAGCTGGATGAACCATTTCCTATAATTCCCACCACAGATAGGACCGGCATGAGGTCAGCCCATCCTAGAGATCACAAGCTGGATGAACCATTTCCTATAATTCCCACCACAGATAGGACTAACATCAGGTCAGCCCATCCTAGAGACCACAAGCTGGATGAGCCATTTCCTATAATTCCCACCACAGATAGGACTGGCACCAGGTCGGCCCATCCTAGAGACCACAAGCTGGATGAGCCATTTCCTATAATTCTCACCACAGATAGGACCGGCACCAGGTCGGCCCGTCCTAGAGACCACAAGTGGATGAGCCATTTCCTATAATTCCCACCAAAGATAGGACCGGCACCAGGTCGGCACATCCTAAAGACCACAAGCTGGATGAGCCATTTCCTATAATTCCCACCGCAGATAGGACCGGCACCAGGTCGGCCTGTCCTAGAGACCACAAGCTGGATGAGCCATTTCCTATAATTCCCACCACAGATAGGACCGGTACCAGGTCGGCCCGTCCTAAAGACCACAAGCTGGATGAGCCATTTCCTATAATTCCCACCACAGATAGGACCGGCACCAGGTCGGCCCATCCTAGAGACCACAAGCTGGATGAACCATTTCCTATAATTCCCACCACTGATAGGACTAACACCAGGTCGGCCCGTCCTAGAGACCACAAGCTGGATGAACCATTTCCTATAATTTCCACCACAGATAGGACTGGCACCAAGTCGGCCCATCCTAGAGATCACAAGCTGGATGAACCATTTCCTATAATTCCCACCACAGATAGGACCGGCACCAGGTCGGCCAGTAATAGAGACCACAAGCTGGATGAACTATTTCCTATAATTCCCACCACAGATAGGACCGGCATGAGGTCGGCCCATCCTAGAGACCACAAGCTGGATGAACCATTTCCTATAATTCCCACCACAGATAGGACCGGCATCAGGTCGGCCCGTCCTAGAGACCACAAGCTGGATGAACTATTTCCTATAATTCCCACCACAGATAGGACTGGCATCAGGTCGGCCCATCCTAGAGATCACAAGCTGGATGAACCATTTCCTATAATTCCCACCACAGATAGGACCGGCATCAGGTCGGCCCGTCCTAGAGACCACAAGCTGGATGAGCCATTTCCTATAATTCCCACCACAGATAGGACCGGCACCAGGTCGGCCCGTCCTAGAGACCTCAAGCTGGATGAGCCATTTCCTATAATTCCCACCACAGATAGGACCGGCACCAGGTCGGCCCGTCCTAGAGACCACAAGCCGGATGAGCCATTTCCTATAATTCCCACCACAGATAGGACCGGCACCAGGTCGGCCCGTCCTACAGACCTCAAGCTGGATGAGCCATTTCCTATAATTCCCACCACAGATAGGACCGGCACCAGGTCGGCCCATCCTAGAGATCACAAGCTGGATGAACCATTACCTATAATTCCCACCACTGATAGGACTAACACCAGGTTGGCCCGTCCTAGAGACCACAAGCTTGATGAGCCATTTCCTATAATTCCCACCACAGATAGGACTGGCACCAAGTCGGCCCATCCTAGAGATCACAAGCTGGATGAACTATTTCCTATAATTCCCACCACAGATAGGACTGGCACCAGGTTGGCCATCCTAGAGACCACAAGCTGGATGAACCATTTCCTATAATTCCCACCACAGATAGGACTGGCACCAAGTCGGCCCATCCTAGAGATCACAAGCTGGATGAACCATTACCTATAATTCCCACCACTGATAGGACTAACACCAGGTTGGCCCGTCCTAGAGACCACAAGCTGGATGAGCCATTTCCTATAATTCCCACCACAGATAGGACTGGCACCAAGTCGGCCCATCCTAGAGATCACAAGCTGGATGAACCATTTCCTATAATTCCCACCACAGATAGGACCGGCACCAGGTCAGCCCGTAATAGAGACTACAAGCTGGATGAACTATTTCCTATAATTCCCACCACAGATAGGATCGGCATCAGGTCGGCCCATCCTAGAGACCACAAGCTGGATGAGCCATTTCCTATAATTCCCACCACAGATAGGACTGGCACCAGGTCGGCCCGTCCTAGAGACCACAAGCTGGATGAGCCATTTCCTATAATTCCCACCACAGATAGGACTGGCACCAGGTCGGCCCATCCTAGAGACCACAAGCTGGTTGAGCCATTTCCTATAATTCCCACCACAGATAGGACCGGCACCAGGTCGGCCCATCCTAGAGACCACAAGCTGGATGAACCATTTCCTATAATTCCCACCACAGATAGGACTGGCACCAAGTCGGCCCATCCTAGAGATCACAAGCTGGATGAACCATTTCCTATAATTCCCACCACTGATAGGACTAACACCAGGTTGGCCTGTCCTAGAGACCACAAGCTGGATGAGCCATTTCCTATAATTCCCACCACAGATAGGACCGGCACCAAGTCGGCCCATCCTAGAGATCACAAGCTGGATGAACCATTTCCTATAATTCCCACCACAGATAGGACCGGCATGAGGTCAGCCCATCCTAGAGATCACAAGCTGGATGAACCATTTCCTATAATTCCCACCACAGATAGGACTAACATCAGGTCAGCCCGTCCTAGAGACCACAAGCTGGATGAGCCATTTCCTATAATTCCCACCACAGATAGGACTGGCACCAGGTCGGCCCATCCTAGAGACCACAAGCTGGATGAGCCATTTCCTATAATTCTCACCACAGATAGGACCGGCACCAGGTCGGCCCGTCCTAGAGACCACAAGTGGATGAGCCATTTCCTATAATTCCCACCAAAGATAGGACCGGCACCAGGTCGGCACATCCTAAAGACCACAAGCTGGATGAGCCATTTCCTATAATTCCCACCGCAGATAGGACCGGCACCAGGTCGGCCTGTCCTAGAGACCACAAGCTGGATGAGCCATTTCCTATAATTCCCACCACAGATAGGACCGGTACCAGGTCGGCCCGTCCTAAAGACCACAAGCTGGATGAGCCATTTCCTATAATTCCCACCACAGATAGGACCGGCACCAGGTCGGCCCATCCTAGAGACCACAAGCTGGATGAACCATTTCCTATAATTCCCACCACTGATAGGACTAACACCAGGTCGGCCCGTCCTAGAGACCACAAGCTGGATGAACCATTTCCTATAATTTCCACCACAGATAGGACTGGCACCAAGTCGGCCCATCCTAGAGATCACAAGCTGGATGAACCATTTCCTATAATTCCCACCACAGATAGGACCGGCACCAGGTCGGCCAGTAATAGAGACCACAAGCTGGATGAACTATTTCCTATAATTCCCACCACAGATAGGACCGGCATGAGGTCGGCCCATCCTAGAGACCACAAGCTGGATGAACCATTTCCTATAATTCCCACCACAGATAGGACCGGCATCAGGTCGGCCCGTCCTAGAGACCACAAGCTGGATGAACTATTTCCTATAATTCCCACCACAGATAGGACTGGCATCAGGTCGGCCCGTCCTAGAGACCGCAAGCTGGATGAGCCATTTCCTATAATTCCCACCACAGATAGGACCGGCACCAGGTCGGCCCGTCCTAGAGACCACAAGCCGGATGAGCCATTTCCTATAATTCCCACCACAGATAGGACCGGCACCAGGTCGGCCCGTCCTACAGACCTCAAGCTGGATGAGCCATTTCCTATAATTCCCACCACAGATAGGACCGGCACCAGGTCGGCCCATCCTAGAGATCACAAGCTGGATGAACCATTACCTATAATTCCCACCACTGATAGGACTAACACCAGGTTGGCCCGTCCTAGAGACCACAAGCTTGATGAGCCATTTCCTATAATTCCCACCACAGATAGGACTGGCACCAAGTCGGCCCATCCTAGAGATCACAAGCTGGATGAACTATTTCCTATAATTCCCACCACAGATAGGACTGGCACCAGGTTGGACATCCTAGAGACCACAAGCTGGATGAACCATTTCCTATAATTCCCACCACAGATAGGACTGGCACCAAGTCGGCCCATCCTAGAGATCACAAGCTGGATGAACCATTACCTATAATTCCCACCACTGATAGGACTAACACCAGGTTGGCCCGTCCTAGAGACCACAAGCTGGATGAGCCATTTCCTATAATTCCCACCACAGATAGGACTGGCACCAAGTCGGCCCATCCTAGAGATCACAAGCTGGATGAACCATTTCCTATAATTCCCACCACAGATAGGACCGGCACCAGGTCAGCCCGTAATAGAGACTACAAGCTGGATGAACTATTTCCTATAATTCCCACCACAGATAGGATCGGCATCAGGTCGGCCCATCCTAGAGACCACAAGCTGGATGAGCCATTTCCTATAATTCCCACCACAGATAGGACTGGCACCAGGTCGGCCCATCCTAGAGACCACAAGCTGGATGAGCCATTTCCTATAATTCCCACCACAGATAGGACTGGCACCAGGTCGGCCCATCCTAGAGACCACAAGCTGGTTGAGCCATTTCCTATAATTCCCACCACAGATAGGACCGGCACCAGGTCGGCCCATCCTAGAGACCACAAGCTGGATGAACCATTTCCTATAATTCCCACCACAGATAGGACCGGCACCAGGTCGGCCCATCCTAGAGACCACAAGCTGGATGAACCATTTCCTATAATTTCCACCACAGAGAGGACCGGCACCAGGTCGGCCCGTCCTAGAGACCACAAGCTGAATGAACTATTTCCTATAATTCCCACCACAGATAGGACCGGCACCAGGTCGGCCCGACCTAGAGACCACAAGCTTGGTGAACCATTTCCTATAATTTCCACCACAGATAGGACCGGCACCAGGTCGGCCCATCCTAGAGATCACAAGCTGGATGAATCATTTCCTATAATTCCCACCACAGATAGGCCCGTGACCAGATCGGCCCGTCCTAGAGACCACAAGCTGGATGAGCCATTTCCTATAATTCCCACCACAGATAGGACTGGCACCAAGTCGGCCCATCCTAGAGGTCACAAGCTGGATGAACCATTTCCTATAATTCCCACCACTGATAGGACCGGCACCAGGTCGGCCCGTAATAGAGACCACAAGCTGGATGAACTATTTCCTATAATTGCCACCACAGATAGGACCGGCATCAGGTCGGCCCATTCTAGAGACCACAAGCTGGATGAACCATTTCCTATAATTCCCACCACAGATAGGACCGGCACCAGGTTGGCCCGTCCTAGAGACCACAAGCTGGATGAGCCATTTCCTATAATTCCCACCACAGATAGGACCGGCACCAGGTCGGCCCGTCCTAGAGACCACAAGCTGGATGAGCCATTTCCTATAATTCCCACCACAGATAGGACCGGCACCAGGTCGGCCCGTCCTAGAGACCACAAGCTGGATGAGCCATTTCCTATAATTCCCACCACAGATAGGACTGGCACCAGGTCGGCCCGTCCTAGAGACCACAAGCTGGATGAGCCATTTTCTATAATTCCCACCACAGATAGACCTCCTGAGCAGCATCCACTATGGCCCCATTGCGTGGTCTTCTCTGAGTCTTCTTCTCTGTATCACTAGCTTTGGTCATTAGCTTCACTGGATCACGTTTGCCTTTAGCTTCAGCGTCCTCGGTCTCTCCCCTGACTCTAGTCTTCTGATCCTCTGTGATTTGGGCTCCTGACATTGCACTTGATACTTGTCTTCCTAGTTCTTGTGCTCGTCGGATCAAGACTACATCTCTGTAATTCACTGAATTCTGGCACCTGCCTCAAATAAGAGAGAACTTTGAGAATGTCCCGCAGAGGACCCCACCTCTGTGTAGGTGATGAAGTGGGACGCCAGCCTTATGACATATCTATAAACAAGTGGCTTATAATGGTAGGGCCTAAAGACAGAGCATGGTCAACCAGAACTACCCCTTTAAGAGGGTGTCCAAATAAAGCTAAAAAGAAATGTGAATTTTAGAAACTGCACAAGAAAAAGAATCGTTTTTTGCTTATTTTATACATTTTTTTGGCATTTTTTTCCCCAACTGGCTCTTTTATTCACATTACAGTCAGAGCTTTACACTAAAAAAAAAACTTTGAGCTTCTTTCTCGAATCTAAAGTTCCTGTCCAGAAAGAAGAAATAGATAAAGCTGAGGTTTGCTTGGAGCGAGATAACCCATGCGTGGAATAATTCAACAACCCTCCGCGGTCTGTGGTGAAGAATCAGAGCTCGGCTTGAAAGCCGGACGGATTGTCAGAAATGTCTCTCGTGCGGCTCGGAGCCGGGTGTGAAGGATTCTGCACCTTGAAAGACGCTTTTTTCCACTTTGCTCGGCCTGTTGACTGAAGCTTCAGTCCGGCTGGTGCTTATTTTCAGGCTGTGAGGATACGGCGTTCCCTGAAGGTCTCAGGCGATACAAGAAAGCTTGTTCATGGTGGATACTTTCACTCAGGATTTCCACTTCGTGCTTGCCGTGAGCTAAAGTTCACATGTAGGGTCTTTGAAGGTTGATAAGCAGCGAGCACTGGAGGATGAAGGAGTCGCTATTAGAAGATGTCATTTATTATTTACAGTGATAAGGATGTAACAATACGGCGTTCGCCGGCACGTGATGGCCACAGCGGCTCCCGCGTTATTGCTTTATCGTCTTGCGGACATGGATATGGTCGTGATGGCAGCCGGGGCCCTGGACAACACGTCCACCATCACTATTATTGCATCACTTATTTATTATCAGAGGCCTTTCTTAGATTTTTCATGACACAGGCATCCTATGCGCAAAAATAGGAAAGTTAGGGTTACTGTCCTCCTGCTGCTCCAGTGGGGACGTCAAAATTGTATCATATGACCACTGCAGCCAATCATTGGGTTCAGTGGTCTTGTACTGCCTACATAGGCGTGACCAGTGATCATCTGCAGCAGTCACATGCTGCAGTGATGTCTCCACTGCAGCTGTCTCAGCTCCACCGGGGGGTAAGTAAGGCTGATTTTCCTAATTTTACCCAGAGCCTATAATGTTCTAGGAGAAAACCCTGTAAATGGCCAGATGCCTGTAAGGTGATCATAGGCCACATTCACACATCCGGGTGTCGGCCGCGGGTCTCCTGATCAGCCCCATAGATGCCTACGAGGTCATGTCGGCATCACGGCCAGATGTGTGAATGTGACCTTACCGATAATATGAGCTCATTATAGGCAGCCATGTCCAGAACACTATGTGCTGCCATCCTCCAAATCCTCTGCTGTCAGGGACTAGAACACTATGTGCTGCCATCCTCCAAACCCTCTGCTGTCAGGGACTAGAACACTATGTGCTGCCATCCTCCAAACCCTCTGCTGTCCGGGACTAGAACACTATGTGCTGCCATCCTCCAAACCCTCTGCTGTCAGGGACTAGAACACTATGTGCTGCCATCCTCCAAACCCTCTGCTGTCAGGGACTAGAACACTATGTGCTGCCATCCTCCAAATCCTCTGCTGTCAGGGACTAGAACACTATGTGCTGCCATCCTCCAAACCCTCTGCTGTCAGGGACTAGAACACTATGTGTTGCCATCCTCCAAACCCTCTGCTGTCAGGGACTAGAACACTATGTGCTGCCATCCTCTAAATCCTCTGCTGTCAGGGAATAGAACACTATGCGCTGCCATCCTCCAAACCCTCTGCTGTCAGGGACTAGAACACTATGTGCTGCCATCCTCCAAACCCTCTGCTGTCAGGGACTTGAACACTATGTGCTGCCATCCTCCAAACCCTCTGCTGTTAGGGACTAGAACACTATGTGCTGCCATCCTCTAAATCCTCTGCTGTCAGGGACTAGAACACTATGTGCTGCCATCCTCCAAACCCTCTGCTGTCAGGGACTAGAACACTATGTGCTGCCATCCTCCAAACCCTCTACTGTCAGGGACTAAAACACTATGTGCTGCCATCCTCTAAATCCTCTGCTGTCAGGGACTAGAACACTATGTGCTGCCATCCTCCAAACACTCTGCTGTCAGGGACTAGAACACTATGTGCTGCCATCCTCCAAACCCTCTGCTGTTAGGGACTAGAACACTATGTGCTGCCATCCTCTAAATCCTCTGCTGTCAGGGACTAGAACACTATGTGCTGCCATCCTCCAAACCCTCTGCTGTCAGGGACTAGAACACTATGTGCTGCCATCCTCCAAACCCTCTACTGTCAGGGACTAAAACACTATGTGCTGCCATCCTCTAAATCCTCTGCTGTAAGGGACTAGAACACTATGCGCTGCCATCCTCCAAACCCTCTGCTGTCAGGGACTAGAACACTATGTGCTGCCATCCTCCAAACCCTCTGCTGTCAGGGACTAGAACACTATGTGCTGCCATGCTCCAAACCCTCTACTGTCAGGGACTAGAACACTATGTGCTGCCATCCTCCAAACACTCTGCTGTCAGGGACTAGAACACTATGTGCTGCCATCCTCCAAACCCTCTGCTGTTAGGGACTAGAACACTATGTGCTGCCATCCTCTAAATCCTCTGCTGTCAGGGACTAGAACACTATGTGCTGCCATCCTCCAAACCCTCTGCTGTCAGGGACTAGAACACTATGTGCTGCCATCCTCCAAATCCTCTGCTGTCAGGGACTAGAACACTATGTGCTGCCATCCTCCAAATCCTCTGCTGTCAGGGACTAGAACACTATGTGCTGCCATCCTCCAAACCCTCTGCTCTCAGGGACTAGAACACTATGTGCTGCCATCCTCCAAACCCTCTGCTGTCAGGGACTAGAACACTATCTGCTGCCATCCTTCAAACCCTCTGCTGTCAGGGACTAGAACACTATGTGCTGCCATCCTCCAAATCCTCTGCTGTCAGGGACTAGAACACTATGTGCTGCCATACTCCAAACCCTCTGCTGTCAGGGACTAGAACACTATGTGCTGCCATCCTCCAAATCCTCTGCTGTCAGGGACTAAAACACTATGTGCTGCCATCCTCCAAACCCTCTGCTGTCAGGGACTAGAACACTATGTGCTGCCATCCTCCAAATCCTCTGCTGTCAGGGACTAGAACACTATGTGCTGCCATCCTCCAAATCCTCTGCTGTCAGGGACTAGAACACTATGTGCTGCCATCCTCCAAACCCTCTGCTGTCAGGGACTAGAACACTATGTGCTGCCATCCTCCAAACCCTCTGCTGTCAGGGACTAGAACACTATGTGCTGCCATCCTCCAAACCCTCTGCTGTCAGGGACTAGAACACTATGTGCTGCCATCCTCCAAACCCTCTGCTGTCAGGGACTAGAACACTATGTGCTGCCATCCTCCAAATCCTCTGCTGTCAGGGACTAGAACACTATGTGCTGCCATCCTCCAAACCCTCTGCTGTCAGGGACTAGAACACTATGTGTTGCCATCCTCCAAACCCTCTGCTGTCAGGGACTAGAACACTATGTGCTGCCATCCTCCAAACCCTCTGCAGTCAGGGACTAGAACACTATCTGCTGCCATCCTCTAAATCCTCTGCTGTCAGGGACTAGAACACTATGCGCTGCCATCCTCCAAACCCTCTGCTGTCAGGGACTAGAACACTATGTGCTGCCATCCTCCAAACCCTCTGCTGTCAGGGACTAGAACACTATGTGCTGCCATGCTCCAAACCCTCCACTGTCAGGGACTAGAACACTATGTGCTGCCATCCTCCAAACACTCTGCTGTCAGGGACTAGAACACTATGTGCTGCCATCCTCCAAACCCTCGGCTGTTAGGGACTAGAACACTATGTGCTGCCATCCTCTAAATCCTCTGCTGTCAGGGACTAGAACACTATGTGCTGCCATCCTCCAAACCCTCTGCTGTCAGGGACTAGAACACTATGTGCTGCCATCCTCCAAACCCTCTACTGTCAGGGACTAAAACACTATGTGCTGCCATCCTCTAAATCCTCTGCTGTCAGGGACTAGAACACTATGCGCTGCCATCCTCCAAACCCTCTGCTGTCAGGGACTAGAACACTATGTGCTGCCATCCTCCAAACCCTCTGCTGTCAGGGACTAGAACAGTATGTGCTGCCATGCTCCAAACCCTCTACTGTCAGGGACTAGAACACTATGTGCTGCCATCCTCCAAACACTCTGCTGTCAGGGACTAGAACACTATGTGCTGCCATCCTCCAAACCCTCTGCTGTTAGGGACTAGAACACTATGTGCTGCCATCCTCTAAATCCTCTGCTGTCAGGGACTAGAACACTATGTGCTGCCATCCTCCAAACCCTCTGCTGTCAGGGACTAGAACACTATGTGCTGCCATCCTCCAAACCCTCTACTGTCAGGGACTAGAACACTATGTGCTGCCATCCTCTAAATCCTCTGCTGTCATGGACTTGACCACTATGTGCTACCATCCTCCAAACCCTCTGCTATCAGGGACTAGAACATTATGTGCTGCCATCCTCCAAACCCTCTACTGTCAGGGACTAGAACACTATGTGCTGCCATCCTCTAAATCCTCTGCTGTCATGGACTAGAACACTATGTGCTGCCATCCTCCAAACCCTCTGCTGTCAGGGACTAGAACACTATGTGCTGCCATCCTCCAAACCCTCTGCTGTCAGGGACTAGAACACTATGTGCTGCCATCCTCCAAACCCTCTGCTGTCAGGGACTAGAACACTATGTGCTGCCATCCTCCAAACCCTCTGCTGTCAGGGACTAGAACACTATGTGCTGCCATCCTCCAAACCTTCTGCTGTCAGGGACTAGAACACTATGTGCTGCCATCCTCCAAACCCTCTGCTGTCAGGGACTAGAACACAGTGTGCTGCCATCCTCCAAACCCTCTGCTGTCAGGGACTAGAACACAGTGTGCTGCCATCCTCCAAACCCTCTGCTGTCAGGGACTAGAACACTATGTGCTGCCATCCTCCAAACCCTCTGCTGTCAGGGACTAGAACACTATGTGCTGCCATCCTCCAAACCCTCTGCTGTCAGGGACTAGAACACTATGTGCTGCCATCCTCCAAACCCTCTGCTGTCAGGGACTAGAACACTATGTGCTGCCATCCTCCAAATCCTCTGCTGTCAGGGACTAAAACACTATGTGCTGCCATCCTCCAAACCCTCTGCTGTCAGGGACTAGAACACTATGTGCTGCCATCCTCCAAACCCTCTGCTGTCAGGGACTAGAACACTATGTGCTGCCATCCTCCAAATCCTCTGCTGTCAGGGACTAGAACACTATGTGCTGCCATCCTCCAAACCCTCTGCTGTCAGGGACTAGAACACTATGTGCTGCCATCCTCCAAACCCTCTGCTGTCAGGTACTAGAACACTATGTGCTGCCATCCTCCAAACCCTCTGCAGTCAGGGACTAGAACACTATGTGCTGCCATCCTCTAAATCCTCTGCTGTCAGGGACTAGAACACTATGTGCTGCCATCCTCCAAACCCTCTGCTGTCAGGGACTAGAACACTATGTGCTGCCATCCTCCAAACCCTCTACTGTCAGGGACTAGAACACTATGTGCTGCCATCCTCCAAACCCTCTGCTGTCAGGGACTAGAACACTATGTGCTGCCATCCTCCAAACCCTCTGCTGTCAGGGACTAGAACATTATGTGCTGCCATCCTCCAAACCCTCTGCTGTCAGGGACTAGAACACTATGTGCTGCCATCCTCCAAACCCTCTACTGTCAGGGACTAGAACACTATGTGCTGCCATCCTCTAAATCCTCTGCTGTCAGGGACTAGAACACTATGTGCTGCCATCCTCAAAACCCTCTGCTGTCAGGGACTAGAACATTATGTGCTGCCATCCTCCAAACCCTCTGCTGTCAGGGACTAGAACACTATGTGCTGCCATCCTCCAAACCCTCTGTTGTCAGGGACTAGAACACTATGTGCTGCCATCCTCCAAACCCTCTGCTGTCAGGGACTAGAACACTGTGTGCTGCCATCCTCCAAACCCTCTACTGTCAGGGACTAGAACACTGTGTGCTGCCATCCTCCAAACCCTCTGCTGTCAGGGACTAGAACACTGTGTGCTGCCATCCTCCAAACCCTCTGCTGTCAGGGACTAGAACACTATGTGCTGCCATCCTCCAAATCCTCTGCTGTCAGGGACTAGAACACTATGTGCTGCCATCCTCCAAACCCTCTGCTGTCAGGGACTAGAACACTATGTGCTGCCATCCTCCAAACCCTCTACTGTCAGGGACTAGAGCACTATGTGCTGCCATCCTCTAAATCCTCTGCTGTCAGGGACTAGAACACTATGTGCTGCCATCCTCTAAATCCTCTGCTGTCAGGGACTAGAACACTATGTGCTGCCATCCTCCAAACCCTCTGCTGTCAGGGACTAGAACACTATGTGCTGCCATCCTCCAAACCCTCTACTGTCAGGGACTAGAACACTATGTGCTGCCATCCTCCAAACACTCTGCTGTCAGGGACTAGAACACTATGTGCTGCCATCCTCCAAACCCTCTGCTGTCAGGGACTAGAACACTATGTGCTGCCATCCTCCAAACCCTCTGCTGTCAGGGACTAGAACACTATGTGCTGCCATCCTCTAAATCCTCTGCTGTCAGGGACTAGAACACTATGTGCTGCCATCCTCCAAACCCTCTGCTGTCAGGGACTAGAACACTATGTGCTGCCATCCTCCAAACCCTCTACTGTCAGGGACTAGAACACTATGTGCTGCCATCCTCTAAATCCTCTGCTGTCAGGGACTAGAACACTATGTGCTGCCATCCTCCAAACCCTCTGCTGTCAGGGACTAGAACATTATGTGCTGCCATCCTCCAAACCCTCTACTGTCAGGGACTAGATCACTATGTGCTGCCATCCTCTAAATCCTCTGCTGTCAGGGACTAGAACACTATGTGCTGCCATCCTCCAAACCCTCTGCTGTCAGGGACTAGAACACTATGTGCTGCCATCCTCCAAACAATCTGCTGTCAGGGACTAGAACACTATGTGCTGCCATCCTCCAAACCCTCTGCTGTCAGGGACTAGAACACTATGTGCTGCCATCCTCCAAACCCTCTGCTGTCAGGGACTAGAACACTATGTGCTGCCATCCTCCAAACCCTCTGCTCTCAGGGACTAGATCACTATGTGCTGCCATCCTCCAAACCCTCTGCTGTCAGGGACTAGAACACTGTGTGCTGCCATCCTCCAAACCCTCTACTGTCAGGGACTAGAACACTATGTGCTGCCATCCTCCAAACCCTCTACTGTCAGGGACTAGAACACTATGTGCTGCCATCCTCCAAATCCTCTATTGTCAGGGACTAGAACACTATGTGCTGCCATCTTCCAAACCCTCTGCTGTCAGGGACTAGAACACTATGTGCTGCCATCCTCCAAACCCTCTGCTGTCAGGGACTAGAACACTATGTGCTGCCATCCTCTAAATCCTCTGCTGTCAGGGACTAGAACACTATGTGCTGCCATCCTCCAAACCCTCTGCTGTCAGGGACTAGAACACTATGTGCTGCCATCCTCCAAACCCTCTACTGTCAGGGACTAGAACACTATGTGCTGCCATCCTCCAAACCCTCTGCTGTCAGGGACTAGAACACTATGTGCTGCCATCCTCCAAACCCTCTGCTGTCAGGGACTAGAACACTATGTGCTGCCATCCTCTAAATCCTCTGCTGTCAGGGACTAGAACACTATGTGCTGCCATCCTCTAAATCCTCTGCTGTCAGGGACTAGAACACTATGTGCTGCCATCCTCCAAACCCTCTGCTGTCAGGGACTAGAACACTATGTGCTGCCATCCTCCAAACCCTCTACTGTCAGGGACTAGAACACTATGTGCTGCCATCCTCTAAATCCTCTGCTGTCAGGGACTAGAACACTATGTGCTGCCATCCTCCAAACCCTATGCTGTCAGGGACTAGAACATTATGTGCTGCCATCCTCTAAACCCTCTACTGTCAGGGACTAGAACACTATGTGCTGCCATCCTCTAAATCCTCTGCTGTCAGGGACTAGAACACTATGTGCTGCCATCCTCCAAACCCTCTGCTGTCAGGGACTAGAACACTATGTGCTGCCATCCTCCAAACCCTCTGCTGTCAGGGACTAGAACACTATGTGCTGCCATCCTCCAAATCCTCTGCTGTCAGGGACTAGAACACTTTGTGCTGCCATCCTCCAAACCCTCTGCTGTCAGGGACTAGAACACTATGTGCTGCCATCCTCCAAACCCTCTGCTGTCAGGGACTAGAACACTGTGTGCTGCCATCCTCCAAACCCTCTACTGTCAGGGACTAGAACACTATGTGCTGCCATCCTCCAAATCCTCTATTGTCAGGGACTAGAACACTATGTGCTGCCATCTTCCAAACCCTCTGCTGTCAGGGACTAGAACACTATGTGCTGCCATCCTCCAAACCCTCTGCTGTCAGGGACTAGATCCTGTTACACTGTATCCACCAATGTAAGAGCCCTAGGGAAACTGCTGACGGCTGCGGTGGGGACGGGTGCGGACCCCTCTGCCCCTCAGACTTATTGTGGGATTACTAGTGTCAGTGGGCGTTCTGATGCTGCACATTATCCCTTATATATATATATATATATATATATATATGTATATAGTGATCTGCGGATAGATATAGGGAATCCTCCCTGCGGGCCGTGCCGCTGATATACGGCACGATGAGGTTAATGTGGTTTATGAGCAGAGATGCAGCAACAGGAGGGGAAGACGCTTTTGGCGGAGTCCAAGTTTATGACTTCCATAAACTCTCATTACCCTTAATATGTAAAGTGAACGGCTAAGTGCGGCCTAGAAATACAGCGCCGCCGTCACCGCCAGGATATTTAGGAGCTGGGTCGAGATTTCAGCTCCAGTTACAACGTAGAAAACAATAAATCAAGTTCTGAAAGATGATCGTTTGCATCTAAAATACGGAACTCAGCGCAGATTAAACCGCCCATCGCTTCTACTGCAGACATTTGTGGTTTTCATTTGAGTTTTTGTTAAATTTCCAAGAGGCGAGAGGAAAGGTGTGAAAAGTAACGTGGATGGAGCGTGGTGCACTGGCTGTATACTGCAAGTCAGGGGAGTGGCAGCAGGCAGTACACCCACTAGTGGAGGGATTTGTGTGTGTTTATATATATATATATGTATATGTGTATGTGTGTGTGTATATATATATATATGTGTGTGTATATATATATATAGTAATAAAGCGGCTTGCTTGGCTGTACATGGAGGTAGACACAGGACATTGTCTCCTTAAATTGTCAGGTCAGTTTATTAAGCGTCATAAACTAACCTGGAGTCCATAAGGTAAACACAACCCATTCGGCGTAAAGGCAAAAAGAAAATACAAATATGCAGCACAGTCCGTATATCGGCCGAGGTCCGGCCACTCAGGGTAAATCACACGTGGTTCAGCACAACACATGCAAGCTCCTCTCTATAGCAGGTTTTTTCCAGACACTGACCACCTCCTGAGTGAAAAGGCTGGCTCTTTATAGCCCCAAACCATGCCCTGGATTGGAGATAGGGTGAATGGCTTCCCTCCCAGTACTTAGCCATCCACCTGTAAAGCATGCCCTTGTTAACCTGGCTATTAAGAGACAACCAGCAGACACATAGTCCCCCTAAAAAATACCTTTTATTAATTATCTCTAAAAAGGACTCGAAAGTCCATAAACAAACAACAATAATGCTCCTAATGGTAGGACATAAAAAATCAGGTAATACACCGACCGGGAGGGAATACAAATTAAAGCTGTCCCTGTTCTGTCCCTAAATCCTCTCCCTTCCTGACAGCGGAGGTTGGCACCCTAATTTGTACTTCGTGGCGCCCCCGCTCAACGTCGGTGTCCCTAATGTCCCTACAAGGACCCTTATCTTAAATTAAACAAAACCACAATGGTGAGAAAGGGTAGAAAAAGTGAACGTACAAGTAAAGAAGCCGATAATGAATCAATGGTTATAGATGGCCAAATTCATTTGGTAGGGTACATATAAATGCTCTAGAGTAGAGGAGCACAGTGTTCGTTTTGCCATAGCCAGATCAAATCAGATAGCAGCCAAAGCAGTCAATCAATATATGGACACATGCTCCACTTTGATAAACCAGCTATGAACCCCAAGGGGCTCCAAAATCAAAATCCCACCAAGGCAAATGTCTCCCCATACATCAAATGGGATTCTGATACTGGTATCTGAAAAAGCATAACATCTATAACATAGTATCAGATCCAGATTTTATCAATTATAGATGTACAAAATAGTAGACAGAAAAAAAGACACTTATCATTAATAGTCCCTATTCCTTTTCAAATGACTAGAAAATGGCAATCAGAATATAAATTTCATACATGCAGCATTGACTGGCAATCTGGGGTGAGGGATTGATGTCCTCCCCAGGTCCCCTGATGAACCCTGGTGGAAACTAGGGGGAAATGCGTTGGGACTACTAAGGATAAGTGTCATTTTTTACTTACTAATGAAAATTTGTCTTTTTGACTGCTTGGACTAGGGACCATTAAGGATATGTTATTTTTTACTTACCAATGGAAATTTATATTGATTGACTGCTCTGGCTGCTATCTGATTTGATCTGGCTATGGCAAAACGAACACTGTGCTCCTCTACTCTAGAGCATTTATATGTACCCTACCAAATGAATTTGGCCATCTATAACCATTGATTCATTATCGGCTTCTTTACTTGTACGTTCACTTTTTCTACCCTTTCTCACCATTGTGGTTTTGTTTAATTTAAGATAAGGGTCCTTGTAGGGACATTAGGGACACCGACGTTGAGCGGGGGCGCCACGAAGTACAAATTAGGGTGCCAACCTCCGCTGTCAGGAAGGGAGAGGATTTAGGGACAGAACAGGGACAGCTTTAATTTGTATTCCCTCCCGGTCGGTGTATTACCTGATTTTTTATATCCTACCATTAGGAGCATTATTGTTGTTTGTTTATGGACTTTCGAGTCCTTTTTAGAGATAATTAATAAAAGGTATTTTTTAGGGGGGCTGTGTGTCTGCTGGTTGTCTCTATTTATTAGGCCTCTCATGTGATATTTTGTTTAGGTGTTTAACCTGGCTATTAACCCTCTCTGCACCTAATGTGCAGGAGAAACTTTCATGTTTCACATCAATGAAGCCAATAGTCTCAGTGAAACATATCTCGCCTCCAGTGTTCTTCCAGTGACTTTGTCACATATCCCCCCCTCTGCCTAAATTCGGGGGTTTTGGCACCTTCACTTACTAAACATGGAAGTCTGGACAGGGCATCAGCATTCCCATGTAGCTTCCCGGGCCTATGCTCCACCGAGAAACTAAAGTCCTGGAGTGCTAAAAACCACCTAGTCGCCCAGGCATTCTTCCTCATCCTTTCCTTCATCCATCTCAGGGGTGCATGGTCTGACACTAACCTGAACTTCCAACCTAACAGATAGTACCTCAGGGTGTCAACTGCCCACTTGATGGCCAAGCACTCCTGTTCCACAATAGCATAGGTTTTTTTCACAAGCCGAGAGTTTTCTGCTTAGATAACACGGGATGTTCCTCCCCATTTATTTCTTGAGACAGCACGGCTCCTACCCCGACTTCTGAGGCGTCCGTCTGGATTATGAACTCCTTATTGAAGTCATGGGCAATCAAAACCAGCTGCTTACACAGAGCAAGCTTCAATTCCTGGAATGCCATCCCTGCCTCAGAAAACCAATTGGCCGTTGCCATCTTTGTACCTTTCAGTAGGTCGGTCAGTGGTGCGGCGATGATAGAGAAATTCGGGATAAACCGCCGATAGTATCCCACCAGTCCTAGAAACGCTCAAACCTGTTTTTTGGAGGCCGGTTGTGGACAATTCTGGATTGATTCCACCTTCTTTACTTGCGGCTTTATTTCGCCCCTTCCGACAATATAGCCCAAGTACTTCACCTCTTCTTTCCCCATAGCGCACTTCTTCAGGTTAATGGTAAAGCCGGCCTTCCTCAGTGCATCCAAAACCACCTGGACCTTCTGTAGGTGACTTTCCCAATCTGGACTGAAGATTACGATGTCGTCTAGATAAGAGGTGGCATGCTTCCTGTGCGAGGCTAGGATCTGGTTCATGGCCCTCTGGAAGGTAGCTGGGGCTCCCTGCAAACCAAACGGCATCCGGGTATAATGAAAACACGCGTCAGGTGTAGAGAAGGCAATATTCTCCTTGGCACTTGGAGACAGGAGGATTTGCCAGTACCCTTTTGTTAGGTCCAGGGTGGTGATGTACCTGGCTGGCCCTAGCCTTTCAATAAGTTTGACTACCCGGGGCATCGGGTACGCGTCTATTTCAGACACTTCGTTTAGCCTTCTGTAATTGTTACCGAACCGCCAGTCTCTGTCCGGCTTTGGCACAAGCACAATGGGGCTGGACCAGCCGCTCTTTGACTCGTCGATGACGCCCAGGTTCAGCATTCTCCGCACCTCCTTGGAGACTACCTCGTGGCGGGCCTTGGGGATTTGATATGACCTCTGGTTCACCCGTACATGTGGTCGCGTCCGGATCTCATGTTTCTCAACCTTTGTGCACCCTGGCAACTCTGCACCCTGGCAACTTGTCTCCTGCTGTACCTGATACTGCTGCTGCATGTGCTGCTGGCTCTGCTGCTGGTGCTACGCCTGCTGTACCTGCAACCGATGTTTAAGCTGGTCCTCCATCTTGTCCGGCGTCACTTGCTGGCTTATGGCAGACTTCACCCAGGACATGCATCATCTCCTGCAACAGTCACACGTGTTCGCTGGGAGTGTTGCCCGCATCCTCCACCACCTGTGGTAAAGCGGCTTGTTTGGCTGTACACTGAGGTAGACATGGAACACTGTCTCTTTAAATTTTCGGGCCAGTTTATTAAGTGTCATAAACTAACCTGGAATCCATAAAGTAAACACAGCCCATTGGGTATAAAGGCAAAACAAAAATACAAATATGCAGCACAGTCCGTATATCGGCCGAGGTCCGGCCACTCAGGGTAAATCACACACGGTTCAGCACAACACCTGCAAGCTCCTCTCTGGAGCAGGTTTTCTCCAGACACTAACCACCTCCTGAGTCAAAAGGCTGGCTCTTTATAGCCCCAAACCACGCCCTGGAGTGGAGATAGGGTGGATGGCTTCCCTCCCAGCACTTAGCCATCCACCTGTAAAGCATGCCCTTGTAAACCTGGCTATTAACCCTCTCTGCACCTAATGTGCATGAGAAACCTCCATGTTTCACATCACTGAAGCCAATAGTCTCAGTGAAACATATCTCCCCTCCAGTATTCTGCAAGTAACTGTCACAATATATACAGTGGGTACGGAAAGTATTCAGACCCCTTTAAATTTTTCACTCTCTGTTTCATTGCAGCCATTTGGTAAATTCTAAAAGTTCATTTTTTTCTCCTTACAGTCCACTCTGCACCCCATCTTGACTGAAAAAAACAGAAATGTAGAAATTTTTGCAAATTTATTAAAAAAGAAAAACTGAAATATCACATGGTCATAAGTATTCAGACAAATACTGTACACACAGTAGCCCTGCACCGCGGCGATGTGGAGGGTCGGGCACCGCGGCGATGTGGAGGGTCGGGCACCGCGGCGGTGTGGAGGGTCGGGCACCGCGGCGATGTGGAGGGTCGGACACCGCAGCGGTGTGGAGGGTCGGGCACCATGGCGATGTGGAGGGTCGGGCACCGCGGCGGTGTGGAGGGTCGGGCACCATGGCGGTGTGGAGGGTCGGGCACCGCGGCGATGTGGAGGGTCGAGAACCGCGGCAATGTGGAGGGTCGGGCACCGCGGCGATGTGGAAGGTTGGGAACCGCGGCAATGTGGAGGGTCGGGCACCGCGGCGATGTGGAGGGTTGGGCACCGCGGCAATGTGGAGGGTCGGGCACCGCGGCAATGTGGAGGGTCGGGCACCGCGACGGTGTGGAGGGTCGGGCACCGCGGCAATGTGGAGGGTCGGGCACCGCGACGGTGTGGAGGGTCGGGCACCGCGGCGGTGTGGAGGGTCGGGCACCGCGGCGGTGTGGAGGGTCGGGCACCTCCGGTGCAGACATTCACCTCCCCCGCTCTATTCCTGTGTATCTGGAGCAAGTGATGCAGAAATGTCAGAGATATTAAGAACATCCTCTTTGTAACCTCTAGACGGCAGAACAGATGTTCCTCATTTCCAGAGCTCCGGGGCGTTAACACTGCACCCAGGTTGTAGACTGCGGGAACTAAGAAAGATATTATCCTTATATTACAGAGAATGGCGGATCCTTTCCTTCTACGTCTTGTATTTTCAGATGTCTGTAATATATGCACATAGTATATCGGATGTATGAGCTAACATTCGGCACAGCACAGGGAATATAGTGTATGTGTTATCTTAAAGGGGTTGTCTCAGGAAGACCCTATGGGGCACATGGCTTTATTAAAAGGGCGCCCGGCTGCACCTCCCTGTAACCTGCACTGTCCATGTAGGAGAAATCATTTAGGGGACGGTCTGGCCGCACCTTCCCCAGAAAACTCTTCTGTCTCCTACCATCTCTGATCCAGTTATCTGTCCACTAACGGTCCGGTGACGGTGGTCCGTGTTACTCCGGGGGGGCCTCCTCTATGTAACACAAGATCGTTTTGGCAGAGTTGAGGATTTTCAATGCTAAGAGCAGTGAGATTTTTTGTTTTTCTTGTATTCTTCTGTTATAGTTCAAAAGTGGATTCTCAAAGCCACAGGTGTGAATAAGGCTGTGCAGGACGGGATACATGGCATCTTGGAGAGAGGAACAGCTGAGCTGAGTGTGCGGACGGCATCTTGGTCATAGAACAACAGAGATGAAATGGCTGAATGGCACCTTGGTTGTGGTATAGCAGAGCTGAGTTTGCAGGATGACACCTTGGTTGTGGTATAGCAGAGCTGAGTTTGCAGGATGACACCTTGGTTGTGGTATAGCAGAGCTGAGTTTGCAGGATGACACCTTGGTTGTGGTATAGCAGAGCTGAGTTTGCAGGATGACACCTTGGTTGTGGTATGGCAGAGCTGAGTTTGCAGGATGAGACCTTGGTTGTGGTATGGCAGAGCTGAGTTTGCAGGATGACACCTTGGTTGTGGTATGGCAGAGCTGAGTTTGCAGGATGGCACCTTGGTTGTGGTATGGCAGAGCTGAGTTTGCAGGATGACACCTTGGTTGTGGTATAGCAGAGCTGAGTTTGCAGGATGACACCTTGGTTGTGGTATGGCAGAGCTGAGTTTGCAGGATGACACCTTGGTTGTGGTATGGCAGAGCTGAGTTTGCAGGATGGCACCTTGGTTGTGGTATGGCAGAGCTGAGTTTGCAGGATGGCACCTTGGTTGTGGTATGGCAGAGCTGAGTTTGCAGGATGACACCTTGGTTGTGGTATGGCAGAGCTGAGTTTGCAGGATGACACCTTGGTTGTGGTATAGCAGAGCTGAGTTTGCAGGATGGCACCTTGGTTGTGGTATAGCAGAGCTGAGTTTGCAGGATGGCACCTTGGTTGTGGTATGGCAGAGCTGAGTTTGCAGGATGACACCTTGGTTGTGGTATAGCAGAGCTGAGTTTGCAGGATGACACCTTGGTTGTGGTATGGCAGAGCTGAGTTTGCAGGATGACACCTTGGTTGTGGTATGGCAGAGCTGAGTTTGCAGGATGACACCTTGGTTGTGGTATAGCAGAGCTGAGTTTGCAGGATGGCACCTTGGTTGTGGTATAGCAGAGCTGAGTTTGCAGGATGACACCTTGGTTGTGGTATGGCAGAGCTGAGTTTGCAGGATGGCACCTTGGTTGTGGTATGGCAGAGCTGAGTTTGCAGGATGGCACCTTGGTTGTGGTATGGCAGAGCTGAGATTGCAGGATGGCACCTTGGTTGTGGTATGGCAGAGCTGAATAAGCAGGATGGCAACTTGGTTGTGGTATAGCAGAGCTGAGTTTGCAGGATGACACCTTGGTTGTGGTATGGCAGAGCTGAATAAGCAGGATGGCACCTTGGTTGTGGTATAGCAGAGCTGAGTTTGCAGGATGGCACCTTGGTTGTGGTATGGCAGAGCTGAATAAGCAGGATGGCACCTTGGGTGTGGTATAGCAGAGCTGAGTTTGCAGGATGACACCTTGGTTGTGGTATGGCAGAGCTGAGTTTGCAGGATGGCACCTTGGTTGTGGTATAGCAGAGCTGAGTTTGCAGGATGGCACCTTGGTTGTGGTATGGCAGAGCTGAATTTGCAGGATGGCACTTTAGACCTGCAGAGCCGAGTATGCAGACAGACAGCTTGGGACAGATGAAACAGAACCCAGTGGGCCTAGAGTTGAGTTTGTCAGGAGACTCCCTTTGGGGTACATACAGCAGAGCCCAGCAATAAAGCTGAGAAGGGTTTGTCCTTTGATTTGGTAGGGACCACGATGCTAACTTCCTGAATACTCAGGCGGGGGATCGCTGCCTGTGGCACCCTGCAAGGCCTTAGCGTGTGATCCAAGCGCATGGGAGCAGAGAGGGCTGACCATCAGGGAAGGAGGACGCAGAGCCCGGCGCTGGAGCCAGGACAGATGACAAACATCCTCCTTGGCCTAGGATGGTTGAGTTTGACGTATTTATACAGCATAAGGGCCCCTCTGATGGCAGCTGTAGGGCCCCTCTGATGACAGCTGTAGGGCCCCTCTGATGACAGCTGTAGGGCCCCTCTGATGGAAGCTGTAGGGCCCCTCTGATGGCAGCTGTAGGGCCCCTCTGATGGCAGCTGTAGGACCCCTCTGATGACAGCTGTAGGGCCCCTCTGATGGAAGCTGTAGGGCCCCTCTGATGGAAGCTGTAGGACCCCTCTGATGGCAGCAGTAGGGCCCCTCTGATGACAGCTGTAGGGCCCCTCTGATGGAAACTGTAGGGCCCCTCTGATGACAGCTGTAGGGCCCCTCTGATGACAGCTGTAGGGCCACTCTGATGGAAGCTGTAGAGCCACTCTGATGGAAGCTGTAGGGCCCCTCTGATGGCAGCTGTAGGGCCCCTCTGATGACAGCTGTAGGGCCCCTCTGATGGAAGCTGTAGGGCCCCTCTGATGGCAGCTGTAGGGCCTCTCTGATGGCAGCTGTAGGGCCCCTCTGATGGCAGCTGTAGGGCCCCTCTGATGGAGGCTGTAGGGACCCTCTGATGGCAGCTGTAGGGCCCCTCTGATGGCAGCTGTAGGGCCCTTCTGATGGAAGCTGTAGGGCCCCTCTGATGGCAGCTGTAGGGCCCCTCTGATGGCAGCTGTAGGGCCCCTCTGATGGAAGCTGTAGGGCCCCTCTGATGGCAGCTGTAGGGCCCCTCTGATGACAGCTGTAGGGCCCCCCTGATGGAAGCTGTAGGGCCCCTCTGAAGGCAGCTGTAGGGCCCCTCTGATGGTAGCTGTAGGGCCCCTCTGATGGAAGCTGTAGGGCCCCTCTGATGGCAGCTGTAGGGCCCCTCTGATGACAGCTGTAGGGCCCCTCTGATGGAAGCTGTAGGGCCCCTCTGATGGCAGCTGTAGGGCTCCTCTGATGGAAGCTGTAGGGCCCCCCTGATGGCAGCTGTAGGGCCCCTCTGATGGCAGCTGTAGGGCCCCTCTGATGGCAGCTGTAGGGCCCCTCTGATGGAAGCTGTACTGCCGCTCTGATGGTAACTGTAGGGCCCCTCTGATGGCAGCTGTAGGGCCCCTCTGATGGCAGCTGTAGGGCCCCTCTGATGGAAGCTGTAGGGCCCCTCTGATGGCAGCTGTAGGGCCCCTCTGATGGCAGCTGTAGGGCCCCCCTGATGGCAGCTGTAGGGCCCCTCTGATGGCAGCTGTAGGGCCCCTCTGATGGCAGCTGTAGGGCCCCTCTGATGGAAGCTGTACTGCCCCTCTGATGGAAGCTGTAGGACCCCTCTGATGGCAGCAGTAGGGCCCCTCTGATGACAGCTGTAGGGCCCCTCTGATGGAAGCTGTAGGGCCCCTCTGATGACAGCTGTAGGGCCCCTCTGATGACAGCTGTAGGGCCCCTCTGATGGAAGCTGTAGGGCCCCTCTGATGACAGCTGTAGGGCCCCTCTGATGACAGCTGTAGGGCCCCTCTGATGGAAGCTGTAGGGCCCCTCTGATGGAAGCTGTAGGGCCCCTCTGATGACAGCTGTAGAGCCCCTCTGATGGCAGCTGTAGAGCCCCTCTGATGGCAGCTGTAGGGCCCCTCTGATGGAAGCTGTAGGGCCCCTCTGATGGCAGCTGTAGGGCCCCTCTGATGACAGCTGTAGGGCCCCTCTGATGGAAGCTGTAGGGCCCCTCTGATGGCAGCTGTAGGGCCTCTCTGATGGCAGCTGTAGGGCCCCTCTGATGGCAGCTGTAGGGCCCCTCTGATGGCAGCTGTAGGGCCCCTCTGATGGAGGCTGTAGGGCCCCTCTGATGGCAGCTGTAGGGCCCCTCTGATGGCAGCTGTAGGGCCCTTCTGATGGCAGCTGTAGGGCCCCTCTGATGGCAGCTGTAGGGCCCCTCTGATGGCAGCTGTAGGGCCCCTCTCATGGCAGCTGTAGGGCCCATCTGATGGCAGCTGTAGGGCCCCTCTGATGGAAGCTGTAGGGCCCCTCTGATGGCAGCTGTAGGGCCCCTCTGATGACAGCTGTAGGGCCCCTCTGATGGAAGCTGTAGGGCCCCTCTGAAGGCAGCTGTAGGGCCCCTCTGATGGTAGCTGTAGGGCCCCTCTGATGGAAGCTGTAGGGCCCCTCTGATGGCAGCTGTAGGGCCCCTCTGATGACAGCTGTAGGGCCCCTCTGATGGAAGCTGTAGGGCCCCTCTGATGGCAGCTGTAGGGCCCCTCTGATGGAAGCTGTAGGGCCCCCCTGATGGCAGCTGTAGGGCCCCTCTGATGGCAGCTGTAGGGCCCCTCTGATGGCAGCTGTAGAGCCCCTCTGATGGAAGCTGTACTGCCGCTCTGATGGTAACTGTAGGGCCCCTCTGATGACAGCTGTAGGGCCCCTCTGATGACAGCTGTAGGGCCCCTCTGATGGAAGCTGTAGGGCCCCTCTGATGACAGCTGTAGGGCCCCTCTGATGGAAGCTGTAGGGCCCCTCTGAAGGCAGCTGTAGGGCCCCTCTGATGGCAGCTGTAGGGCCCCTCTGATGGAGGCTGTAGGGCCCCTCTGATGGCAGCTGTAGAGCCCCTCTGGCAGCTGTAGGGCCCCTCTGATGGCAGCTGTAGAGCCCCTCTGATGGCAGCTGTAGGGCCCCTCTGATTACAGCTGTAGGGCCCCTCTGATGGAAGCTGCAGGGCCCCTCTGAAGGCAGCTGTAGGGCCCCTCTGATGGTAGCTGTAGGGCCCCTCTGATGGAAGCTGTAGGGCCCCTCTGATGGCAGCTGTAGGGCCCCTCTGATGACAGCTGTAGGGCCCCTCTGATGGAAGCTGTAGGGCCCCTCTGATGGAAGCTGTAGGGCCCCCCTGATGGCAGCTGTAGGGCCCCTCTGATGGCAGCTGTAGGGCCCCTCTGATGGCAGCTGTAGGGCCCCTCTGATGGAAGCTGTACTGCCCCTCTGATGGTAACTGTAGGGCCCCTCTGATGACAGCTGTAGGGCCCCTCTGATGACAGCTGTAGGGCCCCTCTGATGACAGCTGTAGGGCCCCTCTGATGGAAGCTGTAGGGCCCCTCTGATGGAAGCTGTACTGCCCCTCTGATGGTAACTGTAGGGCCCCTCTGATGACAGCTGTAGGGCCCCTCTGATGACAGCTGTAGGGCCCCTCTGATGGAAGCTGTAGGGCCCCTCTGATGACAGCTGTAGGGCCCCTCTGATGGAAGCTGTAGGGCCCCTCTGATGGAAGCTGTAGGGCCCCTCTGATGGAAGCTGTAGGGCCCCTCTGATGACAGCTGTAGGGCCCCTCTGATGGAAGCTGTAGGGCCCCTCTGATGGAAGCTGTAGGGCCCCTCTGATGGAAGCTGTAGGGCCCCTCTGATGGAAGCTGTAGGGCCCCTCTGATGACAGCTGTAGGGCCCCTCTGATGGAAGCTGTAGGGCCCCTCTGATGGAAGCTGTAGGGCCCCTCTGATGGAAGCTGTAGGGCCCCTCTGATGGAAGCTGTAGGGCCCCTCTGATGACAGCTGTAGGGCCCCTCTGATGGAGGCTGTAGGACCCCTCTGATGGAAGTTGTAGGGCCCCTCTGATGACAGCTGTAGGGCCCCTCTGATGGAAGCTGTAGGGCCCCTCTGATGGAAGCTGTAGGGCCCCTCTGATGGCAACTGTAGAGCCCCTCTGTATACACATCAGTGTTCTGGAGCGTGTAGTCCCGGATCGTGTGAATATATAAGTATCACTGACACATCTCCTAGTTCACATCAGTTTCTGAGGCTGAGCTCATCCTCCGTGTCTTTGGGGAAGCAAAAAGTCCATAAAAGAGGTTCATAAAGCGCGAAGTAAGTAGATTTATCAAGCGTCTGGGATCGGGAATATCATAAAGATTAGTGTCATAAAGAGGAAAAAAGCGATTGAAGCTAAGCTGATTAATACGAGCGCAGCTCCTCTAATGTTCTCGTCTGCGGAGGAGATAAAGCTGATGTGATGTGAGCAAGAGACGGCCAGAGACCGCACGGACCCCGCTATCCCCAGTGTGTACAGGTAACGCTCCGTCATCGCAGCGCCCACCACCGGACAGGTAACGCTCCATCATCGCAGCGCCCACCACCGGACAGGTAACGCTCCATCATCGCAGCGCCCACCACCGGACAGGTAACGCTCCATCATCGCAGCGCCCACCAGCGGACAGGTAACGCTCCATCATCGCAGCGCCCACCAGCGGACAGGTAACGCTCCATCATCGCAGCGCCCACCAGCGGACAGGTAACGCTCCATCATCGCAGCGCCCACCACCGGACAGGTAACGCTCCATCATCGCAGCGCCCACCACCGGACAGGTAACGCTCCATCATCGCAGCGCCCACCGCCGGACAGGTAACGCTCCATCATTGCAGCGCCCACCGCCGGACAGGTAACGCTCCATCATCGCAGCGCCCACCACCGGACAGGTAACGCTCCATCATCGCAGCGCCCACCACCGGACAGGTAACGCTCCATCATCGCAGCGCCCACCGCCGGACAGGTAACGCTCCATCATCGCAGCGCCCACCACCGGACAGGTAACGCTCCATCATCGCAGTGCCCACCACCGGACAGGTAACGCTCCATTATCGTATCGCCCGGTGATAGACAGGTAACGCTCCATCATCGCAGTGCCCACCACCGGACAGGTAACGCTTCATCATCGCAGCGCCCACCGCCGGACAGGTAACGCTCCATCATCGCAGCGCCCACCACCGGACAGGTAACGCTCCATCATCGCAGCGCCCACCACCGGACAGGCAACGCTCCATCATCGCAGCGCCCACCACCGGACAGGCAACGCTCCATCATCGCAGCGCCCACCGCCGGACAGGTAACGCTCCATCATCGCAGTGCCCACCACCGGACAGGTAACGCTCCATCATCGTATCGCCCGGTGATGGACAGGTAACGCTCCATCATCGTATCGCCCGGTGATGGACAGGTAACGCTCCGTCATCGCAGTGCCCACCACCGGACATGTAACGCTCCATCATCGCAGCACCCACTGCCGGACAGGTAACGCTCCATCATCTTATCGCCCAGTGACGGACAGTTAACTCTCCATCATCGCAGTGCCCACCACCGGACAGGTAACGCTCCATCATCGCAGCGCCCACTGCCGGACAGGTAACGCTCCATCATTGCATCGCTCAGTGACGGACAGGTAACGCTCCATCATCACAGTGCCAGGCAGGAAGCGCTCTGCTCACTTTTATTACACTTTTACTAATGGATTGTTTGGTCCGAGGATCAGTCAATCTCTGATATCTGCGAGGCGACTTCACAGAACTTCTCCCTGATTTCCTCCAGTGTTTGCCGGGATTTTGGTTATGGCGGTGGCGGTATCGCAGCTGCGGATCCCTCTGGCTGCTTTTGTCTTTCCATTTTCATGAATTAACAGACAGTAGATAACAGTAGATGGAGACGTTCTTCTTGGTGCCTATGCACA
Source organism: Phyllobates terribilis (assembly GCF_046119375.1). NCBI lineage: Eukaryota > Metazoa > Chordata > Amphibia > Anura > Dendrobatidae > Phyllobates > Phyllobates terribilis. Next base: position 462,091,651 of record NW_027362767.1, on the reverse strand, counting down.
GAGCTGTCTGTCCGCTTGTATGGAGCGAGCTCAGGAGCTGAGCCCGATCCCCACGCGACCGACGCCGGCCTTAATATACACTGAACACCTCCCTGTAAGCAACGACTGTAGCTCAGCTCCGATCGCTGCTGCTGTCAATCACTGCCAGTGGTATATAAATGTAGCAGCTCCAATCGCCCCCAATGGGTTCCCACGACAGCCAGGAGCTGCTGACGGACCCCATAGCTGCTACTTTGGTATTCCTGCGTCGCCTAGCCTTGGGCACGGCTTCATGGGAGAACGTCACTGACAATGTATACTGCACAACTGTGTGACTGCAGCATGAAGAACAAGCAGCTTCACCTTCCCTGTAAGAAAAAGTCATTAAAATGTAAAAATGTGAATTATCTCCATTCTCCCAGTCCTTTCTATAATAGTGTAAAAGAATCGGTGAGGTAAGCGCCGTTAAGAGAAGAGATATTCAGTACTCTAGACTCTCAAAAATGCAGCAAAAAGCAATGTAGGTAGAATCAGTAAAAAGATCAGCTCAGAACGTAGAAAACAATCCTCACCGCTGCGTCTATGGAAAAGTCAAGAGGGCACAGCTCAGAAAATGGCCACAAAAAATCATTGATTTTTCACAAATGTTTAGAATTTTTTATGAACACTAAAATGATAAAAAGCTATAAAACTTTGGCATCGCCATAATTGTACTTACCGGAAGAATCAAGTTACCAGTTCATTCTCGCCATACAATGAACACGCGTAAATGGTTTCTCTTTAAAGTGTGAACAGAGCCTAAAATGCGTCTACATCATATCAGCAAGCTTAAAGATTCTAAGAGTTGACTTGTAGACAAGTTCATAGTAACCAGTTCCACTTGCATTGCTAAAGCTGCTTTGTAAGATGGAATTGATACTTTGTTGCAGGAGATTCCTCCCGTGTTTTCTCAGTTTTGATACATGAGATTCCAGCAGTTTCCAGCTGGAAACTGCTGGAAGACACAAAATTGTAAAGTTCTCACAACAGCTAGAAAATTGATTTGAAATTCCGCAAACACCTTCACTTCTCATCCTTCCCTTTCTTCCGGTTTATCGTGGTAAATGTACAGAAATGTTCAGAATCCACGTCTACTACTAGATCCAACCTCATCTATCTGAGGTTAAGTGATTCTTCATGAACTTTCCTGGGTACAAAACTCTTGCAAAAATGTTCTATTTCCAGACAAGTATCTGGAGATAAAAAAAATCATTTTTGTAGCGAAAACAGATGGTGTTTGAGATGACGCCACGATTTGCATACCGCGTGCTAAAAACATGTTCAAATTGTGGAAATATGTTCACTAAGCCGAGAACGTTCATATTAATAGGAGGCACGGCGGGATGGTTACCTAGAAATAAGACGTTAGGTAGAAATAGGCAGCGAGTGTCGTCACCTCTCACGAACCATAGAACAAACGGGGTGATATCTGATTACCGCACAATCTGGAGGAAACGGTGGAAATGCAGACGATTCTGGGAAACAGCGTGATCATTATTATTGGACGGTTTCCACTTTTTCCATGTGATCCATTGAACACATTTTTTTATTTTCTTAAAATAATAGTTTGGTTAAAGGAGTCATTATAAAATATGGACACAAATCATATTCATCCTGAAACTCCTGATGATTTTTGTTCCCAATAATGATCTTATCAATACTGATACATTCATAAATCTGTACAACATAGCCGGCGCTCGTTACTCTCATCATTGTGTACGATGTATCCGGCAGTCGTTACTCTCATCATTGTGTACGATGTATCCGGCAGTCGTTACTCTCATCATTGTGTACGATGTATCCGGCAGTCGTTACTCTCATCATTGTGTACGATGTATCCGGCGCTCGTTACTCTCATCATTGTGTACGATGTATCTGGCAGTCGTTACTCTCATCATTGTGTACGATGTATCCGGCAGTCGTTACTCTCATCATTGTGTACGATGTATCCGGCAGTCGTTACTCTCATCATTGAGTACGATGTATGCGGCAGTCGTTACTCTCATCATTGTGTACGATGTATCCGGCAGTCGTTACTCTCATCATTGTGTATGATGTATCCGGCAGTCGTTACTCTCATCATTGTGTACGATGTATCCGGCGCTCGTTACTCTCATCATTGTGTACGATGTATCCGGCAGTCGTTACTCTCATCATTGTGTATGATGTATCCGGCAGTCGTTACTCTCATCATTGTGTACGATGTATCCGGCAGTCGTTACTCTCATCATTGTGTACGATGTATCCGGCAGTCGTTACTCTCATCATTGTGTACGATGTATCCGGCAGTCGTTTTACTCTCATCATTGTGTACGATGTATCCGGCAGTCGTTACTCTCATCATTGTGTACGATGTATCCAGCAGTTGTTACTCTCATCATTGTGTACGATGTATCCGGCAGTCGTTACTCTCATCATTGTGTACGATGTATCCGGCAGTTGTTACTCTCATCATTGTGTACGATGTATCCGGCAGTCGTTACTCTCATCATTGTGTACGATGTATCCGGCAGTCGTTACTCTCATCATTGTGTACGATGTATCTGGCAGTCGTTACTCTCATCATTGTGTACGATGTATCCGGCAGTCGTTACTCTCATCATTGTGTACGATGTATCCGGCGCTCGTTACTCTCATCATTGAGTACGATGTATGCGGCAGTCGTTACTCTCATCATTGTGTACGATGTATCCGGCAGTCGTTACTCTCATCATTGTGTATGATGTATCCGGCAGTCGTTACTCTCATCATTGTGTATGATGTATCCGGCAGTCGTTACTCTCATCATTGTGTACGATGTATCCGGCGCTCGTTACTCTCATCATTGTGTACGATGTATCCGGCAGTCGTTACTCTCATCATTGTGTACGATGTATCCGGCAGTCGTTACTCTCATCATTGTGTACGATGTATCCGGCAGTCGTTACTCTCATCATTGTGTACGATGTATCCGGCAGTCGTTACTCTCATCATTGAGTACGATGTATGCGGCAGTCGTTACTCTCATCATTGTGTATGATGTATCCGGCAGTCGTTACTCTCATCATTGTGTACGATGTATCCGGCAGTCGTTACTCTCATCATTGTGTACGATGTATCCGGCAGTCGTTACTCTCATCATTGTGTACGATGTATCCGGCAGTCGTTTTACTCTCATCATTGTGTACGATGTATCCGGCAGTCGTTACTCTCATCATTGTGTACGATGTATCCGGCAGTCGTTACTCTCATCATTGTGTACGATGTATCCGGCAGTCCTTACTCTCATCATTGTGTACGATGTATCCGGCAGTTGTTATTTACATCATTGTGTACATGTATCCGGCAGTCGTTTTACTCTCATCATTGTGTACGATGTATCCGGCAGTCGTTACTCTCATCATTGTGTACGATGTATCCGGCAGTCGTTACTCTCATCATTGTGCACGATGTATCCGGCAGTCGTTTTACTCTCATCATTGTGTACGTTGTATCCGGCAGTCGTTACTCTCATCATTGTGTACGATGTATCCGGCAGTCGTTACTCTCATCATTGTGTACGATGTATCTGGCAGTCGTTACTCTCATCATTGTGTACGGTGTATCCCGCAGTCGTTACTCTCATCATTGTGTACGGTGTATCCGGCAGTCATTACTCTCATCATTGTGTACGATGTATCCGGCAGTCGTTACTCTCATCATTGTGTACGATGTATCCGGCAGTCGTTACTCTCATCATTGTGTACGATGTATCCGGCAGTCGCTACTCTCATCATTGTGTACGATGTATCCGGCAGTCGTTACTCTCATCATTGTGTACGATGTATCCGGCAGTCGTTACTCTCATCATTGTGTACGATGTATCCGGCAGTCGTTACTCTCATCATTGTGTACGATGTATCCGGCAGTTGTTACTCTCATCATTGTGTACGATGTATCCGGCAGTCGTTACTCTCATCATTGTGTACGATGTATCCGGCAGTCGTTACTCTCATCATTGTGTACGATGTATCCGGCAGTCGTTACTCTCATCATTGAGTACGATGTATCCGGCAGTCGTTACTCTCATCATTGTGTACGATGTATCCGGCAGTCGTTACTCTCATCATTGTGTACGATGTATCCGGCAGTCGTTACTCTCATCATTGTGTACGATGTATCCGGCAGTCGTTACTCTCATCATTGTGTACGATGTATCCGGCAGTCGTTACTCTCATCATTGAGTACGATGTATCCGGCAGTCGTTACTCTCATCATTGTGTACGATGTATCCGGCAGTCGTTACTCTCATCATTGTGTACGACGTATCTGGCAGTCATTACTCTCATCATTGTGTACGGTGTATCCCGCAGTCGTTACTCTCATCATTGTGTACGATGTATCCGGCAGTCGTTACTCTCATCATTGTGTACGATGTATCCGGCAGTCGTTACTCTCATCATTGTGTACGATGTATCCGGCAGTCGTTACTCTCATCATTGTGTACGATGTATCCGGCAGTCGTTTTACTCTCATCATTGTGTACGATGTATCCGGCAGTCGTTTTACTCTCATCATTGTGTACGATGTATCCGGCAGTCGTTACTCTCATCATTGTGTACGATGTATCCGGCAGTCGTTACTCTCATCATTGTGTACGATGTATCCGGCAGTCGTTTTACTCTCATCATTGTGTACGATGTATCCGGCAGTCGTTACTCTCATCATTGTGTACGATATATCCGGCAGTCGTTACTCTCATCATTGTGTACGATGTATCCGGCAGTCGTTACTCTCATCATTGTGTATGATGTATCTGGCAGTCGTTACTCTCATCATTGTGTACGATGTATCCGGCAGTCGTTACTCTCATCATTGTGTACGGTGTATCCGGCAGTCATTACTCTCATCATTGTGTACGATGTATCCGGCAGTCGTTACTCTCATCATTGTGTACGATGTATCCGGCAGTCGTTACTCTCATCATTGTGTACGATGTATCCGGCAGTCGCTACTCTCATCATTGTGTACGATGTATCCGGCAGTCGTTACTCTCATCATTGTGTACGATGTATCCGGCAGTCGTTACTCTCATCATTGTGTACGATGTATCCGGCAGTCGTTACTCTCATCATTGTGTACGATGTATCCGGCAGTTGTTACTCTCATCATTGTGTACGATGTATCCGGCAGTCGTTACTCTCATCATTGTGTACGATGTATCCGGCAGTCGTTACTCTCATCATTGTGTACGATGTATCCGGCAGTCGTTACTCTCATCATTGAGTACGATGTATCCGGCAGTCGTTACTCTCATCATTGTGTACGATGTATCCGGCAGTCGTTACTCTCATCATTGTGTACGATGTATCCGGCAGTCGTTACTCTCATCATTGTGTACGATGTATCCGGCAGTCGTTACTCTCATCATTGTGTACGATGTATCCGGCAGTCGTTACTCTCATCATTGAGTACGATGTATCCGGCAGTCGTTACTCTCATCATTGTGTACGATGTATCCGGCAGTCGTTACTCTCATCATTGTGTACGACGTATCTGGCAGTCATTACTCTCATCATTGTGTACGGTGTATCCCGCAGTCGTTACTGTCATCATTGTGTACGATGTATCCGGCAGTCGTTACTCTCATCATTGTGTACGATGTATCTGGCAGTCGTTACTCTCATCATTGTGTACGATGTATCCGGCAGTCGTTTTACTCTCATCATTGTGTACGATGTATCCGGCAGTCGTTACTCTCATCATTGTGTACGATGTATCCGGCAGTCGTTACTCTCATCATTGTGTACGATGTATCCGGCAGTCGTTACTCTCATCATTGTGTACGATGTATCCGGCAGTCGTTTTACTCTCATCATTGTGTACGATGTATCCGGCAGTCGTTACTCTCATCATTGTGTACGATATATCCGGCAGTCGTTACTCTCATCATTGTGTACGATGTATCCGGCAGTCGTTACTCTCATCATTGTGTATGATGTATCTGGCAGTCGTTACTCTCATCATTGTGTACGATGTATCCGGCAGTCGTTTTACTCTCATCATTGTGTACGATGTATCCGGCAGTCGTTACTCTCATCATTGTGTACGATGTATCCGGCAGTCGTTACTCTCATCATTGTGTACGATGTATCTGGCAGTCGTTACTCTCATCATTGTGTACGATGTATCTGGCAGTCGTTACTCTCATCATTGTGTACGGTGTATCCGGCAGTCGTTACTCTCATCATTGTGTACCATGTATCCGGCAGTCGTTACTCTCATCATTGTGTACGGTGTATCCGGCAGTCGTTACTCTCATCATTGTGTACGATGTATCCGGCAGTCGTTACTCTCATCATTGTGTACAATGTATCCGGCAGTCGTTACTCTCATCATTGTGTACGGTGTATCCGGCAGTCGTTTTACTCTCATCATTGTGTACGATGTATCCGGCAGTCGTTACTCTCATCATTGTGTACGATATATCCGGCAGTCGTTACTCTCATCATTGTGTACGATGTATCCGGCAGTCGTTACTCTCATCATTGTGTATGATGTATCCGGCAGTCGTTACTCTCATCATTGTGTACAATGTATCCGGCAGTCGTTTTACTCTCATCATTGTGTACGATGTATCCGGCAGTCGTTACTCTCATCATTGTGTACGATGTATCCGGCAGTCGTTACTCTCATCATTGTGTACGGTGTATCCGGCAGTCGTTACTCTCATCATTGTGTACGATGTATCCGGCAGTCGTTAATCTCATCATTGTGTACGATGTATCCGGCAGTCGTTACTCTCATCATTGTGTACGGTGTATCCGGCAGTCGTTACTCTCATCATTGTGTACGATGTATCCGGCAGTCGTTACTCTCATCATTGTGTACGATGTATCCGGCAGTCGTTTTACTCTCATCATTGTGTACGATGTATCCGGCAGTCGTTACTCTCATCATTGTGTACGATGTATTCGGCAGTCGTTACTCTTATCATTGTGTACGATGTATCCGGCAGTCGTTACTCTCATCATTGTGTACGATGTATCCGGCAGTCGTTACTCTCATCATTGTGTACGATGTATCTGGCAGTCGTTACTCTCATCATTGTGCACGATGTATCCGGCAGTCGTTTTACTCTCATCATTGTGTACGTTGTATCCGGCAGTCGTTACTCTCATCATTGTGTACGATGTATCCGGCAGTCGTTACTCTCATCATTGTGTACGGTGTATCCGGCAGTCGTTACTCTCATCATTGTGTACGATGTATCCGGCAGTCGTTACTCTCATCATTGTGTACGATGTATCCGGCAGTCGTTACTCTCATCATTGTGTACGGTGTATCCGGCAGTCGTTACTCTCATCATTGTGTACGATGTATCCGGCAGTCGTTACTCTCATCATTGTGTACGATGTATCCGGCAGTCGTTTTACTCTCATCATTGTGTACGATGTATCCGGCAGTCGTTACTCTCATCATTGTGTACGATGTATCCGGCAGTCATTACTCTCATCATTGTGTACGATGTATCCGGCAGTCGTTACTCTCATCATTGTGTACGATGTATCCGGCAGTCGTTACTCTCATCATTGTGTACGATGTATCCGGCAGTCCTTACTCTCATCATTGTGTACGATGTATCCGGCAGTTGTTATTTACATCATTGTGTACATGTATCCGGCAGTCGTTTTACTCTCATCATTGTGTACGATGTATCCGGCAGTCGTTACTCTCATCATTGTGTACAATGTATCCGGCAGTCGTTACTCTCATCATTGTGCACGATGTATCCGGCAGTCGTTTTACTCTCATCATTGTGTACGTTGTATCCGGCAGTCGTTACTCTCATCATTGTGTACGATGTATCCGGCAGTCGTTACTCTCATCATTGTGTACGATGTATCTGGCAGTCGTTACTCTCATCATTGTGTACGGTGTATCCCGCAGTCGTTACTCTCATCATTGTGTACGGTGTATCCGGCAGTCATTACTCTCATCATTGTGTACGATGTATCCGGCAGTCGTTACTCTCATCATTGTGTACGATGTATCCGGCAGTCGTTACTCTCATCATTGTGTACGATGTATCCGGCAGTCGTTACTCTCATCATTGTGTACGATGTATCCGGCAGTCGTTACTCTCATCATTGTGTACGATGTATCCGGCAGTCGTTACTCTCATCATTGTGTACGATGTATCCGGCAGTCGTTACTCTCATCATTGTGTACGATGTATCCGGCAGTTGTTACTCTCATCATTGTGTACGATGTATCCGGCAGTCATTACTCTCATCATTGTGTACGATGTATCCGGCAGTCGTTACTCTCATCATTGTGTACGATGTATCCGGCAGTCGTTACTCTTATCATTGTGTACGATGTATCCGGCAGTCGTTACTCTCATCATTGTGTACGATGTATCCGGCAGTCGTTACTCTCATCATTGTGTACGATGTATCCGGCAGTCGTTACTCTCATCATTGTGCACGATGTATCCGGCAGTCGTTTTACTCTCATCATTGTGTACGTTGTATCCGGCAGTCGTTACTCTCATCATTGTGTACGATGTATCCGGCAGTCGTTACTCTCATCATTGTGTACGACGTATCTGGCAGTCATTACTCTCATCATTGTGTACGGTGTATCCCGCAGTCGTTACTCTCATCATTGTGTACGATGTATCCGGCAGTCGTTTTACTCTCATCATTGTGTACGATGTATCCGGCAGTCGTTACTCTCATCATTGTGTACGATGTATCCGGCAGTCGTTACTCTCATCATTGTGTACGATGTATCCGGCAGTCGTTACTCTCATCATTGTGTACGATGTATCCGGCAGTCGTTTTACTCTCATCATTGTGTACGATGTATCCGGCAGTCGTTACTCTCATCATTGTGTACGATGTATCCGGCAGTCGTTACTCTCATCATTGTGTACGATGTATCCGGCAGTCGTTACTCTCATCATTGTGTACGATGTATCTGGCAGTCGTTACTCTCATCATTGTGTATGATGTATCCGGCAGTCGTTACTCTCATCATTGTGTACGGTGTATCCGGCAGTCGTTACTCTCATCATTGTGTACCGTGTATCCGGCAGTCGTTACTCTCATCATTGTGTACGGTGTATCCGGCAGTCGTTACTCTCATCATTGTGTACGATGTATCCGGCAGTCGTTACTCTCATCATTGTGTACAATGTATCCGGCAGTCGTTTTACTCTCATCATTGTGTACGATGTATCCGGCAGTCGTTACTCTCATCATTGTGTACGATGTATCCGGCAGTCGTTACTCTCATCATTGTGTACGGTGTATCCGGCAGTCGTTACTCTCATCATTGTGTACGATGTATCCGGCAGTCGTTACTCTCATCATTGTGTACGGTGTATCCGGCAGTCGTTACTCTCATCATTGTGTACGATGTATCCGGCAGTCGTTACTCTCATCATTGTGTACAATGTATCCGGCAGTCGTTTTACTCTCATCATTGTGTACGATGTATCCGGCAGTCGTTTTACTCTCATCATTGTGTACGATGTATCCGGCAGTCGTTACTCTCATCATTGTGTACGATGTATCCGGCAGTTGTTATTTACATCATTGTGTACATGTATCCGGCAGTCGTTTTACTCTCATCATTGTGTACGATGTATCCGGCAGTCGTTACTCTCATCATTGTGTACGATGTATCCGGCAGTCGTTACTCTCATCATTGTGCACGATGTATCCGGCAGTCGTTTTACTCTCATCATTGTGTACGTTGTATCCGGCAGTCGTTACTCTCATCATTGTGTACGATGTATCCGGCAGTCGTTACTCTCATCATTGTGTACGATGTATCTGGCAGTCGTTACTCTCATCATTGTGTACGGTGTATCCCGCAGTCGTTACTCTCATCATTGTGTACGATGTATCCGGCAGTCGTTACTCTCATCATTGTGTACGATGTATCCGGCAGTCGTTACTCTCATCATTGTGTACGATGTATCCGGCAGTCGTTACTCTCATCATTGTGTACGATGTATCCGGCAGTCGTTACTCTCATCATTGTGTACGATGTATCCGGCAGTCGTTACTCTCATCATTGTGTACGATGTATCCGGCAGTCGTTACTCTCATCATTGTGTACAATGTATCCGGCAGTCGTTTTACTCTCATCATTGTGTACGATGTATCCGGCAGTCGTTACTCTCATCATTGTGTACGATGTATCCGGCAGTCGTTACTCTCATCATTGTGTACGATGTATCCGGCAGTCGTTACTCTCATCATTGTGTACGATGTATCCGGCAGTCGTTACTCTCATCATTGTGTACGATGTATCCGGCAGTCGTTACTCTCATCATTGTGTACGATGTATCTGGCAGTCGTTACTCTCATCATTGTGTACGATGTATCCGGCAGTCGTTACTCTCATCATTGTGTACGATGTATCCGGCAGTCGTTACTCTCATCATTGTGTACGATGTATCCGGCAGTCGTTTTACTCTCATCATTGTGTACGATGTATCCGGCAGTCGTTTTACTCTCATCATTGTGTACGATGTATCCGGCAGTCGTTACTCTCATCATTGTGTACGATGTATCCGGCAGTCGTTACTCTCATCATTGTGTACGATGTATCCGGCAGTCGTTACTCTCATCATTGTGTACGATGTATCTGGCAGTCGTTACTCTCATCATTGTGTATGATGTATCCGGCAGTCGTTACTCTCATCATTGTGTACGGTGTATCCGGCAGTCGTTACTCTCATCATTGTGTACGATGTATCCGGCAGTCGTTACTCTCATCATTGTGTACGGTGTATCCGGCAGTCGTTACTCTCATCATTGTGTACGATGTATCCGGCAATCGTTACTCTCATCATTGTGTACAATGTATCCGGCAGTCGTTTTACTCTCATCATTGTGTACGATGTATCCGGCAGTCGTTACTCTCATCATTGTGTACGATGTATCCGGCAGTCATTACTCTCATCATTGTGTACGGTGTATCCGGCAGTCGTTACTCTCATCATTGTGTACGATGTATCCGGCAGTCGTTACTCTCATCATTGTGTACGATGTATCCGGCAGTCGTTACTCTCATCATTGTGTACGATGTATCCGGCAGTCGTTTTACTCTCATCATTGTGTACGATGTATCCGGCAGTCGTTACTCTCATCATTGTGTACGATGTATCCGGCAGTCGTTACTCTCATCATTGTGTACGATGTATCCGGCAGTTGTTATTTACATCATTGTGTACGATGTATCTGGCAGTCGTTACTCTCATCATTGTGTACGATGTATCCGGCAGTCGTTACTCTCATCATTGTGTACGATGTATCCGGCAGTCGTTACTCTCATCATTGTGTACGATGTATCCGGCAGTCGTTACTCTCATCATTGTGTACGATGTATCCGGCAGTCGTTACTCTCATCATTGTGTACGATGTATCCGGCAGTCGTTACTCTCATCATTGTGTACGATGTATCCGGCAGTCGTTTTACTCTCATCATTGTGTACGATGTATCCGGCAGTCGTTACTCTCATCATTGTGTACGATGTATCCGGCGCTCGTTACTCTCATCATTGTGTACGATGTATCCGGCAGTTGTTATTTACATCATTGTGTACGATGTATCCGGCAGTCGTTTTACTCTCATCATTGTGTACGTGTATCCGGCAGTCATTACTCTCATCATTGTGTACGATGTATCCGGCAGTCGTTACTCTCATCATTGTGTACGATGTATCCGGCAGTCGTTACTCTCATCATTGTGTACGATGTATCCGGCAGTCGTTACTCTCATCATTGTGCACGATGTATCCGGCAGTCGTTTTACTCTCATCATTGTGTACGGTGTATCCGGCAGTCGTTACTCTCATCATTGTGCACGATGTATCCGGCAGTCGTTACTCTCATCATTGTGTACGATGTATCTGGCAGTCGTTACTCTCATCATTGTGTATGATGTATCCGGCAGTCGTTACTCTCATCATTGTGTACGATGTATCCGGCAGTCGTTACTCTCATCATTGTGTACGATGTATCTGGCAGTCGTTACTCTCATCATTGTGTACGGTGTATCCCGCAGTCGTTACTCTCATCATTGTGTACGGTGTATCCCGCAGTCGTTACTCTCATCATTGTGTACGATGTATCCGGCAGTCGTTACTCTCATCATTGTGTACGATGTATCCGGCAGTCGTTACTCTCATCATTGTGTACGATGTATCCGGCAGTCGTTACTCTCATCATTGTGTACGATGTATCCGGCAGTCGTTTTACTCTCATCATTGTGTACGGTGTATCCGGCAGTCGTTACTCTCATCATTGTGTACGATGTATCCGGCAGTCGTTACTCTCATCACTGTGTACGATGTATCCGGCAGTCGTTTTACTCTCATCATTGTGTACGGTGTATCCGGCAGTCGTTACTCTCATCATTGTGTACGATGTATCCGGCAGTCGTTACTCTCATCATTGTGTACGGTGTATCCGGCAGTCGTTACTCTTATCATTGTGTACGGTGTATCCGGCAGTCGTTACTCTCATCATTGTGTACGATGTATCCGGCAGTCGTTACTCTCATCATTGTGTATGATGTATCCGGCAGTCGTTACTCTCATCATTGTGTACGATGTATCCGGCAGTCGTTACTCTCATCATTGTGTACGGTGTATCCGGCAGTTGTTACTCTCATCATTGTGTACGATGTATCCGGCAGTCGTTACTCTCATCATTGTGTACGATGTATCCGGCAGTCGTTACTCTCATCATTGTGTACGATGTATCCGGCAGTCGTTACTCTCATCATTGTGTATGATGTATCCGGCAGTCGTTACTCTCATCATTGTGTACGATGTATCCGGCAGTCGTTACTCTCATCATTGTGTACGGTGTATCCGGCAGTTGTTACTCTCATCATTGTGTACGATGTATCCGGCAGTCGTTACTCTCATCATTGTGTACGATGTATCCGGCAGTCGTTACTCTCATCATTGTGTACGATGTATCCGGCAGTCGTTACTCTCATCATTGTGTACGGTGTATCCGGCAGTCGTTACTCTCATCATTGTGTACGATGTATCCGGCAGTCGTTACTCTCATCATTGTGTACGGTGTATCCGGCAGTCGTTACTCTCATCATTGTGTACGATGTATCCGGCAGTCGTTACTCTCATCATTGTGTATGATGTATCCGGCAGTCGTTACTCTCATCATTGTGTACGATGTATCCGGCAGTCGTTACTCTCATCATTGTGTATGATGTATCCGGCAGTTGTTACTCTCATCATTGTGTACGATGTATCCGGCAGTCGTTACTCTCATCATTGTGTATGATGTATCCGGCAGTCGTTTCTCTCATCATTGTGTACGATGTATCTGGCAGTCGTTACTCTCATCATTGTGTACCATGTATCCGGCAGTCGTTACTCTCATCATTGTGTACCATGTATCCGGCAGTCGTTACTCTCATCATTGTGTACGATGTATCCGGCAGTCGTTACTCTCATCATTGTGTATGATGTATCCGGCAGTTGTTACTCTCATCATTGTGTACGATGTATCCGGCAGTCGTTACTCTCATCATTGTGTATGATGTATCCGGCAGTCGTTACTCTCATCATTGTGTACGATGTATCCGGCAGTCGTTACTCTCATCATTGTGTACGGTGTATCCGGCAGTCGTTACTCTCATCATTGTGTACGGTGTATCCGGCAGTTGTTACTCTCATCATTGTGTACGGTGTATCCGGCAGTTGTTACTCTCATCATTGTGTACGATGTATCCGGCAGTTGTTACTCTCATCATTGTGTACGATGTATCCGGCAGTCGTTACTCTCATCATTGTGTACGATGTATCCGGCAGTTGTTACTCTCATCATTGTGTACGGTGTATCCGGCAGTCGTTACTCTCATCATTGTGTACGATGTATCCGGCAGTCGTTACTCTCATCATTGTGTACGGTGTATCCGGCAGTCGTTACTCTCATCATTGTGTACGATGTATCCGGCAGTTGTTACTCTCATCATTGTGTACGGTGTATCCGGCAGTCGTTAGTCTCATCATTGTGTATGATGTATCCGGCAGTCGTTACTCTCATCATTGTGTACGGTGTATCCGGCAGTCGTTAGTCTCATCATTGTGTATGATGTATCCGGCAGTTGTTACTCTCATCATTGTGTACGATGTATCCGGCAGTTGTTACTCTCATCATTGTGTACGATGTATCCGGCAGTTGTTACTCTCATCATTGTGTACGGTGTATCCGGCAGTCGTTAGTCTCATCATTGTGTATGATGTATCCGACTGTCGTTACTCTCATCATTGTGTACGATGTATCCGGCAGTTGTTACTCTCATCATTGTGTACGATGTATCCGGCAGTTGTTACTCTCATCATTGTGTACGGTGTATCCGGCAGTCGTTACTCTCATCATTGTGTTCGTGTATGCGGCAGTCGTTACTCTCATCATTGTGTTCGTGTATCCGGCAGTCGTTACTCTCATCATTGTGTTCGTGTATGCGGCAGTCATTACTCTCATCATTCTCTATAATGCGGTGATACATGACCTATAAAATGTTCACATAGTTGATATTGCATTTTGATAATGTGGAGTATAAATTCTTCATTGTTGAAGCCTTTTGGCTTTTCCTCTGCAGGTTTTGAGCTTTTCGTGGCCGATTCCTGAGCGTTGTGCATTGTATTTTGCCGATCACTTTCTTCGTTTCCTCTTGCTCTTATTCTGTATTCAGCCATTTAGAGATAAAGATTTTCAATTAGAAAGACCCAGTAATGTAGACACATGATTAGAGAGAGCGTGCAGGACATTCCCTATTTCAGCAGAGGTTATTACAGCTACAGCGTACCTGTCCTGTACCCACAACCAGAGCTACAGCACGGCCCTGCTGCCCCCATCTCCCAAAAGATACAACTGCTTTTGCTGCACGCACAAGTCTGATATGTTCCCATTCTTACACACTGTAACTTGCCATCCATTCTTTTTCAGTGGACAGTTCCTATTTATCTTGATTCTTCCAGAACTATAGGTGCTTGGACTTCCTTTCCCTCACTTCAGCTCTGCTACATCTGAGGGCTGGTAGGTACCTTTTTATAGACAAATGACAACTATTCTGACAGAAAGGTTTTGTTCGGTACCTCTGACTAAAGCATTGTGTAAACCCATCAGATCGCGTTCACTAGGATAAGATGGCATGGTGCTTGAGTTTATAGACAGCATTCTGGTTTTAGGAGGTTTTCCTTAACAAGTACTTACACCTTTGCAAAGAGCGCCCGGGAGCAGTACGAGAAGCTTTCCAACATGTCCAACAACATGAACAAGCTGTACAACAACCTGGGAGAGTTCTTCAGCTTCGACCCCAAGGCCGTCAGCGTGGAGGAATTCTTCGGAGATCTCAGCAGCTTTCGCTCGCTCTTCTTGGTGAGTACGAGACTCTTTACTGTTATTTGGTTTGATGTGTCCACATCTCCACCATTTTCTTTAGTTTCCATCACGCTGACATGATCTCCTGCTCTACACATGTGATGGTCGGCGAAGCTGTTGTTCTGTAAGGTTGTCTCCTGGATGTTCCAGTATTGATCACATTACAAGAGGCACGAGGCCATTTACACCATGAAGACTCCTAATGAGACCTTGTGATGTGTAGAAGACTGGGATCACCCACCGAGTTCTCAGAACTCGCAGTAAAACCACTAAGTCTTCTTCATGGGTTCTCGTAGGGTTCTGATGGCCAAGAGGGCTAGGTACGAGGTGTTGTGTGCTATGTTCTCCTAGCAAGAGGAAAGTCAGGTTCTTCATAGACCTTTCACAATTGGCTCTGTAGCAAGTTTTCAGTGCAATCAGAAATCCCTAGAATAGAGGTGGAGGTTCCCCATGAGTGACCCATGGGTCTATCAGACCTTCCATGATAGCACAGTTGGGATGAATTGCTTTGGTTAGTACAATACGCGTCCTACATACCTGTAATAGGGAAACCTATAGGTGCCTGAATTTAAGGGGTTTGTTGAAGTGACTCCATGAGCCCATTCAGTATTATGTGACTTTCTTGAGGGACCCATAGATACAAAAGAGATGCTCCATTTTCATTCCTTCTACCTGTTCCCATCTGTCCCATCGCATCCTTCCATTTAAAAGCCTCCTCTACGTGGCGGCAGCCGGGACGCCTTCATGCATCATCCATTCACATCTTCCTATGTTCAAATATTTATTCAGGTATTTTGTTTTCAGCCGAAACATTTCTTTTGTCTGTATACATATTGATCGGATTGATTTCATGTTTTGCCATTGCATGAAGGAGCGGCGGGTTGTCTGACTGAGAGCTGAAGGCTTTTGTTCTTGAAATAGATATAGAACGATTGGCTGCGGCTCAGCGACTGGTGCTGCAGATAGGCGGTAAAATAATGGGGAGTTCTGCCATTAAAATACGCAGGAGAAGGGAATTAAACAGCGGGAAAAAAGTTTTCAATCCTACAAAATCCAAACTCAGAGAATTGGCCATTAATGGGAAATTACATCCCAGGTGTAAAGGAAAGGAAGAGAATCGACTTATTAGTGATAATGATACAACGTAGCGAGATACGTCATTATGCAAACGACTGCTGGAGCTTCGTCCAATTTACAGAGAAACTGCACAATTAGTATTGTGTGTATGAACATAACAGTATGCGAAGGTGAAATATTCCTCTATATCTGTGTCCTGGCAGATTTCATTCATCTGACCGTCAGATCTGACGGAATTAACAAATGAAACTATGAATAGGATCTGAAAGGGACCTGAGTGGGACCTGAATGGGACCTGAATAGGACCTGAGTGGGACCTGAATGGGACCTGAGTGGGACCTGAATGGGACCTGCACCCGAGGTGTGAATTCAATTTAGTAAAGGAACCTGATCTCACAAACCTTCTGGAGATTGCAGTCATTTGTCTCATTAGCATAAGGGACAGCATGGGGGAGCAAAAAAAATAGGAATGAGGCATGAGAGAATGAAGAAAAAGGGAATGAGGGACAACATGGAAAACCGAAAATGGGAATGAGAGAGCAATAAGATTGAGAAAGAGAGTCAACATACTGGAATGAAAAAAAAAATGACAACATGAGGAATTGAAGAGAATGAGAAAAACAGAGCAGCAAGTACGGGGGCAGCAGTAAGTATCGCCCAATAACGTGAAGGATCATACAGGGGAAGTAGGACTCTGACTTGTCAGCATTAATTGTGGTTGTTGCTGGACGGCCGCGGTGCTACATCACCAGGACTCTCACGCTTCACCGTATACAGCAGATCTGTGCACCGCGATCTCACCAAGCAGCTAAGGGTTTTACCTTAACTTGCTTTGAAAGATGTCAGGAACATTGACATCTGCTCCTGCGGGATTCTGGGTGACTTCACAAGCGATTGCGATGAACTCTGATGATTTTCTTTTTGACCTTAGTAGAACACAAGACAATCAATGTCAATCCCAAAACCAACGTTTCTTCCTGTAATCAAACCTGTTCTGAGAGAACCAAATAGTAATCAATCACCGAAGATTCACACTCAGATCCCCGACGCAATGCTCTGCAGAAGAAGCACAATGCTCTGCAGAAGAAGCACATTGCTGCATCAAAAAAATGTCACCTCAGTCCACCACTTATTTTACATTTGTTGCTGCCACCTATTTAGGAAATCCACTCATCATTTTTATTGTATTTATTCTAGGTGATGCTTGTCCATAGGAGCAGTATTATAGTAGTTATATTCTTGTACATAGGAGCAGTATTATAGTAGTTATATTCTTGTACATAGGAGCAGTATTATAGTAGTTATATTCTTGTACATAGGAGCAGTATTATAGTAGTTATATTCTTGTACATAGGGGCAGTATTATAGTAGTTATATTCTTGTACATAGGAGCAGTATTATAGTAGTTATATTCTTGTACATAGGGAGCAGTATTATAGGAGTTATATTCTTGTACACAGGGGGCAGTATTATAGTAGTTATATTCTTGTACATAGGAGCAGTATTATAGTAGTTATATTCTTGTACATAGGGGCAGTATTATAGTAGTTATATTCTTGTATATAGGGGGCAGTATTATAGTAGTTATATGCTTGTCCATAGGAGCAGTATTATAGTAGTTATATTCTTGTACATAGGAGCAGTATTATAGTAGTTATATTCTTGTACATAGGAGCAGTATTATAGTAGTTATATTCTTGTACATAGGGGCAGTATTATAGTAGTTATATTCTTGTACATAGGAGCAGTATTATAGTAGTTATATTCTTGTACATAGGGGCAGTATTATAGTAGTTATATTCTTGTATATAGGGGGCAGTATTATAGTAGTTATATGCTTGTCCATAGGAGCAGTATTATAGTAGTTATATTCTTGTACATAGGAGCAGTATTATAGTAGTTATATTCTTGTACATAGGAGCAGTATTATAGTAGTTATATTCTTGTACATAGGGGCAGTATTATAGTAGTTATATTCTTGTACATAGGAGCAGTATTATAGTAGTTATATTCTTGTACATAGGGAGCAGTATTATAGGAGTTATATTCTTGTACACAGGGGGCAGTATTATAGTAGTTATATTCTTGTACATAGGAGCAGTATTATAGTAGTTATATTCTTGTACATAGGGGCAGTATTATAGTAGTTATATTCTTGTATATAGGAGCAGTATTATAGTAGTTATATTCTTGTACATAGGGGCAGTATTATAGTAGTTATATTCTTGTACATAGGGGCAGTATTATAGTAGTTATATTCTTGTACATAGAGGCAGTATTATAGTAGTTATATTCTTGTACATAGGGGCAGTATTATAGTAGTTATATTCTTGTACATAGGAGCAGTATTATAGTAGTTATATTCTTGTACATAGGAGCAGTATTATAGTAGTTATATTCTTGTACATAGGAGCAGTATTATATCACGTATATTCTTGTCCATAGGAGCAGTATTATAGCAGTTATATTTTTGTACATAGGAGCAGTATTATAGTAGTTATATTCTTGTACATAGGAGCAGTATTATAGTAGTTATATTCTTGTACATAGGAGCAGTATTATATCACGTATATTCTTGTCCATAGGAGCAGTATTATAGCAGTTATATTTTTGTACATAGGAGCAGTATTATAGTAGTTATATTCTTGTACATAGGGGGTAGTATTATAGTAGTTATATTCTAGTACATAGGAGCAGTATTATAGTAGTTATATTCTTGTACATAGGGGGCAGTATTATAGTAGTTATATACTTGTACATAGGAGCAGTATTATAGTAGTTATATTCTTGTATATAGGAGCAGTATTATAGTAGTTATATTCTTGTACATAGGGGGCAGTATTATAGTAGTTATATTCTTGTTGTCAGGAAAACGACACCCACTTTTGGGTCAGACCTTGCAGCTCTCTGGCGCCCCTTATCCTGCTGGTCACACACGGTATTGACCGAGGATAAGCACGGGTGCAGCTGCTCTAATTTATGTCGACTATTGCGGCACGTGATGTGACAGGATGTATATATACCACCAGTTCCTTCCAGGAACGTATATATACCTCCGACCAGCCACCCTCAAACCACAATATCACATAAATACTGGTATACTGCCACCACCGATCGCTTAACAGGTGGATCGGGTACCCGTTAGGTAACGTGAATTAGCGGGTGAGGAACGTGTTTGCTCGACATACGACAAGAAGAAAGAAACTGGTAAATAATAATGATTTACTCCCAAAGGGGGGCAGTGTTTACAAAATATATGCAAGATATTATAAAGGAGACAATTTACATATATGCATAAACAGTTCTTAAAATAAAAGGGATAAGTAATAGCAAAGCCTGCTTCACAAGGTGATGGTCTCAGATTCCGTGGGGGGGACGGCTCCCCGGAAAGTAGATGTGATTCCTTCACGCAGCGTGTAGTGCATGCGTCTGCGTCCCTGGTTGGAATGACTTGCAAAATGGCCGATCTGGTTTTTAGCAAGCAGCCAAAACTCTGGGAGACACCCATTATTTACCTCACAAGGGGGCTCTTCTTTGCGAGCCCAGCCAGCTGCAGAAGACCTAAAAAATCCTTCAGATTCCATATCTTGGTGTGGGGGGGTCCCACATCCAAGAGGGAGACATCATCTTGACCGTCACCAATATTCATGAAGATAGATATTAAATATGAAACCTCTATGACGCTCAGAAGCTCAGAATCCATTATCTCAGTTCCCGGTCATTCCTCAGTTATGCAAGTTATACTATTGTAATGGGAAAAAGGTAAGCATTCAAAAAACGTGGTTCCGATGTTTCTGTCAGACCTGTGCGTGATTAAAATTGTCATAAAACGTTTGTACAATTAAACAATGGGATTTTTTGGAGGGATTTTCCGGTTTGTACCAGTGCTTGCTCTGGACTGAGGTTTTATGGCGGGTCATAAAGATTCCTGGTTTGGGGGAAAGCAAAAGTGAGTTCTATGTCTTCTCTTACAAACTGATAGGGGGTGTTTTTTATTTTCTTTGAGACATATCTCATTTTTAAAAACTCAGGCAGAAATACCTTTTGCCTGACACTTGTATATAGGAGCTGTATTATAGTAGTTATATTCTTGTACATAGGAGCAGTATTATAGTAGTTACATTCTTGTACATAGGAGCAGTATTATAGTAGTTATATTCTTGTACATAGGAGCAGTATTATAGTAGTTATATTCTTGTACATAGGAGCAGTATTATAGTAGTTATATTCTTGTACATAGGATCAGTATTATAGTAGTTATATTCTTGTATATAGGGGGCAGTATTATATTAGTTATATTCTTGTACATAGGAGCAGTATTATAGTAGTTATATTCTTGTATATAGGGGGCAGTATTATAGTAGTTATATTCTTGTACATAGGAGCAGTATTATAGCAGTTATATTCTTGTACATAGGGGCAGTATTATAGTAGTTATATTCTTGTACATAGGAGCAGTATTATAGTAGTTATATTCTTGTACATAGGGGCAGTATTATAGTAGTTATATTCTTGAACATAGGAGCAGTATTATAGTAGTTATATTCTTGTACATAGGAGCAGTATTATAGTAGTTATATTCTTGTACATAGGATCAGTATTATAGTAGTTATATTCTTGTATATAGGGGGCAGTATTATATTAGTTATATTCTTGTACATAGGAGCAGTATTATAGTAGTTATATTCTTGTATATAGGGGGCAGTATTATAGTAGTTATATTCTTGTACATAGGAGCAGTATTATAGCAGTTATATTCTTGTACATAGGGGCAGTATTATAGTAGTTATATTCTTGTACATAGGAGCAGTATTATAGCAGTTATATTCTTGTACATAGGAGCAGTATTATAGCAGTTATATTCTTGTACACAGGGGCGGTATTATAGCAGATATATTATTACATATAAGGAGATTATCGTACAGAGTGATACATTGAATGCTTTTGCGTAATCACTCTGGATCCTTCTCTCCGTCTATAGGTTTATAGGTTCTGAATGAAGCATCACATTGTCAGTGATCTGATGTAACATTTCTGTTCAGTATATCTTCGCTGAGTTTTCTTTTAGATCTGTCTCTTTTGTTGTTGGAGGGACGGACGCCTCATTACGAGTCCTCACATCAAAATTTGGTTTTGATCTTGATCTCAGTTTTATTGTTGTTATTAATAAGAACAAACATATAAAACTATCAGGATGTCTCGCAGGTAATGAGCTAAATACTCAGAAGACGACGGTATACAGATTGTTAATTAGCAGACAATAATTATAACACTGTGATAATCTGCTCGTCCCGGACGGTCATCGGCTTTGGATGTAGATGAGACCTTCAGATATTTTCGTCCTCACAGGAACTTAGATTTAATCTCATTTATAATACTGGAAACGGTTTTCTCTTTCTGAACAAATTTAAGCTTTTTGATTTGTTTCCATTTACATTGGGGGAGAGCGCTTCTTCCAGATAACATTCCCCATATTGCATCCTTGTTCTACTGAGAAAGCCAGGCCTCCCACCAGGGAGGTCTCATCGAGGAGGGTCCGGACCCCACTGCACCTCGTCAGCCTCCTCCGCTCCGTTGCCTCGTCAGCCTCCTCCTCTCCGTCGCCTCGTCAGCCTCCTCCGCTCCGTCGCCTCATCAGCTTCCTCCGCTCCGTCGCCTCTTCAGCCTCCTCCGCTCCGTCGCCTCTTCAGCCTCCTCCGCTCCGTCGCCTCTTCAGCCTCCTCCACTCCATCGCCTCGTCGGCCTCCTCCGCTCCGTCGCCTCATCAGCCTCCTCCGCTTCATCTCCTCGTCAGCCTCCTCCGCTCCTTCACCTCATCAGCCTCCTCCGCTCCGTCGCCTCTTCAGCCTCCTCCACTCCATCGCCTCGTCGGCCTCCTCCGCTCCGTCGCCTCATCAGCCTCCTCCGCTTCGTCTCCTCGTCAGCCTCCTCCGCTCCTTCACCTCATCAGCTTCCTCCGCTCCGTCGCCTCTTCATCCTCCTCCACTCCATCGCCTCGTCGGCCTCCTCCGCTCCGTTGCCTCATCAGCCTCCTCCGCTTCGTCTCCTCGTCAGCCTCCTCCACTCCTTCACCTCGCCAGCCTCCTCCACTCCTTCACCTCATCAGCCTCCTCCGCTCCGTCGCCTTGTCAGCCTCCTCCGCTCCTTCACTTCGTCAGCCTCCTCCGCTCCTTCACCTCGTCAGCCTCCTCCGCTCCATCACCTCGTCAGCCTCCTCCGCTCCGTCGCATCGTCAGCCTCCTCCGCTCCGTTGCCTCGTCATCCTCCTCCTCTCCGTCGCCTCGTCAGCCTCCTCCGCTCCGTCGCCTCATCAGCTTCCTCCGCTCCGTCGCCTCTTCAGCCTCCTCCACTCCATCGCCTCATCAGCTTCCTCCGCTCCGTCGCCTCTTCAGCCTCCTCCACTCCATCGCCTCGTCGGCCTCCTCCGCTCCGTCGCCTCATCAGCCTCCTCCGCTTCGTCTCCTCGTCAGCCTCCTCCACTCCTTCACCTCGTCAGCCTCCTCCACTCCTTCACCTGATCAGCCTCCTCCGCTCCGTCGCCTTGTCAGCCTCCTCCGCTCCTTCACTTCGTCAGCCTCCTCCGCTCCTTCACCTCGTCAGCCTCCTCCGCTCCATCACCTCGTCAGCCTCCTCCGCTCCGTCGCATCGTCAGCCTCCTCCACTCCATCGCCTCGTCAGCCTCCTCCGCTCCGTTGCTGCTTCAGTCGTCCCTGCTGGTGTCTCCTCCAGTGTTGATCTTCTATAGCTGCTGTCATGACCGCTGCCTCTAGTCACTGTCCTCAGTGCTTCGCATATCACCATCACTGTTGAAGCTAATGATTGGTGGCAGCGTCTCTTGCCGGAAATCATCACTAAGGAGAAGTGTAAGAACCCTGGAGCGGATGACCAGGGGAATATGAAGTTTTGCTGTGCTTTCAGATCATTTCTTTTTTATCCTGGAAACCTCTCATCTCATCAGTGTGGAGGGAATATCTCACTATCTTCTCTATAGCTCCAGCTCCCGGCCTGCGGCGTAGCGAGGGCGACCAACGGCCGAGGCAGGGGAAGGGTCCTGTGCTCCCAAATCTGTGGCTGCGATCTCTCCCCTCCCCCGTCCGGTATCGAGCCCCTTATCCCCCAGCCACATTGATGGCACATTTTTAAAATTTGTTCATTTTTCCCGACAAGTCTCTATCTTTTCACAAAATCAGAAGTGAGAGTAGAAGCGGGAGAAGAGCGCAATGTGCAGCACCCCGGTCACTGCAGAGTGCAGCAGCCGGAGACGAGCTCCTCATCCTCTGCGCCCTGGACGGGGAGTGGCGGCAGCGACTGGGATGGCATCGCTATCACCGGCTGCTTCTCTTGCTCAGCTCGTTGGCTTCTGGTTGGGCATTGCGCCTGTCCGCTGCTCCAAGGAGAAGTATTGCTTGCGGACACTGCTCAGACATTGGGGCTTTCTGGATGATTTCACACTGGGGCCCAAATTTTTGCTCACCCAGAATTTGACACCTGGTGCAGCCTCCCTCCATGTTTGGCCACTGCTGCCGGAAAGTTTCAGATCTCTCGTGAATTCACGTTATTTGCTGACATTTGTTACAGACATTCCTGCAAGTGACTCTTAAAGGGGCTTTCAGAAATCCATGTTTCCTGCTGTCACAGGGCAAATCCGGATGAACAGAGCTGATTTACAGATGCAAAAATATCTGCAGCAAATCTGCCGCATGTGATCGTACGGTGAAAGGAGCGATGGTGAGAAGGTCTCGGCCCCACATTACAGGAGCCGTATGGTCTTACTCTAACAGAACAAGCCGCAAAGTGAAGGGAACGTGTGGAATCCCTCGTTACAAGCAGATAAATACTAGATATTGATTAGTGAACCCAATATCTCCGATAGAATTCTTGGCGCTTACATTGTAGCCGCTCCTTCGTTCTGCGGCCGCCGGATGTTCTCCACCGTCTAACCCCTAGTGATGCGCTTATGGCGATCCAAGAAGCCGCTGTCTGATTGGCCATTCATCCAGCTCCCGTCAATACTTTTTCATGGCGTCCCGATGAAGGCGACCTGTAGATTGACGTGATCAGATAATTGTTTCCAGTGACAGTTTATGGTTCGGACGCTCAGTTTCACTGTCGGTCGTTAGTTCGGTTTTGTATGTGACGAGCTCATTCAGGATCTTAAAGGGATCCTGTCAGGACTTTTACTGCAACAGAATTCATGGCCGTGGGTCATAGAAACCCAAGTCCATGGACACCTGTATGTGGACAGCAGGGCACTGGGGGGGGGGCGAGGACAGCACATTGCCCACCTCAGTATTCCCCACCTCAATATGGATGAACAGCTCTGTGCCTCCTAGAATAGTGGCCCTTGTGCTCCAAACGTTTGGAAAACAACTTCAATACAATATAGTTAATGTTGCTTTTATACGGCATATCTATCGTGTCTTCGTGGTCTCCTGCGGACCCTTCAGACAGTTACTTGGCTTTGGGGTCCATTGTCAGACCCCACTGATCCAGACACAATGGCTTATTCCATGCATCCACCGTGACTTGCCAAGAGCTGGATGACCCCTTTAGGTGTTGTGTGAACAGTCCTCTATCTATACCGATCCTCAGAGACTTTACACTGATCTCACTTCACCATATTTGATCACTTTTTGCCTCTTTTTCAGCGTTGTCTTTGGCTGTTGTGCGGAGCTTCCTGCAGTGGCCCTTCCATTCTTCTTGGGACCCCTCTCTAGTTAGTTTTGGCCCCTGTTAGGTATATAAGCAGATGTTGGAGTGGTCCAATACTCCGGCGTGGCCACCGCTGGTCCCCGACAGTCGCTCGGAGCTTGTTAACACCTGACGATGTTCTGTAACAAGTGCATAGAATCGCTATCCCCAAACGTTAAAGCTAAATGGAAGTGACTGGACCTAAACTGCAGAATGTATTTTTAGCAGCTGCGGAGTTTTGCCGCTGACGCCCGGGGGATCCGCCACCCTATATTACAGCTGCATGGCCGCCCTGTGGTGATCCCAGCTCTGCTGTCGGCCGCATTAATAATTCACTTGTTGAGGTGTTTAGCAATGCGCTCCCGTTTACTTGTCAGATCCTCCAAACAGGAAGCGTTTAAGCTTCATTTGCTCCTTGTTGGGTCTCTACGTCTTGTGCAATCTGCCAGAGGATCGCCGGGTCGTGTCAGCTCTCATCGTATCAGCGCGGGCAGGAAAGCAGAGGCAGCGCAGTGTCTGGGAAAGCAAAGCCAAACAACCGCGCCGCTGGTATTGCTGTGCGGTCCTCCTGGATGACGTGCGGGTCTGGTTTACTTGGCTGAACCCATTGTAACTGGACACAATGAGACAGGATTCTCCTCTATAGCAGACAGTCATAGGCGGATTATAATGAGGACAATCTGAGCTGCCGCCCGGGGCCCTGGCTACTCTTAATCCACCCCTGTAATGTTCCCTCCTCCCTATAAGACCCCGTTCCCATTCCAGCTGAAGATGACGTAGATTTCATATATCCTCCACCGGCCCAATGTTGTATGAGGACAGAGGGGCACGAATAGCATGAGATTTCTGGAATCACCAAGTGAACCATATGTAGGAGCCTCGCACCCTGTGTGCGTATTATAGGGGCTTTCACCCCCCCAGTTACTGTAATACACAAGGTAAGGGATCATCTAATGGGTCAATGGCCAGGACAGGGAGGCTGACTCCATATAGAATCCATCTAATGGGCCAATGGCCAAAACAGGGAGGCTGGCTCCATATAGAATCCATCTAATGGGCTAATGGCCAGAACAGGGAGGCTGGCTCCATATGGAATCCATCTAATGGGCTAATGGTGAGGACCGGGAGGCTGGCTCCATATAGAATCCATCTAATGGGCCTATGGCGAGGACAGGGAGGCTGACTCCATATAGAATCCATCTAATGGGCCAATGGCCAGAACAGGGAGGCGGGCTCCATATGGAATCCATCTAATGGGCTAATGGTGAGGACCGGGAGGCTGGCTCCATATAGAATCCATCTAATGGGCCTATGGCGAGGACAGTGAGACTGACTCCATATAGAATCCATCTAATGGGCCAATGGTGAGGACCGGGAGGCTGGCTCCATATAGAATCCATCTAATGGGCCAATGGTGAGGACAGTGAGACTGACTCTATATAGAATCCATCTAATGGGCCAACGGCCAGGACCGGGAGGCGGGCTCCATATAGAATCCTTTTAATGGGCTAATGGCCAGGACCGGGAGTCTGGCTCCGTATATAATCCATCTAATGGGCCTATGGCGAGGATCGGGAGGCTGGCTCCATATAGAATCCATCTAATGGGCCAATGGTGAGGACAGGGAGGCTGGCTCCATATAGAATCCATCTAATGGGCCAATGGCCAGGACCGGGAGTCTGGCTCCATATAGAATCCTTTTAATGGGCCAATGGCCAGGACCGGGAGGCTGGCTCCATATAGAATCCATCTAATGGGCCAATGGCCAGGACCGGGAGTCTGGCTCCGTATATAATCCATCTAATGGGCCTATGGCGAGGACCGGGAGGCTGGCTCCATATAGAATCCATCTAATGGGCCAATGGTGAGGACAGGGAGGCTGGCTCCATATAGAATCCATCTAATGGGCCAATGGCCAGGACCGGGAGGCTGGCTCCATATAGAATCCATCTAATGGGCTAATGGTGAGGACCGGGAGGCTGACTCCGTGTAGAATCCATCTAATGGGCCTATGGCGAGGACAGGGAGGCTGGCCCCATATAGAATCCATCTAATGTGCCAATGGCCAGGACCGGGAGTCTGGCTCCGTATATAATCCATCTAATGGGCCAATGGTGAGGACAGGGAGGCTGGCCCCATATAGAATCCATCTAATGGGCCAATGGCCAGGACCGGGAGGCGGGCTCCATATAGAATCCATCTAATGGGCTAATGGTGAGGACCGGGAGGCTGGCTCCATCTAGAATCCATCTAATGGGCCTATGGCGAGGACAGTGAGACTGACTCCATATAGAATCCATCTAATGGGCCAATGGTGAGGACCGGGAGGCTGGCTCCATATAGAATCCATCTAATGGGCCAATGGTGAGGACAGTGAGACTGACTCTATATAGAATCCATCTAATGGGCCAACGGCCAGGACCGGGAGGCGGGCTCCATATAGAATCCTTTTAATGGGCTAATGGCCAGGACCGGGAGTCTGGCTCCGTATATAATCCATCTAATGGGCCTATGGCGAGGATCGGGAGGCTGGCTCCATATAGAATCCATCTAATGGGCCAATGGTGAGGACAGGGAGGCTGGCTCCATATAGAATCCATCTAATGGGCCAATGGCCAGGACCGGGAGTCTGGCTCCATATAGAATCCTTTTAATGGGCCAATGTCCAGGACCGGGAGGCTGGCTCCATACAGAATCCATCTAATGGGCCAATGGCCAGGACCGGGAGTCTGGCTCCGTATATAATCCATCTAATGGGCCTATGGTGAGGACCGGGAGGCTGGCTCCATATAGAATCTATCTAATGGGCCAATGGTGAGGACAGGGAGGCTGGCTCCATATAGAATCCATCTAATGGGCCAATGGCCAGGACCGGGAGACTGGCTCCATATAGAATCCATCTAATGGGCCAATGGTGAGGACAGGGAGGCTGGCTCCATATAGAATCCATCTAATGGGCCAATGGCCAGGACCGGGAGGCTGGCTCCATATAGAATCCATCTAATGGGCTAATGGTGAGGACCGGGAGGCTGACTCCATGTAGAATCCATCTAATGGGCCTATGGCGAGGACAGGGAGGCTGGCCCCATATAGAATCCATCTAATGGGCCAATGGCCAGGACTGGGAGTCTGGCTCCGTATATAATCCATCTAATGGGCCTATGGCCAGGACCGGGAGGTCAGCTCCTGCCTTCGCTACCTGTTACTTATACAGGCAGGAGATGATTGACCTCCTCGAGCTCGGCTTCTCAGCCGTCCTTCCTTTGAGGGAGCGTTCACACTGAGTTTTCTGTACGTGTTTCCAAGCATCCAACATAAAGCCCCGTAGTCCCTGATGTAATAGGTCTGGTGTTTTCCAGGCGATTCTTGATGCACCAAACTCACAAAGAGTCCTGCACCTCCTGCAAAGTTCTCCTCAATGTTGAAAAAGATGACGGAACATAAAAAGGTGCACAGAATGTTTCAACATTTCACGCAGCTCTACAGCAGACCTGTGGTGAAGCCGATGCATCGGGGCGTTACAGTGTTTGTTACAGATTTTTATTTTGTGTACACAGCTATCGTGCAGGGCCATGTGTCCCCATGGTGACTGGGCAGTCGGTCTCCCCTGTAGTCACATCATGTGCTCATGTTTTACTCCTTTCTGTAGACTCTTAGTAAGAGGGGACAGAGAAAAACGTGACACAGGACCAGATTATAGGACCTGTACGTAGCCTTGTGGACCCATAGGTCTGCACAGGAGCTGCGTACACTAAATAGAACATTATATTTCATCTAGATTATATGCACAGTTGCATCACATTCAATCAATAAAATCTGCAAAAGTCGACACACCCCTTGCTATGAGACGATTGCATACATGCCCAGCCCCCGCCCCACCTGTCCCTGCGCTCCTGCTGCTGTTTTTTATTATTTTCCAGCTCTTTCTTTTTCTCCAGTTGAATTCTGAGGTTTTTTAACCCCTGCCGCTATCTTTCTTTTCTTCTCCGTCAGTCAGGACGCATTGTATATTCCAGGGAGAATTACTGCAGGCAGGACTGCCGGCGGTGCAGATTTCCAGGCAGTGCATTAGATAAATGTAATCAGGCCGCGCGGGCGATTTACTCTTATTGGACATATGATTACATAGAAATTAATCTCATTTCAATTTGTTTGACGACCGTTCAGACTCCGATGACATTAATGTATTATTGATCGATTAAATGCTAAAAGGAAACGTACGAGCCTCTCGCCTCGATCAGGGCCGACTGTGCAGGAGCTGCTGGATGGGTCCTGCTCACGTGGCGAGCGCCGAAATAGACGGATTTATTATCTGAGCGAATCAGTAGATCAATAACCCAAAGCTGGGAGCAGCATTTATCCGGATCCAGTGACCGCACCAGAACCAGATCGAGTGACCACACAAAATGCAGATCCAGTGACCGTGCCAGATCCAGATCGAGTGACAGCACAAAATCCAGATCCAGTGACTGCACCAGATCCAGTGGCCATACAAAATCCAGATCCAGTGACTGCGCCAGATCCAGTGACCACACCAGATCCAGTGACCGCACCAGAACAAATGACTGCA
Source organism: Phyllobates terribilis (assembly GCF_046119375.1). Lineage (NCBI taxonomy): Eukaryota > Metazoa > Chordata > Amphibia > Anura > Dendrobatidae > Phyllobates > Phyllobates terribilis. Next base: position 462,061,894 of record NW_027362767.1, on the reverse strand, counting down.
CCAAATCAAGATCCAGTGACTGCATGAGATCAATATCCAGTGGCCACACAATACTCAGATCCATTGACTACACCAGATCAAGATCCAGTGAGCACACAAAACCAGATCCAGTGGCCATACAAAATCCAGAACCAGTGACACCATGAGATCAAGTTTTAGTGACAAATATAAGAGACAACCACCCCACACTGTAGTGAATAATAATGGTTGTCATTGTTGCAGCCGTCTCACACAAGAGGCTAATATAGATGGGACTTGGACCTTTCTGGAGAAAGGATGACCTTCTTAAAGAATTAGACCAATGCATAGTGAATGGACGCCCACAAAGATGGTCTTCTCAAGGACGAGGGTCAGACCTATGCCCACTTCTTCATGGAAGAGACGTGGCTGCAGCATCAGGAAATCTGGTACAGACCATTCTAGTTCTGATCACGTAATCAGGTGGTAATCTTCCAAATCTCAGGTAGTTGGTCATGATGCCTCGGACGGGTCTTCTCCACGCTGGGTTATAGGAAGACAGTACAGCGTTTCTGGTGATCAGGAGCCCAATGGCCACAGCAGAAAGCGGCAGCTCTAGTGCAACCATTGAGCAGAAACATGAATGCAATCCCTGGATGGTCAATGATGTCTCTGGACACGGTGGAATGGTCCCTGTTCCTTGCAGTGTTGCTCTATGACAAGTGAGCATTTACTAAGGTCCTGCAGAGAGTTGATCCCGTCCGGGCGTTTCTTCATGGTAGCTGGGGACTGACAGCCTGACAAGGGATTGTCTAAGGCAGCACCGCAAACAGCCGCATTGAAAAATTGGATTGTTTCTATTATATCTTGATATAATGTTATAATTGAAAATTAAGACGTAAAATACAGGCAGTAGAAGTGACCGATACTCGGGGTCTCTGGACCATCAGATGAGCGTCTCATTCTTGTGATGTCACCGGCCTTACTCTGGAGGTTCAGCATCTGTCCAACCCTAAAGGAGTCTGTGACCTTATTATTATAGGAGGTGCCGTAAGCTTCATCCTTTATAGGAAAATGCAGAATTGTGTCCGCACAAGCCGGTGGTTCTGCTGCCTAATTATCATTTCGAGAAGCCACGTGATCCCGGTCGACCTCCATGACTGCTGCGGTGGATCTATCACAATGCAGAAAAAAGCCACAGCAGAAGGTTTTCCTTCTTGAGGGTCTCGAGCTGCTGTTAATGAGCTTTATTTTCTCTGCTCTTTGGATGCGGTGGAAAGTGTTTTGTGCCGCCACCCCATGCTGGTTCTACCGCAATGATTCATTTGTAGCCAGAGGGCTCTCTAAACAAGAGGTCACGACCCGAGCAGAAATAACCTGCAAAATATACATAAGTTCCCCATGTTCTACTTACGCCCAGCTTTTTATTTTATCAATGGTACAAACTAATATTCGGCCCAGCCGCTGCCAGGCTGACAGCTAAATTTATCATCTAAAATCTACATTGGCTGCGCCCGGTCCGGGCTCGATAATAGGCTGCAAAATTCAGGACCATTTAAAGAAGCAATCATTGGGGAAATGTGTGGAGGCAAATAGAGGGGTCACCCTGCTCCCGACCACGGCGCTGGCACATTTCCCCTGTCACTTCTTCAAGTCAATTTGACTATTCAATCTCCCATATGACAATGGACCAAAGCCAGGGAAGGTACAACGACATCGCCGACAAGCAGCACAGCAAAGCCGTCGGGAAACTTCTCTGTAATTTCATTCCTTCAGCTTTGACGTGTTTGCGTTCTTGGCTTTAGATTGCTATGCATTATGTGACAATGGTGGCACTATATGGCGGATGACATGCCGCATCTCCAATCTAACCGTGTAACCTCCGGCTATTTACCAAGGAATCTGTGTTCTTGATGAACATCTGTCTCCTTGAAGCTTGGTCAGTAAGAGCTAAAACGCCATCTGTTCCCCATATAACTTAATAACTTGAATATTATTAGTTTAGGTTGGACATGAATCGAAGCCATCAGCAATATTCACAATCGTTCTGTTAGATGCCTCCTTTCAACTTATGACTTCCATACATATACTGTGTGCAATAATGAAGGCTATGAATGCAAAATGCAGATTAACATACTGAACTGTATAAGAACCTGCAGCTTGCGCTGAATGTAGCAACGTTAGAAATGAAGTAACGTTAGAAATGAAGCAAAGTGTAATGTTGGCAATTTAGCAAAGCTTAACATATACTCCAATGTAGAAAGTGTAACATGCAGTAAATGTAGAAAGTGTAACATGCAGTAAATGTAGAAAGTGTAACATGCAGTAAATGTAGAGAGTATAACATGCAGTAAATGTAGAGAGTGTAACATGCACTAAATGTAGAGAGTAACATTCACTAAATGTAGAGAGTGTAACATGCACTAAATGTAGAGAGTGTAACATGCAGTAAATGTAGAGAGTGTAACATGCAGTAAATGTAGAGAGTAACATTCACTAAATGTAGAGAGTGTAACATGCAGTAAATGTAGAGAGTGTAACATGCAGTAAATGTAGAGAGTGTAACATGCAGTAAATGTAGAGAGTGTAACATGCAGTAAATGTAGAGAGTGTAACATGCACTATATGTAGAGAGTAACATTCACTAAATGTAGAGAGTGTAACATGCACTATATGTAGAGTGTAACATGCAGTAAATGTAGAGAGTGTAACATGCAGTTAATGTAGAGAGTGTAACATGCACTATATGTAGAGAGTAACATTCACTAAATGTAGAGAGTGTAACATGCACTAAATGTAGAGAGTGTAACATGCAGTAAATGTAGAGAGTGTAACATGCACTATATGTAGAGAGTAACATTCACTAAATGTAGAGAGTGTAACATATAGTAAATGTAGAGAGTGTAACATGTAGTAAATGTAGAAATGTGACATGCACTATATGTAGAGAGTAACATTCACTAAATGTAGAGAGTGTAACATGTAGTAAATGTAGAGAGTGTAACATGCAGTAAATGTAGAGAGTGTAACATGTAGTAAATGTAGAGAGTGTAACATGCACTAAATGTAGAGAGTGTAACATGCAGTAAATGCAGAGAGTGTAACATGCACTAAGTGTAGGGAGTGTAACATGCAGTAAATGTAGAGAGTGTAACATGTAGTAAATGTAGAGAGTGTAACATGCACTAAGTGTAGAGAGTGTAACATGCACTAAGTGTAGAGAGTGTAACATGCACTAAATGTAGAGAGTGTAACATATAGTAAATGTAGAGAGTGTAACATGCAGTAAATGTAGATAGTGTAACATGCAGTAAATGTAGAGAGTGTAACATGTAGTAAATGTAGATAGTGTAACATGCAGTAAATGTAGAGAGTGTAACATGCACTAAGTGTAGAGAGTGTAACATGCACTAAATGTAGAGAGTGTAACATGCAGTAAATGTAGAGAGTGTAACATGTAGTAAATGTAGATAGTGTAACATGCAGTAAATGTAGAGAGTGTAACATGCACTAAATGTAGAGAGTGTAACATGTAGTAAATGTAGAGAGTGTAACATGTAGTAAATGTAGATAGTGTAACATGCAGTAAATGTAGAGAGTGTAACATGCACTAAGTGTAGAGAGTGTAGCATGCACTAAATGTAGAGAGTGTAACATGCAGTAAATGTAGAGAGTGTAACATGTAGTAAATGTAGATAGTGTAACATGCAGTAAATGTAGAGAGTGTAACATGCACTAAATGTAGAGAGTGTAACATGCACTAAATGTAGAGAGTGTAACATGCAGTAAATGTAGAGAGTGTAACATGCAGTAAATGTAGAGAGTGTAACATGCAGTAAATGTAGAGTGTAACATGCAGTAAATGTAGAGAGTGTAACATGCAGTAAATGTAGAGAGTGTAACATGCAGTAAATGTAGAGAGTGTAACATGCAGTAAATGTAGAGAGTGTAACATGTAGTAAATGTAGAGAGTGTAACATGTAGTAAATGTAGAGAGTGTAGCATGCAGTAAATGTAGAGAGTGTAACATGCAGTAAATGTAGAGAGTGTAACATGTAGTAAATGTAGAGAGTGTAACATGCACTAAATGTAGAGAGTGTAACATGCAGTAAATGTAGAGAGTGTAACATGCACTATATGTAGAGAGTAACATTCACTAAATGTAGAGAGTGTAACATGTAGTAAATGTAGAGAGTGTAACATGTAGTAAATGTAGAAAGTGTGACATGCACTATATGTAGAGAGTAACATTCACTAAATGTAGAGAGTGTAACATGTAGTAAATGTAGAGAGTGTAACATGCAGTAAATGTAGAAAGTGTGACATGCAGTAAATGTAGAGAGTGTAACATGCAGTAAATGTAGAGAGTGTAACATGCAGTAAATGTAGAGAGTGTAACATGCAGTAAATGTAGAGAGTGTAACATATAGTAAATGTAGAGAGTGTAACATGCAGTAAATGCAGAGAGTGTAACATGCACTAAGTGTAGGGAGTGTAACATGCAGTAAATGTAGAGAGTGTAACATGTAGTAAATGTAGAGAGTGTAACATGCACTAAATGTAGAGAGTGTAACATGCACTAAATGTAGAGAGTGTAACATGTAGTAAATGTAGAGAGTGTAACATGTAGTAAATGTAGATAGTGTAACATGCAGTAAATGTAGAGAGTGTAACATACACTAAGTGTAGAGAGTGTAACATGCACTAAATGTAGAGAGTGTAACATGCAGTAAATGTAGAGAGTGTAACATGTAGTAAATGTAGATAGTGTAACATGCACTAAATGTAGAGAGTGTAACATGCACTAAATGTAGAGAGTGTAACATGTAGTAAATGTAGAGAGTGTAACATGTAGTAAATGTAGAGAGTGTAACATGCAGTAAATGTAGAGAGTGTAACATGCACTAAGTGTAGAGAGTGTAACATGTACTAAATGTAGAGAGTGTAGCATGCAGTAAATGTAGAGAGTGTAACATGTAGTAAATGTAGATAGTGTAACATGCACTAAATGTAGAGAGTGTAACATGCACTAAATGTAGAGAGTGTAACATGCACTAAATGTAGAGAGTGTAACATGCACTAAATGTAGAGAGTGTAACATGCAGTAAATGTAGAGAGTGTAACATGCAGTAAATGTAGAGAGTGTAACATGTAGTAAATGTAGAGAGCGTAACATGTAGTAAATGTAGAGAATGTAACATGTAGTAAATGTAGAGAGTGTAACATGCAGTAAATGTAGAGAGTGTAACATGCACTAAGTGTAGAGAGTGTAACATGCAGTAAATGTAGATAGTGTAACATGCAGTAAATGTAGAGGGTGTAACATGTAGTAAATGTAGAGAGTGTAACATGCAGTAAATGTAGAGAGTGTAACATGCACTAAGTGTAGAGAGTGTAACATGCAGTAAATGTAGATAGTGTAACATGCAGTAAATGTAGAGAGTGTAACATGCAGTAAATGTTGAGAGTGTAACATGTTGTAAATGTAGAGTGTAACATGCAGTAAATGTAGAGAGTGTAACATGTAGTAAATGTAGAGAGTGTAACATGTAGTAAATGTGGAGAGTGTAACATGTAGTAAATGTAGAGAGTGTAACATGCAGTAAATGTAGAGAGTGTAACATGCAGTAAATGTAGAGAGTGTAACATGCAGTAAATGTAGAGAGCGTAACATGCAGTAAATGTAGAGAGTGTAACATGCAGTAAATGTAGAGAGTGTAACATGCAGTAAATGTAGAGAGTGTAACATGCAGTAAATGTAGAGAGTGTAACATGCAGTAAATGTAGAGTGTAACATGCAGTAAATGTAGAGAGTGTAACATGTAGTAAATGTAGATAGTGTAACATGCAGTAAATGTAGATAGTGTAACATGCAGTAAATGTAGAGAGTGTAACATGCACTAAATGTAGAGAGTGTAAAATGCAGTAAATGTAGAGAGTGTAACATGTTGTAAATGTAGAGAGTGTAACATGCAGTAAATGCAGAGAGTGTAACATGCAGTAAATGTAGAGTGTAACATGCAGTAAATGTAGAGAGTGTAACATGTAGTAAATGTAGATAGTGTAACATGCAGTAAATGTAGATAGTGTAACATGCAGTAAATGTAGAGAGTGTAACATGCACTAAATGTAGAGAGTGTAACATGCACTAAATGTAGAGAGTGTAACATGTTGTAAATGTAGAGAGTGTAACATGCAGTAAATGCAGAGAGTGTAACATGCAGTAAATGTAGAGAGTGTAACATGCAGTAAATGTAGAGAGTGTAACATGCAGTAAATGTAGATAGTGTAACATGCACTAAGTGTAGAGAGTGTAACATGCAGTAAATGTAGAGAGTGTAACATGCAGTAAATGTAGATAGTGTAACATGCAGTAAATGTAGAGAGTGTAACATGCAGTAAATGTAGAGAGTGTAACATGCAGTAAATGTAGAGAGTGTAACATGTAGTAAATGTAGAGAGTGTAACATGCAGTAAATGTAGAGAGTGTAACATGCAGTAAATGTAGAGAGTGTAACATGCAGTAAATGTAGAGAGTGTAACATGTAGTAAATGTAGAGAGTGTAACATGCAGTAAATGTAGAGAGTGTAACATGTAGTAAATGTAGAGAGTGTAACATGCAGTAAATGTAGAGAGTGTAACATGTAGTAAATGTAGAGAGTGTAACATGCACTAAGTGTAGAGAGTGTAGCATGCAGTAAATGTAGATAGTGTAACATGCAGTAAATGTAGATAGTGTAACATGCAGTAAATGTAGAGAGTGTAACATGCAGTAAATGTAGAGAGTGTAACATGTAGTAAATGTAGAGAGTGTAACATGCACTAAATGTAGAGAGTGTAACATGTAGTAAATGTAGATAGTGTAACATGCAGTAAATGTAGAGAGTGTAACATGCAGTAAATGTAGAGAGTGTAACATGTAGTAAATGTAGAGAGTGTAACATGCAGTAAATGTAGAGAGTGTAACATGCAGTAAATGTAGAGAGTGTAACATGTAGTAAATGTAGAGAGTGTAACATGCACTAAATGTAGAGAGTGTAACATGCAGTAAATGTAGAGAGTGTAACATGCACTAAATGTAGAGAGTGTAACATGCAGTAAATGTAGAGAGTGTAACATGTAGTAAATGTAGAGAGTGTAACATGTAGTAAATGTAGAGAGTGTAACATGTAGTAAATGTAGAGAGTGTAACATGTAGTAAATGTAGAGAGTGTAACATGTAGTAAATGTAGCAAAGTTGAAATGAGCTCGTCTGCTTGGTTTTTTTGTATCTCTATCAATCCTGAGAAATGCAGACGTTTTACTCTAGATCTTTGTGACGCTGCTGCCTGACTCATCATGAGATGAGAATAGTAAATTGTCACAACCACAGGGCTACATGAGAAATCAAGACTTCATCTCAGTGTGATTACCCAGTTTCCTCTCCATACATTTAGGACAGGGAACATACAAAGCAACTCTCACAGCACCCTCTACTCCCGCCTCGATCCAGCTGAGCTTTTTCTCTTTAAGGTCCCATTTGTTCTGGGGGAGGGAGGATAATATACCATCTAATGCAACGTGAATCTGAAAGAAAAAGACATAAAAGCGGCGCTCCATAGTGCAGAGGCTCTGGGTAAATGCAGTGACTCTGAGCGAGATGTGCTTACAACACACAGTTTGTAGAGCGAGGCCCCGCTGCTGCTGCTGCTGCTGCTCCTCTTTGTGCCGGTGATGTACGATGGCAGCTGCAATGAGTAATGCAATGTGTATAAGAAAAATACAGAACCATTGAGGCTACGTACAGGTGCCTTCATCAGGCCAAATGCATATCCTCAATGAGGTGACGGTCCCTCTACTCTTGAGCAGTCGTTTTTTCCGTCAGTGGCTCCTTGCTTTTCTTCCACACCCGGCAGCATCTAATAGAACATGGCCCCATGGAATCCAATAGGAAATCCTCTATATATCTCCATGTAAAAGCCAACAATTGTGGCTCTTAAAGCTGTTGGATCCCTTTAGCCGCTCTGGTCACTTTAAGGGTTGCACGATGATATAATATGACAGCGAGATTGAGCCCTTACACTATATAATAAGGACTTTATGTTTTCTCCACCGTTTTCCCTCATGTTCCTGATGCTCATTAGAGAAGGACATGGATCCTTGTTACAGTCTTATTTGTATTTCTTGGCGGCTTTAGGACACATTATTTTACACCTTATTTTCCACGGTGCTGAGAACTTGCCCATTAGAAGATGATGACAGCCCTTCCCGTCTTCCTATGTATTATCGACTTTTACTTACAAACTATTCCCTTTAATGCCAGTCCAAGCCGGTTACAATAAGAATCAATGTCTTGCACTTGCTCCGTTTAGTTCGGCTTTCGGCACTCTCTGAAGGGCAATGGACGCCATATTGAGCCGAAGGAGCTTTACACTTGAGATGCAGAGCGACATCTTAATTACTATTTTATGCCGTCCGCTATAAAGATTTTACAACACAAATAGTAGTAAGATGGTCCCAAAAAATCAAAAGCTTCATTAATTTCCATTTTACAGGTCCAGGGAGAGCGAGAATACATTGACCCCTTTGATTTCTAGGGAACCATTAGCGAATCCAGAGGAAAAACTAATTGTGTTTGTAAATCATATGGGAAGAAAAAGCTAAAGATGCAGGACGGAGAAATAAGGCGAGGAATCGGAGAGATCTGACTGCCCTCCGCTCTGCAGAAACGTGTGAGGAGGAAACGCATTTGTTGGAAGTCACAGGATTTAGGGAGCGACACCTCAAGTCACCAAGAAACATGTCGGTGACAATCTGTGAGACCCTGCAGCATGTATTATTACAGGCACCAAGATGACCGACATATTCTGCCATCTGCAGATAATGCAATGGGTGCAGTGCAAAAGTCATGTCCGAATATCATAGACGATGTAAAATATAGACCAGGCGGGGCTCCAAGTACTAAGACTAAGAAGGCAATCCAAAATGTGCAGTAATGACCCATATCCCAGACCTTCATCAGACATAACGGAAAGACGGCAAGTGGTAGAGACAAGTCGCAATGCCGCAGCGCTATCACTGCCTTCTTGTGCTGTCTTTCCTTCCTGCAGTCCGTGTCTGATGGAGGCATGGCTGGCCTTAGCTATGAGTGAACTGTGCAGGCTGCAAAGGGGAGCAACAGCGAGATGGCCGGCCTTAGCTATGAGTGACCTCTGCAGGCTGCAGAGGGGAGCGACAGCGACATGGCCAGCCTTAGTTATGAGCGACCTGTGCATGCTGCAGAGGGGAGCGACAGCGACATGGCCGGCCTTAGCTATGAGTGACCTCTGCAGGCTGCAGAGGGGAGCGACAGCGACATGGCCAGCCTTAGTTATGAGCGACCTCTGCAGGCTGCAGAGGGGAGCGACAGCGACATGGGCGGCCTTAGTTATGAGCGACCTGTCCATGCTGCAGAGGAGAGCGACAGCGACATGGCCGGTCTTAGCTATGAGCGACCTCTGCAGGCTGCAGAGGGGAGCGACAGTGACATGGCCACCCTTAACTATGAGCGACCTGTGCATGCTGCAGAGGGAAACGACAGTGACATGGTCGGCCTTAGTTATGAGCAAGCTATGCAGGCTGCAGAGGGGAGCGACAGCAACATGGCCAGCCTTAGCTATGAGCGACCTGTGCAGGATACAGAGGGGAGCGACAGAGACATGGCGGGCATTAGTTATAAGCGACCGGTGCAGGTTGTAGCCCACAATATGTAGCGCAGCGCACGGACAGCGCACTGAACCATCTTATTCAGTGGAGCTATTCAGAAGAATGCATTTTCTCTCCGTCTGACTGTTCATGAGTGTCAGGGTTTCACAGCGACAGGGGCGACAACGGTGAGATCACACAATATCTCACCGTTGCCGTCACTCTGTCAGGATTTCATCAGGGATTTGTGAGCCCACAATCCTGATTACTCATTGCGTAGGTATCGACAAGCGAGCAGAAAGCGTATGGCGTCACACCTTCGGATCACAACGCATGGAATATGTGTATACGTCCCGTACAGTTACTGTCAGCTTCACGATAGCCCAATTATTTTATTCGCTGCCACCACAGGCCGAGTTTGAAATATAATACAGGCCTGGACGGACGCCTTCGTTCTGGTAGCGTATGGCTTCGGGGGAGGGAACTATTACAGCACAAAAGAAACAGAACTATTAAATTTTACATTTAATCAAAAAATGAGGCAGTGTTTATGAAAAATATGCAAGATTTTACAAAAGGGGACAATTACAGTACAGAATATACAGTTACACTAAATAAAACAGAATTAAAGAAGACTATCTATAGAGATCGCTTAGACAATTCACTTAGACTCCACTTCTGGCATTTATCAAACGGGACCTGTGCTACATATAAATATGTACTTCCAACATGAGTCCTGATCCATCCTCCGTGGATTCCTTTATGCCTAAGGGGAGACCTGCTCACACACCCCCTGTGATGACATCACGAGGGCTGGTCTCCAGCCTTCATATTTTTATTAGATATCTGTTTTTTGTGATAATGTATTGTGGGTTGATCGTACAGGCCCGAAAGTGATTCCATATTTTCCATTATGATTTTACCTTTCTCCAGAGACCACACACGGTATAGCTGCCGTCTGCCATTTTGTTACTTTTGCGCCACAGCTCCCCGGAGGGGCTTACAGTGATGGGAAAATATCCATATTGTTCCCTAGCTGACCCTGTCTATAAAAATATAGGTCCAAATTATTATCGGAATTATGGAACTTACAATATTCAATATTTCGTATCGGTGCCGGCCAGACTGGGGCTTCGGTAAAATTCTCTTTGACGTCCTGGGAATCAAGCCTCAACAGCTAGATGTAAATTGTCGCGGGTCTGTGTCTAATTATCCCCTGCCTCTGCCAGGGGGAAATACACTCGCATGTTAAGTGGGTTGGTAGCACCTCTCTTGTGCCAGCATTTGTTTTACAAACCCCTTCTGCTGTGATTGATAATTTGCAGAGAGATCGCTCTTTAGATTGTCAGCTCTTCTCTTGTGACAAATACTATAGGGGAAGGGTGAAAGGGGCTTCAGGGAGAAACTGTTAATATTTTCTTAATATCTCCATGACAGTGAGGAAACAAATCGCAGCATGCACTGTCTTCTTCCGAGTCCCGGATGAGACTCACCCATTCAAATGCCAGATCCCACACGGAGCGTCTGAGCGGCATTTGAGTTTCCAGATACATTTCTATTATACAGCGAGGAGACCATATTTCATCATGTACATTTCTAAATATAGATGTATGAAAACGGATCACACACGGACGTCACATGGATGTAATCAGCAGACACGTGGATTAAATTAGATCAGAATTAGCTGAAAATGGTCCAAGCTTTCTAGATAAAACTCGGATGATTTTGTTCCGCTCGTCTGCAGCCGGCCGATCTCTACACTCTGCTCCTGGTTGTGCACCGCTGCTGCTCATCCTCGCCACTCTCTGCCACATCAGCCCCCTATGTACAAGAATATCACTACTATAATACTGCCCCCTATGTACAAGAATATAACTACTATAATACTGCTCCTATGTACAAGAATATAACTACTGTAATACTGACCCCTATGTACAAGAATATAACTACTATAATACTGCCCCCTATGTACAAGAATATAACTACTATAATACTGCTCCTATGTACAAGAATATAACTACTATAATACTGTCCCTATGTACAAGAATATAACTACTATAATACTGCCCCCTATGTACAAGAATATAACTACTATAATACTGCCTCTATGTACAAGAATATAACTACTATAATACTGCTCCTATGTACAAGAATATAACTCCTATAATACTGCTCCTATGTACAACAATATAACTACTATAATACTGCCCCTTATGTACAAGAATATAACTACTATAATACTGCCCCCTATGTACAAGAATATAACTACTATAATACTGCCCCTATATACAAGAATATAACTACTATAATACTGCCCCTATGTACAAGAATATAACTACTATAATACTGCCCCTATATACAAGAATATAACTACTATAATACTGTCCCTATGTACAAGAGCATAACTACTATAACACTGCCCCCTATGTACAAGAATATAAATACTATAATACTGCTCCTATGTACAAGAATATAACTACTATAATACTGCCCCCTATGTACAAGAATATAACTACTATAATACTGCTCCTATGTACAAGAATATAACTACTATAATACTGTGCCCTATGTACAAGAATATAACTACTATAATACTGCTCATATGTACAAGAATATAACTACTATAATACTGCTCCTATGTACAAGAATATAACTACTATAATACTGCTCCTATGTACAAGAATATAACTACTATAATACTGCTCATATGTACAAGAATATAACTACCATAATACTGCTCCTATGTACAAGAATATAACTACTATAATACTGCCCCCTATGTACAAGAATATAACTACTATAATACTGCTCCTATGTACAAGAATATAACTACTATAATACTGTGCCCTATGTACAAGAATATAACTACTATAATACTGCCTCCTATGTACAAGAATATAACTACTATAATACTGTGCCCTATGTACAAGAATAAAACTACTATAATACTGCCCCCTATGTACAAGAATATAACTACTATAATACTGCCCCCTATGTACAAGAATATAACTACTATAATACTGCCCCTATGTACAAGAATATAACTACTATAATACTGCTCCTATGTACAGGAATATAACTACTATAATACTGCTCCTATGTACAAGAATATAACTACTATAATACTGCCTCTATGTACAAGAATATAACTACTATAATACTGCCCCCTATGTACAACAATATAACTACTATAATACTGCCCCTATGTACAAGAATATAACTACTATAACACTGTTCCTATGTACTAGAATATAACTACTATAATACTGCCCCCTATGTACAAGAATATAACTACTATAATACTGCTCCCTATGTACAAGAACATAACTACTATAATACTGCTCCTATGTACAAGAATATAACTACTATAATACTGCCCCCTATGTACAAGAATATAACTACTATAATACTGCCCCCTATGTATGAGAATATAACTACTATAATACTGCTCCTGTGTACAAGAATATAACTACTATAACACTGTTCCTATGTACTAGAATATAACTACTATAATACTGCCCCCTATGTACAAGAATATAACTACTATAATACTGCTCCCTATGTACAAGAACATAACTACTATAATACTGCTCCTATGTACAAGAATATAACTACTATAATACTGCCCCCTATGTACAAGAATATAACTACTATAATACTGCCCCCTATGTATGAGAATATAACTACTATAATACTGCTCCTATGTACAAGAATATAACTACTATAATACTGCTCCTATGTACAAGAATATAACTACTATAATACTGCTCCCTATGTACAAGAATATAACTACTATAATACTGCCCCTATGTACAAGATTATAACTACTATACTTCCCCCTATGTACAAGAATATAACTACTATAATACTGCCCCCTATGTACAAGAATATAACTACTATAATACTGCTCCTATGTACAAGAATATAACTACTATAATACTGCCCCCTATGTACAAGAATATAACTACTATAATACTGCCCCTATGTACAAGAATATAACTACTATAATACTTCCCCTATGTACAAGAATATAACTACTATAATACTGCCCCTATGTACAAGAATATAACTACTATAATACTGCCCCTATGTACAAGAATATAACTACTATAATACTTCCCCTATGTACAAGAATATAACTACTATAATACTTCCCCTATGTACAAGAATATAACTACTATAATACTGCCCCTTATGTACAAGAATATAACTACTATAATACTGCCCCTATATACAAGAATATAACTACTATAATACTGCCCCCTATGTACAAGAATATAACTACTATAATACTGCCCCTATGTGCAGGAATATAACTACTATAATACTGCTCCTATGTGCAAGAATATAACTGCTATAATACTGCTCCCTATGTACAAGAACATAACTACTATAATACTGCTCCTATGTACAAGAATATAACTACTATAATACTGCCCCCTATGTACAAGAATATAACTACTATAATACTGCCCCCTATGTATGAGAATATAACTACTATAATACTGCTCCTGTGTACAAGAATATAACTACTATAACACTGTTCCTATGTACTAGAATATAACTACTATAATACTGCCTCTATGTACAAAAATATAACTGCTATAATACTGCTCCTATGTACAAGAATATAACTCCTATAATACTGCTCCTATGTACAACAATATAACTACTATAATACTGCCCCTTATGTACAAGAATATAACTACTATAATACTGCCCCCTATGTACAAGAATATAACTACTATAATACTGCCCCTATATACAAGAATATAACTACTATAATACTGCCCCTATGTACAAGAATATAACTACTATAATACTGCCCCTATATACAAGAATATAACTACTATAATACTGTCCCTATGTACAAGAGCATAACTACTATAACACTGCCCCCTATGTACAAGAATATAACTACTATAATACTGCTCCTATGTACAAGAATATAACTACTATAATACTGCCCCCTATGTACAAGAATATAACTACTATAATACTGCTCCTATGTACAAGAATATAACTACTATAATACTGTGCCCTATGTACAAGAATATAACTACTATAATACTGCTCATATGCACAAGAATATAACTACTATAATACTGCTCCTATGTACAAGAATATAACTACTATAATACTGCTCCTATGTACAAGAATATAACTACTATAATACTGCTCATATGTACAAGAATATAACTACTATAATACTGCTCCTATGTACAAGAATATAACTACTATAATACTGCCCCCTATGTACAAGAATATAACTACTATAATACTGCTCCTATGTACAAGAATATAACTACTATAATACTGTGCCCTATGTACAAGAATATAACTACTATAATACTGCCTCCTATGTACAAGAATATAACTACTATAATACTGTGCCCTATGTACAAGAATAAAACTACTATAATACTGCCCCCTATGTACAAGAATATAACTACTATAATACTGCCCCCTATGTACAAGAATATAACTACTATAATACTGCCCCTATGTACAAGAATATAACTACTATAATACTGCTCCTATGTACAGGAATATAACTACTATAATACTGCTCCTATGTACAAGAATATAACTACTATAATACTGCCTCTATGTACAAGAATATAACTACTATAATACTGCCCCCTATGTACAACAATATAACTACTATAATACTGCCCCTATGTACAAGAATATAACTACTATAACACTGTTCCTATGTACTAGAATATAACTACTATAATACTGCCCCCTATGTACAAGAATATAACTACTATAATACTGCTCCCTATGTACAAGAACATAACTACTATAATACTGCTCCTATGTACAAGAATATAACTACTATAATACTGCCCCCTATGTACAAGAATATAACTACTATAATACTGCCCCCTATGTATGAGAATATAACTACTATAATACTGCTCCTGTGTACAAGAATATAACTACTATAACACTGTTCCTATGTACTAGAATATAACTACTATAATACTGCCCCCTATGTACAAGAATATAACTACTATAATACTGCTCCCTATGTACAAGAACATAACTACTATAATACTGCTCCTATGTACAAGAATATAACTACTATAATACTGCCCCCTATGTACAAGAATATAACTACTATAATACTGCCCCCTATGTATGAGAATATAACTACTATAATACTGCTCCTATGTACAAGAATATAACTACTATAATACTGCTCCTATGTACAAGAATATAACTACTATAATACTGCTCCCTATGTACAAGAATATAACTACTATAATACTGCCCCTATGTACAAGATTATAACTACTATACTTCCCCCTATGTACAAGAATATAACTACTATAATACTGCCCCCTATGTACAAGAATATAACTACTATAATACTGCTCCTATGTACAAGAATATAACTACTATAATACTGCCCCCTATGTACAAGAATATAACTACTATAATACTGCCCCTATGTACAAGAATATAACTACTATAATACTTCCCCTATGTACAAGAATATAACTACTATAATACTGCCCCTATGTACAAGAATATAACTACTATAATACTTCCCCTATGTACAAGAATATAACTACTATAATACTTCCCCTATGTACAAGAATATAACTACTATAATACTGCCCCTTATGTACAAGAATATAACTACTATAATACTGCCCCTATATACAAGAATATAACTACTATAATACTGCCCCCTATGTACAAGAATATAACTACTATAATACTGCCCCTATGTGCAGGAATATAACTACTATAATACTGCTCCTATGTGCAAGAATATAACTACTATAATACTGCTCCTATGTGCAGGAATATAACTACTATAATACTGCTCACTATATACAAGAATATAACTACTATAATACTGCTCCTATGTACAAGAATATAACTACTATAATACTGCCCCCTATGTACAAGAATATAACTACTATAATACTGCTCCTATGTGCAGGAATATAACTACTATAATACTGCTCCCTATATACAAGAATATAACTACTATAATACTGCTCCTATGTACAAGAATATATCTACTATAATACTGCCCCTATGTACAAGAATATAACTATTATAATACTGCCCCTATGTACAAGAATATAACTACTACAATACTGCTCCCTATGTGTAAGAATATAACTACTATAATACTGCTCCTATGTGCAGGAATATAACTACTATAATACTGCCCCCTATGTACAAGAATATAACTACTATAATACTGCTCCCTATGTACAAGAATATAACTACTATAATACTGCCCCCTATGTACAAGAATACAACTACTATAATACTGCTCCTATGTACAAGAATATAACTACTATAATACTGCCTCTATGTAAACGAATATAACTACTATAATACTGCCCCCTATGTACAAGAATATAACTACTATAATACTACCCCCTATGTACAAGAATATAACTACTATAATACTACCCCCTATGTACAAGAATATAACTACTATAATACTGCTCCCTATGTACAAGAATATAACTACTATAATACTGCTCCTATGTGCAGGAATATAACTACTATAATACTGCTCCCTATATACAAGAATATAACTACTATAATACTGCTCCTATGTACAAGAATATATCTACTATAATACTGCCCTCTATGTACAAGAATATAACTACTATAATACTGCTCCTATGTGCAAGAATATAACTACTATAATACTGCTCCTATGTACAAGAATATAACTACTATAATACTGCTCCTATGTGCAAGAATATAACTACTATAATACTGCTCCTATGTACAAGAATATAACTACTATAATACTGCCCCTATGTACAAGAATATAACTACTATAATACTGCTCCTATGTGCAAGAATATAACTACTATAATACTGCTCCTATGTACAAGAATATAACTACTATAATACTGCTCCCTATATACAAGAATATAACTACTATAATACTGCCCCTATGTACAAGATTATAACTACTATAATACTGCCCCTACGTACAAGAATATAACTACTATAATACTGCTCCTATGTGCAAGAATATAACTACTATAATACTGCTCCTATGTGCAGGAATATAACTACTATAATACTGCTCCCTATATACAAGAATATAACTACTATAATACTGCTCCTATGTACAAGAATATATCTACTATAATACTGCCCCTATGTACAAGAATATAACTATTATAATACTGCCCCTATGTACAAAAATATAACTACTACAATACTGCTCCCTATGTGCAAGAATATAACTACTATAATACTGCTCCTATGTGCAGGAATATAACTACTATAATACTGCCCCCTATGTACAAGAATATAACTACTATAATACTGCTCCCTATGTACAAGAATATAACTACTATAATACTGCCCCCTATGTACAAGAATACAACTACTATAATACTGCTCCTATGTACAAGAATATAACTACTATAATACTGCCTCTATGTACAAGAATATAACTACTATAATACTGCCCCCTATGTACAAGAATATAACTACTATAATACTACCCCCTATGTACAAGAATATAACTACTATAATACTACCCCCTATGTACAAGAATATAACTACTATAATACTGCCCCCTATGTACAAGATTATGACTACTGTAATACTGCCCCTATGTACAAGAATATAACTACTATAATACTGCTCCTATGTACAAGAATATAACTACTATAATACTGCCCCCTATGTACAAGAATATAACTACTATAATACTGCTCCCTATGTACAAGAATATAACTACTATAATACTGCTCCTATTTGCAGGAATATAACTACTATAATACTGCACTCTATATACAAGAATATAACTACTATAATACTGCCCTCTATATACAAGAATATAACTACTATAATACTGCCCCCTATGTACAAGAATATAACTACTATAATACTGCTCCTATGTACAAGAATATAACTACTATAATACTGCCGCTATGTACTAGAATATAACTACTATAATACTGCTCCTATGTACAAGAATATAACTACTATAATACTGCCCCCTATGTACAAGAATATAACTACTATAACACTGCCCCTATATACAAGAATATAACTACTATAATACTGCCCCCTATGTACAAGAATATAACTACTATAATACTGCTCCTATGTACAAGAATATAACTACTATAATACTGCCGCTATGTACTAGAATATAACTACTATAATACTGCTCCTATGTACAAGAATATAACTACTATAACACTGCCCCTATATACAAGAATATAATTACTATAATACTGCTCCTATGTACAAGAATATAACTACTATAATACTGCCCCCTATGTACAAGAATATAACTACTATAATACTGCCCCCTATGTACAAGAATATAACTACTATAATACTGCTCCCTATGTACAAGAATATAACTACTATAATACTGCCCCCATATACAATAATATAACTACTATAATACTGCCCCCTATGTACAAGAATATAACTACTATAATACTGCCCCCTATGTACAAGAATATAACTACTATAATACTGCCCCCATATACAAGAATATAACTACTATAATACTGCCCCCATATACAAGAATATTACTACTATAATACTGCCCCTATGTACAAGAATATAACTACTATAATACTGCCCCCTATGTACAGGAATATAACTACTATAATACTGTCCTCTATGTACAAGAATATAACTACTATAATACTGATCCTATGTAAAAGAATATAACTACTATAATACTGCCCCCTATATACAGGAATATAACTACTATAATACTGTCCTCTATGTACAAGAATATAACTACTATAATACTGCTCCTATGTACAAGAATATAACTACTATAATACTGCCCCTATGTACAAGAATATAACTACTATAATACTGCCCCCATATACAAGAATATTACTACTATAATACTGCCCCTACGTACAAGAATATAACTACTATAATACTGCCCCCATATACAAGAATATTACTACTATAATACTGCCCCCTATGTACAAGAATATAACTACTTTAATACTGCTCCCTATGTACAAGAATATAACTACTATAATACTGCCCCCTATGTACAAGAATATAACTACTATAATACTGCTCCTATGTACAAGAATATAACTACTATAATACTGCCCCTATGTACAAGAATATAACTACTATAATACTGCCCCCTATGTACAAGAATATAACTACTATAATACTGCCCCTATGTACAAGAATATAACTACTATAATACTGCTCTTATGTACAAGAATATAACTACTATAATACTGGCCCCTATGTACAAGAATATAACTACTATAATACTGCCCCTATGTACAAGAATATAACTACTATAATACTGCCCCTATGTACAAGAATATAACTACTATAATACTGCCCCTATGTACAAGAATATAACTACTATAATACTGCTCCTATGTACAAGAATATAACTACTATAATTCTGGCCCTATGTACAAGAATATAACTACTATAATACTGGCCCTATGTACTAGAATATAACTACTATAATACTGCTCCTATGTACAAGAATATAACTACTATAACACTGCCCCTATATACAAGAATATAATTACTATAATAATGCTCCTATGTACAAGAATATAACTACTATAATACTGCCCCCTATGTACAAGAATATAACTACTATAATACTGCCCCCTATGTACAAGAATATAACTACTATAATACTACCCCCTATGTACAAGAATATAACTACTATAATACTGCCCCCATATACAATAATATAACTACTATAATACTGCCCCCTATGTACAAGAATATAACTACTATAATACTGCCCCCTATGTACAAGAATATAACTACTATAATACTGCCCCCATATACAAGAATATAACTACTATAATACTGCCCCCATATGCAAGAATATTACTACTATAATACTGCCCCTATGTACAAGAATATAACTACTATAATACTGCCCCCTATGTACAGGAATATAACTACTATAATACTGTCCTCTATGTACAAGAATATAACTACTATAATACTGATCCTATGTAAAAGAATATAACTACTATAATACTGCCCCCTATATACAGGAATATAACTACTATAATACTGTCCTCTATGTACAAGAATATAACTACTATAATACTGCTCCTATGTACAAGAATATAACTACTATAATACTGCCCCCTATGTACAAGAATATAACTACTTTAATACTGCTCCCTATGTACAAGAATATAACTACTATAATACTGCCCCCTATGTACAAGAATATAACTACTATAATACTGCTCCTATGTACAAGAATATAACTACTATAATACTGCCCCTATGTACAAGAATATAACTACTATAATACTGCCCCCTATGTACAAGAATATAACTACTATAATACTGCCCCTATGTACAAGAATATAACTACTATAATACTGCTCTTATGTACAAGAATATAACTACTATAATACTGGCCCCTATGTACAAGAATATAACTACTATAATACTGCCCCTATGTACAAGAATATAACTACTATAATACTGCCCCTATGTACAAGAATATAACTACTATAATACTGCTCTTATGTACAAGAATATAACTACTATAATACTGGCCCCTATGTACAAGAATATAACTACTATAATACTGCCCCTATGTACAAGAATATAACTACTATAATACTGGCCCTATGTACAAGAATATAACTACTATAATACTGCTCCTATGTACAAGAATATAACTACTATAATACTGGCCCTATGTACAAGAATATAACTACTATAATACTGCCCCTATGTACAAGAATGTAACTACTATAATACTGCCCCTATGTACAAGAATATAACTACTATAATACTGCTCCTATGTACAAGAATATAACTACTATAATACTGCTCCTATGTACAAGAATATAACTACTATAATACTGCCCCTATGTACAAGAATATAACTACTATAATACTGCTCCTATGTAGAAGAATATAACTACTATAATACTGTCCCCTATGTACAAGAATATAACTACTATAATACTGCTCCTATGTACAAGAATATAACCACTATTATACTGCCCCTATGTACAAGAATATAACTACTATAATACTGCTCCTCTGTACAAGAATATAACTACTATAATACTGCTTCCTATGTACAAGAATATAACTACTATAATACTGCCCCTATGTACAAGAATATAACTACTATAATACTGCTCCTCTGTACAAGAATATAACTACTATAATACTGCTCCTATGTACAAGAATATAACTACTATAATACTGCCCCCTATGTACAAGAATATAACTACTATAATACTGCTCCTATGTACAAGAATATAACTACTATAATACTGCCCCTATGTACAAGAATATAACTACTATAATACTGCTCCTCTGTACAAGAATATAACTACTATAATACTGCCCCTATGTACAAGAATATAACTACTATAATACTGCTCCTATGTACAAGAATATAACTACTATAATACTACTCCTATATACAAGAATATAACTACTATAATACTACTCCTATATACAAGAATATAACTACTATAATACTGCTCCTATGTACAAGAATATAACTACTATAATACTACTCCTATATACAAGAATATAACTACTATAATACTGCTCCTATGTATAAGAATATAACTACTATGATACTGCTCCTATGTACAAGAATATAACTACTATGATACTGCTCCTATGTACAAGAATATAACTACTATAATACTGCCCCTATGTACAAGAATATAACTACTATAATACTGCTCCCTATGTACAAGAATATAACTACTATAATACTGCCCCTATATACAAGAATATAACTACGATAATACTGCCCCCTATGTACAGGAATATAACTTCTATAATACTGCCCCCTATGTACAAGAATATAACTACTATAATACTGCTCCTATGTACAAGAATATAACCACTATAATACTGTCCCTATGTACAAGAATATAACCACTATAATACTGCTCCTATGTACAAGAATATAACTACTATAATACTGCCCCCTATGTGCAGGAATATAACTACTATAATACTGCCCCCTATGTACAAGAATATAACTACTATGTAGTGGCTTTAGCTGGTAATTACTGTTTCAGGTGATACCTTGTTGCTTTCCTCCTTGTGTTATCTGATCCTTCTGCCTGGTGCTGACAGAGTTAATAGCAGAGTGTTTCTGAGTGTGACATGGGGGTCTATAGGAGCCTCTCCTCCATGGTGTCCCCCTGGTGCACTAATTGGTCTCTTAGCACATGGAGAATGGCGGATACAATAAGACACTGCAGGGTAAATAAATAAATGATCAGATTTAATACCGGGGCAGCGCTCACCTCCGGCACAGCCCGGCCACCACCGCAGCGCAGGCCGTGGAGAATAACAAGTTCACATTTCATTACCGTTTTCTTCCACTTAATGATAAAATTGTTCTTAAATGTTAAATAAAACAATCTGTGACATTTCTGTCTCTGGACACCGGAGCGGTCACTGCTGTTTCTTAAACCGGTTCCATGGAGCCTCCTTTCAGAGTTAACAGAAGGGGGCGCCGGTCAGTATTCCACATGTCTGGAGGACGCGGCACATCTATACATTGCACATTTTATTGGGAGCCATGTAATACTTTACTTGCCCTGTGGGGGCGGCAGCAGGAATAATGAAGACCTGCCTTCCCTGCAGTTAACATGGGGACAGGCTTTGTAACATTGGGGGACTTTTCTAACGTGAAGCAGTTGTCTAGGAGGGTCCCTGAACACTGATATTACTGCACTCAGACGTCTCCGTAGTAGTAGAAGCCCCCGCCGCCGTCGCTCGTCTGTTGCTTTGTTACAATTGACCCGTTCTAGAACTTCCCGAGTTCCGGCTCCGCTGCGGTGTTCTGCTGCTTCACATTTAGGGCCTGTTCACACAGCGTCCTGCAGGCATCGTTTTTGAAGCAGAAGACACTTCAGGAAGCCAATGGTGGCGTTATACCTAACGCGCGTTTTCTGATGTCTTCGTGGACATCTCTTGCGGGGTCTTTGCCGCCATTGTATTTTAATGCCATATAATCGAGCGGGAACTTTGAAGCAGAAGCCGCCAGAAGAATGGACAGAAGCTGTGCGCAGCCGGGTGTACTGACTTTACTGGCCATGGTGGTCATTCTTTCTGGAGTTGTCACTGTGCTCATCCATTGCATAGCGCATGGTCCGGAGGAGCGAGCTCTGCCTCTGGAGGGGATGAGTAATGGAGGCGCCACAGGAGACCCCACCTCCATATAATGGCCTCTGCAGGGAGCACGCAATGCATGGATGGGTCATGTGTGCCCTGAGCGGGGGCAGATTGCTACTCCCAGCCTGGGGATGAGACAATCCCTTTAATTTCTCTTTCTACCTTGTAATGATTCTCTGCAGCGCCTCTAGTGGTAACAATATAGCATAGCAGACACCAACAGTGCAGTCGACAAAAGACCGCAAACTTCAAATAGTTCACAATCCCCTTAAAATAGAAGAGTAAAGAGGCACAAACAGCTCTGCGCACATATTAACCCCTTCATGGTCTGGCAACTTTCCATTTGTTTGCCCTTTTGTTTCCTCTTCTTCTTTCTAGAGACATAACTTTTTTTCTCCCTCCCCATCGCTGTACGGGGCTTGTGGTTTTTGTGGGACGTGTCGTAGTTTTGGACGACACAAGTCATTTCATCATCAAATGTGCTAGAAAAAGGGAAAGAATAAAAAGTGCCGTGAAATGGTGAAAAATGTCCGGTTCCCGTTGTACATTGGGTTTTGGTTGATGGCGGTAACGGAAAGGTTACATGGACCTGGCGGCGCCATTCTCCGGTCATTACGAGTACGGCGATATCGAACTTGTACTGTGCGTTATTTTATTTTTATTTATGTCGCCCAATTCTGAGAACTGTAACTTCATTCCTGTGGACGGAGGGTCGTCAGAGCCGGCGCTTTGTGTCTGCACTAACCAATAGTCATTTCTCAGCAGGTATTTATGGAAGTGGCGATACTGAATATACAGAATTCAGTGTTTGGTTTTTTTATGTTTTTTACAACTTTTTTTTTTCAAATTTTTTATGTTTGTTTGTTTTTTTTTATTTCATTTTCTTCTTTATTTTTTTAGTCCTTTAAGGACTGTATTGCATACATATATTGCTTGGGGGCCTTCAGCGTGACGCTGGCTACTATTTTATCCCATCACTCTCCTATGGGAAACAGTACATAAACACACCGGCAATTGTATCTTTCCACTGCCACTATTAGTGACTGCCATCAGCATCTAAATGGTTAACCAGCGGCGAGTGGAGCTGCTCCGGTCACTGCTGCTATCAGCAGACGATGTATAACACAGCCCTTGACCTCGCTCCATACACGCGACCTGTGACGGACATGTACGTCACACATTGGGAAGGGTTTAACACGGCCATTCTCTTAATAAATGTAAAAATAGGAAAAGATTATGAGCGGAATGAATGACAAAGAATGAAAATGAATTAAAAGCAATTAAGGTTCAGGAGGTTAGGAAGCTTGTGGTGCCTTCCCCATGTACCCCGGCTCTTGTTGGGGATCCTAGTCCTGCAGGGCTATTCCGGGGGCTCATTCTTAGGTGTATGGCGGGCTTCTGCGCTGGTTGCGGAGGAGCCGCACTACCACTAGCAGTCAGTATATTACAGCTTATTAGAATGATTATCATCCAGTTACAGAAGCTTCCGCTCTGCTTTATACGGAGCCGACAGGGCAATCATCTGCAAATCCCACAGCAATCTAGGACAAAAAAAAGCCGCCAGGCGCTGGAGAGATGTTCAGCCGCTCCCAGGTAGAGGAGTCACAGTATGTAAAATTCATTACAAAACACTGAGGAGGCAGCAGCGGCTCAGCGACTTCAAAGACACATAAGAAGCTCCGTATTCGTTCTGCTTCCCGTCTCCGCTCTCGGTGCAGGCAGAAAGCTGCTATTTTTAGGAAAAACCTCGAGACCTGAATTGGTGTAATTTAGAGTTTAGAGGAGACTTTATACACAGAGCGTTCACCGTGCAGAATGGGAAGAGAATATATGGCAGATTCCGCCTCTCTCGCTAGGGACCGACCGGGGGAATCGCTGCGAGAGTTACTCACAATCATGAATAATAAAAAGTCTGGATGGGAAAAGAAGTGTACAGCGGCCCCAGAGATTGTGATTGTGCCCTCCGCAGCCCTTCATTTAACATCAAGAATGGTGTCTTATTGACTTCCCTGTTACATTGTTACAAGACGCTGCAGTAAAGCTCAGAAATGGAAACAATGGCAAAATACTTATAAACAAGCAACATTCCTTTATTATTAGAAGTCTTTTTCTCAAGAGCCGAGGGATTTTTAATTCCGTAGTGCACAGGTCATTGATTAGGTTACTGTTCACTCCGGCAGTGTCAGAGGCGGTCAGTTACCTATGAAAGGAGCATGCAACACTAGCAGGTCAATGCTTTACTGCCTGCTCGCTCCGCTCTGAGCTGCCTGATCGCAGGATCTGACTGTTCACAGCTCCCTGCAATCCTCCCATGCTGCAGAGGTAATGTTATCTCTGCAAGCAGCCTGGCAGAGTACACAGCTCAGACCAGTGACTCCACCATGCTGCGAGTCCAAACTGTCATCTTCTTCAAGAGACCACAGCCAAGCAGGAAGCCGGGGGCAGAGGACTGGTGGTCTTGCGCACGGTTTTCCCTCTGCCCATTTCCAGCAGCACGCCGCTGTCAGAGGACTGGTGGTCCTTCGCATGGTTTTCCCTCTGTTCATTTCCGGCAGCACGCCGCTGTCAGAGGACTGGTGGTCCTGCGCACGGTTTTCCCTCTGTTCATTTCCGGCAGCACGCCGCTGTCAGAGGACTGGTGGTCCTTCGCATGGTTTTCCCTCTGTTCATTTCCGGCAGCACGCCGCTGTCAGAGGACTGGTGGTCCTGCGCACGGTTTTCCCTCTTCATTTCCGGCAGCACGCTGCTGTCAGAGGACTGGTGGTCCTGCACATGGTTTTCCCTCTGTTCATTTCTGGCAGCACGCCGCTGTCAGAGGACTGGTGGTCCTGCACATGGTTTTCCCTCTGTTCATTTCCGGCAGCACGCCGCTGTCAGAGGACTGGTGGTCCTGCACATGGTTTTCCCTCTGTTCTTTTCCGGCAGCACGCTGCTGTCAGAGGACTGGTGGTCCTTCGCATGGTTTTCCCTCTTCATTTCCGGCAGCACGCCGCTGTCAGAGGACTGGTGGTCCTGCGCACGGTTTTCCCTCTTCATTTCCGGCAGCAAGCTGCTGTCAGAAGACTGGTGGTCCTTCGCATGGTTTTCCCTCTCTTCATTTCCGGCAGCATGCCGCTGTCAGAGGACTGGTGGTCTTGCGTATGGTTTTCCCTCTGTACATTTCCGGCAGCACGCCGCTGTCAGGGGACTGGTGGTCCTGTGCACGGTTTTCCCTCTTCATTTCTGGCAGCACGCCGCTGTCAGAGGACTGGTGGTCCTGCGCACGGTTTTCCCTCTTCATTTCCGGCAGCACGCCGCTGTCAGAGGACTGGTGGTCCTGCGCACGGTTTTTCCTCTGTTCATTTCCTGCAGCACGCCGCTGTCAGAGGACTGGTGGTCCTTCGCATGGTTTTCCCTCTTCATTTCCGGCAGCATGCCGCTGTCAGAGGACTGGTGGTCCTGCGCACGGTTTTCCCTCTGTTCATTTCCGGCAGCACGCCGCTGTCAGAGGACTGGTGGTCCTGCGCACGGTTTTCCCTCTGTTAATTTCCGGCAGCACGCCGCTGTCAGAGGACTGGTGGTCCTGCGCACGGTTTTCTCGCTTCATTTCTGGCAGCACGCCGCTGTCAGAGGACTGGTGGTCCTGCGCACGGTTTTCCCTCTGTTCATTTCTGGCAGCACGCCGCTGTCAGAGGACTGGTGGTCCTGCGCACGGTTTTCTCTCTTCATTTCTGGCAGCACGCCGCTGTCAGAGGACTGGTGGTCCTTCGCATGGTTTTCCCTCTCTTCATTTCCGGCAGCACGCCGCTGTCAGAGGACTGGTGGTCCTGCACACGGTTTTCTCTCTTCATTTCCGGCAGCACGCCGCTGTCAGAGGACTGGTGGTCCTGCGCACGGTTTTCCCTCTGTTCATTTCCGGCAGCACGCCGCTGTCAGAGGACTGGTGGTCCTGCGCACGGTTTTCCCTCTTCACTTCCGGCAGCACGCCGCTGTCAGACGACTGGTGGTCCTGCGCACGGTTTTCCCTCTTCACTTCCGGCAGCACGCCGATGTCAGAGGACTGGTGGTCCTGCGCACGGTTTTCCCTCTTCACTTCCGGTAGCATGCCGCTGTCAGAGGACTGGTGGTCCTGCGCACGGTTTTCCCTCTGTTCATGTCTTTTCATGGCTGCTCGGTCACCTCTCATCACAGCCGCGTCTGACCGGCGGTTTGATACATTTTTTTTGACAAATATCGTTTTGGCCGAATATTACCTGAAAGCCAATAGTGAAGCATAAATTTTTTGTACAATTTTCTTCTCTTTTTTGGGTCCATATTTGTCCTAATATAAAATGCTGTAGTTATGGGGGGCAAAGGGGCGAAGGGTTATGAGTTGGCAAAGTTCAGTGCAGCCTCAGTCACCGAGCTGCGCCTTGCCGCACTGTGCTGCACAGTATTCATTGCGCCACCATTACGGCACCACCAGGATCATGGCGGACGGCCGCAGCTTTTCTGCAGTCATTGCTCGAGATTAGAAGGGGTGCACTTACTTCACCAGGCAGCTAAGCCGGGCATGCATCCTCTGGGATCACTCCCGCGCTCGGTCTATGGCCATTATACCATTGTCACCAGGATCGCTGTATGCTTAGGTCTCTTTTGGTTTTCTTGGTGTAACTTGTACGTCTGCGCCGCAGAGTCCAGGGTCTTCACCGCGGAGTCCGGGGTCTTCACCGCGGAGTCCGGGGTCTTCACCGCGGAGTCCGGGGTCTTCACCGCGGAGTCCGGGGTCTTCACCGCAGAGTCCGGGGTCTTCACAGAAATTACATCATAACTTGCACATGGCGGATAATAATGGGAATAATGCCTTGTGTCTTCTTGGCGACGGCTTCTTGTCTGCATGGAACATGACGAGGTCTGGCCATTACTGGAGGTAATTACAATGGAGGCGCTCCACCACCTTTACCTGCCTCCCACCCATAGATCTGTGACATCTGCAGACCACCGGAATCTGAGGAGAACCTGGAGCCCTGCCGATGGGAGATACTGATACATTGTAGCAAACCCTCCGCTGTGTGAGCAGGACTAGGCCACGGTGAAGGTCGTCTGACCGCAGCGGAGATCCTGGACGTGAATCGGAACCAGAACACAGCGGAGATTGTAGCCCTGTTAACCCTTGCAGTACTGGGCTCCAGACTGACCCGTGACTCCCACTGTGGGATTACTCATGCAATATGGAGGCAGGGCTGCTGGGAGTTGTAGTTTGCCGGCAGGTGGCGGTGCCCTGGTTGATGATATCACTGGACTGCGGCTGCTCCAGGATCTTCCCGGAGGATTTGCCTCTATCTCCTGTATCAGCCGAGAAGCTCCGAGTTTTCCAGGCTGTTATTACTTCCTATTAGGGTTAATGGAGGGTCAGGTACTGAATCTACAGGACGTCACATACTGTACAAGAGGTGCCAGAATAACAAGTCACCCGACTGCCCCCGGGACCGGCGCCTGTGACCACAGCAGAAAGCCGGGACTTGTTTCATGTATATTTATAAATGTCACACGGTTCCTTCTTCATGTAGGATTAGTGATGAGCCGCCGGCCGCTCCCTGCTCCGGATCAGGAGGCGAAATCACAGCAGGAGGCGGAAAACAGGAGAAGATTAATTACTGAGCAGCAGAAACACCTGATGAGAGGGAGCGATCCCACACTCCGGAGAAAGATACATTATAACGAGAACATCTGAATCTACGCTGTATGGCACAGTCCTCGGCGCGCGTCCCAGTCACCCATCTCAGGGGTCTCCTTCAGTTTCATTGTCACATATAATGTCTCGTCCCATCACCCCCAATCCTCCTCTGGTATCAGCACAAACACTGCACCCCCGCGGCCGGGAGCTTCATGGCCGAGCAGCTGCTGCAGCCGTACATCACCAAGCACAATGCCGAGCGTCGGATGGAGTGGTGTAAAGCCGCCACCACTGGACTCTGAGGGAGACGTGTTCTGTGCAGTGATGGTCGCACTTCTCTATCTGCGGCTGATGGAGGGGTCCGGTGATTCCCGGAGGACGTTACCCCCTGACTGCATTGTGCTGCTGTACAGATGGTGGAGCAGGATAATGCTATGGACTGTTATCAGGGGGCGGCCGCGGACCCTCAGCTCCAGGGAAGGGTTAGGATGCTTTCTGTCCCCCATAACTGTGCCCAGTGCACAAGCTCCATACAGACATGAGGGGGGACATGAGCGGCCGCACAGAGCCCGGACCACAACCCCATCGAATACCGCAGATTGTGAGCCTGGACCCCCCCCAACATCAGGGTCTGACCCCAAAACTGCTCTTCTGGATGAAGGGGCAAAAACTCCCACAGACGCCTCCTAAATCTTGTAGAAATCCTTCCGAGAAGAGCGAGAGCAACGGGGCGTCTCCATATTAATGGCTATGGATGTGGATGTGGGGGGCACATACTTTCCTCCATATTAATGTCTATGGATGTAGATGAGGACAGAGAAGCCCCTGGAGGTGGATGTGGGGGGCACATACTTTTCTCCATATTAATGTCTATGGATGTAGATGAGGACAGAGAAGCCCCTGGAGGTGGATGTGGGGGGCACATACTTTCCTCCATATTAATGTCTATGGATGTAGATGAGGACAGAGAAGCCCCCGGAGGTGGATGTGGGGGGCACATACTTTTCTCCATATTAATGTCTATGGATGTAGATGAGGACAGAGAAGCCCCTGGATGTGGATGTGGGGGGCACATACTTTCTCCATATTAATGTCTATGGATGTAGATGAGGACAGAGAAGCCCCTGGAGGTGGATGTGGGGGGCACATACTTTCCTCCATATTAATGTCTATGGATGTAGATGAGGACAGAGAAGCCCCCGGAGGTGGATGTGGGGGGCACATACTTTCCTCCATATTAATGTCTATGGATGTAGATGAGGACAGAGAAGCCCCTGGAGGTGGATGTGGGGGGCACATACTTTCCTCCATATTAATGTCTATGGATGTAGATGAGGACAGAGAAGTCCCCGGAGGTGGATGTGGGGGGCACATACTTTCCTCCATATTAATGTCTATGGATGTAGATGAGGACAGAGAAGCCCCCGGAGGTGGATGTGGGGGGCACATACTTTCTCCATATTAATGTCTATGGATGTAGATGAGGACAGAGAAGCCCCCGGAGGTGGATGTGGGGGGCACATACTTTCCTCCATATTAATGTCTATGGATGTAGATGAGGACAGAGAAGCCCCCGGAGGTGATTGTGGGGGGCACATACTTTCCTCCATATTAATGTCTATGGATGTAGATGAGGACAGAGAAGCCCCCGGAGGTGGATGTGGGGGGCACATACTTTTCTCCATATTAATGTCTATGGATGTAGATGAGGACAGAGAAGCCCTTGGAGGTGGATGTGGGGGGCACATACTTTCCTCCATATTAATGTCTATGGATGTAGATGAGGACAGAGAAGCCCCCGGAGGTGGATGTGGGGGGCACATACTTTCTCCATATTAATGTCTATGGATGTAGATGAGGACAGAGAAGCCCCCGGAGGTGGATGTGGGGGGCACATACTTTCTCCATATTAATGTCTATGGATGTAGATGGACAGAGAAACCCCTGGAGGTGGATGTGGGGGGCACATACTTTCTCCATATTAATGTCTATGGATGTAGATGGACAGAGAAACCCCCGGAGGTGGATGTGGGGGGCACATACTTTCTCCATATTAATGTCTATGGATGTAGATGGGGACAGAGAAGCCCCTGGAGGTGGATGTGGGGGGCACATACTTTTCTCCATATTAATGTCTATGGATGTAGATGAGGACAGAGAAGCCCCCGGAGGTGGATGTGGGGGGCACATACTTTCCTCCATATTAATGTCTATGGATGTAGATGGACAGAGAAGCCCCTGGAGGTGGATGTGGGGGGCACATGCTTTTCTCCATATTAATGTCTATGGATGTAGATGAGGACAGAGAAGCCCCCGGAGGTGGATGTGGGGGGCACATACTTTCCTCCATATTAATGTCTATGGATGTAGATGGACAGAGAAGCCCCTGGAGGTGGATGTGGGGGGCACATACTTTCCTCCATATTAATGGCTATGGATGTAGATGAGGACAGAGAAGCCCCCGGAGGTGATTGTGGGGGGCACACACTTTTCTCCATATTAATGTCTATGGATGTAGATGGACAGAGAAGCCCCTGGAGGTGGATGTGGGGGGCACATACTTTCCTCCATATTAATGTCTATGGATGTAGATGAGGACAGAGAAGCCCCTGGAGGTGGATGTGGGGGGCACATACTTTTCTCCATATTAATGTCTATGGATGTAGATGAGGACAGAGAAGCCCTTGGAGGTGGATGTGGGGGGCACATACTTTCCTCCATATTAATGTCTATGGATGTAGATGAGGACAGAGAAGCCCCCGGAGGTGGATGTGGGGGGCACATACTTTCCTCCATATTAATGTCTATGGATGTAGATGAGGACAGAGAAGCCCCTGGAGGTGGATGTGGGGGGCACATACTTTCCTCCATATTAATGTCTATGGATGTAGATGAGGACAGAGAAGCCCCCGGAGGTGGATGTGGGGGGCACATACTTTCTCCATATTAATGTCTATGGATGTAGATGAGGACAGAGAAGCCCCTGGAGGTGGATGTGGGGGGCACATACTTTCCTCCATATTAATGTCTATGGATGTAGATGAGGACAGAGAAGCCCCCGGAGGTGGATGTGGGGGGCACATACTTTCCTCCATATTAATGTCTATGGATGTAGATGAGGACAGAGAAGCCCCCGGAGGTGGATGTGGGGGGCACATACTTTCTCCATATTAATGTCTATGGATGTAGATGGGGACAGAGAAGCCCCCGGAGGTGGATGTGGGGGGCACATACTTTTCTCCATATTAATGTCTATGGATGTAGATGAGGACAGAGAAGCCCCTGGAGGTGGATGTGGGGGGCACATACTTTCCTCCATATTAATGTCTATGGATGTAGATGAGGACAGAGAAGCCCCTGGAGGTGGATGTGGGGGGCACATACTTTCCTCCATATTAATGTCTATGGATGTAGATGAGGACAGAGAAGCCCCCGGAGGTGGATGTGGGGGGCACATACTTTCCTCCATATTAATGTCTATGGATGTAGATGAGGACAGAGAAGCCCCTGGAGGTGGATGTGGGGGGCACATACTTTCCTCCATATTAATGGCTATGGATGTAGATGAGGACAGAGAAGCCCCTGGATGTGAATGTGGGGGGCACATACTTTCCTCCATATTAATGGCTATGGATGTAGATGAGGACAGAGAAGCCCCCGGAGGTGGATGTGGGGGGCACATACTTTTCTCCATATTAATGTCTATGGATGTAGATGGACAGAGAAGCCCCCGGAGGTGGATGTGGGGGGCACATACTTTCCTCCATATTAATGTCTATGGATGTAGATGAGGACAGAGAAGCCCCCGGAGGTGGATGTGGGGGGCACATACTTTCCTCCATATTAATGTCTATGGATGTAGATGAGGACAGAGAAGCCCCCGGAGGTGGATGTGGGGGGCACATACTTTCCTCCATATTAATGTCTATGGATGTAGATGAGGACAGAGAAGCCTCCGGAGGTGGATGTGGGGGGCACATACTTTCCTCCATATTAATGTCTATGGATGTAGATGGACAGAGAAGCCCCCGGAGGTGGATGTGGGGGGCACATACTTTCCTCCATATTAATGTCTATGGATGTAGATGGACAGAGAAGCCCCTGGAGGTAGATGTGGGGGGCACATACTTTCCTCCATATTAATGTCTATGGATGTAGATGAGGACAGAGAAGCCCCCGGAGGTGGATGTGGGGGGCACATACTTTCCTCCATATTAATGTCTATGGATGTAGATGAGGACAGAGAAGCCTCCGGAGGTGGATGTGGGGGGCACATACTTTTCTCCATATTAATGTCTATGGATGTAGATGAGGACAGAGAAGCCCCTGGATGTGGATGTGGGGGGCACATACTTTCCTCCATATTAATGGCTATGGATGTAGATAAGGACGGAGAAGCCCCTGGAGGTGGATGTGGGGGGGCACATACTTTTCTCCATATTAATGTCTATGGATGTAGATGAGGACAGAGAAGCCCCCGGAGGTGGTGGATGTGGGGGGCACATACTTTTCTCCATATTAATGGCTATGGATGTAGATGAGGACAGAGAAGCCCCCGGAGGTGATTGTGGGGGGCACATACTTTTCTCCATATTAATGTCTATGGATGTAGATGGACAGAGAAGCCCCTGGATGTGGATGTGGGGGGCACATACTTTCCTCCATATTAATGTCTATGGATGTAGATGAGGACAGACAAGCCCCCGGAGGTGGTGGATGTGGGGGGCACATACTTTCTCCATATAAATGTCTATGGATGTAGATGAGGACAGAGAAGCCCCTGGAGGTGGATGTGGGGGGCACATACTTTCCTCCATATTAATGGCTATGGATGTAGATGAGGACGGAGGAGATCCCGGAGGTGGATGTGGGGGGCACATACTTTCTCCATATTAATGTCTATGGATGTAGATGAGGACAGAGAAGCCCCCGGAGGTGGATGTGGGGGGCACATACTTTCCTCCATATTAATGTCTATGGATGTAGATGAGGACAGAGAAGCCCCCGGAGGTGGATGTGGGGGGCACATACTTTCCTCCATGTTAATGGCTATGGATGTAGATGAGGACAGAGAAGCCCCTGGAGGTGGATGTGGGGGGCACATACTTTCATCCATATTAATGTCTATGGATGTAGATGAGGACCGAGAAGCCCCTGGAGGTGGATGTGGGGGGCACATACTTTCCTCCATATTAATGTCTATGGATGTAGATGAGGACAGAGAAGCCCCTGGAGGTGGATGTGGGGGGCACATACTTTCCTCCATATTAATGTCTATGGATGTAGATGAGGACAGAGAAGCCCCCGGAGGTGATTGTGGGGGGCACATACTTTTCTCCATATTAATGTCTATGGATGTAGATGAGGACAGAGAAGCCCCCGGAGGTGGATGTGGGGGGCACATACTTTCTCCATATTAATGTCTATGGATGTAGATGGGGACAGAGAAGCCCCCGGAGGTGGATGTGGGGGGCACATACTTTTCTCCATATTAATGTCTATGGATGTAGATGAGGACAGAGAAGCCCCCGGAGGTGGATGTGGGGGGCACATACTTTTCCCCATATTAATGTCTATGGATGTAGATGAGGACAGAGAAGCCCCTGGAGGTGGATGTGGGGGGCACATAGTTTTCTCCATATTAATGTCTATGGATGTAGATGAGGACAGAGAAGCCCCCGGAGGTGGATGTGGGGGGCACATACTTTCCTCCATATTAATGTCTATGAATGTAGATGGACAGAGAAGCCCCTGGAGGTGGATGTGGGGGGCACATACTTTTCTCCATATTAATGTCTATGGATGTAGATGAGGACAGAGAAGCCCCCGGAGGTGGATGTGGGGGGCACATACTTTCATCCATATTAATGTCTATGGATGTAGATGGACAGAGAAGCCCCTGGAGGTGGATGTGGGGGGCACATACTTTTCTCCATATTAATGTCTATGGATGTAGATGAGGACAGAGAAGCCCCCGGAGGTGGATGTGGGGGGCACATACTTTCCTCCATATTAATGTCTATGGATGTAGATGAGGACAGAGAAGCCCCCGGAGGTGGATGTGGGGGGCACATACTTTTCTCCATATTAATGTCTATGGATGTAGATGGAGGACAGAGAAGCCCCCGGAGGTGGATGTGGGGGGCACATACTTTTCTCCATATTAATGTCTATGGATGTAGATGAGGACAGAGAAGCCCCTGGAGGTGGATGTGGGGGGCACATACTTTTCTCCATATTAATGTCTATGGATGTAGATGAGGACAGAGAAGCCCCCGGAGGTGGATGTGGGGGGCACATACTTTCTCCATATTAATGTCTATGGATGTAGATGAGGACAGAGAAGCCCCTGGAGGTAGATGTGGGGGGCACATACTTTCCTCCATATTAATGTCTATGGATGTAGATGAGGACAGAGAAGCCCCCAGAGGTGGATGTGGGGGGCACATACTTTTCTCCATATTAATGGCTATGGATGTAGATGAGGACAGAGAAGCCCCCGGAGGTGATTGTGGGGGGCACATACTTTTCTCCATATTAATGTCTATGGATGTAGATGAGCACAGAGAAGCCCCTGGAGGTGGATGTGGGGGGCACATACTTTTCTCCATATTAATGTCTATGGATGTAGATGAGGACAGAGAAGCCCCCGGAGGTGGATGTGGGGGGCACATACTTTCCTCCATATTAATGTCTATGGATGTAGATGAGGACAGAGAAGCCCCTGGAGGTGGATGTGGGGGGCACATACTTTTCTCCATATTAATGTCTATGGATGTAGATGAGCACAGAGAAGCCCCTGGAGGTGGATGTGGGGGGCACATACTTTCCTCCATATTAATGGCTATGGATGTAGATGAGGACAGAGAAGCCCCTGGAGGTGGATGTGGGGGGCACATACTTTCCTCCATATTAATGGCTATGGATGTAGATGAGGACAGAGAAGCCCCCGGAGGTGGATGTGGGGGGCACATACTTTCCTCCATATTAATGTCTATGGATGTAGATGAGGACAGAGAAGCCCCTGGAGGTGGATGTGGGGGGCACATACTTTTCTCCATATTAATGTCTATGGATGTAGATGAGGACAGAGAAGCCCCTGGAGGTGGATGTGGGGGGCACATACTTTTCTCCATATTAATGTCTATGGATGTAGATGAGGACAGAGAAGCCCCCGGAGGTGGATGTGGGGGGCACATACTTTCCTCCATATTAATGTCTATGGATGTAGATGGACAGAGAAGCCCCTGGAGGTGGATGTGGGGGGCACATACTTTCCTCCATATTAATGTCTATGGATGTAGATGGACAGAGAAGCCCCCGGAGGTGGATGTGGGGGGCACATACTTTCTCCATATTAATGTCTATGGATGTAGATGAGGACAGAGAAGCCCCCGGAGGTGGATGTGGGGGGCACATACTTTCCTCCATATTAATGTCTATGGATGTAGATGAGGACAGAGAAGCCCCCGGAGGTGGATGTGGGGGGCACATACTTTCCTCCATATTAATGTCTATGGATGTAGATGAGGACAGAGAAGCCCCCGGAGGTGGATGTGGGGGGCACATACTTTCCTCCATATTAATGTCTATGGATGTAGATGAGGACAGAGAAGCCCCTGGAGGTGGATGTGGGGGGCACATACTTTCCTCCATATTAATGGCTATGGATGTAGATGAGGACGGAGGAGATCCCGGAGGTGGATGTGGGGGGCACATACTTTCTCCATATTAATGTCTATGGATGTAGATGAGGACAGAGAAGCCCCCGGAGGTGGATGTGGGGGGCACATACTTTCCTCCATATTAATGTCTATGGATGTAGATGAGGACAGAGAAGCCCCCGGAGGTGATTGTGGGGGGCACATACTTTTCTCCATATTAATGTCTATAGATGTAGATGAGCACAGAGAAGCCCCTGGAGGTGGATGTGGGGGGCACATACTTTCTCCATATTAATGTCTATGGATGTAGATGAGGACAGAGAAGCCCCCGGAGGTGGATGTGGGGGGCACATACTTTCCTCCATATTAATGTCTATGGATGTAGATGAGGACAGAGAAGCCCCCGGAGGTGATTGTGGGGGGCACATACTTTTCTCCATATTAATGTCTATGGATGTAGATGAGGACAGAGAAGCCCCCGGAGGTGGATGTGGGGGGCACATACTTTCTCCATATTAATGTCTATGGATGTAGATGAGGACAGAGAAGCCCCCGGAGGTGGATGTGGGGGGCACATACTTTCCTCCATATTAATGTCTATGGATGTAGATGAGGACAGAGAAGCCCCTGGAGGTGGATGTGGGGGGCACATACTTTTCTCCATATTAATGTCTATGGATGTAGATGAGCACAGAGAAGCCCCTGGAGGTGGATGTGGGGGGCACATACTTTCCTCCATATTAATGTCTATGGATGTAGATGAGGACAGAGAAGCCCCTGGAGGTGGATGTGGGGGGCACATACTTTCCTCCATATTAATGGCTATGGATGTAGATGAGGACAGAGAAGCCCCCGGAGGTGGATGTGGGGGGCACATACTTTCCTCCATATTAATGTCTATGGATGTAGATGAGGACAGAGAAGCCCCTGGAGGTGGATGTGGGGGGCACATACTTTCCTCCATATTAATGTCTATGGATATAGATGAGGACAGAGAAGCCCCTGGAGGTGGATGTGGGGGGCACATACTTTTCTCCATATTAATGTCTATGGATGTAGATGAGGACAGAGAAGCCCCTGGAGGTGGATGTGGGGGGCACATACTTTTCTCCATATTAATGTCTATGGATGTAGATGAGGACAGAGAAGCCCCTGGAGGTGGATGTGGGGGGCACATACTTTTCTCCATATTAATGTCTATGGATGTAGATGAGGACAGAGAAGCCCCCGGAGGTGGATGTGGGGGGCACATACTTTCCTCCATATTAATGTCTATGGATATAGATGAGGACAGAGAAGCCCCTGGAGGTGGATGTGGGGGGCACATACTTTTCTCCATATTAATGTCTATGGATGTAGATGAGGACAGAGAAGCCCCTGGAGGTGGATGTGGGGGGCACATACTTTTCTCCATATTAATGTCTATGGATGTAGATGAGGACAGAGAAGCCCCCGGAGGTGGATGTGGGGGGCACATACTTTCCTCCATATTAATGTCTATGGATGTAGATGGACAGAGAAGCCCCTGGAGGTGGATGTGGGGGGCACATACTTTCCTCCATATTAATGTCTATGGATGTAGATGGACAGAGAAGCCCCCGGAGGTGGATGTGGGGGGCACATACTTTCTCCATATTAATGTCTATGGATGTAGATGAGGACAGAGAAGCCCCCGGAGGTGGATGTGGGGGGCACATACTTTCCTCCATATTAATGTCTATGGATGTAGATGAGGACAGAGAAGCCCCCGGAGGTGGTTGTGGGGGGCACATACTTTCCTCCATATTAATGTCTATGGATGTAGATGAGGACAGAGAAGCCCCCGGAGGTGGATGTGGGGGGCACATACTTTCCTCCATATTAATGTCTATGGATGTAGATGAGGACAGAAAAGCCCCTGGAGGTGGATGTGGGGGGCACATACTTTCCTCCATATTAATGGCTATGGATGTAGATGAGGACGGAGGAGATCCCGGAGGTGGATGTGGGGGGCACATACTTTCTCCATATTAATGTCTATGGATGTAGATGAGCACAGAGAAGCCCCTGGAGGTGGATGTGGGGGGCACATACTTTCTCCATATTAATGTCTATGGATGTAGATGAGGACAGAGAAGCCCCTGGAGGTGGATGTGGGGGGCACATACTTTCCTCCATATTAATGTCTATGGATGTAGATGAGGACAGAGAAGCCCCCGGAGGTGGATGTGGGGGGCACATACTTTCCTCCATATTAATGTCTATGGATGTAGATGAGGACAGAGAAGCCCCCGGAGGTGATTGTGGGGGGCACATACTTTTCTCCATATTAATGTCTATGGATGTAGATGAGGACAGAGAAGCCCCCGGAGGTGGATGTGGGGGGCACATACTTTCTCCATATTAATGGCTGTGGATGTGGGATTGAGGACAGAGGAGATCCCGGAGGTGGATGTGGGGGGCACATACTTTCTCCATATTAATGTCTATGGATGTAGATGGGGACAGAGAAGCCCCCGGAGGTGGATGTGGGGGGCACATACTTTTCTCCATATTAATGTCTATGGATGTGTGGCACCCCAGGGGTCTGGTTTTCCACAGTAATGTAATGTTATGTCTGAGAGCAGGTGGGAGGTCCTTTGGTCAGGGATCCTGTGCATGCCACACCTCCTGCCCAGTCTTGGGAGGGGAAGAGCTTCCCCTGTAAAAACCCGGGGCTGAGGCAGGGAGAGTCAGACAAGGAGAGTGGAGACAAGAAGCAGCATAGGAAACAGCAGAGTTCCAAGGAGTCAGGGGCTGGCAGCTGCAGAGCTCGCCCTGACTAAGAAGATTCTTTACCGGACCCGGAGTCCGAGGCTGTGGGGACTAACTTCTACCCAGCAGCAGAATCCGTCAGGCAGGGGATTTCAGGTCCTCTGGCCCAGAAGCCCGAAGGCACGGTCACACGCGTGGGACCAGCACCGCCATCGTGGAGCGGAAGCCATTAGAAGGCCCCGAGTCACCGGCCATACGGGTGAGCACCACACGGTACACTCAGGGACGTGGGCTACTTACATCAGCTTCTAGCAAGGTAGCCAGAAGAGTACAGTCAGTTTGTGAGGCCTACAACTACGCCTGGCCAGGGGAGATCCCATCTGCTCAAAGACTGACCAGGCCCCGTTTGCTAGCAAGTACTCCGGGAGGGTCTATCGTTGTTACCAGTAAAGACCCTGAACTACACCGTACCGTCTCTGAGTGGTTCCTGCTACCCCCATCATCCACGTCGGCTGCCCTGAGGCCATACCCCTCCCGTTGGGAGTTATACTATCACGCTGCACAATCCTACCACCGGCCTCAGCGGTCTGCCCTGCAGCAGCAGCTCCCTGGCTGCACTCAACGGGTGGCGTAGTCATCAACTATTTACTACTAATAGACTGCCGTCTAGTTTGACTCCCTGGGCACGGACCGGGTCACCGCCACGAGACTACAACCCTCTACTGATCCGGCTCCGGGTAGGCTCCCGCATGCGCAACGCAGCGCGACACAGGCCCAGGGGCGCGTCAACTTTGGCGTAGTCGGCAGGATTTCGTGCCCGCAACCACCGTGTACTGCGTGCCTGAAAAGCAAAGACTGTTCAAACTTACCAGTGGTGAAGATTCCCGCTATCCGTGGAGGTTTCCCGCCATCCGGCGCCATCTTCTACCTTCTTCCCGCCATCGGTGAAGTTTCCCGCCATCCGGCGCCATCTTCGGCCTTCTTCCCGCCATCCGTGGAGTTTTCCCGCCGTTGGACGCCATCTTGGGGACGCCGCGCGGGAAGAAGAGGGGCGTGGACTCCGAAAGCGCGCGAGAACTGAAGCCCCGCCTCACGTCCGGACGTTGCGTAAGGTCCTGGAAGGAGCCCAGCAGACGCCGACGTCACAGGAGCGCGACGGAAGGTCCTCAACCCTGACGATCCACTGCGGAGCCGCGGCCTACGGAAGAGGATCATCGCAAGGTAGGCCACGGTCCACTAGGGGGGAGGAAGATGTCGGATACGGAGGAGAGCTTCACTGCCCCAACCCCCGCCAGCGCTACCGCTGCTGCAGTTATGCCCTTCACCATGCCCTATATCCCGGGAGCAGCTTGGCTACCCCAGTATTCAGGGGAGTCACATACCCTGCATGACTTTAGAGAAAAGCTGGATAGCCTCTTCCAGGTGTACCCCCTCACAGAAGAGCAAAAAGTGAGCATCCTGGTGGCCCAACTAACCGGGGCAGCCAAAAGGGAAGTAAAATCCTGGCCACCTGGGAGGAAGACTGTCGCAGGGATACTAACCCGGCTGAAGGACACCTTTGATACCCGCACCTCAGCCGAGATTAAGCTTAGATTCTACGGGTGCAAGCAGCGAGCGCATGAGAGTATAAGGGACTATGCACTAAACCTACAAGAGGCCCTGAGGGCCATAAAGCAGACCGACCCTGATGGGGTGGGAAACGAGGACAGGCTGTTGACTGAACAATTTCTAGAGGGTTTATATTGCAATGCCCACCGAACCCAGTTGCGGGCAATGGCCTTACAGGATCCCCATCTGGACTTTGCACAGTTCAAGGACAGAGCCATCCGGGTGCTCCGAGAACCGGCACCAGGTGGCGTTGTGACCCACAGACGCCCCACTACCACTTACTACCAGGAGGCGGCGCCCTTGTCAGCAGGGCCTGTGGGAGCTGATGCGCAGGCTTTGGACAATGACCCGGCTCCAGACCTACACCATCAGGTCCAAGAGCTAGCTAAGAGCGTTGCTGCGCTAACCCGAACTGTGCAGTCTTTACAGGTTTCCACCCCAGGGAAGATCCAGCTGGCATCCGGACCGGAGGACATCCCGTGGCGTCGACCAAGGAGGACCCCACCGGCCAGAGGAAGACCCA
Source organism: Phyllobates terribilis (assembly GCF_046119375.1). Classification (NCBI taxonomy): domain Eukaryota; kingdom Metazoa; phylum Chordata; class Amphibia; order Anura; family Dendrobatidae; genus Phyllobates; species Phyllobates terribilis. Next base: position 462,019,946 of record NW_027362767.1, on the reverse strand, counting down.
GTGACCGATACAGCGAGGACGGACGACCCATCTGCCGCCGCTGCAATCAACCCGGACATATGGAAAGGTACTGTTCTTTAAACGCGCACAACCTGGGGTAGAGGGCCAACCCCCAGGAAAAAGATCACCAGGCCCATCGAACTGGCGAGACAGATATGTGGGAGGACGTCCAGTCTTGCCTGTGGTACTGGATGGCATTCCCATGAGTGCCCTACTGGATACCGGGTCACAGGTCACCACCATCCCGTACGTGCTCTTCAAGCAGTACTGGAATGACTCGGATATTACCCACTACCCTGACGACGACTTGAGTATCATCGCCAGCAATGGCCAGCCCGTGCCACAGATCGGATTTAAGGAGGTGGCCCTCAAAATCGGTAGAGTCGAACTGGCCGCACAGGGACTGATCATTGTAGATATTGATAAACATGAGAGTCACCCAAAAATAACTCTAGGAACTAACGTAATTGAAAATTGTCTTGCAGAGGTGATTTTCCTTTTACAGCAGGTTGCCAAGAACGCCAGCTCCGGCGAGCAGCGGGTGCTCCAGAAAGAGATCCGGGCACTGATGCAACGGCAACAAGTGGAACTCTCCGGCGGTGAGATTGGTAGCGTAAGAATGTGTGACCCTTTTCCTATTGCCATGCCCCCAAAAAGTGAAATGATGATTTGGTGCCGGGCAGCTATTGGTCTGAGAGGAAGAGATTACCAGGCAATGGTAGAACCAGTTTACTCAGACAGTAGGCCCACCATTTTGACAGCACGGGGGGTGGTCAATGTACGCCATGGGAGGGTGCCCATTCGCATAATAAATATCGGGGAGAGGGAAGTGTACCTGCCCCGGTATGCCACGCTAGCCAAATTATATACCACTAATCAAAATTCTATACAATCTGTGGAACCCTTGCCTCCATCTCACCCGGAGGAAGGTAACGGCTCTAAGAAAGACATGGAGGACTGGTGTCAGCAACTACATTTGGGTACTGATTCCACTCCCTCACATCAGAAACAAGGAGTCTATCGGGTGGTTCAAGAGTATGAGAGAGTGTTTAGTAAACACCCGTTAGACTTCGGGCGAGTCAAGGGGGTAGAACACCGCATCCCCACGGGAGATCATCCTCCCATAAAAGAGAGGTATCGACCCGTACCCCCTGCACATTACCAACACGCCAAGGGGATGCTTAGAGACATGAAGGAGGCTGGGGTAATCCGGGATAGCTGTAGCCCCTGGGCAGCCCCACTAGTTTTAGTCAAAAAGAAAGACAACACCATGAGGATGTGTGTAGATTACCGGAAAATCAACCGTATCACACACAAGGATGCGTACCCCTTACCAAGGATAGAGGAGTCATTGGCTGCTTTAAGATCTGCTAACTTCTTCTCTACCTTGGATCTCACTAGCGGGTACTGGCAGGTTCCTGTAGCAGAGGCGGACCGGGAGAAGACCGCATTCACCACCCCGATGGGACTTAGCGAGTTCACCTGCATGCCGTTCGGACTCTGCAACGCCCCAGGAACCTTCCAACGATTAATGGAGTGCTGTCTGGGCCACAGAAACTTCGAGACGGTCCTGTTGTACCTGGACGATGTCATCGTATACTCCAAAACTTATGAGGACCACCTGAAACACCTGGCGGAGGTGTTCGAAGCTCTGGCGAGTTACGGCCTAAAGGTGAAACCCTCCAAGTGTCACCTCCTGAAACCAAAGGTGCAATACCTGGGACACGTGGTGAGCGCTGACGGAGTGGCTCCCGACCCCGATAAGATCACCGCAATTAAGGGATGGCCAAGCCCCTCCAGCGTAAAAGAAGTGCGGCAGTTCCTAGGGTTGGTAGGCTACTACCGAAGGTTTATTCCCGGTTTCACCAAAAAGGCAGCGCCTATGCAGGACCTCCTGATAGGCCAGTCCCGGAAGGCCAAGAACCAGAAGCCGCCCTTCAAATGGGAAGAGCTAGAAGAAGAGTCCTTCCGCCAGCTGAAGATGGCCCTCACGGGGGATGAAATCTTGGCGTACCCAGACTATAGCCAGCCCTTCATCCTCTACACCGACGCCAGTAACATCGGGCTAGGAGCCGTACTATCCCAGATTCAGCAGGGGAGAGAACGAGTGATCTCCTATGCCAGCCGAAAACTGCGACCCACCGAAAGGAACCCCGAGAATTACAGCTCATTTAAGCTAGAGTTCCTGGCCGTGGTATGGGCAGTCACCGAGCGCTTTAGGCATTACCTCGCTTCTTCCCGGTTCACCGTATACACGGATAACAACCCGTTGATACACCTGGACACGGCAAGACTCAGTGCCCTGGAGCAGAGGTGGATGGCCCGTCTGTCCAACTACGAGTTCACAATCAAATACCGGGCAGGACGCTCCAATACTAACGCGGATGCCCTGTCCAGGATGCCCAACCTGCCGGACGAAGGAGAAGATCCGGAGGGACTGGAAGAAGTTGAACTCCCTGCGTTCCACCGTCATGGGACTATCCAGTATTCCCACCGGGTAAGGGGTAAACAGGCTGCTACGTTGAACCCCTTACCCCACTACAACTGGGCGGAAACGCAAGACAGCGACCCTGCCGTCCGACTGGTGAAGGAGATGCTGACTCGGCCGGAGGCTCGACTTGAACCAGACGCTCCGGAGGAAGCCAAACAACTATGGGCGGAGAAGAGTCGACTATTCCTTTACAAGGGGAAGTTGTGCCGCAGAATGGTCAACTCCCGGACGCATGAACTACTCTGGCAAGTAGTGGTGCCACGAAGAGACGCAGCCATGGTGATGGAGGCATACCACGACGGAGCTGGACACTTCGGGTGGAAAAAGCTGGAGTTCCTGCTGCGCGAGCGGTTCCACTGGGTAGGCATGAGGGGAACCATCGAGAAGTGGTGCAGAGACTGTGGCCCGTGCAATCTGAGAAGGAAGGACCGGGCCAGCCAGAAGACTCCCCTGCAGTCCATCGTCACCCGGCAACCGTTGGAACTGGTAGCCTTGGATCATGTAAAACTGACCCCAAGCAGAAGTGGCTACGTCTACGCGTTAACCATCGTGGATCATTACTCCCGGTTCTTGGTTGTCGTCCCCGTCAAGGACTTAACGGCTCAAACAGCAGCTAGAGCCTTCCAGCAGCACTTCTGCCGTCCACACGGGTACCCGGACCAAGTGCTGACGGACCAGGGACCTGCCTTTGAAGCGGAGGTCTTCCAGGAATTCTGCAATCTGTATGGCTGCCGGAAGATAAGGACGACACCCTACCATCCGCAAACTAATGGACTTTGTGAAAAAATGAACCAGGTGGTAATGGATCTGCTAAAAACATTGCCCCTGGAAGAACGCAGTCTGTGGCCTGAGAAGTTGCCCGATCTGGTGGACCTATACAACCACATCCCGGTAGGTTCCACCAACTGTACCCCGGCTTACCTAATGAGGGCGAGACCTGGTAAGTTACCTGTTGACCTGGAAATGGGAGTCCTGACACCTGAGGACACTTCACCAGAAACAGACTGGGACACAGAGAGGCAGCAGCAGTACCGGAGAGTACAAGAGAGCGTGGAGCGAAGTCTCTGTCAGGCTAGGGAAAGACAAGAGAAGACTTACAACCAGTATGCTCCCGCTGTTCCCCTGGTACCCGGAGAGCAGGTCTTGAAGAGGAAAAGACGGCTCCACAAGTTGGATGACCAGTGGGAGGAGGACCCGTACACCGTATTGCCCTCAAGCCACGAGAACCCGAAGGTCTGTACCATCAGTAAAGACGGAGGGGAAACCACAGCCATTGTATCCCGGGACCACCTGAAGAAGTGTCCCGAACAACTGAGGAACCCTGAAGAGGAACAAGAAGACCATCGACCCGTGGAAGAAAGGGAAGATATGGTTAGTACCGTGCTCGGGGACTTCCCTCAGTCTTGGACTCAAGTCAATGGTGCAGTTGTGGTACCCGTACTCACCTTCCTCCAACCATCATCCCAAGAACCTACGGAGCAACGGGTAGAGCTGGAAGAACAGCCGGTCCAGGAGGCAGAAGACTCCACACAAGCAGAACAGGAGAATCAACCCTCTGCTTATAGTGAGCCTGCCGTACCCCTAGTGAGACAAAGAGCCGGTAGACAGCTGCCCAGTTTACCCTTGACAGCTCCTACACCCTGTAGTTCAGGGCCAGACAGTCAGCTCCGTAGGTCCACTCGGGCCACTAGAGGCCAGTTACCCGCACGCTGGAGAATTTAAAGTGTATAAATTGTTTTATTTATGTTTTTCTGTGTATTGTTGCTTGTGAATAATTTTGTGTTTCCAGTTGTTTTTAGGAAACCTTGGTGGATTTACCGGGAATCCTTGTATATAGTTGGAGCGTAACCCAGGATGGACTAGAGACTGTTAAGGACTCGGGGTAGGACAGACCCCTACCTGGTTACGTCTCCCTGTGTTGGTGAAATGGACACCTTTCCTTTTCTTCAAAGACTGCACCCGGTTGCGGACACGCCGCAACCATCTTATGTGTTTTTCTTATTGTGTTGTTATTGTTATACTTTGTTATGTTTTTCTAAATGTGTTTAGTCCCGGAGTACTAAATTTCACTAGGGGGGAATGTGGCACCCCAGGGGTCTGGTTTTCCACAGTAATGTAATGTTATGTCTGAGAGCAGGTGGGAGGTCCTTTGGTCAGGGATCCTGTGCATGCCACACCTCCTGCCCAGTCTTGGGAGGGGAAGAGCTTCCCCTGTAAAAACCCGGGGCTGAGGCAGGGAGAGTCAGACAAGGAGAGTGGAGACAAGAAGCAGCATAGGAAACAGCAGAGTTCCAAGGAGTCAGGGGCTGGCAGCTGCAGCGCTCGCCCTGACTAAGAAGATTCTTTACCGGACCCGGAGTCCGAGGCTGTGGGGACTAACTTCTACCCAGCAGCAGAATCCGTCAGGCAGGGGATTTCAGGTCCTCTGGCCCAGAAGCCCGAAGGCACGGTCACACGCGTGGGACCAGCACCGCCATTGTGGAGCGGAAGCCATTAGAAGGCCCCGAGTCACCGGCCATACGGGTGAGCACCACACGGTACACTCAGGGACGTGGGCTACTTACATCAGCTTCTAGCAAGGTAGCCAGAAGAGTACAGTCAGTTTGTGAGGCCTACAACTACGCCTGGCCAGGGGAGATCCCATCTGCTCAAAGACTGACCAGGCCCCGTTTGCTAGCAAGTACTCCGGGAGGGTCTATCGTTGTTACCAGTAAAGACCCTGAACTACACCGTACCGTCTCTGAGTGGTTCCTGCTACCCCCATCATCCACGTCGGCTGCCCTGAGGCCATACCCCTCCCGTTGGGGGTTATACTATCACGCTGCACAATCCTACCACCGGCCTCAGCGGTCTGCCCTGCAGCAGCAGCTCCCTGGCTGCACTCAACGGGTGGCGTAGTCATCAACTATTTACTACTAATAGACTGCCGTCTAGTTTGACTCCCTGGGCACGGACCGGGTCACCGCCACGAGACTACAACCCTCTACTGATCCGGCTCCGGGTAGGCTCCCGCATGCGCAACGCAGCGCGACACAGGCCCAGGGGCGCGTCAGATGTAGATGAGGACAGAGAAGCCCCTGGAGGTGGATGTGGGGGGCACATACTTTTCTCCATATTAATGTCTATGGATGTAGATGAGGACAGAGAAGCCCCCGGAGGTGGATGTGGGGGGCACATACTTTCCTCCATATTAATGTCTATGGATGTAGATGGACAGAGAAGCCCCTGGAGGTGGATGTGGGGGGCACATACTTTTCTCCATATTAATGTCTATGGATGTAGATGGAGGACAGAGAAGCCCCTGGAGGTGGATGTGGGGGCACATACTTTTCTCCATATTAATGTCTATGGATGTAGATGGACAGAGAAGCCCCTGGAGGTGGATGTGGGGGGCACATACTTTCCTCCATATTAATGTCTATGGATGTAGATGGACAGAGAAGCCCCTGGAGGTGGATGTGGGGGGCACATACTTTCCTCCATATTAATGTCTATGGATGTAGATGGAGGACAGAGAAGCCCCTGGAGGTGGATGTGGGGGGCACATACTTTCCTCCATATTAATGTCTATGGATGTAGATGGAGGACAGAGAAGCCCCTGGAGGTGGATGTGGGGGGCACATACTTTTCTCCATATTAATGTCTATGGATGTAGATGAGGACAGAGAAGCCCCCGGAGGTGGATGTCGGGGGCACATACTTTCCTCCATATTAATGTCTATGGATGTAGATGAGAACAGAGAAGCCCCCAGAGGTGGATGTGGGGGGCACATACTTTCCTCCATATTAATGTCTATGGATGTAGATGAGGACAGAGAAGCCCCTGGAGGTAGATGTGGGGGGCACATACTTTCCTCCATATTAATGTCTATGGATGTAGATGAGGACAGAGAAGCCCCTGGAGGTGGATGTGGGGGGCACATACTTTCCTCCATATTAATGTGTATGGATGTAGATGAGGACAGAGGAGATCCCGGAGGTGGATGTGGGGGGCACATACTTTCCTCCATATTAATGTCTATGGATGTAGATGAGGACAGAGAAGCCCCCGGAGGTGGATGTGGGGGGCACATACTTTCCTCCATATTAATGTCTATGGATGTAGATGAGGACAGAGAAGCCCCCGGAGGTGGATGTGGGGGGCACATACTTTCCTCCATATTAATGTCTATGGATGTAGATGAGGACAGAGAAGTCCCCGCAGGTGGATGTGGGGGGCACATACTTTCCTCCATATTAATGTCTATGGATGTAGATGAGGACAGAGAAGCCCCCGGAGGTAGATGTGGGGGGCACATACTTTCTCCATATTAATGTCTATGGATGTAGATGAGGACAGACAAGCCCCCGGAGGTGGTGGATGTGGGGGGCACATACTTTCTCCATATTAATGTCTATGGATGTAGATGAGGACAGAGAAGCCCCTGGAGGTGGATGTGGGGGGCACATACTTTCCTCCATATTAATGGCTATGGATGTAGATGAGGACGGAGGAGATCCCGGAGGTGGATGTGGGGGGCACATACTTTCTCCATATTAATGTCTATGGATGTAGATGAGGACAGAGAAGCCCCCGGAGGTGGATGTGGGGGGCACATACTTTCCTCCATGTTAATGTCTATGGATGTAGATGAGGACAGAGAAGCCCCCGGAGGTGGATGTGGGGGGCACATACTTTACTCCATATTAATGGCTATGGATGTAGATGAGGACGGAGGAGATCCCGGAGGTGGATGTGGGGGGCACATACTTTCCTCCATATTAATGGCTATGGATGTAGATGAGGACAGAGGAGATCCCGGAGGTGGATGTGGGGGGCACATACTTTCTCCATATTAATGTCTATGGATGTAGATGGACAGAGAAGCCCCCGGAGGTGATTGTGGGGGGCACATACTTTCTCCATATTAATGTCTATGGATGTAGATGAGGACAGAGAAGCCCCTGGAGGTGGATGTGGGGGGCACATACTTTCCTCCATATTAATGTCTATGGATGTAGATGAGGACAGAGAAGCCCCCGGAGGTGGATGTGGGGGGCACATACTTTCCTCCATATTAATGTCTATGGATGTAGATGGACAGAGAAGCCCCTGGAGGTGGATGTGGGGGGCACATACTTTCCTCCATATTAATGTCTATGGATGTAGATGAGGACAGAGAAGCCCCTGGAGGTGGATGTGGGGGGCACATACTTTCCTCCATATTAATGGCTATGGATGTAGATGAGGACAGAGGAGATCCCGGAGGTGGATGTGGGGGGCACATACTTTCCTCCATATTAATGTCTATGGATGTAGATGAGGACAGAGAAGCCCCCGGAGGTGGATGTGGGGGGCACATACTTTCCTCCATATTAATGTCTATGGATGTAGATGAGGACAGAGAAGCCCCCGGAGGTGGATGTGGGGGGCACATACTTTCCTCCATATTAATGTCTATGGATGTAGATGAGGACAGAGAAGTCCCCGCAGGTGGATGTGGGGGGCACATACTTTCCTCCATATTAATGTCTATGGATGTAGATGAGGACAGAGAAGCCCCTGGAGGTGGATGTGGGGGGCACATACTTTCTCCATATTAATGTCTATGGATGTAGATGAGGACAGAGAAGCCCCTGGAGGTGGATGTGGGGGGCACATACTTTCCTCCATATTAATGGCTATGGATGTAGATGAGGACAGAGGAGATCCCGGAGGTGGATGTGGGGGGCACATACTTTCCTCCATATTAATGTCTATGGATGTAGATGAGGACAGAGAAGCCCCCGGAGGTGGATGTGGGGGGCACATACTTTCCTCCATATTAATGTCTATGGATGTAGATGAGGACAGAGAAGCCCCCGGAGGTGGATGTGGGGGGCACATACTTTCCTCCATATTAATGTCTATGGATGTAGATGAGGACAGAGAAGTCCCCGCAGGTGGATGTGGGGGGCACATACTTTCCTCCATATTAATGTCTATGGATGTAGATGAGGACAGAGAAGCCCCCGGAGGTGGATGTGGGGGGCACATACTTTCCTCCATATTAATGTCTATGGATGTAGATGAGGACAGACAAGCCCCCGGAGGTGGTGGATGTGGGGGGCACATACTTTCTCCATATTAATGTCTATGGATGTAGATGAGGACGGAGGAGATCCCGGAGGTGGATGTGGGGGGCACATACTTTCTCCATATTAATGTCTATGGATGTAGATGAGGACAGAGAAGCCCCCGGAGGTGGATGTGGGGGGCACATACTTTCTCCATATTAATGTCTATGGATGTAGATGAGGACAGAGAAGCCCCTGGAGGTGGATGTGGGGGGCACATACTTTCCTCCATATTAATATCTATGGATGTAGATGAGGACGGAGGAGATCCCGGAGGTGGATGTGGGGGGCACATACTTTCTCCATATTAATGTCTATGGATGTAGATGAGGACAGAGAAGCCCCTGGAGGTGGATGTGGGGGGCACATACTTTTCTCCATATTAATGTCTATGGATGTAGATGGACAGAGAAGCCCCCGGAGGTGATTGTGGGGGGCACATACTTTCTCCATATTAATGTCTATGGATGTAGATGAGGACAGAGAAGCCCCTGGAGGTGGATGTGGGGGGCACATACTTTCCTCCATATTAATGGCTATGGATGTAGATGAGGACGGAGGAGATCCCGGAGGTGGATGTGGGGGGCACATACTTTCTCCATATTAATGTCTATTGATGTAGATGAGGACAGAGAAGCCCCCGGAGGTGGATGTGGGGGGCACATACTTTCCTCCATATTAATGTCTATGGATGTAGATGAGGACAGAGAAGCCCCCGGAGGTGGATGTGGGGGGCACATACTTTCCTCCATATTAATGGCTATGGATGTAGATGAGGACGGAGAAGCCCCCGGAGGTGGATGTGGGGGGCACATACTTTCCTCCATATTAATGTCTATGGATGTAGATGAGGACAGAGAAGCCCCCGGAGGTGATTGTGGGGGGCACATACTTTTCTCCATATTAATGTCTATGGATGTAGATGAGGACAGTGAAGCCCCTGGAGGTGGATGTGGGGGGCACATACTTTCCTCCATATTAATGTCTATGGATGTAGATGAGGACAGAGAAGCCCCCGGAGGTGGATGTGGGGGGCACATACTTTCCTCCATGTTAATGTCTATGGATGTAGATGAGGACAGAGAAGCCCCTGGAGGTGGATGTGGGGGGCACATACTTTCTCCATATTAATGTCTATGGATGTAGATGAGGACAGAGAAGCCCCCGGAGGTGGATGTGGGGGGCACATACTTTCCTCCATATTAATGGCTATGGATGTAGATGAGGACGGAGGAGATCCCGGAGGTGGATGTGGGGGGCACATACTTTCTCCATATTAATGTCTATGGATGTAGATGGACAGAGAAGCCCCTGGAGGTGGATGTGGGGGGCACATACTTTCTCCATATTAATGTCTATGGATGTAGATGAGGACAGAGAAGCCCCCGGAGGTGGATGTGGGGGGCACATACTTTCCTCCATATTAATGTCTATGAATGTAGATGAGGACAGAGAAGCCCCCGGAGGTGATTGTGGGGGGCACATACTTTTCTCCATATTAATGTCTATGGATGTAGATGAGGACAGAGAAGCCCCTGGAGGTGGATGTGGGGGGCACATACTTTTCTCCATATTAATGTCTATGGATGTAGATGAGGACAGTGAAGCCCCTGGAGGTGGATGTGGGGGGCACATACTTTCCTCCATATTAATGTCTATGGATGTAGATGAGGACAGAGAAGCCCCCGGAGGTGGATGTGGGGGGCACATACTTTCTCCATATTAATGTCTATGGATGTAGATGAGGACAGAGAAGCCCCTGGAGGTGGATGTGGGGGGCACATACTTTTCTCCATATTAATGTCTATGGATGTAGATGGAGGACAGAGAAGCCCCCGGAGGTGGATGTGGGGGGCACATACTTTCCTCCATATTAATGTCTATGGATGTAGATGAGGACAGAGAAGCCCCCGGAGGTGGATGTGGGGGGCACATACTTTCCTCCATATTAATGTCTATGAATGTAGATGAGGACAGAGAAGCCCCCGGAGGTGGATGTGGGGGGCACATACTTTCCTCCATATTAATGTCTATGGATGTAGATGAGGACAGAGAAGCCCCCGGAGGTAGATGTGGGGGGCACATACTTTCCTCCATATTAATGTCTATGGATGTAGATGAGGACAGAGAAGCCCCCGGAGGTGGATGTGGGGGGCACATACTTTTCTCCATATTAATGTCTATGGATGTAGATGAGGACAGAGAAGCCCCTGGACGTGGATGTGGGGGGCACATACTTTTCTCTATATTAATGTCTATGGATGTAGATGAGGACAGAGAAGCCCCCGGAGGTGGATGTGGGGGGCACATACTTTTCTCCATATTAATGTCTATGGATGTAGATGAGGACAGAGAAGCCCCCGGAGGTGGATGTGGGGGGCTCATACTTTTCTCCATATTAATGTCTATGGATGTAGATGAGGACAGACAAGCCCCCGGAGGTGGATGTGGGGGGCACATACTTTCTCCATATAAATGTCTATGGATGTAGATGAGGACAGAGAAGCCCCTGGAGGTGGATGTGGGGGGCACATACTTTCTCCATATTAATGTCTATGGATGTAGATGAGGACAGAGAAGCCCCCGGAGGTGGATGTGGGGGGCACATACTTTCCTCCATATTAATGTCTATGGATGTAGATGAGGACAGAGAAGCCCCCGGAGGTGATTGTGGGGGGCACATACTTTCTCCATATTAATGTCTATGGATGTAGATGAGGACAGAGAAGCCCCCGGAGGTGGATGTGGGGGGCACATACTTTCCTCCATATTAATGTCTATGGATGTAGATGAGGACAGACAAGCCCCCGCAGGTGGATGTGGGGGGCACATACTTTCCTCCATATTAATGTCTATGGATGTAGATGAGGACAGAGAAGCCCCCGGAGGTAGATGTGGGGGGCACATACTTTCCTCCATATTAATGTCTATGGATGTAGATGAGGACAGACAAGCCCCCGGAGGTGGATGTGGGGGGCACATACTTTCCTCCATATTAATGGCTATGGATGTAGATGAGGACAGAGAAGCCCCTGGAGGTGGATGTGGGGGGCACATACTTTCTCCATATAAATGTCTATGGATGTAGATGAGGACAGAGAAGCCCCTGGAGGTGGATGTGGGGGGCACATACTTTCTCCATATTAATGTCTATGGATGTAGATGAGGACAGAGAAGCCCCCGGAGGTGGATGTGGGGGGCACATACTTTCCTCCATATTAATGTCTATGGATGTAGATGAGGACAGAGAAGCCCCCGGAGGTGATTGTGGGGGGCACATACTTTCCTCCATATTAATGTCTATGGATGTAGATGAGGACAGAGAAGCCCCTGGAGGTGGATGTGGGGGGCACATACTTTTCTCCATATTAATGTCTATGGATGTAGATGAGGACAGAGAAGCCCCCGGAGGTGAATGTGGGGGGCATATACTTTTCTTCCTATAAATGTCTATGGATGTAGATGAGGACAGAGAAGCCCCCGGAGGTGGATGTGGGGGGCACATACTTTCTCCATATTAATGTCTATGGATGTAGATGGACAGAGAAGCCCCCGGAGGTGGATGTGGGGGGCACATACTTTCTCCATATTAATGTCTATGGATGTAGATGAGGACAGAGAAGCCCCCTGAGGTGGATGTGGGGGGCACATACTTTCTCCATATTAATGTCTATGGATGTAGATGGACAGAGAAGCCCCTGGAGGTGGATGTGGGGGGCACATACTTTCTCCATATTAATGTCTATGGATGTAGATGAGGATAGAGAAGCCCCTGGACGTGGATGTGGGGGGCACATACTTTTCTCCATATTAATGTCTATGGATGTAGATGGAGGACAGAGAAGCCCCCGGAGGTGGATGTGGGGGGCACATACTTTTCTCCATATTAATGTCTATGGATGTAGATGAGGACAGAGAAGCCCCCGGAGGTGGATGTGGGGGGCACATACTTTTCTCCATATTAATGTCTATGGATGTAGATGAGGACAGAGAAGCCCCCGGAGGTGGATGTGGGGGGCACATACTTTCTCCATATTAATGTCTATGGATGTAGATGAGGACAGAGAAGCCCCCGGAGGTGGATGTGGGGGGCACATACTTTCTCCATATTAGTGTCTATGGATGTAGATGGACAGAGAAGCCCCTGGAGGTGGATGTGGGGGGCACATACTTTCTCCATATTAATGTCTATGGATGTAGATGAGGATAGAGAAGCCCCTGGACATGGATGTGGGGGGCACATACTTTTCTCCATATTAATTTCTATGGATGTAGATGAGGACAGAGAAGCCCCCGGAGGTGGATGTAGGGGGCTCATACTTTTCTCCATATTAATGTCTATGGATGTAGATGAGGACAGAGAAGCCCCCGGAGGTGAATGTGGGGGGCATATACTTTTCTCCATATCAATGTCTATGGATGTAGATGAGGACAGAGAAGCCCCCGGAGGTGGATGTGGGGGGCACATACTTTCTCCATATTAATGTCTATGGATGTAGATGGACAGAGAAGCCCCCGGAGGTGGATGTGGGGGGCACATACTTTTCTCCATATTAATGTCTATGGATGTAGATGAGGACAGAGAAGCCCCTGGAGGTGGATGTGGGGGGCACATACTTTCTCCATATTAATGTCTATGGATGTAGATGAGGACAGAGAAGCCCCCTGAGGTGGATGTGGGGGGCACATACTTTCTCCATATTAATGTCTATGGATGTAGATGAGGACAGAGAAGCCCCCTGAGGTGGATGTGGGGGGCACATACTTTCTCCATATTAATGTCTATGGATGTAGATGGACAGAGAAGCCCCCGGAGGTGGATGTGGGGGGCACATACTTTTCTCCATATTAATGTCTATGGATGTAGATGAGGACAGAGAAGCCCCCGGAGGTGGATGTGGGGGGCACATACTTTCTCCATATTAATTTCTATGGATGTAGATGAGGACAGAGAAGCCCCCGGAGGTGGATGTAGGGGGCTCATACTTTTCTCCATATCAATGTCTATGGATGTAGATGAGGACAGAGAAGCCCCCGGAGGTGGATGTGGGGGGCACATACTTTCTCCATATTAATGTCTATGGATGTAGATGGACAGAGAAGCCCCCGGAGGTGGATGTGGGGTGCACATACTTTTCTCCATATTAATGTCTATGGATGTAGATGAGGACAGAGAAGCCCCCGGAGGTGGATGTGGGGGGCACATACTTTCTCCATATTAATGTCTATGGATGTAGATGAGGACAGAGAAGCCCCCTGAGGTGGATGTGGGGGGCACATACTTTTCTCCATATTAATGTCTATGGATGTAGATGAGGACAGAGAAGCCCCCGGAGGTAGATGTGGGGGGCACATACTTTCCTCCATATTAATGTCTATGGATGTAGATGAGGACAGAGAAGCCCCCGGAGGTGGATGTGGGGGGCACATACTTTCCTCCATATTAATGTCTATGGATGTAGATGAGGACAGAGAAGCCCCCGGAGGTGGATGTGGGGGGCACATACTTTTCTCCATATTAATGTCTATGGATGTAGATGAGGACAGAGAAGCCCCTGGAGGTGAATGTGGGGGGCACATACTTTCCTCCATATTAATGTCTATGGATGTAGATGAGGACAGAGAAGCCCCCGGAGGTGGATGTGGGGGGCACATACTTTCCTCCATATTAATGTCTATGGATGTAGATGAGGACAGAGAAGCCCCCGGAGGTGGATGTGGGGGGCACATACTTTCCTCCATATTAATGTCTATGGATGTAGATGAGGACAGAGAAGCCCCCGGAGGTGGATGTGGGGGGCACATACTTTCCTCCATATTAATGTCTATGGATGTAGATGAGGACAGAGAAGCCCCCGGAGGTGGATGTGGGGGGCACATACTTTCTCCATATTAATGTCTATGGATGTAGATGAGGACAGAGAAGCCCCTGGAGGTGGATGTGGGGGGCACATACTTTTCTCCATATTAATGTCTATGGATGTAGATGAGGACAGAGAAGCCCCCGGAGGTGGATGTGGGGGGCACATACTTTCCTCCATATTAATGTCTATGGATGTAGATGAGGACAGAGAAGCCCCCGGAGGTGGATGTGGGGGGCTCATACTTTCCTCCATATTAATGTCTATGGATGTAGATGAGGACAGAGAAGCCCCCGGAGGTGGATGTGGGGGGCACATACTTTCCTCCATATTAATGTCTATGGATGTAGATGGAGGACAGAGAAGCCCCCGGAGGTGGATGTGGGGGGCACATACTTTCTCCATATTAATGTCTATGGATGTAGATGGAGGACAGAGAAGCCCCCGGAGGTGGATGTGGGGGGCACATACTTTTCTCCATATTAATGTCTATGGATGTAGATGGAGGACAGAGAAGCCCCCGGAGGTGGATGTGGGGGGCACATACTTTCTCCATATTAATGTCTATGGATGTAGATGAGGACAGAGAAGCCCCCGGAGGTGGATGTGGGGGGCACATACTTTTCTCCATATTAATGTCTATGGATGTAGATGGAGGACAGAGAAGCCCCCGGAGGTGGATGTGGGGGGCACATACTTTCCTCCATATTAATGTCTATGGATGTAGATGAGGACAGACAAGCCCCCGCAGGTGGATGTGGGGGGCACATACTTTCCTCCATATTAATGTCTATGGATGTAGATGAGGACAGAGAAGCCCCCGGAGGTAGATGTGGGGGGCAC
This sequence comes from Phyllobates terribilis, assembly GCF_046119375.1. NCBI lineage: Eukaryota > Metazoa > Chordata > Amphibia > Anura > Dendrobatidae > Phyllobates > Phyllobates terribilis. The sequence goes on along the minus strand of NW_027362767.1, from coordinate 462,004,655 downwards.
ATACTTTCCTCCATATTAATGTCTATGGATGTAGATGAGGACAGACAAGCCCCCGGAGGTGGATGTGGGGGGCACATACTTTCCTCCATATTAATGGCTATGGATGTAGATGAGGACAGAGAAGCCCCTGGAGGTGGATGTGGGGGGCACATACTTTCTCCATATAAATGTCTATGGATGTAGATGAGGACAGAGAAGCCCCTGGAGGTGGATGTGGGGGGCACATACTTTCTCCATATTAATGTCTATGGATGTAGATGAGGACAGAGAAGCCCCCGGAGGTGGATGTGGGGGGCACATACTTTCCTCCATATTAATGTCTATGGATGTAGATGAGGACAGAGAAGCCCCCGGAGGTGATTGTGGGGGGCACATACTTTCCTCCATATTAATGTCTATGGATGTAGATGAGGACAGAGAAGCCCCTGGAGGTGGATGTGGGGGGCACATACTTTTCTCCATATTAATGTCTATGGATGTAGATGAGGACAGAGAAGCCCCCGGAGGTGAATGTGGGGGGCATATACTTTTCTTCCTATAAATGTCTATGGATGTAGATGAGGACAGAGAAGCCCCCGGAGGTGGATGTGGGGGGCACATACTTTCTCCATATTAATGTCTATGGATGTAGATGGACAGAGAAGCCCCCGGAGGTGGATGTGGGGGGCACATACTTTCTCCATATTAATGTCTATGGATGTAGATGAGGACAGAGAAGCCCCCTGAGGTGGATGTGGGGGGCACATACTTTCTCCATATTAATGTCTATGGATGTAGATGGACAGAGAAGCCCCTGGAGGTGGATGTGGGGGGCACATACTTTCTCCATATTAATGTCTATGGATGTAGATGAGGATAGAGAAGCCCCTGGACGTGGATGTGGGGGGCACATACTTTTCTCCATATTAATGTCTATGGATGTAGATGGAGGACAGAGAAGCCCCCGGAGGTGGATGTGGGGGGCACATACTTTTCTCCATATTAATGTCTATGGATGTAGATGAGGACAGAGAAGCCCCCGGAGGTGGATGTGGGGGGCACATACTTTTCTCCATATTAATGTCTATGGATGTAGATGAGGACAGAGAAGCCCCCGGAGGTGGATGTGGGGGGCACATACTTTCTCCATATTAATGTCTATGGATGTAGATGAGGACAGAGAAGCCCCCGGAGGTGGATGTGGGGGGCACATACTTTCTCCATATTAGTGTCTATGGATGTAGATGGACAGAGAAGCCCCTGGAGGTGGATGTGGGGGGCACATACTTTCTCCATATTAATGTCTATGGATGTAGATGAGGATAGAGAAGCCCCTGGACATGGATGTGGGGGGCACATACTTTTCTCCATATTAATTTCTATGGATGTAGATGAGGACAGAGAAGCCCCCGGAGGTGGATGTAGGGGGCTCATACTTTTCTCCATATTAATGTCTATGGATGTAGATGAGGACAGAGAAGCCCCCGGAGGTGAATGTGGGGGGCATATACTTTTCTCCATATCAATGTCTATGGATGTAGATGAGGACAGAGAAGCCCCCGGAGGTGGATGTGGGGGGCACATACTTTCTCCATATTAATGTCTATGGATGTAGATGGACAGAGAAGCCCCCGGAGGTGGATGTGGGGGGCACATACTTTTCTCCATATTAATGTCTATGGATGTAGATGAGGACAGAGAAGCCCCTGGAGGTGGATGTGGGGGGCACATACTTTCTCCATATTAATGTCTATGGATGTAGATGAGGACAGAGAAGCCCCCTGAGGTGGATGTGGGGGGCACATACTTTCTCCATATTAATGTCTATGGATGTAGATGAGGACAGAGAAGCCCCCTGAGGTGGATGTGGGGGGCACATACTTTCTCCATATTAATGTCTATGGATGTAGATGGACAGAGAAGCCCCCGGAGGTGGATGTGGGGGGCACATACTTTTCTCCATATTAATGTCTATGGATGTAGATGAGGACAGAGAAGCCCCCGGAGGTGGATGTGGGGGGCACATACTTTCTCCATATTAATTTCTATGGATGTAGATGAGGACAGAGAAGCCCCCGGAGGTGGATGTAGGGGGCTCATACTTTTCTCCATATCAATGTCTATGGATGTAGATGAGGACAGAGAAGCCCCCGGAGGTGGATGTGGGGGGCACATACTTTCTCCATATTAATGTCTATGGATGTAGATGGACAGAGAAGCCCCCGGAGGTGGATGTGGGGTGCACATACTTTTCTCCATATTAATGTCTATGGATGTAGATGAGGACAGAGAAGCCCCCGGAGGTGGATGTGGGGGGCACATACTTTCTCCATATTAATGTCTATGGATGTAGATGAGGACAGAGAAGCCCCCTGAGGTGGATGTGGGGGGCACATACTTTTCTCCATATTAATGTCTATGGATGTAGATGAGGACAGAGAAGCCCCCGGAGGTAGATGTGGGGGGCACATACTTTCCTCCATATTAATGTCTATGGATGTAGATGAGGACAGAGAAGCCCCCGGAGGTGGATGTGGGGGGCACATACTTTCCTCCATATTAATGTCTATGGATGTAGATGAGGACAGAGAAGCCCCCGGAGGTGGATGTGGGGGGCACATACTTTTCTCCATATTAATGTCTATGGATGTAGATGAGGACAGAGAAGCCCCTGGAGGTGAATGTGGGGGGCACATACTTTCCTCCATATTAATGTCTATGGATGTAGATGAGGACAGAGAAGCCCCCGGAGGTGGATGTGGGGGGCACATACTTTCCTCCATATTAATGTCTATGGATGTAGATGAGGACAGAGAAGCCCCCGGAGGTGGATGTGGGGGGCACATACTTTCCTCCATATTAATGTCTATGGATGTAGATGAGGACAGAGAAGCCCCCGGAGGTGGATGTGGGGGGCACATACTTTCCTCCATATTAATGTCTATGGATGTAGATGAGGACAGAGAAGCCCCCGGAGGTGGATGTGGGGGGCACATACTTTCTCCATATTAATGTCTATGGATGTAGATGAGGACAGAGAAGCCCCTGGAGGTGGATGTGGGGGGCACATACTTTTCTCCATATTAATGTCTATGGATGTAGATGAGGACAGAGAAGCCCCCGGAGGTGGATGTGGGGGGCACATACTTTCCTCCATATTAATGTCTATGGATGTAGATGAGGACAGAGAAGCCCCCGGAGGTGGATGTGGGGGGCTCATACTTTCCTCCATATTAATGTCTATGGATGTAGATGAGGACAGAGAAGCCCCCGGAGGTGGATGTGGGGGGCACATACTTTCCTCCATATTAATGTCTATGGATGTAGATGGAGGACAGAGAAGCCCCCGGAGGTGGATGTGGGGGGCACATACTTTCTCCATATTAATGTCTATGGATGTAGATGGAGGACAGAGAAGCCCCCGGAGGTGGATGTGGGGGGCACATACTTTTCTCCATATTAATGTCTATGGATGTAGATGGAGGACAGAGAAGCCCCCGGAGGTGGATGTGGGGGGCACATACTTTCTCCATATTAATGTCTATGGATGTAGATGAGGACAGAGAAGCCCCCGGAGGTGGATGTGGGGGGCACATACTTTTCTCCATATTAATGTCTATGGATGTAGATGGAGGACAGAGAAGCCCCCGGAGGTGGATGTGGGGGGCACATACTTTCCTCCATATTAATGTCTATGGATGTAGATGAGGACAGAGAAGCCCCCGGAGGTGGATGTGGGGGGCACATACTTTCCTCCATATTAATGTCTATGGATGTAGATGAGGACAGAGAAGCCCCCGGAGGTGGATGTGGGGGGCACATACTTTCCTCCATATTAATGTCTATGGATGTAGATGAGGACGGAGAAGCCCCCGGAGGTGGATGTGGGGGGCACATACTTTTCTCCATATTAATGTCTATGGATGTAGATGGAGGACAGAGAAGCCCCCGGAGGTGGATGTGGGGGGCACATACTTTCTCCATATTAATGTCTATGGATGTAGATGAGGACAGAGAAGCCCCTGGAGGTGGATGTGGGGGGCACATACTTTCTCCATATTAATGTCTATGGATGTAGATGGAGGACAGAGAAGCCCCCGGAGGTGGATGTGGGGGGCACATACTTTCTCCATATTAATGTCTATGGATGTAGATGGAGGACAGAGAAGCCCCCGGAGGTGGATGTGGGGGGCACATACTTTTCTCCATATTAATGTCTATGGATGTAGATGGAGGACAGAGAAGCCCCCGGAGGTGGATGTGGGGGGCACATACTTTCTCCATATTAATGTCTATGGATGTAGATGAGGACAGAGAAGCCCCCGGAGGTGGATGTGGGGGGCACATACTTTTCTCCATATTAATGTCTATGGATGTAGATGGAGGACAGAGAAGCCCCCGGAGGTGGATGTGGGGGGCACATACTTTCTCCATATTAATGTCTATGGATGTAGATGAGGACAGAGAAGCCCCTGGAGGTGGATGTGGGGGGCACATACTTTTCTCCATATTAATGTCTATGGATGTAGATGAGGACAGAGAAGCCCCTGGAGGTGGATGTGGGGGGCACATACTTTTCTCCATATTAATGTCTATGGATGTAGATGAGGACAGAGAAGCCCCCGGAGGTGGATGTGGGGGGCACATACTTTCCTCCATATTAATGGCTATGGATGTAGATGAGGACGGAGGAGATCCCGGAGGTGGATGTGGGGGGCACATACTTTCTCCATATTAATGTCTATGGATGTAGATGGAGGACAGAGAAGCCCCCGGAGGTGGATGTGGGGGGCACATACTTTCCTCCATATTAATGTCTATGGATGTAGATGGAGGACAGAGAAGCCCCCGGAGGTGGATGTGGGGGGCACATAATTTCCTCCATATTAATGTCTATGGATGTAGATGAGGACAGAGAAGCCCCCGGAGGTGATTGTGGGGGGCACATACTTTTCTCCATATTAATGTCTATGGATGTAGATGGAGGACAGAGAAGCCCCCGGAGGTGGATGTGGGGGGCACATACTTTCCTCCATATTAATGTCTATGGATGTAGATGGAGGACAGAGAAGCCCCCGGAGGTGGATGTGGGGGGCACATACTTTCTCCATATTAATGTCTATGGATGTAGATGGAGGACAGAGAAGCCCCCGGAGGTGGATGTGGGGGGCACATACTTTCTCCATATTAATGTCTATGGATGTAGATGAGGACAGAGAAGCCCCCGGAGGTGGATGTGGGGGGCACATACTTTCCTCCATATTAATGTCTATGGATGTAGATGAGGACGGAGGAGATCCCGGAGGTGGATGTGGGGGGCACATACTTTCCTCCATATTAATGGCTATGGATGTAGATGAGGACGGAGGAGATCCCGGAGGTGGATGTGGGGGGCACATACTTTCTCCATATTAATGTCTATGGATGTAGATGAGGACAGAGAAGCCCCCGGAGGTGGATGTGGGGGGCACATACTTTCCTCCATATTAATGTCTATGGATGTAGATGAGGACAGAGAAGCCCCCGGAGGTGATTGTGGGGGGCACATACTTTTCTCCATATTAATGTCTATGGATGTAGATGAGCACAGAGAAGCCCCTGGAGGTGGATGTGGGGGGCACATACTTTCTCCATATTAATGTCTATGGATGTAGATGAGGACAGAGAAGCCCCTGGAGGTGGATGTGGGGGGCACATACTTTTCTCCATATTAATGTCTATGGATGTAGATGAGGACAGAGAAGCCCCCGGAGGTGGATGTGGGGGGCATATACTTTTCTCCATATTAATGTCTATGGATGTAGATGAGGACAGAGAAGCCCCCGGAGGTGGATGTGGGGGGCACATACTTTCTCCATATTAATGTCTATGGATGTAGATGAGGACAGAGAAGCCCCCGGAGGTGGATGTGGGGGGCACATACTTTCTCCATATTAATGTCTATGGATGTAGATGAGGACAGAGAAGCCCCTGGAGGTGGATGTGGGGGGCACATACTTTCTCCATATTAATGTCTATGGATGTAGATGGACAGAGAAGCCCCCGGAGGTGGATGTGGGGGGCACATACTTTTCTCCATATTAATGTCTATGGATGTAGATGAGGACAGAGAAGCCCCTGGAGGTGGATGTGGGGGGCACATACTTTTCTCCATATTAATGTCTATGGATGTAGATGAGGACAGAGAAGCCCCCGGAGGTGGATGTGGGGGGCACATACTTTCCTCCGTATTAATGTCTATGGATGTAGATGGACAGAGAAGCCCCTGGAGGTGGATGTGGGGGGCACATACTTTTCTCCATATTAATGTCTATGGATGTAGATGAGGACAGAGAAGCCCCCGGAGGTGGATGTGGGGGGCACATACTTTCTCCATATTAATGTCTATGGATGTAGATGAGGACAGAGAAGCCCCCGGAGGTGGATGTGGGGGGCACATACTTTCTCAATATTAATGTCTATGGATGTAGATGAGGATAGAGAAGCCCCTGGACGTGGATGTGGGGGGCACATACTTTTCTCCATATTAATGTCTATGGATGTAGATGAGGACAGAGAAGCCCCCGGAGGTGGATGTGGGGGGCTCATACTTTTCTCCATATTAATGTCTATGGATGTAGATGAGGACAGAGAAGCCCCTGGAGGTGGATGTGGGGGGCACATACTTTTCTCCATATTAATGTCTATGGATGTAGATGAGGACAGAGAAGCCCCCGGAGGTGAATGTGGGGGGCATATACTTTTCTCCATATAAATGTCTATGGATGTAGATGAGGACAGAGAAGCCCCCGGAGGTGGATGTGGGGGGCACATACTTTCTCCATATTAATGTCTATGGATGTAGATGAGGACAGAGAAGCCCCCTGAGGTGGATGTGGGGGGCACATACTTTTCTCCATATTAATGTCTATGGATGTAGATGAGGACAGAGAAGCCCCCGGAGGTGGATGTGGGGGGCACATACTTTCCTCCATATTAATGTCTATGGATGTAGATGAGGACAGAGAAGCCCCCGGAGGTGGATGTGGGGGGCACATACTTTCCTCCATATTAATGTCTATGGATGTAGATGAGGACAGAGAAGCCACCGGAGGTGGATGTGGGGGGCACATACTTTTCTCCATATTAATGTCTATGGATGTAGATGAGGACAGAGAAGCCCCTGGAGGTGAATGTGGGGGGCACATACTTTCCTCCATATTAATGTCTATGGATGTAGATGAGGACAGAGAAGCCCCCGGAGGTGGATGTGGGGGGCACATACTTTCCTCCATATTAATGTGACGCGCCCCTGGGCCTGTGTCGCGCTGCGTTGCGCACGCGGGAGCTTACCCGGAGCCGGATCTCTTGAGGGTTGTAGTCTCGTGGCGGCGACCCGGTCCGTGCCCAGGGAGTCAAACTGAGCGGCGATGTACTAGCAGTAGATGGTTGGTGACTACGCCACCCGTTGAATGCAGCTATGGAGCTGCCGCTGCAGGGCAGACCGCTGAGGCCGGTGGAAGGATGGTGCAGCGTGATAGTATAACCCCCAACGGGAGGGGTATGGCCTCAGGGCAGCCGACGTGGATGATGGGGGTAGCAGGAACCACTCAGACGGTGCAGTGTAGTTCAGGGTCTTTACTGGTGACAAAGATAGACCCTCCCGGAGTACTTGCTAGTGATAGGGGCCTGGTCAGTCCTTGAGCAGATGGGATCTCCCCTGGCCAGGCGGAGTTGTAGGCCTTCCCAACTAACTGTACTCTTCTGGCTACCTTGCTAGAGGCGGGAATAAGTAGCCCACGTCCCTGAGTGTACCGTGTGGTGCTCACCCATATGGCCGGTGACTCGGGGCCTTCTAATGGCTTCCGCTCCACGATGGCGGTGCTGGTCCCACGCGTGTGACCGTGCCTTCGGGCTTCTGGGCCAGAGGACCTGAAATCCTCTGCCGGACGGTTTCTGCTGCTGGGTAGGAGTTAGTCCCCACAGCCTCGGACTCCGGGTCCGGTAAGAAATCTTCTCAGTCAGGGCGAGCTCTGCAGCTGCCAGCCCCTGACTCGTTGTAACACTGCTCCCCACAGAGCTCCTGATGTTTCTTGCTATGCTGCTTCTCTTCTCTACTCTTGTTCTGTCTTCTTTCTCTCTAACTCTGCCTCAGCCCCGGGTTTATATAGGGGAAGTCCTTCCCCTCCCAAGACTGGGCAGGAGGTGTGGCATGCACAGGATCCCTGACCAAAAGACCTCCCACCTGCTCTCAGACGTAATATCTCTATCACTGTGGCAACCAGACCCCTGGGGTGTCACAAATGTCTATGGATGTAGATGAGGACAGAGAAGCCCCCGGAGGTGGATGTGGGGGGCACATACTTTCTCCATATTAATGTCTATGGATGTAGATGGAGGACAGAGAAGCCCCCGGAGGTGGATGTGGGGGGCACATACTTTTCTCCATATTAATGTCTATGGATGTAGATGGAGGACAGAGAAGCCCCCGGAGGTGGATGTGGGGGGCACATACTTTCTCCATATTAATGTCTATGGATGTAGATGAGGACGGAGGAGATCCCAGAGGTGGATGTGGGGGGCACATACTTTCTCCATATTAATGTCTATGGATGTAGATGAGGACAGAGAAGCCCCTGGAGGTGGATGTGGGGGGCACATACTTTTCTCCATATTAATGTCTATGGATGTAGATGAGGACAGAGAAGCCCCTGGAGGTGGATGTGGGGGGCACATACTTTTCTCCATATTAATGTCTATGGATGTAGATGGAGGACAGAGAAGCCCCCGGAGGTGGATGTGGGGGGCACATACTTTTCTCCATATTAATGTCTATGGATGTAGATGAGGACAGAGAAGACCCCGGAGGTGGATGTGGGGGGCACATACTTTCCTCCATATTAATGTCTATGGATGTAGATGAGGACGGAGGAGATCCCGGAGGTGGATGTGGGGGGCACATACTTTCTCCATATTAATGTCTATGGATGTAGATGAGGACAGAGAAGCCCCTGGAGGTGGATGTGGGGGGCACATACTTTTCTCCATATTAATGTCTATGGATGTAGATGAGGACAGAGAAGCCCCCGGAGGTGAATGTGGGGGGCACATACTTTTCTCCATATTAATGTCTATGGATGTAGATGAGGACAGAGAAGCCCCCGGAGGTAGATGTGGGGGGCACATACTTTCCTCCATATTAATGTCTATGGATGTAGATGAGGACAGAGAAGCCCCCGGAGGTGGATGTGGGGGGCACATACTTTTCTCCATATTAATGTCTATGGATGTAGATGAGGACAGAGAAGCCCCCGGAGGTAGATGTGGGGGGCACATACTTTCCTCCATATTAATGGCTATGGATGTAGATGAGGACGGAGGAGATCCCGGAGGTGGATGTGGGGGGCACATACTTTCCTCCATATTAATGTCTATGGATGTAGATGAGGACAGAGAAGCCCCCGGAGGTGATTGTGGGGGGCACATACTTTTCTCCATATTAATGTCTATGGATGTAGATGGAGGACAGAGAAGCCCCCGGAGGTGGATGTGGGGGGCACATACTTTCCTCCATATTAATGTCTATGGATGTAGATGGAGGACAGAGAAGCCCCCGGAGGTGGATGTGGGGGGCACATACTTTCTCCATATTAATGTCTATGGATGTAGATGAGGACAGAGAAGCCCCCGGAGGTGGATGTGGGGGGCACATACTTTCCTCCATATTAATGTCTATGGATGTAGATGAGGACGGAGGAGATCCCGGAGGTGGATGTGGGGGGCACATACTTTCTCCATATTAATGTCTATGGATGTAGATGAGGACAGAGAAGCCCCTGGAGGTGGATGTGGGGGGCCCATACTTTTCTCCATATTAATGTCTATGGATGTAGATGAGGACAGAGAAGCCCCCGGAGGTGGATGTGGGGGGCACATACTTTCCTCCATATTAATGGCTATGGATGTAGATGAGGACGGAGGAGATCCCGGAGGTGGATGTGGGGGGCACATACTTTTTCCATATTAATGTCTATGGATGTAGATGAGGACAGAGAAGCCCCCGGAGGTGGATGTGGGGGGCACATACTTTCCTCCATATTAATGTCTATGGATGTAGATGAGGACAGAGAAGCCCCTGGAGGTGGATGTGGGGGGCACATACTTTTCTCCATATTAATGGCTATGGATGTAGATGGACAGAGAAGCCCCCGGAGGTGATTGTGGGGGGCACATACTTTTCTCCATATTAATGTCTATGGATGTAGATGAGGACAGAGAAGCCCCCGGAGGTGGATGTGGGGGGCACATACTTTTCTCCATATTAATGTCTATGGATGTAGATGAGGACAGAGAAGCCCCCGGAGGTGGATGTGGGGGGCACATACTTTCTCCATATTAATGTCTATGGATGTAGATGGACAGAGAAGCCCCCGGAGGTGGATGTGGGGGGCACATACTTTCCTCCATATTAATGTCTATGGATGTAGATGAGGATAGAGAAGCCCCCGGAGGTGGATGTGGGGGGCACATACTTTTCTCCATATTAATGTCTATGGATGTAGATGAGGACAGAGAAGCCCCCGGAGGTGGATGTGGGGGGCACATACTTTCCTCCATATTAATGTCTATGGATGTAGATGGAGGACAGAGAAGCCCCCGGAGGTGGATGTGGGGGGCACATACTTTCCTCCGTATTAATGTCTATGGATGTAGATGGACAGAGAAGCCCCTGGAGGTGGATGTGGGGGGCACATACTTTCCTCCATATTAATGTCTATGGATGTAGATGAGGACAGAGAAGCCCCCGGAGGTGGATGTGGGGGGCACATACTTTCCTCCATATTAATGTCTATGGATGTAGATGAGGACAGAGAAGCCCCTGGAGGTGGATGTGGGGGGCACATACTTTCCTCCATATTAATGTCTATGGATGTAGATGAGGACAGAGAAGCCCCCGGAGGTGGATGTGGGGGGCACATACTTTCCTCCATATTAATGTCTATGGATGTAGATGAGGACAGAGAAGCCCCCGGAGGTGGATGTGGGGGGCACATACTTTCCTCCATATTAATGTCTATGGATGTAGATGAGGACAGAGAAGCCCCTGGAGGTGGATGTGGGGGGCACATACTTTCCTCCATTTTAATGTCTATGGATGTAGATGAGGACAGAGAAGCCCCCGGAGGTGGATGTGGGGGGCACATACTTTCCTCCATATTAATGGCTATGGATGTGGGATTGAGGACAGAGAAGCCCCTGGAGGTGGATGTGGGGGGCACATACTTTTCTCCGTATTAATGTCTATGGATGTAGATGAGGACAGAGAAGCCCCCGGAGGTGGATGTGGGGGGCACATACTTTTCTCCATATTAATGTCTATGGATGTAGATGGGGAAAGAGAAGCTCCTGGAGGTGGATGTGGGGGGCACATACTTTTCTCCATATTAATGTCTATGGATGTAGATGGGGAAAGAGAAGCTCCTGGAGGTGGATGTGGGGGGCACATACTTTCTCCATATTAATGTCTATGGATGTAGATGAGGACAGAGAAGCCCCCGGAGGTGGATGTGGGGGGCACATACTTTCCTCCATATTAATGTCTATGGATGTAGATGAGGACAGAGAAGCCCCCGGAGGTGGATGTGGGGGGCACATACTTTCCTCCATATTAATGGCTATGGATGTGGGATTGAGGACAGAGAAGCCCCCGGAGGTGGATGTGGGGGGCACATACTTTCTCCTTATTAATGTCTATGGATGTGGGATTGAGGACAGAGAAGCCCCTGGAGGTGGATGTGGGGGGCACATACTTTCCTCCATTTTAATGGCTATGGATGTGGGATTGAGGACAGAGAAGCCCCTGGAGGTGGATGTGGGGGGCACATACTTTCCTCCATTTTAATGGCTATGGATGTGGGATTGAGGACAGAGAAGCCCCTGGAGGTGGATGTGGGGGGCACATACTTTCCTCCATATTAATGTCTATCGATGTAGATGGACAGAGAAGCCCCCGGAGGTGGATGTGGGGGGCACATACTTTCCTCCATATTATTGGCTATGGATGTGGGATTGAGGACAGATGAGATCCCGGAGGTGGATGTGGGGGGCACATACTTTCTCCATATTAATGTCTATGGATGTGGGATTGAGGACAGAGAAGCCCCTGGAGGTGGATGTGGGGGGCACATACTTTCCTCCATATTAATGTCTATGGATGTAGATGAGGACAGAGAAGCCCCTGGAGGTGGATGTGGGGGGCACATACTTTCCTCCATATTAATGTCTATGGATGTAGATGAGGACAGAGAAGCCCCGGAGGTGGATGTGGGGGGCACATACTTTCCTCCATTTTAATGGCTATGGATGTGGGATTGAGGACAGAGAAGCCCCTGGAGGTGGATGTGGGGGCACATACTTTCCTCCATTTTAATGGCTATGGATGTGGGATTGAGGACAGAGAAGCCCCTGGAGGTGGATGTGGGGGGCACATACTTTCCTCCATATTAATGTCTATGGATGTAGATGGACAGAGAAGCCCCCGGGGTTGGATGTGGGGGGCACATACTTTCCTCCATATTAATGGCTATGGATGTGGGATTGAGGACAGAGGAGATCCCGGAGATGGATGTGGGGGGCACATACTTTTCTCCATGTAGTGTTGTACTATGACTGGTGAACAGTATATATCATGAATTTGAGCAGATTCTTACTTGAAGGAGTTGATAAGATCAATAATGATCCGCAATAATCCCTAATGATCTGCAATGATCCCTAATGATCAGCAATGATCTACGTTGATCCCTAATGATCCGCAATGATCTGCGTTGATCCCTAATGATCCGCAATGATCGGCGTTGATCCCTAATGATCCGCAATGATCGGCGGGCTGTGTGGGTTGTTCCTGAGTGGGCCGTCTGATGTGCGGTGATTTCGGCCGGTTCCCTGAGGAGATGTCTTCGGCCCCGCAGTCTCTTTCCGTCGTGGTGATTGGCTCTCGCTCACTCACTTTTGTTCTTGTCTCCGGTCTGGTAATCTGCGGCTGCATTTAATCTTTCAGTTCAAGGATTTGGATCATTTGTGCCGCGCTCAATCTTCTCTATTAGTGGAGACGCCCTGTGTCACTCGAGAGAATCGGCCCCCGCCTGGCGCTCTGCGGGGCCACATTGATCTGTTGTACATTGCTTTTGAGAATTGCTGTTCCTCTGGCTACCGCCAAGTGCAGTTGTAGCAGAGCGCAGTTTGTCCTTAGACTTTGCTCGTGGTTGTGTCAGGATTATCATTATATCATAGTCTTTTCCTGCAGATGACGAGCGTGCCGCTGTTTATGGAGCGACGACCCCTTTAATAGCACGGTATTCACACTATGGCCCCTGTATAAAGCTGTTATAGTGTCGGCTCCTGTATAAAGCTGTTATAGTGTCGGCTCCTGTATAAAGCTGTTATAGTGTCGGCCCCTGTATAAAGCTGTTATAGTGTCGGCTCCTGTATAAAGCTGTTATAGTGTCGGCTCCTGTATAAAGCTGTTATAGTGTCGGCCCCTGTATAAAGCTGTTATAGTGTCGGCCCCTGTATAAAGCTGTTATAGTGTCGGCTCCTGTATAAAGCTGTTATAGTGTCGGCCCCTGTATAAAGCTGTTATAGTGTCGGCTCCTGTATAAAGCTGTTATAGTGTCGGCCCCTGTATAAAGCTGTTATAGTGTCGGCTCCTGTATAAAGCTGTTATAGTGTCGGCTCCTGTATAAAGCTGTTATAGTGTCGGCCCCTGTATAAAGCTGTTATAGTGTCGGCTCCTGTATAAAGCTGTTATAGTGTCGGCTCCTGTATAAAGCTGTTATAGTGTCGGCCCCTGTATAAAGCTGTTATAGTGTCGGCCCCTGTATAAAGCCGTTATAGTGTCGGCCCCTGTATAAAGCCGTTATAGTGTCGGCTCCTGTATAAAGCTGTTATAGTGTCGGCCCCTGTATAAAGCTGTTATAGTGTCGGCTCCTGTATAAAGCTGTTATAGTGTCGGCTCCTGTATAAAGCTGTTATAGTGTCGGCCCCTGTATAAAGCTGTTATAGTGTCGGCCCCTGTATAAAGCTGTTATAGTGTCGGCTCCTGTATAAAGCTGTTATAGTGTCGGCTCCTGTATAAAGCTGTTATAGTGTCGGCTCCTGTATAAAGCTGTTATAGTGTCGGCTCCTGTATAAAGCTGTTATAGTGTCGGCCCCTGTATAAAGCTGTTATAGTGTCGGCCCCTGTATAAAGCTGTTATAGTGTCGGCTCCTGTATACAGCTGTTATAGTGTCGGCTCCTGTATAAAGCCGTTATAGTGTTGGCCCCTGTATACAGCTGTTATAGTGTCGGCTCCTGTATAAAGCTGTTATAGTGTCGGCCCCTGTATACAGCTGTTATAGTGTCGGCTCCTGTATAAAGCTGTTATAGTGTCGGCCCCTGTATAAAGCTGTTATAGTGTCGGCTCCTGTATACAGCTGTTATAGTGTCGGCTCCTGTATAAAGCCGTTATAGTGTCGGCCCCTGTATACAGCTGTTATAGTGTCGGCTCCTGTATAAAGCTGTTATAGTGTCGGCCCCTGTATAAAGCTGTTATAGTGTCGGCCCCTGTATAAAGCTGTTATAGTGTCGGCCCCTGTATACAGCTGTTATAGTGTCGGCTCCTGTATACAGCTGTTATAGTGTCGGCTCCTGTATAAAGCTGTTATAGTGTCGGCCCCTGTATAAAGCTGTTATAGTGTCGGCTCCTGTATAAAGCTGTTATAGTGTCGGCCCCTGTATACAGCTGTTATAGTGTCGGCTCCTGTATAAAGCTGTTATAGTGTCGGCTCCTGTATAAAGCTGTTATAGTGTCGGCCCCTGTATACAGCTGTTATAGTGTCGGCTCCTGTATAAAGCTGTTATAGTGTTGGCCCCTGTATAAAGCTGTTATAGTGTCGGCTCCTGTATAAAGCTGTTATAGTGTCGGCTCCTGTATAAAGCTGTTATAATGTCGGCCCCTGTATAAAGCCGTTATAGTGTCGGCCCCTGTATACAGCTGTTATAGTGTCGGCTCCTGTATACAGCTGTTATAGTGTCGGCCCCTGTATAAAGCTGTTATAGTGTCGGCCCCTGTATACAGCTGTTATAGTGTCGGCCCCTGTATAAAGCTGTTATAGTGTCGGCTCCTGTATACAGCTGTTATAGTGTCGGCCCCTGTATAAAGCTGTTATAGTGTCGGCCCCTGTATACAGCTGTTATAGTGTCGGCCCCTGTATAAAGCTGTTATAGTGTCGGCTCCTGTATACAGCTGTTAGTGTCGGCTCCTGTATAAAGCTGTTATAGTGTCGGCCCCTGTATAAAGCTGTTATAGTGTCGGCCCCTGTATAAAGCTGTTATAGTGTTATAGTGTCGGCTCCTGTATAAAGCTGTTATAGTGTCGGCTCCTGTATAAAGCTGTTATAGTGTTATAGTGTCGGCTCCTGTATACAGCTGTTATAGTGTCGGCTCCTGTATACAGCTGTTATAGTGTCGGCCCCTGTATAAAGCTGTTATAGTGTTATAGTGTCGGCTCCTGTATACAGCTGTTATAGTGTCGGCTCCTGTATACAGCTGTTATAGTGTCGGCCCCTGTATAAAGCTGTTATAGTGTTATAGTGTCGGCTCCTGTATACAGCTGTTATAGTGTCGGCTCCTGTATACAGCTGTTATAGTGTCGGCTCCTGTATACAGCTGTTATAGTGTCGGCTCCTGTATAAAGCTGTTATAGTGTCGGCCCCTGTATAAAGCTGTTATAGTGTCGGCCCCTGTATACAGCTGTTATAGTGTCGGCTCCTGTATACAGCTGTTATAGTGTCGGCTCCTGTATAAAGCTGTTATAGTGTCGGCCCCTGTATAAAGCTGTTATAGTGTCGGCCCCTGTATAGAGCTGTTATAGTGTCGGCTCCTGTATACAGCTGTTATAGTGTCGGCCCCTGTATAAAGCTGTTATAGTGTCGGCCCCTGTATACAGCTGTTATAGTGTCGGCCCCTGTATAAAGCTGTTATAGTGTCGGCTCCTGTATACAGCTGTTATAGTGTCGGCCCCTGTATAAAGCTGTTATAGTGTCGGCCCCTGTATACAGCTGTTATAGTGTCGGCCCCTGTATAAAGCTGTTATAGTGTCGGCTCCTGTATACAGCTGTTAGTGTCGGCTCCTGTATAAAGCTGTTATAGTGTCGGCCCCTGTATAAAGCTGTTATAGTGTCGGCCCCTGTATAAAGCTGTTATAGTGTCGGCCCCTGTATAAAGCTGTTATAGTGTCGGCTCCTGTATACAGCTGTTATAGTGTCGGCTCCTGTATACAGCTGTTATAGTGTCGGCCCCTGTATAAAGCTGTTATAGTGTCGGCCCCTGTATAAAGCTGTTATAGTGTCGGCCCCTGTATAAAGCTGTTATAGTGTCGGCCCCTGTATAAAGCTGTTATAGTGTCGGCTCCTGTATACAGCTGTTATAGTGTCGGCTCCTGTATACAGCTGTTATAGTGTCGGCTCCTGTATACAGCTGTTATAGTGTCGGCCCCTGTATAAAGCTGTTATAGTGTCGGCCCCTGTATAAAGCTGTTATAGTGTCGGCCCCTGTATAAAGCCGTTATAGTGTCGGCCCCTGTATACAGCTGTTAGTGTCGGCTCCTGTATAAAGCTGTTATAGTGTCGGCCCCTGTATAAAGCCGTTATAGTGTCGGCCCCTGTATAAAGCCGTTATAGTGTCGGCTCCTGTATAAAGCCGTTATAGTGTCGGCCCCTGTATAAAGCTGTTATAGTGTCGGCTCCTGTATAAAGCTGTTATAGTGTCGGCCCCTGTATAAAGCTGTTATAGTGTCGGCTCCTGTATACAGCTGTTATAGTGTCGGCTCCTGTATAAAGCCGTTATAGTGTCGGCCCCTGTATACAGCTGTTATAGTGTCGGCCCCTGTATACAGCTGTTATAGTGTCGGCCCCTGTATACAGCTGTTATAGTGTCGGCCCCTGTATAAAGCTGTTATAGTGTCGGCTCCTGTATACAGCTGTTATAGTGTCGGCCCCTGTATAAAGCTGTTATAGTGTCGGCCCCTGTATACAGCTGTTATAGTGTCGGCCCCTGTATAAAGCTGTTATAGTGTCGGCTCCTGTATAAAGCTGTTATAGTGTCGGCCCCTGTATACAGCTGTTAGTGTCGGCTCCTGTATAAAGCTGTTATAGTGTCGGCCCCTGTATAAAGCTGTTATAGTGTCGGCCCCTGTATAAAGCTGTTATAGTGTCGGCCCCTGTATAAAGCTGTTATAGTGTCGGCTCCTGTATACAGCTGTTATAGTGTCGGCTCCTGTATACAGCTGTTATAGTGTCGGCCCCTGTATAAAGCTGTTATAGTGTCGGCCCCTGTATAAAGCTGTTATAGTGTCGGCCCCTGTATAAAGCTGTTATAGTGTCGGCCCCTGTATAAAGCTGTTATAGTGTCGGCTCCTGTATACAGCTGTTATAGTGTCGGCTCCTGTATACAGCTGTTATAGTGTCGGCTCCTGTATAAAGCTGTTATAGTGTCGGCCCCTGTATAAAGCTGTTATAATGTCGGCCCCTGTATAAAGCTGTTATAGTGTCGGCCCCTGTATAAAGCTGTTATAGTGTCGGCCCCTGTATATGACGCGCCCCTGGGCCTGTGTCGCGCTGCGGTGCGCACGTGGGAGCTTACCCGGAGCCGGATCCGTGGAGGGTTGTAATCTCGTGGCGGTGACCCGGTCCGTGCCCAGGGAGTCAAACTAGACGGCAGTCTATTAGTAGTAAATAGTTGATGACTACGCCACCCGTTGAATGCAGCCAGGAAGCTGCTGCTGCAGGGCAGACCGCTGAGGCCGGTGGTAGGATTGTGCAGCGTGATAGTATAACCCCCAACGGGAGGGGTATGGCCTCAGGGCAGCCGACGTGGATGATGGGGGTAGCAGGAACCACTCAGAGACGGTACGGTGTAGTTCAGGGTCTTTACTGGTAACAACGACAGACCCTCCCGGAGTACTTGCTAGCAAACGGGGCCTGGTCAGTCTTTGAGCAGATGGGATCTCCCCTGGCCAGGCGTAGTTGTAGGCCTCCCAAACTGACTGTACTCTTCTGGCTACCTTGCTAGAAGCTGATGTAAGTAGCCCACGTCCCTGAGTGTACCGTGTGGTGCTCACCCGTATGGCCGGTGACTCGGGGCCTTCTAATGGCTTCCGCTCCACGATGGCGGTGCTGGTCCCACGCGTGTGACCGTGCCTTCGGGCTTCTGGGCCAGAGGACCTTAAATCCCCTGCCCGACGGATTCTGCTGCTGGGTAGGAGTTAGTCCCCACAGCCTCGGACTCCGGGTCCGGTAAAGAATCTTCTTAGTCAGGGCGAGCTCTGTAGCTGCCAGCCCCTGACTCCTTGTAACTCTGCTGTTTCCTATGCTGCTTCTCTTCTCCACTCTCCTTGTCTGACTCTCCCTGCCTCAGCCCCGGGTTTATATAGGGGAAGTCCTTCCCCTCCCAAGACTGGGCAGGAGGTGTGGCATGCACAGGATCCCTGACCAAAGGACCTCCCACCTGCTCTCAGACATAACATTACATTACTGTGGAAAACCAGACCCCTGGGGTGCCACATTCCCCCCTAGTGAAATTTAGTACTCCGGGACTAAACACATTTAGAAAAACATAACAAGGCAAAAACATTAATAATACAGTAAGAAAACATATAAAGATGGTTACGGCGTGTCCGCAACCGGGTGCAGTCTCTGAAGAAAGCAAGGTGTCTATTTCACCAACACAGGGAGACGTAACCAGGTAGGGGTCTGTCCTACCCCTAGTCCTTAACAGTCTCTAGTCCATCCTGGGTTACGCTCCAACTATGTACAAGGATTCCCGGTAAATCCACCAAGGATCCCTAAAAATAACTAGAAACACAAAATTATACACAAGCAACAAGACACAGTAAAACATAAATAAAACAATTTATACACTTCAAATTCTCCAGCGTGCGGGTAACTGGCCTCTAGTGGCCCGAGTGGACCTACGGAGCTGACTGTCTGGCCCTGAACTACAGGGTGTAGGAACTGTCAAGGGTAAACTGGGCAGCTGTCTACCGGCTCTTTGTCTCACTAGGGGTACGGCAGGCTCACTATAAGCAGAGGGTTGATTCTCCTGTTCTGCTTGTGTGGAGTCTTCTGCCTCCTGGACCGGCTGTTCTTCCAGCTCTACCCGTTGCTCCGTAGGTTCTTGGGATGATGGTTGGAGGAAGGTGAGTATGGGTACCACAACTGCACCATTGACTTGAGTCCAAGACTGAGGGAAGTCCCCGAGCACGGTACTAACCATATCTTCCCTTTCTTCCACGGGTCGATGGTCTTCTTGTTCCTCTTCAGGGTTCCTCAGTTGTTCGGGACACTTCTTCAGGTGGTCCCGGGATACAATGGCTGTGGTTTCCCCTCCGTCTTTACTGATGGTACAGACCTTCGGGTTCTCGTGGCTTGAGGGCAGTACGGTGTACGGGTCCTTCTCCCACTGGTCGTCCAACTTGTGGAGCCGTCTCTTCCTCTTCAAGACCTGCTCTCCGGGTACCAGGGGAACAGCGGGAGCATACTGGTTGTAAGTTTTCTCTTGTCTTTCCCTAGCCTGACAGAGACTTCGCTCCACGCTGTCCTGTACTCTCCGGTACTGCTGCTGCCTCTCTGTGTCCCAGTCTGTTTCTGGTGAAGTGTCCTCGGGGGTCAGGACTCCCATTTCCAGGTCAACAGGTAACTTACCAGGTCTTGCCCTCATTAGGTAAGCCGGGGTACAGTTGGTGGAACCTACCGGGATGTGGTTGTATAGGTCCACCAGATCGGGCAACTTTTCAGGCCACAGACTGCGTTCTTCCAGGGGCAACGTTTTTAGAAGATCCATTACCACCTGGTTCATTTTTTCACAAAGTCCATTAGTCTGCGGATGGTAGGGTGTCGTCCTTATCTTCCGGCAGCCATACAGATTGCAGAATTCCTGAAAGACCTCCGCTTCAAAGGCAGGTCCCTGGTCCGTCAGCACTTGGTCCGGGTACCCGTTTGGACGGCAGAAGTGCTGCTGGAAGGCTCTAGCTGCTGTTTGAGCCGTTAAGTCCTTGACGGGGACGACAACCAAGAACCGGGAGTAATGATCCACGATGGTTAACGCGTAGACGTAGCCACTTCTGCTTGGGGTCAGTTTTACATGATCCAAGGCTACCAGTTCCAACGGTTGCCGGGTGACGATGGACTGCAGGGGAGTCTTCTGGCTGGCTCGGTCCTTCCTTCTCAGGTTGCACGGGCCACAATCTCTGCACCACTTCTCGATGGTTCCCCTCATGCCTACCCAGTGGAACCGCTCGCGCAGCAGGAACTCCAGCTTTTTCCACCCAAAGTGTCCAGCTCCGTCGTGGTATGCCTCCATCACCATGGCTGCGTCTCTTCGTGGCACCACTACTTGCCAGAGTAATTCATGCGTCCGGGAGTTAACCATTCTGCGGCACAACTTCCCTTTGTAAAGGAACAGTCGACTCTTCTCTGCCCATAGTTGTTTGGCTTCCTCCGGAGCGTCTGGTTCAAGGCGAGCCTCCGGCCGAGTCAGCATCTCCTTCACCAGTCGGACGGCAGGGTCGCTGTCTTGCGTTTCCGCCCAGTTGTAGTGGGGTAAGGGGTTCAACGTAGCAGCCTGCTTACTCCTTACCCGGTGGGAATACTGAATAGTCCCATGACGGTGGAACGCAGGGAGTTCAACTTCTTCCAGTCCCTCCGGATCTTCTCCTCCGTCCGGCAGGTTGGGCATCCTGGACAGGGCGTCCGCGTTGGTATTGGAGCGTCCTGCCCGGTATTTAATTGTGAACTCGTAGTTGGACAGACGGGCCATCCACCTCTGCTCCAGGGCACCGAGTCTTGCCGTGTCCAGGTGTGTCAGCGGGTTGTTATCCGTGTACACGGTGAACCGGGAAGAAGCGAGGTAATGCTTAAAGCGCTCAGTGATTGCCCATACTACGGCCAGGAACTCTAACTTAAATGAGCTGTAATTCTCGGGGTTCCTTTCGGTGGGTCGCAGTTTTCGGCTGGCGTAGGCGATTACTCGTTCCTTCCCCTGCTGGATCTGGGACAGTACGGCTCCTAGCCCGATGTTACTGGCGTCGGTGTAGAGGATAAAGGGCTGGCTATAATCCGGGTACGCCAGGATTTCGTCCCCCGTGAGGGCCATCTTCAGCTGGCGGAAGGACTCTTCTTCCAGCTCTTCCCATTTGAAGGGCGGCTTCTGGTTCTTGGCCTTCCGGGACTGGCCTATCAGGAGGTCCTGCATAGGTGCTGCCTTTTTGGTGAAACCGGGAATAAACCTTCGGTAGTAGCCTACCAACCCGAGGAACTGCCGCACTTCTTTTACGCTGGAGGGGCTTGGCCATTCCTTAATTGCGGTGATTTTATCAGGGTCGGGAGCCACTCCGTCAGCGCTCACTACGTGTCCCAGGTACTGCACCTTTGGTTTCAGGAGGTGACACTTGGAGGGTTTCACCTTTAGGCCGTAACTCGCCAGAGCCTCGAACACTTCCGCCAGGTGTTTCAGGTGGTCCTCATACGTCTTGGAATATACGATGACATCGTCCAGGTACAACAGGACCGTCTCGAAGTTTCTGTGGCCCAGACAACACTCCATTAGGCGTTGGAAGGTTCCTGGTGCGTTGCAGAGTCCGAACGGCATGCAGGTGAACTCGCTAAGTCCCATCGGGGTGGTGAATGCGGTCTTCTCCCGGTCCGCCTCTGCTACAGGAACCTGCCAGTACCCGCTAGTGAGATCCAAGGTAGAGAAGAAGTTAGCAGATCTTAAAGCAGCCAATGACTCCTCTATCCTTGGTAAGGGGTACGCATCCTTGTGTGTGATACGGTTGATTTTCCGGTAATCTACACACATCCTCATGGTGTTGTCTTTCTTTTTGACTAAAACTAATGGGGCTGCCCAGGGGCTACAACTATCCCGGATTACCCCAGCCTCCTTCATGTCTCTAAGCATCCCCTTGGCGTGTTGGTAATGTGCAGGGGGTACGGGTCGATACCTCTCTTTTATGGGAGGATGATCTCCCGTGGGGATGCGATGTTCTACCCCCTTGACTCGCCCGAAGTCTAACGGGTGTTTACTAAACACTCTCTCATACTCTTGAACCACCCGATAGACTCCTTGTTTCTGATGTGAGGGAGTGGAGTCAGTACCCAGATGTAGTTGCTGACACCAGTCCTCCATGTCTTTCTTAGAGCCGTTACCTTCCTCCGGGTGAGATGGAGGCAAGGGTTCCACAGATTGTATAGAATTTTGATTAGTGATATATAATTTGGCTAGCGTGGCATACCGGGGCAGGTACACTTCCCTCTCCCCGATATTTATTATGCGAACGGGCACCCTCCCATGGCGTACATTGACGACCCCCCGTGCTGTCAAAATGGTGGGCCTACTGTCTGAGTAAACTGGTTCTACCATTGCCTGGTAATCTCTACCTCTCAGACCAATAGCTGCCCGGCACCAAATCATCATTTCACTTTTTGGGGGCATGGCAATAGGAAAAGGGTCACACATTCTTACGCTACCAATCTCACCGCCGGAGAGTTCCACTTGTTGCCGTTGCATCAGTGCCCGGATCTCTTTCTGGAGCACCCGCTGCTCGCCGGAGCTGGCATTCTTGGCAACCTGCTGTAAAAGGAAAATCACCTCTGCAAGACAATTTTCAATTACATTAGTTCCTAGAGTTATTTTTGGGTGACTCTCATGTTTATCAATATCTACAATGATCAATCCCTGTGCGGCCAGTTCGACTCTACCAATTTTGATGGTCACCTCTTTAAATCCGATCTGTGGCACGGGCTGACCATTGCTGGCGATGATACTCAAGTCGTCGTCGGGGTAGCGGGTAATATCCGAGTCATTCCAGTACTGCTTGAAGAGCACGTACGGGATGGTGGTGACCTGTGACCCGGTGTCCAGTAGGCCACTCATGGGAATGCCATCCAGTACCACAGGCAAGACTGGACGTCCTCCCACATATCTGTCGCGCCAGTTCGATGGGCCTGGTGATCTTTTTCCTGGGGGTTGGCCCTCTACCCCAGGTTGTGCCCGTTTAAAGAACAGTACCTTGCCATATGTCCGGGTTGATTGCAGCGGCGGCAGATGGGTCGTCCGTCCTCACTGTATCGGTCACTGGGTCTTCCTCTGGCCGGTGGGGTCCTCCTTGGTCGACGCCACGGGATGTCCTCCGGTCCGGATGCCAGCTGGATCTTCCCTGGGGTGGAAACCTGTAAAGACTGCACAGTTCGGGTTAGCGCAGCAACGCTCTTAGCTAGCTCTTGGACCTGATGGTGTAGGTCTGGAGCCGGGTCATTGTCCAGAGCCTGCGCATCAGCTCCCACAGGCCCTGCTGACAAGGGCGCCGCCTCCTGGTAGTAAGTGGTAGTGGGGCGTCTGTGGGTCACAACGCCACCTGGTGCCGGTTCTCGGAGCACCCGGATGGCTCTGTCCTTGAACTGTGCAAAGTCCAGATGGGGATCCTGTAAGGCCATTGCCCGCAACTGGGTTCGGTGGGCATTGCAATATAAACCCTCTATAAATTGTTCAGTCAACAGCCTGTCCTCGTTTCCCACCCCATCAGGGTCGGTCTGCTTAATGGCCCTCAGGGCCTCTTGTAGGTTTAGTGCATAGTCCCTTATACTCTCATGCGCTCGCTGCTTGCACCCGTAGAATCTAAGCTTAATCTCGGCTGAGGTGCGGGTATCAAAGGTGTCCTTCAGCCGGGTTAGTATCCCTGCGACAGTCTTCCTCCCAGGTGGCCAGGATTTTACTTCCCTTTTGGCTGCCCCAGTTAGTTGGGCCACCAGGATGCTCACTTTTTGCTCTTCTGTGAGGGGGTACACCTGGAAGAGGCTATCCAGCTTTTCTCTAAAGTCATGCAGGGTATGTGACTCCCCTGAGTACTGGGGTAGCCAAGCTGCTCCCGGGATATAGGGCATGGTGAAGGGCATAACTGCAGCAGCGGTGGCGCTGGCGGGGGTTGAGGCAGCGAAGCTCTCTTCCGTATCCGACATCTTCCTCCCCCCTAGTGGACCGTGGCCTACCTTGCGATGATCCTCTTCCGTAGGCCGCGGCTCCGCAGTGGATCGTCAGGGTTGAGGACCTTCCGTCGCGCTCCTGTGACGTCGGCGTCTGCTGGGCTCCTTCCAGGACCTTACGCAACGTCCGGACGTGAGGCGGGGCTTCAGTTCTCGCGCGCTTTCGGAGTCCACGCCCCTCTTCTTCCCGCGCGGCGTCCTCAAGATGGCGTCCAATGGCGGGAAAACTCCACGGATGGCGGGAAGAAGGTCGAAGATGGCGCCGGATGGCGGGAAAACTTCGCGGATGGCGGGAAGAAGGTAGAAGATGGCGCCGGATGGCGGGAAACCTCCACGGATAGCGGGAATCTTCACCACTGGTAAGTTTGAACAGTCTTTGCTTTTCAGGCACGCAGTACCCGGTGGTTGCGGGCACGAAATCCTGCCGGCTACGCCAAAGTTGACGCGCCCCTGGGCCTGTGTCGCGCTGCGGTGCGCACGTGGGAGCTTACCCGGAGCCGGATCCGTGGAGGGTTGTAATCTCGTGGCGGTGACCCGGTCCGTGCCCAGGGAGTCAAACTAGACGGCAGTCTATTAGTAGTAAATAGTTGATGACTACGCCACCCGTTGAGTGCAGCCAGGAAGCTGCTGCTGCAGGGCAGACCGCTGAGGCCGGTGGTAGGATTGTGCAGCGTGATAGTATAACCCCCAACGGGAGGGGTATGGCCTCAGGGCAGCCGACGTGGATGATGGGGGTAGCAGGAACCACTCAGAGACGGTACGGTGTAGTTCAGGGTCTTTACTGGTAACAACGACAGACCCTCCCGGAGTACTTGCTAGCAAACGGGGCCTGGTCAGTCTTTGAGCAGATGGGATCTCCCCTGGCCAGGCGTAGTTGTAGGCCTCCCAAACTGACTGTACTCTTCTGGCTACCTTGCTAGAAGCTGATGTAAGTAGCCCACGTCCCTGAGTGTACCGTGTGGTGCTCACCCGTATGGCCGGTGACTCTGGGCCTTCTAATGGCTTCCGCTCCACGATGGCGGTGCTGGTCCCACGCGTGTGACCGTGCCTTCGGGCTTCTGGGCCAGAGGACCTTAAATCCCCTGCCCGACGGATTCTGCTGCTGGGTAGGAGTTAGTCCCCACAGCCTCGGACTCCGGGTCCGGTAAAGAATCTTCTTAGTCAGGGCGAGCTCTGTAGCTGCCAGCCCCTGACTCCTTGTAACTCTGCTGTTTCCTATGCTGCTTCTCTTCTCCACTCTCCTTGACTGCTAACCCTGCCTCAGCCCCGGGTTTATATAGGGGAAGTCCTTCCCCTCCCAAGACTGGGCAGGAGGTGTGGCATGCACAGGATCCCTGACCAAAGGACCTCCCACCTGCTCTCAGACATAACATTACATTACTGTGGAAAACCAGACCCCTGGGGTGCCACATATACAGCTGTTATAGTGTCGGCCCCTGTATAAAGCTGTTATAGTGTCGGCTCCTGTATAAAGCTGTTATAGTGTCGGCTCCTGTATAAAGCTGTTATAGTGTCGGCCCCTGTATAAAGCTGTTATAGTGTCGGCCCCTGTATAAAGCTGTTATAGTGTCGGCCCCTGTATAAAGCTGTTATAGTGTCGGCTCCTGTATACAGCTGTTATAGTGTCGGCTCCTGTATACAGCTGTTATAGTGTCGGCTCCTGTATAAAGCTGTTATAGTGTCGGCCCCTGTATAAAGCTGTTATAGTGTCGGCCCCTGTATAAAGCTGTTATAGTGTCGGCCCCAGTATAAAGCTGTTATAGTGTCGGCTCCTGTATAAAGCTGTTATAGTGTCGGCCCTGTATAAAGCTGTTATAGTGTCGGCCCCTGTATAAAGCTGTTATAGTGTCGGCCCTGTATAAAGCTGTTATAGTGTCGGCTCCTGTATAAAGCTGTTATAGTGTCGGCCCCTGTATAAAGCTGTTATAGTGTCGGCTCCTGTATACAGCTGTTATAGTGTCGGCTCCTGTATAAAGCTGTTATAGTGTCGGCCCCTGTATAAAGCTGTTATAGTGTCGGCTCCTGTATAAAGCTGTTATAGTGTCGGCCCCTGTATACAGCTGTTATAGTGTCGGCTCCTGTATAAAGCTGTTATAGTGTCGGCCCCTGTATAAAGCTGTTATAGTGTCGGCCCCTGTATAAAGCTGTTATAGTGTCGGCCCCTGTATACAGCTGTTATAGTGTCGGCTCCTGTATAAAGCTGTTATAGTGTCGGCTCCTGTATAAAGCTGTTATAGTGTCGGCCCCTGTATAAAGCTGTTATAGTGTCGGCTCCTGTATAAAGCTGTTATAGTGTCGGCCCCTGTATAAAGCCGTTATAGTGTCGGCTCCTGTATACAGCTGTTATAGTGTCGGCTCCTGTATAAAGCTGTTATAGTGTCGGCCCCTGTATAAAGCTGTTATAGTGTCGGCCCCTGTATAAAGCTGTTATAGTGTCGGCCCCTGTATAAAGCTGTTATAGTGTCGGCCCCTGTATAAAGCTGTTATAGTGTCGGCTCCTGTATAAAGCTGTTATAGTGTCGGCTCCTGTATAAAGCTGTTATAGTGTCGGCTCCTGTATAAAGCTGTTATAGTGTCGTCTCCTGTATAAAGCTGTTATAGTGTCGTCTCCTGTATAAAGCTGTTATAGTGTCGGCCCCTGTATAAAGCTGTTATAGTGTCGGCTCCTGTATAAAGCTGTTATAGTGTCGGCCATCTCTACCTCTTGTGGTCGGTATTCCGCAGTCTCTGCTCTGACTGTAGAGAATCCTTTCCTGTTTAGCTGCAGGAATCTCCTTTCTTCCCCTGTAATGAGCCCCCTGGTCCTTAGTGTGGTCTTTGGAATGAATCAGTCCTGTGCCGTCCTTTGTACTGACCACCCATGTCAATCACAGCTACACTGCTCTGTATTGCTGTATAATGCCCCCTATGCTCCTGCTTCTAGTAAGTGTTTTGTCTCACCCCAAAGATGGATTCACAGCTACACTACTCAGTGTTTATGTATAATGCCCTCTATGCTCCTGCTTCTAGTAAGTGTTTTGTCTCACCCCAAAGATGGATTCACAGCTACACTACTCAGTGTTTATGTATAATGCCCTCTATGCTCCTGCTTCTAGTAAGACCTAAATAAACTGGAGCAGTGGGCAGCAACCAACAGAATGGTTTTTAACAGGGAAAAATGCAAAGTACTACATCTGGGCAATAAAAATGAAAAAAGCATATACAGAATGGGAGGAATAGAGCTAAGCAACAGTACATGTGAAAAAGACTTAGGTATACTAATAGATCATAGACCGAACAGGAGTCAACAGTGTGATGCAGCAGCAAAAAAGGCAAATACAATTCTGGGATGTATTAACAGAAGCATACAGTCTAGATCACGTGAAGTCATTATCGGTCTTTACTCCTCTTTGGTCAGACCTCATCTGGAATACTGTGTACAGTTTTGGGCACCACATTTTAAAAAAGACATAGACAAACTGGAGCAAGTTCAGAGAAGAGCGACCAGAATGGTGACTGGTCTGCAAACCATGTCCTATGAGGAACGGTTGCAGGATTTGGGAATGTTTAGCTTGCAAAAAAGAAGACTGAGAGGAGACTTAATAGCTGTCTACAAATATGTCAAGGGCTGTCACATTGTAGAAGGATCATCTTTATTCTCATTTGCACAAGGAAAGACTAGAAGCAATGGGATGAAACTAAATGGGAGGAGACACAGATTAGATATTAGAAAAAACTTTTTGACAGTTAGGGTGATTAATGAGTGGAACAGGCTGCCACGAGAGGTGGTGAGTTCCCCTTCAATGGACGTCTTCAAACAGAGGCTGGACAGACATCTGTCTGAGATGATCTAGTGAATCCTGCTTTGAGCAGGGGGTTGGACCAGATGACCCAGGAGGTCCCCTCCAACTCTACCTTTCTATGATTCTATGATTTTAAGTGTTTTGTCTCACCCCAAAGATGGATTCACAGCTACACTGCTCAGTGTTTATGTATAATGCCCTCTATGCTCCTGCTTCTAGTAAGTGTTTTCTCTCACCCCAAAGATGGATTCACAGCTACACTGCTCAATATTGCTGTATAATGCTTTGCTTACAGATCCCTGTTTCAATGTGTTTTCTTCTGTTGCTTTAAAGCACTTCTCCTGTTTTCTCTGTATGACGGGCAGGACTCCTTGCATGGACTCTCTGTATGGCGTGCAGGATACCCTGTATTGTTTCCCTGTATGGTGGGCAGGACTCCCTGCATGATTTTCCTGTATGGTGGGCAGGACTCCCTGCATGGACTCTTTGTATGGTGGGCAGGACTCCCTGCATGGACTCCCTGTATGGTGACTAGGCCTCCCTGCATGGACTCCCTGTATGGTGGCTAGGCCTCCCTGCATGGTTTCCCTGTATGGTGGGCAGGACTCCCTGCATGGACTCTTTGTATGGTGGGCAGCACTCCCTGCATGGACTCCCTGTATGGTGGCTAGGCCTCCCTGCATGGTTTCCCTGTATGATGGGCAGGACTCCCTGCATGGACTCTTTGTATGGTGGGCAGGACTCCCTGCATGGTTTCCCTGTATGGTGAGCAGCACTCCCTGCATGGTTTCCCTGTATGGTGGCTAGGCCTCCCTGCATGGTTTCCCTGTATGGTGAGCAGGACTCCCTGCATGGACTCCCTGTATGGTGAGCAGGACTCCCTGCATGGACTCTCTATATGGTGGGCAGGCCTCGCTGCATGGTTTCCCTGTATGGTGAGCAGGACTCCCTGCATGGACTCCCTGTATGGTGGGCAGGACTTCCTGCATGGACTCCCTGTATGACGGGCAGGACTCCCTGCATGGACTCCCTGTATGACGGGCAGGACTCCCTGCATGGACTCCCTGTATGGTGGGCAGGACTCCCTGCATGGACTCCCTGTATGGTGGGCAGGACTCCCTGCATGGACTCCCTGTATGGTGGGCAGGCCTCCCTGCATGGACTCCCTGTATGGTGGGCAGGACTCCCTGCATGGACTCCCTGTATGACGGGCAGGCCTCCCTGCATGGTTTCCCTGTATGGTGGGCAGGACTCCCTGCATGGACTCCCTGTATGGTGGGCAGGACTCCCTGCATGGACTCCCTGTATGGTGGCTAGGCCTCCCTGCATGGTTTCCCTGTATGGTGGGCAGGACTCCCTGCATGGACTCCCTGTATGACGGGCAGGCCTCCCTGCATGGTTTCCCTGTATGGTGAGCAGGACTCCCTGCATGGTTTCCCTGTATGGCGGGCAGGCCTCCCTGCATGGACTCCCTGTATGGTGAGCAGGACTCCCTGCATGGTTTCCCTGTATGGTGGGCAGGCCTCGCTGCATGGTTTCCCTGTATGGTGGGCAGGCCTCCCTGCATGGTTTCCCTGTATGGTGGGCAGGCCTCCCTGCATGTTTTCCCTGTATGGTGGCTAGGTCTCCCTGCATGGTTTCCCTGTATGGTGGGCAGGACTCCCTGCATGGTTTCCCTGTATGACGGGCAGGCCTCCCTGCATGGACTCCCTGCATGGTTTCCCTGTATGGTGGCTAGGCCTCGCTGCATGGTTTCCCTGTATGGCGGGCAGGCCTCCCTGCATGGACTCCCTGTATGGTGAGCAGGACTCCCTGCATGGTTTCCCTGTATGACGGGCAGGCCTCGCTGCATGGTTTCCCTGTATGGTGAGCAGCACTCCCTGCATGGTTTCCCTGTATGACGGGCAGGCCTCCCTGCATGGTTTCCCTGTATGGTGAGCAGCACTCCCTGCATGGTTTCCCTGTATGGTGGCTAGGCCTCGCTGCATGGTTTCCCTGTATGGTGGGCAGGACTCCCTGCATGGTTTCCCTGTATGACGGGCAGGCCTCCCTGCATGGTTTCCCTGTATGGTGGGCAGGACTCCCTGCATGGTTTCCCTGTATGACGGGCAGGCCTCCCTGCATGGACTCCCTGTATGGTGGCTAGGCCTCACTGCATGGTTTCCCTGTATGACGGGCAGGCCTCCCTGCATGGTTTCCCTGTATGGTGAGCAGCACTCCCTGCATGGTTTCCCTGTATGGTGGCTAGGCCTCGCTGCATGGTTTCCCTGTATGGTGAGCAGGACTCCCTGCATGGTTTCCCTGTATGGTGAGCAGGCCTCGCTGCATGGTTTCCCTGTATGGTGGGCAGGCCTCGCTGCATGGTTTCCCTGTATGGTGGGCAGGCCTCGCTGCATGGTTTCCCTGTATGGTGAGCAGGACTCCCTGCATGGTTTCCCTGTATGGTGGGCAGGCCTCCCTGCATGGTTTCCCTGTATGACGGGCAGGCCTCCCTGCATGGTTTCCCTGTATGGTGGGCAGGACTCCCTGCATGGTTTCCCTGTATGACGGGCAGGCCTCCCTGCATGGACTCCCTGTATGGTGGGCAGGACTCCCTGCATGGACTCCCTGTATGGTGGGCAGGCCTCGCTGCATGGTTTCCCTGTATGGTGAGCAGGACTCCCTGCATGGTTTCCCTGTATGACGGGCAGGCCTCCCTGCATGGACTCCCTGTATGGTGGGCAGGACTCCCTGCATGGACTCCCTGTATGGTGGGCAGGCCTTGCTGCATGGTTTCCCTGTATGGTGAGCAGGACTCCCTGCATGGACTCCCTGTACGGCGGCCATCCTGGGACGGCAGATGTAATAGCGGCAGGATTTGTCAGACTGGAGTAAATCTCGACTTCTCTTTATTCAGAGCCGTAATGGACATTTATCTTTTTTATTTGCAGGAGGCGGTCAAAGAAAATAACAAGAGGCGAGAAATGGAGGAAAAGATGAAACGAGCGAAGATCGCAAAGGAGAAAGCTGAGCGTGAAAAAATGGAGCGAATGCAAAAGAAGAAGCTGCTGATTGATATGAATAAAGGTAGGAGCGGAGGACGGAGCGATCGTCTGCGCGTTCACCGCCATCTTCAAAGACTAAACTCCCATGCAATTAACTTATGTAGATTCCTCCGTTCACAAACCTCCGAATCCGCTGGTTACATTTTATCTGATTCTTACATTACTCGTCAGTTAATTAGATATCGTCCCATCTCTGTGACCTGAGCGGCAAGACAGACGCAGAATGGAGCGTCCAGGCTCCGCCCACTTGTATTATTTGCGCATTAGGCTTATTTACACCTTTTATGAAGGTTGAGGTCACTGATTTGTCTGCTCCTAATTACTGCTGCCTTTTGCCTTCATAGAAGAGTTTGGAGAGATTTCATTACTATGCTAATGAGGCCGCGTCTAATATATTGTGTGCGCGCAAAGAACTTCATTACGGAGGCGGAATATCGACTCCATCACCGATGGCAGAGAACATCTTACTGTCCACTATCCGTAGAATCGAGAACCTTATACCACTTAAAGGGGTTGTCCGGTGAAAACAAGTGATCAGGAATCCACAGGAGACGTGTGGGGCCAACAACAAGGAACTTGTAAAGTTGAGAGATAAGCGGATCACACAAAATCTGAGCTTTCCTGTCCGCGCGAATTTATCTGGGGAATTCCATTTGCAGAGAAGTTATTCCCTTGTTATGGTCTCGAGTCTCCAGACCGGGAGTCTGATAAATGTAAGATGTAAAAAAATCCTTATACTCACTCCTCCAGATGCTCCCTGCCTGATGTCCGGTCCTCCGCTCACCCCTCCAGATGCTCCCTGCCTGATGTCCGGTCCTCCGCTCACCCCTCCAGATGCTCCCTGCCTGATGTCCTGACCTCCGCTCACCCCTCCAGATGCTCCCTGCCTGATGTTCAGTCCTCCGCTCACCCCTCCAGATGCTCACTGCCTGATGTCCGGTCCTCCGCTCACCCCCCCAGATGCTCCCTGCCTGATATCCGGTCCTCCGCTCACCCCTCCAGATGCTCCCTGCCTGATGTCCGGTCCTCCGCTCACCCCACCAGATGCTCCCTGCCTGATGTCCGGTCCTCTGCTCACCCCTCCAGATGCTCCCTGCCTGATGTCCTGACCTCCGCTCACCCCTCCAGATGCTCACTGCCTGATGTCCGGTCCTCCGCTCACCCCCCCAGATGCTCCCTGCCTGATATCCGGTCCTCCGCTCACCCCTCCAGATGCTCCCTGCCTGATGTCCGGTCCTCCGCTCACCCCACCAGATGCTCCCTGCTTGATGTCCGGTCCTCTGCTCACCCCTCCAGATGCTCCCTGCCTGATGTCCGGTCCTCCGCTCACCCCTCCAGATGCTCCCTGCCTGATGTCCTGACCTCCGCTCACCCCTCCAGATGCTCCCTGCCTGATGTCCGGTCCTCCGCTCACTGATCCGGGTGCTCCCTGCCTGATGTCCGGTCCTCAGCTCACCCCTCCAGATGCTCCCTGCCTGATGTCCGGTCCTCCACTCACCCCTCCAGATGCTCCCTGCCTGATGTCCGGTCCTCCACTCACCCCTCCAGATGCTCCCTGCCTGATGTCCGGTCCTCCACTCACCCCTCCAGATGCTCCCTGCCTGATGTCCGGTCCTCCACTCACCCCTCCAGATGCTCCCTGCCTGATGTCCGGTCCTCCACTCACCCCTCCAGATGTTCCCTGCCTGATGTCCGGTCCTCCACTCACCCCTCCAGATGCTCCCTGCCTGATGTCCGGTCCTCCACTCACCCCTCCAGATGCTCCCTGCCTGATGTCCGGTCCTCCACTCACCCCTCCAGATGCTCCCTGCCTGATGTCCGGTCCTCCACTCACCCCTCCAGATGCTCCCTGCCTGATGTCCGGTCCTCCACTCACCCCTCCAGATGCTCCCTGCCTGATGTCCGGTCCTCCACTCACCCCTCCAGATGCTCCCTGCCTGATGTCCGGTCCTCCACTCACCCCTCCAGATGCTCCCTGCCTGATGTCCGGTCCTCCACTCACCCCTCCAGATGCTCCCTGCCTGATGTCCGGTCCTCCACTCACCCCTCCAGATGCTCCCTGCCTGATGTCCGGTCCTCCACTCACCCCTCCAGATGTTCCCTGCCTGATGTCCGGTCCTCCACTCACCCCTCCAGATGCTCCCTGCCTGATGTCCGGTCCTCCACTCACCCCTCCAGATGCTCCCTGCCTGATGTCCGGTCCTCCACTCACCCCTCCAGATGCTCCCTGCCTGATGTCCGGTCCTCCACTCACCCCTCCAGATGCTCCCTGCCTGATGTCCGGTCCTCCACTCACCCCTCCAGATGCTCCCTGCCTGATGTCCGGTCCTCCGCTCACTGATCCGGGTGCTCCCTGCCTGATGTCCGGTCCTCAGCTCACCCCTCCAGATGCTCCCTGCCTGATGTCCGGTCCTCCGCTCACCCCTCCAGATGCTCCCTGCCTGATGTCCGGTCCTCCACTCACCCCTCCAGATGCTCCCTGCCTGATGTCCGGTCCTCCGCTCACCCCTCCAGATGCTCCCTGCCTGATGTCCGGTCCTCCACTCACCCCTCCAGATGCTCCCTGCCTGATGTCCGGTCCTCCACTCACCCCTCCGCTCACTGATCCGGGTGCTCCCTGCCTGATGTCCTGACCTCCGCTCACCCCTCCAGATGCTCCCTGCCTGATGTCCGGTCCTCCGCTCACCCCTCCGCTCACTGATCCGGGTGCTCCCTGCCTGATGTCCTGACCTCCGCTCACCCCTCCAAATGCTCCCTGCCTGATGTCTGGTCCTCCGCTCACCCCTCCAGATGATCCGTGCCTGATGTCCTGACCTTCGCTCACCCCTCCGCTCACTGATCCGGGTGCTCCCTGCCTGATGTCCGGTCCTCCGCTCGCCCCTCTGCTCACCCCTCCAGATGCTCCCTGCCTGATGTCCGGTCCTCCGCTCACCCCTCCAGATGCTCCCTGCCTGATATCCGGTCCTCCGCTCACCCCTCCGCTCACTGATCCGGGTGCTCCCTGCCTGATGTCCGGTCCTCCACTCACCCCTCCGCTCACCCCTCCAGATGCTCCCTGCCTGATGTCCTGACCTCCGCTCACCCCTCCAAATGCTCCCTGCCTGATGTCCTGACCTCCGCTCACCCCTCCAGATGCTCCCTGCCTGATGTCCTGACCTCCGCTCACCCCTCCAGATGCTCACTGCCTGATGTCCGGTCCTCCGCTCACCCCCCCAGATGCTCCCTGCCTGATATCCGGTCCTCCGCTCACCCCTCCAGATGCTCCCTGCCTGATGTCCGGTCCTCCGCTCACCCCTCCAGATGCTCCCTGCCTGATGTCCGGTCCTCTGCTCACCCCTCCAGATGCTCCCTGCCTGATGTCCGGTCCTCCGCTCACCCCTCCAGATGCTCCTAGCCTGATGTCCTGACCTCCGCTCACCCCTCCAGATGCTCCCTGCCTGATGTCCTGACCTCCGCTCACCCCTCCAGATGCTCCCTGCCTGATGTCCGGTCCTCCGCTCACCCCTCCGCTCACCCCTCCAGATGCTCCCTGCCTGATGTCCAGTCCTCCGCTCACCCCTCCGCTCACCCCTCCAGATGCTCCCTGCCTGATGTCCGGTCCTCCGCTCACCCCTCCGCTCACCCCTCCACATGCTCCCTGCCTGATGTCCGGTCGTCCGGTCCTCTGCTCACCCCTCCGCTCACCCCTCCAGATGCTCCCTGCCTGATGTCCGGTCCTCCGCTCAGTGATCCAGGTGCTCCCTGCCCGATGTCCAGTCCTCCTCTCACTCCTCCGGGTGCTCCCTGCCCGATGCTCGGTCCTCTCCTCCTCTGTCACGACACATCTCCGGCCCTGTGATTACTCTAGGTCGGGGTCTTCAGCTATGAGCAGACCCCGGGGTTAACTACACATTTTCACTGACTTCCGGGGCCTGGAGGACAGCAGGCAGTGAGCATTGGGGGCGACCAGAGAGGTGACCTTTTTAACCTTTTGCCTGCCCCCTACTATTCTGCGAGATGGTTGAGCTTCTGTGACCAGGTGACCAAAGACAGCTCTTCATGGCCTCCAGAATGGCCGACTCTGCATAAAACATCATATTCCCAGTGATAGGAAGAAGAGCAGCTCTGGTCTGCACCTTACTCATGATGTCATCCATCCATGTTTCCCTTTAAAATGCAGAATCAATTGGCAATAGTGATGAACCACTTTAATTTGGCATCTTCATTCTTCAGGAGCGCACCGCTCCTCTGCCTCTCGGTTTCTGGGGGCGGTGTTCTCCTGCTTGATTGACAGCGCGGATCCTCAGCATTGCTGCGCTGCTGGCCAGGACTGGGCTGTCTGCAATGCTGCTAGGAGAAGGAGCGTTGTCTCTGCAGCTCTGGAGGAGCCACAATGTATCAGGAGCCGGTCTTCTGTCCTAAATTGTTGGTTTCTGCTCTGGGACCTGCAGTATTTATTGATTTGCTTCTGTATATATTTTTTTCTTTAGCATTTTGCTCTGTTTTATGTGAAAAAAAATGCCTCAGACCAACCAAAGCTATTCAAGATGATGAACATAATACAAAAAAAATCATAGAAATTAAACAAGAAGAAAAAAATCTAATAAAAAATAATTTCAAAATTAATAATTTATAATAATAAAAATGAGAGAAAAAAATATTTTAATATAAGAAAAAATAATCAATAATGAAACAAATAAAAATATTTAAAGGTAAAAAGAGAAATAAAAAGTAGTAAAATAAAACTAAAGCAGCCCGCCAGCGTATAAGTCGTCCATGAGCCCTGTAATAATAATAATAATAGTTTTTATTTCTATAGCGCCAACATATTCCGCAGCGCTTTCCATTTTAGCTAATCTACTGCATTTTCTTCAGATGACATTTTTCTGCCATTTTGACACAAACCTTCGCCCTCAAGATCTGCGCCGCAGCGCGGGGGCCGCTTTACTGCCGTTCCTGGACATTTCACCTACGTAAGCAAATCACCTCCGCAATTATAATTCCATCTCACAACTATCTCCTAATCCAATATATTTCTATAAACCTGGAATTTCGGCTGGGCCATAAGCCGCCATCAGACCGCGGACTGAACGCTCTTCTGCAGCCGGTCATTTTTGTCAGCAGAAGCCGGAGAGGAGATGGGAGCGGAGATTAGAGGCTGCCGCAGTCACGTCCCCTCCTGTGCACATCGCCATTCTGCAGCACACCTCCGATAATCCTTTGCAATCATAAAATATATAACAATGCCCAGTGTGAGACGTCAGCCGCTTCTTTTTAACCACCGCACGTACTTTGACACATTTCCTAAGGATCCAGAAGAAAAATGGAACGGGTTTCTGGGGTTGAAGGTAAATCTGTGAGATGATGGCGGAGATTTCACCCAGCACGAGGGGTTAATGATACATTATAAAATGTCTAAAAATCACATTCCCTTAAAATAATAATATTTAATCCTGAAAGTCGTCCTCGTCTACAAAGAAATGACATTTTCTGTCTCTGACGAGTATATCTGCCGCTCCGAGTCTCAGTGCAGGGTTGTGACTCTTGTACAGCGAATATGTCCAGTAATAAGCGACGTCTCCTACGGACAAATCACTTAATGTCTGGGAAGACGTCCATTCAGAAGTGTAGAAAAACTCCGAGACATCTGAGATCTGCAGCTGAGGACGTTCTGCTTCACATCTCACCGTGAGAACGACAAAGAGAAGGACTGTCCTTCATCACACGATTAATATGTACATAGCAATGCCCCTACCTCCAGACCCCACAGCCCCTATCTATCATCCTCACAGTCCCTGTCTATCATCCTCATAATCCTTATCCCTCATCCCCACAGTCCCTGATGTCCCTATCCCTCGTCCTCACAGTCCCTTATCCATCCATCCTCACAGTCCCTATCCCTCGTCCTCACAATCCCTATCCATCCATCCTCACAGTCCCTATCCATCGTCCTCACAGTCCCTATCCATCGTCCTCACAGTCCCTTATCCATCATCCTCACAGTCCCTATCCATCGTCCTCACAGTCCCTGTCTATCATCCTCATAATCCTTATCCCTCATCCCCACAGTCCCTGTTGTCCCTATCCATCCATCCTCACAGTCCCTATCCCTCGTCCTCACAGTCCCTATCCCTCGTCCTCACAGTCCCTATCCATCGTCCTCACAGTCCCTATCCCTCGTCCTCACAGTCCCTATCCCTCGTCCTCACAGTCCCTATCCCTCGTCCTCACAGTCCCTATCCATCGTCCTCACAGTCCCTATCCCTCGTCCTCACAGTCCCTATCCCTCGTCCTCACAGTCCCTATCCCTCGTCCTCACAGTCCCTATCCATTGTCCTCACAGTCCGTATCCCTCATCCTTACAGTCCCTATGCATCATCCTCACAGTCCCTATCCATCATCCTCACAGACCCTATCCCTCATCCTTACAAACCCTGTTGTCCCTATCCAATGTCCTCACAGTCCCTATCGCTCGTCCTCACAGTCCCCATCCCTCGTCCTCACAGTCCCCATCCCTCGTCCTCACAGTCCCCATCCCTCGTCCTCACAGTCCCCATCCCTCGTCCTCACAGTCCCCATCCCTCGTCCTTACAGTCCTTATCCCTCGTCCTCACAGTCCCTATCCATCATCCTCACACTCCCTATCCATCGTCCTCACAGTCCCTATCCATCGTTCTCACAGACCCTGTTGTCCCTATCCCTCGTCCTCACAGACCCTATCCCTCGTCCTTACAGACCCTGTTGTCCCTATCCAATGTCCTCACAGTCCCTATCCCTCGTCCTCACAGTCCCCATCCCTCGTCCTTACAGTCCCCATCCCTCGTCCTTACAGTCCCTATCCCTCGTCCTTACAGACCCTGTTGTCCCTATCCAATGTCCTCACAGTCCCTATCCCTCGTCCTCACAGTCCCTATCCCTCGTCCTCACAGTCCCCATCCCTCATCTTCACAGTCCCCATCCCTCGTCCTCACAGTCCCTATCTCTCGTCCTCACAGACCATGTTGTCCCTATCCAACGTCCTCACAGTCCCTATTCGTCGTCCTCATAGTCCCTGTCCATCATCCTCATAATCCTTATCCCTCATCCCCACAGTCCCTGTTGTCCCTGTCCCTCGTCCTCACAGTCCCTATTTCTTACTCTACACGTGTTTTGAGGATACTAATGTGTATTAGGACCTGACAATAAAAGCTTCTGCGATCTGATCTTAGACGCCCATGAGATGACGGATAGACGGATGAATAGAAAGATATTAGAATCCCAATTCCCAATTAGTTGGGCCGCTGTGTAAAATATACAGAAAACAAGAATGCAATGATTTGGGAACTTCTTTTCGCCATATTTTATTCACACAGATCAGAAGGTGGGACAGGGTTAACAAAATTATGAAAAAGTAACTGTTACTTGTGAAAAACTGCCAGAGGGTAAGTGTTCAACCATGACTGCTTATAAGGAGCATGTGAGAGAGGCAGAGTCTCGCCGAAGCAAAGATAGTCAGATGTCACCAGTCTGTGAACAACTGCATCTGTGAGAAAAATGTTCCTCAACATAAAACTACAAAGACTGTGGATATCCTCCATCTACAGCAGATATCAGCACAAGAGTCAGAGATTCTGAAGAAATCCATGGACACAAGGGACAAGGCTGACGGATGTCTGATCTCCGGGTCCTCAGGCAGCACTGCATTAATTACAGGCAGGATTCAGTCATGCAAATCACTAATGGGTTCAGGAAAATGTCCAGAAATCATTGTCTGTAATCACAGATCTTTGTGCAATTTACAAATGCAAGTGAGAGCTCCATCATGTAAGGAAGCCGAATATCCGCACAATCCAGAAATGCTGTCGTCTTCTCTGGGCCAAATCTCATTTATAATGGATGGAGGAAAAATTGAAACCTGTTCTGTGATCAGCTTAAACACAATGTGAATTTTTTTATGGAAACTCTAGACACCGTGTCCTGTGAACTCAAGAGGAGAGGGACCATCAAGCTTGTTATGGAGGATAGGGACCATCTAGCTTGTTATCAAGGAGAAGAACCATCCAACTTGTTATGGAGGAGAGGGACCATCCAGCTTGTTATGGAGGAGAGGGACCATCCAGCTTGTTATGGAGGAGAGGGACCATCCAGCTTGTTATGGAGGAGAGGGACCATCCAGCTTGTTATGGAGGAGAAGGACCATCCAGCTTGTTATGAAGCAAAAGGACCATCCAGCTTGTTATGGAGAAGAAGGACCATCCAACTTGTTATGAAGCAAAAGGACCATCTAGCTTGTTATGGAGAAGAAGGACCATCCAGCTTGTTATGGAGAAGAAGGACCATCCAGCTTGTTATGAAGCAAAAGGACCATCCAGCTTGTTATGGAGAAGAAGGACCATCCAGCTTATGAAGCAAAAGGACCATCCAGCTTGTTATGGAGGAGAGGGACCATCCAGCTTGTTATGGAGGAGAGGGACCATCCAGCTTGTTATGGAGGAGAAGGACCATCCAGCTTGTTATGAAGCAAAAGGACCATCCAGCTTGTTATGGAGAAGAAGGACCATCCAGCTTGTTATGAAGCAAAAGGACCATCCAGCTTGTTATGGAAAAGAGGGACCATCTAGCTTGTTATCGAGGAAAGAGACCATCCAGCATTGGTGTGTATGGCACGGGCAGCGCACACGTGAGAGGCGCCATCAATGCTGAGTGTTATATAGAGGTGATATGTCCTATCAGGGAAAGGCTTGCATATTTCAGCAGGACAATGGTAAACCACTTCCTTCTTCCATCACAACAGCACCGCTCTGCAGAAGAAGAGTTCAGTGAAGCAGTCCGCTCAGGTGGTGGTGAGGAGGCAGCTATGGTGTTGGTGAGGTGGCAGTGCCGTCATTGCAGGCTTTAAGGTTTTTTTTGAGGAGATGTGTTTTCAAGTTTCGTCTGAAAGTTCCAAAACTTGGATGTGTTGGGGCACAGTATTTCAGAGGATGGGGGATACTCGGTGTGAGGAGCTGCCCACTTACTAAAGACGATGATACTTTTCCAGCATGGACCACCATTTTCGTCAATATTATCATTGTGTGTTATTAATGATTTACTTGTTATGTTTTATATAGTTCTGCTAACTTGTCAGTATGTAAGATTCACATGTAAAATGTCCAGCATTCCACTAATCATATCTGTATCTCAGGATACCTGTATCTCAGGAGTATCTAACCATTGTTTCAACAGCCAATAATCTCATTATGTGTGTGCAGATTGTAGACACAGTGGAGCCGTCACCACAGGGGGTCTTACATGCAGTCTCAGCTGAAGGCTTCTAGAATATTCTTCATTGTTTTAGGGAACAGTGACAGTTTAAGAGGAAGGGTGTGATCACTTCTGACCTGGGAGGGGACTGATCCCAGTGGAAGGATGGAGAGACATGTTTTAGAGAGTTGTGTGGAAGGATTGAAGGAAGAGGATGGAGACCGTGGACTTGGAAGGATGGATGGATAAACATGTTCCCATTATGGATTATGTCGTTTGGATTTACACTTTCTTAAAAGGACTGCTGCTACTGGATACCTGTGCTTTCATCATTTTATCTGTCGTCTGGTGGATCATGGACTGTGGCTACAGACTATACTGGCTGGAGATACGAAATCTGTGGGCCAACCAAAAGTTGGGAGATAGTGAGTATGGCCTGATACAAAGCCAGTGGAACTACTGAACCCAGATTGGGAATTTGAGGACTGAGAGATCTGTATTTTGGCCATTTACCTGGAATTGCTTTATTACCATGGCTGTGATCAATAAAATATTGTTGCATCGTTAACCTGCCGAGGTGATTACTTACAACCCACAACCTCAGATCTTTACACTCGGGAAAAGTCTTGGAGGCAACTGAGTGAGGAACATGTGAGCGTGGAAAAGAGAAGGAGATCCTGGGAGGACCGGAGATTACGTGTGGGAAGTTATTGGGGGATTAGTTTAGAGATATACATTGGAGACAGGTTATGGATGGCTCCAAGGCAGCAGACTTGTGGTACAGGGGAAATCGTGATGTCATTTATTGTGGTAGATCAGGTAGGGGAGTGAGGTGAGATGGGGGAAAGATGATGAGTTCAGTTTTGTCCACGTTGAGCTTTAGGAAGTGTGAGGAGAAGGAGGAGGATATGGCTGCTAGGCATGCTGGGATTCTGGACAGCAGAGAGGTGACGACTGGGCCGGAGAGGTAGATCTGGGTGTCATCCGCGTACAGATGGTACTAGAAGCCATAGGATTTTATGAGCTGTCCCAGGCCAAGGGTATAGATTGAGAAGAGTAGGGGTCCTAGGACAGAGCCTTGAGGGACTCCAACAGAGAGGTGGCAGGGTGAGGAGGTAGTGTGGGAGTGGGAGACGGTAAATGTGCCGTTAGAAAGGTATGAGGTGATCCAGGATAGGTCAAGGGCTTTGACACCAAAGGAAGAGATGATCTGTAGTAGGAGACAGTGGTTGACTGTGTTGAAGGCAGAGGACAGATCTAGAAGGAGTACAGAGAATTGTCTGTTAGCTTTGGCAGTAAGTCGCTGGTAATTTTGGTCAGGGCCGTTTCGATGGAATGGTGGAGACGGAAGCCAGATTGCAGGTTGTCAAAGAGCGAGTTAGATGAGCGATGGGAGGAAAGTTCAGCGAGTCATGATGTTTAAGGAGTTTGGAGGTGAACGCGAACTGCAATATGGGTTAATAGCTTGATGTAGAGGTCTGGTCAAGGGATGGCTTCTTCAAGATAGGCGTGATTGTGGCGTATTTGAAAGCAAAAGAGAAGGTACCAGAAGTTAGCAATAGGTTGAAAAGATGGGTTAGGGCTGGGATAAGCCTGGTGGTGAGTTTGGGGAAGAGGTGGGATGGGATGGGGACAAGTTCACAAGTGAAGGGGTGCAATTTGGAGAGGAGATGAGTGAGATCTCTTTCAGGGATGGTGGGGAGGAAGGTTATGGGGGAGGGTCAGTGGTCTGTTATACATAGGAGTTGTGGTGGATGGGCAGTAAAGCTTGCCTTGTTTGTTGTTAGTATTATTATTTATTATTATAGCGCCATTCATTCCATGGCACTTTACATGTGAAAGGAATATACATTGCACAAACAATTACAATAAATTTGAACAATACAAGTCAGTGACTGGTCCAGGAGGAGAGAAGACCCTGCCCGCGAGGGCTCACAATCTACAGGGGATGGGTGAGGATACAGTAGGTGAGGGTAGAGCTGGTCATGCAGCGGTATGGTGGAGCGAGGACCCTGCCCGCGAGGGCTCACAGTCTACAGGGGATGGGTGAGGATACAGTAGGTGAGGGTAGAGCTGGTCATGCAGCGGTATGGTGGAGCGAGGACCCTGCCCGCGAGGGCTCACAGTCTACAAGGGATGGGTGAGGATACAGTAGGTGAGGGTAGAGCTGGTTGTGCAGGGGTATGGTGGAGCGAGGACCCTGCCCGCGAGGGCTCACAGTCTACAAGGGATGGGTGAGGATACAGTAGGTGAGGGTAGAGCTGGTCATGCAGCGGTATGGCGGAGCGAGGACCCTGCCCGCGAGGGCTCACAGTCTACAAGGGATGGGTGAGGATACAGTAGGTGAGGGTAGAGCTGGTCATGCAGCGGTATGGTGGGGCGAGGACCCTGCCCACGAGGGCTCACAATCTACAAGGGATGGGTGAGGATACAGTAGGTGAGGGTAGAGCTGGTTGTGCAGGGGTATGGTGGAGCGAGGACCCTGCCCGCGAGGGCTCACAATCTACAGGGGATGGGTGAGGATATAGTAGGTGAGGGTAGAGCTGGTCGTGCAGCGGTATGGTGGAGCGAGGACCCTGCCCGCGAGGGCTCACAATCTACAGGGGATGGGTGAGGATATAGTAGGTGAGGGTAGAGCTGGTCATGCAGCGGTGGTTACTGCAGGTTGTAGGCTTGTCGGAAGAGGTGGGTCTTCAGGTTCCTTTTGAAGGTTTCCACGGTAGGCGAGAGTCTGATATGTTGGGGTAGAGAGTTCCAGAGTAGGGGGGAAGCACGGGAGAAATCTTGTATGCGATTGTGGGAGGAGGAGATAAGAGGGGAGTAGAGGAGGAGATCTTGTGAGGATCGGAGGTTGCGTGTAGGTATGTAATGGGAGACTAGGTCATAGATGTATGGGGGAGACAGGTTGTGGATGGCTTTGTATGCTGTGGTTAGGGTCTTGAACTTGAGTCTCTGGGTGACGGGGACCTAGTGGAGGGATTGACAGAGAGGAGAGGCCGGGGAATAGCGGGGGGACAGGTGGATTGTTCAACCTTATTTTTGAAATGTGTCGTGGAGATAGATGATAGATAGATAGATGATAGATAGATAATAGATAGATAGATAATAGATAGATAATAGATAGATGATAGATAGATGATAGATAATAGATAGATAATAGATAATAGATGGATGATAGATAGATAATACACTGTGTTCAGAATTATTAGGCAAGTTGGATTATTTTTATTATTGATCAACAACTATGTTCTCAATCAGCCCAAAAGACTCATAAATATCCAAGCTTAATATTTTTGGAAGTTGGAGTGGGTTTTTTTTTAGATTTGGCTATCTTAGGAGGATATCTGTTTGTGCAGGTAACTATTACCGTGCAGAATTATTAGGCATCTTAATAAAAACCAAATATAATCCCACCTCACTTGTTTATTTTCCCCAGGTAAACCAATATCAGTGCACAAAATTTAGAAAAACATTTCTGACGTGCAAAAACAAAACGATGAGTGATGAATATAGCCACCTTTCTTTATGATGACGCTCAGCAACCTCCATCCATAGATTCTGTCAGTTGCTTGATCTGTTTTCCACCAACATTGTGTGCAGCAGCCACCACAGCCTCCCAGACACTGCTCCCAGAGGTGTACTGTTTTCCCTCCCTGTAGATCTCACCACAGCCTCCCAGACACTGCTCCCAGAGGTGTACTGTTTTCCCTCCCTGTAGATCTCACATTTTATGATGGACCACAGGTTCTCTATGGTGTTCAGATCAGGTGAACTAGGGGGCCATGTCATTATTTTTTCTTCTTTTAGACCTTTACTGGCCAGCCACGCTGTGGAGTAGTTGGATGCATGTGATGGAGCATTGTCCTGCATGAAAATCATGTTTTTCTTGAACGATACCGACTTCTTCCTGTACCACTGCTTGAAGAAGTTGTCTTCCAGAAACTGGCAGTAGGTCTGGGAGTTGAGCTTCACTCCATCCTCCACCCGAAAAGGTCCCACAAGTTCATCTTTGATGATACCAGCCCATACCAGTACCCCACCTCCACCTTGCTGGCGTCTGAGTCGGCAGTACCCCACCTCCACCTTGCTGGCGTCTGAGTCGGAGTGGAGCTCTCTGCCCTTTACTGATCCAGCCTCTGGCCCATCCATCTGGCCCATCAAGAGTCACTCTCATTTCATCAGTCCATAAAACCTTTGAAAAATCAGTCTTCAGATATTTCTTGGCCCATTCTTGACGTTTTATCTTATGTTTCTTGTCCATAGGTGGTGGTTTTTCAGCCTTCCTTACCTTGGCCATGTCCCTGAGTATCGCACACCTTGTGCTTTTTGATACTCCAG
Organism: Phyllobates terribilis; assembly: GCF_046119375.1. Lineage (NCBI taxonomy): Eukaryota > Metazoa > Chordata > Amphibia > Anura > Dendrobatidae > Phyllobates > Phyllobates terribilis. Next base: position 461,960,257 of record NW_027362767.1, on the reverse strand, counting down.
TAACGTTGCAGCTCTGAAATATGGCAAAACTGGTGGTGAATGGCATCTTGGCAGCTTCACGCTTGATTTTCCTCAATTCATGGGCAATTATTTTGCGCCTTTTTTGGCCAACACGCTTCTTGCGACCCTGTTGGCTATTTGCCATGAAACGCTTGATTGTTCGGTGATCACGCTTCAAAAGTTTGGAAATTTCAAGACTGCTGCGTCCCTCTGCAAGACATCTCACAATATTGGACTTTTCAGAGCCGTCAAATCTCTCTTCTGACCCATTTTGCCAAAGGAAAGGAAGTTGCCTAATAATTAAGCCCACCTTATATAGGGTGCTGATGTCATTAGTCAACACCCCTCCTCATTACAGAGATGCACATCACCAGATTTACTTCATTGGCAGTTGGCTCTCAAGACTATGCAGCTTGGAGTAGGACGACATGTATAAGAAGTATCAAAGTGATCAAAATACTCATGTGCCTAATAATTCTGCACGTGGTGTAGATGATATATAGATAATAGATAGATGATAGATAGATAATAGATAGATAATAGATAGATAATAGATGATAGATAGATGATAGATAATAGATAGATAATAGATAGATAATAGATAGATGATAGATAATAGATAATAGATAGATGATAGATAGATAATAGATAAATAATAGATAATAGATAGATGATAGATAATAGATAATAGATAGATAATAGATGACAGATAATAGATAGATAATAGATAGATGATAGATAATAGATAATAGATGATGGATATTAGATAATAGATGATGGATAATAGATAGATAATAGATAGATGATGATGATGGATATTAGATACACAGATAGATATTTTGTCTGTTCCCCTTTCTTCCTCTGTAAGTCTCTGCGGTCATTTTCTGATACATAGCTGGATTTCCAGCGGTCGCTGTACTATATATACTAGATCTCCTGTGCTGGCGCCATTGACGTGTGTGTAATCTTCTTCTTAAACAGTGCTTCATCGTTGAGTCGTGTTCACTTTGAGCTGCACATTCACTAATCTGCCGGCCGCCGCTGCTCTTATACCAGACTGCATTAGACTTGCATTTTTTTTCTTCTACGATGTGGTTAACACAATGAAGGAAACAATGTTATTAGATTTCCATATCCCAGTGGTGAGAAGTCACTTTGTCACCATGACATCTTGAGGAGCTCTGTGCGCTGTTCTTCGGCGGCCTGCGTGTCATATTTACTTAGTTTGGCCAGAAATCAGCTGCGTTCTGCATTTTCTCTGCTCCTCCGAGCTGTCGCCGGTGACTCTTGCTTATGAAATTACACTTGCAGCTTTTGATACATTTTTCTTTTTATGTCTTGTATCTTGTTGCAATTTTGCCAAGATGTTTATTATGGAATCTCATTGTGGTAATGGAGCGCAGAATGGAGCTTTATTTCCCTGTGTAATAAACTGCTCTCTACAAATCTGAGCTGCTGAGATCCACCAGTGTGAAGAAACCTCTTATTACCACTTTGTATCCCGGAAATCCAGAATTAATGCAAGAACCAATTAGTACAAGTAAAAAAATCTTTAGGATTTAATATTGAGGTGACGTTCTCTCTGCGCCTCTTCATTGCTGAGGAGTCCGAGCAGATGGAACCCAAATGATCAGCAAGTGAATAGATATCCTAGGACCCTAATGGAAGAAAAAGGTGGGAATCACAAGAAAAATCACGATCACAGGTCCCCGTTCATACATTCATAGAGGAACAGAGGCCGCTATCTGCAGATCAGACATAACCTCAAGAGAAATGTGCTGTCTTCCAGGAGCAAAAATTAAAGATGTGTCTGACAGGATATCAAGACTCTTCAGACCTACAGATCACTACCCATTCCTGCTAATACATGTGGGGACAAATGACACCGCAAGAAAGGACCTGAAAACCATCTGCAGTGACTTTGAAGACTTAGGCAAGAAAGTGAAAGAATTGGGAGCGCAGGTGGTCTTCTCATCCATCCTCCCAGTGGATGGCCATGGAACAATGAGGTGGAATAAGATTCTACAGGTGAACAACTGGCTACGTCGATGGTGCCGTCAACAAGGATTTGGATTTCTGGATCACGGAATGAATTACCTATACGATGGACTACTTGCTAGAGATGGGGTGCACCTTACGAAGACTGGAAAACATGTATTTGGAAGTCGCCTTGCTACACTCATCAGAAGAGCTTTAAACTAGAACAATGTGGGAAGGGAAGCAAAAGGCCAGAAAAAGCCATACAGCTGACAAATACTATTGAGATCTCTGCTACTGGAAGTGGAAAGGAAGAACAAAGACAAAACAATTTAAATAATAAAAATATGGGAGGAAGAGAAACCAATCACAAACTAAAATGTTTTTATACAAATGCACAAAGCATGGGCAACAAACAAGGAGAATTGGAACTACTAATGCAGGAAAAGAAATATGATGTCATTGGAATCACTGAAACTTGGTGGGACGATACACATGATTGGAATAAAAGGCTAAAAGGATACAACTTATTTGCAAGAAACAGACTTGATAAACGAGGAGGAGGTGTCGCATTGTATGTTAGAAAAGCGAATATCTGCAGAGATTGAAGCAGAGACTGGGAGTTCTGTGGAAACTGTTTGGGTAAGAATACAAGGAGAGAACAACGGAAAGGACACCATTGTAGGCATTTACTACAGGCCACCTGGGCAAGCTGAAGATATGGATGAACTCTTTATGTATCAAATCACCAAGTTCTCTAAAATATATGACGTAGTGGTCATGGGAGATTTCAACTATCCAGACATTTGTTGGGAATCTTTCTCAAGTAAAACTAACAGGTCAAGCAAATTCTTATCCTCTCTTGCTGACAACTTTATCTTCCAAAAGGTAGGGGATTAAACAAGGGGATCTGCTACTTTGGATTTAATCCTTATAAACAGGGAGGAAATGGTTGAGGAGGTAAAAGTGGCTGGGACCCTAGGAGGCAGCGATCATGCTATTATAGAATTTTGGATAACTAGAGGAGGAAGACATGTGAAGTTTCAAACTTCAAGGTTAGATTTCAGAAAGGCAGATTTTAAGCGACTCAGAAAGAGAATAGGAGGGATCCAATGGCTGGATGTCCTTAAGAGCAAAAATGTCCAGGAAGGATGGGAAATTTTTAAAAATGAGATTCTCAAATCTCAATCGTTAACAATCCCGAAAAGTAGGAAGAATGGGAAGCATTTAAGGAAACCAGGATGGATGAACACAGAACTTAAACAAATGCTAAAAAGAAAGAAAGAAATGTTTATCAAATGGAAAGAGGGAGGCATATCTAAAGAAGATTATAATGCAGTCTGTAGAACCTGTAGGGCACATATCAGATTAGCTAAAGCTGACAATGAATTAAGGCTTGCAAGAGATGTCAAAAGCAATAAAAAAGGATTTTGGGGGTATGTCAAAAGTAAAAGAAAAGTCAAAGATGCTACAGGATTTTTACAGTATGAAAATGGTGAAATGGTAAGAAAGGATGTTGAGAAGGCAGAACTTTTTAATTCCTATTTTGCATCAGTTTTCTCTCAGAAAGAAAATGTAACATCAACTAATCTTCACTGTCCTATTAAAGGAATAGAAGAATCCAAGTTATCTGTAAACAGAGAGATTGTGAGGGAATATTTAGCTAACATAAATGAGTTCAAGTCTCCAGGTCCAGATGAATTACACCCCAGAGTACTGAAGGAGATCGTAGAAGAAATTTTAGAACCACTCTCCATAATCTTTGAAAATTCTTGGAGAACAGGAGAAGTCCCAGAAGACTGGAGAAGAGCAAATGTTGTTCCTATCTTCAAAAAGGGGAAGAAGATGGACCCAGGGAACTATAGGCCGGTGAGTCTGACTTCTATACCAGGAAAGATCTTTGAACAAATTATTAAACAACATGTATGTAAGTACATGGATAAGAATGAAGTGATGAACCAGAGTCAGCATGGGTTTGTAACTAACAAGTCATGTCAGACTAACTTAATTTCCTTCTATGACAGAATCACTGACTGGGTGGATCAGGGAAATGCTGTAGACATAGTATATCTTGACTTCAGCAAAGCATTTGACAAAGTATCTCACACCATCCTTATTGAAAAAATGACCAAGTATGGAATGGACAAGGCAACTGTTAGGTGGATTCATAACTGGCTTAGTGATCGGACTCAAAGAGTGGTCGTGAATGGCTTCACATCCAGTTGGATGAATGTCTCAAGTGGGGTACCACAGGGCTCTGTCCTGGGACCTGTATTGTTTAACATCTTTATCAATGATTTAGATGAAGGAATTGAGGGTAAACTGATTACATTTGCTGATGACACAAAGCTAGGAGGGATAGCTAACACTAGAGAAGAGAGAGAGAGGATTCAAAAACACCTAAATAAACTGGAGCAGTGGGCAGCAACCAACAGAATGGTTTATAACAGGGAAAAATGCAAAGTACTACATCTGGGCAATAAAAATGAAAAAAGCATATACAGAATGGGAGGAATAGAGCTAAGCAACAGTACATGTGAAAAAGACTTAGGTATACTAATAGATCATAGACTGAACAGGAGTCAACAGTGTGATGCAGCAGCAAAAAAGGCAAATACAATTCTGGGATGTATTAACAGAAGCATACAGTCTAGATCACGTGAAGTCATTATCGGTCTTTACTCCTCTTTGGTCAGACCTCATCTGGATACTGTGTACAGTTTTGGGCACCACATTTTAAAAAAGACATAGACAAACTGGAGCAAGTTCAGAGAAGAGCGACCAGAATGGTGACCGGTCTGCAAACCATGTCCTATGAGGAATGATTACAGGATCTGGGAATGTTTGCTGCAAAAAAAGAAGACTGAGAGGAGACTTAATAGCTGTCTACAAATATCTCAAGGGCTGTTACATTGTAGAGGGATCATCCTTATTCTCATTTGCACAAGGAAAGACTAGAAGCAATGGGATGAAACTGAATGGAGGAGACATAGATTAGATATTAGAAGACACTTGTTGACAGTGAGGTGATCAATGAGTGGAACAGGCTGCCACGAGAGGTAGTGAGTTCCCCTTCAATGGACGTCTTCAGAGGCTGCACAGATATCTGTCTGAGATGATTTAGTGACTCCTGCTTTGAGCAGGGGGTTGGACCAGATGACCCAGGAGGTCCCCTCCAACTCTACCATTCTAGGATTCTATGTATCACTCCAACTTCACTTTTTAAAACAAACCTAATACATCTGATAGCGGCCTCCAAACTCCTGAGCGGACAAGCACAAAACCTATAAGATGAGGAGGGCGCACATATAATAATAATAATCTTTATTTATACCAACATATTCCGCAGCACTTTACAATTCTGAGGTTCATATACAACAGTCATAAGTAACATAAAGATAATACAATAATTAAAGCAAAAATAATGACGCCCCTGCTCGTAAGAGCTTACAATCTACAATGAGGTGGGGGTGACCCAAAGTACACGGGCTTATTTACAATGATGGTCCGGCCATCCTGAGGGGATGAGGGATAGATAAAGGCTGCATTAGGTAGTCACCAAGCAGTATTTGTAGTCACCAGCCACTATTTGTAATCACCAGCCACTATTTGTAGTCACCAAGCAGTATTTGTAGTCACCGGCCAGTATCTGTAGTCACCGGCCAGTATCTGTAGTCAGCAGCCAGTATCTGTAGTCACCAGCCAGTATTTGTAGTCACCAGCCAGTATTTGTAGTCACCAGCCAGTATTTGTAGTCAGCAGCCAGTATCTGTAGTCACCATCCAGTATCTGTAGTCACCAGCCAGTAACTGTAGTCACCAGCCAGTATTTGTAGTCAGCAGCCAGTATCTGTAGTCACCGGCCAGTATTTGTAGTCACCAGCCAGTATTTGTGGTCACCGGCCAGTATCTGTAGTCACTGGCCAGTATTTGTAGTCACCGGCCAGTATTTGTAGTCACCAGCCAGTATTTGTGGTCACCGGCCAGTATCTGTAGTCACCGGCCAGTATCTGTAGTCAACAGCCAGTATCTGTAGTCACCGGCCAGTATTTGTAGTCACCAGCCAGTATTTGTGGTCACCGGCCAGTATTTGTGGTCACCGGCCAGTATCTGTAGTCAGCAGCCAGTATTTGTAGTCACCAGCCAGTATTTGTGGTCACCATCCATTATCTGTAGTCACTGGCCAGTATTTGTAGTCAGCAGCCAGTATTTGCTGTCACCAGCCAGTATTTGTAGTCACCAGCCAGTATTTGTGGTGACCATCCATTATCTGTAGTCACTGGCCAGTATTTACAGTCACCAGCCAGTATTTGTAGTCACCAGCCAGAATTTGTGGTCACCATCCATTATCTGCAGTCACCAGCCAGTATCTGTAGTCACCGGCCAGTATCTGTAGTCAGCAGCCAGTATTTGTAGTCACCGGCCAGTATTTGTAGTCAGCAGCCAGTATTTGTAGTCACCAGCCAGTATTTGTGGTCACCGGCCAGTATTTGTAGTCACCTGCCAGTATTTGTGGTCACCGGCCAGTATCTGTAGTCACCAGCCAGTATTTGTAGTCACCAGCCAGTATTTGCAGTCAGCCAGTATTTGTGGTCACCATCCATTATCTGTAGTCACTGGCCAGTATTTGTAGTCACCAGCCTGTATTTGTGGTCACCGGTCAGTATCTGTAGTCACCGGCCAGTATTTGGAGTCACCAGCCAGTATTGGTAGTCACCAGCCAGTATTTGTGGTCACCATCCATTATCTGTAGTCGCTGGCCAGTATTTGTAGTCAGCAGCCAGTATTTGCTGTCACCAGCCAGTATTTGTAGTCACCAGCCAGTATTTGTGGTCACCATCCATTATCTGTAGTCACTGGCCAGTATTTGTAGTCAGCAGCCAGTATTTGTAGTCACCAGCCAGTATTTGTAGTCACCAGCCAGTATTTGTGGTCACCGGTCAGTATCTGTAGTCACCGGCCAGTATTTGTAGTCACCAGCCAGTATTTGTAGTCATCATCCAGTATCTGTAGTCACCAGCCAGTATCTGTAGTCACCAGCCAGTATATATAGTCACTGGCCAGTATTTGTGGTCACTGGCCAGTATTTCTAGTCACCAGCCAGTATCTCTAATCATTAGCCAATATCTGTAGTCACCAACCAGTATTTGTAGTCACCAGCCAGTATTTTTGGTCACCGGCCAGTATTTGTAGTCACCAGCCAATATCTGTAGTCATCTGCCAGTATTTGTGGTAACCGGCCAGTATTTATAGTCACCGGCCAGTATTTGTGGTCACCAACCAGTATTTGTAGTCACCGGCCAGTATCTGTAGTCACCTGCCAGTATTTGCAGTCACCAGCCAGTATTTGTGGTCACCATCCATTATCTGTAGTCACTGGCCAGTATTTGTAGTCACCAGCCTGTATTTGTGGTCACCGGTCAGTATCTGTAGTCACCGGCCAGTATTTGGAGTCACCAGCCAGTATTGGTAGTCACCAGCCAGTATTTGTGGTCACCATCCATTATCTGTAGTCGCTGGCCAGTATTTGTAGTCAGCAGCCAGTATTTGTAGTCACCAGCCAGTATTTGTAGTCACCAGCCAGTATTTGTGGTCACCGGTCAGTATCTGTAGTCACCGGCCAGTATTTGTAGTCACCAGCCAGTATTTGTAGTCATCATCCAGTATCTGTAGTCACCAGCCAGTATCTGTAGTCACCAGCCAGTATATATAGTCACTGGCCAGTATTTGTGGTCACTGGCCAGTATTTCTAGTCACCAGCCAGTATCTCTAATCATTAGCCAATATCTGTAGTCACCAACCAGTATTTGTAGTCACCAGCCAGTATTTTTGGTCACCGGCCAGTATTTGTAGTCACCAGCCAGTATCTGTAGTCATCAGCCAGTATTTGTGGTAACCGGCCAGTATTTATAGTCACCGGCCAGTATTTGTGGTCACCAACCAGTATTTGTAGTCACCGGCCAGTATCTGTAGTCACCTGCCAGTATTTGTGGTCACCGGCCAGTATTTGTAGTCACCGGCCAGTATCTGTAGTCACTGGCCAGTATTTCCAGTCAACAGACAGTATCTGCAGTCACCGGCCAGTATTTATAGTCACCGGCCAATATTTGTAGTCACCTGCCAGTATCTGTAGTCAGCAGCCAGTATTTGTAGTCACCGGCCAGTATTTGTAGTCACCAGCCAAGATCTGTAGTCACCAGCTAGTATATATAGTCACTGGCCAGTATTTCTGGTCACCGGCCAGTATTTCTAGTCACGAGCCAGGATCTGTAGTCACTAGCCAATATCTGTAGTCACCAGCCAGTATTTGTAGTCACCAGCCAGTATTTTTGGTCACCGGCCAGTATCTGTAGTCACTGGTCAGTATTTATAGTCAGCAGCCAGTATTTGTAGTCACCAGCCAGTATTTGTGGTCACCGGCCAGTATATGTAGTCACTGGCCAGTATTTGTAGTCAGCAGCCAGTATTTGTAGTCACCGGCCTGTATTTGTAGTCACCAGCCAGTATTTGTAGTCATCATCCAGTATCTGTAGTCACCAGCCAGTATCTGTAGTCACCAGCCAGTATATATAGTCACTGGCCAGTATTTGTGGTCACCGGCCAGTATTTCTAGTCACCAGCTAGGATCTGTAGTCACTAGCCAATATCTGTAGTCACCAGCCAGTATTTGTAGTTACCAGCCAGTATTTTTGGTCACTGGCCAGTATTCGTAGTCACCAGCCAGTATCTGTGGTAACCGGCCAGTATTTATAGTCACCGGCCAATATTTGTGGTCACCAACCAGTATTTGTAGTCACCGGCCAGTAGCTGTAGTCACCTGCCAGTATTTGTGGTCACCGGCCAGTATTTGTAGTCACCGGCCAGTATCTGTAGTCACTGGCCAGTATTTCCAGTCAACAGACAGTATCTGCAGTCACCGGCCAGTATTTGTAGTCACCGGCCAATATTTGTAGTCACCTGCCAGTATTTGTGGTCACCATCCATTATCTGTAGTCACTGGCCAGTATTTGTAGTCACCAGCCAGTATTTGTGGTCACCGGTCAGTATCTGTAGTCACCGGCCAGTATTTGGAGTCACCAGCCAGTATTGGTAGTCACCAGCCAGTATTTGTGGTCACCATCCATTATCTGTAGTCGCTGGCCAGTATTTGTAGTCAGCAGCCAGTATTTGTAGTCACCAGCCAGTATTTGTAGTCACCAGCCAGTATTTGTGGTCACCGGTCAGTATCTGTAGTCACCGGCCAGTATTTGTAGTCACCAGCCAGTATTTGTAGTCATCATCCAGTATCTGTAGTCACCAGCCAGTATATATAGTCACTGGCCAGTATTTGTGGTCACTGGCCAGTATTTCTAGTCACCAGCCAGTATCTCTAATCATTAGCCAATATCTGTAGTCACCAACCAGTATTTGTAGTCACCAGCCAGTATTTTTGGTCACCGGCCAGTATTTGTAGTCACCAGCCAGTATCTGTAGTCATCAGCCAGTATTTGTGGTAACCGGCCAGTATTTATAGTCACCGGCCAGTATTTGTGGTCACCAACCAGTATTTGTTGTCACCGGCCAGTATCTGTAGTCACCTGCCAGTATTTGTGGTCACCGGCCAGTATTTGTAGTCACCGGCCAGTATCTGTAGTCACTGGCCAGTATTTCCAGTCAACAGACAGTATCTGCAGTCACCGGCCAGTATTTATAGTCACCGGCCAATATTTGTAGTCACCTGCCAGTATCTGTAGTCAGCAGCCAGTATTTATAGTCACCGGCCAGTATTTGTAGTCACCAGCCAAGATCTGTAGTCACCAGCTAGTATATATAGTCACTGGCAAGTATTTGTGGTCACCGGCCAGTATTTCTAGTCACCAGCCAGGATCTGTAGTCACTAGCCAATATCTGTAGTCACCAGCCAGTATTTGTAGTCACCAGCCAGTATCTGTAGTCACTGGCCAGTATTTATAGTCAGCAGCCAGTATTTGTAGTCACCAGCCAGTATTTGTGGTCACCGGCCAGTATATGTAGTCACTGGCCAGTATTTGTAGTCAGCAGCCAGTATTTGCAGTCTCCAGCCAGTATTTGTAGTCACCGGCCTGTATTTGTAGTCACCAGCCAGTATTTGTAGTTATCATCCAGTATCTGTAGTCACCAGCCAGTATATATAGTCACTGGCCAGTATTTGTGGTCACCGGCCAGTATTTCTAGTCACCAGCTAGGATCTGTAGTCACTAGCCAATAACTGTAGTCACCAGCCAGTATTTGTAGTTACCAGCCAGTATTTTTGGTCACTGGCCAGTATTCGTAGTCACCAGCCAGTATCTGTGGTAACCGGCCAGTATTTATAGTCACCGGCCAGTATTTGTGGTCACCAACCAGTATTTGTAGTCACCGGCCAGTATCTGTAGTCACCGGCCAGTATGTGTAGTCACCGGCCAGTATCTGTAGTCACTGGCCAGTATTTCCAGTCAACAGACAGTATCTGCAGTCACCGGCCAGTATTTGTAGTCACCGGCCAATATTTGTAGTCACCTGCCAGTATCTGTAGTCAGCTGCCAGTATTTGTAGTCACCGGCCAGTATTTGTAGTCACCAGCCAAGATCTGTAGTCACCAGCTAGTATAAATAGTCACTGGCCATTATTTGTGGTCACCGGCCAGTATTTCTAGTCACCAGCCAGGATCTGTAGTCACTAGCCAATTGTCACGGGTGTGTCGCCACGAAGATCGTCACGATTACACAGCCTGACTTCTCGCAGCTGACTTTTTGGTGCTTTGTGTTTTTCGGCAGTGAGGGAGTTAATTCTCTCTCTCTCTGTGCTAGACGAGGTCCAGCCTCGCCCAGCTGCAATCAATGCTGCTGTAGTGAGACTCCTTCAAATGCCTGCTGGTCTGTTAGGGAAGTGTCGGTGAAAGCATTTCATGCAGACTAACAGAGCGGATCGTGGTATTTGGAGTTTCAGAGCTAAGTGTATTTGGAGCATTTTTTCCCTTCCTCGCTTTATCATTTATCTCCTTTCCCGTTGGTGTTCCCTCTGTTGTAGTTGTGTAGTTTTTGTATGCAAGGTGGTTTTGGTTTTTCCCTTGTACTGTCTCGTTCGTCTAAGTACTGAGTGTGGGCATATTATTACCTGTCCCCTTTTGTTGTGATCGGGGTCCTTCTCAGGACTAGATTACTTAGGTGCAGGGATCCTCAGGAGGTAGGGGTTACGCTGGCGGCCTGGACCTCTGTACCTTTAACAGTACCTCCAGGTAGAGGGATTAGTCAGGGCCCCAGCTTAGGGTCAGCTTAGGCCCCCTACCTCCAGTATACAGAGTCAGCGTGACATTTTCACCGACCTCTTAGTTTTTCTCCAGCTACCATGGATCCAGTAGCCGGTCTAGCTCGGCAGTTGCAGAGTTTGTCCATGGAGCTGGCGGACGTTAGGTCCAAGGTTTTGTATCCTCAGGAGCAAGCCGGACCAGAACCTAAAGTAGCTCTCCCTGACAGGTTCACTGGGGGGCTGGACAAGTTTTTTGTTTTCCGGGAGGCATGCAAGTTGTACTTTCGGCTGCGGCCTCGGTCATCGGGGAGTGAAGAACAAAGGGTGGGAATTGTCATCTCGCTCCTACAAGGGGACCCACAATCTTGGGCGTTCTCTCTTCCCCCGGGCTCCCCGGCTCTCCAGTCAGTGGATAGGTTTTTCGCTGCTCTGGGACTCGTATATGATGACCCAGATCGGATCTCCCTTGCTGAGTCTAAGTTACGTAGGATCCAGCAGGGAGATCGTCCGGCGGAGGAATTCTGTTCCGAGTTCCGTAGGTGGGCCACGGACACCCAGTGGAATGACCCGGCTCTTAGGAGCCAGTTTTGTCAAGGTTTATCCGACAAATTACAGGATGTGTTGGCACAGTATGACTCTCCCGCGTCACTGGAAGCCGCTATGGCCCTCGCTATTCGCGTTGACAGACGGCTTCGGGAGAGGTGCGGGATAACTCTACCCCCTGTGATGACTCCACCTCCTACAAGGTCCCCTCATATGGTGGTTCCCCTGGTCAGTCCAGAGGAGCCTATGCAATTAGGAGGGACATCATTTCGGGGGAGGGGACCGGTGGTGCGCCATAAGACAGGAAGGTGTTTCTTCTGCGGGAGAAAGGGACATTTTATTGGGGGGTGTCCATCCCGTCCCTTGCAGAGTGAAGAGTCGTCGGAAAACTGTTGATCCCAGGTTGTGTGGTGGACGGCAATCTGGGAGTAGGTATTTCGTCCTTAGGTTCGTCTCAGTTTCTCGTACCGGCGGAGGTGGTGGTGGGTACGAGAACTGAGAGGATATCTGTTCTTCTGGATAGTGGGGCCGGGGCTAATCTGGTTGATGCTCGGTTTGCCCGGGTTCAAGGTATGCGATTGAGTGAGTTGGCTAAACCCATCCCCATATTCTCGATCGATGCCAGGCCTCTCGGTCAGGGAAGTTTTTTGCAAGCTGTGCATGACGTAAAACTTCAAGTGGGGGCGATACATAAAGAACTGTTGTCTTGCTACGTGTTGGAGGGTCTTCCCACTCCTATAGTGTTGGGCCTTCCTTGGTTAACTAAGCATAACCCGGTTATTAATTGGCAAACCAGAGAGATAAGCCAATGGAGTAAATTCTGTAATAAAAACTACATGAACACGGTCATCGGTGCGGTTACTCCTTGGGTCTTACCTCCATTTCTGGCGGACTTTGAGGATGTATTCTCGGAGAAAGGGTGTCAGGAACTACCTCCTCATCGCGAGTATGACTGTTCTGTAAAACTGCTCCCTGAGGCCAAGTTACCTAAAGCTAGGTTGTATAACCTTTCTGGTCCTGAGAGGCAGGCCATGAAGGATTATATTTCAGAAAGTCTGGCTAAGGGGCATATTAGACCTTCATCTTCACCGGTGGCTGCGGGGTTCTTCTTTGTTAAGAAGAAAGATGGAGGCCTACGCCCTTGCCTGGATTTCCGTGAACTTAATCGGATTACGGTCCGAGATCCGTATCCGCTCCCACTTATTCCCGATCTCTTTAATCAGATCGTGGGCGCCAAATGGTTCTCTAAGTTGGATCTCAGGGGGGCGTACAATCTGATTAGGATGAAGGAGGGGGATGAGTGGAAGACGGCGTTTAACACTCCGGAGGGGCATTATGAGAACCTTGTCATGCCATTCGGTCTGACTAATGCCCCGGCGGTGTTCCAACACTTTGTTAATGACATTTTTCGCCGCCTGGTGGGACAGTTTGTTGTCATATATCTGGATGATATCTTAATTTACTCGCCGGATCTGGTGTCTCATCAGGAGCACGTTAGGCAGGTGTTACAGATCTTGCGGGATAATAAACTGTATGCCAAATGGGAAAAGTGTGTGTTCGCCGTACAGGAACTCCAGTTTTTAGGCTTCCTGGTTTCAGCGTCCGGTTTTCGTATGGACCCTGGGAAAGTGCGGGCAGTTCTTGAGTGGGATCGGCCAGAGAATCTTAAGGCACTACAACGTTTCCTGGGGTTTGCTAATTATTACCGGAAGTTCATTCGTAATTTCTCGTCCATGGTTAAGCCTCTCACAGACATGACTAAAAAGGGGACGGATTTTTCTAGGTGGTCTGACAAGGCTTGTCAAGCATTCTCCTCCTTGAAAAAATGTTTTGCCTCGGCACCCATACTCATTCAACCTGATGCGTCACAGCCATTCATTGTAGAGGTAGACGCTTCCGAGGTAGGGGTGGGAGCAGTATTGTCACAAGGTTCGTCCCCTGGTAAGTGGCATCCGTGCGCCTTTTTCTCTAAAAAATTGTCGTCCGCTGAGAGGAATTACGATGTCGGCAATAGGGAACTCTTGGCTATTAAGTTAGCTTTTGAGGAGTGGCGCCATTTTTTGGAGGGGGCAGTCCATCCGGTCACCGTCATCACCGATCACAAGAACCTGCTATATCTGGAGTCCGCGAAACGTCTGAATCCCAGACAAGCTAGGTGGTCATTGTTTTTTACCAGGTTTAATTTTGTCGTTACATATCGTCCTGGGTCAAAAAATGTAAAGGCGGATGCCTTATCTCGTAGTTTCCCTGGGGCCGGGAATACGGACGACCCGATTCCTATCCTTCAGGAGGGGGTGGTGGTTTCGGCAGTATGCTCTGAGCTGGAGGAGGAGGTATTGGAGGCTCAGGGGGACCCCCCTGTTGGACCTCCGGGGAGACTGTTTGTTCCAGATCAGTTGCGACAAAAGGTGATCGAGGCACACCATAACTCAGTTTTTGCAGGACACCCGGGGAGTAAAGCAACTGTGGATCTCCTCTCGCGTCGGTTTTGGTGGCCTAACTTACATAAGGAGGTGGTAACTTTTGTCGCGTCCTGTGGGGTTTGTGCGCGCTCTAAGACCTCACATACCCATCCGTCTGGGGCCCTCTTACCTTTGAAGATCCCGGAGCGTCCTTGGACTCATCTGTCTATGGACTTTATTACGGACCTCCCTCCGTCTTCGGGTAAAACGGTCATACTCGTTGTAGTGGACAGGTTCAGCAAGATGGCACATTTTATCGCTCTTCCTGCTCTCCCTAATGCTAAAACTCTTGCGCAGGTGTTCATTGGGGAGATTGTGAGGCTTCACGGGGTACCCTCCGAGGTGGTGTCTGATCGGGGGTCTCAGTTTGTGTCCAAGTTCTGGAAGGCGTTTTGTGCACGGCGGGGGATGCATTTGTCGTTCTCATCGGCTTTTCATCCTCAGACCAATGGTCAGACGGAACGAATGAACCAGAGCTTGGAGACATATCTCCGGTGTTTTGTGTCAGAGAACCAGGAGGACTGGGCTTCTTTCTTACCTCTGGCAGAGTTTGCTCTTAATAATAGGCGGAGCGAGTCCACTGGTAAGTCCCCGTTTTTTGGGGCATATGGTTTTCACCCCCAGTTTTGTACTTTCAGTAGAGGGGGCTCTTCGGGGGTTCCTGAGGAGGAACGATTTTCCTCATCACTCGCTTCAGTATGGAGAGGGGTACTGAATAATCTGAATACTATGGGGAACCGATACAAACGTATGGCTGACAGGAGGAGAGTGTCTGGTCCGGACCTAAGTGTGAACGATCGGGTATGGTTGTCTACCAGGAATATAAAACTTAAGGTTCCCTCCTGGAAACTGGGTCCCAGGTTCATCGGGCCGTACAGAATCAGTTCTATTATTAATCCGGTGGCATTCCGTCTTGACCTCCCCCCTACGTTTAAAATTCACAACGTGTTCCACAGATCGTTGCTTAAGAGGTATGTGGCGCCGGTGGTACCGTCACCTTTACCTCCCCCTCCAGTGGTGGTCAATGGTAACTTGGAGTTCCAGGTATCGAGGGTCATCGATTCACGCTTTAATCGCCGGTCCCTTCAGTACCTGGTTCATTGGAAAGGGTATGGTCCTGAGGAGAGGATGTGGGTTCCTGCGTCGGATATTAACGCAGACCGATTAGTTCGGGCCTTCCACACGACTCACCCGGATAAACCTGGCCCTGAGGGTCCGGAGGCCCCTCGTAGAAGGGGGGGGTACTGTCACGGGTGTGTCGCCACGAAGATCGTCACGATTACACAGCCTGACTTCTCGCAGCTGACTTTTTGGTGCTTTGTGTTTTTCGGCAGTGAGGGAGTTAATTCTCTCTCTCTCTGTGCTAGACGAGGTCCAGCCTCGCCCAGCTGCAATCAATGCTGCTGTAGTGAGACTCCTTCAAATGCCTGCTGGTCTGTTAGGGAAGTGTCGGTGAAAGCATTTCATACAGACAGAGCGGATCGTGGTATTTGGAGTTTCAGAGCTAAGTGTATTTGGAGCGTTTTTTCCCTTCCTCGCTTTATCATTTATCTCCTTTCCCGTTGGTGTTCCCTCTGTTGTAGTTGTGTAGTTTTTGTATGCAAGGTGGTTTTGGTTTTTCCCTTGTACTGTCTCGTTCGTCTAAGTACTGAGTGTGGGCATATTACCTGTCCCCTTTTGTTGTGATCGGGGTCCTTCTCAGGACTAGATTACTTAAGTGCAGGGATCCTCAGGAGGTAGGGGTTACGCTGGCGGCCTGGACCTCTGTACCTTTAACAGTACCTCCAGGTAGAGGGATTAGTCAGGGCCCCAGCTTAGGGTCAGCTTAGGCCCCCTACCTCCAGTATACAGAGTCAGCGTGACACCAATATCTGTAGTCACCAGCCAGTATTTTTGGTCACCGGCCAGTATCTGTAGTCACTGGCCAGTATTTATAGTCAGCAGCCAGTATTTGTAGTCACCAGCCAGTATTTGTGGTCACCGGCCAGTATATGTAGTCACTGGCCAGTATTTGTAGTCAGCAGCCAGTATTTGCAGTCTCCAGCCAGTATTTGTAGTCACCGGCCTGTATTTGTAGTCACCGGCCTGTATTTGTAGTCACCAGCCAGTATTTGTAGTCATCATCCAGTATCTGTAGTCACCAGCCAGTATATATAGTCACTGGCCAGTATTTGTGGTCACCGGCCAGTATTTCTAGTCACCAGCTAGGATCTGTAGTCACTAGCCAATATCTGTAGTCACCAGCCAGTATTTGTAGTTACCAGCCAGTATTTGTAGTTACCAGCCAGTATTTTTGGTCACCGGCCAGTATTCGTAGTCACCAGCCAATATCTGTAGTCACCGGTCTGTATTTGCTGTCACCAGCCAGTATCTGTAGTCACTGGCCAGTATCTGTAGTCACCGGCCAGTATTCATAGTCACCAGCCAGTATCTGTAGTCACCGGCCAGGATCTGTAGTCACCGGCCAGTATTTGTAGTCAACGGCCAGTATCTGTAGTCACCGGCCACTATTTGTAGTCAACGGCCAGTATCTGTAGTCACCTGCCAGTATCTGTAGTCACCATCCAGTATCTGTAGTCACCGGCCAGTATTTGTAGTCACCAGACAGTATGTGTAGTCACCGGCCAGAATCTGTACTCACCAGCCAGTATCTGTAGTCACCATCCATTATTTGTAGTCACCAGCCAGTATTTGTAGTCACCAGCCAGTATTTGTAGTCACCAGCCAGTATTTGTAGTCACCTGCCAGTATTTGTAGTCAACCGCCAGTATTTGTGGTCACAGGCCAGTATTTGTAGTCACCAGCCAAGATCTGTAGTCAACAGCCAGTATATATAGTCACTGGCCAGTATTTGTGGTCACCGGCCAGTATTTCTAGTCAACAGCCAGGATCTGTAGTCACTAGCCAATATCTGTAGTCACCAGCCAGTATCTATAGTCACCGGCCAATATTTGCAGTCACCAGCCAGTATCTGTAGTCACCGGCCAGTATCTGTAGTCACCGGCCAGTATTTGTAGTCACCAGACAGTATCTGTAGTCACCGGCCAGGATCTGTACTCAAAAGCCAGTATCTGTAGTCACCAGCCAGTATCTGTAGTCACCGGCCAGTATTTGTAGTCACAGACAGTATCTGTAGTCACCGGCCACTATTTGTAGTCACCGGCCAGTATCTGTAGTCACCGGCCAGTATCTGTAGTCACCGGCCAGTATCTGTAGTCACCGGCCAGTATCTGTAGTCACCAGCCAGTATCTGTAGTCACCGGCCAGTATCTGTAGTCACCGGCCAGTATCTGTAGTCACCGGCCAGTATCTGTAGTCACCAGCCAGTATCTGTAGTCACCAGCCAGTATCTGTAGTCACCAGCCAGTATCTGTAGTCACCGGCCAGGATCTGTACTCACCGGCCAGTATTTGTAGTCACAGCCAGTATCTGTAGTCACCGGTCACTATTTGTAGTCACCAGCCAGTTTCTGTAGTCAACGGCCAATATCTGTAGTCAACGGCCAGTATTTGCAGTCACCGGCCAGTTTCTGTAGTCACCGGCCAGTATCTGTAGTCACCAGCCAGTATCTGCAGTCACCGGCCAGTATTTGTAGTCACCGGCCAGTATTTGTAGTCACCGGCCAGTATCTGTAGTCACCGGCCAGTATTTATAGTCACCGGCCAGTATTTATAGTCACCGGCCAGTATTTGTAGTCACCGGCCAGTATCTGTAGTCACCGGCCAGTATTTGTAGTCACCAGCCAGTATTTGTAGTCACCGGCCAGTATCTGTAGTCACCGGCCAGTATTTATAGTCACCGGCCAGTATTTGTAGTCACCGGCCAGTATTTGTAGTCACCGGCCAGTATCTGTAGTCACTGGCCAGTATTTCCAGTCAACAGACAGTATCTGCAGTCACCGGCCAGTATTTGTAGTCACCGGCCAATATTTGTAGTCACCTGCCAGTATCTGTAGTCAGCAGCCAGTATTTGTAGTCACCGGCCAGTATTTGTAGTCACCAGCCAAGATCTGTAGTCACCAGCTAGTATAAATAGTCACTGGCCATTATTTGTGGTCACCGGCCAGTATTTCTAGTCACCAGCCAGGATCTGTAGTCACTAGCCAATTGTCACGGGTGTGTCGCCACGAAGATCGTCACGATTACACAGCCTGACTTCTCGCAGCTGACTTTTTGGTGCTTTGTGTTTTTCGGCAGTGAGGGAGTTAATTCTCTCTCTCTCTGTGCTAGACGAGGTCCAGCCTCGCCCAGCTGCAATCAATGCTGCTGTAGTGAGACTCCTTCAAATGCCTGCTGGTCTGTTAGGGAAGTGTCGGTGAAAGCATTTCATGCAGACTAACAGAGCGGATCGTGGTATTTGGAGTTTCAGAGCTAAGTGTATTTGGAGCATTTTTTCCCTTCCTCGCTTTATCATTTATCTCCTTTCCCGTTGGTGTTCCCTCTGTTGTAGTTGTGTAGTTTTTGTATGCAAGGTGGTTTTGGTTTTTCCCTTGTACTGTCTCGTTCGTCTAAGTACTGAGTGTGGGCATATTATTACCTGTCCCCTTTGTGATGAAAGCCGGCCGGTGGGTGCAGCTCTCTGGCGCCCCCTTACCTCTCAGGTCAGTCAAGGTACCGCACCTAGAATAAGCGGTCGCCAGAGAGACTGTCCTGTAACCTACTGGGTATCGGGGCCCTCTGTAGTGAGGGCGGTATATATATCTTCCTTGGCCGCGCCAGGAATATATATATCTGAACCTCCGACCGTCACTACCAGCCTTCCCCAATCCCCAGTTGGTATGCTGCCACCAGTCCCTTTTTTAGATATACGCCCAGTCCGTGAATGGGCCTATATCGGGTCAGGAACCCACCCTGGGTAGCGTTTTTGGCTTGAGCCGAGCTCACACGGACGTGCGTTCGTTATGCAGAATAAAAGGCAGGCCCACAATTACTTGAGGTAATTGATTATAATAATACACTAGATACACGATATACAACTAAATATACACAGGTATAAGGTCAGGCTAAACTATACAACAATGGAATACAACACACAGAATCACCACAGCATATCAGTTACCGGTTTCTTGATTTTCTTGTGACGCAGGGAGAGGATTCTGCGATCGCAGGCACGGTTCTTTGTTACAGGCTGAGGCCTACCACCGCATGGTCAAACTGCTCCTCCCCTTGGTGGCCTCAGCTGGTGCTCAGATGTTCAGCACACCACTCTTGGGTCAAGACTGACTTATCTCTTGTCTGTCCTGCTATCTTACCAATTTGTCATGAAAACAACACCCACTCTTGGGTCAGACCTTGCAGCTCTCTGGCGCCCCCTTATCCTGCTGGTCAAACACGGTATTGACAGAGGATAAGCACGGGTGCAGCTGCTCTCATTTATGTCGACTATTGCGGCACGTGATGTGACAGGACGTATATATACCACCAGTTCCTTCCAGGAACGTATATATACCTCCGACCAGCCACCCTCAAACCACAATATCACATAAATACTGGTATACTGCCACCACCGATCGCTTAACAGGTGGATCGGGTACCTGGTAGGTAACGTGAATTAGCGGGTGAGGAACGTGTTTGCTCGACATAGGACAAGAAGAAAGAAACTGGTAAATAATTAATGATTTACTCCCAAAAGGGGGCAGTGTTTACAAAAGATATACAAGATATTATAAAGGAGACAATTTACATGTATGCATCAACGGTTATTAAAATAAAAGTAATCAGTAGATTCGGTTTTCAGTACCATCTCTATGCTGATGACACCCAATTATACACCTCTGCTCCAGACATCACCCCAGCATTACTACAAAAGACCAGTGATTGTCTGTCTGCTGTGTCTAACATTATGTCCTCCCTCTACCTAAAACTGAATCTGTCAAAAACTGAACTCCTCGTCTTTCCTCCCTCCATTAATCTACCTGTGCCCGATATTGCCATCTCCGTTTGTGGCTCAACCATTACTCCCCAGCTACAAGCCCGCTGTCTTGGGGTCATTTTTGATTCAGATCTTTCTTTCACTCCTCACATCAAATCACTCGCTCGTTCATGTCATCTACACCTCAAAAACATCTCAAGAATCAGGACTTTTCTCACCTTTGACTCGGCAAAAACTCTTACTGTCGCTCTTATTCATTCTCGTCTTGACTATTGCAACGCTCTACTAATCGGTCTCCCTCTTACTAAACTCTCCCCTCTCCAATCCGTCCTGAACGCAGCAGCCAGGATCATATTCCTCGCCAACCGCTACTCAGATGCCTCTTCCCTGTGCCAGTCATTGCATTGGTTGCCCATCCAATATAGAGTTCGTTTTAAACTTATCACGCTTACCCACAAAGCGCTCCATGCTTCAGTACCCCCCTACATCTCCTCCCTTGTCTCAGTCTACCACCCTACACGTGCCCTCCGTTCTGCAAATGACTTGAAACTAAAATCCTCCATAATCCGAACTTCCCACTCCCGTCTCCAAGATTTCTCGCGTGCTGCGCCAATTCTCTGGAATGCACTACCCAGGACAGTTCGATTAATTCCCAATACCCACAGTTTCAAGCGAACCCTAAAAACACATTTCTTTAGACTGGCGTATCACCTAAACACACTCTGTCCATCCCAGCTTTCCCCCATATTAAAATCTTCTTCAACTTCGGGTTCAAACCAACCATGCACATAAAAGCCTCTGTCAGGACTGCACACATACTGGCTGGCGACCAGTCCATGTATTATTATTTATCCTACTCAGTATATCAAGGCTGCATTATACAATATATGTACTTTTTACCTTTTGTGTCTCCCCCACTTCCTCATAGACTGTAAGCTCGCGAGCAGGGCCCTCACTCCGTTCGATATGAGATATGCTTATTCTGTATTGTCTGTATAAGTCCCCCCTAAAATTTGTAAAGTGCTGCGGAATATGTTGGCGCTATAAAAATAAACTATTATTATTATATTATTATTATTTGTTGTGATCGGGGTCCTTCTCAGGACTAGATTACTTAGGTGCAGGGATCCTCAGGAGGTAGGGGTTACGCTGGCGGCCTGGACCTCTGTACCTTTAACAGTACCTCCAGGTAGAGGGATTAGTCAGGGCCCCAGCTTAGGGTCAGCTTAGGCCCCCTACCTCCAGTATACAGAGTCAGCGTGACATTTTCACCGACCTCTTAGTTTTTCTCCAGCTACCATGGATCCAGTAGCCGGTCTAGCTCGGCAGTTGCAGAGTTTGTCCATGGAGCTGGCGGACGTTAGGTCCAAGGTTTTGTATCCTCAGGAGCAAGCCGGACCAGAACCTAAAGTAGCTCTCCCTGACAGGTTCACTGGGGGGCTGGACAAGTTTTTTGTTTTCCGGGAGGCATGCAAGTTGTACTTTCGGCTGCGGCCTCGGTCATCGGGGAGTGAAGAACAAAGGGTGGGAATTGTCATCTCGCTCCTACAAGGGGACCCACAATCTTGGGCGTTCTCTCTTCCCCCGGGCTCCCCGGCTCTCCAGTCAGTGGATAGGTTTTTCGCTGCTCTGGGACTCGTATATGATGACCCAGATCGGATCTCCCTTGCTGAGTCTAAGTTACGTAGGATCCAGCAGGGAGATCGTCCGGCGGAGGAATTCTGTTCCGAGTTCCGTAGGTGGGCCACGGACACCCAGTGGAATGACCCGGCTCTTAGGAGCCAGTTTTGTCAAGGTTTATCCGACAAATTACAGGATGTGTTGGCACAGTATGACTCTCCCGCGTCACTGGAAGCCGCTATGGCCCTCGCTATTCGCGTTGACAGACGGCTTCGGGAGAGGTGCGGGATAACTCTACCCCCTGTGATGACTCCACCTCCTACAAGGTCCCCTCATATGGTGGTTCCCCTGGTCAGTCCAGAGGAGCCTATGCAATTAGGAGGGACATCATTTCGGGGGAGGGGACCGGTGGTGCGCCATAAGACAGGAAGGTGTTTCTTCTGCGGGAGAAAGGGACATTTTATTGGGGGGTGTCCATCCCGTCCCTTGCAGAGTGAAGAGTCGTCGGAAAACTGTTGATCCCAGGTTGTGTGGTGGACGGCAATCTGGGAGTAGGTATTTCGTCCTTAGGTTCGTCTCAGTTTCTCGTACCGGCGGAGGTGGTGGTGGGTACGAGAACTGAGAGGATATCTGTTCTTCTGGATAGTGGGGCCGGGGCTAATCTGGTTGATGCTCGGTTTGCCCGGGTTCAAGGTATGCGATTGAGTGAGTTGGCTAAACCCATCCCCATATTCTCGATCGATGCCAGGCCTCTCGGTCAGGGAAGTTTTTTGCAAGCTGTGCATGACGTAAAACTTCAAGTGGGGGCGATACATAAAGAACTGTTGTCTTGCTACGTGTTGGAGGGTCTTCCCACTCCTATAGTGTTGGGCCTTCCTTGGTTAACTAAGCATAACCCGGTTATTAATTGGCAAACCAGAGAGATAAGCCAATGGAGTAAATTCTGTAATAAAAACTACATGAACACGGTCATTGGTGCGGTTACTCCTTGGGTCTTACCTCCATTTCTGGCGGACTTTGAGGATGTATTCTCGGAGAAAGGGTGTCAGGAACTACCTCCTCATCGCGAGTATGACTGTTCTGTAAAACTGCTCCCTGAGGCCAAGTTACCTAAAGCTAGGTTGTATAACCTTTCTGGTCCTGAGAGGCAGGCCATGAAGGATTATATTTCAGAAAGTCTGGCTAAGGGGCATATTAGACCTTCATCTTCACCGGTGGCTGCGGGGTTCTTCTTTGTTAAGAAGAAAGATGGAGGCCTACGCCCTTGCCTGGATTTCCGTGAACTTAATCGGATTACGGTCCGAGATCCGTATCCGCTCCCACTTATTCCCGATCTCTTTAATCAGATCGTGGGCGCCAAATGGTTCTCTAAGTTGGATCTCAGGGGGGCGTACAATCTGATTAGGATGAAGGAGGGGGATGAGTGGAAGACGGCGTTTAACACTCCGGAGGGGCATTATGAGAACCTTGTCATGCCATTCGGTCTGACTAATGCCCCGGCGGTGTTCCAACACTTTGTTAATGACATTTTTCGCCGCCTGGTGGGACAGTTTGTTGTCATATATCTGGATGATATCTTAATTTACTCGCCGGATCTGGTGTCTCATCAGGAGCACGTTAGGCAGGTGTTACAGATCTTGCGGGATAATAAACTGTATGCCAAATGGGAAAAGTGTGTGTTCGCCGTACAGGAACTCCAGTTTTTAGGCTTCCTGGTTTCAGCGTCCGGTTTTCGTATGGACCCTGGGAAAGTGCGGGCAGTTCTTGAGTGGGATCGGCCAGAGAATCTTAAGGCACTACAACGTTTCCTGGGGTTTGCTAATTATTACCGGAAGTTCATTCGTAATTTCTCGTCCATGGTTAAGCCTCTCACAGACATGACTAAAAAGGGGACGGATTTTTCTAGGTGGTCTGACAAGGCTTGTCAAGCATTCTCCTCCTTGAAAAAATGTTTTGCCTCGGCACCCATACTCATTCAACCTGATGCGTCACAGCCATTCATTGTAGAGGTAGACGCTTCCGAGGTAGGGGTGGGAGCAGTATTGTCACAAGGTTCGTCCCCTGGTAAGTGGCATCCGTGCGCCTTTTTCTCTAAAAAATTGTCGTCCGCTGAGAGGAATTACGATGTCGGCAATAGGGAACTCTTGGCTATTAAGTTAGCTTTTGAGGAGTGGCGCCATTTTTTGGAGGGGGCAGTCCATCCGGTCACCGTCATCACCGATCACAAGAACCTGCTATATCTGGAGTCCGCGAAACGTCTGAATCCCAGACAAGCTAGGTGGTCATTGTTTTTTACCAGGTTTAATTTTGTCGTTACATATCGTCCTGGGTCAAAAAATGTAAAGGCGGATGCCTTATCTCGTAGTTTCCCTGGGGCCGGGAATACGGACGACCCGATTCCTATCCTTCAGGAGGGGGTGGTGGTTTCGGCAGTATGCTCTGAGCTGGAGGAGGAGGTATTGGAGGCTCAGGGGGACCCCCCTGTTGGACCTCCGGGGAGACTGTTTGTTCCAGATCAGTTGCGACAAAAGGTGATCGAGGCACACCATAACTCAGTTTTTGCAGGACAACCGGGGAGTAAAGCAACTGTGGATCTCCTCTCGCGTCGGTTTTGGTGGCCTAACTTACATAAGGAGGTGGTAACTTTTGTCGCGTCCTGTGGGGTTTGTGCGCGCTCTAAGACCTCACATACCCATCCGTCTGGGGCCCTCTTACCTTTGAAGATCCCGGAGCGTCCTTGGACTCATCTGTCTATGGACTTTATTACGGACCTCCCTCCGTCTTCGGGTAAAACGGTCATACTCGTTGTAGTGGACAGGTTCAGCAAGATGGCACATTTTATCGCTCTTCCTGCTCTCCCTAATGCTAAAACTCTTGCGCAGGTGTTCATTGGGGAGATTGTGAGGCTTCACGGGGTACCCTCCGAGGTGGTGTCTGATCGGGGGTCTCAGTTTGTGTCCAAGTTCTGGAAGGCGTTTTGTGCACGGCGGGGGATGCATTTGTCGTTCTCATCGGCTTTTCATCCTCAGACCAATGGTCAGACGGAACGAATGAACCAGAGCTTGGAGACATATCTCCGGTGTTTTGTGTCAGAGAACCAGGAGGACTTGGCTTCTTTCTTACCTCTGGCAGAGTTTGCTCTTAATAATAGGCGGAGCGAGTCCACTGGTAAGTCCCCGTTTTTTGGGGCATATGGTTTTCACCCCCAGTTTTGTACTTTCAGTAGAGGGGGCTCTTCGGGGGTTCCTGAGGAGGAACGATTTTCCTCATCACTCGCTTCAGTATGGAGAGGGGTACTGAATAATCTGAATACTATGGGGAACCGATACAAACGTATGGCTGACAGGAGGAGAGTGTCTGGTCCGGACCTAAGTGTGAACGATCGGGTATGGTTGTCTACCAGGAATATAAAACTTAAGGTTCCCTCCTGGAAACTGGGTCCCAGGTTCATCGGGCCGTACAGAATCAGTTCTATTATTAATCCGGTGGCATTCCGTCTTGACCTCCCCCCTACGTTTAAAATTCACAACGTGTTCCACAGATCGTTGCTTAAGAGGTATGTGGCGCCGGTGGTACCGTCACCTTTACCTCCCCCTCCAGTGGTGGTCAATGGTAACTTGGAGTTCCAGGTATCGAGGGTCATCGATTCACGCTTTAATCGCCGGTCCCTTCAGTACCTGGTTCATTGGAAAGGGTATGGTCCTGAGGAGAGGATGTGGGTTCCTGCGTCGGATATTAACGCAGACCGATTAGTTCGGGCCTTCCACACGACTCACCCGGATAAACCTGGCCCTGAGGGTCCGGAGGCCCCTCGTAGAAGGGGGGGGTACTGTCACGGGTGTGTCGCCACGAAGATCGTCACGATTACACAGCCTGACTTCTCGCAGCTGACTTTTTGGTGCTTTGTGTTTTTCGGCAGTGAGGGAGTTAATTCTCTCTCTCTCTGTGCTAGACGAGGTCCAGCCTCGCCCAGCTGCAATCAATGCTGCTGTAGTGAGACTCCTTCAAATGCCTGCTGGTCTGTTAGGGAAGTGTCGGTGAAAGCATTTCATACAGACAGAGCGGATCGTGGTATTTGGAGTTTCAGAGCTAAGTGTATTTGGAGCGTTTTTTCCCTTCCTCGCTTTATCATTTATCTCCTTTCCCGTTGGTGTTCCCTCTGTTGTAGTTGTGTAGTTTTTGTATGCAAGGTGGTTTTGGTTTTTCCCTTGTACTGTCTCGTTCGTCTAAGTACTGAGTGTGGGCATATTACCTGTCCCCTTTTGTTGTGATCGGGGTCCTTCTCAGGACTAGATTACTTAAGTGCAGGGATCCTCAGGAGGTAGGGGTTACGCTGGCGGCCTGGACCTCTGTACCTTTAACAGTACCTCCAGGTAGAGGGATTAGTCAGGGCCCCAGCTTAGGGTCAGCTTAGGCCCCCTACCTCCAGTATACAGAGTCAGCGTGACACCAATATCTGTAGTCACCAGCCAGTATTTTTGGTCACCGGCCAGTATCTGTAGTCACTGGCCAGTATTTATAGTCAGCAGCCAGTATTTGTAGTCACCAGCCAGTATTTGTGGTCACCGGCCAGTATATGTAGTCACTGGCCAGTATTTGTAGTCAGCAGCCAGTATTTGCAGTCTCCAGCCAGTATTTGTAGTCACCGGCCTGTATTTGTAGTCACCGGCCTGTATTTGTAGTCACCAGCCAGTATTTGTAGTCATCATCCAGTATCTGTAGTCACCAGCCAGTATATATAGTCACTGGCCAGTATTTGTGGTCACCGGCCAGTATTTCTAGTCACCAGCTAGGATCTGTAGTCACTAGCCAATATCTGTAGTCACCAGCCAGTATTTGTAGTTACCAGCCAGTATTTGTAGTTACCAGCCAGTATTTTTGGTCACCGGCCAGTATTCGTAGTCACCAGCCAATATCTGTAGTCACCGGTCTGTATTTGCTGTCACCAGCCAGTATCTGTAGTCACTGGCCAGTATCTGTAGTCACCGGCCAGTATTCATAGTCACCAGCCAGTATCTGTAGTCACCGGCCAGGATCTGTAGTCACCGGCCAGTATTTGTAGTCAACGGCCAGTATCTGTAGTCACCGGCCACTATTTGTAGTCAACGGCCAGTATCTGTAGTCACCTGCCAGTATCTGTAGTCACCATCCAGTATCTGTAGTCACCGGCCAGTATTTGTAGTCACCAGACAGTATGTGTAGTCACCGGACAGAATCTGTACTCACCAGCCAGTATCTGTAGTCACCATCCATTATTTGTAGTCACCAGCCAGTATTTGTAGTCACCAGCCAGTATTTGTAGTCACCAGCCAGTATTTGTAGTCACCTGCCAGTATTTGTAGTCAACCGCCAGTATTTGTGGTCACAGGCCAGTATTTGTAGTCACCAGCCAAGATCTGTAGTCAACAGCCAGTATATATAGTCACTGGCCAGTATTTGTGGTCACCGGCCAGTATTTCTAGTCAACAGCCAGGATCTGTAGTCACTAGCCAATATCTGTAGTCACCAGCCAGTATCTATAGTCACCGGCCAATATTTGCAGTCACCAGCCAGTATCTGTAGTCACCGGCCAGTATCTGTAGTCACCGGCCAGTATTTGTAGTCACCAGACAGTATCTGTAGTCACCGGCCAGGATCTGTACTCAAAGGCCAGTATCTGTAGTCACCAGCCAGTATCTGTAGTCACCGGCCAGTATTTGTAGTCACAGACAGTATCTGTAGTCACCGGCCACTATTTGTAGTCACCGGCCAGTATCTGTAGTCACCGGCCAGTATCTGTAGTCACCAGCCAGTATCTGTAGTCACTATCCAGTATCTGTAGTCACCAGCCAGTATCTGTAGTCACCGGCCAGTATCTGTAGTCACCGGCCAGTATCTGTAGTCACCAGCCAGTATCTGTAGTCACCAGCCAGTATCTGTAGTCACCGGCCAGGATCTGTACTCACCGGCCAGTATTTGTAGTCACAGCCAGTATCTGTAGTCACCGGTCACTATTTGTAGTCACCAGCCAGTTTCTGTAGTCAACGGCCAATATCTGTAGTCAACGGCCAGTATTTGCAGTCACCGGCCAGTTTCTGTAGTCACCGGCCAGTTTCTGTAGTCACCAGCCAGTATCTGCAGTCACCGGCCAGTATTTGTAGTCACCGGCCAGTATTTGTAGTCACCGGCCAGTATCTGTAGTCACCGGCCAGTATTTATAGTCACCGGCCAGTATTTATAGTCACCGGCCAGTATTTGTAGTCACCGGCCAGTATTTGTAGTCACCGGCCAGTATTTGTAGTCACCAGCCAGTATTTGTAGTCACCGGCCAGTATCTGTAGTCACCGGCCAGTATTTATAGTCACCGGCCAGTATTTGTAGTCACCGGCCAGTATTTGTAGTCACCGGCCAGTATCTGTAGTCACCGGCCAGTATTTGTAGTCACCAGCCAGTATTTGTAGTCACCGGCCAGTATCTGTAGTCACCGGCCAGTATTTATAGTCACCGGCCAGTATCTGTAGTCACCGGCCAGTATCTGTAGTCACCGGCCAGTATCTGTAGTCACCGGCCAGTATCTGTAGTCACCGGCCAGTATCTGTAGTCACCGGCCAGTATTTGTAGTCACCGGCCAGTATTTGTAGTCACCAGCCAGTATCTGTAGTCACCGGCCAGTATCTGTAGTCACCGGCCAGTATTTGTACTGCTTTTGGATGGTGTGGAGAATTCTGTTCAGAGAAATAGTGAATGGGCTATATACAGTATATATAAAGGGACTTTGATTAGGGAACGTCAAAGGTCGCCCTAAACAGATGTATTTTTAGGGAACGACTACAACGGTGTAATTTGTGATTTCTTGGGGTAAAACATTCCAGAGAATATAGGAAATGTGTCCTAGCATCATCACTTGCATGGGAATTAGGCAGATTTTGCCAGTTGATACATTTCCTTAGAAACTACTATAATACTGCCCCCTATGTACAAGAATATAGCTACTATAATACTGCTCCTATGTACAAGAATATAACTACTATAATACTGCCCCCTATGTACAAGAATATAACTACTATAATACTGCTCCTATGTACAAGAATATAACTACTATAATACTGCCCCCTATGTACAAGAATATAACTACTATAATACTGCCCCTATGTACAGAAATACAACTACTATAATACTGCTCCCTATGTACAAGAATATAACTACTATAATACTGCTCCTATGTACAGGAATATAACTACTATAATACTGCTCCTATGTACAAGAATATAACTATTATAATACTGCTCCTATGTACAAGAATATAACTACTATAATACTGCTCCTATGTACAAGAATATAGCTACTATAATACTGCCCCTATGTACAGGAATATAACTACTATAATACTGCCCCTATGTACAAGAATATAACTACTATAGTACTGCCCCCTATGTACAAGAATATAGCTACTATAATACTGCCCCTATGTACAGGAATATAACTACTATAATACTGCCCCCTGTGTACAAGAATATAACTACTATAATACTGCCCCCTATGTACAAGAATATAACTACTATAATACTGCTCCTATGTACAAGAATATAACTACTATAATACTGCTCCTATGTACAAGAATATAACTACTATAATACTGCCCCCTATGTACAGTAATATAACTAATATAATACTGCTCCCTATGTACAAGAATATAACTACTATAATACTGCCCCCTATGTACAGGAATATAACTACTATAATACTGCCCCCTATGTACAGGAATATAACTACTATAATTCTGCCCCCTATGTACAAGAATATAACTACTATAATACTACCCCTATGTACAAGAATATAACTACTATAACACTGCCCCCTATGTACAAGAATATAACTACTATAATACTGCTCCTATGTACAAGAATATAACTACTATAATACAGCCCCCTATGTACAAGAATATAACTACTATAATACTGCCCCCTATGTACAAGAATATAACTACTATAATACTGCCCCCTATGTACAAGAATATAACTCCTATAAAACTGCTCCTATGTACAAGAATATAACTACTATAATACTGCCCCCTATGTACAAGAATATAACTACTATAATACTGCCCCCTATGTACAAGAATATAGCTACTATAATACTGCCCCTATGTACAAGAATATAACTACTATAATACTGCCCCCTATGTACAAGAATATAACTACTAGAATACTGCCCCCTATGTACAAGAATATAACTACTATAATACTGCCCCTATGTACAAGAATATAACTACTATAATACTGCTCCTATATACAAGAATATAACTACTATAATACTGCCCCTATGTACAAGAATATAACTACTATAATACTGCCCCTATGTACAAGAATATAACTACTATAATACTGCTCCTATGTGCAAGAATAAAAGTACTATAATACTGCTCCTATGTACAAGAATATAACTACTATAATACTGCTCCTATGTACAAGAATATAACTACTATAATACTGCCTCCTATGTACAAGAATATAACTACTATAATACTGCCCCTATGTACAAGAATATAACTACTATAATACTGCTCCTATATACAAGAATATAACTACTATAATACTGCCCCTATGTACAAGAATATAACTACTATAATACTGCTCCTATGTGCAAGAATAAAAGTACTATAATACTGCTCCTATGTACAAGAATATAACTACTATAATACTGCTCCTATGTACAAGAATATAACTACTATAATACTGCTCCTATGTACAAGAATATAACTACTATAATACTGCACCTATGTACAAAAATATAACTACTATAATACTGCCCCCTATGTACAAGAATATAACTACTATAATACTGCTCCTATGTACAAGAATATAACTACTATAATACTGCCCCCTATGTACAAGAATATATCTAGTATAATACTTCCCCCTATGTACCAGACTATAACTACTATAATACTGCTCTTATGTACAGGAATATAACTACTATAATACTGCCCCTCTGTACAAGAATATAACTACTATAATACTGCCCCTATGTACAAGAATATAACTACTATAATACTGCTCCTATATACAAGAATATAACTACTATAATACTGCCCCTATGTACAAGAATATAACTACTATAATACTGCCCCTATGTACAAGAATATAACTACTATAATACTGCTCCTATGTGCAAGAATAAAAGTACTATAATACTGCTCCTATGTACAAGAATATAACTACTATAATACTGCTCCTATGTACAAGAATATAACTACTATAATACTGCCTCCTATGTACAAGAATATAACTACTATAATACTGCCCCTATGTACAAGAATATAACTACTATAATACTGCTCCTATATACAAGAATATAACTACTATAATACTGCCCCTATGTACAAGAATATAACTACTATAATACTGCTCCTATGTGCAAGAATAAAAGTACTATAATACTGCTCCTATGTACAAGAATATAACTACTATAATACTGCTCCTATGTACAAGAATATAACTACTATAATACTGCTCCTATGTACAAGAATATAACTACTATAATACTGCACCTATGTACAAAAATATAACTACTATAATACTGCCCCCTATGTACAAGAATATAACTACTATAATACTGCTCCTATGTACAAGAATATAACTACTATAATACTGCCCCCTATGTACAAGAATATATCTAGTATAATACTTCCCCCTATGTACCAGACTATAACTACTATAATACTGCTCTTATGTACAGGAATATAACTACTATAATACTGCCCCTCTGTACAAGAATATAACTACTATAATACTTCCCCCTATGTTCAAGACTATAACTACTATAATACTGCTCCTATGTGCAGGAATATAACCACTATAATACTGCTCCTATGTACAAGAATATAACTACTATAATACTGCCTCCTATGTACAAGAATAGAACTACTATAATACTGCCCCTATGTACAAGAATATAACTACTATAATACTGCTCCCTATGTACAAGAATATAACTACTATAATACTGACCCCTGTGTACAGGAATATAACTACTATAATACTGCCCCTATGTACAAGAATATAACTACTATAATACTGCCCCTATGTACAAGAATATAACTACTATAATACTGCCCCCTGTGTACAAGAATATAACCACTATAATACTGCTCCTATGTACAAGAATATAACTACTATAATACTGCCTCCTATGTACAAGAATATAACTACTATAATACTGCCCCTATGTACAAGAATTTAACTACTATAATACTGCCCCTGTGTACAAGAATATAACTACTATAATACTGCCCCCTATGTACAGGAATATAACTACTATAATTCTGCCCCTGTGTACAAGAATATAACTACTATAATACTGCTCCCTATGTACAAGAATATAACTACTATAATACTGACCCCTGTGTACAGGAATATAACTACTATAATACTGCCCCCTAAGTACAAGAATATAACTACTATAATACTGCCCCTATGTACAAGAATATAACTACTATAATACTGCACCTATGTACAAGAATATATCTACTATAATACTGCTCCTATGTACAAGAATATAACTACTATAATACTGCCCCCTATGTACAGG
Source organism: Phyllobates terribilis (assembly GCF_046119375.1). Classification (NCBI taxonomy): domain Eukaryota; kingdom Metazoa; phylum Chordata; class Amphibia; order Anura; family Dendrobatidae; genus Phyllobates; species Phyllobates terribilis. The sequence continues at coordinate 461,927,970 of NW_027362767.1, read as the reverse complement.
AATATAACTAGTATAATACTGCCCCTATGTACAAGAATGTAACTACTATAATACTGACCCCTGTGTACAGGAATATAACTACTATAATACTGCTCCCTATGTACAGGAATATAACTAGTATAATACTGCCCCCTAAGTACAAGAATATAACTACTATAATACTGTCCCTATGTACAAGAATATAACTACTATAATACTGCTCCTATGTACAAGAATATAACTACTATAATGCTACTCCTATGTACAAGAATATAACTACTATAATACTGCTCCTATGTACAAGAATATAACTACTATAATACTGCTCATATGTACAAGAATATAACTACTATAATACTGCTCCTATGTACAAGAATATAACTACTATAATACTGCTCCTATGTACAAGAATATAACTACTATAATACTGCCCCCTATGTACAGTAATATAACTAATATAATACTGCTCCCTATGTACAAGAATATAACTACTATAATACTGCCCCCTATGTACAGGAATATAACTACTATAATACTGCCCCCTATGTACAGGAATATAACTACTATAATTCTGCCCCCTATGTACAAGAATATAACTACTATAATACTACCCCTATGTACAAGAATATAACTACTATAACACTGCCCCCTATGTACAAGAATATAACTACTATAATACTGCTCCTATGTACAAGAATATAACTACTATAATACAGCCCCCTATGTACAAGAATATAACTACTATAATACTGCCCCCTATGTACAAGAATATAACTACTATAATACTGCCCCCTATGTACAAGAATATAACTCCTATAAAACTGCTCCTATGTACAAGAATATAACTACTATAATACTGCCCCCTATGTACAAGAATATAACTACTATAATACTGCCCCCTATGTACAAGAATATAGCTACTATAATACTGCCCCTATGTACAAGAATATAACTACTATAATACTGCCCCCTATGTACAAGAATATAACTACTAGAATACTGCCCCCTATGTACAAGAATATAACTACTATAATACTGCCCCTATGTACAAGAATATAACTACTATAATACTGCTCCTATATACAAGAATATAACTACTATAATACTGCCCCTATGTACAAGAATATAACTACTATAATACTGCCCCTATGTACAAGAATATAACTACTATAATACTGCTCCTATGTGCAAGAATAAAAGTACTATAATACTGCTCCTATGTACAAGAATATAACTACTATAATACTGCTCCTATGTACAAGAATATAACTACTATAATACTGCCTCCTATGTACAAGAATATAACTACTATAATACTGCCCCTATGTACAAGAATATAACTACTATAATACTGCTCCTATATACAAGAATATAACTACTATAATACTGCCCCTATGTACAAGAATATAACTACTATAATACTGCTCCTATGTGCAAGAATAAAAGTACTATAATACTGCTCCTATGTACAAGAATATAACTACTATAATACTGCTCCTATGTACAAGAATATAACTACTATAATACTGCTCCTATGTACAAGAATATAACTACTATAATACTGCACCTATGTACAAAAATATAACTACTATAATACTGCCCCCTATGTACAAGAATATAACTACTATAATACTGCTCCTATGTACAAGAATATAACTACTATAATACTGCCCCCTATGTACAAGAATATATCTAGTATAATACTTCCCCCTATGTACCAGACTATAACTACTATAATACTGCTCTTATGTACAGGAATATAACTACTATAATACTGCCCCTCTGTACAAGAATATAACTACTATAATACTTCCCCCTATGTTCAAGACTATAACTACTATAATACTGCTCCTATGTGCAGGAATATAACCACTATAATACTGCTCCTATGTACAAGAATATAACTACTATAATACTGCCTCCTATGTACAAGAATAGAACTACTATAATACTGCCCCTATGTACAAGAATATAACTACTATAATACTGCTCCCTATGTACAAGAATATAACTACTATAATACTGACCCCTGTGTACAGGAATATAACTACTATAATACTGCCCCTATGTACAAGAATATAACTACTATAATACTGCCCCTATGTACAAGAATATAACTACTATAATACTGCCCCCTGTGTACAAGAATATAACCACTATAATACTGCTCCTATGTACAAGAATATAACTACTATAATACTGCCTCCTATGTACAAGAATATAACTACTATAATACTGCCCCTATGTACAAGAATTTAACTACTATAATACTGCCCCTGTGTACAAGAATATAACTACTATAATACTGCCCCCTATGTACAGGAATATAACTACTATAATTCTGCCCCTGTGTACAAGAATATAACTACTATAATACTGCTCCCTATGTACAAGAATATAACTACTATAATACTGACCCCTGTGTACAGGAATATAACTACTATAATACTGCCCCCTAAGTACAAGAATATAACTACTATAATACTGCCCCTATGTACAAGAATATAACTACTATAATACTGCTTCTATGTACAAGAATATAACTTCTATAATACTGCCCCCTATGTACAAGAATATAACTACTATAATACTGCACCTATGTACAAGAATATATCTACTATAATACTGCTCCTATGTACAAGAATATAACTACTATAATACTGCCCCCTATGTACAGGAATATAACTAGTATAATACTGCCCCTATGTACAAGAATGTAACTACTATAATACTGACCCCTGTGTACAGGAATATAACTACTATAATACTGCTCCCTATGTACAGGAATATAACTAGTATAATACTGCCCCTATGTACAAGAATATAACTACTATAATACTGCCCCCTAAGTACAAGAATATAACTACTATAATACTGTCCCTATGTACAAGAATATAACTACTATAATACTGCTCCTATGTACAAGAATATAACTACTATAATGCTACTCCTATGTACAAGAATATAACTACTATAATACTGCTCCTATGTACAAGAATATAACTACTATAATACTGCTCATATGTACAAGAATATAACTACTATAATACTGCTCCTATGTACAAGAATATAACTACTATAATACTGCCCCCTATGTACAAGAATATAACTACTATAATACTGCTCCTATATACAAGAATATAACTACTATAATACTGCTCCTATGTACAAGAATATAACTGCTATAATACTGCCCCCTATATACTAGAATATAACTATTATAATACTGCCCCTATGTACAAGAATATAACTACTATAATACTGCTGCTATGTACAAGAATATAACTACTATAATACTGCCCCTATATACAAGAATATAACTACTATAATACTGCCCCCTATGTACAAAAATATAACTGCTATAATACTGCTCCTATGTACAAGAATATAACTACTATAATACTGCTCCTATGTACAAGAATATAACTACTATAATACTGCTCCTATGTACAAGAACATAACTACTATAATACTGCCCCCTATGTACAAGAATATAACTACTATAATACTGCGCCTATGTACAAGAATATAACTACTATAATACTGCCCGCTATGTACAAGAATATAACTACTATAATACTGCCCCCTATGTACAGGAATATAACTACTATAATACTGGCCCCTATGTACAGGAATATTACTACTATAATACTGCCCCTATGTACAAGAATATAACTACTATAATACTGCCCCTATATACAACAATATACTACTATAATACTGCTCCCTATGTACAGGAATATAACTACTATAATACTGCTCCTAAGTACAATAATATAACTACTATAATACTGCCCCCTATGTACAAGAATATAACTACTATAATTCTGCCCCTGTTTACAAGAATATAACTACTATAATACTGCTCCCTATGTACAAGAATATAACTACTATAATACTGCCCCCTATGTACAAGAATATAACTACTATAATACTGACCCCTGTGTACAGGAATATAACTACTATAATACTGCCCCTATATACAAGAATATAACTACTATAATACTGCCCCCTATGTACAAAAATATAACTACTATAATACTGCTCCTATGTACAAGAATATAACTACTATAATACTGCTCCTATGTACAAGAATATAACTACTATAATACTGCTCCTATGTACAAGAACATAACTACTATAATACTGCCCCCTATGTACAAGAATATAACTACTATAATACTGCTCCTATGTACAAGAATATAACTACTATAATACTGACCCCTGTGTACAGGAATATAACTACTATAATACTGCCCCTATTTACAAGAATATAACTACTATAATACTGGCCCTATGTACAAGAATATAACTACTATAATACTGCCCCCTGTGTACAAGAATATAACCACTATAATACTGCTCCTATGTACAAGAATATAACTACTATAATACTGCCTCCTATGTACAAGAATGTAACTACTATAATGTTGCACCTATGTACAAGAATATAACTACTATAATACTGCTCCTATGTACAAGAATATAACTACTATAATACTGCCCCCTATGTACAGGAATATAACTAGTATAATACTGCCCCTATGTACAAGAATATAACTACTATAATACTGCCCCCTAAGTACAAGAATATAACTACTATAATACTGTCCCTATGTACAAGAATATAACTACTATAATACTGCTCCTATGTACAAGAATATAACTACTATAATACTGCTCCTATGTACAAGAATATAACTACTATAATACTACTCCTATGTACAAGAATATAACTACTATAATACTGCTCCTATGTACAAGAATATAACTACTATAATACTGCTCCTATGTACAAAAATATAACTACTATAATACTGCCCCCTATGTACAAGAATATAACTACTATTATACTGCCCCCTATGTACAAGAATATAACTACTATAATACTGCTCCTATATACAAGAATATAACTACTATAATACTGCTCCTATGTACAAGAATATAACTACTATAATACTGCCCCCTATATACTAGAATATAACTATTATAATACTGCCCCTATGTACAAGAATATAACTACTATAATACTGCTCCTATATACAAGAATATAACTACTATAATTCTGCCCCCTATGTACAGGAATATTACTACTATAATACTGCTCCTATATACAAGAATATAACTACTATAATACTGCTCCTATGTACAATAACATAACTACTATAATGCTGCTCCTATGTACAAGAATATAACTACTATAATACTGCTCCTATGTACAAGAATATAACTACTATAATACTGCCCCCTATGTACAGGAATATAACTGCTATAATACTGCCCCCTATGTACAAGAACATAACTACTATAATACTGCCCCCTATGTACAAGAATATAACTACTATAATACTGCTCCTATATACAAGAATATAACTACTATAATTCTGCCCCCTATGTACAAGAATATAACTACTATAATACTGCCCCTATGTACAAGAATATAACTACTATAATACTGCTCCTTTGTACAAGAATATAACTACTATAATACTGCTCCTATATACAAGAATATAACTACTATAATACTGCCCCCTATGTACAAGAACATAACTACTATAATACTGCTCCTATGTACAAGAACATAACTACTATAATACTGCCCCCTATGTACAAGAATATAACTACTATAATACTGCTCCTATGTACAAGAATATAACTACTATAATACTGCTCCTATGTACAAGAACATAACTACTATAATACTGCCCCCTATGTACAAGAATATAACTACTATAATACTGCTCCTATGTACAAGAATATAACTACTATAATACTGCCCGCTATGTACAAGAATATAACTACTATAATACTGCCCCCTATGTACAGGAATATAACTACTATAATACTGGCCCCTATGTACAGGAATATTACTACTATAATACTGACCCTATGTACAAGAATATAACTACTATAATACTGCCCCTATATACAACAATATACTACTATAATACTGCTCCCTATGTACAGGAATATAACTACTATAATACTGCTCCTAAGTACAATAATATAACTACTATAATACTGCCCCCTATGTACAAGAATATAACTACTATAATTCTGCCCCTGTGTACAAGAATATAACTACTATAATACTGCTCCCTATGTACAAGAATATAACTACTATAATACTGCCCCCTATGTACAAGAATATAACTACTATAATACTGACCCCTGTGTACAGGAATATAACTACTATAATACTGCCCCTATTTACAAGAATATAACTACTATAATACTGGCCCTATGTACAAGAATATAACTACTATAATACTGCTCCTATGTACAAGAATATAACTACTATAATACTGCCTCCTATGTACAAGAATATAACTACTATAATGCTGCACCTATGTACAAGAATATAACTACTATAATACTGCTCCTATGTACAAGAATATAACTACTATAATACTGCCCCCTATGTACAGGAATATAAATAGTATAATACTGCCCCTATGTACAAGAATATAACTACTATAATACTGCCCCCTAAGTACAAGAATATAACTACTATAATACTGTCCCTATGTACAAGAATATAACTACTATAATACTGCTCCTATGTACAAGAATATAACTACTATAATACTGCTCCTATGTACAAGAATATAACTACTATAATACTACTCCTATGTACAAGAATATAACTACTATAATACTGCTCCTATGTACAAGAATATAACTACTATAATACTGCTCCTATGTACAAAAATATAACTACTATAATACTGCCCCCTATGTACAAGAATATAACTACTATAATACTGCCCCCTACGTACAAGAATATAACTACTATAATACTGCTCCTATATACTAGAATATAACTACTATAATACTGCTCCTATGTACAAGAATATAACTACTATAATACTGCCCCCTATATACTAGAATATAACTATTATAATACTGCCCCTTTGTACAAGAATATAACTACTATAATACTGCTGCTATGTACAAGAATATAACTACTATAATACTGCCCCTATATACAAGAATATAACTACTATAATTCTGCCCCCTATGTACAAGAATATAACTACTATAATACTGCCCCTATGTACAAGAATATAACTACTATAATACTGCTCCTTTGTACAAGAATATAACTACTATAATACTGCTCCTATATACAAGAATATAACTACTATAATACTGCCCCCTATGTACAAGAACATAACTACTATAATACTGCTCCTATGTACAAGAACATAACTACTATAATACTGCCCCCTATGTACAAGAATATAACTACTATAATACTGCTCCTATGTACAAGAATATAACTACTATAATACTGCTCCTATGTATAAGAATATATCTACTATAATACTTCTCCTATCTACAAGAATATAACTACTATAATACTGCTCCTATATACAAGAATATAACTACTATAATACTGCCCCCTATGTACAAGTATATAACTACTATAATACTGCCCCCTATGTACAAGAATATAACTACTATAATACTGATCCTATGTACAAGAATATAACTACTATAATACTGCCCCCTATGTACAAGAATATAACTACTATAATACTGCCCCTATGTACAAGAATATATCTACTATAATACTGCCCCCTATGTACAAGAATATATCTACTATAATACTGCTCCTATGTACAAGAATATAACTACTATAATACTGCTCCTATGTACAAGAATATACCTACTATAATACTGCCCCCTATGTACAAGAACATAACTAATATAATACTGCCCCCTATGTACAAGAATATACCTACTATAATACTGCGCCTATGTACAAGAATATAACTACTATAATACTGCCCGCTATGTACAAGAATATAACTACTATAATACTGCCCCCTATGTACAGGAATATAACTACTATAATACTGGCCCCTATGTACAGGAATATTACTACTATAATACTGCCCCTATGTACAAGAATATAACTACTATAATACTGCCCCTATATACAACAATATACTACTATAATACTGCTCCCTATGTACAGGAATATAACTACTATAATACTGCTCCTAAGTACAATAATATAACTACTATAATTCTGCCCCTGTTTACAAGAATATAACTACTATAATACTGCTCCCTATGTACAAGAATATAACTACTATAATACTGCCCCCTATGTACAAGAATATAACTACTATAATACTGACCCCTGTGTACAGGAATATAACTACTATAATACTGCCCCTATATACAAGAATATAACTACTATAATACTGCCCCCTATGTACAAAAATATAACTGCTATAATACTGCTCCTATGTACAAGAATATAACTACTATAATACTGCTCCTATGTACAAGAATATAACTACTATAATACTGCTCCTATGTACAAGAACATAACTACTATAATACTGCCCCCTATGTACAAGAATATAACTACTATAATACTGCTCCTATGTACAAGAATATAACTACTATAATACTGCTCCCTATGTACAAGAATATAACTACTATAATACTGCCCCCTATGTACAAGAATATAACTACTATAATACTGACCCCTGTGTACAGGAATATAACTACTATAATACTGCCCCTATTTACAAGAATATAACTACTATAATACTGGCCCTATGTACAAGAATATAACTACTATAATACTGCCCCCTGTGTACAAGAATATAACCACTATAATACTGCTCCTATGTACAAGAATATAACTACTATAATACTGCCTCCTATGTACAAGAATGTAACTACTATAATGCTGCACCTATGTACAAGAATATAACTACTATAATACTGCTCCTATGTACAAGAATATAACTACTATAATACTGCCCCCTATGTACAGGAATATAACTAGTATAATACTGCCCCTATGTACAAGAATATAACTACTATAATACTGCCCCCTAAGTACAAGAATATAACTACTATAATACTGTCCCTATGTACAAGAATATAACTACTATAATACTGCTCCTATGTACAAGAATATAACTACAATAATACTGCTCCTATGTACAAGAATATAACTACTATAATACTACTCCTATGTACATGAATATAACTACTATAATACTGCTCCTATGTACAAGAATATAACTACTATAATACTGCTCCTATGTACAAAAATATAACTACTATAATACTGCCCCCTATGTACAAGAATATAACTACTATAATACTGCCCCCTATGTACAAGAATATAACTACTATAATACTGCTCCTATATACAAGAATATAACTACTATAATACTGCTCCTATGTACAAGAATATAACTACTATAATACTGCCCCCTATATACTAGAATATAACTATTATAATACTGCCCCTATGTACAAGAATATAACTACTATAATACTGCTCCTATATACAAGAATATAACTACTATAATTCTGCCCCCTATGTACAGGAATATTACTACTATAATACTGCTCCTATATACAAGAATATAACTACTATAATACTGCTCCTATGTACAATAACATAACTACTATAATGCTGCTCCTATGTACAAGAATATAACTACTATAATACTGCTCCTATGTACAAGAATATAACTACTATAATACTGCCCCCTATGTACAGGAATATAACTACTATAATACTGCCCCCTATGTACAAGAACATAACTACTATAATACTGCCCCCTATGTACAAGAATATAACTACTATAATACTGCTCCTATATACAAGAATATAACTACTATAATTCTGCCCCCTATGTACAAGAATATAACTACTATAATACTGCCCCTATGTACAAGAATATAACTACTATAATACTGCTCCTTTGTACAAGAATATAACTACTATAATACTGCTCCTATATACAAGAATATAACTACTATAATACTGCCCCCTATGTACAAGAACATAACTACTATAATACTGCTCCTATGTACAAGAACATAACTACTATAATACTGCCCCCTATGTACAAGAATATAACTACTATAATACTGCTCCTATGTACAAGAATATAACTACTATAATACTGCTCCTATGTACAAGAACATAACTACTATAATACTGCCCCCTATGTACAAGAATATAACTACTATAATACTGCTCCTATGTACAAGAATATAACTACTATAATACTGCCCGCTATGTACAAGAATATAACTACTATAATACTGCCCCCTATGTACAGGAATATAACTACTATAATACTGGCCCCTATGTACAGGAATATTACTACTATAATACTGACCCTATGTACAAGAATATAACTACTATAATACTGCCCCTATATACAACAATATACTACTATAATACTGCTCCCTATGTACAGGAATATAACTACTATAATACTGCTCCTAAGTACAATAATATAACTACTATAATACTGCCCCCTATGTACAAGAATATAACTACTATAATTCTGCCCCTGTGTACAAGAATATAACTACTATAATACTGCTCCCTATGTACAAGAATATAACTACTATAATACTGCCCCCTATGTACAAGAATATAACTACTATAATACTGACCCCTGTGTACAGGAATATAACTACTATAATACTGCCCCTATTTACAAGAATATAACTACTATAATACTGGCCCTATGTACAAGAATATAACTACTATAATACTGCTCCTATGTACAAGAATATAACTACTATAATACTGCCTCCTATGTACAAGAATATAACTACTATAATGCTGCACCTATGTACAAGAATATAACTACTATAATACTGCTCCTATGTACAAGAATATAACTACTATAATACTGCCCCCTATGTACAGGAATATAAATAGTATAATACTGCCCCTATGTACAAGAATATAACTACTATAATACTGCCCCCTAAGTACAAGAATATAACTACTATAATACTGTCCCTATGTACAAGAATATAACTACTATAATACTGCTCCTATGTACAAGAATATAACTACTATAATACTGCTCCTATGTACAAGAATATAACTACTATAATACTACTCCTATGTACAAGAATATAACTACTATAATACTGCTCCTATGTACAAGAATATAACTACTATAATACTGCTCCTATGTACAAAAATATAACTACTATAATACTGCCCCCTATGTACAAGAATATAACTACTATAATACTGCCCCCTATGTACAAGAATATAACTACTATAATACTGCTCCTATATACTAGAATATAACTACTATAATACTGCTCCTATGTACAAGAATATAACTACTATAATACTGCCCCCTATATACTAGAATATAACTATTATAATACTGCCCCTTTGTACAAGAATATAACTACTATAATACTGCTGCTATGTACAAGAATATAACTACTATAATACTGCCCCTATATACAAGAATATAACTACTATAATTCTGCCCCCTATGTACAAGAATATAACTACTATAATACTGCCCCTATGTACAAGAATATAACTACTATAATACTGCTCCTTTGTACAAGAATATAACTACTATAATACTGCTCCTATATACAAGAATATAACTACTATAATACTGCCCCCTATTTACAAGAACATAACTACTATAATACTGCTCCTATGTACAAGAACATAACTACTATAATACTGCCCCCTATGTACAAGAATATAACTACTATAATACTGCTCCTATGTACAAGAATATAACTACTATAATACTGCTCCTATGTATAAGAATATATCTACTATAATACTTCTCCTATCTACAAGAATATAACTACTATAATACTGCTCCTATATACAAGAATATAACTACTATAATACTGCCCCCTATGTACAAGTATATAACTACTATAATACTGCCCCCTATGTACAAGAATATAACTACTATAATACTGATCCTATGTACAAGAATATAACTACTATAATACTGCCCCCTATGTACAAGAATATAACTACTATAATACTGCCCCTATGTACAAGAATATAACTACTATAATACTGCTCCTATGTACAAGAATATAACTACTATAATACTGCCCCTATGTACAAGAATATATCTACTATAATACTGCCCCCTATGTACAAGAATATATCTACTATAATACTGCTCCTATGTACAAGAATATAACTACTATAATACTGCTCCTATGTACAAGAATATACCTACTATAATACTGCCCCCTATGTACAAGAACATAACTACTATAATACTGCCCCCTATGTACAAGAATATAACTACTATAATACTGCTCCTATGTACAAGAATATAACTACTATAATACTGCTCCTATGTACAAGAATATAACTACTATAATACTGCTCCTATGTACAAGAATATAACTACTATAATACTGCCCCCTATGTACAGGAATATACCTACTATAATTCTGCCCCTGTGTACAAGAATATAACTACTATAATACTGCTCCCTATGTACAAGAATATAACTACTATAATACTGACCCCTGTGTACAGGAATATAACTACTATAATACTGCCCCTATGTACAAGAATATAACTACTATAATACTGCCCCTATGTACAAGACTATAACTACTATAATACTGCCCCTATATACAACAATATACTACTATAATACTGCTCCCTATGTACAAGAATATAACTACTATAATACTGCTCCTAAGTACAATAATATAACTACTATAATACTGCCCCCCTATGTACAAGAATATAACTATTATAATACTTCTCCTATGTACAAGAATATAACTACTATAATACTGCCCCCTATGTACAGGAATATAACTACTGTAATTCTGCCCCTGTGTACAAGAATATAACTACTATAATACTGCTCCCTATGTACAAGAATATAACTACTATAATACTGACCCCTGTGTACAGGAATATAACTACTATAATACTGCCCCTATGTACAAGAATATAACTACTATAATACTGCCCCTATGTACAAGAATATAACTACTATAATACTGCCCCCTATGTACAAGAATATAACTACTATAATACTGCTCCTATGTACAAGAATATAACTACTATAATGCTGCCCCCTATGTACAGGAATATAACTAGTATAATACTGCCCCTATGTACAAGAATATAACTACTATAATACTGACCCCTGTGTACAGGAATATAACTACTATAATACTGCCCCTATGTACAAGAATATAACTACTATAATACTGCCCCCTATGTACAAGAATATAACTACTATAATACTGCCCCAAGTACAAGAGTATAACTACTATAATACTGCCCCCTATATACAAGAATATAACTACTATAATACTGCCCCCTATGTACAAGAATATATCTAGTATAATACTTCCCCCTATGTACCAGACTATAACTACTATAATACTGCTCCTATGTGCAGGAATATAACTGCTATAACACTGCCCCTATGTACAAGAATATAACTACTATAATACTGCTCCTATGTACAAGAATATGACTACTATAATACTGCCCCCTATGTACAGGAATATAACTACTATAATACTGCCCGCTATGTACAGGAATATAACTACTATAATACTGCTCCTATGTACAAGAATATAACTACTATAATACTGCCCCCTATGTACAAGAATATAACTACTATAACACTGCTCCTATGTACAAGAATATAACTACTATAATACTGCCCCCTATGTACAGAAATATAACTACTATAATACTGCCCCCTATGTACAGGAATATAACTACTATAATACTGCTCCTATGTACAAGAATATAACTACTATAATACTGCTCCTATGTACAAGAACATAACTACTATAATACTGCCCCCTATGTACAAGAATATAACTACTATAACACTGCTCCTATGTACAAGAATATAACTACTATAATACTGCCCGCTATGAACAAGAATATAACTACTATAATACTGCTCCTATGTACAAGAATATAACTACTATAATACTGCTCCTATGTACAAGAATTTAACTAATATAATACTGCTCCTATGTACAAGAATATAACTACTATAATTCTGCCCCCTATGTACAAGAATATAACTACTATAATACTGCTCCTATGTACAAGAATATAACTACTATAATACTGCCCCCTATGTACAAGAATATAACTACTATAATACTGCTCCTATGTACAAGAATATAACTACTATAATACTGCTCCTTTGTACAAGAATATAACTACTATAATACTGCCCCCTATGTACAAGAACATAACTACTATAATACTGCTCCTATGTACAAGAATATAACTACTATAATACTGCCCCTATGTACAAGAATATAACTACTATAATACTGCTCCTATGTACAAGAATATAACTACTATAATACTGCTCCTATGTACAAGAATATAACTACTATAATACTGCTCCTATGTACAAGGATATAACTACTATAATACTGCTCCTATGTACAAGAATATAACTACTATAATACTGCCCCCTATGTACAAGAATATAACTACTATAATACTGCTCCTTTGTACAAGAATATAACTACTATAATACTGCCCCCTATGTACAAGAACATAACTACTATAATACTGCTCCTATGTACAAGAATATAACTACTATAATACTGCCCCTATGTACAAGAATATAACTACTATAATACTGCTCCTATGTACAAGAATATAACTACTATAATACTGCCCCTATGTACAAGAATATATCTACTATAATACTGCCCCCTATGTACAAGAATATATCTACTATAATACTGCTCCTATGTACAAGAATATAACTACTATAATACTGCTCCTATGTACAAGAATATACCTACTATAATACTGCCCCATATGTACAAGAACATAACTACTATAATACTGCCCCCTATGTACAAGAATATAACTACTATAATACTGCTCCTATGTACAAGAATATAACTACTATAATACTGCTCCTATGTACAAGAATATAACTACTATAATACTGCTCCTATGTACAAGAATATAACTACTATAATACTGCCCCCTATGTACAGGAATATACCTACTATAATTCTGCCCCTGTGTACAAGAATATAACTACTATAATACTGCTCCCTATGTACAAGAATATAACTACTATAATACTGACCCCTGTGTACAGGAATATAACTACTATAATACTGCCCCTATGTACAAGAATATAACTACTATAATACTGCCCCTATGTACAAGACTATAACTACTATAATACTGCCCCTATATACAACAATATACTACTATAATACTGCTCCCTATGTACAAGAATATAACTACTATAATACTGCTCCTAAGTACAATAATATAACTACTATAATACTGCCCCCCTATGTACAAGAATATAACTATTATAATACTTCTCCTATGTACAAGAATATAACTACTATAATACTGACCCCTGTGTACAGGAATATAACTACTATAATACTGCCCCTATGTACAAGAATATAACTACTATAATACTGCCCCTATGTACAAGAATATAACTACTATAATACTGCCCCCTATGTACAAGAATATAACTACTATAATACTGCTCCTATGTACAAGAATATAACTACTATAATGCTGCCCCCTATGTACAGGAATATAACTAGTATAATACTGCCCCTATGTACAAGAATATAACTACTATAATACTGACCCCTGTGTACAGGAATATAACTACTATAATACTGCCCCTATGTACAAGAATATAACTACTATAATACTGCCCCCTATGTACAAGAATATAACTACTATAATACTGCCCCAAGTACAAGAGTATAACTACTATAATACTGCCCCCTATATACAAGAATATAACTACTATAATACTGCCCCCTATGTACAAGAATATATCTAGTATAATACTTCCCCCTATGTACCAGACTATAACTACTATAATACTGCTCCTATGTGCAGGAATATAACTGCTATAACACTGCCCCTATGTACAAGAATATAACTACTATAATACTGCTCCTATGTACAAAAATATGACTACTATAATACTGCCCCCTATGTACAGGAATATAACTACTATAATACTGCCCGCTATGTACAGGAATATAACTACTATAATACTGCTCCTATGTACAAGAATATAACTACTATAATACTGCCCCCTATGTACAAGAATATAACTACTATAACACTGCTCCTATGTACAAGAATATAACTACTATAATACTGCCCCCTATGTACAGAAATATAACTACTATAATACTGCCCCCTATGTACAGGAATATAACTACTATAATACTGCTCCTATGTACAAGAATATAACTACTATAATACTGCTCCTATGTACAAGAACATAACTACTATAATACTGCCCCCTATGTACAAGAATATAACTACTATAACACTGCTCCTATGTACAAGAATATAACTACTATAATACTGCCCGCTATGAACAAGAATATAACTACTATAATACTGCTCCTATGTACAAGAATATAACTACTATAATACTGCTCCTATGTACAAGAATATAACTACTATAATACTGCTCCTATGTACAAGGATATAACTACTATAATACTGCTCCTATGTACAAGAATATAACTGCTATAATACTGCCCCCTATGTACAAGAATATAACTACTATAATACTGCTCCTATATACAAGAATATAACTACTATAATACTGCTCCTATGTACAAGAATATAACTACTATAATACTGCCCCCTATATACTAGAATATAACTATTATAATACTGCCCCTATGTACAAGAATATAACTACTATAATACTGCTGCTATGTACAAGAATATAACTACTATAATACTGCCCCTATATACAAGAATATAACTACTATAACACTGCCCCCTATGTACAAAAATATAACTGCTATAATACTGCTCCTATGTACAAGAATATAACTACTATAATACTGCTCCTATGTACAAGAATATAACTACTATAATACTGCTCCTATGTACAAGAATATAACTACTATAATTCTGCCCCCTATGTACAAGAATATAACTACTATAATACTGCTCCTATGTACAAGAATATAACTACTATAGTACTGCTCCTTTGTACAAGAATATAACTACTATAATACTGCTCCTATATACAAGAATATAACTACTATAATACTGCCCCCTTTGTACAAGAACATAACTACTTCAATACTTCTCCTATGTACAAGAACATAACTACTATAATACTGCCCCCTATGTGCAAGAATAAAACTACTATAATACTGCTCCTATGTACAAGAATATAACTACTGTAATACTGCTCCTATGTATAAGAATATATCTACTATAATGCTTCTCCTATGTACTAGAATATAACTACTATAATACTGCTCCTATATACAAGAATATAACTACTATAATACTGCCCCCTATGTACAAGAATATAACTACTATAATACTGCCCCCTATGTACAAGAATATAACTACTATAATACTGCTCCTATGTACAAGAATATACCTACTATAATACTGCCCCCTATGTACAAGAACATAACTACTATAATACTGCCCCCTATGTACAAGAATATAACTACTATAATACTGCTCCTATGTACAAGAATATAACTACTATAATACTGCTCCTATGTACAAGAATATACCTACTATAATACTGCCCCCTATGTACAAGAATATAACTACTATAATACTGCTCCTATGTACAAGAATATAACTACTATAATACTGCTCCTATGTACAAGAATATAACTACTATAATACTGCTCCTATGTACAAGAATATATCTACTATAATACTGCTCCCTATGTACAAGAATATAACTACTATAATACTGACCCCTGTGTACAAGAATATAACTACTATAATACTGCCCCTATGTACAAGAATATAAGTACTATAATACTGCCCCTATGTACAAGAATATAACTACTATAATACTGCCCCCTATGTACAAGAATATAAGTACTATAATACTGCCCCTATGTACAAGAATATAACTACTATAATACTGCCCCCTATGTACAAGAATATAACTACTTTAATACTGCCCCTATATACAACAATATACTACTATAATACTGCTCCCTATGTACAAGAATATAACTACTATAATACTGCTCCCCTATGTACAAGAATATAACTATTATAATACTTCTCCTATGTACAAGAATATAACTACTATAATACTGCCCCCTATGTACAGGAATATAACTACTGTAATTCTGCCCCTGTGTACAAGAATATAACTACTATAATACTGCCCCCTATGTACAAGAATATAACTACTATAATTCTGCCCCCTATGTACAAGAATATAACTACTGTAATACTGCTCCCTATGTACAAGAATATAACTACTATAATACTGCTCCTATGTACAAGAATATAACTACTATAATACAGCCCCCTATGTACAAGAATATAACTACTATAATACTGCCCCCTATGTACAAGAATATAACTACTATAATACTGCCCCCTATGTACAAGAATATAACTCCTATAAAACTGCTCCTATGTACAAGAATATAACTACTATAATACTGCCCCCTATGTACAAGAATATAACTACTATAATACTGCCCCCTATGTACAAGAATATAGCTACTATAATACTGCCCCTATGTACAAGAATATAACTACTATAATACTGCCCCCTATGTACAAGAATATAACTACTAGAATACTGCCCCCTATGTACAAGAATATAACTACTATAATACTTCCCCCTATGTTCAAGACTATAACTACTATAATACTGCTCCTATGTGCAGGAATATAACCACTATAATACTGCTCCTATGTACAAGAATATAACTACTATAATACTGCCTCCTATGTACAAGAATAGAACTACTATAATACTGCCCCTATGTACAAGAATTTAACTACTATAATACTGCCCCTGTGTACAAGAATATAACTACTATAATACTGCCCCCTATGTACAGGAATATAACTACTATAATTCTGCCCCTGTGTACAAGAATATAACTACTATAATACTGCTCCCTATGTACAAGAATATAACTACTATAATACTGACCCCTGTGTACAGGAATATAACTACTATAATACTGCCCCTATGTACAAGAATATAACTACTATAATACTGCCCCTATGTACAAGAATATAACTACTATAATACTGCCCCCTGTGTACAAGAATATAACCACTATAATACTGCTCCTATGTACAAGAATATAACTACTATAATTCTGCCCCTGTGTACAAGAATATAACTACTATAATACTGCTCCCTATGTACAAGAATATAACTACTATAATACTGACCCCTGTGTACAGGAATATAACTACTATAATACTGCCCCCTAAGTACAAGAATATAACTACTATAATACTGCCCCTATGTACAAGAATATATCTACTATAATACTGCTCCTATGTACAAGAATATAACTACTATAATACTGCCCCCTATGTACAGGAATATAACTAGTATAATACTGCCCCTATGTACAAGAATATAACTACTATAATACTGACCACTGTGTACAGGAATATAACTACTATAATACTGCTCCCTATGTACAGGAATATAACTAGTATAATACTGCCCCTATGTACAAGAATATAACTACTATAATACTGCCCCCTAAGTACAAGAATATAACTACTATAATACTGTCCCTATGTATAAGAATATAACTACTATAATACTGCTCCTATGTACAAGAATATAACTACTATAATGCTACTCCTATGTACAAGAATATAACTACTATAATACTGCTCCTATGTACAAGAATATAACTACTATAATACTGCTCCTATGTACAAGAATATAACTACTATAATACTGCTCCTATGTACAAGAATATAACTACTATAATACTGCCCCCTATGTACAAGAATATAACTACTATAATACTGCTCCTATATACAAGAATATAACTACTATAATACTGCTCCTATGTACAAGAATATAACTACTATAATACTGCCCCCTATATACTAGAATATAAATATTATAATACTGCCCCTATGTACAAGAATATAACTACTATAATACTGCTGCTATGTACAAGAATATAACCACTATAATACTGCCCCTATATACAAGAATATAACTACTATAATACTGCCCCCTATGTACAAAAATATAACTGCTATAATACTGCTCCTATGTACAAGAATATAACTACTATAATACTGCTCCTATGTACAAGAATATAACTACTATAATACTGCTCCTATGTACAAGAATATAACTACTATAATACTGCCCCCTATGTACAAGAATATAACTACTATAATACTGCTCCTATATACAAGAATATAACTACTATAATACTGCTCCTATGTACAAGAATATAACTACTATAATACTGCCCCCTATATACTAGAATATAACTATTATAATACTGCCCGTATGTACAAGAATATAACTACTATAATATTGCTGCTATGTACAAGAATATAACTACTATAATACTGCCCCTATATACAAGAATATAACTACTATAATACTGCCCCCTATGTACAAAAATATAACTGCTATAATACTGCTCCTATGTACAAGAATATAACTACTATAATACTGCTCCTATGTACAAGAATATAACTACTATAATACTGCTCCTATGTACAAGAATATAACTACTATAATACTGCCCCCTATGTACAAGAATATAACTACTATAATACTGCCCCCTATGTACAAGAATATAACTACTATAATACTGCGCCTATGTACAAGAATATAACTACTATAATACTGCCCGCTATGTACAAGAATATAACTACTATAATACTGCCCCCTATGTACAGGAATATAACTACTATAATACTGGCCCCTATGTACAGGAATATTACTACTATAATACTGCCCCTATGTACAAGAATATAACTACTATAATACTGCCCCTATATACAACAATATACTACTATAATACTGCTCCCTATGTACAGGAATATAACTACTATAATACTGCTCCTAAGTACAATAATATAACTACTATAATACTGCCCCCTATGTACAAGAATATAACTACTATAATTCTGCCCCTGTGTACAAGAATATAACTACTATAATACTGCTCCCTATGTACAAGAATATAACTACTATAATACTGCCCCCTATGTACAAGAATATAACTACTATAATACTGACCCCTGTGTACAGGAATATAACTACTATAATACTGCCCCTATATACAAGAATATAACTACTATAATACTGCCCCCTATGTACAAAAATATAACTGCTATAATACTGCTCCTATGTACAAGAATATAACTACTATAATACTGCTCCTATGTACAAGAATATAACTACTATAATACTGCTCCTATGTACAAGAACATAACTACTATAATACTGCCCCCTATGTACAAGAATATAACTACTATAATACTGCTCCTATGTACAAGAATATAACTACTATAATACTGCCCGCTATGTACAAGAATATAACTACTATAATACTGCCCCCTATGTACAAGAATATAACTACTATAATACTGCCCCCTATGTACAAGAATATAACTACTATAATACTGCCCCCTATGTGCAAGAATATAACTACTATAATACTGCTCCTATATACAAGAATATAACTACTATAATACTGCTCCTATGTAAAAGAATATAACTACTATAATACTACCCCCTATATACTAGAATATAAATATTATAATACTGCCCCTATGTACAAGAATATAACTACTATAATACTGCTGCTATGTACAAGAATATAACCACTATAATACTGCCCCTATATACAAGAATATAACTACTATAATACTGCCCCCTATGTACAAAAATATAACTGCTATAATACTGCTCCTATGTACAAGAATATAACTACTATAATACTGCTCCTATGTACAAGAATATAACTACTATAATACTGCTCCTATGTACAAGAATATAACTACTATAATACTGCCCCCTATGTACAAGCATATAACTACTATAATACTGCTCCTATATACAAGAATATAACTACTATAATACTGCTCCTATGTACAAGAATATAACTACTATAATACTGCCCCCTATATACTAGAATATAACTATTATAATACTGCCCCTATGTACAAGAATATAACTACTATAATACTGCTGCTATGTACAAGAATATAACTACTATAATACTGCCCCTATATACAAGAATATAACTACTATAATACTGCCCCCTATGTACAAAAATATAACTGCTATAATACTGCTCCTATGTACAAGAATATAACTACTATAATACTGCTCCTATGTACAAGAATATAACTACTATAATACTGCTCCTATGTACAAGAATATAACTACTATAATACTGCCCCCTATGTACAAGAATATAACTACTATAATACTGCCCCCTATGTACAAGAATATAACTACTATAATACTGCGCCTATGTACAAGAATATAACTACTATAATACTGCCCGCTATGTACAAGAATATAACTACTATAATACTGCCCCCTATGTACAGGAATATAACTACTATAATACTGGCCCCTATGTACAGGAATATTACTACTATAATACTGCCCCTATGTACAAGAATATAACTACTATAATACTGCCCCTATATACAACAATATACTACTATAATACTGCTCCCTATGTACAGGAATATAACTACTATAATACTGCTCCTAAGTACAATAATATAACTACTATAATACTGCCCCCTATGTACAAGAATATAACTACTATAATTCTGCCCCTGTGTACAAGAATATAACTACTATAATACTGCTCCCTATGTACAAGAATATAACTACTATAATACTGCCCCCTATGTACAAGAATATAACTACTATAATACTGACCCCTGTGTACAGGAATATAACTACTATAATACTGCCCCTATATACAAGAATATAACTACTATAATACTGCCCCCTATGTACAAAAATATAACTGCTATAATACTGCTCCTATGTACAAGAATATAACTACTATAATACTGCTCCTATGTACAAGAATATAACTACTATAATACTGCTCCTATGTACAAGAACATAACTACTATAATACTGCCCCCTATGTACAAGAATATAACTACTATAATACTGCTCCTTTGTACAAGAATATAACTACTATAATACTGCCCGCTATGTACAAGAATATAACTACTATAATACTGCCCCCTATGTACAGGAATATAACTAATATAATACTGGCCCCTATGTACAGGAATATTACTACTATAATACTGCCCCTATGTACAAGAATATAACTACTATAATACTGCCCCTATATACAACAATATACTACTATAAAACTGCTCCCTATGTACAGGAATATAACTACTATAATACTGCTCCTAAGTACAATAATATAACTACTATAATACTGCTCCCTATGTACAAGAATATAACTACTATAATACTGCCCCCTATGTTCAAGAATATAACTACTATAATACTGACCCCTGTGTACAGGAATATAACTACTATAATACTGCCCCTATTTACAAGAATATAACTACTATAATACTGGCCCTATGTACAAGAATATAACTACTATAATACTGCCCCCTGTGTACAAGAATATAACCACTAGAATACTGCTCCTATGTACAAGAATATAACTACTATAATACTGCCTCCTATGTACAAGAATGTAACTACTATAATGCTGCACCTATGTACAAGAATATAACTACTATAATACTGCTCCTATGTACAAGAATATAACTACTATAATACTGCCCCCTATGTACAGGAATATAACTAGTATAATACTGCCCCTATGTACAAGAATATAACTACTATAATACTGCCCCCTAAGTACAAGAATATAACTACTATAATACTGTCCCTATGTACAAGAATGTAACTACTATAATACTGCTCCTATGTACAAGAATATAACTACTATAATACTGCCCCCCTATGTACAAGAATATAACTATTATAATACTTCTCCTATGTACAAGAATATAACTACTATAATACTGCCCCCTATGTACAGGAATATAACTACTGTAATTCTGCCCCTATGTACAAGAATATAACTACTATAATACTGCTCCCTATGTACAAGAATATAACTACTAAAATACTGACCCCTGTGTACAGGAATATAACTACTATAATACTGCCCCAATATACAAGAATATAACTACTATAATACTGCCCCTATGTACAAGAATATAACTACTATAATACTGCCCCCTATGTACAAGAATATAACTACTATAATACTGCTCCTATGTACAAGAATATAACTACTATAATGCTGCCCCCTATGTACAGGAATATAACTAGTATAATACTGCCCCTATGTACAAGAATATAACTACTATAATACTGACCCCTGTGTACAGGAATATAACTACTATAATACTGCCCCTATGTACAAGAATATAACTACTATAATACTGCCCCCTATGTACAAGAATATAACTACTATAATACTGCCCCAAGTACAAGAGTATAACTACTATAATTCTGCCCCCTATATACAAGAATATAACTACTATAATACTGCCCCCTATGTACAAGAATATATCTAGTATAATTCTTCCCCCTATGTACCAGACTATAACTACTATAATACTGCTCCTATGTGCAGGAATATAACTGCTATAACACTGCCCCTATGTACAAGAATATAACTACTATAATACTGCTCCTATGTACAAGAATATGACTACTATAATACTGCCCCCTATGTACAGGAATATAACTACTATAATACTGCCCGCTATGTACAGGAATATAACTACTATAATACTGCTCCTATGTACAAGAATATAACTACTATAATACTGCTCCTATGTACAAGAATATAACTACTATAATACTGCTCCTATGTACAAGAATATAACTAATATAATACTGCTCCTATGTACAAGAATATAACTACTATAATTCTGCCCCCTATGTACAAGAATATAACTACTATAATACTGCGCCTATGTACAAGAATATAACTACTATAGTACTGCTCCTTTGTACAAGAATATAACTACTATAATACTGCCCCCTATGTACAAGAACATAACTACTATAATACTGCTCCTATGTACAAGAATATAACTACTATAATACTGCTCCTATGTACAAGAATATAACTACTATAATACTGCTCCTATGTACAAGGATATAACTACTATAATACTGCTCCTATGTACAAGAATATAACTGCTATAATACTGCCCCCTATGTACAAGAATATAACTACTATAATACTGCTCCTATATACAAGAATATAACTACTATAATACTGCTCCTATGTACAAGAATATAACTACTATAATACTGCCCCCTATATACTAGAATATAACTATTATAATACTGCCCCTATGTACAAGAATATAACTACTATAATACTGCTGCTATGTACAAGAATATAACTACTATAATACTGCCCCTATATACAAGAATATAACTACTATAATACTGCCCCCTATGTACAAAAATATAACTGCTATAATACTGCTCCTATGTACAAGAATATAACTACTATAATACTGCTCCTATGTACAAGAATATAACTACTATAATACTGCTCCTATGTACAAGAATATAACTACTATAATTCTGCCCCCTATGTACAAGAATATAACTACTATAATACTGCTCCTATGTACAAGAATATAACTACTATAGTACTGCTCCTTTGTACAAGAATATAACTACTATAATACTGCCCCCTATGTACAAGAACATAACTACTTCAATACTGCTCCTATGTACAAGAACATAACTACTATAATACTGCCCCCTATGTGCAAGAATAAAACTACTATAATACTGCTCCTATGTACAAGAATATAACTACTATAATTCTGCCCCCTATGTACAAGAATATAACTACTATAATACTGCTCCTATGTACAAGAATATAACTACTATAGTACTGCTCCTATATACAAGAATATAACTACTATAATACTGCCCCCTATGTACAAGAACATAACTACTTCAATACTGCTCCTATGTACAAGAACATAACTACTATAATACTGCCCCCTATGTGCAAGAATAAAACTACTATAATACTGCTCCTATGTACAAGAATATAACTACTGTAATACTGCTCCTATGTATAAGAATATATCTACTATAATACTTCTCCTATGTACTAGAATATAACTACTATAATACTGCTCCTATATACAAGAATATAACTACTATAATACTGCCCCCTATGTACAAGAATATAACTACTATAATACTGCCCCCTATGTACAAGAATATAACTACTATAATACTGCTCCTATGTACAAGAATATACCTACTATAATACTGCCCCCTATGTACAAGAACATAACTACTATAATACTGCCCCCTATGTACAAGAATATAACTACTATAATACTGCTCCTATGTACAAGAATATAACTACTATAATACTGCTCCTATGTACAAGAATATACCTACTATAATACTGCCCCCTATGTACAAGAATATAACTACTATAATACTGCTCCTATGTACAAGAATATAACTACTATAATACTGCTCCTATGTACAAGAATATAACTACTATAATACTGCTCCTATGTACAAGAATATAACTACTATAATACTGCTCCCTATGTACAAGAATATAACTACTATAATACTGACCCCTGTGTACAAGAATATAACTACTATAATACTGCCCCTATGTACAAGAATATAAGTACTATAATACTGCCCCTATGTACAAGAATATAACTACTATAATACTGCTCCTATGTACAAGAATATAACTACTATAATACTGCCCCTATATACAACAATATACTACTATAATACTGCTCCCTATGTACAAGAATATAACTACTATAATACTGCTCCCCTATGTACAAGAATATAACTATTATAATACTTCTCCTATGTACAAGAATATAACTACTATAATACTGCCCCCTATGTACAGGAATATAACTACTGTAATTCTGCCCCTGTGTACAAGAATATAACTACTATAATACTGCTCCCTATGTACAAGAATATAACTACTATGATACTGACCCCTGTGTACAGGAATATAACTACTATAATACTGCCCCTATGTACAAGAATATAACTACTATAATACTGCTCCCTATGTACAAGAATATAACTACTATAATACTGACCCCTGTGTACAGGAATATAACTACTATAATACTGCCCCTATGTACAAGAATATAAATACTATAATACTGCTCCTGTGTACAAGAATATAACTACTATAATACTGCCCCCTATGTACAAGAATATAACTACTATAATTCTGCCCCCTATGTACAGGAATATAACTACTATAATACTGCCCCGTATGAACAAGAATATAACTACTATAATACTGCATCCTATGTACAAGAATATAACTACTATAATACTGCCCCTATGTACAGGAATATAACTACTATAATACTGCCCCCTATATACAAGAATATAACTACTATAATACTGCCCCTTATGTACAAGAATATATCTAGTATAATACTTCCCCCTATGTACCAGACTATAACTACTATAATACTGCTCCTATGTACAGGAATATAACTACTATAATACTGCCCCTATGTACAAGAATATAACTACTATAATACTGCTCCCTATGTGCAAGAATATAACTACTATAATACTTCCCCCTATGTTCAAGACTATAACTACTATAATACTGCCCCCTATGTGCAGGAATATAACTGCTAGAACACTGCCCCTATGTACAAGAATATAACTACTATAATACTGCCCCCTATGTACAAGAATATACCTACTATAACACTGCTCCTATGTACAAGAATATAACTACTATAATACTGCCCCCTATGTACAGGAATATAACTACTATAATACTGCTCCTATGTACAAGAATATAACTACTATAATACTGCCCCCTATGTACAAGAATATAACTACTATAACACTGCTCCTATGTACAAGAATATAACTACTATAATACTGCCCCCTATGTACAGGAATATAACTACTATAATACTGCCCCCTATGTACAGGAATATTACTACTATAATACTGCTCCTATATACAAGAATATAACTACTATAATACTGCTCCTATGTCCAATAACATAACTACTTTAATACTGCTCCTATGTCCAATAATATAACTACTATAATACTGCTCCTATGTACAAGAACATAACTACTATAATACTGCCCCCTATGTACAAGAATATAACTACTATAACACTGCTCCTATGTACAAGAATATAACTACTATAATACTGCCCGTTATGTACAAGAATATAACTACTATAATACTGTTCCTATGTACAAGAACATAACTACTATAATGCTGCTCCTATGTACAAGAATATAACTACTATAATACTGCCCCTATGTACAAGAATATAACTACTATAATACTGCCCCTATATACAACAATATACTACTATAATACTGCTCCCTATGTACAAGAATATAACTACTATAATACTGCTCCTAAGTACAAAAATATAACTACTATAACACTGCCCCCTATGTACAAGAATATAACTATTATAATACTTCTCCTATGTACAAGAATATAACTACTATAATTCTGCCCCTGTGTACAGGAATATAACTACTATAATTCTGCCTCTGTGTACAAGAATATAACTACTATAATACTGCTCCCTATGTACAAGAATATAACTACTATAATACTGACCCCTGTGTACAGGAATATAACTACTATAATACTGCCCCTATGTACAAGAATATAACTACTATAATACTGCCCCCTATGTACAAGAATATAACTACTATAATACTGCCCCCTATGTACAAGAATATAACTACTATAATACTGCCCCTATGTACAAGAATATAACTAATATAATACTGCTTCTATGTACAAAATATAACTACTATAATACTGCCCCCTATGTACAAGAATATAACTACTATAATACTGCACCTATGTACAAGAATATAACTACTATAATACTGCTCCTATGTACAAGAATATAAGTACTATAATACTGCCCCCTATGTACAGGAATATAACTAGTATAATACTGCCCCTATGTACAAGAGTATAACTACTATAATACTGCTCCCTATGTACAAGAATATAACTACTATAATACTGACCCCTGTGTACAGGAATATAACTACTATAATACTGCTCCCTATGTACAGGAATATAACTAGTATAATACTGCCCCTATGTACAAGAATATAACTACTATAATACTGCCCCCTAAGTACAAGAATATAACTACTATAATACTGCTTCTATGTACAAGAATATAACTACTATAATACTGCCCCCTAAGTACAAGAATATAACTACTATAATACTGCCCCCTATGTACAAGAATATAACTACTATAATACTGCTCCTATGTACAAGAATATAACTACTATAATACTGCTCCTATGTACAAGAATATAACTACTATAATACTGCTCCTATGTACAAGAATATAACTACTATAATACTGCCCCCTATATACAAGAATATAACTACTATAATACTGCCCCCTAAGTACAAGAATATAACTACTATAATACTGCCCCCTATGTACAAGAATATAACTACTATAATACTGCTCCTATGTACAAGAATATAACTACTATAATACTGCTCCTATGTACAAGAATATAACTACTATAATACTGCCCCCTATATACAAGAATATAACTACTATAATACTGCCCCCTATGTACAAGAATATATCTAGTATAATACTTCCCCCTATGTACCAGACTATAACTACTATAATACTGCTCCTATGTGCAGGAATATAACTGCTATAACACTGCCCCTATGTACAAGAATATAACTACTATAATACTGCTCCTATGTACAAGAATATGACTACTATAATACTGCCCCCTATGTACAGGAATATAACTACTATAATACTGCCCGCTATGTACAGGAATATAACTACTATAATACTGCTCCTATGTACAAGAATATAACTACTATAATACTGCCCCCTATGTACAAGAATATAACTACTATAACACTGCTCCTATGTACAAGAATATAACTACTATAATACTGCCCAATATGTACAGAAATATAACTACTATAATACTGCCCCCTATGTACAGGAATATAACTACTATAATACTGCTCCTATGTACAAGAATATAACTACTATAATACTGCTCCTATGTACAAGAACATAACTACTATAATACTGCCCCCTATGTACAAGAATATAACTACTATAACACTGCTCCTATGTACAAGAATATAACTACTATAATACTGCCCGCTATGTACAAGAATATAACTACTATAATACTGCTCCTATGTACAAGAATATAACTACTATAATTCTGCCCCCTATGTACAAGAATATAACTACTATAATACTGCTCCTATGTACAAGAATATAACTACTATAGTACTGCTCCTTTGTACAAGAATATAACTACTATAATACTGCCCCCTATGTACAAGAACATAACTACTATAATACTGCCCCTATGTACAAGAATATAACTACTATAATACTGCTCCTATGTACAAGAATATAACTACTATAATACTGCTCCTATGTACAAGAATATAACTACTATAATACTGCTCCTATGTACAAGAATATAACTGCTATAATACTGCCCCCTATGTACAAGAATATAACTACTATAATACTGCTCCTATATACAAGAATATAACTACTATAATACTGCTCCTATGTACAAGAATATAACTACTATAATACTGCCCCCTATATACTAGAATATAACTATTATAATACTGCCCCTATGTACAAGAATATAACTACTATAATACTGCTGCTATGTACAAGAATATAACTACTATAATACTGCCCCTATATACAAGAATATAACTACTATAATACTGCCCCCTATGTACAAAAATATAACTGCTATAATACTGCTCCTATGTACAAGAATATAACTACTATAATACTGCTCCTATGTACAAGAATATAACTACTATAATACTGCTCCTATGTACAAGAATATAACTACTATAATTCTGCCCCCTATGTTCAAGAATATAACTACTATAATACTGCTTCTATGTACAAGAATATAACTACTATAGTACTGCTCCTTTGTACAAGAATATAACTACTATAATACTGCTCCTATATACAAGAATATAACTACTATAATACTGCCCCCTATGTACAAGAACATAACTACTTCAATACTGCTCCTATGTACAAGAACATAACTACTATAATACTGCCCCCTATGTGCAAGAATAAAACTACTATAATACTGCTCCTATGTACAAGAATATAACTACTGTAATACTGCTCCTATGTATAAGAATATATCTACTATAATACTTCTCCTATGTACTAGAATATAACTACTATAATACTGCTCCTATATACAAGAATATAACTACTATAATACTGCCCCCTATGTACAAGAATATAACTACAATAATACTGCCCCCTATGTACAAGAATATAACTACTATAATACTGCTCCTATGTACAAGAATATAACTACTATAATACTGCTCCTATGTATAAGAATATACCTACTATAATACTGCCCCCTATGTACAGGAATATAACTGCTAGAACACTGCCCCTATGTACAAGAACATAACTACTATAATACTGCCCCCTATGTACAAGAATATAACTACTATAATACTGCTCCTATGTACAAGAATATAACTACTATAATACTGCTCCTATGCACAAGAATATAACTACTATAATACTGCTCCTATGTACAAGAATATAACTACTATAATACTGCCCCCTATGTACAAGAATATAACTAGTATAATACTGCTCCTATGTACAAGAATATAACTACTATAATACTGACCCCTGTGTACAAGAATATAACTACTATAATACTGCCCCTATGTACAAGAATATAAGTACTATAATACTGCCCCTATGTACAAGAATATAACTACTATAATACTGCTCCTATGTACAAGAATATAACTACTATAATACTGCCCCTATATACAACAATATACTACTATAATACTGCTCCCTATGTACAAGAATATAACTACTATAATACTGCTCCCCTATGTACAAGAATATAACTATTATAATACTTCTCCTACGTACAAGAATATAACTACTATAATACTGCCCCCTATGTACAGGAATATAACTACTGTTATTCTGCCCCTGTGTACAAGAATATAACTACTATAATACTGCTCCCTATGTACAAGAATATAACTACTATAATACTGACCCCTGTGTACAGGAATATAACTACTATAATACTGCCCCTATGTACAAGAATATAACTACTATAATACTACTCCCTATGTACAAGAATATAACTACTATAATACTGACCCCTGTGTACAGGAATATAACTACTATAATACTGCCCCTATGTACAAGAATATAACTACTATAATACTGCTCCTGTGTACAAGAATATAACTACTATAATACTGCCCCCTATGTACAAGAATATAACTACTATAATACTGCCCCCTATGTACAGGAATATAACTACTATAATACTGCCCCGTATGAACAAGAATATAACTACTATAATACTGCATCCTATGTACAAGAATATAACTACTATAATACTGCCCCTATGTACAGGAATATAACTACTATAATACTGCCCCCTATATACAAGAATATAACTACTATAATACTGCCCCCTATGTACAAGAATATATCTAGTATAATACTTCCCCCTATGTACCAGACTATAACTACTATAATACTGCTCCTATGTACAGGAATATAACTACTATAATACTGCCCCTATGTACAAGAATATAACTACTATAATACTGCTCCCTATTTGCAAGAATATAACTACTATAATACTTCCCCCTATGTTCAAGACTATAACTACTATAATACTGCCCCCTATGTGCAGGAATATAACTGCTAGAACACTGCCCCTATGTACAAGAATATAACTACTATAATACTGCCCCCTATGTACAAGAATATAACTACTATAACACTGCTCCTATGTACAAGAATATAACTACTATAATACTGCCCCCTATGTACAGGAATATAACTACTATAATACTGCTCCTATGTACAAGAATATAACTACTATAATACTGCCCCCTATGTACAAGAATATAACTACTATAACACTGCTCCTATGTACAAGAATATAACTACTATAATACTGCCCCCTATGTACAGGAATATAACTACTATAATACTGCCCCCTATGTACAGGAATATTACTACTATAATACTGCTCCTATATACAAGAATATAACTACTATAATACTGCTCCTATGTCCAATAACATAACTACTATAATACTGCTCCTATGTCCAATAACATAACTACTATAATACTGCTCCTATGTACAAGAACATAACTACTATAATACTGCCCCCTATGTACAAGAATATAACTACTATAACACTGCTCCTATGTACAAGAATATAACTACTATAATACTGCCCGCTATGTACAAGAATATAACTACTATAATACTGCTCCTATGTACAAGAACATAACTTCTATAATGCTGCTCCTATGTACAAGAATATAACTACTATAATACTGCCCCTATGTACAAGAATATAACTACTATAATACTGCCCCTATATACAACAATATACTACTATAATACTGCTCCCTATGTACAAGAATATAACTACTATAATACTGCTCCTAAGTACAAAAATATAACTAGTATAACACTGCCCCCTATGTACAAGAATATAACTATTATAATACTTCTCCTATGTACAAGAATATAACTACTATAATTCTGCCCCTGTGTACAGGAATATAACTACTATAATTCTGCCTCTGTGTACAAGAATATAACTACTATAATACTGCTCCCTATGTACAAGAATATAACTACTATAATACTGACCCCTGTGTACAGGAATATAACTACTATAATACTGCCCCTATGTACAAGAATATAACTACTATAATACTGCCCCCTATGTACAAGAATATAACTACTATAATACTGCCCCCTATGTACAAGAATATAACTACTATAATACTGCCCCTATGTACAAGAATATAACTAATATAATACTGCTTCTATGTACAAGAATATAACTACTATAATACTGCCCCCTATGTACAAGAATATAACTACTATAATACTGCACCTATGTACAAGAATATAACTACTATAATACTGCTCCTATGTACAAGAATATAACTACTATAATACTGCCCCCTATGTACAGGAATATAACTAGTATAATACTGCCCCTATGTACAAGAGTATAACTACTATAATACTGCTCCCTATGTACAAGAATATAACTACTATAATACTGACCCCTGTGTACAGGAATATAACTACTATAATACTGCTCCCTATGTACAGGAATATAACTACTATAATACTGCTCCTATGTACAAGAATATAACTACTATAATACTGCCCCCTATGTACAAGAATATAACTACTATAATACTGCTCCTATGTACAAGAATATAACTACTATAATACTGCTCCTATGTACAAGAATATAACTACTATAATACTGCCCCCTATGTACAAGAATATAACTACTATAATACTGCCCCCTATGTACAAGAATATAACTACTATAATACTACCCCCTATGTACAAGAATATAACTACTATAATACTGCCCCTATGTACAAGAATATAACTACTATAATACTGCTCCCTATGTACAAGAATATAACTAGTATAATACTGCCCCTATGTACAAGAATATAACTACTATAATACTGCCCCCTAAGTACAAGAATATAACTACTATAATACTGCTCCTATGTACTAGAATATAACTACTATAATACTGCTCCTATATACAAGAATATAAGTACTATAATGCTGCCCCCTATGTACAAGAATATAACTACTATAATACTGCTCCCTATGTACAAGAATATAACTACTATAATACTGCTCCTATGTACAAGAATATAACTACTATAATACTGCCCCTATGTGCAAGAATATAACTACTATAATACTGCCCCTATGTACAAGAATATAACTACTATAATACTGCCCCTATGTAAAAGAATATAACTACTATAATACTGCCCCCTATGTACAAGAATATAACTACTATAATACTGCTCCTATGTACAAGAATATAACTACTATAATACTGCCCCCTATTTACAGGAATATAACTACTATAATACTGCCCCTATGTACAAGAATATAACTACTATAATACTGCTCCCTATGTACAAGAATATAACTACTATAATACTGACCCCTGTGTACAGGAATATAACTACTATAATACTGACCCTATGTACAAGAATATAACTACTATAATACTGCTCCTGTGTACAGGAATATAACTACTATAATACTGCCCCCTATGTACAAGAATATAACTACTATAACACTGCTCCTATGTACAAGAATATAACTACTATAATACTGCCCGCTATGTACAAGAATATAACTACTATAATACTGCTCCTATGTACAAGAACATAACTTCTATAATGCTGCTCCTATGTACAAGAATATAACTACTATAATACTGCCCCTATGTACAAGAATATAACTACTATAATACTGCCCCTATATACAACAATATACTACTATAATACTGCTCCCTATGTACAAGAATATAACTACTATAATACTGCTCCTAAGTACAAAAATATAACTAGTATAACACTGCCCCCTATGTACAAGAATATAACTATTATAATACTTCTCCTATGTACAAGAATATAACTACTATAATTCTGCCCCTGTGTACAGGAATATAACTACTATAATTCTGCCTCTGTGTACAAGAATATAACTACTATAATACTGCTCCTATGTACAAGAATATAACTACTATAATACTGACCCCTGTGTACAGGAATATAACTACTATAATACTGCCCCTATGTACAAGAATATAACTACTATAATACTGCCCCCTATGTACAAGAATATAACTACTATAATACTGCCCCCTATGTACAAGAATATATCTACTATAATACTGCCCCTATGTACAAGAATATAACTAATATAATACTGCTTCTATGTACAAGAATATAACTACTATAATACTGCCCCCTATGTACAAGAATATAACTACTATAATACTGCACCTATGTACAAGAATATAACTACTATAATACTGCTCCTATGTACAAGAATATAACTACTATAATACTGCCCCCTATGTACAGGAATATAACTAGTATAATACTGCCCCTATGTACAAGAATATAACTGCTATAATACTGACCCCTGTGTACAGGAATATAACTACTATAATACTGCTCCCTATGTACAGGAATATAACTAGTATAATACTGCCCCTATGTACAAGAATATAACTACTATAATACTGCCCCCTATGTACAAGAATATAACTACTATAATACTGCTCCTATGTACAAGAATATAACTACTATAATACTGCCCCCTATGTACAAGAATATAACTACTATAATACTGCTCCTATGTACAAGAATATAACTACTATAATACTGCTCCTATGTACAAGAATATAACTACTATAATACTGCCCCCTATGTACAAGAATATAACTACTATAATACTGCCCCCTATGTACAAGAATATAACTACTATAATACTGCCCCCTATGTACAAGAATATAACTACTATAATACTGCCCCTATGTACAAGAATATAACTACTATAATACTGCTCCCTATGTACAAGAATATAACTAGTATAATACTGCCCCTATGTACAAGAATATAACTACTATAATACTGCCCCCTAAGTACAAGAATATAACTACTATAATACTGCTCCTATGTACTAGAATATAACTACTATAATACTGCTCCTATATACAAGAATATAAGTACTATAATACTGCCCCCTATGTACAAGAATATAACTACTATAATACTGCTCCCTATGTACAAGAATATAACTACTATAATACTGCTCCTATGTACAAGAATATAACTACTATAATACTGCCCCTATGTACAAGAATATAACTACTATAATACTGCCCCTATGTACAAGAATATAACTACTATAATACTGCCCCTATGTAAAAGAATATAACTACTATAATACTGCCCCCTATGTACAAGAATATAACTACTATAATACTGCTCCTATGTACAAGAATATAACTACTATAATACTGCCCCCTATGTACAGGAATATAACTACTATAATACTGCCCCTATGTACAAGAATATAACTACTATAATACTGCTCCCTATGTACAAGAATATAACTACTATAATACTGACCCCTGTGTACAGGAATATAACTACTATAATACTGACCCTATGTACAAGAATATAACTACTATAATACTGCTCCTGTGTACAAGAATATAACTACTATAATACTGCCCCCTATGTACAAGAATATAACTACTATAATACTGCTCCCTATGTACAAGAATATAACTAGTATAATACTGCCCCTATGCACAAGAATATAACTACTATAATACTGCCCCCTATGTACAGGAATATAACTACTATAATACTGCCCCGTATGAAAAAGAATATAACTACTATAATACTGCATCCTATGTACAAGAATATAACTACTATAAGACTGCCCCAAGTACAAGAGTATAATTACTATAATACTGCCCCTGTGTACAGGAATATAACTACTATAATACTGCCCCCTATATACAAGAATATAACTACTATAATACTGCCCCCTATGTACAAGAATATATCTAGTATAATACTTCCCCCTATGTACCAGACTATAACTACTATAATACTGCTCCTATGTACAGGAATATAACTACTATAATACTGCCCCTATGTACAAGAATATACCTACTATAATACTGCCCCCTATGTGCAAGAATATAACTACTATAATACTTCCCCCTATGTACAAGAATATAACTACTATAATACTGCTCCGATGTACAAGAATATAACTACTATAATACTGCCCCCTATGTACAGGAATATAACTACTATAATACTGCTCGCTATGTACAGGAATATAACTACTATAAGACTGCTCCTATGTACAAGAATATAACTACTATAATACTGCTCCTATGTACAAGAATATAACTACTATAATACTGCCCCCTATGTACAAGAATATAACTACTATAACACTGCTCCTATGTACAAGAATATAACTACTATAATGCTGCCCCCTATGTACAGGAATAAAACTACTATAATACTGCCCCCTATGTACAGGAATATTACTACTATAATACTGCTCCTATGTACAAGAATATAAGTACTATAATACTGCCCCCTATGTACAGGAATATAACTACTATAATACTGCCCCCTATGTACAGGAATATAACTACTATAATACTGCTCCTATGTACAAGAATATAACTACTATAATACTGCTCCTATGTACAAGAACATAACTACTATAATGCTGCCCGCTATGTACAAGAATATAACTACTATAATACTGCTCCTATGTACAAGAACATAACTACTATAATGCTGCTCCTATGTACAAGAATATAACTACTATAATACTGCCCCTATGTACAAGAATATAACTACTATAATACTGCTCCTATGTACAAGAATATAACTGCTATAATACTGCCCCCTATGTACAAGAATATAACTACTATAATACTGCTCCTATGTACAATAACATAACTACTATAATACTGCCCCCTATGTACAAGAAAATAACTACTATAACACTGCTCCTATGTACAAGAATATAACTACTATAATACTGCCCCTATATACAAGAATATAACTACTATAATACTGCTCCTATGTACAAGAATATAACTACTATAATACTGCTCCTATGTACAAGAATATAACTACTATAATACTGCTCCTATATACAAGAATATAACTACTATAATACTGCTCCTATGTACAAGAATATAACTACTATAATACTGCCCGCTATGTACAAGAATATAACTACTATAATACTGCTCCTATGTACAAGAACATAACTACTATAATGCTGCTCCTATGTACAAGAATATAACTACTATAATACTGCTCCTATGTACAAGAATATAACTACTATAATACTGCCCCTATATACAACAATATACTACTATAATACTGCTCCCTATGTACAAGAATATAACTACTATAATACTGCTCCTAAGTACAAAAATATAACTACTATAACACTGCCCCCTATGTACAAGAATATAACTATTATAATACTTCTCCTATGTACAAGAATATAACTACTATAATTCTGCCCCTGTGTACAGGAATATAACTACTATAATACTGCTCCCTATGTACAAGAATATAACTACTATAATACTGACCCCTGTGTACAGGAATATAACTACTATAATACTGCCCCTATGTACAAGAATATAACTACTATAATACTGCCCCTATGTACAAGAATATAACTACTATAATACTGCCCCCTATGTACAAGAATATAACTACTACAATACTGCCCCTATGTACAAGAATATAACTAATATAATACTGCTTGTATGTACAAGAATATAACTACTATAATACTGCCCCCTATGTACAAGAATATAACTACTATAATACTGCACCTATGTACAAGAATATAACTACTATAATACTGCTCCTATGTACAAGAATATAACTACTATAATACTGCCCCCTATGTACAAGAATATAACTACTATAATACTGCCCCCTATGTACAAGAATATAACTACTATAATACTGCTCCCTATGTACAAGAATATAACTACTATAATACTGACCCCTGTGTACAGGAATATAACTACTATAATACTGCTCCCTATGTACAGGAATATAACTAGTATAATACTGCCCCTATGTACAAGAATATAACTACTATAATACTGCTCCCTATGTACAAGAATATAACTACTATAATACTGCTCCTATGTACAGGAATATAACTACTATAATACTGCTCCTATGTACAAGAATATACCTACTATAATACTGCCCCCTATGTACAAGAATATAACTACTATAATACTGCTCCTATGTACAAGAATATACCTACTATAATACTGCCCCCTATG
Organism: Phyllobates terribilis; assembly: GCF_046119375.1. Taxonomy (NCBI): domain Eukaryota; kingdom Metazoa; phylum Chordata; class Amphibia; order Anura; family Dendrobatidae; genus Phyllobates; species Phyllobates terribilis. The sequence goes on along the minus strand of NW_027362767.1, from coordinate 461,888,485 downwards.
TACAAGAATATAACTACTATAATACTGCTCCTATGTACAAGAATATAACTACTATAATACTGCCCCCTATGTACAGGAATATAACTACTATAATGCTGCTCCCTATGTACAGGAATATAACTAGTATAATACTGCCCCTATGTACAAGAATATAACTACTATAATACTACTCCTATGTACAAGAATATAACTACTATAATACTGATCCTATGTACAAGAATATAACTACTAGAATACTGCCCCCTATGTACAAGAATATAACTACTATAATACTGCCCTCTATGTACAAGAATATAACTACTATAATGCTGCCCCCTATGTACAAGAATATAACTACTATAATACTGCTCCTATGTACAAGAATATAACTACTATAATACTGCCCCCTATGTACAAGAATATAACTACTATACTACTGCCCCTATGTACAAGAATATAACTACTATAATACTGCTCCTATGTACTAGAATATAACTACTATAATACTGCTCCTATATACAAGAATATAACTACTATAATACTGCTCCTATGTACAAGAATATAACTGCTATAATACTGCCCCCTATGTACAAGAATATAACTACTATAATACTGCTCCTATATACAAGAATATAACTACTATAATACTGCCCCCTATGTACAAGAATATAACTACTATAATACTGCTCCTATGTACAAGAATATAACTGCTATAATACTGCCCCCTATGTACAAGAATATAACTACTATAATACTGCTCCTATATACAAGAATATAACTGCTATAATACTGCCCCCTATGTACAAGAATATAACTACTATAATACTGCTCCTATATATAAGAATATAACTACTATAATACTGCTCCTATGTACAAGAATATAACTAGTATAATACTGCCCCATGTACAAGAATATAACTACTATAATACTGCTGCTATGTACAAGAATATAACTACTATAATACTGCCCCTATATACAAGAATATAACTACTATAATACTGCCCCCTATGTACAAAAATATAACTGCTATAATACTGCTCCTATGTACAAGAATATAACTACTATAATTCTGCCCCCTATGTACAAGAATATAACTACTATAATTCTGCCCCCTATGTACAAGAATATAACTACTAAAATACTGCTCCTATGTACAAGAATATAACTACTATAGTACTGCTCCTTTGTACAAGAATATAACTACTATAATACTGCTCCTATGTACAAGAATATACCTACTATAATACTGCCCCCTATGTACAAGAACATAACTACTATAATACTGCCCCCTATGTACAAGAATATAACTACTATAATACTGCTCCTATATACAAGAATATAACTACTATAATTCTGCCCCCTATGTACAAGAACATAACTACTATAATACTGCTCCTATGTACAAGAACATAACTACTATAATACTGCCCCCTATGTACAAGAATATAACTACTATAATACTGCTCCTATGTATAAGAATATATCTACTATAATACTTCTCCTATGTACAAGAATATAACTACTATAATACTGCTCCTACATACAAGAATATAACTACTATAATACTGCCCCCTATGTACAAGAATATAACTACTATAATACTGCCCCCTATGTACAAGAATATAACTACTATAATACTGATCCTATGTACAAGAATATAACTACTATAATACTGCCCCCTATGTACAAGAATATAACTACTATAATACTGCTCCTATGTACAAGAATATAACTACTATAATACTGCTCCTATGTACAAGAATATAACTACTATAATACTGCCCCTATGTACAAGAATATATCTACTATAATACTGCCCCCTATGTACAAGAATATAACTACTATAATACTGCTCCTATGTACAAGAATATAACTACTGTAATACTGCTCCTATGTACAAGAATATACCTACTATAATACTGCCCCCTATGTACAAGAACATAACTACTATAATACTGCTCCTATGTACAGGAATATAACTACTATAATACTGCTCCTATGTACAAGAATATACCTACTATAATACTGCCCCCTATGTACAAGAATATAACTACTATAATACTGCTCCTATGTACAAGAATATACCTACTATAATACTGCCCCCTATGTACAAGAATATAACTACTATAATACTGCTCCTATGTACAAGAATATAACTACTATAATACTGCCCCCTATGTACAGGAATATAACTACTATAATACTGCTCCTATGTACAAGAATATAACTACTATAATACTGCCCCCTATGTACAAGAATATAACTACTATAACACTGCTCCTATGTACAAGAATATAACTACTATAATACTGCCCCCTATGTACAAGAATATAACTACTATAACACTGCTCCTATGTACAAGAATATAACTACTATAATACTGCCCCCTATGTACAGGAATATAACTACTATAATACTGCCCCCTATGTACAGGAATATTACTACTATAATACTGCTCCTATATACAAGAATATAACTACTATAATACTGCTCCTATGTACAATAACATAACTACTATAATACTGCCCCCTATGTACAAGAAAATAACTACTATAACACTGCTCCTATGTACAAGAATATAACTACTATAATACTGCTCCTATGTACAAGAATATAACTACTATAATACTGCCCGCTATGTACAAGAATATAACTACTATAATACTGCTCCTATGTACAAGAACATAACTACTATAATGCTGCTCCTATGTACAAGAATATAACTACTATAATACTGCCCCTATGTACAAGAATATAACTACTATAATACTGCCCCTATATACAACAATATACTACTATAATACTGATCCCTATGTACAAGCATATAACTACTATAATACTGCTCCTAAGTACAAAAATATAACTACTATAACACTGCCCCCTATGTACAAGAATATAACTATTATAATACTTCTCCTATGTACAAGAATATAACTACTATAATTCTGCCCCTGTGTACAGGAATATAACTACTATAATTCTGCCTCTGTGTACAAGAATATAACTACTATAAAACTGCTCCCTATGTACAAGAATATAACTACTATAATACTGACCCCTGTGTACAGGAATATAACTACTATAATACTGCCCCTATGTACAAGAATATAACTACTATAATACTGCCCCTATGTACAAGAATATAACTACTACAATACTGCCCCCTATGTACAAGAATATAACTACTACAATACTGCCCCTATGTACAAGAATATAACTAATATAATACTGCTTGTATGTACAAGAATATAACTACTATAATACTGCCCCCTATGTACAAGAATATAACTACTATAATACTGCACCTATGTACAAGAATATAACTACTATAATACTGCTCCTATGTACAAGAATATAACTACTATAATACTGACCCCTGTGTACAGGAATATAACTACTATAATACTGCTCCCTATGTACAGGAATATAACTAGTATAATACTGCCCCTATGTACAAGAATATAACTACTATAATACTGCTCCTATGTACAAGAATATAACTACTATAATACTGCTCCTATGTACAAGAATATAACTACTAGAATACTGCCCCCTATGTACAAGAATATAACTACTATAATACTGCCCTCTATGTACAAGAATATAACTACTATAATGCTGCCCCCTATGTACAAGAATATAACTACTATAATACTGCTCCTATGTACAAGAATATAACTACTATAATACTGCCCCCTATGTACAAGAATATAACTACTATACTACTGCCCCTATGTACAAGAATATAACTACTATAATACTGCTCCTATGTACTAGAATATAACTACTATAATACTGCTCCTATATACAAGAATATAACTACTATAATACTGCTCCTATGTACTAGAATATAACTACTATAATACTGCTCCTATATACAAGAATATAACTACTATAATACTGCTCCTATGTACAAGAATATAACTACTATAATACTGCTCCTATGTACAAGAATATAACTACTATAATACTGCTCCTATGTACAATACTCAAAGGATCGGACTCAAAGGGTGATTGTATATGGCTTCACATCCAGCTGGATGAATGTCTCAAGTGGGGTACCACAGGGCTCCGTCCTGGGACCTGTATTGTTCAACATCTTTATCAATGATTTAGATGAAGGAATTGAGGGTAAACTGATTAAATTTGCTGATGACACAAAGCTAGGAGGGATAGCTAATACTAGAGAAGAGAGAGAGAGGATTCAAAAAGACCTAAATAAACTGGAGCAGTGGGCAGCAACCAACAGAATGGTTTTTAACAGGGAAAAATGCAAAGTACTACATCTGGGCAATAAAAATGAAAAAAGCATATACAGAATGGGAGGAATAGAGCTAAGCAACAGTACATGTGAAAAAGACTTAGGTATACTAATAGATCATAGACTGAACAGGAGTCAACAGTGTGATGCAGCAGCAAAAAAGGCAAATACAATTCTGGGATGTATTAACAGAAGCATACAGTCTAGATCACGTGAAGTCATTATCGGTCTTTACTCCTCTTTGGTCAGACCTCATCTGGAATACTGTGTACAGTTTTGGGCACCACATTTTAAAAAAGACATAGACAAACTGGAGCAAGTTCAGAGAAGAGCGACCAGAATGGTGACTGGTCTGCAAACCATGTCCTATGAGGAACGGTTGCAGGATTTGGGAATGTTTAGCTTGCAAAAAAGAAGACTGAGAGGAGACTTAATAGCTGTCTACAAATATGTCAAGGGTTGTCACATTGTAGAAGGATCATCTTTATTCTCATTTGCACAAGGAAAGACTAGAAGCAATGGGATGAAACTAAATGGGAGGAGACACAGATTAGATATTAGAAAAAACTTTTAGACAGTTAGGGTGATTAATGAGTGGAACAGGCTGCCACGAGAGGTGGTGAGTTCCCCTTCAATGGACGTCTTCAAACAGAGGCTGGACAGACATCTGTCTGAGATGATCTAGTGAATCCTGCTTTGAGCAGGGGGTTGGACCAGATGACCCAGGAGGTCCCTTCCAACTCTACCATTCTATGATTCTATGATTCTACAAGAATATAACTACTATAATACTGTCCCCTATATACAAGAATATAACTACTATAATACTGCCCCTATGTACAAGAATATAACTACTATAATACTGCTGCTATGTACAAGAATATAACTACTATAATACTGCCCCTATATACAAGAATATAACTACTATAATACTGCCCCTATGTACAAGAATATAACTACTATAATACTGCTGCTATGTACAAGAATATAACTACTATAATACTGCCCCTATATACAAGAATATAACTACTATAATACTGCCCCCTATGTACAAGAATATAACTACTATAATACTGCTCCTATGTACAAGAATATAACTACTATAATACTGCTCCTATGTACAAGAATATAACTACTATAATACTGCTCCTATGTACAAGAATATAACTACTATAATTCTGCTCCTTTGTACAAGAATATAACTACTATAATACTGCTCCTATATACAAGAATATAACTACTATAATACTGCCCCCTATGTACAAGAACATAACTACTATAATACTGCTCCTATGTACAAGAACATAACTACTATAATACTGCTCCTATGTATAAGAATATATCTACTATAATACTGCTCCTATGTACAAGAATATAACTACTATAATTCTGCCCCTGTGTACAAGAATATAACTACTATAATACTGCTCCCTATGTACAAGAATATAACTACTATAATACTGACCCCTGTGTACAGGAATATAACTACTATAATACTGCGCCCTATGTACAAGAATATAACTACTATAATACTGCTCCTATGTACAAGAATATAACTACTATAATACTGCCCCCTATGTACAAGAATATATCTACTATAATACTGCCCCCTATGTACAAGAATATAACTACTATAATACTACTCCTATGTACAAGAATATAACTACTATAATACTGCTCCTATGTACAAGAATATACCTACTATAATACTGCCCCCTATGTACAAGAACATAACTACTATAATACTGCCCCCTATGTACAAGAATATAACTACTATAATACTGCTCCTATGTACAAGAATATAACTACTATAATACTGCTCCTATGTACAAGAATATAACTACTATAATACTGCTCCTATGTACAAGAATATAACTACTAGAATACTGCCCCCTATGTACAAGAATATAACTACTATAATACTGCCCTCTATGTACAAGAATATAACTACTATAATGCTGCCCCCTATGTACAAGAATATAACTACTATAATACTGCTCCTATGTACAAGAATATAACTACTATAATACTGCCCCCTATGTACAAGAATATAACTACTATACTACTGCCCCTATGTACAAGAATATAACTACTATAATACTGCTCCTATGTACTAGAATATAACTACTATAATACTGCTCCTATATACAAGAATATAACTACTATAATACTGCTCCTATGTACAAGAATATAACTGCTATAATACTGCCCCCTATGTACAAGAATATAACTACTATAATACTGCTCCTATATACAAGAATATAACTACTATAATACTGCCCCCTATGTACAAGAATATAACTACTATAATACTGCTCCTATGTACAAGAATATAACTGCTATAATACTGCCCCCTATGTACAAGAATATAACTACTATAATACTGCTCCTATATACAAGAATATAACTGCTATAATACTGCCCCCTATGTACAAGAATATAACTACTATAATACTGCTCCTATATATAAGAATATAACTACTATAATACTGCTCCTATGTACAAGAATATAACTAGTATAATACTGCCCCTATGGACAAGAATATAACTACTATAATACTGCTGCTATGTACAAGAATATAACTACTATAATACTGCCCCTATATACAAGAATATAACTACTATAATACTGCCCCCTATGTACAAAAATATAACTGCTATAATACTGCTCCTATGTACAAGAATATAACTACTATAGTACTGCTCCTTTGTACAAGAATATAACTACTATAATACTGCTCCTATGTACAAGAATATACCTACTATAATACTGCCCCCTATGTACAAGAACATAACTACTATAATACTGCCCCCTATGTACAAGAATATAACTACTATAATACTGCTCCTATATACAAGAATATAACTACTATAATTCTGCCCCCTATGTACAAGAACATAACTACTATAATACTGCTCCTATGTACAAGAACATAACTACTATAATACTGCCCCCTATGTACAAGAATATAACTACTATAATACTGCTCCTATGTATAATAATATATCTACTATAATACTTCTCCTATGTACAAGAATATAACTACTATAATACTGCTCCTACATACAAGAATATAACTACTATAATACTGCCCCCTATGTACAAGAATATAACTACTATAATACTGCCCCCTATGTACAAGAATATAACTACTATAATACTGATCCTATGTACAAGAATATAACTACTATAATACTGCCCCCTATGTACAAGAATATAACTACTATAATACTGCTCCTATGTACAAGAATATAACTACTATAATACTGCTCCTATGTACAAGAATATAACTACTATAATACTGCCCCTATGTACAAGAATATATCTACTATAATACTGCCCCCTATGTACAAGAATATAACTACTATAATACTGCTCCTATGTACAAGAATATAACTACTGTAATACTGCTCCTATGTACAAGAATATACCTACTATAATACTGCCCCCTATGTACAAGAACATAACTACTATAATACTGCTCCTATGTACAGGAATATAACTACTATAATACTGCTCCTATGTACAAGAATATACCTACTATAATACTGCCCCCTATGTACAAGAATATAACTACTATAATACTGCTCCTATGTACAAGAATATACCTACTATAATACTGCCCCCTATGTACAAGAATATAACTACTATAATACTGCTCCTATGTACAAGAATATAACTACTATAATACTGCCCCCTATGTACAAGAATATAACTACTATAACACTGCTCCTATGTACAAGAATATAACTACTATAATACTGCCCCCTATGTACAAGAATATAACTACTATAACACTGCTCCTATGTACAAGAATATAACTACTATAATACTGCCCCCTATGTACAGGAATATAACTACTATAATACTGCCCCCTATGTACAGGAATATTACTACTATAATACTGCTCCTATATACAAGAATATAACTACTATAATACTGCTCCTATGTACAATAACATAACTACTATAATACTGCCCCCTATGTACAAGAAAATAACTACTATAACACTGCTCCTATGTACAAGAATATAACTACTATAATACTGCTCCTATGTACAAGAATATAACTACTATAATACTGCCCGCTATGTACAAGAATATAACTACTATAATACTGCTCCTATGTACAAGAACATAACTACTATAATGCTGCTCCTATGTACAAGAATATAACTACTATAATACTGCCCCTATGTACAAGAATATAACTACTATAATACTGCCCCTATATACAACAATATACTACTATAATACTGATCCCTATGTACAAGAATATAACTACTATAATACTGCTCCTAAGTACAAAAATATAACTACTATAACACTGCCCCCTATGTACAAGAATATAACTATTATAATACTTCTCCTATGTACAAGAATATAACTACTATAATTCTGCCCCTGTGTACAGGAATATAACTACTATAATTCTGCCTCTGTGTACAAGAATATAACTACTATAAAACTGCTCCCTATGTACAAGAATATAACTACTATAATACTGACCCCTGTGTACAGGAATATAACTACTATAATACTGCCCCTATGTACAAGAATATAACTACTATAATACTGCCCCTATGTACAAGAATGTAACTACTACAATACTGCCCCCTATGTACAAGAATATAACTACTACAATACTGCCCCTATGTACAAGAATATAACTAATATAATACTGCTTGTATGTACAAGAATATAACTACTATAATACTGTCCCCTATGTACAAGAATATAACTACTATAATACTGCACCTATGTACAAGAATATAACTACTATAATACTGCTCCTATGTACAAGAATATAACTACTATAATACTGCACCTATGTACAAGAATATAACTACTATAATACTGCACCTATGTACAAGAATATAACTACTATAATACTGCCCCCTATGTACAAGAATATAACTACTATAATACTGCTCCTATGTACAAGAATATAACTACTATAATACTGCCCCATATGTACAAGAATATAACTACTATAATACTGCACCTATGTACAAGAATATAACTACTATAATACTGCTCCTATGTACAAGAATATAACTACTATAATACTGCCCCCTATGTACAAGAATATAACTACTATAATACTGCACCTATGTACAAGAATATAACTACTATAATACTGCTCCTATGTACAAGAATATAACTACTATAATACTGCTTGTATGTACAAGAATATAACTACTATAATACTGCCCCCTATGTACAAGAATATAACTACTATAATACTGCACCTATGTACAAGAATATAACTACTATAATACTGCTCCTATGTACAAGAATATAACTACTATAATACTGCCCCCTATGTACAAGAATATAACTACTATAATACTGCACCTATGTACAAGAATATAACTACTATAATACTGCCCCCTATGTACAAGAATATAACTACTATAATACTGACCCCTGTGTACAGGAATATAACTACTATAATACTGCTCCCTATGTACAGGAATATAACTAGTATAATACTGCCCCTATGTACAAGAATATAACTACTATAATACTGCTCCTATGTACAAGAATATAACTACTATAATACTGCTCCTATGTACAAGAATATAACTACTAGAATACTGCCCCCTATGTACAAGAATATAACTACTATAATACTGCCCTCTATGTACAAGAATATAACTACTATAATGCTGCCCCCTATGTACAAGAATATAACTACTATAATACTGCTCCTATGTACAAGAATATAACTACTATAATACTGCCCCCTATGTACAAGAATATAACTACTATACTACTGCCCCTATGTACAAGAATATAACTACTATAATACTGCTCCTATGTACTAGAATATAACTACTATAATACTGCTCCTATATACAAGAATATAACTACTATAATACTGCTCCTATGTACAAGAATATAACTACTATAATACTGCTCCTATGTACAAGAATATAACTACTATAATACTGCCCCCTATGTACAAGAATATAACTACTATAATACTGCCCCCTATGTACAAGAATATAACTACTATAATACTGCCCCCTATGTACAAGAATATAACTACTATAATACTGCTCCTATGTACAAGAATATAGCTACTATAATACTGCCCCCTATGTACAAGAATATAGCTACTATAATACTGCCCCCTATGTACAAGAACATAACTACTATAATACTGCCCCCTATGTACAAGAATATAACTACTATAATACTGCTCCTATGTACAAGAATATAACTACTATAATACTGCTCCTATGTACATGAATATAACTACTATAATACTGCTCCTATGTACATGAATATAACTACTATAATACTGCTCCTATGTACAAGAATATAACTACTATAATACTGCTCCTATGTACATGAATATAACTACTATAATACTGCTCTTATGTACAAGAATATAACTACTATAATACTGCTCCTATGTACATGAATATAACTACTATAATACTGCTCCTATGTACAGGAATATAACTACTATAATACTGCTGCTATGTACAGGAATATAACTACTATAATACTGCTCCTATGTACAGGAATATAACTACTATAATACTGCCCCTATGTACAAGAATATAACTACTATAATACTGCCCCCTATGTACAAGAATATAACTACTATAATACTGCCCCCTATGTACAAGAATATAACTACTATAATACTGCCCCCTATGTACAAGAATATAACTACTATAATACTGCCCCCTATGTACAAGAATATAACTACTATAATACTGCCCCCTATGTACAGGAATATAACTACTATAATACTGCTCCTATGTACAAGAATATATCTACTATAATACTGCCCCCTATGTACAAGAATATAACTACTATAATACTGCTCCTATGTACAGGAATATAACTACTATAATACTGCTGCTATGTACAGGAATATAACTACTATAATACTGCTCCTATGTACAGGAATATAACTACTATAATACTGCCCCTATGTACAAGAATATAACTACTATAATACTGCCCCCTATGTACAAGAATATATCTACTATAATACTGCCCCCTATGTACAAGAATATATCTACTATAATACTGCCCCCTATGTACAAGAATATATCTACTATAATACTGCCCCCTATGTACAAGAATATAACTACTATAATACTGCTCCCTATGTACAAGAATATAACTACTATAATACTGCTCCTATGCACAAGAATATAACTACTATAATACTGCCCCCTATGTACAAGAATATAACTACTATAATACTGCCCCCTATGTACAGGAATATAACTACTATAATACTGCTCCTATGTACAGGAATATAACTACTATAATACTGCTCCTATGTACAAGAATATAACTACTATAATACTGCCCCCTATGTACAAGAATATATCTACTATAATACTGCCCCCTATGTACAAGAATATATCTACTATAATACTGCCCCATATGTACAAGAATATATCTACTATAATACTGCCCCTATGTACAAGAATATAACTACTATAATACTGCCCCTATGTACAAGAATATAACTACTATAATACTGCCCCCTATGTACAAGAATATAACTACTATAATACTGCCCCTATGTACAAGAATATAACTACTATAATACTGCCCCTATGTACAAGAATATATCTACTATAATACTGCCCCCTATGTACAAGAATATATCTACTATAATACTGCCCCTATGTACAAGAATATAACTACTATAATACTGCCCCCTATGTACAAGAATATATCTACTATAATACTGCCCCCTATGTACAAGAATATAACTACTATAATACTGCCCCCTATGTACAAGAATATATCTACTATAATACTGCCCCCTATGTACAAGAATATATCTACTATAATACTGCCCCCTATGTACAAGAATATATCTACTATAATACTGCCCCTATGTACAGGAATATAACTACTATAATACTGCCCCTATGTACAAGAATATAACTACTATAATACTGCCCCCTATGTACAAGAATATATCTACTATAATACTGCCCCCTATGTACAAGAATATATCTACTATAATACTGCCCCCTATGTACAAGAATATATCTACTATAATACTGCCCCCTATGTACAAGAATATAACTACTATAATACTGCTCCCTATGTACAAGAATATAACTACTATAATACTGCTCCTATGCACAAGAATATAACTACTATAATACTGCCCCCTATGTACAAGAATATAACTACTATAATACTGCCCCCTATGTACAGGAATATAACTACTATAATACTGCTCCTATGTACAGGAATATAACTACTATAATACTGCTCCTATGTACAAGAATATAACTACTATAATACTGCCCCCTATGTACAAGAATATATCTACTATAATACTGCCCCCTATGTACAAGAATATATCTACTATAATACTGCCCCCTATGTACAAGAATATAACTACTATAATACTGCCCCCTATGTACAAGAATATAACTACTATAATACTGCCCCCTATGTACAGGAATATAACTACTATAATACTGCTCCTATGTACAAGAATATATCTACTATAATACTGCCCCCTATGTACAAGAATATAACTACTATAATACTGCTCCTATGTACAGGAATATAACTACTATAATACTGCTGCTATGTACAGGAATATAACTACTATAATACTGCTCCTATGTACAGGAATATAACTACTATAATACTGCCCCTATGTACAAGAATATAACTACTATAATACTGCCCCCTATGTACAAGAATATATCTACTATAATACTGCCCCCTATGTACAAGAATATATCTACTATAATACTGCCCCCTATGTACAAGAATATATCTACTATAATACTGCCCCCTATGTACAAGAATATAACTACTATAATACTGCTCCCTATGTACAAGAATATAACTACTATAATACTGCTCCTATGCACAAGAATATAACTACTATAATACTGCCCCCTATGTACAAGAATATAACTACTATAATACTGCCCCCTATGTACAGGAATATAACTACTATAATACTGCTCCTATGTACAGGAATATAACTACTATAATACTGCTCCTATGTACAAGTATATAACTACTATAATACTGCCCCCTATGTACAAGAATATATCTACTATAATACTGCCCCCTATGTACAAGAATATATCTACTATAATACTGCCCCCTATGTACAAGAATATATCTACTATAATACTGCCCCTATGTACAAGAATATAACTACTATAATACTGCTCCTATGTACAAGAATATAACTGCTATAATACTGCCCCTATGTACAAGAATATAACTACTATAATACTGCCCCCTATGTACAAGAATATAACTACTATAATACTGGTCCTATGTACAAGAATATAACTACTATAATACTGCCCCCTATGTACAAGAATATAACTGCTATAATACTGCCCCTATGTACAAGAATATAACTACTATAATACTGCCCCCTATGTACAAGAATATAACTACTATAATACTGGTCCTATGTACAAGAATATAACTACTATAATACTGCTCCTATGTACAAGAATATAACTGCTATAATACTGCTCCTATGTACAAGAATATAACTACTATAATACTGCTCCTATGTACAAGAATATAACTGCTATAATACTGCTCCTATGTACAAGAATATAACTACTATAATACTGCTCCTATGTACAAGAATATAACTACTATAATACTGCCCCTATGTACAAGAATATAACTACTATAATACTGCCCCCTATGTACTATTATATATGCCCTGTAATCCGGCTATTGATGGGTGTGCAGACTTTGGGCTCCTTGTCGCCGGTGATTTCCCGTCTCGGGTGTATGTGCCGGTCGGTCTGTCTTGGCTGTGTCCAGTGATTGTATAGGGATGCTGGTATAATGTAGCGCGGCTATCAGTCCTGCTTGTGAACTGATAAAGGGCATTTCATTATGAATTCTGAGGCCGCTGTTACTCTATTATACTTCCGGGAGTCTAAGTGATGTCAAGTCTGAGTAAGAAATGCTTATTTGTCAAAGATAACGGCTTCCAAACAGAGGAACCAAGTTTAGAGACAACAAAGCAGAGATAAAAGTTTCAACACTTAAGAATAACTGGTACAAAAGCCACTTTTAATGGGCAAGTGAAGATTTGATTTGGAAGTCACTTTGAGAAGATAAGATGCTGCTTCCCCCCGATATCCCCCCGGGCATCTGATCTGTCAGCGCCGCCTCTGTTCTATGACTACAATCATATTATTTTGCTTTCTGAAAGAATCAGTGGTGAGAGTGACACGCACCCAAACGTCTCCATGACACGTCTTCCAGATTTTCCGCTCAGATCTTTTCAATTTACTGATGAAGTGTGAATGGTTGCATCACTTATGACGGGCGCCCCACTCTCCTCCGCCGCCGCGCTGGTGTTTGATGTCACCACAAAAAAGAAAAGCGACAGGAATTCTGGAAAACATATTTATTGTTTTCTGATGTTCATCATCGCTGCCGTCTGACACTTTTTATTTTGTAATTAAGGATTTTATTTGTTAGTTATATTTGTTGTTTTTGGTTTATAGGGGTTCACTTACTAAATACTTCACTCCTGATCATAAGTGTCTCTAAGGACATAGCTGCTGCAGAACCTCATCATACACCTCAGCTGCTGCAGAACCTCATTATATACCTCAGATGCTTCTGAACCTCATAACACACCTCAGCTGCTGCAGAACCTCATCATACACCTCAGCTGCTGCAGAACATCAGAACACACCTCAGCTGCTGCAGAACCTCATCATACACCTCAGCTGCTGCAGAACATCAGAACACACCTCAGCTGCTGCAGAACCTCATCATACACCTCAGCTGCTGCAGAACATCAGAACACACCTCAGCTGCTGCAGAACCTCATCATACACCTCAGCTGCTGCAGAACATCAGAACACACCTCAGCTGCTGCAGAACCTCATCATACACCTCAGCTGCTGCAGAACCTCATTATATACCTCATATGCTTCTGAACCTCATAACACACCTCAGCTGCTGCAGAACCTCATCATACACCTCAGCTGCTGCAGAACATCAGAACACACCTCAGCTGCTGCAGAACCTCATCATACACCTCAGCTGCTGCAAAACATCAGAACACACCTCAGCTGCTGCAGAACCTCATCATACACCTCAGCTGCTGCAGAACATCAGAACACACCTCAGCAGGGCTTTTTATTAAATTGTTTTTCTCACAATAAGTTAAGGACAGGACTTCCAGATTTATTTCCATCAAGATATTCTGCAGCAGCTGAGATGTGCACCTTGAAAAATATTGTATGCCCTACTATACAGTATATACATAGCAATGGTAGAAGTCTCTGGAGTTCTGAGTCGTCCTGCGGCCGGTGCCATCGTATCATCACCGAACAGCAACAACGATAGTAAATGATTGTTATTAATAACTATCACAATCCCAACATCATGGAATAAGAGAGTGGTAACAATACTACTGACATCATCATCAATAATAATAATAATAATAATATATATCACCGTGCGGCATCAGATAATGACACAAGTGGTAACAATGCTACTAATATCATCATCAATAATAATAATAATAATAATAATAATAATATATATCACCGTGCGGCATCAGATAATGACACAAGTGGTAACAATACTACTGACATCATCATTAATAATAATAATAATAATAATATATATCACCGTGCGGCATCAGATAATGATACCAGTGGTAACAATGCTACTGACATCATCATCAATAATAATAATAATAATATATATATCACCGTGCGGCATCAGATAATGATACCAGTGGTAACAATACTACTGACATCATCATTAATAATAATAATAATAATAATATATATCACCGTGAGGCATCAGATAATGATACCAGTGGTAACAATACTACTGACATCATCATTAATAATAATAATAATAATAATATATATCACCGTGCGGCATCAGATAATGACACAAGTGGTAACAATACTACTGGCATCATCATTAATAATAATAATAATAATAATATATATCACCGTGAGGCATCAGATAATGATACCAGTGGTAACAATGCTACTAATATCATCATTAATAATAATAATAATAATAATATATATCACCGTGCGGCATCAGATAATGACACAAGTGGTGACAATACTACTGGCATCATCATCAATAATAATAATAATAATATATATATCACCGTGCGGCATCAGATAATGATACCAGTGGTAACAATACTACTGACATCATCATTAATAATAATAATAATAATAATATATATCACCGTGAGGCATCAGATAATGATACCAGTGGTAACAATACTACTGACATCATCATTAATAATAATAATAATAATAATATATATCACCGTGAGGCATCAGATAATGATACCAGTGGTAACAATGCTACTGACATCATCATCAATAATAATAATAATAATAATAATAATATATATCACCGTGAGGCATCAGATAATGATACCAGTGGTAACAATGCTACTGACATCATCATCAATAATAATAATAATAATAATAATAATATATATCACCGTGCGGCATCAGATAATGACACAAGTGGTAACAATGCTACTGACATCATCATCAATAATAATAATAATAATAATAATAATATATATCACCGTGAGGCATCAGATAATGATACCAGTGGTAACAATGCTACTGACATCATCATCAATAATAATAATAATAATAATATATATCACCGTGCGGCATCAGATAATGATACCAGTGGTAACAATGCTACTAATATCATCATCAATAATAATAATAATAATAATAATATATATCACCGTGCGGCATCAGATAATGACACAAGTGGTAACAATGCTACTGACATCATCATCAATAATAATAATAATAATAATAATAATAATATATATCACCGTGCGGCATCAGATAATGACACAAGTGGTAACAATGCTACTAATATCATCATCAATAATAATAATAATAATAATAATATATATCACCGTGAGGCATCAGATAATGATACCAGTGGTAACAATGCTACTAATATCATCATCAATAATAATAATAATAATAATAATAATAATAATATATATCACCGTGCGGCATCAGATAATGACACAAGTGGTAACAATGCTACTAATATCATCATCAATAATAATAATAATAATATATATCACCGTGCGGCATCAGATAATGACACAAGTGGTAACAATACTACTGGCATCATCATTAATAATAATAATAATAATATATATCACCGTGAGGCATCAGATAATGATACCAGTGGTAACAATGCTACTAATATCATCATCAATAATAATAATAATAATAATAATAATAATAATAATATATATCACCGTGCGGCATCAGATAATGACACAAGTGGTAACAATACTACTGACATCATCATTAATAATAATAATAATAATAATATATATCACCGTGAGGCATCAGATAATGATACCAGTGGTAACAATGCTACTAATATCATCATCAATAATAATAATAATAATAATATATATCACCGTGCGGCATCAGATAATGATACCAGTGGTAACAATACTACTGACATCATCATTAATAATAATAATAATAATAATATATATCACCGTGAGGCATCAGATAATGATACCAGTGGTAACAATACTACTGACATCATCATTAATAATAATAATAATAATAATATATATCACCGTGAGGCATCAGATAATGATACCAGTGGTAACAATGCTACTGACATCATCATCAATAATAATAATAATAATAATAATAATATATATCACCGTGAGGCATCAGATAATGATACCAGTGGTAACAATGCTACTGACATCATCATCAATAATAATAATAATAATAATAATAATATATATCACCGTGCGGCATCAGATAATGACACAAGTGGTAACAATGCTACTGACATCATCATCAATAATAATAATAATAATAATATATATCACCGTGAGGCATCAGATAATGATACCAGTGGTAACAATGCTACTGACATCATCATCAATAATAATAATAATAATAATATATATCACCGTGCGGCATCAGATAATGATACCAGTGGTAACAATGCTACTAATATCATCATCAATAATAATAATAATAATAATAATATATATCACCGTGCGGCATCAGATAATGACACAAGTGGTAACAATGCTACTGACATCATCATCAATAATAATAATAATAATAATAATAATAATATATATCACCGTGCGGCATCAGATAATGACACAAGTGGTAACAATGCTACTAATATCATCATCAATAATAATAATAATAATAATAATATATATCACCGTGAGGCATCAGATAATGATACCAGTGGTAACAATGCTACTAATATCATCATCAATAATAATAATAATAATAATAATAATAATAATATATATCACCGTGCGGCATCAGATAATGACACAAGTGGTAACAATGCTACTAATATCATCATCAATAATAATAATAATAATATATATCACCGTGAGGCATCAGATAATGATACCAGTGGTAACAATGCTACTAATATCATCATCAATAATAATAATAATAATAATAATAATAATAATATATATCACCGTGCGGCATCAGATAATGACACAAGTGGTAACAATGCTACTAATATCATCATCAATAATTTTCTGGTAAGAGTAAATGATCTTCTTTCCATAGGATAAGTGATAAGTCATCACCCGGCGGGGTCCCAGCGCTGGAGCCAGCACAGATCGGCAGAGCGGGGCACTTTTACCCCCATTAGGGCAGAGGCAGTGCACAGTGCTCCGCTCCCGTTCCTCTGCCAGTCCCATAGACAATGTCAGTCCGATATCTGAGCTGCTCTCCATTCTGCAGGGATAAAAGTGCCCAATTCTGCTGATAGCTGCGAGTCCCAGAGGTCACCAGAGGTCAGACCCCTCCGATGAATAAATGATCACTTAGGATGCAGAAAGGTGATAAATTACTTTCACTGGGAAACCCTTTAACTCAGTTCAGCAGTTTTAAAAAAAAATCAAAGCTCCGATCAATATAAGGAGATATATTCTGAAACGAATCAAAACTGTATTTGGACTTATTTATTAAAATAAAAAACTAAAATAGACCGATACAAAACTAATGCTTGTGATTGGTCATTTATAGTTTCATTCTCTCATAGTTTTAAGGGTGAAGGTCGACATCAGTCTATCGAGTACGTCCTATAGCCCACGAGGCGATCAGATGAGTTCCCTGGATCACCGTCCATCACAGAATATCCTAAGTCATATTGTATGACTCATCATCGCTGCTTCCAATAGGCGGCGCTATAGAGTTCAAGTCCTCTTTTTCTCTGAAGAGGCAAATTGCATATTATATTCATCAAGAAAGTCATCCAGACCTCCTTATACTCATAACAAATCAACCATTATAACATCATGTGGCAAAGAGTACCATAGACTTACTGCTCTTACAGTAAAGGATCCATAGTCTCACTGCTCATACAGTATAGAATCCATAGTCTCACTGCTCTTACAGTAAAGGATCCATAGTCTCACTGCTCTCAATGTAAGGAATCCACAGTCTCACTGCTCTCAATGTAAGGAATCCATAGTCTCACTGCTCTTACAGTAAAGAATCCATAGTCTCACTGCTCATACAGTATAGAATCCATAGTCTCACTGCTCTTACAGTATAGAATCCACAGTCTCACTGCTCTTACAGTAAAGAATCCATAGTCTCACTGCTCTTACAGTATAGAATCCATAGTCTCACTGCTCTTACAGTAAAGAATCCACAGTCTCACTGCTCTTACAGTAAAGAATCCATAGTCTCACTGCTCTTACAGTATAGAATCCATAGTCTCACTGCTCTCAATGTAAGGAATCCATAGTCTCACTGCTCTTACAGTAAAGAATCCATAGTCTCACTGCTCATACAGTATAGAATCCATAGTCTCACTGCTCTTACAGTATAGAATCCACAGTCTCACTGCTCTTACAGTAAAGAATCCATAGTCTCACTGCTCTTACAGTATAGAATCCATAGTCTCACTGCTCTTACAGTAAAGAATCCACAGTCTCACTGCTCTTACAGTAAAGAATCCATAGTCTCACTGCTCTTACAGTATAGAATCCATAGTCTCACTGCTCATACAGTAAAGAATCCACAGTCTCACTGCTCTTACAGTATAGAATCCACATTCTCACTGCTCTTACAGTAAAGAATCCACAGTCTCACTGCTCTTACAGTATAGAATCCATAGTCTCACTGCTCATACAGTAAAGAATACATAGTCTCACTGCTCATGCAGAATAGAATCCACAGTCTCACTGCTCTTACAGTATAGAATCCACATTCTCACTGCTCTTACAGTAAAGAATCCACAGTCTCACTGCTCTTACAGTATAGAATCCATAGTCTCACTGCTCTTACAGTATAGAATCCATAGTCTCACTGCTCTTACAGTATAGAATCCATAGTCTCACTGCTCATACAGTAAAGAATCCACAGTCTCACTGCTCTTACAGTATAGAATCTAAACTCTCACTGCTCTTACAGTATATAATCCATAGTCTCACTGCTCTTACAGTATAGAATCCATAGTCTCACTGCTCATACAGTAAAGAATCCACAGTCTCACTGCTCTTACAGTAAAGAATCCACAGTCTCACTGCTCTTACAGTAAAGAATCCATAGTCTCACTGCTCTTACAGTAAAGAATCCACAGTCTCACTGCTCTTACAGTATAGAATCCATAGTCTCACTGCTCTTACAGTAAAGAATCCACAGTCTCACTGCTCTTACAGTAAAGAATCCATAGTCTCACTGCTCTTACAGTAAAGAATCCATAGTCTCACTGCTCTTACAGTAATGAATCCATAGTCTCACGGCTCTTACAGTAAAGAATCCACAGTCTCACTGCTCTTACAGTAAAGAATCCATAGTCTCACTGCTCTTACAGTAAAGAATCCACAGTCTCACTGCTCTTACAGTATAGAATCCATAGTCTCACTGCTCTTACAGTATAGAATCCATAGTCTCACTGCACTTACAGTATAGAATCCATAGTCTCACTGCTCATACAGTAAAGAATCCACAGTCTCACTGCTCTTACAGTACAGAATCCATAGTCTCACTGCTCATACAGTAAAGAATCCATAGTTTCACTGCTCATACAGTATAGAATCCATAGTCTCACTGCTCTTACAGTAAAGAATCCATAGTCTCACTGCTCGTACAGAATCCATAGTCTCACGGCTCTTACAGTAAAGAATCCACAGTCTCACTGCTCTTACAGTAAAGAATCCATAGTCTCACTGCTCTTACAGTATAGAATCCATAGTCTCACTGCTCTTACAGTATAGAATCCATAGTCTCACTGCTCTTACAGTATAGAATCCATAGTCTCACTGCTCATACAGTATAGAATCCAAACTCTCACTGCTCATACAGTAAAGAATCCATAGTCTCACTGCTCTTACAGTAAAGAATCCACAGTCTCACTGCTCTTACAGTATAGAATCCATAGTCTCACTGCTCATACAGTAAAGAATCCATAGTCTCACAGCTCATACAGTATAGAATCCAAACTCTCACTGCTCATACAGTAAATAATCCACAGTCTCACTGCTCTTACAGTATAGAATCCACATTCTCACTGCTCTTACAGTAAAGAATCCACAGTCTCACTGCTCTTACAGTATAGAATCCATAGTCTCACTGCTCTTACAGTATAGAATCCACATTCTCACTGCTCTTACAGTAAAGAATCCACAGTCTCACTGCTCTTACAGTATAGAATCCATAGTCTCACTGCTCATACAGTAAAGAATCCATAGTCTCACTGCTCATGCAGAATAGAATCCACAGTCTCACTGCTCTTACAGTATAGAATCCACATTCTCACTGCTCTTACAGTAAAGAATCCACAGTCTCACTGCTCTTACAGTATAGAATCCATAGTCTCACTGCTCTTACAGTATAGAATCCATAGTCTCACTGCTCTTACAGTATAGAATCCATAGTCTCACTGCTCATACAGTAAAGAATCCACAGTCTCACTGCTCTTACAGTATAGAATCTAAACTCTCACTGCTCTTACAGTATATAATCCATAGTCTCACTGCTCTTACAGTATAGAATCCATAGTCTCACTGCTCATACAGTAAAGAATCCACAGTCTCACTGCTCTTACAGTAAAGAATCCACAGTCTCACTGCTCTTACAGTAAAGAATCCATAGTCTCACTGCTCTTACAGTAAAGAATCCACAGTCTCACTGCTCTTACAGTATAGAATCCATAGTCTCACTGCTCTTACAGTAAAGAATCCACAGTCTCACTGCTCTTACAGTAAAGAATCCATAGTCTCACTGCTCTTACAGTAAAGAATCCATAGTCTCACTGCTCTTACAGTAATGAATCCATAGTCTCACGGCTCTTACAGTAAAGAATCCACAGTCTCACTGCTCTTACAGTAAAGAATCCATAGTCTCACTGCTCTTACAGTAAAGAATCCACAGTCTCACTGCTCTTACAGTATAGAATCCATAGTCTCACTGCTCTTACAGTATAGAATCCATAGTCTCACTGCACTTACAGTATAGAATCCATAGTCTCACTGCTCATACAGTAAAGAATCCACAGTCTCACTGCTCTTACAGTACAGAATCCATAGTCTCACTGCTCATACAGTAAAGAATCCATAGTTTCACTGCTCATACAGTATAGAATCCATAGTCTCACTGCTCTTACAGTAAAGAATCCATAGTCTCACTGCTCGTACAGAATCCATAGTCTCACGGCTCTTACAGTAAAGAATCCACAGTCTCACTGCTCTTACAGTAAAGAATCCATAGTCTCACTGCTCTTACAGTATAGAATCCATAGTCTCACTGCTCTTACAGTATAGAATCCATAGTCTCACTGCTCTTACAGTATAGAATCCATAGTCTCACTGCTCATACAGTATAGAATCCAAACTCTCACTGCTCATACAGTAAAGAATCCATAGTCTCACTGCTCTTACAGTAAAGAATCCACAGTCTCACTGCTCTTACAGTATAGAATCCATAGTCTCACTGCTCATACAGTAAAGAATCCATAGTCTCACTGCTCATACAGTATAGAATCCAAACTCTCACTGCTCATACAGTAAATAATCCACAGTCTCACTGCTCTTACAGTAAAGAATCCATAGTCTCACTGCTCATACAGTAAAGAATCCACAGTCTCACTGCTCTTACAGTATAGAATCCATAGTCTCACTGCTCTTACAGTATAGAATCCATAGTCTCACTGCTCATACAGTATAGAATCCATAGTCTCACTGCTCTTACAGTAAAGAATCCATAGTCTCACTGCTCTTACAGTAAAGAATCCACAGTCTCACTGCTCTTACAGTAAAGAATCCACAGTCTCACTGCTCATACAGTATAGAATCCAAACTCTCACTGCTCATACAGTATAGAATCCATAGTCTCACTGCTCTTACAGTAAAGAATGCACAGTCTCACTGCTCTTACAGTAAAGAATGCACAGTCTCACTGCTCTTATAGTAAAGAATCCACAGTCTCACTGCTCTTACAGTAAAGAATCCATAGTCTCACTGCTCATACAGTAAAGAATCCATAGTCTCACTGCTCATACAGTATAGAATCCATAGTCTCACTCCTCTTACAGTATAGAATCCATAGTCTCACTGCTCTTACAGTAAAGAATCCACAGTCTCACTGCTCTTACAGTATAGAATCCATAGTCTCACTGCTCATACAGTAAAGAATCCACAGTCTCACTGATCTTACAGTATAGAATCCATAGTCTCACTGCTCATACAGTATAGAATCCATAGTCTCACTGCACTTACAGTATAGAATCCATAGTCTCACTGCACTTACAGTATAGAATCCATAGTCTCACTGCTCATACAGTAAAGAATCCACAGTCTCACTGCTCTTACAGTATAGAATCCATAGTCTCACTGCACTTACAGTATAGAATCCATAGTCTCACTGCTCATACAGTATAGAATCCAAACTCTCACTGCTCTTACAGTATAGAATCCATAGTCTCACTGCTCATACAGTAAAGAATCCACAGTCTCACTGCTCTTACAGTATAGAATCCAAACTCTCACTGCTCTTAGAGTATAGAATCCACACTCTCACTGCTCATACAGTAAGAATCCATAGTCTCACTGCTCTTACAGTAAAGAATCCACAGTCTCACTGCTCTTACAGTAATGAATCCATAGTCTCACGGCTCTTAAAGTAAAGAATCCACAGTCTCACTGCTCTTACAGTAAAGAATCCATAGTCTCACTGCTCTTACAGTAAAGAATCCACAGTCTCACTGCTCTTACAGTATAGAATCCATAGTCTCACTGCTCATACAGTATAGAATCCATAGTCTCACTGCACTTACAGTATAGAATCCATAGTCTCACTGCTCATACAGTAAAGAATCCACAGTCTCACTGCTCTTACAGTACAGAATCCATAGTCTCACTGCTCATACAGTAAAGAATCCATAGTTTCACTGCTCATACAGTATAGAATCCATAGTCTCACTGCTCTTACAGTAAAGAATCCATAGTCTCACTGCTCGTACAGAATCCATAGTCTCACGGCTCTTACAGTAAAGAATCCACAGTCTCACTGCTCTTACAGTAAAGAATCCATAGTCTCACTGCTCTTACAGTATAGAATCCATAGTCTCACTGCTCTTACAGTATAGAATCCATAGTCTCACTGCTCTTACAGTATAGAATCCATAGTCTCACTGCTCATACAGTATAGAATCCAAACTCTCACTGCTCATACAGTAAAGAATCCATAGTCTCACTGCTCTTACAGTAAAGAATCCACAGTCTCACTGCTCTTACAGTATAGAATCCATAGTCTCACTGCTCATACAGTAAAGAATCCATAGTCTCACTGCTCATACAGTATAGAATCCAAACTCTCACTGCTCATACAGTAAATAATCCACAGTCTCACTGCTCTTACAGTAAAGAATCCATAGTCTCACTGCTCATACAGTAAAGAATCCACAGTCTCACTGCTCTTACAGTATAGAATCCATAGTCTCACTGCTCTTACAGTATAGAATCCATAGTCTCACTGCTCATACAGTATAGAATCCATAGTCTCACTGCTCTTACAGTAAAGAATCCATAGTCTCACTGCTCTTACAGTAAAGAATCCACAGTCTCACTGCTCTTACAGTAAAGAATCCACAGTCTCACTGCTCATACAGTATAGAATCCAAACTCTCACTGCTCATACAGTATAGAATCCATAGTCTCACTGCTCTTACAGTAAAGAATGCACAGTCTCACTGCTCTTACAGTAAAGAATGCACAGTCTCACTGCTCTTATAGTAAAGAATCCACAGTCTCACTGCTCTTACAGTAAAGAATCCATAGTCTCACTGCTCATACAGTAAAGAATCCATAGTCTCACTGCTCATACAGTATAGAATCCATAGTCTCACTCCTCTTACAGTATAGAATCCATAGTCTCACTGCTCTTACAGTAAAGAATCCACAGTCTCACTGCTCTTACAGTATAGAATCCATAGTCTCACTGCTCATACAGTAAAGAATCCACAGTCTCACTGATCTTACAGTATAGAATCCATAGTCTCACTGCTCATACAGTATAGAATCCATAGTCTCACTGCACTTACAGTATAGAATCCATAGTCTCACTGCACTTACAGTATAGAATCCATAGTCTCACTGCTCATACAGTAAAGAATCCACAGTCTCACTGCTCTTACAGTATAGAATCCATAGTCTCACTGCACTTACAGTATAGAATCCATAGTCTCACTGCTCATACAGTATAGAATCCAAACTCTCACTGCTCTTACAGTATAGAATCCATAGTCTCACTGCTCATACAGTAAAGAATCCACAGTCTCACTGCTCATACAGTAAAGAATCCACAGTCTCACTGCTCTTACAGTAAAGAATCCACAGTCTCACTGCTCTTACAGTAAAGAATCCATAGTCTCACTGCTCTTACAGTAAAGAATCCAAACTCTCACTGCTCTTAGAGTATAGAATCCACACTCTCACTGCTCATACAGTAAGAATCCATAGTCTCACTGCTCTTACAGTAAAGAATCCACAGTCTCACTGCTCTTACAGTAATGAATCCATAGTCTCACGGCTCTTAAAGTAAAGAATCCACAGTCTCACTGCTCTTACAGTAAAGAATCCATAGTCTCACTGCTCTTACAGTAAAGAATCCACAGTCTCACTGCTCTTACAGTATAGAATCCATAGTCTCACTGCTCATACAGTATAGAATCCATAGTCTCACTGCACTTACAGTATAGAATCCATAGTCTCACTGCTCATACAGTAAAGAATCCACAGTCTCACTGCTCTTACAGTACAGAATCCATAGTCTCACTGCTCATACAGTAAAGAATCCATAGTCTCACTGCTCATACAGTATAGAATCCATAGTCTCACTGCTCTTACAGTAAAGAATCCATAGTCTCACTGCTCGTACAGAATCCATAGTCTCACGGCTCTTACAGTAAAGAATCCACAGTCTCACTGCTCTTACAGTAAAGAATCGATAGTCTCACTGTTCTTACAGTATAGAATCCATAGTCTCACTGCTCTTATAGTATAGAATCCATAGTCTCACTGCTCTTACAGTATAGAATCCATAGTCTCACTGCTCATACAGTATAGAATCCAAACTCTCACTGCTCATACAGTAAAGAATCCATAGTCTCACTGCTCTTACAGTAAAGAATCCACAGTCTCACTGCTCTTACAGTATAGAATCCATAGTCTCACTGCTCATACAGTATAGAATCCAAACTCTCACTGCTCATACAGTAAATAATCCACAGTCTCACTGCTCTTACAGTATAGAATCCATAGTCTCACTGCTCATACAGTAAAGAATCCACAGTCTCACTGCTCTTACAGTATAGAATCCATAGTCTCACTGCTCTTACAGTATAGAATCCATAGTCTCACTGCTCATACAGTATAGAATCCATAGTCTCACTGCTCTTACAGTAAAGAATCCATAGTCTCACTGCTCTTACAGTAAAGAATCCACAGTCTCACTGCTCTTACAGTAAAGAATCCACAGTCTCACTGCTCATACAGTATAGAATCCAAACTCTCACTGCTCATACAGTATAGAATCCATAGTCTCACTGCTCTTACAGTAAGGAATGCACAGTCTCACTGCTCTTACAGTAAAGAATCCATAGTCTCACTGCTCTTACAGTAAAGATTCCACAGTCTCACTGCTCTTACAGTAAAGAATCCATAGTCTCACTGCTCATACAGTAAAGAATCCATAGTCTCACTGCTCATACAGTATAGAATCCATAGTCTCACTCCTCTTACAGTATAGAATCCATAGTCTCACTGCTCTTACAGTAAAGAATCCACAGTCTCACTGCTCTTACAGTATAGAATCCATAGTCTCACTGCTCATACAGTAAAGAATCCACAGTCTCACTGCTCTTACAGTATAGAATCCATAGTCTCACTGCTCATACAGTATAGAATCCATAGTCTCACTGCACTTACAGTATAGAATCCATAGTCTCACTGCTCATACAGTAAAGAATCCACAGTCTCACTGCTCTTACAGTATAGAATCCATAGTCTCACTGCACTTACAGTATAGAATCCATAGTCTCACTGCTCATACAGTATAGAATCCAAACTCTCACTGCTCTTACAGTATAGAATCCATAGTCTCACTGCTCATACAGTAAAGAATCGACAGTCTCACTGCTCTTACAGTATAGAATCCAAACTCTCACTGCTCTTAGAGTATAGAATCCACACTCTCACTGCTCATACAGTAAGAATCCATAGTCTCACTGCTCTTACAGTAAAGAATCCACAGTCTCACTGCTCTTACAGTAAAGAATCCACAGTCTAACTGCTCTTACAGTATAGAATCCATAGTCTCACTGCTCTCACAGTAAAGAATCCACAGTCTCACTGCTCATACAGTATAGAATCCATAGTCTCACTGCTCATACAGTATAGAATCCAAACTCTCACTGCTCATACAGTAAAGAATCCATAGTCTCACTGCTCTTACAGTAAAGAATCCAGTCTCACTGCTCTTACAGTATAGAATCCATAGTCTCACTGCTCATACAGTAAAGAATCCACAGTCTCACTGCTCATGCAGTATAGAATCGATAGTCTCACTGCTCTTACAGTAAAGAATCCACAGTCTCACTGCTCTTACAGTAAAGAATCCATAGTCTCACTGCTCTTACAGTAAAGAATCCATAGTCTCACTGCTCTTACAGTAAAGAATCCACAGTCTCACTGCTCATACAGTATAGAATCCATAGTCTCACTGCTCATACAGTAAAGAATCCATAGTCTCACTGCTCATACAGTATAGAATCCATAGTCTCACTGCTCTTACAGTATAGAATCCATAGTCTCACTGCTCTTACAGTAAAGAATCCACAGTCTCACTGCTCTTACAGTATAGAATCCATAGTCTCACTGCTTATACAGTAAAGAATCCAAAGTCTCATTGCTCTTACAGTAAAGAATCCATAGTCTCACTGCTCATACAGTATAGAATCCATAGTCTCACTGCTCTTACAGTATAGAATCTAAACTCTCACTGCTCTTACAGTAAAGAATCCATAGTCTCACTGCTCTTACAGTAAAGAATCCATAGTCTCACTGCTCTTACAGTACAGAATCCACAGTCTCACTGCTCTTACAGTATAGAATCCATAGTCTCACTGCTCATACAGTAAAGAATCCACAGTCTCACTGCTCTTACAGTATAGAATCCATAGTCTCACTGCTCATACAGTATAGAATCCATAGTCTCACTGCTCATACAGTATAGAATCCATAGTCTCACTGCTCCTACAGTAAAGAATCCACAGTCTCACTGCTCTTACAGTATAGAATCCATAGTCTCACTGATCATACAGTATAGAATCCATAGTCTCACTGCTCATACAGTAAAGAATCCACAGTCTCACTGCTCATACAGTAAAGAATCCATAGTCTCACTGATCATACAGTATAGAATCCATAGTCTCACTGCTCATACAGTAAAGAATCCATAGTCTCACTGCTCTTACAGTAAAGAATCCACAGTCTCACTGCTCTTACAGTATAGAATCCATAGTCTCACTGCACTTACAGTATAGAATCCATAGTCTCACTGCTCTTACAGTATAGAATCCATAGTCTCACTGCTCCTACAGTATAGAATCTACAGTCTCACTGCTCTTACAGTAAAGAATCCATAGTCTCACTGCTCTTACAGTATAGAATCCACAGCCTCACTGCTCATACAGTATAGAATCCACAGTCTCACTGCTCTTACAGTATAGAATCCATAGTCTCACTGCTCTTACAGTATAGAATCCATAGTCTCACTGCTCTTACAGTAAAGAATCCACAGTCTCACTGCTCTTACAGTATAGAATCCAGTCTCACTGCTCTTACAGTATAGAATCCATTGTCTCACTGCTCTTACAGTAAAGAATCCACAGTCTCACTGCTCTTACAGTATAGAATCCATAGTTTCACTGCTCATGCAGTAAAGAATCCATAGTCTCACTGGTCTTACAGTATAGAATCCATAGTCTCACTGCTCTTACAGTATAGAATCCATAGTCTCACTGCTCTTACAGTAAAGAATCCACAGTCTCACTGCTCTTACAGTAAAGAATCCATAGTCTCACTGCTTATACAGTAAAGAATCCACAGTCTCACTGCTCTTACAGTATAGAATCCATAGTCTCACTGCTCTTACAATATAGAATCCAAACTCTCACTGCTCTTACAGTATAGAATCCATAGTCTCACTGCTCATAGAGTATAGAATCCGTAGTCTCACTGCTCTTAGAGTATAGAATCCAAACTCTCACTGCTCATACAGTAAAGAATCCATAGTCTCACTGCTGTTACAGTAAAGAATCCATAGTCTCACTGCTCTTACAGTACAGAATCCACAGTCTCACTGCTCTTACAGTAAAGAATCCACAGTCTCACTGCTCTTACAGTAAAGAATCCATAGTCTCCCTGCTCTTACAGTAAAGAATCCATAGTCTCACTGCTCTTACAGTACCGAATCCATAGTCTCACTGCTCTTACAGTAAAGAATCCACAGTCTCACTGCTCTTACAGTAAAGAATCCATAGTCTCACTGCTCATACAGTATAGAATCCATAGTCTCACTGCTCATACAGTATAGAATCCATAGTCTCACTGCTCTTACAGTAAAGAATCCACAGTCTCACTGCTCTTACAGTATAGAATCCATAGTCTCACTGCTCATACAGTATAGAATCCATAGTCTCACTGCTCTTACAGTAAAGAATCCACAGTCTCACTGCTCATACAGTAAAGAATCCATAGTCTCACTGCTCTTACAGTAAAGAATCCAAACTCTCACTGCTCATACAGTAAAGAATCCACAGTCTCACTGCTCATACAGTAAAGAATCCATAGTCTCACTGCTCATACAGTATAGAATCCATAGTCTCACTGCACTTACAGTATAGAATCCATAGTCTCACTGCTCTTACAGTATAGAATCCACAGTCTCACTGCTCTTACAGTATAGAATCCATAGTCTCACTGCTCATACAGTAAAGAATCCACAGTCTCACTGCTCTTACTGTATAGAATCCATAGTCTCACTGCTCATACAGTATAGAATCCATAGTCTCACTGCACTTACAGTATAGAATCCATAGTCTCACTGCTCATACAGTATAGAATCCAAACTCTCACTGCTCTTACAGTATAGAATCCATAGTCTCACTGCTCATACAGTAAAGAATCCACAGTCTCACTGCTCTTACAGTATAGAATCCAAACTCTCACTGCTCATACAGTATAGAATCCACAGTCTCACTGCTCTTACAGTATAGAATCCAAAGTCTCACTGCTCTTAGAGTATAGAATCCACACTCTCACTGCTCATACAGTAAAGAACCATAGTCTCACTGCTCTTACAGTAAAGAATCCACAGTCTCACTGCTCTTACAGTAAAGAATCCACAGTCTCACTGCTCTTACAGTAAAGAATCCATAGTTTCACTGCTCTTACAGTAAAGAATCCACAGTCTCACTGCTCTTACAGTAAAGAATCCACAGTCTCACTGCTCATACAGTATAGAATCCATAGTCTCACTGCTCATACAGTATAGAATCCAAACTCTCACTGGTCATACAGTAAAGAATCCTTAGGCTCACTGCTCTTACAGTAAAGAATCCACAGTCTCACTGGTCTTACAGTATAGAATCCATAGTCTCACTGCTCATACAGTAAAGAATCCATAGTCTCACTGCTCATACAGTATAGAATCGATAGTCTCACTGCTCTTACAGTAAAGAATCCACAGTCTCACTGCTCTTACAGTAAAGAATCCACAGTCTCACTGCTCATACAGTATAGAATCCATAGTCTCACTGCTCATACAGTATAGAATCCATAGTCTCACTGCTCTTACAGTATAGAATCCATAGTCTCACTGCTCTTACAGTAAAGAATCCACAGTCTCACTGCTCTTACAGTAAAGAATCCATAGTCTCACTGCTCATAGAGTATAGAATCCATAGTCTCACTGGTTATACAGTAAAGAATCCACAGTCTCACTGCTCTTACAGTATAGAATCCATAGTCTCATTGCTCATAGAGTATAGAATCCATAGTCTCACTGCTCTTAGAGTATAGAATCCAAACTCTCACTGCTCATACAGTAAAGAATCCACAGTCTCACTGCTCTTACAGTAAAGAATCCATAGTCTCACTGCTCTTACAGTACAGAATCCACAGTCTCACTGCTCTTACAGTAAAGAATCCACAGTCTCACTGCTCTTACAGTAAAGAATCCATAGTCTCACTGCTCTTACAGTAAAAATCCATAGTCTCACTGCTCTTACAGTAAAGAATCCACAGTCTCACTGCTCATACAGTATAGAATCAATAGTTTCACTGCTCATACAGTATAGAATCCACAGTCTCACTGCTCTTACAGTATAGAATCCATAGTCTCGCTGCTCTTACAGTAAAGAATCTACAGTCTCGCTGCTCTTACAGTAAAGAATTCATAGTCTCACTGCTCTTACAGTATAGAATCCACAGTCTCACTGCTCTTACAGTAAAGAATCCATAGTCTCACTGCTCTTACAGTATAGAATCCACAGTCTCACTGCTCTTACAGTATAGAATCCACAGTCTCACTGCTCTTACAGTAAAGAATCCACAGTCTCACTGCTCTTACAGTAAAGAATCCATAGTCTCACTGCTCTTACAGTATAGAATCCACTGTCTCACTGCTCTTACAGTAAAGAATCCATAGTCTCACTGCTCTTACAGTATAGATTCCACAGTCTCACTGCTCTTACAGTATAGAATCCATAGTCTCGCTGCTCTTACAGTATAGAATCCACAGTCTCACTGCTCTTACAGTAAAGAATCCACAGTCTCACTGCTCTTACAGTAAAGAATCCATAGTCTCACTGCTCTTACAGTAAAGAATCCACAGTCTCACTGCTCTTACAGTAAAGAATCCACAGTCTCACTGCTCTTACAGTAAAGAATCCACAGTCTCACTGCTCTTACAGTAAACAATCCACAGTCTCACTGCTCTTACAGTAAAGAATCCACAGTCTCACTGCTCATACAGTATAGAATCCATAGTCTCACTGCTCATACAGTATAGAATCCATAGTCTCACTGCTCTTACAGTATAGAATCCATAGTCTCACTGCTCTTACAGTAAAGAATCCACAGTCTCACTGCTCTTACAGTAAAGAATCCATAGTCTCACTGCTCATAGAGTATAGAATCCATAGTCTCACTGGTTATACAGTAAAGAATCCACAGTCTCACTGCTCTTACAGTATAGAATCCATAGTCTCACTGCTCATAGAGTATAGAATCCATAGTCTCACTGCTCTTAGAGTATAGAATCCAAACTCTCACTGCTCATACAGTAAAGAATCCACAGTCTCACTGCTCTTACAGTAAAGAATCCATAGTCTCACTGCTCTTACAGTACAGAATCCACAGTCTCACTGCTCTTACAGTAAAGAATCCACAGTCTCACTGCTCTTACAGTAAAGAATCCATAGTCTCACTGCTCTTACAGTAAAAATCCATAGTCTCACTGCTCTTACAGTAAAGAATCCACAGTCTCACTGCTCATACAGTATAGAATCAATAGTTTCACTGCTCATACAGTATAGAATCCACAGTCTCACTGCTCTTACAGTATAGAATCCATAGTCTTGCTGCTCTTACAGTAAAGAATCTACAGTCTCGCTGCTCTTACAGTAAAGAATTCATAGTCTCACTGCTCTTACAGTATAGAATCCACAGTCTCACTGCTCTTACAGTAAAGAATCCATAGTCTCACTGCTCTTACAGTATAGAATCCACAGTCTCACTGCTCTTACAGTATAGAATCCACAGTCTCACTGCTCTTACAGTAAAGAATCCACAGTCTCACTGCTCTTACAGTAAAGAATCCATAGTCTCACTGCTCTTACAGTATAGAATCCACTGTCTCACTGCTCTTACAGTAAAGAATCCATAGTCTCACTGCTCTTACAGTATAGAATCCACAGTCTCACTGCTCTTACAGTATAGAATCCATAGTCTCGCTGCTCTTACAGTATAGAATCCACAGTCTCACTGCTCTTACAGTAAAGAATCCACAGTCTCACTGCTCTTACAGTAAAGAATCCATAGTCTCACTGCTCTTACAGTAAAGAATCCACAGTCTCACTGCTCTTACAGTAAAGAATCCACAGTCTCACTGCTCTTACAGTAAAGAATCCACAGTCTCACTGCTCTTACAGTAAACAATCCACAGTCTCACTGCTCTTACAGTAAAGAATCCACAGTCTCACTGCTCATACAGTAAAGAATCCACAGTCTCACTGCTCTTACAGTATAGAATCCATAGTCTCACTGCTCTTACAGTAAAGACTCCATAGTCTCACTGCTCTTACAGTATAGAATCCACAGTCTCACTGCTCTTACAGTAAAGAATCCACAGTCTCACTGCTCATACAGTATAGAATCCATAGTCTCACTGCTCATACAGTAAAGAATCCATAGTCTCACTGCTCATACAGTATAGAATCCATAGTCTTACTGCTCTTACAGTAAAGAATCCATAGTCTCACTGCTCTTACAGTAAAGAATCCACAGTCTCACTGCTCTTACAGTAAAGAATCCATAGTCTCACTGCTCATTCAGTAAAGAATCCATAGTCTCACTGCTCTTACAGTAAAGAATCCACAGTCTCACTGCTCTTACAGTAAAGAATCCACAGTCTCACTGCTCTTACAGTAAAGAATCCATAGTCTCACTGCTCTTACAGTAAAGAATCCACAGTCTCACTGCTCTTACAGTAAAGAATCCACAGTCTCACTGCTCTTACAGTAAAGAATCCACAGTCTCACTGCTCTTACAGTAAACAATCCACAGTCTCACTGCTCTTACAGTAAAGAATCCACAGTCTCACTGCTCATACAGTAAAGAATCCACAGTCTCACTGCTCTTACAGTATAGAATCCATAGTCTCACTGCTCTTACAGTAAAGACTCCATAGTCTCACTGCTCTTACAGTATAGAATCCACAGTCTCACTGCTCTTACAGTAAAGAATCCACAGTCTCACTGCTCATACAGTATAGAATCCATAGTCTCACTGCTCATACAGTAAAGAATCCATAGTCTCACTGCTCATACAGTATAGAATCCATAGTCTTACTGCTCTTACAGTAAAGAATCCATAGTCTCACTGCTCTTACAGTAAAGAATCCACAGTCTCACTGCTCTTACAGTAAAGAATCCATAGTCTCACTGCTCATTCAGTAAAGAATCCATAGTCTCACTGCTCTTACAGTAAGCAATCCACAGTCTCACTGTTCTTACAGTAAAGAATCCACAGTCTCACTGTTCTTACAGTAAAGAATCCATAGTCTCACTGCTCATACAGTAAAAAATCCATAGTCTCACTGCTCATACAGTATAGAATCGATAGTCTCACTGCTCTTACAGTAAAGAATCCACAGTCTCACTGCTCTTACAGTAAAGAATCCATAGTCTCACTGCTCTTACAGTAAAGAATCCATAGTCTCACTGCTCTTACAGTAAAGAATCCACAGTCTCACTGCTCTTACAGTAAAGAATCCATAGTCTCACTGCTCTTACAGTATAGAATCCATAGTCTCACTGCTCTTACAGTAAAGAATCCACAGTCTCACTGCTAATACAGTATAGAATCCATAGTCTCACTGCTCATACAGTAAAGAATCCATAGTCTCACTGCTCATACAGTATAGAATCCATAGTCTCACTGCTCTTACAGTATAGAATCCCTAGTCTCACTGCTCTTACAGTATAGAATCCAAAGTCTCACTGCTCATACAGTAAAGAATCCATAGTCTCACTGCTCTTACAGTATAGAATCCACAGTCTTACTGCTCTTACAGTATAGAATCCATAGTCTCACTGCTCTTACATTAAAGAATCCACAGTCTCACTGCTCATACAGTGTAGAATCCATAGTCTCACTGCTCATACAGTATAGAATCCAAACTCTCACTGCTCATACAGTATAGAATCCATAGTCTCACTGCTCTTACAGTATAGAATCCCTAGTCTCACTGCTCTTACAGTATAGAATCCAAAGTCTCACTGCTCATACAGTAAAGAATCCATAGTCTCACTGCTCTTACAGTATAGAATCCACAGTCTTACTGCTCTTACAGTATAGAATCCATAGTCTCACTGCTCTTACATTAAAGAATCCACAGTCTCACTGCTCATACAGTGTAGAATCCATAGTCTCACTGCTCATACAGTATAGAATCCAAACTCTCACTGCTCATACAGTAAAGAATCCATAGTCTCACTGCTCTTACAGTAAAGAATCCACAGTCTCACTGCTCTTACAGTATAGAATCCATAGTCTCACTGCTCATACAGTATAGAATCCAAAGTCTCACTGCTCTTAGAGTATAGAATCCACACTCTCACTGCTCATACAGTAAAGAATCCATAGTCTCACTGCTCTTACAATATAGAATCCACAGTCTCACTGCTCTTACAGTATAGAATCCATAGTCTCACTGCTCTTACAGTAAAGAATCCACAGTCTCACTGCTCATACAGTATAGAATCCATAGTCTCACTGCTCATACAGTATAGAATCCAAACTCTCACTGCTCATACACTAAAGAATCCATAGTCTCACTGCTCTTACAGTAAAGAATCCACAGTCTCACTGCTCTTACAGTATAGAATCCATAGTCTCACTGCTCATACAGTAAAAATTCCATAGTCTCACTGCTCATACAGTATAGAATCGATAGTCTCACTGCTCTTACAGTAAAGAATCCACAGTCTCACTGCTCTTACAGTAAAGAATTCATAGTCTCACTGCTCTTACAGTAAAGAATCCATAGTCTCACTGCTCTTACAGTAAGGAATCCACAGTCTCACTGCTCATACAGTATAGAATCCATAGTCTCACTGCTCATACAGTAAAGAATCCATAGTCTCACTGCTCATACAGTATAGAATCCATAGTCTCACTGCTCTTACAGTAAAGAATCCACAGTCTCACTGCTCTTACAGTATAGAATCCACAGTCTCACTGCTCTTCCAGTATAGAATCCATAGTCTCACTGCTCATACAGTATAGAATCCACAGTCTCACTGCTCTTACAGTATAGAATCCATAGTCTCACTGCTCTTACAGTATAGAATCCATAGTCTCACTGCTCTTACAGTAAAGAATCCACAGTCTCACTGCTCTTACAGTATAGAATCCAGTCTCACTGCTCTTACAGTATAGAATCCATTGTCTCACTGCTCTTACAGTAAAGAATCCACAGTCTCACTGCTCTTACAGTATAGAATCCATAGTCTCACTGCTTATACAGTAAAGAATCCACAGTCTCACTGCTCTTACAGTATAGAATCCATAGTCTCACTGCTCTTACAGTATAGAATCCATAGTCTCACTGCTCTTACAGTATAGAATCCATAGTCTCACTGCTCTTACAGTATAGAATCCATAATCTCACTGCTCTTACAGTATAGAATCCATAGTCTCACTGCTCTTACAGTATAGAATCCATAGTCTCACTGCTCTTACAGTATAGAATCCAAACTCTCACTGCTCTTACAGTATAGAATCCATAGTCTCACTGCTCTTACAGTATAGAATCCATAGTCTCACTGCTCTTACAGTATAGAATCCACAGTCTCACTGCTCATAGAGTATAGAATCCGTAGTCTCACTACTCTTAGAGTATAGAATCCAAACTCTCACTGCTCTTATAGTAAAGAATCCATAGTCTTACTGCTGTTACAGTAAAGAATCCATAGTTTCACTGCTCTTACAGTACAGAATCCACAGTCTCACTGCTCTTACAGTAAAGAATCCACAGTCTCACTGCTCTTACAGTAAAGAATCCATAGTCTCCCTGCTCTTACAGTAAAGAATCCATAGTCTCACTGCTCTTACAGTACCGAATCCATAGTCTCACTGCTCTTACAGTAAAGAATCCACAGTCTCACTGCTCTTACAGTAAAGAATCCATAGTCTCACTGCTCATACAGTATAGAATCCATAGTCTCACTGCTCATACAGTATAGAATCCATAGTCTCACTGCTCTTACAGTAAAGAATCCACAGTCTCACTGCTCTTACAGTATAGAATCCATAGTCTCACTGCTCATACAGTATAGAATCCATAGTCTCACTGCTCTTACAGTAAAGAATCCACAGTCTCACTGCTCGTACAGTAAAGAATCCATAGTCTCACTGATCTTACAGTAAAGAATCCAAACTCTCACTGCTCATACAGTAAAGAATCCACAGTCTCACTGCTCATACAGTAAAGAATCCATAGTCTCACTGCTCATACAGTATAGAATCCATAGTCTCACTGCACTTACAGTATAGAATCCATAGTCTCACTGCTCTTACAGTATAGAATCCACAGTCTCACTGCTCTTACAGTATAGAATCCATAGTCTCACTGCTCATACAGTAAAGAATCCACAGTCTCACTGCTCTTACAGTATAGAATCCATAGTCTCACTGCTCCTACAGTATAGAATCCATAGTCTCACTGCACTTACAGTATAGAATCCATAGTCTCACTGCTCATACAGTATAGAATCCAAACTCTCACTGCTCTTACAGTATAGAATCCATAGTCTCACTGCTCATACAGTAAAGAATCCACAGTCTCACTGCTCTTACAGTATAGAATCCAAACTCTCACTGCTCATACAGTATAGAATCCACAGTCTCACTGCTCTTACAGTATAGAATCCAAAGTCTCACTGCTCTTAGAGTATAGAATCCACACTCTCACTGCTCATACAGTAAAGAACCATAGTCTCACTGCTCTTACAGTAAAGAATCCACAGTCTCACTGCTCTTACAGTAAAGAATCCACAGTCTCACTGCTCTTACAGTAAAGAATCCATAGTCTCACTGCTCTTACAGTAAAGAATCCACAGTCTCACTGCTCTTACAGTAAAGAATCCACAGTCTCACTGCTCATACAGTATAGAATCCATAGTCTCACTGCTCATACAGTATAGAATCCAAACTCTCACTGGTCATACAGTAAAGAATCCATAGGCTCACTGCTCTTACAGTAAAGAATCCACAGTCTCACTGGTCTTACAGTATAGAATCCATAGTCTCACTGCTCATACAGTAAAGAATCCATAGTCTCACTGCTCTTACAGTAAAGAATCCACAGTCTCACTGCTCTTACAGTAAAGAATCCACAGTCGCACTGCTCTTACAGTAAAGAATCCACAGTCTCACTGCTCATACAGTATAGAATCCATAGTCTCACTGCTCATACAGTATAGAATCCATAGTCTCACTGCTCTTACAGTATAGAATCCATAGTCTCACTGCTCTTACAGTAAAGAATCCACAGTCTCACTGCTCTTACAGTAAAGAATCCATAGTCTCACTGCTCATAGAGTATAGAATCCATAGTGTCACTGGTTATACAGTAAAGAATCCACAGTCTCACTGCTCTTACAGTATAGAATCCATAGTCTCACTGCTCATAGAGTATAGAATCCATAGTCTCACTGCTCTTAGAGTATAGAATCCAAGCTCTCACTGCTCATACAGTAAAGAATCCACAGTCTCACTGCTCTTACAGTAAAGAATCCATAGTCTCACTGCTCTTACAGTACAGAATCCACAGTCTCACTGCTCTTACAGTAAAGAATCCACAGTCTCACTGCTCTTACAGTAAAGAATCCATAGTCTCACTGCTCTTACAGTAAAAATCCATAGTCTCACTGCTCTTACAGTAAAGAATCCACAGTCTCACTGCTCATACAGTATAGAATCCATAGTTTCACTGCTCATACAGTATAGAATCCACAGTCTCACTGCTCTTACAGTATAGAATCCATAGTCTCGCTGCTCTTACAGTAAAGAATCCACAGTCTCGCTGCTCTTACAGTAAAGAATTCATAGTCTCGCTGCTCTTACAGTATAGAATCCACAGTCTCACTGCTCTTACAGTAAAGAATCCATAGTCTCACTGCTCTTACAGTATAGAATCCACAGTCTCACTGCTCTTACAGTATAGAATCCACAGTCTCACTGCTCTTACAGTAAAGAATCCACAGTCTCACTGCTCTTACAGTAAAGAATCCATAGTCTCACTGCTCTTACAGTATAGAATCCACTGTCTCACTGCTCTTACAGTAAAGAATCCATAGTCTCACTGCTCTTACAGTAAAGAATCCATAGTCTCACTGCTCTTACAGTAAAGAATCCACAGTCTCACTGCTCTTACAGTAAAGAATCCATAGTCTCACTGCTCATTCAGTAAAGAATCCATAGTCTCACTGCTCTTACAGTAAGCAATCCACAGTCTCACTGTTCTTACAGTAAACAATCCACAGTCTCACTGTTCTTACAGTAAAGAATCCATAGTCTCACTGCTCATACAGTAAAAAATCCATAGTCTCACTGCTCATACAGTATAGAATCGATAGTCTCACTGCTCATACAGTAAAGAATCCACAGTCTCACTGCTCTTACAGTAAAGAATCCATAGTCTCACTGCTCTTACAGTACAGAATCCACAGTCTCACTGCTCTTACAGTAAAGAATCCACAGTCTCACTGCTCTTACAGTAAAGAATCCATAGTCTCACTGCTCTTACAGTAAAAATCCATAGTCTCACTGCTCTTACAGTAAAGAATCCACAGTCTCACTGCTCATACAGTATAGAATCCATAGTTTCACTGCTCATACAGTATAGAATCCACAGTCTCACTGCTCTTACAGTATAGAATCCATAGTCTCGCTGCTCTTACAGTAAAGAATCCACAGTCTCGCTGCTCTTACAGTAAAGAATTCATAGTCTCGCTGCTCTTACAGTATAGAATCCACAGTCTCACTGCTCTTACAGTAAAGAATCCATAGTCTCACTGCTCTTACAGTATAGAATCCACAGTCTCACTGCTCTTACAGTATAGAATCCACAGTCTCACTGCTCTTACAGTAAAGAATCCACAGTCTCACTGCTCTTACAGTAAAGAATCCATAGTCTCACTGCTCTTACAGTATAGAATCCACTGTCTCACTGCTCTTACAGTAAAGAATCCATAGTCTCACTGCTCTTACAGTAAAGAATCCATAGTCTCACTGCTCTTACAGTAAAGAATCCACAGTCTCACTGCTCTTACAGTAAAGAATCCATAGTCTCACTGCTCATTCAGTAAAGAATCCATAGTCTCACTGCTCTTACAGTAAGCAATCCACAGTCTCACTGTTCTTACAGTAAACAATCCACAGTCTCACTGTTCTTACAGTAAAGAATCCATAGTCTCACTGCTCATACAGTAAAAAATCCATAGTCTCACTGCTCATACAGTATAGAATCGATAGTCTCACTGCTCTTACAGTAAAGAATCCACAGTCTCACTGCTCTTACAGTAAAGAATCCATAGTCTCACTGCTCTTACAGTAAAGAATCCATAGTCTCACTGCTCTTACAGTAAAGAATCCACAGTCTCACTGCTCATACAGTATAGAATCCATAGTCTCACTGCTCATACAGTAAAGAATCCATAGTCTCACTGCTCATACAGTATAGAATCCATAGTCTCACTGCTCTTACAGTATAGAATCCATAGTCTCACTGCTCTTACAGTATAGAATCCAAAGTCTCACTGCTCTTAGAGTATAGAATCCATAGTCTCACTGCTCTTACAGTATAGAATCCATAGTCTCACTGCTCTTACATTAAAGAATCCACAGTCTCACTGCTCATACAGTATAGAATCCATAGTCTCACTGCTCATACAGTATAGAATCCAAACTCTCACTGCTCATACAGTAAACAATCCATAGTCTCACTGCTCTTACAGTAAAGAATCCACAGTCTCACTGCTCTTACAGTATAGAATCCATAGTCTCACTGCTCATACAGTATAGAATCCAAAGTCTCACTGCTCTTAGAGTATAGAATCCACACTCTCACTGCTCATACAGTAAAGAATCCATAGTCTCACTGCTCTTACAATATAGAATCCACAGTCTCACTGCTCTTACAGTATAGAATCCATAGTCTCACTGCTCTTACAGTAAAGAATCCACAGTCTCACTGCTCATACAGTATAGAATCCATAGTCTCACTGCTCATACAGTATAGAATCCAAACTCTCACTGCTCATACAGTAAAGAATCCATAGTCTCACTGCTCTTACAGTAAAGAATCCACAGTCTCACTGCTCTTACAGTATAGAATCCATAGTCTCACTGCTCATACAGTAAAAATTCCATAGTCTCACTGCTCATACAGTATAGAATCGATAGTCTCACTGCTCTTACAGTAAAGAATCCACAGTCTCACTGCTCTTACAGTAAAGAATTCATAGTCTCACTGCTCTTACAGTAAAGAATCCATAGTCTCACTGCTCTTACAGTAAAGAATCCACAGTCTCACTGCTCATACAGTATAGAATCCATAGTCTCACTGCTCATACAGTAAAGAATCCATAGTCTCACTGCTCATACAGTATAGAATCCATAGTCTCACTGCTCTTACAGTAAAGAATCCACAGTCTCACTGCTCTTACAGTATAGAATCCACAGTCTCACTGCTCTTCCAGTATAGAATCCATAGTCTCACTGCTCATACAGTATAGAATCCACAGTCTCACTGCTCTTACAGTATAGAATCCATAGTCTCACTGCTCTTACAGTATAGAATCCATAGTCTCACTGCTCTTACAGTAAAGAATCCACAGTCTCACTGCTCTTACAGTATAGAATCCACAGTCTCACTGCTCTTACAGTATAGAATCCATTGTCTCACTGCTCTTACAGTAAAGAATCCACAGTCTCACTGCTCTTACAGTATAGAATCCATAGTCTCACTGCTTATACAGTAAAGAATCCACAGTCTCACTGCTCT
Source organism: Phyllobates terribilis (assembly GCF_046119375.1). Taxonomy (NCBI): domain Eukaryota; kingdom Metazoa; phylum Chordata; class Amphibia; order Anura; family Dendrobatidae; genus Phyllobates; species Phyllobates terribilis. Next base: position 461,845,830 of record NW_027362767.1, on the reverse strand, counting down.
TACAGTATAGAATCCATAGTTTCACTGCTCATACAGTAAAGAATCCATAGTCTCACTGCTCTTACAGTATAGAATCCATAGTCTCACTGCTCTTACAGTATAGAATCCATAGTCTCACTGCTCTTACAGTAAAGAATCCACAGTCTCACTGCTCTTACAGTATAGAATCCATAGTCTCACTGCTTATACAGTAAAGAATCCACAGTCTCACTGCTCTTACAGTATAGAATCCATAGTCTCACTGCTCTTACAGTATAGAATCCACAGTCTCACTGCTCTTACAGTATAGAATCCATAGTCTCACTGCTCATAGAGTATAGAATCCATAGTCTCACTGCTCTTAGAGTATAGAATCCAAACTCTCACTGCTCATACAGTAAAGAATCCATAGTCTCACTGCTGTTACAGTAAAGAATCCATAGTCTCACTGCTCTTACAGTACAGAATCCACAGTCTCACTGCTCTTACAGTAAAGAATCCACAGTCTCACTGCTCTTACAGTAAAGAATCCATAGTCTCCCTGCTCTTACAGTAAAGAATCCATAGTCTCACTGCTCTTACAGTACCGAATCCATAGTCTCACTGCTCTTACAGTAATGAATCCACAGTCTCACTGCTCTTACAGTAAAGAATCCACAGTCTCACTGCTCTTACAGTATGGAATCCATAGTCTCACTGCTCATACAGTATAGAATCCATAGTCTCACTGCTCTTACAGTAAAGAATCCACAGTCTCACTGCTCTTACAGTATAGAATCCATAGTCTCACTGCTCATACAGTATAGAATCCATAGTCTCACTGCTCTTACAGTAAAGAATCCACAGTCTCACTGCTCATACAGTAAAGAATCCATAGTCTCACTGCTCTTACAGTAAAGAATCCAAACTCTCACTGCTCATACAGTAAAGAATCCACAGTCTCACTGCTCATACAGTAAAGAATCCATAGTCTCACTGCTCATACAGTATAGAATCCATAGTCTCACTGCACTTACAGTATAGAATCCACAGTCTCACTGCTCATACAGTATAGAATCCATAGTCTCACTGCACTTACAGTATAGAATCCATAGTCTCACTGCTCTTACAGTATAGAATCCATTGTCTCACTGCTCATACAGTAAGAATCCATAGTCTCACTGCTCTTACAGTAAAGAATCCATAGTCTCACTGCTCTTACAGTATAGAATCCACAGTCTCACTGCTCTTACAGTATAGAATCCACAGTCTCACTGCTCTTACAGTATAGAATCCATAGTCTCACTGCTCTTACAGTATAGAATCCACAGTCTCACTGCTCTTACAGTATAGAATCCATAGTCTCACTGCTCATACAGTAAAGAATCCACAGTCTCACTGCTCTTACAGTATAGAATCCATAGTCTCACTGCTCTTACAGTAAGAATCCATAGTCTCACTGCTCTTACAGTATAGAATCCACAGTCTCACTGCTCTTACAGTATAGAATCCACAGTCTCACTGCTCTTACAGTATAGAATCCATAGTCTCACTGCTCATACAGTAAAGAATCCACAGTCTCACTGCTCTTACAGTATAGAATCCATAGTCTCACTGCTCATACAGTATAGAATCCATAGTCTCACTGCACTTACAGTATAGAATCCATAGTCTCACTGCTCATACAGTATAGAATCCAAACTCTCACTGCTCTTACAGTATAGAATCCATAGTCTCACTGCTCATACAGTAAAGAATCCACAGTCTCACTGCTCTTACAGTATAGAATCCAAACTCTCACTGCTCATACAGTATAGAATCCACAGTCTCACTGCTCTTACAGTATAGAATCCAAAGTCTCACTGCTCTTAGAGTATAGAATCCACACTCTCACTGCTCATACAGTAAAGAACCATAGTCTCACTGCTCTTACAGTAAAGAATCCACAGTCTCACTGCTCTTACAGTAAAGAATCCACAGTCTCACTGCTCTTACAGTAAAGAATCCATAGTCTCACTGGTCTTACAGTATAGAATCCATAGTCTCACTGCTCATACAGTAAAGAATCCATAGTCTCACTGCTCATACAGTATAGAATCGATAGTCTCACTGCTCTTACAGTAAAGAATCCACAGTCTCACTGCTCTTACAGTAAAGAATCCACAGTCTCACTGTTCATACAGTATAGAATCCATAGTCTCACTGCTCTTACAGTATAGAATCCAAACTCTCACTGCTCATACAGTATAGAATCCACAGTCTCACTGCTCTTACAGTATAGAATCCATAGTCTCACTGCTCTTAGAGTATAGAATCCAAACTCTCACTGCTCATACAGTAAAGAATCCACAGTCTCACTGCTCTTACAGTAAAGAATCCATAGTCTCACTGCTCTTACAGTACAGAATCCACAGTCTCACTGCTCTTACAGTAAAGAATCCACAGTCTCACTGCTCTTACAGTAAAGAATCCATAGTCTCACTGCTCTTACAGTAAAAATCCATAGTCTCACTGCTCTTACAGTAAAGAATCCACAGTCTCACTGCTCATACAGTATAGAATCCATAGTTTCACTGCTCATACAGTATAGAATCCACAGTCTCACTGCTCTTACAGTATAGAATCCATAGTCTCGCTGCTCTTACAGTAAAGAATCCACAGTCTCGCTGCTCTTACAGTAAAGAATTCATAGTCTCACTGCTCTTACAGTATAGAATCCACAGTCTCACTGCTCTTACAGTAAAGAATCCATAGTCTCACTGCTCTTACAGTATAGAATCCACAGTCTCACTGCTCTTACAGTATAGAATCCACAGTCTCACTGCTCTTACAGTAAAGAATCCACAGTCTCACTGCTCTTACAGTAAAGAATCCATAGTCTCACTGCTCTTACAGTATAGAATCCACTGTCTCACTGCTCTTACAGTAAAGAATCCATAGTCTCACTGCTCTTACAGTATAGAATCCACAGTCTCACTGCTCTTACAGTATAGAATCCATAGTCTCGCTGCTCTTACAGTATAGAATCCACAGTCTCACTGCTCTTACAGTAAAGAATCCACAGTCTCACTGCTCTTACAGTAGAGAATCCATAGTCTCACTGCTCTTACAGTAAAGAATCCACAGTCTCACTGCTCTTACAGTAAAGAATCCACAGTCTCACTGCTCTTACAGTAAAGAATCCACAGTCTCACTGCTCTTACAGTAAACAATCCACAGTCTCACTGCTCATACAGTATAGAATCCACAGTCTCACTGCTGTTACAGTAAAGAATCCATAGTCTCACTGCTCATACAGTAAAAAATCCACAGTCTCACTGCTCTTACAGTAAAGAATCCACAGTCTCACTGCTCTTACAGTAAAGAATCCACAGTCTCACTGCTCTTACAGTATAGAATCCATAGTCTCACTGCTCTTACAGTATAGAATCCACAGTCTCACTGCTCTTACAGTAAAGACTCCATAGTCTCACTGCTCTTACAGTATAGAATCCACAGTCTCACTGCTCTTACAGTAAAGAATCCACAGTCTCACTGCTCTTACAGTATAGAATCCACAGTCTCACTGCTCTTACAGTAAAGACTCCATAGTCTCACTGCTCTTACAGTATAGAATCCACAGTCTCACTGCTCTTACAGTAAAGACTCCATAGTCTCACTGCTCTTACAGTATAGAATCCACAGTCTCACTGCTCTTACAGTAAAGAATCCATAGTCTCACTGCTCTTACAGTAAAGACTCCATAGTCTCACTGCTCTTACAGTATAGAATCCACAGTCTCACTGCTCTTACAGTATAGAATCCACAGTCTCACTGCTCTTACAGTAAAGAATCCACAGTCTCACTGCTCTTACAGTAAAGAATCCACAGTCTCACTGCTCTTACAGTATAGAATCCACAGTCTCACTGCTCTTACAGTATAGAATCCACAGTCTCACTGCTCTTACAGTAAAGAATCCACAGTCTCACTGCTCTTACAGTAAAGAATCCATAGTCTGACTGCTCTTACAGTATAGAATCCACAGTCTCACTGCTCTTACAGTAAAGAATCAACAGTCTCACTTCTCTTACAGTAAAGAATCCATAGTCTCACTGCTCTTACAGTAAAGAATCCATAGTCTCACTGCTCTTACAGTAAAGAATCCACAGTCTCACTGCTCTTACAGTAAAGAATCCATAGTCTCACTGCTCATTCAGTAAAGAATCCATAGTCTCACTGCTCTTACAGTAAGCAATCCACAGTCTCACTGTTCTTACAGTAAAGAATCCATAGTCTCACTGCTCTTACAGTAAAGAATCCATAGTCTCACTGCTCTTACAGTAAAGAATCCACAGTCTCACTGCTCTTACAGTATAGAATCCATAGTCTCACTGCTCATACAGTAAAGAATCCATAGTCTCACTGCTCTTACAGTATATAATCCATGGTCTCACTGCTCTTACAGTATAGAATCCATGGTCTCACTGCTCTTACAGTAAAGAATCCATAGTCTCACTGCTCTTACAGTATAGAATCCATAGTCTCACTGCTCTTACAGTAAAGAATCCACAGTCTCACTGCTCTTACAGTAAAGAATCCACAGTCTCACTGCTCTTACAGTAAGGAATCCATAGTCTCACTGCTCTTACAGTATAGAATCCACAGTCTCACTGCTCATACAGTAAAGAATCCACAGTCTCACTGCTCATACAATATAGAATCCATAGTCTCACTGCTCTTACAGTAAAGAATCCACAGTCTCACTGCTCTTACAGTATAGAATCCATAGTCTCACTGCACTTACACTAAAGAATCCATAGTCTCACTGCTCTTACAGTAAAGAATCCACAGTCTCACTGCTCATACAGTATAGAATCCATAGTCTCCCTGCACTTACACTAAAGAATCCACAGTCTCACTGCACTTACAGTAAAGAATCCACAGTCTCACTGCTCATACAGTATAGAATCCACAGTCTCACTGCTCTTACAGTAAGGAATCCATAGTCTCACTGCTCATACAGTAAAGAATCCACAGTCTCACTGCTCTTACAGTTTAGAATCCATAGTCTCACTGCTCTCAATGTAAAGAATCCATAGTCTCACTGCTCTTACAGTATAGAATCCATAGTCTCACTGCACTTACACTAAAGAATCGATAGTCTCACTGCTCTTACAGTAAAGAATCCATAGTCTCACTGCTTTTACAGTAAAGAATCCATAGTCTCACTGCTCATACAGTAAAGAATCCACAGTCTCACTGCTCTTACAGTAAGGAATCCATAGTCTCACTGCTCTTACAGTAAAGAATCCATAGTCTCACTGCTCTTACAGTATAGAATCCACAGTCTCACTGCTCTTACAGTAAAGAATCCACAGTCTCACTGCTCTTATAGTAAAGAATCCACAGTCTCACTGCTCTTACAGTAAAGAATCCATAGTGTCTGTGATGCCAACAATTGAAAGTGGTCTTTGTCCTTAAAGGGGTTGACCACTTTTGAGGAGTCTATTTTTTCATTTACTTAAATGCATGTATTTGGGGCTAGGAATACATTTTCCATTGGGTTTCTTTATAATGTTAGCAGCACGGTTTGCCTTCAGGTTTGCCTTTGATGAAACATAATTGCAAAATTGATTTTTTAGCCCCAAATACCTGCATTTTAGTAAAAACAAAAAGTCCACCAGGTGACCGACTGCTTGAAAAGGTTTTCTGATTTTACCAAAAACGTTATAATAAGATTGTACAATTTTCCCCTCTGCCCTGTGCGTCAGTCCTATTTCTTCTCGGTTTGTGCTCGCTGTTGTGGGACCCTTCATGGCATACGTCCCCTGGTCTTGTTACATACACAGAGGTGTGCGGCTCGTGACCACCGTGCAGGTGTCAGACGTGCGTCTGGTACTGATCCGAGCTCCTCTGCGATCATCATGAGAACTGAACAACTGAGAAAAAGTGATGATCCGAGAACAAGCCGAGATATTGGAGAATAATGCGCTGTGTTAGGAAAACTAATAGGAAGAACCAAATAAATATGACACATCCCTCCTGAACGTGTCCGCAGCAGTCACACAACAGCAATCGTCCCCGAGCGCCCTGAGACATGAACACAAAGAGCTCTGTAATGTCCTCTTCATTTGGACACTTAAGAACAAACCTCTGAATATCTTTCCCATTTCTTCTCTCTGCCGGAGCAATTCCTCTGCTGTCACATGAAGCCCGGAGCGCAGGAGATAAATATCCATGTGCGCTTTGTAATATATGATGATATATGAAGTCCAGGGTTGGTCGCCCCTCTCCTTCCCACTCTCCTTCTTTCCTTTTCCCCTTATGTTATTTTGTATCATCATTATTATTGGTACATCAGCATTAGATTTGCACAAGATGTTTGTCCGCTGGGAACAAAACCCTGAAGAACCATTTTGTTATATAATTGTTTTGTTTTTTTTATCCTACTGGCAATTCAACAAAATAATAATGGAATTTATTGGAATGCGGCAAAAAACAAGAGCCCTGTGGCTTAAAAACCCCATCTCTGCACAGCACAGTACATTGCTTATTTATCTGCTGAAAACGGGAAATCAGGGGCTAAATACTTACAGATAAAAACATCAAAATGGAATGTGACCGACTTCAGGGGACGGATCCAAGACTTGACATTCAGTATTAGAATATTGTCATGTGCTGTATCTTGTTGGCTCTCATTGGTGAAGGTTTAAGGCATCAAAATATGAGGACAGCAAGTAAAAACTGTTTGACTGCGGCTAGGACTGGTGGAACAAGTTTGGGTGTCTTGCTTCCCCCACCTCATACAAAAGGCCTGTGAGTCCTCCGTCTGTGACTCACTCATACAGAAAGCCAGTGAGTCTTACTTCGGCTTCCTCCACCTACTCATAGTGAAAGCCTGTGAGTCCTTCTTCCCCACCCATTCAGATAAAGCGTGTGAGGCCTGCTTCCCCCACCCACTCATAGAGAGAGCCTGTGAGTCCTACTTCCCCCACCCACTCATAGAGTCTGTGAGTCCAGCTTCCTGCTCACTTATAAAGTCTGAGTCCTGCTTCCCCACCCACTCAGATAAAGCCTGTGAGTCCTGCTTCCCCCACCTAGTCATAGAGAAAGCCTGTGAGTCCAGCTTCCTTCTTCCACTCATAGAGGAAGCCTGTGAGTCCTGATGGCCTGCCCACTTGTAGAGAAAGCCTGTGAAGTCTGTTTCCCTGCGCACTCATAGAGTAAGCCTGTGAGTCCTGCTTCTCCTGCCCACCCATAGAGTAAGCCTGTGAGTCCTGCTTCTCCTGTCCACCCATAGAGTAAGCCTGTGAGTCCTGCTTCTCCTGCCCACTCATAGAGAAAGCCTGTGAGTCCTGCTTCTCCTGCCCACCCATAGAGTAAGCCTGTGAGTCCTGCTCACCCATAGAGTAAGCCTGTGAGTCCTGCTTCCCCCACCTAGTCATAGAGTAAGCCTGTGAGTCCTGCTTCTCCTGCCCACCCATGGAGTAAGCCTGTGAGTCCTGCTTCTCCTGCCCACCTATAGAGTAAGCCTGTGAGTCCTGCTTCTCCTGCCCACCCATAGAGTAAGCCTGTGAGTCCTGCATCTCCTGCCCACCCATAGAGTAAGCCTGTGAGTCCTGCTTCTCCTGCCCACCCATAGAGTAAGCCTGTGAGTCCTGCTTCTCCTGCCCACCCATAGAGTAAGCCTGTGAGTCCTGCTTCTCCTGCCCACCCATAGAGTAAGCCTGTGAGTCCTGCTTCTCCTGCCCACCCATAGAGTAAGCCTGTGAGTCCTGCTTTCTGAGCCCAGAAAAGGTTCCACACCTCATCTTTGCCACAACCTTGCACAGCTGAAGCTGCCGTGAACTCTATGTGGGCAGAGGTAACAGCACTTAGAAGCTTTCTTCATGAGTGTGTGGAAGAAGCAGGATGACGGCTTCCTCTATAGCAGCTTATTATACGGAACTACTAAATCAATTAATTAAGAAAGAACATTGTGGGGAATTTAATCAAAAGATTTTAACCCATTTTTTTGCAGTAGAAAAGTCGCAAGCTTTGGTGCGCACCATATTAATAATAAAATGTGGAATTTTTTGCTACTCTCACCACATTTGTAATGCTGCGAAAAGAATGAGCTGTCCAGCAGATTTACAATGGCTTACTCCAGACATTGTCGTAAATTACCGCGCAAACCTCACGGTGCTGAGCCGGAGTAGGTTTCAATCTCTTACGCAGACAGACAAAAATGCAGCAAATTTATTATGAATTGTGTGAAGTGCCAGTGTTAGTATATTATCCCCTGCGCCGCCGTGTGTCCTTCAGGTCTGCGTCTGCTCTACCCCTCGCTGCCCTTAGAGCCCTGTGATTCTCGATGAAACACTCTAAGCCATAGTGATACACTGTTATACCTGGTGCAGACCCTGTAGTGGTGGAGCGTGACACAGGGACCACCGCTGTGCCCCCCACATAATAATGCCACCACTGTGTCCCCCACATAATAATGCCACCACTGTGTCCCCCACATAATAATGTCACCACTGTGCCTCCACATAATAATGACATCACTGTGCCCCCACATAATAATGACACCACTGTGCCCCCACATAATAATGACACCACTGTGCCCCCACATAATAATGACACCACTGTGCCCCTACATAATAATGTCACCACTGTGCCCCCACATAATAATGTCACCACTGTGCCCCCACATAATAATGCCACCACTGTTCCCCCACATAGTAATGCCACCACTGTGCCCCCACATAGTAATGACACCACTGTGCCCCCCACATAATAATGACACCACTGTGCCCCCACATAGTAATGCCACCACTGTGCCCCCACATAGTAATGCCACCACTGTGTCCCCACATAGTAATGCCACCACTGTGTCCCCACATAATAATGCCACCACTGTGCCCCCACATAATAATGACACCACTGTGCCCCCACATAGTAATGCCACCACTGTGTCCCTCACATAATAATGCCACCACTGTGCCCCCACATAATGTCACCACTGTGCCCCTACATAATAATGTCACCACTGTGCCCCCACATAGTAATGCCACCACTGTGTCCCCACATAGTAATGCCACCACTGTGCCCCCCACATAATAATGTCACCACTGTGCCCCTACATAATAATGCCACCACTGTGCCCCCACATAATAATGCCACCACTGTTCCCCCACATAATAATGCCACCACTGTGCCCCCACATAGTAATGCCACCACTGTGCCCCCACATAATAATGTCACCACTGTGCCCCTACATAATAATGACACCACAGTGCCCCCACATAATAATGCCACCACTGTTCCCCCACATAGTAATGCCACCACTGTGCCCCTACATAATAATGACACCACTGTGCCCCCACATAGTAATGCCACCACTGTGCCCCCACATAGTAATGCCACCACTGTGTCCCCACATAGTAATGCCACCACTGTGTCCCCACATAATAATGCCACCACTGTGCCCCCACATAATAATGACACCACTGTGCCCCCACATAGTAATGCCACCACTGTGTCCCCACATAATAATGCCACCACTGTGCCCCCGCATAATAATGCCTCCACTGTGCCCCCGCATAATATTGCCACCACTGTGCCCCCACATAATAATGCCACCACTGTGCCCCCACATAATAATGTCACCACTGTGCCCCCACATAATAATGCCACCACTGTTCCCCCACATAGTAATGCCACCACTGTGCCCCTACATAATAATGACACCACAGTGCCCCCACATAATAATGCCACCACTGTTCCCCCACATAGTAATGCCACCACTGTGCCCCTACATAATAATGACACCACTGTGCCCCCACATAGTAATGCCACCACTGTGCCCCCACATAGTAATGCCACCACTGTGTCCCCACATAGTAATGCCACCACTGTGTCCCCACATAATAATGCCACCACTGTGTCCCTCACATAATAATGCCACCACTGTGCCCGCACATAATAATGTCACCACTGTGCCCCTACATAATAATGACACCACTGTGCCCCCACATAGTAATGCCACCACTGTGTCCCCACATAGTAATGCCACCACTGTGCCCCCCACATAATAATGTCACCACTGTGCCCCTACATAATAATGCCACCACTGTGCCCCCACATAATAATGCCACCACTGTTCCCCCACATAATAATGCCACCACTGTGCCCCCACATAGTAATGCCACCACTGTGTCCCCCACATAATAATGCCACCACTGTGTCCCCCACATAATAATGCCACCACTGTGCCCCCACATAATAATGCCACCACTGTGCCCCCACATAATAATGGCACCACTGTGCCCCCACATAATAATGACACCACTGTGCCCCCACATAATAATGCACCACTGTGCCCCCACATAATAATGCCACCACTGTGCCCCCACATAATGTCACCACTGTGCCCCCACATAATAATGCACCACTGTGCCCACACATAATAATGCCACCACTGTGCCCCTACATAATAATGACACCACTGTGCCCCCACATAATAATGTCACCACTGTGCCCCCACATAATAATGTCACCACTGTGCCCCCACATAATAATGTCACCACTGTGCCCCCACATAATAATGCCACCACTGTGTCCCCCACATAATAATGCCACCACTGTGTCCCCCACATAATAATGCCACCACTGTGTCCCCCACATAATAATGTCACCACTGTGCCTCCACATAATAATGACACCACTGTGCCCCCACATAATAATGACACCACTGTGCCCCCACATAATAATGTCACCACTGTGCCCCCACATAATAATGCCACCACTGTTCCCCCACATAATAATGCCACCACTGTGTCCCCCACATAATAATGCCTCCACTGTGCCCCCAACATAATAATGCCACCACTGTGTCCCTCACATAATAATGACACCACTGTGTCCCTCACATAATAATGACACCACTGTGCCCCTACATAATAATGCCACCACTGTGCCCCCACATAATAATGACACCACTGTGCCCCCACATAATAATGCCACCACTGTGCCCCCACATAATAATGCCACCACTGTGCCCCCACATAATAATGCCACCACTGTGCCCCCACATAATACCACCACTGTGCCCCCACATAGTAATGCCACCACTGTGCCCCCACATAATAATGCCACCACTGTGCCCCCACATAATAATGCCTCCACTGTGCCCCCAACATAATAATGCCACCACTGTGTCCCTCACATAATAATGACACCACTGTGTCCCTCACATAATAATGCCACCACTGTGCCCCCACATAATAATGCCACCACTGTGCCCCCACATAATAATGCCACCACTGTGACCCCACATACACCACGTGCAGAATTATTAGGCAAATGCGTATTTTGATCACTTTGATACTTTTTATACATGTCGTCCTACTCCAAGCTGCATAGGCTTGAGAGCCAACTACCAATAAAGTAAATCTGGTGATGTGCATCTCTGTAATGAGGAGGGGTGTTGACTAATGACATCAGCACCCTATATAAGGTGGGCTTAATTATTAGGTAACTTCCTTTCCTTTGGCAAAATGGGTCAGAAGAGAGATTTGACGGCTCTGAAAAGTCCAATATTCTGAGATGTCTTGCAGAGGGAGGCAGCAGTCTTGAAATTTCCAAACTTTTGAAGCGTGATCACCGAACAATCAAGCGTTTCATGGCAAATAGCCAACAGGGTCGCAAGAAGCGTGTTGGCCAAAAAAGGCGCAAAATAACTGCCCATGAATTGAGGAAAATCAAGCGTGAAGCTGCCAAGATGCCATTCACCACCAGTTTTGCCATATTTCAGAGCTGCAACGTTACTGGAGTATCAAAAAGCACAAGGTGTGCGATACTCAGGGACATGGCCAAGGTAAGGAAGGCTGAAAAACCACCACCTATGGACAAGAAACATAAGATAAAACGTCAAGAATGGGCCAAGAAATGTCTTAAGACTGATTTCTCAAAGGTTTTATGGACTGATGAAATGAGACTGACTCTTGATGGGCCAGATGGATGGGCCAGAGGCTGGATCAGTAAAGAGCAGAGAGCTCCACTCCGACTCAGACGCCAGCAAGGTGGAGGTGGGGTATTGGTATGGGCTGGTATCATTAAAGATGAACTTGTGGGACCTTTTCGGGTTGAGGATGGAGTGAAGCTCAACTCCCAGACTTACTGCCAGTTTCTGGAAGACAACTTCTTCAAGCAGTGGTACAGGAAGAAGTCAGTATCGTTCAAGAAAAACATGATTTTCATGCAGGACAATGCTCCATCACATGCATCCAACTACTCCACAGCGTGGCTGGCCAGTAAAGGTCTAAAAGAAGAAAAAATAATGACATGGCCCCCTTGTTCACCTGATCTGAACCCCATAAAGAACCTGTGGTCCATCATAAAATGTGAGATCTACAGGGAGGGAAAACAGTACACCTCTGGGAGCAGTGTCTGGGAGGCTGTGGTGAGATCTACAGGGAGGGAAAACAGTACACCTCTCGGAACAGTGTCTGGGAGGCTGTGGTGACTGCTGCACGCAATGTTGACCGAAAACAGATCAAGCAACTGACAGAATCTATGGATGGAAGGCTGTTGAGTGTCATCATAAAGAAAGGTGGCTATATTCATCACTAATTTTTTTGCTTTTTGTTTTTGCACGTCAGAAATGTTTATTTCTAAATGTTGTGCCCTGATATTGGTTTACCTGGTGAAAATAAACAAGTGAGATGGGATTATATTTGGTTTTTATTAAGTTGCCTAATAATTCTGCACAGTAATAGTTACCTGCACAGACAGATATCCTCCTAAGATAGCCAAATCTAAAAGAAAACCACTCCAGCTTCCAAAAATATTAAGCTTGGATATTTATGAGTCTTTTGGGTTGATTGAGTGTTACAACGCTCCTGTTAGGTTTTTTTTAGTTTGCTGGTCACATGACCATTTTGCCTATTTAATCCGGCTCCGCCCTCCTGGCTTTGCTGGACTTCATTTGTATTTACTACTCTTAAGCTAGCTTGGTGCTCTGTTGCCGTTCTCTGTTAGTTTTGCTAGGTCTTCTGATCCCTATGCCTTTTTGTTGTGTGTTTGTCTTTGACTGCTACTATTTCTGCTAGGAGGTGTCCAAACTTATCCCAGTCCCTAGATCTTGTAGGGATCCCTCCCTCACATCTATAGGTCTGCGTTCAGACTAGCCGAGGACTTTAGCGGGTCTGATCGCAGGATCAGGTTCCCCGTTACATCGTAGGGATCTAGTTTAGTTCTATTGTAGGGACAGATCTCCTGCCTTTCCTTAGTCTCTGTAGCAGATCATAACAGTAAGTCCAGCCATAAAAAAAAAATAAAAAATTCTCTAAGGAAAGTCCTCCAGTTTCCATCATGGTCTCGGTGCAAGATTTGGCTCAACGCTTGCAGGGACTCTCTCTGGAGGTGGCCGAGCTCCAACAACACGTGAGTAGCTGTTCTGGAGCACATTTTGTGGAACCAAAGGTACGTGTGCCTGATCTATTTTTTGGCGAACAACAAGATTTTTTTTCTTTTTAAAATGCTTGTCTATTATATTTTCATTTGAGACCCGGATCCTCTGGTGATGAATCACAGCGCATAGGGTTCATAATGTCACTTTTGCGCAAAGATCCTCAGGGATGGGCCTTCTCTCTCCAACCTAGTGATCCGTGCTTTAGATCAGTGGATAGTTTTTTTTCTGCTTTGGGTTTGTTGTACGATGATCCTGACCGTGTCTCATCTGCTGAGTCTGAATTAAGACGTTTGAGGCAGGGATCAGGTAATGTGGAAAAATATTGTTCTCACTTCCGTCGGTGGTCTGCCCAGGTGGGGTGGAACGATTCAGCTTTGAAAAGCTTGTTTCTTGCTGGGCTAGGTGAAAGGGTTAAGGATTTACTGATTGCTTATCCCACACCTGGAAACTTGCAGGAGGCAATGCAATTAGCTATACGGGTGGACAGGAGACTGCGTGCAAGGGTTAATGAGAGCAAATCCTCTGCTATGTCAGCTCCGAGTCCTGAGAGGGTCTGTGCTGACAATGGAGAGCCGATGGAGATTGGGGCGATGGCACCCCGCTCTCAGGAAAAAGACCACAGGTCTTCTGAAGGCTTGTGCTTCTATTGCGGAAATTCTGGTCATTTTATTAAGAGCTGTGTGCTTCGTATGAAGAAAGAAAAAAAAATGGTCAGTTATGCCCGTATTGCCTGTTTAAATTCTAAGGGAGTATTCCTATCTGCTACTACCGCTGCTCAGGATGAATTAATTGAATTTCGGGTATTTGTGGATTGTGGATCTACTCTGAATGTGATTGATGGGGGATTCTTGGAAAAACTTAGATTAGAACCTAAAACTTTGTCATCCCCTATTGCTGTGGTTTCTGTCGATGGCTCTCCCTTGAAGAGTGTTACTCACAAGGTCTGTGAATTTCCCCTCACTATTAATGGTATTCATCAAGAGAATTTGGATTTGGTAGTGTTGAATAACTTGCCTTCTCCAGTAATATTGGGTTTGCCCTGTTTAAAATTTCACAATCCTGTACTGGATTGGTCTACCAATGAAATTAAATCCTGGAGCCATAAATGTTATGACAAGTGTTGTAACGGGCGTATTGCAGCTTTGGATAGGGGAGAATTGCCTGTTCCTATTCAGGATTTTTGGAGAGTTTTTTCTGAGAAGGAATCGCAGGTTTTGCCTCCCCATAGAGACTATGATTGTTCTATTGAATTTGTCCCTGGAGCGACTCTTCCTAAAAGTCGTTTATTTAACCTTACTATTCCTGAGAGGAAGGCTTTGGAGGAATACATACAGACAAGTTTGGCCGCCGGTCACATTAGGCCCTCTAAGTCTCCTGTGGCGGTTGGATTTTTTTTTTGTAAAAAAAAAAGATGGCAGTTTACGTCCTTGTCTGGACTTTCGTGAGATTAATAAAATTACGGTACGCAATCCTTACCCACTGCCATTGATTCCTGATCTGTTTAACCAGTTAATGGGGGCCAAGTGGTTCTCTAAAATTGATCTCCGGGGGACATACAATCTGTTGCGCATGAAGGAGGGTGATGAATGGAAGACTGCTTTTAACACTCCTGTGGGTCATTTTGAGAATCTGGTTATGCCTTTTGGTCTTACCAATGCTCCAGCATTTTTTCAGAATCTGATTAATGACATCCTTAGACCTTTGATCGGCAAAAATGTGGTTGTGTATTTGGATGACATTCTGATTTATTCGCCGGATCTGGAGTCTCATTGGCGGAGCGTGCGTGAGGTATTACAGTTATTAATGGACAATTCGCTTTTTGCTAAGCTGGAGAAATGTGAGTTCGCTGTACAGAGAATTAGTTTTTTGGGCTACATTGTCTCCAGCGAGGGCTTTGAGATGGACCCGGTGAAGGTTCAGGCGGTTCAGGAATGGCCTAGGCCTATTGGTTTGAAATCGATACAGAGGTTTTTGGGTTTCGCCAATTATTACAGAAAATTCATAAAAAAAATTTCTATTATTGTCAAACCTCTGACTGATCTCACCAGGAAAGGTGCTGATGCGGTTCAGTGGTCTTCTGAGGCCATTGAAGCTTTTGTGTATCTCAAGGAGAGGTTCACCTCTGCTCCCATCCTTATGCAGCCTGATGTTACTAGGCCGTTTTTGGTTGAGGTTGATGCTTCCTCTGTGGGGGTTGGCGCAGTATTGTCTCAGAAAAACAAGGATGGATTACATCCCTGTGCCTTTTTTTCAAAAAATTTTTCTGAGACTGAACTTAATTACGATATTGGTAATTGGGAATTGCTGGCTATTAAACTCGCATTTGAACACTGGCGTCATCTCTTGGAAGGTGCTGAATTTCTCGTTCAGGTTTTCACTGATCATAAAAATCTGATCTATCTTGATGCTGCCAAGCGCTTGAATGCCCGTCAGGCTAGGTGGGCACTGTTTTTCTCGCAGTTTAATTTTTCCGTTACTTACATCCCGGGTACCAAGAATGTTAAAGCGGATGCTTTGTCTCGCAGCTTTTCTCCCATAGTCGGTGCTGAGGAGGAGGAGGAGAGCATTTTACAAGAAGGTGTTGTGATAGCTGCTTTGGACTCCGTTTTGGAGGATGAGATTCTTAAAGCTCAGGAGAATGCCCCATCTAACACTCCTCATGGGAGGTTGTTTGTGCCTAGGACTTTTAGGAGAGATTTGTTTGTTGAGTGTCATGAGTCTCGGTTGGCAGGTCATCCAGGAATTTCTCAGACCAAGAGACTGGTGGGTCGCAGTTTTTGGTGGCCTGGATGGCAGAAGGAAGTCATTAAGTGGGTGCGTCAATGTACTGTGTGTGCTAGATCCAAGTCTTCACATACTCCTGCTGCGGGGTTGCTTTGCCCTCTGGAGGTTCCTAGTGCACCTTGGACACATCTGGCTATGGACTTTATAACTGACCTTCCCCCCTCTGAAGGTTTCACGGTCATCTGGGTGGTCGTGGACCGTTTTAGCAAGATGTGTCACTTGATTCCCTTCATCAAACTGCCCTGCGCTAAGACACTCGCCAAGGCCTTTGTCAAGGAAATTGTCAGACTTCATGGCGTTCCTACTGACATTGTTTCTGATAGGGGTCCTCAGTTCGTGGCTCGTTTTTGGCGTGCCTTTTGTGACAGGTTGGGAATTCATTTGTCGTTTTCGTCCGGATATCATCCTGAATCTAATGGCCAGACAGAAAGGAAAAACCAGGATGTTGAGCAGTTCTTGCGTTGCTTTGTGGCAGACAATCAGGAGGGGTGGTCTAAGTTTCTGCCACTTGCTGAGTTTGCTCTTAACAACCATACATCCTCTTCTGCTGGTTAGGGTTAGGCCTTTTTTTTTGTTGTTCTGGGAGACATCCGTCTTTTGGGTCATTTTCCAAATTGGTTTCGGCTGTGCCTGAGGAGGAGAGTTTTTCCGGTGATTTGGAGAGAGTTTGGACGGATGTGCGTGGTAATCTTCAGGAGGCTAACAAGAAATCTAAGAGGTACTTTGATAGGAAACGGCAAGAGGCTTTGTTTGCTATTGGTGACATGGTTTGGTTGTCCTCTAAGAATCTGCGGTTGAGGATTCCTTCTAAAAAATTGGGTCCCAAGTTCGTAGGGCCCTTTAAGGTGCTTCAGATAGTTAACCAATCTGCTGTTAGGTTGGAGGTTCCTACGTCCTGGAGGATTAATCCGATGTTTCATGTTTCTCTGTTGAAAAAAGCTGTTGTGTCGGATGGTGACGCCTCTGCCACTGTTCCTCCGGTGGTGGAGGACGGGGAATATGAAATTTCCCGCATCCTAAATTCTAGACGGTATAGAGGGAGTTTGCAGTATCTCGTCGCTTGGAAGGGTTTCGGACCTGAGGATAACTCATGGGTGAGGGCGGATGATGTTTCTGCTCCCAGACTTGTCCGAGCGTTTCACAGGAGGTTTCCTGGTAAGCCTGGGCCTAGGGGATCCGGAGGATCCTCTTAGAAGAGGGGGTACTGTTAGAACTCTCCTGTTAGGTTTTTTTTAGTTTGCTGGTCACATGAACAGTTTTGCCTATTTAATCCGGCTCCACCCTCCTGGCTTTGCTTGGCTTCATTTGTATTTACTACTCTTGAGCTAGCTTGGTGCTCTGTTGCCGTTCTCTGTTAGTTTTGCTAGGTCTTCTGACCTCTATGCTTTTTGTTGTGTGTTTGTCTTTGACTGCTACTATTTCTGCTAGGAGGTGTCCAACTTTTCCCAGTCCCTAGATCTTGTAGGGATCCCTCCCTCACATCTATAGGTCTTCGTACAGACTAGCCGAGGACTTTAGCGGGTCTGATCGCAGGATCAGCTTCCTCGTTACATCGTAGGGATCTAGTTTAGTTCTATTGTAGGGACAGATCTCCTCTCTTTCTTTAGTCTCTGTAGCAGATCATAACATTGAGAACATAGTTGTTCATCAATAATAAAAATAATCCTCTAAAATACAACTTGCCTAATAATTCTGCACACAGTGTAATAATGCCAGAGCTGTGCCCCCATATAATAATGCCACAGCTGTGCTCACCATTATGCAAATTACATAGTAATAATGCCTCCGTTGTGACCTCTAGATGGTAAAACTGACCCCTAGAAAATATTAATGTCCTGTGAAAATGTCCTAGAAAACCGTGCCCACATTTTGCCTCTTACAATGTAATAAAGCCCAGTTTGCAACTTTGATGGTCACACTGCCCTGAGGACCCCTATAACAATAATGGTTCTTAAGTGCTCACTTAATATGAAATAATTGATGTGTTATTTTTATAGTTCAGTGGACTTAGTGTCCTTCTTATCTATCTATATCATACTTTTAATCTTTAATCTTTATTCATATGTATCTATTTTTCTATTACAATTGTTTTATGAATACACACCTGGAGATCACTGTGGAGAAGAGATGATGAGGATGTTAGGTGTGATTGTTTACGCCTGTCGTGTCCCTCCCTGCTGCTACCAATGGTTAGGGGGGTTACTCCACATTCTATATGTCTGACGAAGGGGATGGACCGTCCATGAAACGCACCAATCAATGAATCTGTTCTCTACTATAAAGGCTTCATCTACCTTGTCGGCAGTACTCGGAGACACCATCCCCATTTTTTCTTGTTACCTCTTCAATAATATTTAATTATGTCCCCTTAGTCCCCCAATGTACAGCTTCTCATACACAGTATGATGTCCACACAGGACCCCTATACATTGTATGATGGGCCCACAGCGCCCCTATACATTGTATGATGGGCCCACAGCTCCCCTATACATTGTATGATGGGCCCACAGCTCCCCTATACATTGTATGATGGGCCCACAGCTCTCCTATACATTGTATGATGGGCCCACAGCTCCCCTATACATTGTATGATGGGCCCACAGCTCCCCTATACATTGTATGATGGGCCCACAGCTCTCCTATACATTGTATGATGGGCCCACAGCTCTCCTATACATTGTATGATGGGCCCACAGCTCTCCTATACATTGTATGATGGGCCCACAGCGCCCCTATACATTGTATGATGGGCCCACAGCTCCCCTATACATTGTATGATGGGCCCACAGCTCCCCTATACATTGTATGATGGGCCCACAGCTCTCCTATACATTGTATGATGGGCCCACAGCTCCCCTATACATTGTATGATGGGCCCACAGCTCCCCTATACATTGTATGATGGGCCCACAGCTCTCCTATACATTGTATGATGGGCCCACAGCTCTCCTATACATTGTATGATGGGCCCACAGCGCCCCTATACATTGTATGATGGGCCCACAGCTCCCCTATACATTGTATGATGGGCCCACAGCTCCCCGATACATTGTATGATGGGTCCACAGCTCTCCTATACATTGTATGATGGGCCCACAGCTCCCCTATACATTGTATGATGGGCCCACAGCTCCCCTATACATTGTATGATGGGCCCACAGCTCTCCTATACATTGTATGATGGGTCCACAGCTCTCCTATACATTGTATGATGGGCCCACAGCTCTCCTATACATTGTATGATGGGCCCACAGCTCTCCCACGCAGTGTGATGCCTCCCACATTGTATGATGGCAATAAGTAGCCCCTCCCTGTTTTATGATGGCCCCCAGTAGTCCCTCCACATTGTATGATGGATATAAGTAACCTCCCCACAATGTATGATGGCCCCCAGTAGCCTGTCCACGTTGTATAAGGACCTCCAGTAGCCACCCCACATTGTATGATGTCCCCCTATACTCCCCCACGTATGTATGATAGCACACAGTAGCCCCTCCGCATTTTATGATGGCCCCCAGTAACCCCTTCCACGATGTATAATGACCTTCTGTAGCCCCTCCAAATTGTATGATGGCATACATTAGCCTCTCCACTTATATGATGGCCCCCAGTAGTCCCTCCACATTGTATAATAACCTCCAGTAGCCCCTCCACTTACATGATGGCCCCCAGTAGTCCCTCCACATTGTATAATAACCTCCAGTAGCCTCCCATGTACTATGATGGCGCCCAGTAACCCCCCCCATGTTGTATGATGTCCCCCTGTACCTCCCCCACGTTGAATGGTAGCACACAGTAGCCCCTCCACTTGAATGATGGCCTCCTGTAGTCCCCTACATTGTATCATAGCCCCCAATAGCTCCTACAAGTTCTATTAAAATAAAAAATTCACCAATCCCGGGCCCTGACGAGTCCAAAGAGCTGCAGGCAGAGCAACGCAGTGATGGCATTGTGCCGGGGCAGCAAAGGACGCCAGTGTCCCAGTGCCATGACTTCATCACATCGCTCTGCCCGGGACTCGTACTGTGCATCTCCCTACTGTTCTGCAGACCACAGGTATAAAGCGACCTGCAGAGTACAGAACGGGTGCGGTAGTGGAGGGAGATCATGTGCAGGGAGATCTGCGCACACCGATAAAGGTCAGGGTAGCAATAGCTCCAGGTGGGCCCCTCTGAGCGCAGGGTCCAGGGCAACTGCCATCCTCCCCCCGCTCCGGTAGCTTCCCTGCTGCAATGCAACTTTTACCCAGAGTTTTACTTTACTGATTTCCCATAAACACCTGCACTGAACGTGTTATTTAATCAGGAGCCGTTCTTCACTTCATTATATATGATTATCGGAGCAATTAAAATGGTCTTTTTACAAGCAGAACGAGGATAATGTGGAGAATAAGCTCCTCGCTCACAATTAGCAGGAATTAATTGTTGAAGTTGTGTTACTGATCTCCCAGAGCACACATGAAGATAATGGAGATGACGGGGATGGGGAGCACTTGATAACGATCGCTGGTGTCTGAGTGCCCCTCCCCACCCCTCCACCGAGGAAGACGCCACCATATGTACAAAGGAAACGAAAGAGATTTATCTATTATCTATCTATAATCTATTACCAATTATCTATTGTCAGGGATTCCACCTGCAAGGCGAGACGACACCGGGGAGATCACGCAATATCTCACTCTTGCCGTCACGCTGTCCGTCTTTCGACCGGAGTCGCAAGCACGCGATCCTGACTACTCGCTACGTGGATATCGGCCAGCGACCAGTGAGCGTATGGCGTCACACCTCAGGGAATCCGTGTTTAACGCCCTCCATACAGTCACTGTCAACTTTGCGATAGGCCAATTATTATTAACATTCGCTGCCACCACCGACCGAGTTTGAAATATATTACAGGCCTGGCGTTTTGGTAGCATATATGGCTTTGGGGAAGGGAACGATTTCAGAACAAAAGAAACAGAACTGTTAAATTTTATATTTAATCCAAAAGGGATGCAGTGCATAGGAAAAATATATACAAGGATGTTACAAAGGAGACATTAAAATACATAAGCAGTTACATAAAATAACCAGGATAAAAGAAGACAACTTACTGTATGATCGCTGGGACGATTCAATATAGGTGGAGGGGAGACGCTCCATTTACTGTTATCGAACAGGGTCCTCCGCTATGATAGACATATACTCCCGGGCAAAGAACACGGCTTCAGCCTCAGCAAACTATTTTATGCTGAAGGGAGAGACCCCCCTGTGATGATATCACAGGGGCTGGGCTCCACCCTTCAGATTTGTATTAAAAACCTGGTGTTTGGGATAACTCATTGCGCGTTGATCCCAGAAGCCCAAAAGTGATATCATGTTTTCCCTTATGATTTTATCTTCGGTTAGAGACCACACATCGCATAGCTGCAGTCTGCTATTCTGGTGTTTTTGCGCTACAGCTCCCTGATTTTGCTTACATCCCTGGAAAACTACATATACATTCCTGGGCTGATTTGGTCACTAAACATATGGGTCCCGTTACTGTCGGACCTATGGAACTCACAATATTTCATATTTCATATCGGAGTCGGCCTGGCTATGGCTGGTGGCCAGGAATTGTTTGGGAGTGCCTTTGAACTTAACAAACCATTTCCTCTTTCCTCCAAACTCTGGCCTGGGAGAAGGTGTCAATCTATCTCAGGTCTGTGTTAAGAGGAAATACATTTGCATTTTAGCTTGTAACACTTCATGGCCGGCATGTTTGTGTAAGGCCTTTTGGCTGTGGGTGATAATTTGCCGGAAGACACTGTATAATAGTCAACTCTGGACAAACACTACAGGATAGGGCATGGGAGAACGGGCTAATATTCTGTTAATATGTTCGACCATTAATATGTTCCTGACATCTCCCCCTCTTTGATGTGGCGTAAGAGGTGATTTACAGATCGCCCCTTTAAGCCCACATCCTGGCCCACCCTTCCTGCTGATACGACAAGCCACAGGTTCACTTGCCCACCAACCTGAGGGTCCAGCCTTCCGATCACCCTGACCGGTTTGGGATACATCTTCCCCACACCTCTGACAGGCTATGGGTACCTTCCTCCTATACTCCTGACAGACAGGGGGACACACTTTCCTGTTACCTTGCCTGGTTGTGGGGCCTACCTTTTTACCTGTCATCATTTTTACCCAGGGAGCTGTGCTCTCTAGGGGGGATCTATGACCGGCCATGTCACAGTCCATCGTGACGCTGGTCGGCGGCACGGGACCACTTTCCCTATGATCCCCGTGTTTCTCCCCATCCTTCCATGTCACCTCTGGAGCCGGGCTAGACATGGGGGAGCTACCATTGACCATGTTACCATCTGGTGTGACATTGGTCACCTGCACGGGACGACCTGCTTCCTAGTGTCCGCGCCTGCTCCCCTTGCCCCTAGCACTTATGCTTTACGGGATCCTCAGCAGCATCACCCCGCGGGGTGAGGTGGCTGAGTTCCCCTTTACCACAACACACACTTTTATTAGACATCACCTTGACATTTTTGACAGCGGCATTACATGACATATCAGATCTGGGAGGGTTGTCAGGAATGTATCGGGCAACCAACCGTGCTAGATGGGAGAAGGGGCTAATATTCTGTTAATATGTCCCTGACAATATGTTCCTGACATCTATCTATTATCTATCTATTATCTATCTATTATCTATCATCTATCTATTATCTATCTATCATCTATCTATTATCTATCTATTATCTATCTATTATCTATCTATTATCTATCTATCATCTATCTATTATCTATTATCTATCATCTATCTATTATCTATCTATCATCTATCTATTATCTATCTATTATCTATCTATTATCTATCTATCATCTATCTATTATCTATTATCTATCATCTATCTATTATCTATCTATCATCTATCTATTATCTATCTATTATCTATCTATTATCTATCTATCATCTATCTATTATCTATCATCTATTATCTATCTATTGTCTATCTATTATCTATCTATTATCTATCTATTATCTATCATCTATCTATTATCTATTATCTATCATCTATGCAGCCTTGCAGCGCTGGGGTCCTGGGTTCAAATCCCACCAAGGACAACATCTGCAAGGAGTTTGTATGTTCTCCCTGTGTTTGCATGGGTTTCCTCCGGGTTCTCCTGATAATGTATGTAAAGCGCTGCGGAATATGTTAGCGCTATATAAAAATAAAGATTATTATTATTATCTATCATCTATCTATCATCTATCTATTATCTATCATCTATCTATCTATTATCTATCTATTATCTATCATCTATCTATTATCTATCTATCATCTATCTATTATCTATCTATCATCTATCATCTATCTATTATCTATCATCTATCTATCTATTATCTATCTATTATCTATCTATTATCTATTATCTATCTATCATCTATTATCTATCTATCATCTATCTATTATCTATCATCTATCTATTATCTATCTATTATCTATCATCTATCTATTATCTATCTATTCTCTATCTATTATCTATCATCTATTATCTATTATCTATCTATCATCTATCTATCATCTATTATCTATCTATTATCTATTATCTATCTATTATCTACCTATTATCTATCTATTATCTATCATCTATTATCTATCATCTATCTATTGTCTATCTATTATCTATCTATTATCTGTCATCTATTATCTATCTATTATCTATCAATCTATCTATCATCTATCTATCATCTATTATCTATCTATTATCTATTATCTATCTATTATCTATCTATTATCTATCTATTATCTATCATCTATTATCTATCATCTATCTATTGTCTATCTATCATCTATCTATTATCTATCTATTATCTATCTATTATCTATTATCTATCTATTATCTATCTATTATCTATCATCTATCTATTATCTATCTATCTATTATCTATCATCTATCTATTATCTATCATCTATCTATTATCTATTATCTATCTATTATCTATCTATTATCTATCATCTATTATCTATCATCTATCTATTGTCTATCTATTATCTATCTATTATCTATCTATTATCTATCATCTATCTATTATCTATCTATCTATTATCTATCATCTATCTATTATCTATCATCTATCTATTATCTATCTATTATCTATCTATTATCTATCATCTATCTATTATCTATCTATGTATCATCTATTTATCTACAGTGACATGTAAAAGTTTGTGCACCCCTGGTCAAAATTCCTGTTATTGTGAACAGTTAAGCAAGTAAAAGATGAAATGATCTCTATAAGGACTAAAGTAAAAGATGACATTACCTTTGAATTCTAGGCAAAAATAAATAAATAAATAAATATATATATATATATTAGTCATCTTCTACATTTTAAAAATTCCAAAAACAAAAACGGGCTGATGCAAAAGTTATGGCACCCTGCTTGGTTAGTACCTAGTAGCGCCCCCTTTCCCCCTTTTGCAATTATCACATCTTATAAATGCTTTTTGTAGCCAGACAAGAGTCTTTCAGTTCTTTTTTGAGGGATTTCCATCCATTCTTCCTTGGACAATATCTCCAGTTCTGTGAGATTCCTGGGCCGTATTGCACGCTCTGCTATTTTGAGGTCTAGTCACAGATTTTCAATGATGTTCAGATCAGGGGACTGTGAGGGCCGTTGTAAAACCTTCAGCCTGCGCCTTGTCAGGTCGTCTATTGTGGATTGTGACCTGTGTTTAGGATCATTCTCTATTTGTAGAATCATCCTCTTGTCATCTTCAGCTTTTTTTACAGATGATATTATGTTTGCATCAAGAATTTGTTGAAATTTCATTGTAAATACTTTTATGCCCAAAAGTGACAAAAGTATTCTCAGAGTGATACCTTTATTGGCTAAAGAGAAAAATATATATATATATGCAAGCTTTCAGAGCACAGAGGCTCCTTCTTCAGGCTGTATTACAAATGAATTGATAAGGCAAAAGGCACAACATTTAAGAAATGTTACAGCAAGACATTTGTTCATAAGGTGTAAGGGGTGATGCCTTCTAATGATAAGTCAAAAAGATCAAATTTAGGGTTTTTAGTTGCAAATGGCAAGTCTTTGGGAATGTTTAATTATCTGCAGACCGTCTGATGGAGGTGTGAATTGAATCCATGTAGTGAGTCATAAATCCATGTGTTAGATTGTCAAGGAATTGAACATTTTATATTTGCAATCATTTCTCTCTCCTCTGACATGATATACATGTCAGAGGAGAGAGAAATGAAGCCCCCCCGAGCTCCCCGGTACCTCCGCCATCCTCTTATCACCTCACCGGATCTTCCCCGGTATCTTGCTGCAGAAAAAAAATGGCGGACTCACTCGCAGTGCGCCCGCCAAGATCTGCCGTCCGGTGCCCAGAAACCGCAGGGAATTTTCCCTATTAATTCATTTTGATGACTGTGATAAACCCTATCACAGTGATCAAAATAAAAAAATAATAAATCAAACCCATTTTTGTCCCCCCCTTAGGTAAATAAAAATTATAAAATAAAAAATATATATTTTTTGTTAGGTTTAGCCCAGGGTTAGGGTTTGCCCAGGGTTAGGGTTAGCGTTAGTCCAGGGTTAGGGTTAGCGTTAGTCCAGGGTTAGGGTTAGGGTTAGCCCAGGGTTAGGGATAGAGTTAGCCCAGGGTTAGGATTAGCACAGGGTTAGGGTTAGCCCAGAGTTAGGGCTAGGGTTTGCCCAGGGTTAGGGTTTGCCCAGGGTTAGGGTTTGCCCAGGGTTAGGGTTAGGCAAGGGTTAGGGTTAGCGTTAGTGCAGGGTTAGGGTTAAGGTTAGCCCAGGGTTAGGGTTAGGGTTAGCCCAGGGTTAGGGATAGAGTTAGCCCAGGGTTAGGATTAGCCCAGAGTTAGGGTTAGCCCAGGGTTAGGGTTAAGGTAATTCCAGGGTTAGGGTTAGCCCAGGGTTAGGGTTAGCTCAGAGTTAGGGTTAGGGTTAGCCCAGGGTTAGTGTTAGTCCAGGGATTGGTTTACGTTTAGGATTAGGTTTTGTTACTGTTGTGTTGGGGTTGGGATTTTTTTCAAAAGTAAAGGAGAAAAATGATGACGATATGGCGACTAATGTTGCGCGCCAGTACTCTCTACTTGAGTTTGCATTGGGTGCTCGGGTATGCTCTGAGTATAGCGGGTGTTCTTGGGACATGCTCGAGTCCTCGCCCCGCATGTTTCGCGGCTGTTATACAGCAAAAAAAAACATGCGGTCATCGCCTGCCATGCACAAGCGATCCTCGTATGTTTTTTTGGGTGTCTAATAACCGTGACACATGCGGGCGGGGACTCGAGCACACGCAGTACATGGTGCATACCCGAGTAACCGATGCAAACTCAAGTAGCGAGCACTTGCGCTCAAGACTAATGACAACTTATTCAATATGATGACCTAATGTAAACAAATTCTGTGTCGTACCTCTGGGTTCAAAATGTTCACTATACCCCTTGATAAAATCCTTGAGGGGTATAGTTTCCAAAATGGAGTCACTTGTGGGGGGTTTCCACTGTTTAGGCATACAGGGGCTCTCCAAACGCGACATGGCGTCCACTAATTATTCAAGCAAATTTTACATTCAAAAAGTAAAATGGCGCTCCTTCCCTTCCGAGCCCTGCCATGCGCCCAAACAGTGGTTTTCCTCCACATATGGGGTGTCGGCGTGCTCAGGAGGAATTGCACAACAAATTTTGAGGCCCATTTTCTCTTGTTACCCATGAGAAAATTAAAAATTTGGGGCCTGAAATAAAATTTGTGTGAAAAAAAGTTGTGTTCATTTTTTACTTTCACATTGCTCCCGTTCATGTGAAGCACGTGAAGGGTTAATAAAGTTCTTGAATGTGGTTTTGAGCACCCTGAGGGGTGCAGTTTTTAGAATGGTGTCACTTTTGGGTATATTCTGTCATGTACACCCCTCAAAGTGACTTCAAATGTGATGTGGTCCCTAAAAAAATGTTTTGTAAATTTTGTTGGAAAAATGAGAAATCGCTGGTCAACTTTTAACCCTTATAGCTCCCTAACAAAAAAAAATTTTGGTTCCAAAATTGTGCTGATGTAAAGTAGACATGTGGGAAATGTTATTTATTAACTATTTTGTGTGACATACTGTATCTCTATGATTTAAGGGCATGAAAATTAAATCAATTCATCTTTATTGCTCTGGGTACAGACCCCGACTCATCACCCTAACTCATCCCAAAGGAGCTCTATAGGGTGTAAATCAGGTGATGGGCTCGGCCACTGCAACAGGCGAACAGTTTTCTTTGCTATCCAGTTTAAGACTAAATTGGATGTGGGCTTAGGATCATTGTCTGCTGGAATCTCCATCCCCTACTCTGGTTTTACCATGTGGCAGAATTACATTCTCCACTATATCCTTGTACATGGTAGCATTCATATGTCCATCAATTCTATGCAGAGGGTCAATGGCAGATGCAGAACAGCAGCCCCGTACCATGACATTGCCTCCACCATGTTTCACTGTAGGTGTTTGGTACCTTACATCATTATGTTTTCCAGTTGGGCGGTATATATTGTGCCGCCATCACTACCAAACAGATTGCACTGGGATTCATCCGACCACAACACCTTACACCAATCTAGCTCTTTCCATTGCTCTTTGTTCCAGTTCTTTGCGGAGATGAAAGGCTTCTTGTCTGGACCTCGTGCATTCACCCTCCTGCTCTCAGCCGTCGCCCACAGTTTGGCCACTCACTTTCACCCCATATTCTTCGTTCACTTCGTGTGAAATCTGTGCGGCACTTTTATGGGCATCAGATACTGACTATTTCTTGATAATGTGATCGGCTCTGGAGGAAATTTTCGGTGGTCGTCCACTTCTCGGTTTCTCAGCTGTTCCAGAACCTTCTTTTTACGTTCATTACTATACGTGACACTTGGCTCTGAGAACAGGTGATCCCATAGCTCCTCTTTATGGCTTTATGACTTCACTCTCAAAATAATAATCAGCTTCCTGACATCGGCGGATACATTTGGCTTAGTCTTTGCCTGGTTTTACCCTAAAAACACACATAAAAAATATATGTATATTTTAGGCAAAATTCGACTACCCATGAGAAAACATTTGGCCCAGCAAATGCTGAAAACGAACACATCAAGGATAAAACAACGTCACACACAATTTTCGTTCTTATATCTCACAACCATTTGCTTCTGGTTTACTAAAATCACCAGGAAAATGGCATCAAAACAACCGGAGAGAAGGAAACACACTGTATAAGAAATGCAAAACTTTGGTCGTCACTGTACCTTTGATCATTGTGGCCAGAGAGTTTTATTTTAACCTCATCAGTCAACAGGACTTGTTTCCACAGTGCATGAAATTTTGCTTGGTCTTCCAGACCTTATCTTGACCTCCACTATTCCTGGTAACTGCCATTTCTTAATTACATTTTGAACTGAGGAAAAGGCAACTTGAAAACACTTTGCTCTCTTCTTATCGCTTCTCCTGTTTTGTGGCCTCCACCATTGTCTCGGTGCTCTTAGAAGACCCCATGGCTGCTGGTTTTTGGCACAAGGTCAGAGGAGGCTGAGGTTTAATAAAGCTGTGAGAGTAGCATCACCAGCCAGGCCTAACAGTGATAGTGAGCAAGCCATAACCCTAACAGGCTAATTAACGTCTGAAACCTCAGTCAAAGTTATCTGAGCATACAAATCTCTAAGGGTGCCCAAACTTTTGCATCGGCCGACTTTCCTTTTTATTATTTTTAAAATGTAAAAGATGACATTTTTCAAACAGTAACTCTATTAGCAGAATAGTGAGTGCAGCTCTGGAGTATAATACAGGATGTAACTCAGGATCAGTAATGTAATGTATGTACACAGTGACTGCACCAGCAGAATAGTGAGTGCAGCTCTGGAGTATAATACAGGATGTAACTCAGGATCAGTAATGTAATGTATGTACACAGTGACTGCACCAGCAGAATAGTGAGTGCAGCTCTGGAGTATAATACAGGATGTAACTCAGGATCAGTAATGTAATGTATGTACATAGTGACTGCTCCAGCAGAATAGTGAGTGCAGCTCTGGAGTATAATACAGGATGTAACTCAGGATCAGTAATGTAATATATGTACACAGTGACTGCACCATCAGAATAGTGAGTGCAGCTCTGGAGTATAATACAGGATGTAACTCAGGATCAGTAATGTAATGTATGTACACAGTGACTGCACCAGCAGAATAGTGAGTGCAGCTCTGGAGTATAATACAGGAGGTAACTCAGGATCAGTAATGTAATGTATGTACACAGTGACTGCACCAGCAGAATAGTGAGTGCTGCTCTGGAGTATAATACAGGATGTAGCTCAGGATCAGTAATGTAATGTATGTACACAGTGACTGCACCAGCAGAATAGTGAGTGCAGCTCTGGGGTATAATACAGGATGTAACTCAGGATCAGTAATGTAATGTATGTACACAGTGACTCCACCAGCAGAATAGTGAGTGCAGCTCTGGAGTATAATACAGGAGGTAACTCAGGATCAGTAATGTAATGTATGTACACAGTGACTGCTCCAGCAGAATAGTGAGTGCAGCTCTGGAGTATAATACAGGAGGTAACTCAGGATCAATAATGTAATGTATGTACTCAGTGACTGCACCAGCAGAATAGTGAGTGCAGCTCTGGAGTATAATACAGGATGTAACACAGGATCAGTAATGTAATGTATGTACACAGTGACTGCACCAGCAGAATAGTGAGCACAGCTCTGGAGGATAATACAGGATGTAACACAGGATCAGTAATGTAATGTATGTACACAGTGACTGCACCAGCAGAATAGTGAGTGCAGCTCTGGGGTATAATACAGGATGTATCTCAGGATCAGTAATATAATGTATGTACACAGTGACTGCACCAGCAGAATAGTGAGTGCAGCTCAGGGGTATAATACAGGAGGTAACTCAGGATCAGTAATGTAATGTATGTATGACGCGCCCCTGGGCCTGTGTCGCGCTGCGTTGCGCACGCGGGAGCTTACCCGGAGCCGGATCTCTTGAGGGTTGTAGTCTCGTGGCGGTGACCCGGTCCGTGCCCAGGGAGTCAAACTGAGCGGCGATGTATCAGCGGTAGATGTTGTACGACTACGCCACCCGTTGAATGCAGCTATGGAGCTGCCGCTGCAGGACAGTCCGCTGAGGCCGGTGGATGGATGGTGCAGCGTAGATGGTATAACCCCCAACGGGAGGGGTATGGCCTCAGGGCAGCAGATGTGGATGATGGGGGTAGCAGGAACCACTCAGAGACGGTGCGGTGTAGTTCAGGGTCTTTACTGGTGACAACGATAGACCCTCCCGGAGTACTGGCTAGTGATTGGGGCCTGGTCAGTCCTTGAGCAGATGGGATCTCCCCTGGCCAGGCGGAGTTGTAGGCCTCCCAAACTGACTGTACTCTTCTGGCTACCTTGCTAGAAGCGGATATAAGTAGCCCACGTCCCTGAGTGTACCGTGTGGTGCTCACCCGTATGGCCGGTGACTCGGGGCCTTCTAATGGCTTCCGCTCCACGATGGCGGTGCTGGTCCCACGCGTGTGACCGTGCCTTCGGGTTTCTGGGCCTGAGGACCTGAAATCCCCTGCCGGTCGGCTTCTGCTGCTGGGTAAGAGTTAGTCCCCACAGCCTCGGACGCCGGGTCCGGTAAGAAAGCTTCTCAGTCAGGGCGAGCTCTGCAGCTGCCAGCCCCTGACTCGTAGTAGTATTGCTTCTGCTGTTTCTTGTCTCTACTCTCCTTGACTGCTAACCCTGCTTCAGCCCCGGGTTTATATAGGCGAAGTTCTTCCCCTCCCAAGACTGGGCAGGAGGTGTGGCATGCACAGGATCCCTGACCAAAGGACCTCCCACCTGCTCTCAGACATAACATTACATTACTGTGGAAACCAGACCCCTGGGGTGCCACATTCCCCCCTAGTAAAATTTAGTACTCCGGGACTAAACACATTTTAGAAAAACATAACAAGATATAACAATAACAATACAATAAGAAACACATAAAGGTGGTCACGGCATGTCCGTAACCGGGTGCAGTCTTTGAAGAAAGCAAGGTGTCCATTTCACCAAAACAGGGAGACGTAACCAGGTAGGGGTCTGTCCTACCCCGAGTCCTTAACAGTCTCTAGTCCATCCTGGGTTACGCTCCAACTAATTGTACAAGGATTCCCGGTAGATCCACCAAGGATTCCTAAAAATAACTGGAAACACAAAATTATACACAAGCAACAATACACAGATAAACATAAATAAAACAATTTATACACTTCAAATCCTCCAGCGTGCGGGTAACTGGCCTCTAGTGGCCCTAGTGGACCTACGGAGCTGACTGTCTGGCCCTGAACTACAGGGTGTAGGAGCTGTCAAGGGTAAACTGGGCAGCTGTCTACCGGCTCTTTGTCTCACTAGGGGTACGGCAGGCTCACTATAAGCAGAGGGTTGATCCTCCTGTTCTGCTTGTGTGGAGTCTTCTGCCTCCTGGACCGGCTGTTCTTCCAGCTCTACCTGTTGCTCCGTAGGTGCTTGGGATGCTGGTTGGAGGAAGGTGAGTACGGGTACCACAACTGCACCATTGACTTGAGTCCAAGACCGAGGGAAGTCCCCGAGCACAGTACTAACCATATCTTCCCTTTCCTCTACGGGTCGATGGTCTTCTTGTTCCTCTTCAGGGTTCCTCAGTTGTTCGGGACACTTCTTCAGGTGGTCCCGGGATACAATCGCTGTGGTTTCCCCTCCGTCTTTACTGATGGTACAAACCTTCGGGTTCTCGTGGCTTGAGGGCAGTACGGTGTACGGGTCCTTCTCCCACTGGTCGTCCAACTTGTGGAGCCGTCTCTTCCTCTTCAAGACCTGCTCTCCGGGTACCAGGGGAACAGCGGGAGCATACTGGTTGTAAGTTTTCTCTTGTCTTTCCCTAGCCTGACAGAGACTTCGCTCCACGCTCTCCTGTACTCTCCGGTACTGCTGCTGCCTCTCTGTGTCCCAGTCTGTTTCTGGTGAAGTGTCCTCGGGTGTCAGGACTCCCATTTCCAGGTCAACAGGTAACTTACCAGGTCTTGCCCTCATTAGGTAAGCCGGGGTACAGTTGGTGGAACCTACCGGGATGTGGTTGTATAGGTCCACCAGATCGGGCAACTTCTCAGGCCACAGACTGCGTTCTTCCAGGGGCAACGTTTTTAGAAGATCCATTACCACCTGGTTCATTTTCTCACAAAGTCCATTAGTTTGCGGATGGTAGGGTGTCGTCCTTATCTTCCGGCAGCCATACAGATTGCAGAATTCCTGGAAGACCTCCGCTTCAAAGGCAGGTCCCTGGTCCGTCAGCACTTGGTCCGGGTACCCGTGTGGACGGCAAAAGTGCTGCTGGAAGGCTCTAGCTGCTGTTTGACCCGTTAAGTCCTTGACGGGGACGACAACCAGAAACCGGGAGTAATGATCCACGATGGTTAACGCGTAGACGTAGCCACTTCTGCTTGGGGTCAGTTTTACATGATCCAAGGCTACCAGTTCCAACGGTTGCCGGGTGACGATGGACTGCAGGGGAGTCTTCTGGCTGGCACGATCCTTCCTTCTCAGGTTGCACGGGCCACAGTCTCTGCACCACTTCTCGATGGTTCCCCTCATGCCTACCCAGTGGAACCGCTCGCGCAGCAGGAACTCCAGCTTCTTCCACCCGAAGTGTCCAGCTCCGTCGTGGTATGCCTCCATCACCATGGCTGCGTCTCTTCGTGGCACCACTACTTGCCAGAGTAATTCATGCGTCCGGGAGTTAACCATTCTGCGGCACAACTTCCCTTTGTAAAGGAACAGTCGACTCTTCTCTGCCCATAGTTGTTTGGCTTCCTCCGGAGCGTCTGGTTCAAGGCGAGCCTCCGGCCGAGTCAGCATCTCCTTCACCAGTCGGACGGCAGGGTCGCTGTCTTGCGTTTCCGCCCAGTTGTAGTGGGGTAAGGGGTTCAACGTAGCAGCCTGCTTACTCCTTACCCGGTGGGAATACTGGATAGTCCCATGACGGTGGAACGCAGGGAGTTCAACTTCTTCCAGTCCCTCCGGATCTTCTCCGTCCGGCAGGTTGGGCATCCTGGACAGGGCGTCCACGTTGGTATTGGAGCGTCCTGCCCGGTATTTGATTGTGAACTCGTAGTTGGACAGACGGGCCATCCACCTCTGCTCCAGGGCACCGAGTCTTGCCGTGTCCAGGTGTGTCAACGGGTTGTTATCCGTGTACACGGTGAACCGGGAAGAAGCGAGGTAATGCTTAAAGCGCTCGGTGACTGCCCATACTACGACCAGGAACTCTAGCTTAAATGAGCTGTAATTCTCGGGGTTCCTTTCGGTGGGTCGCAGTTTTCGGCTGGCGTAGGCGATTACTCGTTCCTTCCCCTGCTGGATCTGGGACAGTACGGCTCCTAGCCCGATGTTACTGGCGTCGGTGTAGAGGATAAAGGGCTGGCTATAATCCGGGTACGCCAGGATTTCGTCCCCCGTGAGGGCCATCTTCAGCTGGCGGAAGGACTCTTCTTCCAGCTCCTCCCATTTGAAGGGCGGCTTCTGGTTCTTGGCCTTCCGGGACTGGCCTATCAGGAGGTCCTGCATAGGTGCTGCCTTTTTGGTGAAACCGGGAATAAACCTTCGGTAGTAGCCTACCAACCCGAGGAACTGCCGCACTTCTTTTACGCTGGAGGGGCTTGGCCATTCCTTAATTGCGGTGATCTTATCAGGGTCGGGAGCCACTCCGTCAGCGCTCACCACGTGTCCCAGGTACTGCACCTTTGGTTTCAGGAGGTGACACTTGGAGGGTTTCACCTTTAGGCCGTAACTTGCCAGAGCTTCGAACACTTCCGCCAGGTGTTTCAGGTGGTCCTCATACGTCTTGGAATATACGATGACATCGTCCAGGTACAACAGGACCGTCTCGAAGTTTCTGTGGCCCAGACAACACTCCATTAGTCGTTGGAAGGTTCCCGGTGCGTTGCAGAGTCCGAACGGCATGCAGGTGAACTCGCTAAGTCCCATCGGGGTGGTGAATGCGGTCTTCTCCCGGTCCGCCTCTGCTACAGGAACCTGCCAGTACCCGCTAGTGAGATCCAAGGTAGAGAAGAAGTTAGCAGATCTTAAAGCAGCCAATGACTCCTCTATCCTTGGTAAGGGGTACGCATCCTTGTGTGTGATACGATTGATTTTCCGGTAATCTACACACATCCTCATGGTGTTGTCTTTCTTTCGGACTAAGACTAGTGGAGCTGCCCAGGGGCTACAGCTATCCCTGATCACCCCAGCCTCCTTCATGTCTCTAAGCATCCCCTTGGCGTGTTGGTAGTGGGCAGGGGGTACGGGTCGATACCTCTCTTTTATAGGAGGATGGTCTCCCGTGGGGATGTGGTGTTCTACCCCCTTGACTCGCCCGAAGTCTAACGGGTGTTTACTGAACACTCTCTCGTACTCCTGAACCACCCGATAGACTCCTTGTTTCTGGTGTGCGGGAGTGGAGTCAGTACCCAGATGTAGTTGCTGACACCAGTCCTCCATGTTTTTCTTAGAGCCGTTACCTTCCTCCGGGTGAGATGGAGGCAAGGGTTCCACAGATTGTATAGAATTTTGGTTAATGGTATATAATTTGGCTAGCGTGGCATACCGGGGCAGGTACACTTCCCTCTCCCCGATATTTATTATGCGAACGGGCACCCTCCCATGGCGTACATCAACCACCCCCCGTGCTGTCAAAATGGTGGGCCTACTGTCCGAGTAAACTGGTTCTACCATTGCCTGGTAATCTCTACCTCTCAGACCAATAGCTGCCCGGCACCAAATCATCATTTCACTTTTTGGGGGCATGGCAATAGGAAAAGGGTCACACATTCTTACGCTACCAATCTCACCGCCGGAGAGTTCCACCTGTTGCTGTCGCATCAGTGCCCGGATCTCTTTCTGGAGCACCCGCTGCTCGCCGGACCTGGCGTTCTTGGCAACCTGCTGTAAAAGGAAAATCACCTCTGCAAGACAATTTTCAATTACATTAGTTCCTAGAGTTATCTTTGGGTGACTCTCGTGTTTGTCAATATCTACAATGATCAGTCCCTGTGCTGCCAGTTCGACTCTACCGATTTTGATGGTCACCTCTTTAAATCCGATCTGTGGCACGGGCTGGCCATTGCTGGCGATGATACTCAAGTCGTCGTCAGGGTAGCGGGTAATATCCGAGTCATTCCAGTACTGCTTAAAGAGCACGTACGGGATGGTGGTGACCTGTGACCCGGTGTCCAGTAGGGCACTCATGGGAATGCCATCCAGTACCATAGGCAAGACTGGACGTCCTCCCACATATCTGTCGCGCCAGTTCGATGGGCCTGGTGATCTTTTTCCTGGGGGTTGGCCCTCTACCCCAGGTTGTGCCTGTTTAAAGAACAGTACCTTGCCATATGTCCAGGTTGATTGCAGCAGCGGCAGATGGGTCGTCCGTCCTCGCTGTATCGGTCACTGGGTCTTCCTCTGGCCGGTGGGGTCCTCCTTGGTCGACGCCACGGGATGTCCTCCGGTCCGGATGCCAGCTGGATCTTCCCTGGGGTGGAAGCCTGTAAAGACTGCACAGTTCGGGTTAGCGCAGCAACGCTCTTAGCTAGCTCTTGGACCTGATGGTGTAGGTCTGGAGCCGGGTCATTGTCCAAAGCCTGCGCATCAGCTCCCACAGGCCCTGCCGACAAGGGCGCCGCCTCCTGGTGGTAAGTGATAGCAGGGCGCTTGTGGGTCACAACGCCACCCGGTGCCGGTTCTCGGAGCACCCGGATGGCTCTGTCCTTGAACTGTGCAAAGCCCAGATGGGGATCCTGTAAGGCCATTGCCCGCAACTGGGTTCGGTGGGTATTACAATACAGTCCCTCTATAAACTGTTCGGTCAACAGCCTGTCCTCGTTTCCCACTCCATCAGGGTCGGTCTGCTTAATGGCCCTCAGGGCCTCTTGTAGGTTTAGTGCATAGTCCCTTATACTCTCATGCGCTCGCTGCTTGCACCCATAGAATCTAAGCTTAATCTCGGCTGAGGTGCGGGTATCAAAGGTGTCCTTCAGCCGGGTTAGTATCCCTGCGACAGTCTTCCTCCCAGGTGGCCAGGATTTTAATTCCCTTTTGGCTGCCCCGGTTAGTTGGGCCACCAGGATGCTCACTTTTTGCTCTTCTGTGAGGGGGTACACCTGGAAGAGGCTATCCAGCTTTTCTCTAAAGTCATGCAGGGTATGTGACTCCCCTGAGTACTGGGGTAGCCAAGCTGCTCCCGGGATATAGGGCATGGTGAAGGGCATAACTGCAGCAGCGGTGGCGCTGGCGGGGGTTGAGGCAATGAAGCTCTCCTCCGCATCCGACATCTTCCTCCCCCCTAGTGGACCGTGGCCTACCTTGCGATGATCCTGTTCCGTAGGCCGCGGCTCCGCAGTAGATCGTCAGGGTTGAGGACCTTCCGTCGCGCTCCGGTGACGTCGGCGTCTGCTGGGCTCCTTCCAGGACCTTACGCAAAGTCCGGACGTGAGGCGCGGCTTCAGTTCTCGCGCGCTTTCGGAGTCCACGCCCCTCTTCTTCCCGCGCGGCGTCCTCAAGATGGCGTCCAACGGCGGGAAAACTCCACGGATGGCGGGAAGAAGGCTGAAGATGGCGCCGGATGGCGGGAATCTTCACCGATGGCGGGAAAACTTCACGGATGGTAAGTTTTAAAAGTCTCTTTTTCAGGCACGCAGTACCCGGTGGTTGCGGGCACGAAATCCTGCCGACTACGCCAAAGTTGACGCGCCCCTGGGCCTGTGTCGCGCTGCGTTGCGCACGCGGGAGCTTACCCGGAGCCGGATCTCTTGAGGGTTGTAGTCTCGTGGCGGTGACCCGGTCCGTGCCCAGGGAGTCAAACTGAGCGGCGATGTAACAGCGGTAGATGTTGTACGACTACGCCACCCGTTGAATGCAGCTATGGAGCTGCCGCTGCAGGACAGTCCGCTGAGGCCGGTGGATGGATGGTGCAGCGTAGATGGTATAACCCCCAACGGGAGGGGTATGGCCTCAGGGCAGCAGATGTGGATGATGGGGGTAGCAGGAACCACTCAGAGACGATGCGTGTAGTTCAGGGTCTTTACTGGTGACAACGATAGACCCTCCCGGAGTACTGGCTAGTGATTGGGGCCTGGTCAGTCCTTGAGCAGATGGGATCTCCCCTGGCCAGGCGGAGTTGTAGGCCTCCCAAACTGACTGTACTCTTCTGGCTACCTTGCTAGAAGCGGATATAAGTAGCCCACGTCCCTGAGTGTACCGTGTGGTGCTCACCCGTATGGCCGGTGACTCGGGGCCTTCTAATGGCTTCCGCTCCACGATGGCGGTGCTGGTCCCACGCGTGTGACCGTGCCTTCGGGTTTCTGGGCCTGAGGACCTGAAATCCCCTGCCGGTCGGCTTCTGCTGCTGGGTAAGAGTTAGTCCCCACAGCCTCGGACGCCGGGTCCGGTAAGAAAGCTTCTCAGTCAGGGCGAGCTCTGCAGCTGCCAGCCCCTGAATCGTAGTAGTGTTGCTTCTGCTGTTTCTTGTCTCTACTCTCCTTGACTGCTAACCCTGCTTCAGCCCCGGGTTTATATAGGGGAAGTTCTTCCCCTCCCAAGACTGGGCAGGAGGTGTGGCATGCACAGGATCCCTGACCAAGAGACCTCCCACCTGCTCTCAGGCGTGATATCTCTATCACTGTGGCAACCAGACCCCTGGGGTGCCACATGTACACAGTGACTCCACCAGCAGAATAGTGAGAGCAGCTCTGGAGTATAATACAGGAGGTAACTCAGGATCAGTAATGTAATGTATGTACACAGTGACTGCACCAGCAGAATAGTGAGTGCAGCTCTGGAGTATAATACAGGAGGTAACTCAGGATCAGTAATGTAATGTATGTACACAGTGACTGCACCAGCAGAATAGTGAGTGCAGCTCTGGAGTATAATACAGGATGTAACTCAGGATCAGTAATGTAA
Source organism: Phyllobates terribilis (assembly GCF_046119375.1). Classification (NCBI taxonomy): domain Eukaryota; kingdom Metazoa; phylum Chordata; class Amphibia; order Anura; family Dendrobatidae; genus Phyllobates; species Phyllobates terribilis. Next base: position 461,807,635 of record NW_027362767.1, on the reverse strand, counting down.
TGTATGTACACAGTGACTGCACCAGCAGAATTGTGAGCGCAGCTCTGGAGTATAATACAGGATGTAACTTAGGATCAGTAATGTAATGTATGTACACAGTGACTGCACCAGCAGAATAGTGAGTGCAGCTCTGGAGTATAATACAGGATGTAACTCAAGATCAGTAATGTAATGTATGTACACAGTGACTGCACCAGCAGAATTGTGAGTGCAGCTCTGGAGTATAATACAGGATGTAACTTAGGATCAGTAATGTAATGTATGTACACAGTGACTGCACCAGCAGAATAGTGAGTGCAGCTCTGGAGTATAATACAGGATGTAACTCAGGATCAGTAATGTAATGTATGTACACAGTGACTGCACCAGCAGAATTGTGAGTGCAGCTCTGGAGTATAATACAGGATGTAACTTGGGATCAGTAATGTAATGTATGTACACAGTGACTGCACCAGCAGAATAGTGAGTGCAGCTCTGGAGTATAATACAGGATGTAACTCAGGATCAGTAATGTAATGTATGTACACAGTGACTGCACCAGCAGAATAGTGAGTGCAGCTCTGGAGTATAATACAGGATGTAACTCAGGATCAGTAATGTAATGTATGTACACAGTGACTGCACCAGCAGAATAGTGAGTGCAGCTCTGGAGTATAATAAAGGATGTAACTCAGGATCAGTAATGTAATGTATGTACACAGTGACTGCACCAGCAGAATAGTGAGTGCAGCTCTGGAGTATAATACAGGAGGTAACTCAGGATCAGTAATGTAATGTATGTACACAGTGACTGCACCAGCAGAATAGTGAGTGCAGCTCTGGAGGATAATACAGGATGTAACTCAAGATCAGTAATGTAATGTATGTACACAGTGACTGCACCAGCAGAATAGTGAGTGCAGCTCTGGAGTATAATACAGGATGTAACTCAGGATCAGTAATGTAATGTATGTACACAGTGACTGCACCAGCAGAATAGTGAGTGCAGCTCTGGAGTATAATACAGGATGTAACTCAGGATCAGTAATGTAATGTATGTACACAGTGACTGCACCAGCAGAATAGTGAGTGCAGCTCTGGAGTATAATACAGGAGGTAACTCAGGATCAGTAATGTAATGTATGTACACAGTGACTGCACCAGCAGGATAGTGAGCGCAGCTCTGGAGTATAATACAGGATGTAACTCAGGATCAGTAATGTAATGTATGTGCACAGTGACTGCGCCAGCAGAATAGTGAGTGCAGCTCTGGAGTATAATACAGGATGTAACTCAGGATCAGTAATGTAATGTATGTAGACAGTGACTGCACCAGCAGAATAGTGAGTGCAGCTCTGGAGTATAATACAGGATGTAACTCAGGATCAGTAATGTAATGTGTGTACACAGTGACTGCACCAGCAGAATAGTGAGTGCAGCTCTGGAGTATAATACAGGATGTAACTCAGGATCAGTAATGTAATGTGTGTACACAGTGACTGCACCAGCAGAATAGTGAGTGCAGCTCTGGAGTATAATACAGGAGGTAACTCAGGATCAGTAATGTAATGTATGTACACAGTGACTGCACCAGCAGAATAGTGAGTGCAGCTCTGGAGTATAATACAGGAGGTAACTCAGGATCAGTAATGTAATGTATGTACACAGTGACTGCACCAGCAGAATAGTGAGTGCAGCTCTGGAGTATAATACAGGAGGTAACTCAGGATCAGTAATGTAATGTATGTACACAGTGACTGCACCAGCAGAATAGTGACTGCAGCTCTGGAGTATAATACAGGATGTAACTCAGGATCAGTAATGTAATGTATGTACACAGTGACTGCACCAGCTGAATAGTGAGTGCAGCTCTGGGGTATAATACAGGATGTAACTCAGGATCAGTAATGTAATGTATGTACACAGTGACTCCACCAGCAGAATAGTGAGTGCAGCTCTGGAGTATAATACAGGAGGTAACTCAGGATCAGTAATGTAATGTATGTACACAGTGACTGCTCCAGCAGAATAGTGAGTGCAGCTCTGGAGTATAATACAGGATGTAACTCAGGATCAGTAATGTAATGTGTGTACACAGTGACTGCACCAGCAGAATAGTGAGTGCAGCTCTGGAGTATAATACAGGAGGTAACTCAGGATCAGTAATGTAATGTATGTACACAGTGACTGCTCCAGCAGAATAGTGAGTGCAGCTCTGGAGTATAATACAGGATGTAACTCAGGATCAGTAATGTAATGTGTGTACACAGTGACTGCACCAGCAGAATAGTGAGTGCAGCTCTGGAGTATAATACAGGAGGTAACTCAGGATCAGTAATGTAATGTATGTACACAGTGACTGCACCAGCAGAATAGTGAGAGCAGCTCTGGAGTATAATACAGGAGGTAACTCAGGATCAGTAATGTAATGTATGTACACAGTGACTGCACCAGCAGAATAGTGAGTGCAGCTCTGGAGTATAATACAGGATGTAACTCAGGATCAGTAATGTAATGTATGTACACAGTGACTGCACCAGCAGAATAGTGAGTGCAGCTCTGGAGTATAATACAGGAGGTAACTCAGGATCAGTAATGTAATGTATGTACACAGTGACTCCACCAGCAGAATAGTGATTGCAGCTCTGGAGTATAATACAGGATGTAACTCAGGATCAGTAATGTAATGTATGTACACAGTGACTGCACCAGCAGAATAGTGAGTGCAGCTCTGGAGTATAATACAGGATGTAACTCAGGATCAGTAATGTAATGTATGTACACTGTGACTGCACCAGCAGAATTGTGAGCGCAGCTCTGGAGTATAATACAGGATGTAACTTAGGATCAGTAATGTAATGTATGTACACAGTGACTGCACCAGCACAATAGTGAGTGCAGCTCTGGAGTATAGTACAGGATGTAACTCAGGATCAGTAATGTAATGTATGTACACAGTGACTGCACCAGCAGAATAGTGAGTGCAGCTCTGGAGGATAATACAGGATGTAACTCAAGATCAGTAATGTAATGTATGTACACAGTGACTGCACCAGCAGAATAGTGAGTGCAGCTCTGGAGTATAATACAGGATGTAACTCAGGATCAGTAATGTAATGTATGTACACAGTGACTGCACCAGCAGAATAGTGAGTGCAGCTCTGGAGTATAATACAGGAGGTAACTCAGGATCAGTAATGTAATGTATGTACACAGTGACTGCACCAGCAGGATAGTGAGCGCAGCTCTGGAGTATAATACAGGATGTAACTCAGGATCAGTAATGTAATGTATGTACACAGTGACTGCGCCAGCAGAATAGTGAGCGCAGCTCTGGAGTATAATACAGGATGTAACTCAGGATCAGTAATGTAATGTATGTAGACAGTGACTGCACCAGCAGAATAGTGAGTGCAGCTCTGGAGTATAATACAGGATGTAACTCAGGATCAGTAATGTAATGTGTGTACACAGTGACTGCACCAGCAGAATAGTGAGTGCAGCTCTGGGGTATAATACAGGATGTAACTCAGGATCAGTAATGTAATGTATGTACACAGTGACTGCACCAGCAGAATAGTGAGTGCAGCTCTGAGGTATAATACAGGATGTAACTCAGGATCAGTAATGTAATGTGTGTACACAGTGACTGCACCAGCAGAATAGTGAGTGCGGCTCTGGAGTATAATACAGGATGTAACTCAGGATCAGTAATGTAATGTATGTACACAGTGACTGCACCAGCAGAATAGTGAGTGCAGCTCTGGAGTATAATACAGGAGGTAACTCAGGATCAGTAATATAATATATGTACACAGTGACTGCACCAGCAGAATAGTGAGTGCAGCTCTGGAGTATAATACAGGAGGTAACTCAGGATCAGTAATGTAATGTATGTACACAGTGACTGCACCAGCAGAATAGTGACTGCAGCTCTGGAGTATAATACAGGATGTAACTCAGGATCAGTAATGTAATGTATGTACACAGTGACTGCACCAGCAGAATAGTGAGTGCAGCTCTGGGGTATAATACAGGATGTAACTCAGGATCAGTAATGTAATGTATGTACACAGTGACTCCACCAGCAGAATAGTGAGTGCAGCTCTGGAGTATAATACAGGAGGTAACTCAGGATCAGTAATGTAATGTATGTACACAGTGACTGCTCCAACAGAATAGTGAGTGCAGCTCTGGAGTATAATACAGGATGTAACTCAGGATCAATAATGTATTGTATGTACTCAGTGACTGCACCAACAGAATAGTGAGTGCAGCTCTGGAGTATAATGCAGGATGTAACACAGGATCAGTAATGTAATGTATGTACACAGTGACTGCACCAGCAGAATAGTGAGAGCAGCTCTGGAGTATAATACAGGAGGTAACTCAGGATCAGTAATGTAATGTATGTACACAGTGACTGCACCAGCGTAATAGTGAGTGCAGCTCTGGAGTATAATACAGGATGTAACTCAGGATCAGTAATGTAATGTATGTACACAGTGACTGCACCAGCAGAATAGTGAGTGCAGCTCTGGAGTATAATACAGGAGGTAACTCAGGATCAGTAATGTAATGTATGTACACAGTGACTCCACCAGCAGAATAGTGAGTGCAGCTCTGGAGTATAATACAGGATGTAACTCAGGATCAGTAATGTAATGTATGTACACAGTGACTGCACCAGCAGAATAGTGAGTGCAGCTCTGGAGGATAATACAGGATGTAACTCAAGATCAGTAATGTAATGTATGTACACAGTGACTGCACCAGCAGAATAGTGAGTGCAGCTCTGGGGTATAATACAGGATGTAACTCAGGATCAGTAATGTAATGTATGTACACAGTGACTGCACCAGCAGGATAGTGAGCGCAGCTCTGGAGTATAATACAGGATGTAACTCAGGATCAATAATGTAATGTATGTACTCAGTGACTGCACCAGCAGAATAGTGAGTGCAGCTCTGGAGTATAATGCAGGATGTAACACAGGATCAGTAATGTAATGTATGTACACAGTGACTGCACCAGCAGAATAGTGAGTGCAGCTCTGGAGTATAATACAGGATGTAACTCAGGATCAGTAATGTAATGTATGTACACAGTGACTGCACCAGCAGAATAGTGAGTGCAGCTCTGGAGTATAATACAGGAGGTAACTCAGGATCAGTAATGTAATGTATGTACACAGTGACTGCACCAGCAGAATAGTGAGTGCAGCTCTGGAGGATAATACAGGATGTAACTCAGGATCAGTAATGTAATGTATGTACACAGTGACTGCACCAGCAGAATAGTGAGTGCAGCTCTGGAGTATAATACAGGATGTAACTCAGGATCAGTAATGTAATGTATGTACACAGTGACTGCACCAGCAGAATAGTGAGTGCAGCTCTGGAGTATAATACAGGATGTAACTCAGGATCAGTAATGTAATGTATGTACACAGTGACTGCACCAGCAGAATAGTGAGCGCAGCTCTGGAGGATAATACAGGATGTAACTCAAGATCAGTAATGTAATGTATGTACACAGTGACTGCACCAGCAGAATAGTGAGTGCAGCTCTGGGGTATAATACAGGATGTAACTCAGGATCAGTAATGTAATGTATGTACACAGTGACTGCACCAGCAGGATAGTGAGCGCAGCTCTGGAGTGTAATACAGGATGTAACTCAGGATCAGTAATGTAATGTATGTACACAGTGACTGCGCCAGCAGAATAGTGAGTGCAGCTCTGGAGTATAATACAGGATGTAACTCAGGATCAGTAATGTAATGTATGTACACAGTGACTGCACCAGCAGAATAGTGAGTGCAGCTCTGGATTATAATACAGGATGTAACTCAGGATCAGTAATGTAATGTGTGTACACAGTGACTGCACCAGCAGAATAGTGAGTGCAGCTCTGGAGTATAATACAGGATGTAACTCAGGATCAGTAATGTAATGTGTGTACACAGTGACTGCACCAGCAGAATAGTGAGTGCAGCTCTGGAGTATAATACAGGAGGTAACTCAGGATCAGTAATGTAATGTATGTACACATTGACTGCACCAGCAGAATAGTGAGCGCAGCTCTGGAGTATAATACAGGATGTAACTCAGGATCAGTAATGTAATGAATGTACACAGTGACTGCACCAGCAGAATAGTGAGTGCAGCTCTGGAGTAAAATACAGGATGTAACTCAGGATCAGTAATGTAATGTATGTACACAGTGACTGCACCAGCAGAATAGTGAGCGCAGCTCTGGAGTATAATACAGGAGGTAACTCAGGATCAGTAATGTAATGTATGTACACATTGACTGCACCAGCAGAATAGTGAGCGCAGCTCTGGAGTATAATACAGGATGTAACTCAGGATCAGTAATGTAATGAATGTACACAGTGACTGCACCAGCAGAATAGTGAGTGCAGCTCTGGAGTATAATACAGGATGCAACTCAGGATCAGTAATGTAATGTATGTACACAGTGACTGCACCAGCAGAATAGTGAGCGCAGCTCTGGAGTATAATACAGGAGGTAACTCAGGATCAGTAGTGTAATATATGTACACAGTGACTGCACCAGCAGAATAGTGAGTGCAGCTCTGGAGTATAATACAGGAGGTAACTCAGGATCAGTAATGTAATGTATGTACACAGTGACTGCACCAGCAGAATAGTGAGTGCAGCTCTGGAGTATAATACAGGATGTAACTCAGGATCAGTAATGTAATGTATATACACAGTGACTGCACCAGCAGAATAGTGAGTGCAGCTCTGGAATATAATACAGGATGTAACTCAGGATCAGTAATGTAATGTATGTACACAGTGACTGCACCAGCAGAATAGTGAGTGCAGCTCTGGAGTATAATACAGGATGTAACTCAGGATCAGTAATGTAATGTATGTACACAGTGACTGCACCAGCAGAATAGTGAGTGCAGCTCTGGAGTATAATACAGGATGTAACTCAGGATCAGTAATGTAATGTATGTACACAGTGACTGCTCCAGCAGAATAGTGAGCGCAGCTCTGGAGTATAATACAGGAGGTAACTCAGGATCAGTAATGTAATGTATGTACACAGTGACTGCTCCAGCAGAATAGTGAGTGCAGCTCTGGAGTATAATACAGGAGGTAACTCAGGATCAATAATGTAATGTATGTACTCAGTGACTGCACCAGCAGAATAGTGAGTGCAGCTCTGGAGTATAATGCAGGATGTAACACAGGATCAGTAATGTAATGTATGTACACAGTGACTGCACCAGCAGAATAGTGAGTGCAGCTCAGGGGTATAATACAGGAGGTAACTCAGGATCAGTAATGTAATGTATGTACACAGTGACTCCACCAGCAGAATAGTGAGAGCAGCTCTGGAGTATAATACAGGAGGTAACTCGGGATCAGTAATGTAATGTATGTACACAGTGACTGCACCAGCAGAATAGTGAGTGCAGCTCTGGAGTATAATACAGGATGTAACTCAGGATCAGTAATGTAATGTATGTACACAGTGACTGCACCAGCAGAATAGTGAGTGCAGCTCTGGGGTATAATACAGGATGTAACTCAGGATCAGTACTGTAATGTATGTACACAGTGACTGCACCAGCAGAATAGTGAGTGCAGATCTGGAGTATAATACAGGATGTAACTCAGGATCAGTAATGTAATGTATGTACACAGTGACTGCACCAGCAGAATAGTGAGTGCAGCTCTGGAGTATAATACAGGATGTAACTCAAGATCAGTAATGTAATGTATGTACACAGTGACTGCACCAGCAGAATAGTGAGCGCAGCTCTGGAGGATAATACAGGATGTAACTCAAGATCAGTAATGTAATGTATGTACACAGTGACTGCACCAGCAGAATAGTGAGTGCAGCTCTGGGGTATAATACAGGATGTAACTCAGGATCAGTAATGTAATGTATGTACACAGTGACTGCACCAGCAGGATAGTGAGCGCAGCTCTGGAGTATAATACAGGATGTAACTCAGGATCAGTAATGTAATGTATGTACACAGTGACTGCGCCAGCAGAATAGTGAGTGCAGCTCTGGAGTATAACACAGGATGTAACTCAGGATCAGTAATGTAATGTATGTACACAGTGACTGCACCAGCAGAATAGTGAGTGCAGCTCTGGAGTATAACACAGGATGTAACTCAGGATCAGTAATGTAATGTATGTACACAGTGACTGCACCAGCAGAATAGTGAGTGCAGCTCTGGAGTATAACACAGGATGTAACTCAGGATCAGTAATGTAATGTGTGTACACAGTGACTGCACCAGCAGAATAGTGAGTGCAGCTCCTGAGTATAATACAGGAGGTAACTCAGGATCAGTAATGTAATGTATGTACACATTGACTGCACCAGCAGAATAGTGAGCGCAGCTCTGGAGTATAATACAGGATGTAACTCAGGATCAGTAATGTAATGAATGTACACAGTGACTGCACCAGCAGAATAGTGAGTGCAGCTCTGGAGTAAAATACAGGATGTAACTCAGGATCAGTAATGTAATGTATGTACACAGTGACTGCACCAGCAGAATAGTGAGCGCAGCTCTGGAGTATAATACAGGAGGTAACTCAGGATCAGTAATGTAATGTATGTACACATTGACTGCACCAGCAGAATAGTGAGCGCAGCTCTGGAGTATAATACAGGATGTAACTCAGGATCAGTAATGTAATGAATGTACACAGTGACTGCACCAGCAGAATAGTGAGTGCAGCTCTGGAGTATAATACAGGATGTAACTCAGGATCAGTAATGTAATGTATGTACACAGTGACTGCACCAGCAGAATAGTGAGCGCAGCTCTGGAGTATAATACAGGAGGTAACTCAGGATCAGTAATGTAATATATGTACACAGTGACTGCACCAGCAGAATAGTGAGTGCAGCTCTGGAGTATAATACAGGAGGTAACTCAGGATCAGTAATGTAATGTATGTACACAGTGACTGCACCAGCAGAATAGTGAGTGCAGCTCTGGAGTATAATACAGGATGTAACTCAGGATCAGTAATGTAATGTATATACACAGTGACTGCACCAGCAGAATAGTGAGTGCAGCTCTGGAGTATAATACAGGATGTAACTCAGGATCAGTAATGTAATGTATGTACACAGTGACTGCACCAGCAGAATAGTGAGTGCAGCTCTGGAGTATAATACAGGATGTAACTCAGGATCAGTAATGTAATGTATATACACAGTGACTGCACCAGCAGAATAGTGAGTGCAGCTCTGGAGTATAATACAGGATGTAACTCAGGATCAGTAATGTAATGTATGTACACAGTGACTGCACCAGCAGAATAGTGCGTGCAGCTCTGGAGTATAATACAGGATGTAACTCAGGATCAGTAATGTAATGTATATACACAGTGACTGCACCAGCAGAATAGTGAGTGCAGCTCTGGAGTATAATACAGGATGTAACTCAGGATCAGTAATGTAATGTATGTACACAGTGACTTCACCAGCAGAATAGTGAGTGCAGCTCTGGAGTATAATACAGGATGTAACTCAGGATCAGTAATGTAATGTATGTACACAGTGACTGCACCAGCAGAATAGTGAGTGCAGCTCTGGAGTATAATACAGGATGTAACTCAGGATCAGTAATGTAATATATGTACACAGTGACTGCACCAGCAGAATAGTGAGCGCTGCTCTGGAGTATATAATACAGTATGTAGTTCAGGATTAGGGAAGAGCTCCCAGTTCCATGCTAATTGATACACTTTCAGATTCTATTCGTGATTCACATTACATAATTTGCCCGGCGCCATGTCTCACGCCGGTGAAGCATCTGGTGCTAATGTCACTTTGACATCCCCGAAAATGTATTCGCCACAAATCAAACTTTTGTGGAAATCTGTTGAAGTTGTCGAATTTGATCTTGAATAGATCCGCTGATCTCCGCTCGGGATCAGTTTTGGATACGTAACGCTTTGTATACAGTGACCTCGGAGTGTCCGTGTTTTGGGTGTTTTGGGTGTTTTGCTCTTTTGCTCCTCACACCTTCTATATGGTTTTTGTTCTCTCGGCTCCCGGGACGCAGAACCTGGAACGTTGCAGAATTTCTCCCCAGCAATTACTGTCGATGAATTCCAGCAAAACTAATAAAGTGATTCCGCTCGTTTCCTGTCTTCTTAATTAAATGCTGGGGAAGCTCTGCCATGTTTGCCAGGTGCGCGCTCTGATTGGATCCCTGTGTATCTCTACCAAAGTGTCTCCCGCGGCGTCCTGCTGCAATGTGAGACCATAGAGCCGACGCGTGTGACTGTCTATAAAGAAGACGGGAGCGGTGTAATATATGGTGCCTTGCCCCACAGCGGGTATATCCGTGCACGTGTGCCTGCATCGGGGGGCTGGCATCTCAGTGGTCTTGGCAGTGTCACGGTCTGAACCGAGAAGGGCTCGTACTGGCGAGAGCGCCTTAGTGGGGAACTCGGATACTAAGCGGATAAGTAGGCCTGCATTCACATGAGCCTGTAGTTTGCACATCCATTACTGCCGTCTCAGAAGATGTTTTTATAAAAAAATAATGTTAATAATGCCACGTGGCCAAGAGCAGCAAGAGCGAGCACAGCATGGCGGACATGGTGCAGCAGTCACGTGTGGACTAAAACCATGCCCACGTGCGGGGGAGAAGGCGCGGGCACATTGCCAAAAACCATGGTCTTAGCAAACTCTGGGGAAAATTCTCCTCCACATGGGCACCTAGTAGTTGGGAGCCTGTAACCGACTGAGGAGGTCGAGGGATCCAGCCCTGAATGTCAGGAGTCGGCTGTGACGGGAAGAATACCGCAGCAGCAGGAAGCAGTGGACGTGGATAACAGTTGTGCCCCATAGTATCATGCCAATGCTGCAGTGGCTTTGTGGTAATGCACTGCCGCACCAGCACAGTCGCACCAACACTGCCGCACCAGCACAGCTGCACCAGCACTGCCACACCAGCACTACCGCACCAACACCGCACTGCCACACCAGCACTGCCACACCAGCACAGCTGCACCAGCACTGCCACACCAGCACTGCCACACCAGCACTACCGCACCAACACCGCACTGCCACACCAGCACAGCTACACCAGCACAGCTGCACCAGCACTGCCACACCAGCACTACCGCACCAACACCGCACTGCCACACCAGCACTGCCACACCAGCACAGCTGCACCAGCACTGCCACACCAGCACTACCGCACCAACACCGCACTGCCACACCAGCACAGCTACACCAGCACAGCTGCACCAGCACTGCCACACCAGCACTACCGCACCAACACCGCACTGCCACACCAGCACAGCTACACCAGCACAGCTGCACCAGCACTGCCACACCAGCACTGCCACACCAGCACAGCTGCACCAGCACTGCCACACCAGCAATACAGCACCAACACCGCACTGCCACACCAGCACAGCTACACCAGCACAGCTACACCAGCACAGCTGCACCAGCACTGCCACACCAGCACAGCTGCACCAGCACCGCACTGCCGCACCAGCACAGCTGCATCAGCACCGCACTGCCGCACCAGCACAACCGCACCAGCACTGCCGCACCAGCACCGCACTGCTGCACCAGCTCTGCCGCACCATCACCGCAGCACCAGCACCGCACTGGCACACCAGCACAGCCGAACCAGCACTGCCGCACCAGCACTACCGCACCAACACCGCACTGCCACACCAGCACTGCCACACCAGCACAGCTGCACCAGCACTGCCACACCAGCACTGCCACACCAGCACTACCGCACCAACACCGCACTGCCACACCAGCACTGCCACACCAGCACAGCTGCACCAGCACTGCCACACCAGCACTACCGCACCAACACCGCACTGCCACACCAGCACTGCCACACCAGCACAGCTGCACCAGCACTGCCACACCAGCACTGCCACACCAGCACTACCGCACCAACACCGCACTGCCACACCAGCACAGCTACACCAGCACAGCTGCACCAGCACTGCCACACCAGCACTACCGCACCAACACCGCACTGCCACACCAGCACTGCCACACCAGCACAGCTGCACCAGCACTGCCACACCAGCACTGCCACACCAGCACTACCGCACCAACACCGCACTGCCACACCAGCACTGCCACACCAGCACAGCTGCACCAGCACTGCCACACCAGCACTGCCACACCAGCACTACCGCACCAACACCGCACTGCCACACCAGCACAGCTACACCAGCACAGCTGCACCAGCACTGCCACACCAGCACTGCCACACCAGCACAGCTGCACCAGCACTGCCACACCGCACTGCCACACCAGCACAGCTACACCAGCACAGCTGCACCAGCACTGCCACACCAGCACAGCTGCACCAGCACCGCACTGCCGCACCAGCACAGCTGCACCAGCACCGCACTGCCGCACCAGCACAACCGCACCAGCACTGCCACACCAGCACCGCACTGCTGCACCAGCTCTGCCGCACCATCACCGCAGCACCAGCACCGCACTGGCACACCAGCACAGCTGAACCAGCACTGCCGCACCAGCACAGCCGCACCAGCACTGCTGCATCAGCACTGCACTGTCACACCAGCACTGCCGCACCAGCACTGCTGCACCAGCAGCGCACTGCCGCACCAGCACCGCACTGCCGCACCAGCAGCACCGCACCAGCACCACACTGCCGCACCAGCACAGCGCACCGGCACCACCGCAGCATGACCTCTGTATGTGACTGAGTCCTAGGAGGGCTGTGATGAGCAAGAGCACCTGGTGAAGAAATATCCAGAGCAGCGGGGAGGGTAACTGACTGCTTTACTTGGATGAGCGAGGTCTGAACACCCAAGCGAGCAAACACAAGACTGCAGCAAGGAAAATCATTAAGTACATGTAAATTCATCCTCAGCTGCCCCCATAACAGTGATGGCTACTCAGACAGGTGCCCCCACACCTGCAACCTAAGAGCACCTGTACAAGTGATCGATTGAGGGTTATCCAACAGGGTAGAAATCAGTCCATCAACCATAATCTACATGTAGAAGAAGAGTCTGGGGGCCGCCCTGGGGGTCTGCCCTGGGGGTCTGCCCTGGGCTGTGGATATGAGGCCACTGTGGACTCCTATTGTAAGTCGTGCACCGGGAGTGTTCTTCAGGACACGGTGGAGCCACCGGCGAGAAAACCAACACAGTTTGTTCCCAAAAGAACTATTTACTTATTTAGGTGAAATAATAGAAAACCTTTAAACCTTATCCAATGGCCGGCGCCTCTGCAGCATGGCACCTGTACCGCGCGGCACCTGAGCAATCTGTAGTTCCTATGTTTCTATAGGTTTCCTCCTCGTCTGCCTGTCTACACCGGCCGCCTGTTACCGCTTTACACCCTGAGAACTGGATTCATTGTGTGCGTGTAACGTGACGGCTCGCCTGCGGTGCAGCGCTGGAGTTTACAATCTTACTATTTCTCCAGCCAGGTTTCCCTCTCCGTTCCTGTGGTGTCTACAGCAAACTCGGAGGAACAGTCCGTCCTGAGCTGTATCGAAGATGCCCCCAAAAACCTGCGGTGGCGGCAGTTTAGCCGTAAATAAAGTCTTAGGCAGTTGAATAACTTTCCAGAACTAAAATGCTCTACAGAAACTTTCTCCTTACAAAATGGAGTTCGTGCGGCCCGGAGTCCGTTGTGTGCCGTGTCGGCACCTCAAAGTGGATTGGGGTTTTTAGTTATTAAAGAGGCAGCGAATCGGAAAGTTCTAGATGCTGGTATTAGCCACAAACGTTGTGAAGCAGTTAATAGACCGAAGGAACTAACTGCAGGCGATATCTCAGCCTTGAATATTTTGGCGCCAAAATGTTATGTGATGTGTGACTGCGGGGCCCCTTCAGCCGGTGAGCGGCACCATTGATGCTTGTGGTATTCGACACCTCTTCACTGTAGGTCCCGGCCTTTATCGTCTCTGGACAGCATTTCTGACAGGAATCTCCTCAAACTTGGACAAGTTCTGGTAGCGAGCAAGGTCAGCTCCAATCTACCGCTTCACTGGTGTCAGCGGGGCGTTCCCACAATCAGATGCTGCTGAATTCCCTTCCAGGCATCTTCCCCTGTTCAGGACATATTCCTGACTGCCCCCAAGATGGCCGCTCCACTTATTCCTGTCATGTACTTTCAACTGTCCACTGGGAAATCCCCTGAGCACAGTAACTAAGCCCCTCCCACACTGGAGCTAGACCAATCACCAGCTCTCCTTTGGTTGTTGGGCAGATTTCCCCGTTCCTCCTCTACCAGCTGCACTGAACCCCTATAATCAGTATATTAGCTGCTTATCCTCCCTATATAATCAGGTAATACAATGCATTATAAATCATTCAGAGTTACAGCCTCACATCAGAATATATATATATATATATGTCCAGTGTTATCGTGGTGTGGATACAGGTTTACACAATGATCACTCTGTGTGCACAGCTGTGTGTGGAGAGCTTTACCGTGCGCCATGTTCCCGGCAGTGATCTGCCTGTTTATACAGGACCCTCTGTCCGTCCATCGTCCCATCCCATCTGCGTCTGTTCTGCATACACTGACAGAAACCTCAGGAACATGGGGAACAATGGCTCTTATTTGAGATCCGAGCCGATGTGCCGGCCTCTATGCCCCACACATATCAGAGGTCCTTGGCTGCCCAATACCCATTACCAGTTCTCCATCCTTATAGCACTGCGATGATTCCAAAAGTCTGGGGATCACAAGATCCGCCGTATACCAGAAACACCGCCCAAGATCCACCATATACCAGAAACACCACACAAGATCCGCCATATACCAGAAACACCCCACAAGATCCGCTATATACCAGAAACACCGCACAAGATCCGCCGTATACCAGAAACACCGCACAAGATCCAACATATTCCAGAAACACCCCACAAGATCCGCCGTATACCAGAAACACCTCACAAGATCCGCTATATACCAGAAACACCCCACAAGATCCGCCGTATACCAGAAACACCCCACAAGATCCGCCATATACCAGAAACACCCCACAAGATCCGCCGTATACCAGAAACACCGCACAAGATCCGCCGTATACCAGAAACACCGCACAAGATCCGCCGTATACCAGAAACACCCCACAAGATCTGACGTATACGAGAAACACCGCACAAGATCCGCCGTATACCAGAAACACCCCACAAGATCCGCCGTATACCAGAAACACCGCACAAGATCCGCCGTATACCAGAAACACCCCACAAGATCCGCCGTATACCAGAAACACCGCACAAGATCCGCCATATACCAGAAACACCGCACAAGATCCGCCGTATACCAGAAACACCCCACAAGATCCGCCATATACCAGAAACACCGCACAAGATCCGCCGTATACCAGAAACACCGCACAAGATCCGCCATATACCAGAAACACCCCACAAGATCCGCCATATACCAGAAACACCCCACAAGATCCGCCGTATACCAGAAACACCGCACAAGATCCGCCGTATACCAGAAACATCCCACAAGATCCGCCGTATATGAGAAACACCGCACAAGATCCGCCGTATACCAGAAACATCCCACAAGATCCACCGTATACGAGAAACACTGCACAAGATCCGCCATATACCAGAAACACCGCACAAGATCCGCCGTATACCAGAAACATCCCACAAGATCCGCCGTATATGAGAAACACCGCACAAGATCCGCCGTATACCAGAAACATCCCACAAGATCCGCCGTATACGAGAAACACTGCACAAGATCCGCCATATACCAGAAACACCCCACAAGATCCGCCATATACCAGAAACACCCCACAAGATCCGCCATATACCAGAAACACCCCACAAGATCCGCCGTATACCAGAAACACCCCACAAGATCCGCCGTATACCAGAAACACCGCACAAGATCCGCCGTATACCAGAAACACCGCACAAGATCCGCCGTATACCAGAAACACCGCACAAGATCCGCCGTATACCAGAAACACCCCACAAGATCCGCCGTATACCAGAAACACCCCACAAGATCCGCCGTATACCAGAAACACCGCACAAGATCCGCCATATACCAGAAACACCGCACAAGATCCGCCATATACCAGAAACACCGCACAAGATCCGCCGTATACCAGAAACATCCCACAAGATCCGCCGTATATGAGAAACACCGCACAAGATCCGCCGTATACCAGAAACATCCCACAAGATCCGCCGTATACGAGAAACACTGCACAAGATCCGCCATATACCAGAAACACCCCACAAGATCCGCCATATACCAGAAACACCCCACAAGATCCGCCATATACCAGAAACACCCCACAAGATCCGCCATATACCAGAAACACCGCACAAGATCCGCCGTATACCAGAAACACCCCACAAGATCCGCCGTATACCAGAAACACCCCACAAGATCCGCCATATACCAGAAACACCGCACAAGATCCGCTATATACCAGAAACACCCCACAAGATCCGCCGTATACCAGAAACACCCCACAAGATCCGCCGTATACCAGAAACACTGCACAAGATCCGCCGTATACCAGAAACACCCCACAAGATCCGCCGTATACCAGAAACACCCCACAAGATCCGCCGTATACCAGAAACACCCCACAAGATCCGCCGTATACCAGAAACACCGCACAAGATCCGCCGTATACCAGAAACACCCCACAAGATCCGCCGTATACCAGAAACACCGCACAAGATCCGCCGTATACCAGAAACACCGCACAAGATCCGCCGTATACCAGAAACACCCCACAAGATCCGCCGTATACCAGAAACACCGCACAAGATCCGCCGTATACTGAGGACACCCCACAAGATCCCCATATACCATAAACCCCCCACAAGATCCGCCGTATACTGAGAACACCCCACAAGATCCCCATATACCATAAACCCCCCAAAAGATCCGCCGTATACTGAGGACACCCCCTCGGCAGTCTGCTGTGCTGACCTCTGACCCCGCCGTGCAGACGTCATACTTTGGCCGCTGTCAGTCAGGCAGATCTCTGCTATTTTTCATTTTCCTGCTTCCATTACACTAATGACCTGTTTTGCACTGAGGCCTCAGTGATACATTACAATGTGATCCGTATCGCCTGATTACAATGTGATCCGTATCGCCTGATTACAATGTGATCCGTATCGCCTGATTACAATGTGATCCGTATCGCCTGATTACAATGTGATCCGTATCGCCTGATTACAATGTGATCCGTATCGCCTGATTACAGTGTGATCCCTATCGCCTGATTACAATGTGATCCCTATCGCCTGATTACAATGTGATCCGTATCGTTTGATTAAAATGTGATCCCTATCGCCTGATTACAATGTGATCCGTATCGCCTGATTACAATGTGATCCCTATCGCCTGATTACAATGTGATCCGTATCGCCTGATTACAATGTGATCCCTATCGCCTGATTACAATGTGATCCCTATCGTCTGATTAGAATCTGATCCCTATCGCCTGATTACAATGTGATCCCTATCGCCTGATTACAATGTGATCTGTATCGCCTGATTACAATGTGATCCCTATCGCCTGATTACAATGTGATCCGTATCGCCTGATTACAATGTGATCCGTATCGCCTGATTACAATGTGATCCCTATCGCCTGATTACAATGTGATCCCTATCGCCTGATTACAATGTGATCCCTATCGCCTGATTACAATGTGATCCCTATCGCCTGATTACAATGTGATCCCTATCGCCTGATTACAATGTGATCCGTATCGCCTGATTACAATGTGATCCCTATCGCCTGATTACAATGTGATCCTTTTTGCCTGATTACAATGTGATCCCTATCGCCTGATTACAATGTGATCCCTATCGCCTGATTACAGTGTGATCCCTATCGCCTGATTACAGTGTGATCCCTATCGCCTGATTACAATGTGATCCGTATCGCCTGATTACAGTGTGATCCCTATCGCCTGATTACAATGTGATCCCTATCGCCTGATTACAATGTGATCCCTATCACCTGATTACAGTGTGATCCCTATCGCCTGATTACAGAGTGATCCGTATCGCCTGATTACAGAGTGATCCGTATCGCCTGATTACAGTGTGATCCCTATCGCCTGATTACAGTGTGATCCGTATCGCCTGATTACAATGTGATCCCTATCGCCTGATTACAATGTGATCCCTATCGCCTGATTACAATGTGATCCCTATCGCCTGATTACAATGTGATCCCTATCGCCTGATTATAATGTGATCCCTATCGCCTGATTACAATGTGATCCCTATCGCCTGATTACAGTGTGATCCCTATCGCCTGATTACAATGTGATCCCTATTGCCTGATTACAGTGTGATCCCTATCGCCTGATTACAGTGTGATCCCTATCGCCTGATTACAGTGTGATCCCTATCGCCTGATTACAATGTGATCCCTATCGCCTGATTACAGTGTGATCCCTATCGCCTGATTACAGTGTGATCCCTATCGCCTGATTATAATGTGATCCCTATCGCCTGATTACAGTGTGATCCCTATCGCCTGATTACAGTGTGATCCCTATCGCCCGTCACTGTAACACTTTGGAGATCACAGATTTCTATGTTTCTCTTTTTCTTGTGTATTAATCCCATGAACATAATGATATCTGGACGTCTCTCAATGTTGCTTTTCTTTCCATCTTTTGCTACTTTTTGCCCATTTAGGTAAAATAAATGTTAGTGTTTTGGCTGCAGCGGATGAGGGGCTTCATGTCTCGCTGCATACCCCAGTATCAGGACGGCAGGAGAGTTGTTTCCTCTTTCCGCTGCTTTACAGGAGTCTTAATGTTCATTTTGGCAATGCTGTGACCCGGAGGGGCAGAAATGACGATATTCCTAGTAGAACTTTCCATGCCGGCATCCAGAGCCGCAGGGAATTCCACTCCAGACCGGCTCTCCCCTGGAAAAAGCTTCAATTACAAGACAGAGACTTCTTATGAGTCCACGATGTGATCTCCTGCTGCTGACAGCTGGGTGGGATGTAATTGTCAGACAAGAACCATGGGAGACATATTCATTTTTGATAAGCTGAAATTCAGCAACAAATGTATTCATGGCGTATATGTTATTCCTCATGATGCCGACTATATGCGGTTATACAATATGTATCACCAACCTTCACACTGATTCACAAAACTGATTTGTGCCCTAGAAGCATTTTACAGGGAGACGTCGCGAGAAATTATTTCTATTCTGCAATTCTACAGTTATAAAACTCATGAAAGATTCAATCCCTGCTCCACGAGGTCACATCATTTAGGAGATCAGTGTATCAAAACATTTAGCCTAAATAAGTAACAAGAAATTCAACTCACGACCGACATATAATAATGATGAATAGACACTGTACAGGTCAAGAAGAATAAATGACTGTTCCAAAATACTTCACAAAACCCCTCTCATGGGGAACCAGGAGAAGGAACAGAAGGAAACACGATTATATAACACATTTCTGATTCCTAAATTTACTTCTCAATGTTTAAAATCGGTTTACCCCGATGTACTACATAGAAAATGTGTACCAGCAATTATAATGTCTTTTACATTGCTACATACACACAAGAATATAATGATATAATTACTATAGTACTGCGCACTATATAAAAGAATATAACTACTATAATACTGCCCCCTATGTACAAGAATATAACTACTATAATACTGCCCCCTATGTACAAGAATATAACTACTATAATACTGCCCCTATGCACAAGAATATAACTACTATAATACTGCCCCCTATGTACAAGAATATAACTACTATAATACTGCCCCCTATGTACAAGAATATAACTACTATAATACTGCCCCCTATGTACAAGAATATAACTACTATAATACTGCCCCCTATGTACAAGAATATAACTACTATAATACTGCTCCTATATACAAGAATATAACTACTATAATACTGCCCCCTATGTACAAGAATATAACTACTATAATACTGTCCCCTATATACAAGAATATAACTACTATAATACTGCCCCCTATGTACAAGAATTTAACTACTATAATACTGCCCCTATGTACAAGAATATAACTACTATAATACTGCTCCTATGTACAAGAATATAACTACTATAATACTACTCCTATGTACAAGAATATACCTACTATAATACTGCCCCCTATGTACAAGAATTTAACTACTATAATACTGCCCCTATGTACAAGAATATAACTACTATAATACTGCTCCTATGTACAAGAATATAACTACTATAATACTACTCCTATGTACAAGAATATACCTACTATAATACTGCCCCTATGTACAAGAATATACCTACTATAATACTGCCCCTATGTACAAGAATATAACTACTATAATACTGTCCCCTATGTACAAGAATATATCTACTATAATACTGCCCCCTATGTACAAGAATATAGCTACTATAATACTGCTCCTATATACAAGAATATAACTACTATAATACTGCCCCTATGTACAGGAATATAACTACTATAATACTGCCCCCTATGTACAAGAATATAACTACTATAATACTGCTCCTATATACAAGAATATAACTACTACAATACTGCTCCTATATACAAGAATATAACTACTATAATACTGCCCCCTATGTACAAGAATATAACTACTATAATACTGTCCCTATGTACAAGAATATAACTACTATAATACTGTCCCCTATGTACAAGAATATAACTACTATAATACTGTCCCCTATGTACAAGAATATATCTGCTATAATACTGCCCCCTATGTACAAGAATATAACTACTATAATACTGCTCCTATATACAAGAATATAACTACTATAATACTGCCCCCTATGTACAAGAATATTACTACTATAATACTGCCCCCTATATACAAGAATATAACTACTATAATACTGCTCCTATGTACAAGAATATAACTACTATAATACTGCCCCTATGTACAATAGTATAACTACTATAATACTGCGCCTATATACAAGAATATAACTACTATAATACTGCTCCTATATACAAGAATATAACTACTATAATACTGCCCCTATGTACAATAATATAACTACTATAATACTGCTCCTATATACAAGAATATAACTACTATAATACTGCCCCCTATGTACAATAATATAACTACTATTATACTGCTCCTATATACAAGAATATAACTACTATAATACTGCCCCCTATGTACAAGAATATAACTACTATAATACTGCCCCCTATGTACAAGAATATAACTACTATAATGCTGCCCCTATGTACAAGAATATTACTACTATAATACTGCCCCCTATGTACAAGAATATAACTACTATAATACTGCCCCTATGTATAAGAATATGACTACTATAATACTGCCCCCTATGTACAAGAATATAACTACAATAATACTGCCCCCTATGTACAAGAATATAACTACTATAATACCCGTCGCTATGTACAAGAATATAACTACTATAATTCCGCCCGATATATACAAGAATATAACTACTATAATACTGCTCCTATATACAAGAATATACCTACTATAATACTGCTCCTATATACAAGAATATAACTACTATAATACTGGCCCCTATGTACAAGAATATAACTACTATAATACTGCCCCCTATGTACAAGAATATAACTACTATAATACTGCCCCTATGTACGAGAATATAACTACTATAATACTGCCCCCTATGTACAAGAATATAACTACTATAATACTGCTCCCTATATACAAGAATATAAGTACTATAATACTGCTCCTATCTATAAGAATATAACTACTATAATACTACTCCCTATATACAAGAATATAACTACTATAATACTGCTCCTATGTGCAAGAATATAACTACTATAATACTGCCCCATTTGTACAAGAATATAACTACTATAATACTGCCCCTATGTACAAGAATATAACTACTATAATACTGCCCCCTATGTACAAGAATATAACTACTATAATGCTGCCCCCTATGTACAAGAATATTACTACTATAATACTGCCCTCTATGTACAAGAATAAAACTACTATAATACTGCCCCTATGTATAAGAATATGACTACTATAATACTGCCCAGTATGTACAAGAATATATCTACTATAATACTGCTCCTATGTACAAGAATATAGCTACTATAATACTGCCCCCTATGTACAAGAATATAACTACTATAATACTGCCCCCTATGTACAAGAATATAACTACTATAATACCCATCCCTATGTACAAGAATATAGCTACTATAATACTGCCCGATATATACAAGAATATAACTACTATAATACTGCTCCTATATACAAGAATATACTGTCACGGGTGTGTTGCCACGAAGATCGTCACGAGTACACAGCCTGACTTCTCGCAGCTGACTTGTTGGTGCTTTGTGTTTCTCGGCAGTGAGGGAGTTAATTCTCTCTCTCTCTCTGGGCTAGTTGAGGTCCAGCCTCGCCCAGCTGCAATCAATACTGCTGTAGTGAGACTCCTTCATATACCTGCAGGTCTGTTTGGGAGGTGTCGGTGAAAGCATTTCATTCTGACTGACAGAGCGGATCGTGGTGTTTGGAGTTGCTGAGATAAGTGTATTTGGAAGTGTTTTTTCCCTTTCCTCGCTTTATCATTTATCTCCTTTCCCGTTGGTTTTCCCTCTGTTGTAGTTGAGTAGTTGTTTGTATGCAAGGTGGTTTTGGTTTTTCCCTTGTACTGTCTCGTTCGTCTAAATACTGTGTTTGGGCATATTATTTCTTGTTCCCTTTGGTTGTGATCGGGGTCCTTCTCAGGACTAGATTACTGAGGTACAGGGATCTTCAGGAGGTAGGGGTTACGCTGGCGGCCTGGACCTCTGTACCTTTAACAGTACCTCCAGGTTGAGGGATTAGTCAGGGCCCCAGCTTAGGGTCAGCTTAGGCCCCCTACCTCCAGTATACAGAGACAGCGTGACATTTTCACCGACCCACTTAGTTTTTCTCCAGCTACTATGGATCCAGTAGCCGGTATAGCTCGGCAATTGCAGAGTTTGTCCATGGAGCTGGCGGACGTTAGGTCCAAGGTTTGGCATCCTCAGGAGCAAGCCGGACCAGAACCTAAAGTAGCTCTCCCTGATAGGTTCACTGGGGGGCGGGACAAGTTTTTTGTTTTCCGGGAGGCATGTAAATTGTACTTTCGGCTGCGGCCTCGGTCATCGGGGAGTGAAGAACAAAGGGTGGGAATTGTCATCTCGCTCCTACAAGGGGACCCACAATCTTGGGCGTTCTCTCTTCCCCCGGGTTCCCCGGCTCTCCAGTCAGTGGATAGGTTTTTCGCTGCCCTGGGACTCGTATATGATGACCCTGATCGGATCTCCCTTGCTGAGTCTAAGTTACGTAGGATCCAGCAGGGAGATCGTCCGGCGGAGGAATTCTGTTCGGAGTTCCGTAGGTGGGCCACTGACACCCAGTGGAATGACCCGGCTCTTAGGAGCCAGTTTTGTCATGGTTTATCCGACAAATTACAGGATGTGTTGGCACAGTATGACTCTCCCGTGTCTCTGGAAGCCGCTATGGCCCTCGCTATTCGCGTGGACAGACGGCTTCGGGAGAGGTGCGGGATAACTCTACCCCCTGTGATGACTCCACCTCCTACAAGGTCCCCTCATATGGTGGTTCCCCTGGTCAGTCCAGAGGAGCCTATGCAATTAGGAGGGACATCATTTCGGGGGAGGGGACCGGTGGTGCGCCATAAGGCAGGAAGGTGTTTCTTCTGCGGGAGAAAGGGACATTTTATTGGGGGGTGTCCATCCCGTCCCTTGCAGAGTGAAGAGTCGTCGGAAAACTGTTGATCCCAGGTTGTGTGGTGGACGGCAATCTGGGAGTAGGTATTTCGTCCCTAGGTTCGTCTCAGTTTCTCGTACCGGCGGAGGTGGTGGTGGGTACGAGAACTGAGAGGATATCTGTTCTTCTGGATAGTGGGGCCGGGGCTAATCTGGTTGATGCTCGGTTTGCCCGGGTTCAAGGTATGCGGTTGAGTGAGTTGGCTAAACCCATCCCCATATTCTCGATCGATGCCAGGCCTCTCGGGCAGGGAAGTTTTTTGCAAGTTGTGCATGATGTAAAACTTCAAGTGGGGGCAATACATAAAGAACTGTTGTCTTGCTACGTGTTGGAGGGTCTTCCCACTCCTATTGTGTTGGGCCTTCCTTGGTTAGCTAAGCATAACCCGGTTATTAATTGGCAAACCAGGGAGATAAGCCAATGGAGTAAATTCTGTAATAAAAACTGCATGAACACGGTCATTGGTGCGGTTACTCCTTGGGTCTTACCTCCATTTCTGGCGGACTTTGAGGATGTATTCTCGGAGAAAGGGTGT
Source organism: Phyllobates terribilis (assembly GCF_046119375.1). NCBI lineage: Eukaryota > Metazoa > Chordata > Amphibia > Anura > Dendrobatidae > Phyllobates > Phyllobates terribilis. The sequence continues at coordinate 461,783,285 of NW_027362767.1, read as the reverse complement.
CAGGAACTACCTCCTCATCGCGTGTATGACTGTTCTGTAAAACTGCTCCCTGAGGCCAAGTTACCTAAAGCTAGGTTGTATAACCTTTCTGGTCCTGAGAGGCAGGCCATGAAGGATTATATCTCAGAAAGTCTGGCTAAGGGGCATATTAGACCTTCATCTTCTCCGGTGGCTGCGGGGTTCTTCTTTGTTAAGAAGAAAGATGGAGGCCTACGCCCTTGCCTGGATTTCCGTGAACTTAATCGGATTACGGTCCGAGATCCGTACCCGCTCCCACTTATTCCCGATCTCTTTAATCAGATCGTGGGCGCCAAATGGTTTTCTAAGTTGGATCTCAGGGGGGCGTACAATCTGATTAGGATGAAGGAGGGGGATGAGTGGAAGACGGCGTTTAACACTCCGGAGGGGCATTATGAGAACCTTGTCATGCCATTCGGTCTGACTAATGCCCCGGCGGTGTTCCAACACTTTGTTAATGACATTTTTCGCCGCTTGGTGGGACAGTTTGTTGTCATATATCTGGATGATATCCTAATTTACTCGCCGGATCTGGTGTCTCATCAGGAGCACGTTAGGCAGGTGTTACAGATCTTGCGGGATAATAAACTGTATGCCAAGTGGGAAAAGTGTGTGTTCGCCGTACAGGAACTCCAGTTTTTAGGCTTCCTGGTTTCAGCGTCCGGTTTTCGTATGGACCCTGGGAAAGTGCGGGCAGTTCTTGAGTGGGATCGGCCAGAGAATCTTAAGGCACTACAACGTTTCCTGGGGTTTGCTAATTATTACCGGAAGTTCATTCGTAATTTCTCGTCCATGGTTAAGCCTCTCACAGACATGACTAAAAAGGGGACGGATTTTTCTAGGTGGTCTGACAAGGCTTGTCAAGCATTCTCCTCTTTGAAAAAATGTTTTGCCTCGGCGCCCATACTCATTCAACCTGATGCGTCACAGCCATTCATTGTAGAGGTAGACGCTTCCGAGGTAGGGGTGGGAGCAGTATTGTCACAAGGTTCGTCCCCTGGTAAGTGGCATCCGTGCGCCTTTTTCTCTAAAAAATTGTCGTCCGCTGAGAGGAATTACGATGTCGGCAATAGGGAACTCTTGGCCATTAAGTTAGCTTTTGAGGAGTGGCGCCATTTTCTGGAGGGGGCTGTTCATCCGGTCACCGTCATCACCGATCACAAGAACCTGCTATATCTGGAGTCCGCGAAACGTCTGAATCCCAGACAAGCTAGGTGGTCATTGTTTTTTACCAGGTTTAATTTTGTCGTTACATATCGTCCTGGGTCAAAAAATGTAAAGGCGGATGCCTTATCTCGTAGTTTCCCGGGGGCCGGGAATACGGACGACCCGATTCCTATCCTTCAGGAGGGGGTGGTGCTTTCGGCAGTATGCTCTGAGCTGGAGGAGGAGGTATTGGAGGCTCAGGGGGACGCCCCTGTTGGACCTCCAGGGAGATTGTTTGTTCCAGATCAGTTGCGACAAAAGGTGATCGAGGCACACCATAACTCAGTTTTTGCAGGACACCCGGGGAGTAAAGCTACTGTGGATCTCCTCTCGCGTCGGTTTTGGTGGCCTAATTTACATAAGGAGGTGGTAACTTTTGTCGCGTCCTGTTGGGTTTGTGCGCGCTCTAAGACCTCACATACCCGTCCGTCTGGGGCCCTCTTACCTTTGAAGATCCCGGAGCGTCCTTGGACTCATCTGTCTATGGACTTTATTACGGACCTCCCTCCGTCTTCGGGTAAAACGGTCATACTCGTTGTAGTGGACAGGTTCAGCAAGATGGCACATTTTATCACTCTTCCGGCTCTCCCTAATGCTAAAACTCTTGCGCAGGTGTTCATTGGGGAGATTGTGAGGCTTCACGGGGTACCCTCCGAGGTGGTGTCTGATCGGGGGTCTCAGTTTGTGTCTAAGTTCTGGAAGGCGTTTTGTGCACGGCGGGGGATGCAGTTGTCATTCTCATCGGCTTTTCATCCTCAGACCAATGGTCAGACGGAACGTATGAACCAGAGCTTGGAGACATATCTCCGGTGTTTTGTGTCAGAGAACCAGGAGGACTGGGCTTCTTTCTTACCTCTGGCAGAGTTTGCTCTTAATAATAGGCGGAGCGAGTCCACTGGTAAGTCCCCGTTTTTTGGGGCATATGGTTTTCACCACCAGTTTTGTACTTTCAGTGGGGGGGGCTCTTCGGGGGTTCCTGAGGAGGAACGATTTTCCTCATCACTCGCTTCAGTATGGAGAGGGGTGCTGAAGAATCTGAATACTATGGGGAACCGATACAAACGTATGGCTGATAGGAGGAGAGTGTCTGGTCCGGACCTAAGTGTGAACGATCGGGTATGGTTGTCTACCAGGAATATAAAACTTAAGGTTCCCTCCTGGAAACTGGGTCCCAGGTTCATCGGGCCGTACAGAATCAGTTCTATTATTAATCCGGTGGCATTCCGTCTTGACCTCCCCCCTACGTTTAAAATTCACAACGTGTTTCACAGATCGTTGCTTAAGAGGTATGTGGCACCTTTACCTCCCCCTCCAGTGGTTGTCAATGGTAACTTGGAGTTCCAGGTATCGAGGGTCATTGATTCACGCTTTAATCGCCGGTCCCTTCAGTACCTGGTTCATTGGAAGGGGTATGGTCCTGAGGAGAGGATGTGGGTTCCTGCGTCGGATATTAACGCAGACCGATTAGTCCGGGCCTTCCACACGACTCACCCGGATAAACCTGGCCCTGAGGGTCCGGAGGCCCCTCGTAGAAGGGGGGGTACTGTCACGGGTGTGTTGCCACGAAGATCGTCACGAGTACACAGCCTGACTTCTCGCAGCTGACTTGTTGGTGCTTTGTGTTTCTCGGCAGTGAGGGAGTTAATTCTCTCTCTCTCTCTGGGCTAGTTGAGGTCCAGCCTCGCCCAGCTGCAATCAATGCTTCTGTAGTGAGACTCCTTCATATACCTGCTGGTCTGTTTGGGAGGTGTCGGTGAAAGCATTTCATTCTGACTGACAGAGCGGATCGTGGTGTTTGGAGTTGCTGAGATAAGTGTATTTGGAAGTGTTTTTTCCCTTTCCTCGCTTTATCATTTATCTCCTTTCCCGTTGGTTTTCCCTCTGTTGTAGTTGAGAAGTTGTTTGTATGCAAGGTGGTTTTGGTTTTTCCCTTGTACTGTCTCGTTCGTCTAAATACTGTGTTTGGGCATATTATTTCTTGTTCCCTTTGGTTGTGATCGGGGTCCTTCTCAGGACTAGATTACTGAGGTGCAGGGATCTTCAGGAGGTAGGGGTTACGCTGGCGGCCTGGACCTCTGTACCTTTAACAGTACCTCCAGGTTGAGGGATTAGTCAGGGCCCCAGCTTAGGGTCAGCTTAGGCCCCCTACCTCCAGTATACAGAGACAGCGTGACATATACCTACTATAATACTGCTCCTATATACAAGAATATAACTACTATAATACTGGCCCCTATGTACAAGAATATAACTACTATAATACTGCCCCCTATGTACAAGAATATAACTACTATAATACTGCCCCTATGTACGAGAATTTAACTACTATAATACTGCCCCCTATGTACAAGAATATAACTACTATAATACTGCTCCCTATATACAAGAATATAAGTACTATAATACTGCTCCTATCTATAAGAATATAACTACTATAATACTACTCCCTATATACAAGAATATAACTACTATAATACTGCCCCTATATACAAGAATATAACTACTATAATACTGCTTCTATGTGCAAGAATATAACTACTATAATACTGCCCCATTTGTACAAGAATATAACTACTATAATACTGCCCCTATGTACAAGAATATAACTACTATAATACTGCCCCCTATGTACAAGAATATTACTACTATAATACTGCCCCCTATGTACAAGAATATAACTACTATAATACTGCCCCTATGTATAAGAATATGACTACTATAATACTGCCCCCTATGTACAAGAATATAACTACTATAATACTGCCCCCCTTGTACAAGAATATAACTACTATAATACTGCCCCCCTTGTACAAGAATATAACTACTATAATACTGCCCCTATGTACAAGAATATAACTACTATAATACTGCCCCCTATGTACAAGAATATAACTTCTATAATACTGCCCCTATGTACAAGAATATAACTACTATAATACTGCCCCTATGTACAAGAGTATAACTACTATAATACTGCCCCTATGTACAAGAATATAACTACTATAATACTGCTCCCTATGTACAAGAATATAACTACTATAATACTGCATCCTATGTACAAGAATATAACTACTATAATACTGCTCCTATGTACAAGAATATAACTACTATAATACTGATCCTATATACAAGAATATACCTACTATAATACTGCTCCTATATACAAGAATATAACTCCTACAAGTGCTGTTTGCTCTTCGGACGCTGGTTGTGTTTGTGGTCCTTGTCTCTGTACTCTTTGTCCGCTCCACTTGTTGTCTGTAATTTTCCATTACCTTTATGGAGAGACCTAGTGATGGACTGTAGACTGATCCGAGCTTTGGTCATTTGTCAGGATGTCCGGTGTAATCATTCTAGTTATAGGAATTGTACAAAGACAGATTTTCCTTCTCCCTGAGCTTTTTTCTCCAATATTCGATCCAGCCCTAACAATTCCTCATGATGGAGCGTGTCACTTTGCCGCATCTTTACACTGGAAATTGTATTATGTGTTACGTAGTATCAGAGTTGAGCTGATGGTGGTGGAGCAGATTGTGGTGGGGCAGATTGTGGTGGGGCAGATTGTGGTGGGGCAGATTGTGGTGGAGCAGATTGTGGTGGGGCAGATTGTGGTGGGGCAGATTGTGGTGGAGCAGATGGTGGTGGGGCAGATTGTTGTGGAGCAGATTGTGGTGGGGCAGATTGTAGTGGGGCAGATTGTGGTGGAGCAGATTGTGGTGGAGCAGATTGTGGTGGAGCAGATTGTGGTGGAGCAGATTGTGGTGGGGCAGATTGTTGTGGAGCAGATTGTGGTGGGGCAGATTGTAGTGGGGCAGATTGATGGGAGGCAGATTGTAGTGGGACAGGTTGTTGTGGGGCAGATTGTTGTGGGGCAGATTGTGGTGGAGCAGATTGTGGTGGAGCAGATTGTGGTGGGGCAGATTGTGGTGGGGCAGATTGTAGTGGGGCAGATTGATGGGAGGCAGATTGTAGTGGGACAGGTTGTTGTGGGGCAGATTGTGGTGGGGCAGATTGTGGTGGAGCAGATTGTGGTGGAGCAGATTGTGGTGGGGCAGATTGTGGTGGAGCAGATTGTGGTGGAGCAGATTGTGGTGGAGCAGATTGTGGTGGAGCAGATTGTGATGGGGCAGATTGTGGTGGGGCAGATTGTGGTGGAGCAGATTGATGGGAGGCAGATTGTAGTGGGACAGGTTGTTGTGGGGCAGATTGTGGTGGAGCAGATTGTGGTGGGGCAGATTGTGGTGGAGCAGATTGTGGTGGGGCAGATTGTGGTGGAGCAGATTGTGGTGGGGCAGATTGTGGTGGAGCAGATTGATGGGAGGCAGATTGTAGTGGGACAGGTTGTTGTGGGGCAGATTGTGGTGGGGCAGATTGTGGTGGGGCAGATTGTGGTGGAGCAGATTGTGGTGGGGCAGATTGATGGGAGGCAGATTGTAGTGGGACAGGTTGTTGTGGGGCAGATTGTGGTGGGGCAGATTGTGGTGGGGCAGATTGTGGTGGAGCAGATTGTGGTGGGACAGGTTGTGGTGGGGCAGATTGTGGTGGGGCAGATTGTGGTGGGGCAGATTGTGGTGGAGCAGATTGTGGTGGGGCAGATTGTGGTGGGGCAGATTGTAGTGGGGCAGATTGATGGGAGGCAGATTGTAGTGGGACAGATTGTAGTGGGGCAGATTGTGGTGGGGCTGATTGTGGTGGGGCTGATTGTAGTGGGGCAGATTGTGGTGGAGCAGATTGTAGTGAGACAGGTTGTTGTGGGGCAGATTGTGGTGGGGCAGATTGTGGTGGGGCAGATTGTGGTGGAGCAGATTGTAGTGAGACAGGTTGTTGTGGGGCAGATTGTGGTGGGGCAGATTGTGGTGGAGCAGATTGTAGTGAGACAGGTTGTTGTGGGGCAGATTGTGGTGGGACAGATTGTAGTGGGGCAGATTGTGGTGGGGCTGATTGTGGTGGGGCTGATTGTAGTGGGACAGATTGTAGTGGGGCAGATTGTGGTGGGGCTGATTGTGGTGGGGCTGATTGTAGTGGGGCAGATTGTGGTGGAGCAGATTGTAGTGAGACAGGTTGTTGTGGGGCAGATTGTGGTGGGGCAGATTGTGGTGGGGCAGATTGTGGTGGAGCAGATTGTGGTGGGGCAGATTGTGGTGGGGCAGATTGTGGAGGGGCAGATTGATGGGAGGCAGATTGTAGTGGGACAGGTTGTTGTGGGGCAGATTGTGGTGGGGCAGATTGTGGTGGGGCAGATCTGCTCCTTATCTCATATCTGTTATCAGTCATCTGGAGTGCAAAACATAAGTTATAGCACCGGTGAAACTGGCTGATAAAGAGGGAGGAGAAATCAGCGCGTTACGACGACTTTCCTCGGCTGATCGGCGGATTGTTCTTCTTCTCGGTATCTGGTAACAGAGGGGTGACGTCTCCTTGTATCCAGTCGTGGTCTCATCTCTTCTTGGCGCCACCAGGAGGCTGAGGTTTTCTTACTGTGTGATTTTATCAGATGTCTTTGTGCTGTGAGCTCTGCAGCACGGTGGCTCAGCGGTTAGCACTGTATGGTGGCTCAGTGGTTAGCACTGTATGGTGGCTCAGTGGTTAGCACTGTATGGTGGCTCAGTGGTTAGCACTGTATGGTGGCTCAGTGGTTAGCACTGTATGGTGGCTCAGCGGTTAGCATTGTATGGTGGCTCAGTGGTTAGCACTGTATGGTGGCTCAGTGGTTAGCACTGTATGGTGGCTCAGTGGTTAGCACTGTACGGTGTCTCTGGGGTTAGCACTGTATGGTGGCTCTTGGGTTAGCACTGTATGGTGGCTCAGTGGCTAGCATTGTATGGTGGCTCAGTGGTTAGCACTGTATGGTGGCTCTGGGGTTAGCACTGTATGGTGTCTCTGGGGTTAGCACTGTATGGTGGCTCTTGGGTTAGCACTGTATGGTGGCTCAGTGGCTAGCATTGTATGGTGGCTCAGTGGTTAGCACTGTATGGTGGCTCTGGGGTTAGCACTGTATGGTGGCTCTGGGGTTAGCACTGTATGGTGGCTCTTGGGTTAGCACTGTATGGTGGCTCAGTGGCTAGCATTGTATGGTGGCTCAGTGGTTAGCACTGTATGGTGGCTCTGGGGTTAGCACTGTATGGTGGCTCTGGGGTTAGCACTGTATGGTGGCTCTTGGGTTAGCACTGTATGGTGGCTCAGTGGTTAGCATTGTATGGTGGCTCAGTGGTTAGCACTGTATGGTGGCTCAGTGGTTAGCATTGTATGGTGGCTCAGTGGTTAGCACTGTATGGTGGCTCAGTGGTTAGCATTGTATGGTGGCTCAGTGGTTAGCACTGTATGGTGACTCTGGGGTTAGCACTGTATGGTGGCTCAGTGGTTAGAATTGTATGGTGGCTCAGTGGTTAGCACTGTATGGTGGCTCAGTGGTTAGCACTGTATGGTGGCTCTGGGGTTAGCACTATATGGTGGCTCAGGGGTTAGCACTGTATGGTGGCTCTGGGGTTAGCACTGTATGGTGGCTCAGTGGTTAGCACTGTATGGTGGCTCTGTGGTTAGCACTGTATGGTGGCTCTGTGGTTAGCACTGTACGGTGGCTCAGTGGTTAGCACTGTATGGTGGCTCTGGGGTTAGCACTGTATGGTGGCTCTGGGGTTAGCACTGTATGGTGGCTCAGTGGTTAGCATTGTATGGTGGCTCAGTGGTTAGCATTGTATGGTGGCTCAGTGGTTAGCACTGTATGGTGGCTCAGTGGTTAGCACTGTATGGTGGCTCTGGGGTTAGCACTGTATGGTGGCTCTGGGGTTAGCACTGTATGGTGGCTCAGTGGTTAGAATTGTATGGTGGCTCAGTGGTTAGCACTGTATGGTGGCTCTGGGGTTAGCACTATATGGTGGCTCAGGGGTTAGCACTGTATGGTGGCTCAGGGGTTAGCACTGTATGGTGGCTCTGGGGTTAGCACTGTATGGTGGCTCAGTGGTTAGCACTGTATGGTGGCTCTGTGGTTAGCACTGTACGGTGGCTCTGTGGTTAGCACTGTACGGTGGCTCTGGGGTTAGAACTGTATGGTGGCTCAGTGGTTAGCACTGTATGGTGGCTCAGTGGTTAGCACTGTATGGTGGCTCTGGGGTTAGCACTGTATGGTGGCTCAGTGGTTAGCACTGTATGGTGGCTCAGTGGTTAGCACTGTATGGTGGCTCAGTGGTTAGCACTGTATGGTGGCTCTGGGTTTAGCACTGTATGGTGGCTCGGTTTAGCACTGTATGGTGGCTCAGTGGTTAGCACTGTATGGTGGCTCTGGGGTTAGCACTGTATGGTGGCTCTGGGGTTAGCACTGTATGGTGGCTCAGTGGTTAGCACTGTACGGTGGCTCTGTGGTTAGCACTATATAGTGGCTCTGGTGTTAGCACTGTATGGTGGCTCAGTGGTTAGCACTGTATGGTGGCTCAGTGGTTAGCACTATATAGTGGCTCTGGTGTTAGCACTGTATGGTGGCTCTGGGGTTAGCACTGTATGGTGGCTCTGGGGTTAGCACTGTATGGTGGCTCAGAGGTTAGCACTGTATGGTAGCTCTGGGGTTAGCACTGTATGGTGGCTCTGGGGTTAGCACTGTATGGTGGCTCAGTGGTTAGCACTATATAGTGGCTCTGGTGTTAGCACTGTATGGTGGCTCAGTGGTTAGCACTGTACGGTGGCTCTGTGGTTAGCACTGTACGTTGGCTCAGTGGTTAGCACTGTATGGTGGCTCTGGGGTTAGCACTGTATGGTGGCTCAGTGGTTAGCACTGTATGGTGGCTCTGGGGTTAGCACTGTATGGTGGCTCTGGGGTTAGCACTGTATGGTGGCTCAGTGGTTAGCACTGTACGGTGGCTCTGTGGTTAGCACTATATAGTGGCTCTGGTGTTAGCACTGTATGGTGGCTCAGTGGTTAGCACTGTATGGTGGCTCAGTGGTTAGCACTATATAGTGGCTCTGGGGTTAGCACTGTATGGTGGCTCTGGTGTTAGCACTGTATGGTGGCTCAGTGGTTAGCACTGTACGGTGGCTCTGTGGTTAGCACTGTACGTTGGCTCAGTGGTTAGCACTGTATGGTGGCTCTGGGGTTAGCACTGTATGGTGGCTCAGTGGTTAGCACTGTATGGTGGCTCTGGGGTTAGCACTGTATGGTGGCTCAGGGGTTAGCACTGTATGGTGGCTCTGGGGTTAGCACTGTATGGTGGCTCAGTGGTTAGCACTGTATGGTGGCTCTGTGGTTAGCACTGTATGGTGGCTCAGTGGTTAGCACTGTACGGTGGCTCTGTGGTTAGCACTGTACGTTGGCTCAGTGGTTAGCACTGTATGGTGGCTCTGGGGTTAGCACTGTACGGTGGCTCTGTGGTTAGCACTGTACGTTGGCTCAGTGGTTAGCACTGTATGGTGGCTCTGGGGTTAGCACTGTACGGTGGCTCTGTGGTTAGCACTGTACGTTGGCTCAGTGGTTAGCACTGAAGCCTTGCAGTGCTGGGATCCTTGGTTGAAATCCCATCAAGGACAACACCTGCAAGGAGTTTGTATGTTCTCCCTGTGGGTTTCCTCTGGGTTCTCCGGTTTCCTACCACACTCCAGAGACTGATAGGGAATGTAGATTGTGAGCCCCAATGGGGACAGCGATGATGATGTCTGTACAGCGCTGCGGAATATGTTGGCACTATATAAAAATAAAGATTGTTATTATTATTACTCTGCGAGGGAAATGTAGTATTAAAGGCCACACAGGACACCGAGACGTCTGAAGTCTCCTGCAGAGCAGCGCTCCTCTGTGACTTACATTGGCGGTTCCAAGCTTTCTCCACGACGTCCATGCGCCATATTAGCCTCAGCTCATTGGCTTCGTCATCCACTTTATCCCTTAAAATGCTGGAAGAGAAGAGGTGGATGTCTTATCTAATGAACTGAGCCCGAGCCCTTCATGTCCTTTAGCACCAGGAATAGGATCTACGTCAAAATAAATGGGGAAATGGATCTTCAGCTCAATTATCTAATCCAGCCCCTTCTCCATCACAGTACAATGGAGAAAAGGGGGCTCAGCTAATAAACTGAGCCGGACTGACAGCCCCCTTCATGCCGCGGACCCAAGGAGGGTGGGGGGTGCGCTTCATCTCAGAGCGAATGTGGAAGTAGCGGAGGGATGTGATGAACAGACAATGCTGCGGAATTTAGAATTATGTTATTATTATGTTATTTACAAAATATCAAAGTAACTTTTCATGTTTCCCATCAGCCCCTTCCAGGTAATGATAAATCCCTTGTGCCAGTCGTCAGTAAATCTTCCCTCGGGTAATTTCCCACGTACAGTTCTGCGGTTTTTGCTGCAAATCGATGGAAGAAAATCTGCAGCAAATTAAGTAAGAGATTTGTGACTGACCCTGAACTAAAAGTCCTTCCCACGTTGTCAGAAATCTGCAGCGTCAATTGGCCAGAGCGGCGGATTGTGCAGCAGTTTATTTGCGGCTCTCCTTCCGTATTCACCACTTGTGTCTTACACAGCGCAGATTCAATTGCTGCAGATTTTTTCGCATTTTTTCCTCTACAAATATCCGCAGCATTTTCTCCACAAGGGGATTTACCATTAGGAGAGATAAAGTACAGGAGAATAATCCCCCGGAGCAGCGCTCCTGCCCAGCCCCCGACACGTCCTTATGTATGACCTTAACTGGCGATAAGTTCATCCTATGAAGGATCGTGATTGATTTGGTTAATTTAGGTCATGATTTCTAGGTCGGGGGTCTCGTCAGGGGACATTAGAGGCAGAATCAGCCACGACTTATTAGTTTTGTTTATATGAACCCCCAACACATTGTTAATATTAAGGTAGACGAGGCCGTTATATTGGGAAATCAGCGGGATAAAAAGTGAGTTTTGTTTAATGGCGTCTCATAAATAAGCGCGGTGTGTGGTCGACGGCAGACTGACAGCGCTCACAACGTTGCCGCTGATCTACGGCTTTAATTCCCGGCTTTTATGAAAATGTGACTATTTACTGACTTTTATTGTCCAAGTTTAATTGCGTTGAGATTAATTTCGCTTTGTCTTTTCCCCTTCACAGAGGGCGACGAGACAGGAGTTATGGATAGTCTGCTCGAGGCCTTACAGTCGGGCGCGGCGTTCAGAGACCGCAGAAAACGAACTCCGAAAGCCAATGGTAAGTGCGCTCTACCACCGCCGCTACCCCCCGCTCCAGCAGCCATGGTGGGAGCACGTGGGGTTACACCGTCCCTGTGACCCTGCAGAGACACTGCGCAGATTAGGGACGGCGCAAAGCTCAGCATCACGCAGAGCAGAACGCGTTACATGTGTAGTGCTGAAGGGGGCGCCGCTGCTCCTGCTCCACTCATTCTGCAGCGTACGGTTATATTTATCTACCGTGATGTCTGTGTACAGTTATATTGATGTACTATGACGTCTATATACGGTTGTATATCTGTACCATGAAATCTATATGCGGTTATATTTATATACTATGACGTCTATATATGGTTATATTTATGTACTATGATGTCTATATACGGTTATATTTATGCAATGTGACGTTCATCTACGGTTATATTTATGTACTATGATGTCTATGTGCGGTTATATTTATGCGCCGTGACGTTTATGTACGGTTATATTTATGCGCCGTGACGTCTATGTACGGTTATATTTATGCGCCGTGACGTCTATGTACGGTTATATTTATGCGCCGTGACGTCTATGTACGGTTATATTTATGCGCCGTGACGTCTATGTACGGTTATATTTATGCGCCGTGACGTCTATGTACGGTTATATTTATGCGCCGTGACGTCTATGTACGGTTATATTTATGCGCCGTGACGTTCATCTACGGTTATATTTCTGGGGTCTGTGTGAACATTTCGGCAGAATATCCTTCTTCTGTTTGGACCTTCCAGCTTCTTGATGAGACTTCACCTCTGATTTCAGTTCTGCTTCTTCTCTCGCTTCTTTGCCTTTGACTTTTCTGAACCTGATTGTGTTTTCTGATGAGTCGGGTTCACACTATGGGGGGTCCGTCTGGTTGGTGGCGGTATATGTGTATGTACAGTGGTGGCCAAAAGTATTGGCACCCCTGCAATGCTGTCAGATAATACTCAGTTTCTTCCTGAAAATGATTGCAATCACAAATTCTTTGGTCTTATTATCTTCATTTAATTTGTCTTCAATGAAAAAACACAAAAAGAATTGTCCTAAAGCCAAATTGGATATAATTCCACACCAAACCTAAAAAAGGGGGTGGACAAAAGTATTGGCACTGTTTGAAGAATCCTATGATGCTTCTCTAATTGGTGTAATTAACAGCACCTGTAACTTACCTGTGGCACCTAACAGGTGTTGGCAATAACTAAATCACACTTGCAGCCAGTTAACATGGATTAAAGTTGCCTCAACCTCTGTCCTGTGTCCTTGTGTGACCACATTGAGCCTGGAGAAAAGAAAGAAGACCAAAGAACTGTCTGAGGACTTGAGAAACCAAATTGTGAGGAAGCATGAGCAATCTCAAGGCTACAAGTCCATCTCCAAAGACCTGAATGTTCCTGTGTCTTCCGTGCGCAGTGTCACCAAGAAGTGTAAAGCCCATGGCACTGTGGCTAACCTCCCTAGATGTGGACGGAAAAGAAAACCTGACGAGAGATTTCAACGCAAGATTGTGCAGATGGTGGATAAAGAACCTCGACTAACATCCAAACAAGTTCAAGCTGCCCTGCAGTCCGAGGGTACAACAGTGTCAACCCGTACTATCCGTCAGCGTCTGAATGAAAAGGGACTGTATGGTAGGATACCCAGGAAGACCCCACTTCTTACCCCGAGACATAAAAAGCCAGGCTGGAGTTTGCCAAAACTTACCTGAGAAAGCCTAAAACGTTTTGGAAGAATGTTCTCTGGTCAGATGAGACAAAAGTAGATGGGAAAAAGCATCAACATAGAGTGTACAGGAAAAAAAAAGAGGCATTCAAAGAAAAGAACACGGTCCCTACAGTCAAACATGGCGGAGGTTCCCTGATGTTTTGGGGTTGCTTTGCTGCCTCTGGCACTGGACTGCTTGACCGTGTGCATGGCATTATGAAGTCTGAAGACTACCAACACATTTTGCAGCATAATGTAGGGCCCAGTGTGAGAAAGCTAGGTCTCCCTCAGAGGTCATGGGTCTTCCAGCAGGACAATGACCCAAAACACACTTCCAAAAGCACTATAAAATGGTTTGAGAGCAAGCACTGGAGACTTCTAAGGTGGCCAGCAATGAGTCCAGACCTGAATCCCATAGAACACCTGTGGAGAGATCTCAAAATGGCAGTTTGGAGAAGGCACCCTTCAAATATCAGGGACCTGGAGCAGTTTGCCAAAGAAGAATGGTCTACAATTCCAGCAGAGCATTGTAAGAAACTCATTGATGGTTACCGGAAGCGGTTGTTCCCAGTTATTTTGGCTAAAGGTTGTGCAACCAAGTATTAGGCTGAGGGTGCCAATACTTTTGTCCGGCCCATTTTTGGAGTTTTGTGTGAAATGATCAATGATTTGATTTTTGCTTCATTCTCTTTTGTGTTTTTTCCTTGCAAGCAAATTAAATGAAGAGAATAAGACCAAAGAATTTGTGATTGCAAGAAACTGAGTATTATCTGACAGAATTGCAGGGGTGCCAATACTTTTGGCCACCACTGTACGTTGGGGTCAGTAGTACAATATATAATTCGTTGTGGGCAGTGGGACAATATATAATACATTGGGGGCGGTAGTATAATATATAATACATTGGGGGCGGTAGGACAATATATAATACATTGGAGCAGTAGTATAATATATAATACATTGGGGGCAGTAGTATAATATATAATACATTGGGGGCAGTAGTATAATATATAATACATTGGGGGCAGTAGTATAATATATAATACATTGGGGGCAGTAGTATAATATATAATACATTGGGGGCAGTAGTATAATATATAATACATTGGGGGCAGTAGTATAATATATAATACATTGGGGGCGGTAGTATAATATATAATACATTGGGGGCAGTAGTATAATATATAATACATTGGGGGCGGTAGTATAATATATAATACATTGGGGGCGGTAGGACAATATATAATACATTGGAGCAGTAGTATAATATATAATACATTGGGGGCGGTAGTATAATATATAATACATTGAGGCCGGTAGTATAATATATAATACATTGGGGGCGGTAGTATAATATATAATACATTGGGGGCGGTAGTATAATATATAATACGTTGGGGGCGGTAGTATAATATATTAATACATTGAGGCCGGTAGTATAATATATAATACATTGGGGGCGGTAGTATAATATATAATACATTGGGGGCAGTAGTATAATATATAATACGTTGGGGGCGGTAGGACAATATATAATACATTGGGGGCGGTAGTATAATATATAATACATTGGGGGCGGTAGTATAATATATAATACATTGGGGGCGGTAGTATAATATATAATACATTGGGGGCAGTAGTATAATATATAATACATTGGGGGCGGTAGTATAATATATAATACGTTGGGGGCGGTAGTATAATATATAATACGTTGGGGGCGGTAGGACAATATATAATACATTGGGGGCGGTAGTATAATATATAATACATTGGGGGCGGTAGTATAATATATAATACATTGGGGGCGGTAGTATAATATATAATACATTGGGGGCGGTAGTATAATATATAATACATTGGGGGCGGTAGTACAATATATAATACATTGGGGGCGGTAGGACAATATATAATACATTGGGGGCGGTAGTATAATATATAATACATTGGAGGCAGTAGTATAATATATAATACATTGGGGGCAGTAGTATAATATATAATACATTGGGGGCGGTAGTATAATATATAATACATTGGGGGCAGTAGTATAATATATAATACGTTGGGGGCGGTAGTATAATATATAATACGTTGGGGGCGGTAGTATAATATATAATACATTGAGGCCGGTAGTATAATATATAATACATTGGGGGCAGTAGTATAATATATAATACATTGGGGGCAGTAGTATAATATATAATACATTGGGGGCAGTAGTATAATATATAATACATTGGGGGCGGTAGTATAATATATAATACATTGGGGGCAGTAGTATAATATATAATACATTGGGGGCGGTAGTATAATATATAATACATTGGGGGCGGTAGTATAATATATAATACATTGGGGGCGGTAGTATAATATATAATACATTGGGGGCGGTAGTATAATATATAATACATTGGGGGCGGTAGTATAATATATAATACATTGGGGGCAGTAGTATAATATATAATACATTGGGGGCAGTAGTACAATATATAATACATTGGGGGCGGTAGTATAATATATAATACATTGGGGGCGGTAGTATAATATATAATACATTGGGGGCAGTAGTATAATATATAATACATTGGGGGCAGTAGTATAATATATAATACATTGGGGGCGGTAGTATAATATATAATACATTGGGGGCGGTAGTATAATATATAATACATTGGGGGCAGTAGTATAATATATAATACATTGGGGGCAGTAGTATAATATATAATACATTGGGGGCAGTAGTATAATATATAATACATTGGAGGCAGTAGTATAATATATAATACATTGGAGGCAGTAGTATAATATATAATACATTGGAGGCAGTAGTATAATATATAATACATTGGGGGCGGTAGTATAATATATAATACATTGGAGGCAGTAGTATAATATATAATACATTGGGGGCGGTAGTATAATATATAATACATTGGGGGCGGTAGTATAATATATAATACATTGGGGGCGGTAGTATAATATATAATACATTGGGGGCGGTAGTATAATATATAATACATTGGGGGCGGTAGTATAATATATAATACATTGGGGGCGGTAGTATAATATATAATACATTGGGGGCGGTAGTATAATATATAATACATTGGGGGCGGTAGTATAATATATAATACATTGGGGGCGGTAGTATAATATATAATACATTGGGGGCGGTAGTATAATACATAATACATTGGGGGCGGTAGTATAATACATAATACATTGGGGGCGGTAGTATAATATATAATACATTGGGGGCGGTAGTATAATATATAATACATTGGGGGCGGTAGTATAATATATAATACATTGGGGGCGGTAGTATAATATATAATACATTGGGGGCAGTAGTATAATATATAATACATTGGGGGCGGTAGTATAATATATAATACATTGGGGGCGGTAGTATAATATATAATACATTGGGGGCGGTAGTACAATATATAATACATTGGGGGCGATAGTATAATATATAATACATTGGGGGCGGTAGTATAATATATAATACATTGGGGGCGGTAGTATAATATATAATACATTGGGGGCGGTAGGACAATATATAATACATTGGGGGCAGTAGTATAATATATAATACATTGGGGGCGGTAGTATAATATATAATACATTGGGGGCGGTAGTATAATATATAATACATTGGGGGCGGTAGTATAATATATAATACATTGGGGGCGATAGTATAATATATAATACATTGGGGGCGGTAGGACAATGCAGGATGTGCTGTAAGGACAGTCATGAAATGTCCTATAAATGTCTCTTCTGTTCCTGATCTCAGGACCTCGGCTTTTAGTGGAGATGAATCAGTAGTGACCGGGGCTGCACTTTATGTACACTCTCAGTAGTGACCGGGGCTGCACTTTATGTACACGCTCAGTAGTGACCGGGGCTGCACTTTATGTACACGCTCAGTAGTGACCGGGGCTGCACTTTATGTACACGCTCAGTAGTGACCGGGGCTGCACTTTATGTACACGCTCAGTAGTGACCGGGGCTGCACTTTATGTACACGCTCAGTAGTGACCGGGGCTGCACTTTATGTACATGCTCAGCAGTGACCGGGGCTGCACTTTATGTACACGCTCAGCAGTGACCGGGGCTGCACTTTATGTACACGCTCAGCAGTGACCGGGGCTGCACTTTATGTACACGCTCAGCAGTGACCGGGGCTGCACTTTATGTACACGCTCAGTAGTGACCGGGGCTGCACTTTATGTACACGCTCAGCAGTGACCGGGGCTGCACTTTATGGACACGCTCAGTAGTGACCGGGGCTGCACTTTATGGACACGCTCAGTAGTGACCGGGGCTGCACTTTATGGACACGCTCAGTAGTGACCGGGGCTGCACTTTATGGACACGCTCAGTTATGACCGGGGCTGCACTTTATGTACACGCTCAGTAGTGACCGGGGCTGCCCTTTATGTACACGCTCAGTAGTGACCGGGGCTGCACTTTATGTACACGCTCAGTAGTGACCGGGGCTGTGGAGTCGTTGTCAGGGACATTGAGGAGTTGGAGGTTTGGCTCGCCCTCTACTGCCCTGGCACTGACCCACAATTGTCATCATGGCCGTAGTATTGAGGGCCCCACAATAATCAGCAGATTGAGCTGCTGCAGAGCATGGTAAGATACACAGCACCACCCATTGTGTAGAGACCGTGGATGGTACTGCAAGCTCTTTCACATTCACTTGTGCAGGAGCTGCGTGCAGTACTGCTCATGGCCACAAAACAATGTAGGGCGCTGCGATCATTTCAGATGATCGCTGGTGGTGCTAGAAGTCAGACCCTCTTCGGCTGAAGAGTAAAGTGATCACTGCAGATGGAGTAGATTTGGTGATGCAATATGAAGTTGCTCCATCACTTTCATCTCTGATAATAAAGTCTGCTCCACCAGTAAACACTTAGCCCCTGATCCCGTCACTGAGAATCTGCTTGTCTGACAGTGAATTATGGCGGAGATTTCCTCAGAGATATTAGCAGTGAATGATGGGTCCTCCATTCTGGAGGGAATGAATGGAGATCATCAATCAAATCCGCAGCCAAAACTTGGAGATGAGTTGATATTTGGATGAACATGTTCTTGTGTGTCTGTAATTACCATAATGACTCTGTACTGTGTGATCAGCGGGGGCCGCATCTATCACCAGCCTACAGCCCATCTATAGGGTAATGTCTACACATCATGCCATATGGACGCTTCCATTCTTAAAGGGGTACTCCACATTTTAAAGAGCAATGCAAAGAAAGCCTCCAGCTGGGACGCCCAACAGTCTTTAGTACTCTTCTCCCAGTCCCTCTAAAATCCAAAACCAGTTCGAGCGGTATTGGGGCTGTAACCACATCTGTACTGCCGATGAGTGGCCATCCAAGACTTGTGCAAGTAGCCCCGGCTATGACTGGTGTGGCCTCTGAACATGCTCTGGCCTCGCTGTCTGGTGCACTACATGGCCCAGAACATCCCAGAGGGTTCTAACGTAAGATCTATACCCGGGCTCTTCACCTGCTTCCATCTGCCATTTATAACCCTGGTGTCTTCTTATATAAGGAGGAACTAGTGGACATCTAAGAGCGGCCCGGTGCGGCTCTTTACTCAATGCACACCTGCCTAGTGCGCCCCGCTGTTTACCCTGCACCCTGATCGTCTGTACTAAATGACCGCACATATACGATACATGCATGCAGCCACTCCTTTATTTCAATGCAAGCGTATGGTGTAAATAGCGCATGCGCATAGTGTAAATATCGCATGAGCACAGTGTAAATAGTGTGTGCATAGTGTAAAAATCGCATGAGCAGTGTAAATATCACATGCGCATAGTGTAAATATCGCATGAGCACAGTGTAAATAGTGTGTGCATAGTGTAAAAATCGCATGAGCAGTGTAAATATCACATGCGCATAGTGTAAAAATCGCATGAGCAGTGTAAATATCAAATGCGCACAGTGTAAATATCACATGCACATAGTGTAAATAGTGTGAGCATAGTGTAAATGCGCATAGTGTAAATATCGCATGAGCACAGTGTAAATAGTGTGTGCATAGTGTAAAAATCGCATGAGCAGTGTAAATATCACATGCGCATAGTGTAAAAATCGCATGAGCAGTGTAAATATCAAATGCGCACAGTGTAAATATCACATGCACATAGTGTAAATAGTGTGAGCATAGTGTAAATATCACATGCACATAGTGTAAATAGTGTGAGCATAGTGTAAATATCACATGCACATAGTGTAAATAGTGTGAGCATAGTGTAAATAGCGCATGCACATAGTGTAAATATCACATGCACATAGTGTAAATAGTGTGAGCATAGTGTAAATATTGCATACGTATGGTGTAAATAGTGTGAGCATAGTGTAAATATCGCATTCGCACTGTGAAGGACACATACACGGGCAATGGTTACTAAAACTTTTTGATGTCCCGGAAACCCCAGTAAGATCCTCCGGCATCCGGACGTGGCAGCTTGTAAAGAGCGATCAGCTCTCATTATAGTCCCGGTCCTGGTCCAGGAATCAGAGCCGTCATCACTTCTGCTGTGAATCGCCGGCTCCCAGGACAGAAACCAATATTCTAGAAGCTGAATTGTCAGCAGAGCAAAATATTCAATTCACGTCAGAAACATTTCTTCCCCGAGGACACGAGTGTTTACTAGAGAAGAATAAGTGATGGCGGTGAGAAGTCGCACCTTTGTGCCGCCGCCACACCTTTCTGCCGCCGCCACACCTTCCTGCCGCCGCCACACCTTCCTGCCGCCGCCGCTGAGCTCACACACTGAGCTTTGATGGATGAAACGTGATCAACTTTATTTTTCAAGAAATCAAAACTGTAAAGATCTTCATGTTCACAAAGTCTGGGGGTCACATAGAGATCTACTGAGCGGGCGGGGGGCCACTGCCCACCTCGGCTGGTATTTCACATATTAAAATACCGTGTTTTGCTCAGTTTCAGCCCGTGGACGTGCTGTGTTTTACCAGGGGGGAGTGTGGCACCCCTGAGGGTTCAGTCGCCACAGAGGTACTGCACCTCACCCAGAGGTCTGGCATCTCCTTCTCTCGGGTAAGGAGGGAGTGCTGCCCGGAACCCCAACACCTGCATCCAACACTACACTACTCCAGGCCGGCTGGAAGGGCAAGATGCATTATGTACCTGCTGAGCTCTGTCCCTGGCTGGAGTGGGGGGAACCAAAGAGAGGGGGAACCAGTAGTGGGTGTGGGTGGAGGACGCAGAACAGGGGAGCACTTTTATAGGAGATATATATATAGGGAAGCCATCTTAGTTAGTGAGTTCAGTGCAGTACTGTGCAGGGAAGTGAGTAGTAAGGAGAGGAGGGGAGCAGAGGAGAAAGGCTCCGGTAACATAAGGGATCCAGGGGGTACGGTGAGTGCAGAACGGCACCCGTACGCCCGAGTCTGCCAAGTGTCAGAGGGCCCAGGGCCGTGGGGTACTCGGTGCCGGGCCTATAGATGCTGGGGGAGGGATAAGTCACAGTGGCGGCGGCCCGGTCCGTGGCCCAGGGCGGTCAACAAAAAAAAAGGGGAACAAATATTTATATGGAATTTGTAGTTCTTAGGAAGTGTTCGTGACGCCACCTGTGGTTTCTGGTAATAGATAGCAGCGCTGCTTCAGACCTCTGGGGCGGTTGCTAGGGAAGCTGGTGGAACGGCTCCCCACAGGTGGAGCAGGCCCCAGGGCAGTGTAGCATGAAGGGTGGTGATGCTGGGGCTAGTAGTGCAAGAGAGAGATGGCGCAGCGGAAATAACTGACGGAGGCAGTGGAGTGCAGTCATCCGAGTTTACTCACAGTTCTGTTTAAGTTCCTCAGGTACACTGTACGGGTGTCAGCCTCCCGCGGTTCGCAATGCGTCTACCAGACAAGGGGTTCAGCACTTTCTCAAGTATATCAGGAGCGCTTGCCGGAACCCCGCTTTTGTATATTCCTTTGTAGACCGATTTCCCGCGCTGGGTCTTCTCCCTCCTGCCCTGCGCTTCCCCACACACAGTCCCGATCGGGTGCTCTGAAGTCCCTCTGGGCAACTTGGAGTTCCCGGACCTACTTGATGCCCTTCAAGGTGACTAGTGTGAGGCTGTTGCAACTGCACCATGGAAGTGCAGAAGCCTCCGGTTTTCCAGCCGAGACCTGGAGTAACACGGCTGGTCCAGGGACCGGTTCCCTTCTTGGGGCCTGATCCCTCTGTCACCTGGCAGATTCGGGCGTACGGGTGCTGTCCTGCACTCACCGTACCGTACCCCCTGGGATCCCTTATGTTACCGGAGCCTTTCTCCTCTGCTCCCCTCCTCTCCTTACTACTCACTTCCCTGCACAGTACTGCACTGAACTCACTAACGAAGATGGCTTCCCTATATATATATCTCCTATAAAAGTGCTCCCCTGTTCTGCGTCCTCCACCCACACCCACTACTGGTTCCCCCTCTCTTTGGTTCCCCCCACTCCATAGAGGGACAGGGCAGCAGAAGAAGTGCATCTTGCCCTTCCAGCCGGCCTGGAGCAGTGTAGTGTTGAGTGCAGGCGTTAGGGTCCGGGGCAGCACTCCATCCTTACCTGAGAGAAGGAGACACCACACCTCTGGGTGAGGTGCAGTACCTCTGTGGTGACTGAACCCTCAGGGGCGCCACACCATCATGGCTTCATGAGTGTAGATCTCTACCGTCCAGTCCTCGGTGGCGCCCCCTGTCAGCCAATACTGGATACTGTATGATAGATCTAGATAGATCTAAATAGATCCTCAACACGGTAAAATGAGACTAACAAATGCTCCTAGTGATGTCACAGGGGTCCAGGGACACCCAGGGGGCATTTTTTGGCTGAATGTTGGATAAGTCGGATGTATCCCTGACATTGAGGATTTCGCTATTTCCTCCGACACATTCACTTCCTAAACAAACATGAAATATTTAGTAACATAAAGTGACGTTCAGGCCTTTAGTGTTCTCCATTACAAATGATCTGAATGTTCCCCCCGCCCTCACGCCCTAATTAGCGGAATACGCATTAAACTCAGCTTTGTAGAAATTGTATGAGAAAGTAAAAAACAGCCACTTAAAAGTTTTATAAAGTGTTGGAGAAGCCGCCAACTCCTAAAGCGCTGATCACAGCGAAAGCCGAAAATGACTTCATATCTAAATCACGAGTCGGGGAATAAAGGAAGTCAACTAACACATTATCAGTGACCTTTTTCTTCTTAATTATTCACTTTTACTATGAGCTTTTCCCCGATTTGAAGCTTCTGGTGTAAATATCCGTCACATGGCCGTGACAGGCAGAAAATCTTCACGTAAGAAGAGTAGACGCTTGTAGACCTTGATTTCCCTGGTTTCCTACATTGGATAGACTCCATTTCAGTTCGGCAGAATGAACTTAATTGCTTTGTGACCTAATTATGCCGGCGGCGATGGACGACATGTAGAGTGTGAAGCCACCAGTGTTTTACCCTCTGCAGGTCTGGACAATGCACAGAGCTCAAAAGTCCTGATAAAAGGAGCGTTGAGGCAACATATCCATTTTCTTGACCTCATTTTTCATCGCAATTAGCATTTATGTAACATCAATATCCTGAATATATGAGGGCGACGCGCATTCTGCATGAAATGATCCCGGCACAGATCAGTGGCCTCCCGGAGTGCACGCTGTATTGGGCAGGACTATGGCTCCCATATTGGTGCCATTATTCGGCCTCGAGGTTGACCGGACCCTACTGGACATTCATTTTCGATAATTTTTCATCTGAAATATCTCACTGATCATGTGACAATACAGAGACGCGCCATGTCAGGCGCCAGGATCATTCTCGGCCTTTACATGTTTGGGAGTTCATCTGTCTCATTCGAGTTATCGGGGTACACTGCTGGACCATCCCATATTCAAGACCCGACCCACCTCAGCTCCACTGGCATAGTGGATTCCCTCAGGTGACTGTGACCTCTCATGGACAACATGATCATCCCAACCTTTTCTTGCTTCTAGATGACCTATCATAAAGTCTCGGGCAGCTGACTGACTACTTGTATGAGCAGCTTCCCAAAACTTATCGTGACCTATAAAATGCTGATTATTGGTTATAATAATCCACACAAGCTTCTCAGGACTCATTTTTATGTTACCACCAGTGGAATGAAGTTGACTATTATGAGCTCTCCAGGGAGCATACAGTAGGGTAGAGCTGGTTGTGCAGTGGTATGGTGGAGCGAGGACCCTGCCCACGAGGGCTCACAGTCTACAAGGGATGGGTGAGGATACAGTAGGTGAGGGTAGAGCTGGTTGTGCAGTGGTATGGTGGAGCGAGGACCCTGCCCACGAGGGCTCACAGTCTACAGGGGATGGGTGAGGATACAGTAGGTGAGGGTAGAGCTGGTTGTGCAGTGGTATGGTGGAGCGAGGACCCTGCCCGCGAGGGCTCACAATCTACAAGGGATGGGTGAGGATACAGTAGGTGAGGGTAGAGGAGGTCATGCAGCGGTATGGTGGAGCGAGGACCCTGCCCGCGAGGGCTCACAGTCTACAGGGGATGGGTGAGGATACAGTAGGTGAGGGTAGAGCTAGTTGTGCAGTGGTATGGTGGAGCGAGGACCCTGCCCGCGAGGGCTCACAATCTACAGGGGATGGGTGAGGATACAGTAGGTGAGGGTAGAGCTGGTTGTGCAGTGGTATGGTGGAGCGAGGACCCTGCCCGCGAGGGCTCACAATCTACAGGGGATGGGTGAGGATACAGTAGGTGAGGGTAGAGCTGGTCGTGCAGCGGTATGGTGGAGCGAGGACCCTGCCCGCGAGGGCTCACAATCTACAAGGGATGGGTGAGAATACAGTAGGTGAGGGTAGAGCTGGTCGTGCAGCGGTATGGTGGGGCGAGGACCCTGTCCGCGAGGGCTCACAGTCTACAAGGGATGGGTGAGGATACAGTAGGTGAGGGTAGAGCTGGTCGTGCAGCGGTATGGTGGAGCGAGGACCCTGCCCGCGAGGGCTCACAATCTACAGGGGATGGGTGGGGATACAGTAGGTGAGGGTAGAGCTGGTCGTGCAGCGGTATGGTGGAGTGAGGACCCTGCCCGCGAGGGCTCACAGTCTACAGGGGATGGGTGAGGATACAGTAGGTGAGGGTAGAGCTGGTCGTGCAGCGGTATGGTGGAGCGAGGACCCTGCCCGCGAGGGCTCACAGTCTACAGGGGATGGGTGAGGATACAGTAGGTGAGGGTAGGGCTGGTCGTGCAGCGGTATGGTGGAGCGAGGACCCTGCCCACGAGGGCTCACAGTCTACAGGGGATGGGTGAGGATACAGTAGGTGAGGGTAGAGCTGGTCGTGCAGCGGTATGGTGGAGCGAGGGTTACTGCAGGTTGTAGGCTTGTCGGAAGAGGTGGGTCTTCAGGTTTCTTTTGAAGGTTTCCACAGTAGGCGAGAGTCTGATGTGTTGGGATAAAGAGTTCCAGAGTAGGGGGGAAGCACGGGAGAAATCTTGTATGCAATTGTGGGAGATTAGAGGGGAGTAGAGAAGGAGATCTTGTGAGGATCGGAGGTTGCGTGCGGGTATGTAGCGGGAGACTAGGTCAGAGATATATGGAGGAGACAGGTTGTGGATGGCTTTGTATATCATGATTAGGGTTTTGAACTGGAGTCTCTGGGCAATGGGGAGCCAGTGAAGGGATTGACAGAGGGGAGAGGCCGGGGAATAGCGGGGGGACAGGTGGATTAGTCGGGCAGTAGAGTTTAGGACAGATTGCAGGAGTGTGAGAGTGATAGAAGGGAGGCCACAGAGGAGGAGGTTGCAGTAGTCGAGGCGGGAGATGTTTTTGCAGATTCATGGTTGAGGAATGTGCGGATCCAGCTGTAGTGTGAGTGGGAGACACAGAATGTCCGGTCTGTTAGGTATGAGGAGATCCAGGATAGGGCCAAGTCTGTGATGCCGAGAGATGAGAAAGTCTGTAGTAAGAGGGAATGGTCCACTGTGTCAAATGCAGAAGACAGAGCAGTGTCACTTGGATTTGGCGGTTAGTAGGTTGTTGGTGACTTTAGTCAGGGCAGTTTCACTAGAATGTGGCGGTCGGAAGCCAGATTAGAGGCGGTCAAAGAAGGAGCAGGAGGAGAGGTGGGAGGAGGACAGTTCAAAATGGAAGTGTCGTTCCATTAGTTTTGAGGCATAGGGGAGAAGTGATATGGGGTAATAGCTAGTCAGAGAGCATGAGTCAAGGGAGGGCTTTTTGAGGATGGGTGTGATAAAGGCATGTTTGAAGCATGAGGGGAAGACACCAGTTGTTAGTGAAAGGGTGAAAAGGTGGGTTAGGGTTGGGATGAATACTGTGGTAAGGTTGGAGATGAGGTGGAATGGGATTGAGTCAAGTTCACAGGTGGTGAGGTCTGACTTTGAGAGTAAAGAGGAAAGTTGATCTTCCTTAATGGTGGAGAAGCTGGTTTTGGAGGAGGGGGATTGAGTAGATATGAGGAGGGCCTGTGGGGACTTTAGGCAAAAGCTTTGTCTGATGGTGTCAATCTTCTGCTTGAAGAATGAGGCAAAGTCTTCAGCTGAGAGGAGAGAGAGGAGGCGCTGGGGGATGGAGGAGAGAATTGAAAAAACATAAATATCCATAAAATGGTACCATATGTATCCTATGCCAGGTCCGTTCTGGACTATAAAGATCTATCAAAAATGGAACTCAGTGTCGAAAGACCAATGGTGTTCGGTAAATGTCCTAATGATGTGTTTTTAGAGATTGAGGAAAGCAAAAACATTAATGGTCAGGAAAGGTCCCACAAAGTCTGGGGGTCATTACTCCTCCTGTGTGGGACATGGACATCGCCTAAGTGGGACATGAACATTGCCTGTGCGGGGCATGAGCGCCACTTGTCAGGGGCATATATACTGCCCATGTAGGACATGGACACTGCCTTTCTGGGATGTGGATGCCATCTGTGCAGGACATGGACATCGCCTGTGTGGGACTTGGGCACAGCCACCCTGGACCAAAGCAGTAATTGGACATGTGGACATGAATTATACCTTCTTCTGTATGTACATTATCCTTCTCTCTCTAATTACACCCCTATTTGTGCCAGTGGGTGCTGTATTTGTGGCGCCTTATACTTCTTCTTGCCTCCCTGTTTGGAGCGCAAGGTGTGCATTATCTGCCTCCTTTTATCTCTAGCTATGCGACACTGCTGCATAGGAATTGCCGATGCGTTCCAGGCTGGAGCACATCGGACCGGTAGTGACGCACTTATCCGCCCCTTCCGGTTTCCTGTATGACGTGAGCGTTCCAATTGTGCGTTCCAGCTTGCAGCGCACAGCATACTAATCACTATGCTGTATATATATATATATATATATATATATATACATATATATATATGCGATATACCGTGCACCGGAAGTGACGTTTCTCATTTGCATTATGGCGCTAGAAGCGAGCATACTTAAACGCCACTCACTTATACATAAACATGTCGTTCCTCATTATTAACTCTTTAGGGAACCCCTATCTGTCAAGAGCCAGTACGGCTGTCCCCTCCTCCACCACTCTCCCCTGATGAGTTAATCAACAAAACGCGTTGGGAATGGGAATATTTTCGGGACATGTGCATCAGATCCCCAGTCCCCCTCTTTATACATGAGATATTATTTTTTGGGGTATTGTGTGGTTATTCCCCCCCCCCCCCCCCATTGTTATTATCGCCTCTCTGGATGGAATACCAGCTGAGTGGGGACCCCAACTGCTATGAGTAAGGCTGTGCTCCAACTAATGGTGAGACCGCTCCTTTCTCATTTATATGCTTTATCTACGTCATTATTACACCAGAAGGGGGTCACAGTGTTAGGGTATGTATCCCCCCCCCCGTGGTGTATGTGACCATTTTTGATGTGTGTCGTTTTTCTGTTTTTCCTGTTTCTTCGTCAGTATCCTTTTTGAGCCATATGGTTTTTTAACATCTACTTATTAAAAGTTACATTTTATCATACCCTCTACCGTGCTGGATATTTGTCCATGGTTGGTAGTCCTACTTCTAATTTTCAAAGTAGTAATTGCACTAAAGTTGCTTCAATAAAGGGCATCTTCTGCTGTAGGGGCCCATTGTGTCGGGGGGGCATCTGATGCTCTTTGGGAACAGTTCACACCTCATGTCACAACATTATGAAACAAACTTTCCAACCATACCTGATTGTGATTTTCCGCCTCTCTCGGCTGGTTCTGCGGATTATTTACGCCGCCACCTTCTCCCGCTCCTTCTGTGACCGAGAAGCCGGCTCCTTATGAATGAATAAAACATTAACCGCGACTTTAACTAGGTAATATTTCATTTCCAGTAACTCTAATTGTTTTCCTCCGTCTGTAGAAAGCTTCTTGTAAGAAGCAACCTTTCCTCAGCATCGAATCCATCACCCTACAAAGCCATCGCTGCCGCGTTCCCTTTCATTCTCCAGAAACGACACCTTCTTGGACGCCTCTCCAGAACGCTACTTTTATCACCGCCGCCGTAATACACATCGGTTGTGAGTAACACGGTTCCCCCACATCTATTTACCTTTTAAAGAAGATTCTTTTTTTCTAAATTGGCTGCTGGAGACGAACGTGGAGGACGAGCAATTAGGAGATTTGCTTTTCCTTCTTGTCTTGGAGGAGCCATCGCTCGCTTCTGTCGCACTTGTACCGTGAACTCGTTGAAATACAAAGGGCATTGGTTAAGTGACACTCATCAATAGGTAGATGTTATGCTCGGTGTCTATACCTCTCTAATTAGCCGCGACCTTTACGCGGAGCCTCCAGACATAATAAAAGAGACGACTTCTGAGATTCCCACCTTACTTAATATTAGCTTTTCTTTCTCCTGAAGTCTTGCACGACGGCACCGAGCTGAAGTCTCCAGAATCCCTGGGAGCCGGGGCCCGATGTGAAGTGTCCTTCAGAAATCTGTCCGGTGCCTGCAATGACTGTAGGGGAAGTGTTAGTGTTACCGCAGCCGGATTGTGATGCTCCTCGTGTCGTGAAGATGTGAACTCGGATGCATCAATACACACTGCTCAAAAAAATAAAGGGAACACTTAACAGAATATAACTCCAAGTAAATCAAACTTCTGTGAAATCAAACTGTCCACTTAGGAAGCAACACTGATTGACAATCAATTTCAAGACCCCCTCAATAAAAGAGCGGTTCTGCAGGTGGGGACCACAGACCACATCTCAGTACCAATGCTTTCTGGCTGATGTTTTGGTCACTTTTGAATGTTGGTTGTGCTTTCACACTCATGGTAGCATGAGATGGACTCTACAACCCACAGAAGTTGCTCAGGTAGTGCAGCTCATCCAGGATGGTACATCAATGCGAGCTGTGGCAAGAAGGTTTGCTGTGTCTGTCAGTGTAGTGTCCAGAGGCTGGAGGCGCAACCAGGAGACAGGCCAGTACACCTGGAGACGTGGAGGGGGCCTTAGGAGGGCAACAACCCAGCAGCAGGACCGCTACCTCTGCCTTTGTGCAAGGAGGAACAGGAGGAGCACTGCCAGAGCCCAGCAAAATGACCTCCAGCAGGCCACAAATGTGCATGTGTCTGCACAAACGGTTAGAAACCGATTCCATGAGGGTGGTATGAGGGCCCGATGTCCACAGATGGGGGTTGTACTCACAGCCCAACACCGTGCAGGACGCTTGGCATTTACCACAGAGCACCAGGATTGGCAAAGTGGCCACTGGCGCCCTGTGCTCTTCACAGATGAAAGCAGGTTCAAACTGAGCACATGTGACAGATGTGACAGAGTCTGGAGACGCCGTGGAGAGTGATCTGCTGCCTGCAACATCCTTCAGCATGACCGGTTTGGCAGTGGGTCAGTAATGGCGTGGGGTGGCCTTTATTTGGAGGGCCGCACAGCCCTCCATGTGCTCGCCAGAGGTATCCTGACTGCCATTAGGTACCGAGATGAGATGCTCAGACCCCTTATGAGACCATATGCTGGTGCGGTTGGCCCTGGGTTCCTCCTAATGCAGGACAATGCCAGACCTCATGTGGCTGGAGTGTGTCAGCAGTTCCTGCAAGATGAAGGCATTGAAGCTATGGACTGGCCGCCCGTTCCCCAGACCTGAATCCGATTGAGCACATCTGGGACATCTTGTCTCGCTCCATCCACCAACGTCACGTTGCTCCACAGACTGTCCAGGAGATGGCGGATGCTTTAGTCCAGGTCTGGGAGGAAATCCCACAGGAGACCATCCGCAACCTCATCAGGAGCATGCCCAGGCGTTGTAGGGAGGTCATACAGGCACGTGGAGGCCACACACAATACTCAACCTCATCAGGAGCATGCCCAGGCATTGTAGGGAGGTCATACAGGCACGTGGAGGCCACGCACAATACTCAGCCTCATCAGGAGCATGCCCAGGCATTGTAGGGAGGTCATACAGGCACGTGGAGGCCACACACAATACTCAGCCTCATCAGGAGCATGCCCAGGCGTTGTAGGGAGGTCATACAGGCACGTGGAGGACACACACAATACTCAGCCTCATCAGGAGCATACCCAGGCGTTGTAGGGAGGTCATACAGGCACGTGGAGGCCACACACAATACTCAGCCTCATCAGGAGCATGCCCAGGCGTTATAGGGAGGTCATACAGGCACGTGGAGGCCACACACAATACTCAGCCTCATCAGGAGCATGCCCAGGCGTTGTAGGGAGGTCATACAGGCACGTGGAGGCCACACACAATACTCAGCCTCATCAGGAGCATGCCCAGGCGTTGTAGGGAGGTCATACAGGCACGTGGAGGCCACACACAATACTCAGTCTCATCAGGAGCATGCCCAGGCGTTGTAGGGAGGTCATACAGGCACATGGAGGCCACACACAATACTGAGCCTCATCAGGAGCATGCCCAGGCGTTGTAGGGAGGTCATACAGGCACGTGAAGGCCACACACAATACTGAGCCTCATCAGGAGCATGCCCAGGTGTTGTAGGGAGGTCATACAGGCAGGTGGAGGCCACACACAATACTCAGCCTCATCAGGAGCATGCCCAGGTGTTGTAAGGAGGTCATACAGGCACGTGGAGGCCACACACAATACTCAGCCTCATCAGCAGCGTGCCCAGACGTTGTAGGGAGGTCATACAGGCACGTGGAGGTCACACACAATACTCAGCCTCATCAGGAGCATGCCCAGGCGTTGTAGGGAGATCATACAGACACGTGGAGGCCACACACAATACTCAGCCTCATCAGGAGCGTGCCCAGGCGTTGTAGGTAGGTCATACAGGCACGTGGAGGCCACACACAATACTCAGCCTCATCAGGAGCATGCCCAGGCGTTGTAGGGAGGTCATACAGGGACGTGGAGGCCACACACAATACTCAGCCTCATCAGGAGCATGCCCAGGCGTTGTAGAGAGGTCATACAGACACGTGGAGGCCACACACAATACTCAGCCTCATCAGGAGCGTGCCCAGGCGTTGTAGGTAGGTCATACAGGCACGTGGAGGCCACACACAATACTCAGCCTCATCAGGAGCATGCCCAGGCGTTGTAGGGAGGTCATACAGGGACGTGGAGGCCACACACAATACTCAGCCTCATCAGGAGCATGCCCAGGCGTTGTAGAGAGGTCATACAGGCACGTGGAGGCCACACACAATACTCAGCCTCATCAGGAGCATGCCCAGGCGTTGTAGGGAGGTCATACAGGCACGTGGAGGCCACACACAATACTCAGCCTCATCAGGAGCATGCCCAGGCGTTGTAGGGAGGTCATACAGGCACGTGGAGGCCACACACAATACTCAGCCTCATCAGGAGCATGCCCAGGCGTTGTAGGGAGGTCATACAGGCACGTGGAGGCCACACACAATACTCAGCCTCATCAGGAGCATGCCCAGGCGTTGTAGGGAGGTCATACAGGCACGTGGAGGCCACACACAATACTCAGCCTCATCAGGAGCATGCCCAGGCGTTGTAGGGAGGTCATACAGGCACGTGGAGGCCACACACAATACTCAGCCTCATCAGGAGCATGCCCAGGCGTTGTAGGGAGGTCATACAGGCACGTGGAGGCCACACACAATACTCAGCCTCATCAGGAGCATGCCCAGGCGTTGTAGGGAGGTCATACAGACACGTGGAGGCCACACACAATACTCAGCCTCATCAGGAGCATGCCCAGGCATTGTAGGGAGGTCATACAGGCACGTGGAGGCCACACACAATACTCAGCCTCATCAGGAGCATGCCCAGGCGTTGTAGGGAGGTCATACAGGCACGTGGAGGCCACACACAATACTCAGCCTCATCAGGAGCATGCCCAGGCGTTGTAGGGAGGTCATACAGGCACGTGGAGGCCACACACAATACTCAGCCTCATCAGGAGCATGCCCAGGCGTTGTAGGGAGGTCATACAGGCACGTGGAGGCCACACACAATACTCAGCCTCATCAGGAGCATGCCCAGGCGTTGTAGGGAGGTCATACAGGCACGTGGAGGCCACACACAATACTCAGCCTCATCAGGAGCATGCCCAGGCGTTGTAGGGAGGTCATACAGGCACGTGGAGGCCACACACAATACTCAGC
Source organism: Phyllobates terribilis (assembly GCF_046119375.1). NCBI lineage: Eukaryota > Metazoa > Chordata > Amphibia > Anura > Dendrobatidae > Phyllobates > Phyllobates terribilis. Next base: position 461,751,611 of record NW_027362767.1, on the reverse strand, counting down.
CTCATCAGGAGCATGCCCAGGCGTTGTAGGGAGGTCATACAGGCACGTGGAGGCCACACACAATACTCAGCCTCATCAGGAGCATGCCTAGGCATTGTAGGGAGGTCATACAGGCACGTGGAGGCCACACACAATACTCAGCCTCATCAGGAGCATGCCCAGGCGTTGTAGGGAGGTCATACAGGCACGTGGAGGCCACACACAATACTCAGCCTCATCAGGAGCATGCCCAGGCATTGTAGGGAGGTCATACAGGCACGTGGAGGCCACACACAATACTCAGCCTCATCAGGAGCATGCCCAGGCATTGTAGGGAGGTCATACAGGCACGTGGAGGCCACACACAATATTCAGCCTCACCAGGAGCATGCCCAGGCGTTGTAGGGAGGTCATACAGGCACGTGGAGGGCACACACAATACTCAGCCTCATCAGGAGCATGCCCAGGCGTTGTAGGGAGGTCATACAGGCACGTGGAGGCCACACACAATACTCAGCCTCATCAGGAGCATGCCCAGGCGTTGTAGGGAGGTCATACAGGCACGTGGAGGCCACACACAATACTCAGCCTCATCAGGAGCATGCCCAGGCGTTGTAGGACATTCAGCTTTCTACAGAACAAAGTCTTCAATGAGAAGATTTCATTCATTCACATCTAGGAGGGGGTATTTCAGGGGTCCCTTCATGTTTTTGAGCAGTGTATATTGCACTGATTTGTCATTGGGGGGTCGCTGGTGGCAGAAATGTCTTTCCCTTCCTCTGATATTACGAGAGATAAGATCTGACCCCACTCCAGGAGATGCGTGTCCAGAGCCGCCGTCCGAGTGGCGACTCGCTGCCTTCCGCCACCCATAGACCTCTAGACCTCGGAGGTTTTGCTTCTTCCTTGCAGTTTTGAGGTCAGTGGTTCCAGTGCCGACTTTATATAACGGCAGATCGGCATTGATCGCTCATTCTGGCTGCGGATTCCGGAGAAAGTCGGATCTTTTATTGGAAAACTTTCATCTAAATTTTAAGCAGGAGATAATAATAAAGGGAAACTCTTCCAGGTATTCCTTAAAAAAGGGGGAAAGGTTATTGGGATAGAGAAATGTTCGTGACGCCACCCGTGGTGTCTGGTGAGGATCACCAGCGCTGCGACAGTCCTCTGAGGCCTGTGTTCAGGCAGCTTAGTTGGTGCGGCTCCCCACTGGTGGAGCGGGGCCTCAGGGCAGCGTAAGTGTAGGAATGCAGGACAGAGGGGACCCAGCCGGGTCAGAGGAAGAATAGGCACGCACACGACAGTTCACTTCAGTACCTTTACTGGTGGTGTTTCAGGCACGATCCAGGGCACTGTAGGGTGAAGGGTGCATTTCAGGACTCTCCCCAGTGAGCGGGTGTGGGGCCTCCTGTTTCTTGCCTTTCCTTGATAAGTTTCTGACCTGCCTGGAGCTAGGCCTAACTTGGTCTCTGTCTTGCACCTGCTGACCTGGTGGTAGGGCCTTCTGTTGGAGTTCACACTCCCTGGTCTCTGGGGACTCCTGACCCAGGTACGTAATCAGCTTTTGGTGTTCCTGGGACATATAGTTCGCCAGGGGTTCCGGTTGTTTCTGCTGGGTGTAAGGAATCCCTGCAGACGCGGACCCGGTGTCCGGTAAATGGTTTTGGGGTGATCTGGTTAAGCTCCTCTGCTCCCTATGTTACTCTCCTTCCACTTGCCTTCGGCCACGCTCGGGGCCCTCACTAGGCTTCACACTGCAGCAGGCACGCTGCGCTTCTCCGCTCTTTTGGCATCGGCACACCCTAGGCTCACTAACTCGAGCTCTCGGAGTCTGGACTGAACTGACTGTGCTCCACTGCAGTCTAGCTTCTGCAGGAGCTCCTCTCAACAGACTGCCTGCCTAACTCCACCCTCCAGTATATATATCCCTATCCGGGCTCCCTCTGGTGGTCTGAGGTGGTAGGGTGGAGGTGTGTGAATGCTATGAGGGCCTCTTGTGGAGAAGTCCATCCATGCACCCCTCTGGGATCTGTGGCACCAATGCGCAGCAGGGCGCCACAGATCCACATCAGATAAACTGTGACTGCTGCTGCTATGGTTACAGTGGGAAGAACAGAGCACACCAGGCACACACGAGAGCGCCGTGAGAGCGCCGTGCACACATGGAAGCGCCATGAGAGCGCCGTGCACACATGGAAGCACCGTGAGAGTGCTGTGCACACATGGAAGCATCGTGAGAGCGCCGTGCACACATGGAAGCACCGTGAGAGCGCTGTGCACACATGGAAGCACCGTGAGAGCGCCGTGCACACATGGAAGCACCGTGAGAGCGCTGTGCACACATGGAAGCACCGTGAGAGTGCCGTGCACACATGGAAGCGCCGTGAGAGCGCCGTGCACACAAGGAAGCGCCGTGAGAGCGCCGTGCACACATGGAAGCGCCGTGAGAGCGCCGTGCACACATGGAAGTACCATGAGAACGCAGTGCACACATGGAAGCGCCGTGAGAGCGCCGTGCACACATGGAAGCGCCGTGAGAGCGCTGTTCACACATGGAAGTGCCGTGAGAGCGCCGTGCACACATGGAAGCGCCGTGAGAGCGCCGTGCACACATGGAAGCGCCGTGATAGCGCTGTTCACACATGGAAGCGCCGTGCACACATGGAAGCGCCGTGAGAGCGCCTTGCACACATGGAAGCGCCGTGAGAGTGCCGTGCAAACATGGAAGCGCCGTGAGAGCGCTGTTCACACATGGAAGCGCCGTGCACACATGGAAGTGCCGTGAGAGCACCATGCACACATGGAAGCGCCGTGAGAGCGCTATTCACACATGGAAGCGCCGTGAGAGCGCTGTGCACACATGGAAGCGCCGTGAGAGCGCCGTGCACACATGGAAGCACCGTGATAGCGCCGTGCACTCATGGAAGCACCGTGAGAGCGCCGTGCACACATGGAAGCGCCGTGAGAGCACCGTGCACACATGAAAGCGCCGTGAGAGCGCCGTGCACTCATGGAAGCGCCGTAAGAGCACCGTGCACACATGGAAGCGCCGTGAGAGCGCCGCGCACTCATGAGAGCTCTGTGCGCACATGAACACACCTCTAGGGAGCTGCCGCGGATTGGAGGCGGATTCTCCGGTGCAGCCTCCTCATTTCTCCTTGTGCTACACACGGATTCACCCCACACATTGCAAACAGTGGAATTACAATGATAAATTGCAGAAAGTCGTAACTCGGTGTCAGCCTTAAGAATTATTTCCTCTTTTGTGCCAGAGGTTCCTCGCTGCAGAATTCATTGGATTGCTGGTAAAATAAAATGATCAATCAGACGGAAATGTCATCACAATTAGCTAAATGCTTAAAGACGTTGTCCACTACTTTCATTGATGATCCGTAGTATAGGGCATCATCGTTTGAATGGCCGGGGTCCCGCACCTGGCACCCCTGCCGATCAGCTGCTATCGGTGCCGGCGGCCCATTTAATTAAATAGGAGGCGGATGTGCAGTACCCCGCTGCGGCCACTACAGCTAGACGGCCAAGCACCGCAGGTAAGTACTTCCGGACGGTGCCGCCGGCACAGATAACTGCTGATCTTCTGGGGTGCGGGATCCCGGCCTATCCTACGGATCATCAATGAAAAAGTAGCGGACAACTTCTTTAACTTTATTAGTAAAAGTGATGAACGGCCTCATTGCCCATCATCATTGGTCATTAATTAGTGATCGGGGGAGGGGATATGGACCAGTCCCCTTGAGCGCCATGCCGACACTTCTCGGGATTATTTTGGCATCCAGTCAGTCATTAGGACTTTTCTGCCGCCTGTTTTCATGCAGGGTCTTCTCTTATTACAGAATTTTCCTGCCATTTCACTCGTCCCATAACCGTGAGCGGTGGAGACAAAGGCGCAAAGCGGCATCTCGGGTACAAAGCCGCGCTCGCTGTTTAGCAGACAGAGCCGAATTAAAACAAACTTGCTTTGCTCAACTTTGACACTAATGGGAATATTTTATGCAGCCGTTTGAGGAGCTGCCACGGTTCATTTTACTTCCTGCAGGTGGGACAAGAGGAGAAAAGCGCAGACAGGAGCAGATTTATTGTGCCGCGGATCCCGGTAATTTCTGATTAGTCAAAGTCTCTAATTAGAGAAACAAACTCAGAGGATTTAGGTCAAGTGCCAAGAAAAATCCCCACAAATTACTGCTACTCTGTCCGAGCGGAGGGAACCGGACAAAGCGAGAAGAAATCTGGGCCGAAAAAGGTCCAGAAAAGGCATAAAGGACTCGTCACCATTCACATGAGGCTAAAGGGGTCTGTCAGCAGATTTCACCCCAAACTATTTATATGCACATGTGGATCTTCAAAAGACAAGTGCAGCAAAGCAATCCCGCACACGGCCGGTCCGTTCCTCCGTTGCACTTGAAATGATATACAGGTCTGAAGAGCTATGGTAGATCTGAAGCCTCTGTCACTCCAGCTCTATTCCTCTGCCCAGTGCCGCCTCCTCTTGTTTGACTGACAGCCTCTATGGCTTCTGACTTCAGGCACAGGAGATATCAATCAGGCAGGGGTATTCAGAACTAGGCAGGGAATAGAGCTGGAGTGACGGAGGCTTCAGATCTACCATAGCACTTCAGCCTCATTTGCATATCCATTCAATCGCTGATTTCTCAGTAATGCAGGAGCAGACCGGCCGTGTGCAGGGATTGCTGGACTTGTTGTTGAAAGATCTACTTGTGCATATAAATAATATGGGGAGAAATCCTGCGGACAGGAAAGCAGGAAAAACTTAAAGGGTTTGTTAACAACTTAAATACTTGCGACACCTGAATAAAAAAAGCTCCCGGGGGTCCGCCTCGCTCGTCTCGCGCACCTTTGTCTTCTTGTTACAGTGTGATCTCTTGTATCGTTGTCGGATATTTTGCTTTTTGTGACTTGTAACGCCCGGGTGCGGTTTCTGACTTGTTTTTGATCTCCCGTTATTTGCTCGCCTTCCTTCGGCGGTCGCTTCGCTCCTTCTCTTCTGTCCGGTCTTCAGATTCCGGTGCTTACAAGAGAAAAGTCCCAGGGACTAATGAGAGATTTCCTCCACCAGCCGAGCACCTGAGAGCGACCCCAAACCTAATGATCAGAGATGAAGTCAGGATGGAAGATGATAAATCTGCGGCCGCTCCGCGCAGCGTTATTGCCGGACTCGCGGCTCGGCTCTTATTGATACAGAGGAATAGAAGGAGCCGCCATTTATAAGGGAGGACAAATATAGTTTAGATAATTGTCTCCAAAAAAGACGGCAGCTTCATAAATGGCCCCCGGGGGCCCAGCGCAGACGGATCTGTTGCATAATCCTCTTTTATTGCACTTTTATTTAGTTTTATGTTTTTTGGTAATTAAAGTAATAAAATTAATGTTGGGTCCTGGCGGAGAAGCGGATACACAACAATCCCACAGTGTCGATAAAACGATCGGCGCGGATTCTTCATCTGACGCTCAAAGGGAGTTCAACCAGCGGAAATTAAAGGAGAAGCAGCAGATATGTGAGATGAAAGTCTGCGCTACAGATGTACAGAACATATAGAGGCGCCATAATGCTGTCAGTGTGCACGGCGGTCAGTCAGCACAAAGTGCGAGTGCCGGCCATGGACTGCGGGGAACAGACCAGCCAAGGACCTGGCCGAACCGATCCATCATCCTCATCATCATCCACCTACTCCCCGCTCACTATGCTGATTGTGGTCCTGACAGTAAAGCTGATCAGACGCAGAGATACATTTAGTTACTGTGTAGAGATGTAGGATCCATACGAGTCTGTGGGTATTATTCCTTTATGGGACTATAATGTGGTCTTATCCGTAGACTGTAAGCTGCGGGGCCCGGGCCCCCTGCCCTCTGTACCCCTCCGTCATTGTTAGTTTGTTCACTGTAATTTATATTTCTATCTTGTATGTGACCTCCTCATGTACAGAACCGGGACTCAATGGTGCTCTAATAATAATAATAATACCGCACTACTACGTCAGCACTACCCTTTATGTCACTGCTATGTGGGCACTATACTGTGCGGCACTGCTATGTGGGCACTATCCTGTGCGGCACTGCTATGAGGGCACTATACCGTGCGGCACTGCTATGTGGGCATTATCCTGTGTGGCACTGCTATGTGGGCACTATCCTGTGCGGCACTGCTATGTGGGTACTATCTTGTACGGCACTGCTATGTGGGCACTATCCTGTGCGGCACTGCTATGTGGGCATTATCCTGTGCGGCACTGCTATGAGGGCACTATCCTGTGCGGCACTGCTATGTGGGTACTATCCTGTGCGGCACTGCTATGTGGGTACTATCTTGTACGGCACTGCTATGTGGGCACTATCCTGTGCGGCACTGCTATGTGGGCACTATCCTGTGCGGCACTGCTATGTGGGTACTATCTTGTACGGCACTGCTATGTGGGCACTATCCTGAGCGGCACTGCTATGTGGGCATTATCCTGTGCGGCACTGCTATGTGGGTACTATCTTGTACGGCACTGCTATGTGGGCACTATCCTGTGCGGCACCGCTATGTGGGCACTATCCTGTGCGGCACCGCTATGTGGGTACTATCCTGTGCGGCACTGCTATGTGGGCACTATCCTGTGCGGCACTGCTATGTGGGCATTATCCTGTGCGGCACTGCTATGAGGGCACTATCCTGTGCGGCACTGCTATGAGGGCACTATCCTGTGCGGCACTGCTATGTGGGCATTATCCTGTGTGGCACTGCTATGTGGGCACTATCCTGTGCGGCACTGCTATGTGGGCACTATCCTGAACGGCACTGCTATGAGGGCACTATCCTGTGCAGCACTACTATGTGGGCACTATCCTGTGCGGCACTGCTATGAGGGCACTATCCTGTGCAGCACTACTATGTGGGCACTATCCTGTGCGGCACCGCTATGTGGGTACTATCTTGTGCGGCACCGCTATGTGGGCACTATCCTGTGCGGCACTGCTATGTGGGCACTATCCTGTGCGGCACTGCTATGTGGGCACTATACTGTGCGGCACTGCTATGTGGGCACTATCCTGTGCGGCACTGCTATGTGGGCACTATCCTGTGCGGCACTGCTATGTGGGCACTATCCTGTGCGGCACTGCTATGAGGGCACTATCCTGTGCGGCACTGCTATGTGGGCACTATCCTGTGCGGCACTGCTATGAGGGCACTATCCTGTGCGGCACTGCTATGAGGGCACTATCCTGTGCGGCACTGCTATGTAGGCACTATCCTGTGCGGCACTGCTATGTGGGCACTATCCTGTGCGGCACTGCTATGAGGGCACTATCCTGTGCGGCACTGCTATGAGGGCACTATTCTGTGCGGCACTGCTATGTCGGCACTATCCTGTGCGGCACTGCTATGAGGGCACTATCCTGTGCGGCACTGCTATGAGGGCACTATCCTGTGCGGCACTGCTATGTGGGCACTATCCTGTGCGGCACTGCTATGAGGGCACTATCCTGTGCGGCACTGCTATGAGGGCACTATCCTGTGCGGCACTGCTATGAGGGCACTATCCTGTGCGGCACTGCTATGAGGGCATTATCTTGTGCGGCACTGCTATGTGGGTACTATCCTGTGCGGCACTGCTATGAGGGCACTATCCTGTGCGGCACTGCTATGAGGGCACTATCCTGTGCGGCACTGCTATGTGGGCACTATCCTGTGCGGCACTGCTATGTGGGCACTATCCTGTGTGGCACTGCTATGAGGGCACTATCCTGTGCGGCACTGCTATGAGGGCACTATCCTGTGCGGCACTGCTATGAGGGCACTATCCTGTGCGGCACTGCTATGAGGGCACTATCCTGTGCGGCACTGCTATGAGGGCACTATCCTGTGCGGCACTGCTATGTGGGCACTATCCTGTGCGGCACTGGTATGAGGGCACTATCCTGTGCGGCACTGCTAGGAGGGCACTATCCTGTCCGGCACTGCTATGAGGGCACTATCCTGTGCGGCACTGCTATGTGGGCACTATCCTGTGCGGCACTGCTATGAGGGCACTATCCTGTGCGGCACTGCTATGTGGGCACTATCCTGTGCGGCACTGCTATGTGGGCACTATCCTGTGCGGCACTGCTATGAGGGCACTATCCTGTGCGGCACTGCTATGAGGGCACTATCCTGTGCGGCACTGCTATGTGGGCACTATCCTGTGCGACACTGCTATGTGGGCACTATCCTGTGCGGCACTGCTATGTGGGCACTATCCTGTGCGGCACTGCTATGTGGGCACTATCCTGTGCGGCACTGCTATGTGGGCACTATCCTGTGCGGCACTGCTATGTGGGCACTATCCTGTGCGGCACTGCTATGTGGGCACTATCCTGTGCGGCACTGCTATGAGGGCACTATCCTGTGCGGCACTGCTATGAGGGCACTATCCTGTGCGGCACTGCTATGTGGGCACTATCCTGTGCGGCACTGCTATGAGGGCACTATCCTGTGCGGCACTGCTATGAGGGCATTATCTTGTGCGGCACTGCTATGTGGGTACTATCCTGTGCGGCACTGCTATGTGGGTACTATCCTGTGCGGCACTGCTATGAGGGCACTATCCTGTGCGGCACTGCTATGATGGCACTATCCTGTGCGGCACTGCTATGAGGGCACTATCCTGTGCGGCACTGCTATGTGGGCACTATACTGTGCGGCACTGCTATGTGGGCACTATCCTGTGCGGCACTGCTATGAGGGCACTATCCTGTGCGGCACTGCTATGTGGGCACTATCCTGTGCGGCACTGCTATGTGGGTACTATCCTGTGCGGCACTGCTATGTGGGCACTATACTGTGCGGCACTGCTATGTGGGCACTATCCTGTGCGGCACTGCTATGAGGGCACTATCCTGTGCGGCACTGCTATGAGGGCACTATCCTGTGCGGCACTGCTATGTGGGCACTATCCTGTGCGGCACTGGTATGAGGGCACTATCCTGTGCGGCACTGGTATGAGGGCACTATCCTGTGCGGCACTGCTATGTGGGCACTATCCTGTGCGGCACTGCTATGTGGCCACTATCCTGTGCGGCACTGCTATGTGGGCCCTATCGTGTGCGGCACTGCTATGTGGGCACTATCCTGTGCGGCACTGCTATGTGGGCACTATCCTGTGCGGCACTGCTATGTGGGCACTATCCTGTGCGGCACTCCATCGTCATCTTGCGCTGCACCGTTATTGCCCTCGGGGCCGGTGGCGTTAGTCTGGGGTCTTTGTGTCCCCGGTGCGGGGGCTCAGCAGTAGATGGATCTGTCCTCTGAAAGTCCCCTTTAATATTTAAATGGTCATATCCGGCGAAAGAGAGAAGATTCCTGACAGCAAAGTAGAAGCATGAAGTGCTTCATTATTGCCTCCAGAGCAGAAATCAGCGTCAAACAGAGAACAGCTGATAAGGAGGCAAATCGTCACCGGCAGAGCAGCAGCCGCTATCACCGGAGGAGGACGAGACGTGCGCAGCCCATAAACCCTCTCATTACACCGCCTTGTATTACTGCATTTATGGCCTGATGAGCGGAATAAGAGGAGAACATTGATATTTACTATCGAATATTCTCTATAATCGTCCAATAAAGAAAGATTCATATCAGTGATAGAGAATGAAAAACCCCGATACATGAAGGAGTGACGAGGAAAAGTAATAATCCGCATTCATCTGCTCGGAGCATTCACTGGGGAAACGGCCACACTTACCTAAGGTTTAACCTCCGCTACTAAATTATACTCCAGAGCTGCACTCAGTATTCTGCTCATTATGAGATATTTTCTATATTTTATCTCCCCCCTGTAATTACTTGTTCTTACCCTGACATAAGGATGATGGAAGACATGTTGCACTGTGGGAACTGTTCAGTTTAGTAAGAATACAATGTATAGTCTCCGAGGAGAATATCTTGTGTAACTGTAGAGACAGCAGATGGTAGAGGCCCAGAAATACCGAGGCCCAGAAATACCGAGGCCGTGAGTCCTTGTCTGCTGGGAGAGCGCTGTACACTGACTGGCCCCAGGGGGACGCCTTACTTCTGCTGCCAACCGTCCCTAAATTACAGGGACCATCCCTAAATTTTAAGTGAAATCTTTCTTGTCTCGGGTCATTTCTCCACATCTGACGGTTTTGTGTTTTACGCGTCATAAACTGGAGACAGTTTGTGTATATAACAAATTAATCTGCCATACTGTCCATTAATAGCTGGATACCGTTCTATGGACTAATACCGCCACACCATGTGTCTCCTCATTGTAATAATGCCCCCTCTGTGCCTCCTTACAGTAATAATGCCCCCTCTGTGCCCCCTTATTGTAATAATGCCCCCTCTGTGCCTCCTCATTGTAATAATGCCTCCTCATTGTAATAATGCCCCCTCTGTGCCTCCTTACAGTAATAATGCCCCTCTGTGCCTCCTCATTGTAATAATGCCCCCTCTGTGCCTCCTCATTGTAATAATGCCCCCTCTGTGTCTCCTTATAGTAATAATGCCCCCTCTGTGCCTCCTCATTGTCATAATGCCTCCTCTGTGTCTCCTTATAGTAATAATGCCCCCTCTGTGCCTCCTCATTGTATTAATGCCCCCTCTGTGCCTCCTTATAGTAATAATGCCCCCTCTGTGCCTCCTCATTGTAATAATGCCCCCTCTGTGCCTCCTTATAGTAATAATGCCCCCTCTGTGCCTCCTCATTGTAATAATGCCCCCTCTGTGCCTCCTTATAGTAAGAATGCCCCCTCTGTGCCTCCTCATTGTAATAATACCCCCTCTGTGCCTCCTCATTGTCATAATGCCCCCTCTGTGCCTCCTTATAGTAATAATGCTCCCTCTGTGCCTCCTCATTGTAATAATGCCCCCTCTGTGCCTCCTTATAGTAATAAAGCCCCCTCTGTGCCTCCTCATTGTAATAATGCCCCCTCTGTGCCTCCTTACAGTAATAATGCCCCCTCTGTGCCTCCTCATTGTAATAATGCCCCCTCTGTGCCTCCTCATTGTAATAATGCCCCCTATGTGCCTCCTCATTGTAATAATGCCCCCTCTGTGCCTCCTTATAGTAATAATGCCCCCTCTGTGCCTCCTCATTGTAATAATACCCCCTCTGTGCCTCCTCATTGTAATAATGCCCCCTCTGTGTCTTCTCATTGTAATGTCCCCTCTGTGCCTCCTCATTGTAATAATGCCCCCTCTGTGCCTCCTCATTGTAATAATGCCCCCTCTGTGCCTCCTCATTGTAATAATGCCCCCTCTGTGCCTCCTTATAGTAATAAAGCCCCCTCTGTGCCTCCTCATTGTAATAATGCCCCCTCTGTGCCTCCTTACAGTAATAATGCCCCCTCTGTGCCTCCTCATTGTAATAGTGCCCCCTCTGTGCCTCCTCATTGTAATAATGCCCCCTCTGTGCCTCCTCATTGTAATAATGCCCCCTCTGTGCCTCCTTATAGTAATAATGCCCCCTCTGTGCCTCCTCATTGTAATAATGCCCCCTCTGTGCCTCCTCATTGTAATAATGCCCCCTCTGTGTCTCCTCATTGTAATAATGCCCCCTCTGTGCCTCCTCATTGTAATAATGCCCCCTCTGTGCCTCCTCATTGTAATAATGCCCCCTCTGTGTCTCCTCATTGTAATAATGCCCCCTCTGTGCCTCCTCATTGTAATAATGCCCCCTCTGTGCCTCGTTATTGTAATAATGCCCCCTCTGTGCCTCCTTATAGTAATAATGCCCACTCTGTGCCTCCTTATAGTAATAATACCCCCTCTGCCTCCTCATTGTAATAATGCCCCCTGTGTGCCTCCTCATTGTAATAATGGTGCCTCCTCATTGTAATAATGTCCCCTCGGTGCCTCCTCATTGTAATAATGCCCCCTGTGTGCCTCCTCATTGTAATAATGGTGCCTCCTCATTGTAATAATGCCTCCTCGGTGCCTCCTCATTGTAATAATGCCCCCTCTGTGCCTCCTCATTGTAATAATGCCCCCTCTGTGCCTCGTTATTGTAATAATGCCCCCTCTGTGCCTCCTTATAGTAATAATGCCCACTCTGTGCCTCCTTATAGTAATAATACCCCCTCTGCCTCCTCATTGTAATAATGCCCCCTGTGTGCCTCCTCATTGTAATAATGGTGCCTCCTCATTATAATAATGCCCCCTCGGTGCCTCCTCATTGTAATAATGCCCCCTCTGTGCCTCCTTATTGTAATAATGCCCCCTCGGTGCCTCCTCATTGTAATAATGCCCCCTCTGTGTCTGCTCATTGTAATAATGCCCCCTCTGTGCCTCCTCATTGTAATAATGCCCCCTCTGTGCCTCCTCATTGTAATAATGCCCCCTCTGTGCCTCCTCATTGTAATAATGCCCCCTCTGTGCCTCCTTATTGTAATAATGCCCCCTCGGTGCCTCCTCATTGTAATAAAGCCCCCTCTGTGCCTCCTCATTGTAATAATGCCCCCTCTGTGCCTCCTTACAGTAATAATGCCCCCTCTGTGCCTCCTCATTGTAATAATGCCCCCTCTGTGCCTCCTCATTGTAATAATGCCCCCTCTGTGCCTCCTTATAGTAATAATGCCCCCTCTGTGCCTCCTCATTGTAATAATGCCCCCTCTGTGCCTCCTCATTGTAATAATGCCCCCTCTGTGTCTCCTCATTGTAATAATGCCCCCTCTGTGCCTCCTCATTGTAATAATGCCCCCTCTGTGCCTCCTCATTGTAATAATGCCCCCTCTGTGTCTCCTCATTGTAATAATGCCCCCTCTGTGCCTCCTCATTGTAATAATGCCCCCTCTGTGCCTCCTTATTGTAATAATGCCCCCTCTGTGCCTCCTCATTGTAGTAATGCCCCCTCGGTGCCTCCTCATTGTAATAATGCCCCCTCTGTGCCTCCTCATTGTAATAATGCCCCCTCTGTGCCTCCTCATTGTAATAATGCCCCCTCTGTGCCTCCTTATTGTAATAATGCCCCCTCTGTGCCTCCTCATTGTAATAATGCCCCCTCTGTGCCTCCTTATTATAATAATGCCCCCTCTGTGCCCCCTTATAGTAATAATTCCCCCTCTGTGCCTCCTTATTGTAATAATGCCCCCTCTGTGCCTCCTTATTGTAACAATGCCCCCTCTGTGCCTTCTTATTGTAACAGTGCCCCCTCTGTGCCTCCTTATTGTAATAATGCCCCCTCTGTGCCCCCTTATTGTAATAATGCCCCCTCTGTGCCTCCTTACTGTAATAATGCCCCCTCTGTGCCTCCTCATTGTAATAATGCCCCCTCTGTGCCTCCTTATTGTAATAATGCCCCCTCTGTGCCTCCTTATAGTAATAATGCCCCCTCTGTGCCTCCTTATTGTAATAATACCCCCTCTGTGCTTCCATGTTATAATAACGCCTGCTCCCATGATCAGTGCTGGTGGCCTCTTCCTCCACCCTGCAGTTTGCAATGATGTCATTGTGCCTGATTCCAGTTGGTGGCGACCTTACACCAGCCTGTCACTTACCAGAGGGTGCGGTGGGGCAGGGAGTCGATGGCTCCTTTCTCTGCTACAGTTTTTAACTTAGTTTTTGCCATGCGCCCCATTGTGGTATCGGCCCATCTGGCAGTCTGGCCCGGGCTGTGCATTTTTAATATGATATTATTAACTATAATACAATAGATGACGTAAATATTTGTGCGCTGTAAAATTGCAATAAAAGTAATAACAAGTCAAAGGAAAATTAAAGTTTGTGTAAAAATGTATGTAACGATACAACTTAAAATCTTAATTAGCCAGAAGATTAGATTTATTAATCCAAGAGAAATACATTATTGTGTTTTATTAGTGATTTGCTGGCTCATCTCATTAGTATCTCAGGAGCCTCTAACCATTGTTCAAAAATGGTCTAGGCCCATTGTGTGAGTGTTGAAAGAAGATCCAAAGGAGCCTTCACCACAGGGAGTCTCACATGTAGACCCAGATGATGTGGTCAACCTGAGAAAGATACCTCCACTAATGCACACTTAGCTTTGGGGGGGGGTGAAAGCAGTTCTGCCCATTCAGGGGGCTGAGCCCAGAGAAGTAGAAGGGACATGTGTTTTTGTAGCAGTCAGACATGGGAAGCAGAATCAAGGAGCATCTCAAAGACTTTACTATGAAAATGAGAGACATCCTTCAGGAAAGTAGATGGATTGCATCTAGCCAAAGCGACACAGATTTGCATTCTATATGATTCTAGCCTAAGGATATCAGCCCTGACTGGAAAGATACGGATCTGCTCTATTGACCATCAGAGAGTCCATGGATACATTTTGGGGAGACCAGGGTGGAACGAGGAAGTCACCTGGCCCCACGGATATGTTGTTTGGGGTTGCCAGGTGGGACCCTCCGATCGCCTGGAACCCATGGAGACATTCGGAGAAGCTAGATTGGGACGCACCGGTCACCTGGCCCCATGGAAACTCTTGGAGAGGCCAGGATGGGACCCTCGGGTCTTCTGTCCTTGTACCTCGATGGACTGCTAGCTTCCTAAGCTTGCCGCTACCTCCTCTCTGTGGGGGCCCGCCAGAAGTGGGGGGCCACTGGTTGAGGTAGTCGGCCCTGGAAGTCCCAGAGTCACAGCTGTTCTATCCCAGGCAGGCGGAGAAGGAAGGGTGAGACTGTGTAATGTTCTACCATCCCGGGTATTTGCTAGGACTGTTCTACCTGTGTATTGTCCGCTTTGTGGTTCAGTAAAGTTTTGCCGCGCTGTTTTACCCTCACCGTGTCTTGTCTGAGTAGCGTTACCCCCACGGGAGACCCCGGGTCTTCACAATGTAAAACAAAAAAAGTGAAACAATAGAAAAATAATTGAGATTTCTTTGAAAAGTTTACTAAGTATGAAACCACACATGTTCGGTATCTACAATCCCAGCTATCTCTTCATTAAAGTCAGGATGCAATTTATAGGAGATATTCCTATGCACAATGCAAATAGATTTGTTTTTTACAATCTTTTCTTTACAATAATATAAATGTGATGCTCTGTTATCTGTAGCCATCAAAAAGTTCATCTGAAAACTCAAAAGACAAGACCTGACATGGATACAAAATGTCAGAATACATTTCAAGAAGTTGTTTCCCCCAGAATATTGTACAGCAAAACAATGATCTTCCTTAAAGGGTTAACGTGACAATCTCTAGTCCAGAAATAAATGAAATTAAATTGATAAATTTGTGATTGGAGAACATTTGCTGTAAATCTGTGAAGTATAAAAACTAAAAATCCTTTATTTTGCATCTGTTACTTGCAGGAAACGCGTCGCTCCTGTAACATGGAGGGTTATCCTCGTGTATCGCATCCATTACTCGTGATAAATAGAATTTCCACGGCTCCGGTACGGCAGTAGTGGTGAATATGTCGCCTCTGTCAGGAGCTGCGCTCACTAAATTAATATTTTAGTTTCCTATTTTCTCAGACGAAACGTATAATCACAAACTATCAGTGTCCTGTGGCTGCCTGGAAATGAGAATCCAGCAGGCCCTCGAAAATGATGCTGCGCTTTGGGCAGAGCTCATCCAAGACCTGTCCACTCGAAGAAGCCATCACGCTAAAAAAAAGAAAAAAAAATCATTATCTGCAATTGCCTGGGGTCCGTGACTCTTTGATTCCCTTTTAACGATACGGCTATATGACGGTACAGATCACCGGAGTTATTCTATTAAATTGCATTAGAAGTGATGAATGTTAGGAGACAGCTTAAGAAAAACCATTCCTCGTGATGGCTTTACCTCTGGGGCGAAGAGATAGGAAAAAGGGAAAAAATAAAGTTTTGAATGTTTTTGGAAACATTCAAAACAAATTGTACTTTGAAGAACTCAGGAATTGGAAAATGTCTTATGCAAATGGTCAAGCGGAGCCGAAGCCGTTCAGAAATATAAATATTTTATCTTCCGCCAATATGGCCGCAGCGTTCTAGAGCCGACGCTCGGGGGCTCGATTAGGTTGTTTATGCTGTTTAGACGCCAGCTGAGGGCCAGGATTCACCGCACATGATATGGCAGCAAGTAAAAGCAACGGATAATTCCGGAGTCCTGGATCTGAGCTTTCTAGGGATTAAGGATATCTCTGCTCATGGAATACATTTATACATAGTGGATGGCCATCGGCTGCTCTCCTGCTGTAACACGGGCAGTGGTTGGGTACTTATCTGTTCTTCAGCTGCCGTGGTGTATCACTGCCAACATGATGGCATCTAAGGACAAGCTGGTACTCTAATGTTACTGATGTGCCATTGTGTGCAGCCATATCGTACATGAGCCATTGGGTCCAAGTGCCATACTGTGTAGCCATATCCTACATGGTCCATTAGGTCCAAGTGCCATTGTGTGCAGCCATATCCTACATGGGTCTATTGGGTCCGAGTGCCATTGTGTGCAGCCATATCCCACATGATCCATTGGGTCCAAGTGCCATTGTGTGCAGCCATATCCCACATGATCCATTGGGTCCGAGTGCCATTGTGTGCAGCCATATCCTACATGAGCCATTGGGTCCAAGTGCCATTGTGTGCAGCCATATCCCACATGGTCCATTGAGTCAAACTGCCGTTGTGTGTAGCCATGTCCCACATGGTCCATTGGGTCCAAGTGCCATAGTGTGCAGCCATATCCCACATGGGCTATTGGGTCCTAGTGCCATTGTGTGCAGCCATATCCCACATGGGCTATTGGGTCCAAGTGCCATAGTGTGTAGCCATATCCCACATGGTCCATTGAGTCAAACTGCCGTTGTGTGTAGCCATATCCCACATGGTCCATTGGGTCCAAGTGCCATAGTGTGCAGCCATATCCCACATGGTCCATTGGGTCCAAGTGCCATAGTGTGCAGCCATATCCCACATGGGCCATTGGGTCCAAGTGCCGTTGTGTGCAGCCATATCCCACATGGGCTATTGGGTCCAAGTGCCATTGTGTGCAGCCATATCCTACATGGTCCATTGGGTCCAAGTGCCATAGTGTGCAGCCATATCCCACATGGGCCATTGGGTCCAAGTGCCGTTGTGTGCAGCCATATCCCACATGGGTCTATTGGGTCCGAGTGCCATTGTGTGCAGCCATATCCTACATGGTCCATTGGGTCCAAGTGCCATTGTGTGTAGCCATATCCTACATGGTCCATTGGGTCCAAGTGCCATTGTGTGTAGCCATATCCCACATGGTCCATTGGGTCCAAGTGCCATTGTGTGCAGCCATATCCTACATGGTCCATTGGGTCCAAGTGCCATTGTGTGCAGCCATATCCTACGTGGTCCATTGGGTTATATAATGGATACTATCAAAGCTTTTTGCATTTGGTTGTAGAAACTCAAAAAGTGTTGTATGATGGGCGTCATGTTGGATGTAACCTGACCATCTGAAATTGTGCAACTTTGTGAAGCATGGAGGAAAGAAAAGCATGTAACATAACATAGTTTTCATAGTAACATAGTTTTCAAGGTTGAAGGAAGACTAAGTCCATCTAGTTCACCCCATAGCCGAACATGTTGATCAAGAGGAAGGCAAAAAAAAAACACATGGCAAACACCAAGCTCCACATTGAGGAAAAAAATTCCTTCCCGACTCCTTACGACAATCAGACTAGTTCCCTGGATCAACTTTGAACAAAGACAACCCCTTTAAAGACGGTGTGCCCAACGCACACTCATGTCTGTACTTGCTCAGCTCTCTCCATTTATTTCCCTGGCAGCTCCGAAGGTTGCAAAACAATCACGGTCCATAGTTGGTCCCACAACAGCTCCATACACCATGTAGTGGCCGTTCTCAGTACTACGGCTCAGATCACATTCACTTCTATAAGAACTGAGCTGCAGTACTGGAAACAGCCACTGTGCGGTGTACGGAACTGTCCGGCTCTGTTCACTGGGTACAGCCGGCTGCCGCCTACACTGTTCGCAGCTGATTATTGGGACTCATGAGGAGGGATAGAAATGACCAAAACAGTTCTCAGGACCCTGATTTGTCAGTAGTCGTGGCCGCCAGACGTGGATGTGCCTTACGTATGAGTTAGGAATCCCCCTTTAATTTTGACTATTGCCTGTATCCTTATGGCCAAAGTCAAGAGACAATGAATATTTTCGTTGTGTTTTGGACGGATTGGTAACTTCTCAGACCGGCGGCTGATCACCGACTGTTGACTTCACCTCCCGGTGAAATTAGACGATGACTCTCCACATCGTGGGCACAAGTATAAGCAGGGTCGGCAATAAGGGGGGGACAAACTGGGCACAAGAACAAGGAGCACTTTCTTAGGCCAAGTGCGGACAGAGATTATTGAGGTGGTCAAATAAAAGCTGCTTCAGGAAGCCTCCTCTGGGGAGATTTTGGAGGAGTTTTTCGTGGACCGAGTCTATGTGGAGCGATTCCATCTGGATTGTCCGGCACTTTCTTTTCTCTCACGCTGAACCAGCAAAGTGGTGGTAGAAAAGAAGTGAATAGGACGAGTGTTTCAAGCATTATATAAGCCAGATTCAGGCGATTAAAAAAAGAAAAAAACTCCCAAAACAACTAATTCAGATTATGCCAGGACTTTAGGCAGGAGACCGTCCTGCAGAAGTCCCGCACATCCCCAGAATACCTGTTGAGGACATTGTGGACCACCCATGATTTCAGTTGTGGGCAGTTGTCAGTTCACCACAACCTGGAGGAAGAAGCCGTGTGTTTCAGCGTTAAGTAAAGCACGGACGCTTTAGACAAAGACTTCATTGCACTGAGCCGCTGAAATCAGTCTATGAAAATGTGAGGGATAAATCAGGGAGGTCTCCTGCTGCGCCCATGCCGGAGTGATGGGGGTCTTGGCACGGCACCGGTGATTCCCTCTAGTTGTGGCGTCTGTTTGATGCTCATCACCGGATGTGTGCGGCTTTAAGACTGGAGGCCTCATTACCTTCCCCGACAAAAGATGTCACTCGGAGCCAGCACCCGGGGAATAAGGATTGTTAGCAGTGAAAGTGTGGGACCTCCAGCGTCCACCCCCCACCGTCACAGCTGCCGCGCTGCACCGCAAAGCAACATCTCCATTTCTCACGGACAGAAGGAGAGATTTACGGGGCGATATATTTCATTCTTTCCGCTGGATGACGTTTCCGATGACCTTGATGGAACACAAAAGTCCTTATTTTTCCTTGACGCTTAACCATTTAGCAGCAGCTATAAAATAATTACAGTATGAGCTGTGGCTTCTATACGTGAGCGGAACAGTAATAAAGTCATTATATTCTCCATGTGCTGATAATTTATGGCCATATTATCGTCTAGCAGATGGAATGGCACAAACTTCACTCGCAGAATTGAGTTTTCATTCGACATTCATGTAAAAGTTCATTTCTTTGATGGGCGCAGGATATGATTGAGGAACCAACTTTGGTGCCGTATGCCAATTGGTAACCTTTATGGTAGAAGTAGAGAGATCCCCGCGTGTCCTACTGTTACTGCACCCAATGATGCTGCACAAGTGGTGGCACTGAGGCCACTGGGAGCGGTGGTGAACCCCAATATTTGCTGGTTGATGGTCATTGACCATCAGGAGGCTACACATCCTGATATCATGAGATTAAGTCTGTTTCCTCCAGGTGCAGTAATTCTTGGGAAACGATAAAGCTGGAGATGATCCAGTCACTTCCAGCCAAATCGAATACATCTCAGATCTCACAAAAACCTGTGTAATCGCCAGAATCCACATTTTTGCAATTCAGGTGACACAAATCTACCAAAATATCAGCCTGACGACCACCATTTTTCTGCATTCAAAAGGGCTGGAAAAGGAAGACGACCCAGTGAAGACCGCTCCGGTGACCGGACCAGGACGGGGCTTCACGGCAGGACAGCGGCAGTGATTTTTTTAAATTTTTTTACATATATTTTTATGTCCTGGAGAAAACTCAGAGGATGATGTATTTTCGATTCACATAAAATGTCCTGAACAAACTGCAACATTGGATTTCAGCAGATTTGCTGTTCACGTGTTAATGCACTTTTCCACCGTTCTTATTTTTATGTGACACTAAGAGAGTAGTATCACCAAGGTTGGATCCCACATCGCCAATTCCTTGTTCCCCTGTCGGAGGTGTCTGCAGCCACTTTCCCTCTCTCCCCACTGAAATAAACTTGCAGGCTAGTTCCAGCCCAGTGTTTATGGGGGGCAGATAAGGAGGGGCAAAGATCCCGAACATTCAGCCATTGGCCACCTAATGTGTGGAATACGCTGATGATGACCCCCAATGGCTCATGTTAACCCCCGACGGCTCATGTTCACCCTCGATGGCTCATGTTCACCCTCGATGGCTCATGTCCACCCCCGACGACTCATGTCCACCCCTGACGGCTCATGCCCACCCCCGATAGCTCATGTCCACCCCCGACGACTCATGTCCACCCCTGACGGCTCATGCCCACCCCCGATGGCTCATGTCCACCCCCGACGACTCATGTCCACCCCCGACGGCTTCTAGTCTTGTTTCGCAGTGACTAGCAGCACAGATGGACTGAGACGCCCGGGATGTTTTCTTCTTGCCAGAAAAGTCGTTTTATTCTGCTTTTTACACTGCATTAAACGTTGCTGTCGTCTCGGCTGGGAACGCGTTTCTTTCTGTTTATTGCTCCCTGAATATTCGCTCTTGTACGAAGCTCTACATGTGACTAGCACTTACCTCCCTTGACCACTCCAGGGGAAGGCGCCACGTCTAGTGAGTTCTTTGCAAGTTTTGCATTGTGCGATTTTTGGATCTGATTTTGGGTAATTATTTGCCTCTCGGTTGCCGGGACGTGCGGCCGTGTGTCGGTATGGGGAGTCCTGGGCAGCGCTGATCTACAATATGAGAAGTAGGGAAGAGCCGGGTTACTGCACATTTCAATAGGAGCCGGGATGGACGCGGATCTCCGGCTCTGGGGACTGTCATCTACAGACGTGTGTAGAGTCGGTAATATATGCAGAGTCAATGAAAAGTGCTGAGCACATCATTCCTGAAATACATGGAAGCTTCAGCATTTTCTTCCACGCCAGGAGCTCTCCATTGCCTACTGCGCACTGATGTGTTCTGCTATCCCGCGGATTAATTGCTTTTGGCAAGGCAAGAGATTTCCTAAGCTAGAGCGCCCAGACCACACAGCAGAGGAGCACGAAGACCCAGGAGCACCGGCTGCTCTCACGCTGCAGGGGCCGTACACCGGCTGCTCTCACGCTGCAGGGGCCGTACACCGGCTGCTCTCACTCTGCAGGGGCCGTACACCGGCTGCTCTCACTCTGCGGGGGCCGTACACCGGCTACTCTCACTCTGCGGGGGCCGTACACCGGCTGCTCTCGCGCTGCGGGGGCCGTACACCGGCTGCTCTCGCGCTGCGGGGGCCGTACACCGGCTGCTCTCACGCTGCAGGGGCCGTACACCGGCTGCTCTCACGCTGCAGGGGCCGTACACCGGCTGCTCTCACGCTGCAGGGGCCGTACACCGGCTGCTCTCACTCTGCGGGGGCCGTACACCGGCTGCTCTCACGCTGCAGGGGCCGTACACCGGCTGCTCTCACTCTGCAGGGGCCGTACACCGGCTGCTCTCACTCTGCGGGGGCCGTACACCGGCTACTCTCACTCTGCGGGGGCCGTACACCGGCTGCTCTCGCGCTGCGGGGGCCGTACACCGGCTGCTCTCGCGCTGCGGGGGCCGTACACCGGCTGCTCTCACGCTGCAGGGGCCATACACCGGCTGCTCTCGCGCTGCGGGGGCCATACACCGGCTGCTCTCGCGCTGCGGGGGCCGTACACCGGCTGCTCTCGCGCTGCGGGGACCGTACATCGGCTGCTCTCACGCTGCAGGGGCCATACACCGGCTGCTCTCACGCTGCAGGGGCCATACACCGGCTGCTCTCGCGCTGCAGGGGCCATACATCGGCTGCTCTCGCGCTGCAGGGGCCATACACCGGCTGCTCTCGCGCTGCAGGGGCCGTACACCGGCTGCTCTCGCGCTGCAGGGGCCGTACACCGGCTGCTCTCGCGCTGCAGGGGCCGTACACCGGCTGCTCTCGCGCTGCAGGGGCCGTACACCGGCTGCTCTCGCGCTGCAGGGGCCATACACCGGCTGCTCTCGCGCTGCAGGGGCCGTACACCGGCTGCTCTCACGCTGCAGGGGCCGTACACCGGCTGCTCTCACGCTGCAGGGGCCGTACACCGGCTGCTCTCGCGCTGCAGGGGCCGTACACCGGCTGCTCTCGTGCTGCAGGGGCCGTACACCGGCTGCTCTCGTGCTGCAGGGGCCGTACACCGGCTGCTCTCACGCTGCAGGGGCCGTACACCGGCTGCTCTCACGCTGCAGGGGCCGTACCGATGCAACGGGGCAGAGTTTGTCATTTTGTGCACCTTGTTTTTACATAGGACTGATGGTACCGTCACCCCCCTAATGACACCTCCGGTCACCACTGGTACCGGTGTGTCCACTCTGACTTTGCTGTAAGAATATAAATGTATTACATTATCGCAAAACCCTCAACACACTGCAGTGCACATCACAGCCACCAGATAGCCACACGGACACATATAGAAGAAACGCCTCCCGATAGAGTATCACAGGATTGTGTTTGTTTTCAAAGCTGCTCATTTGGCGCCAGTCATCTCGGGATGTGTCCAGCCAAGAGGAAAGGGCAGGAAGGGCGCAGATGGCGTGATCATCTCATTTTGGACAGCTTTCTTGTGTATTTCTCCATTTTAAAAAAATAAATAAAATAAATAAATCCCCTGCTGTAAGTAAATAAGAGCAATAGCGCATAGAAATAACATTGGGGACTTAGTAAACACCTTAGGGTTAGCGTAAAAGGCATCCACCAACGTCAAGGTGTACCCGAGTTGGGGATGGTCCTAACCTCCGTCCCGCTGCTCATGGTTTTCCCGTACCTGTAGGATATGAACACGGCAGCGCGGATCTGTCGCTCGTGTGGTGTTGTGCCGACGGCAGCTTCATTAGCTGAACAATGGACGTTTTCATCACGGTGTGGAAGGACGGGAGTCATTGTGCATGAGCGAGCGCATGTAATGTTCCTAGCGCATGTAATGTTCCTGGCGCACGTGCAGCGCCTGCCGCCCGCCCGGATATTAGACGTCTCTGCTCTGCACAATAATAAACACCGTGTCGCCGCGCATTCATTAGAAGACTGAATTAGCAGATACATGGAAAATGGCTTCCAGAAGGGCAGCAGAGATTTTCCAAACCATTTGTTGCTGGATGGAGCGTTTGGATCTAATTATTCCAGCTCCGTCCCGATTACTGGCTCCTCGCTGACTGATTTGCAGCCGTTGGACGGTGGATTTATGGAGGCAGAAGATGGAGATCGGGGAGGTGCAAGTGGTGGGGGCAACTTCTCTTAAAGCGTCAGTCCCCAGTCATATGGTGGTCTCAGCGTCCTGCATACAGAGTCCATCGCCCGGGACAGTGTGTGAATCCCGTATTGTTCATTGTCGGCGATTCTCAAAAATCTGTTCAGATTAGAACATAAACTAACGCGATTCAGAAAAAGCAACGCATAAGGGGCCGCTCAGGGGAGATCCCACCCGGCGTCCTAGGATCGTCAGAATAAACCTTACAGATCAATGAGCTCTAAAAAATATTAGTAAAATATAAATGGTTTCTATTTAGTAAAGGCAGTAAAATTATATATTTTATTTTATTATATTAATTATTTATTATATTATTTCTATTATTATGTATTAATATTATTGTTATACGAATTATTTATTATTATATTGATTATTTATCATATTATTTATTATATTATTATTTATTAATTTCTTGTCATGTTATTTATTATATTATATTATTATTATTTCTTTTTTAAGCACCATTGATTCCCGGGGGGGGGGTTACGTACAAAATACAGACATAACATGACGATGAACAAACCATGACTGATGGGTACAGAGGGTAGAGGGTCCGGCCCTTGTGGGCTTACAGTCTACATGCTAGAACTGTAGAAAACAGGCTCGGCCGCACATCCAATAATCAGGCGTTGATCCACATATTGGAAGGTTCATGATACAATGGCAGCGGCACTTCGAGTCCTATGG
This sequence comes from Phyllobates terribilis, assembly GCF_046119375.1. NCBI lineage: Eukaryota > Metazoa > Chordata > Amphibia > Anura > Dendrobatidae > Phyllobates > Phyllobates terribilis. The sequence continues at coordinate 461,727,568 of NW_027362767.1, read as the reverse complement.
AAAGCACAAGGTCCGGCTCGTTCCTTCTGCCTTCCTGGAAGGTATTACACAGAGACCCTCAGAGGTGCGGGGGCTTAATAAGACCTCGGAGAACATAAGAGCTTATACTTCAGCTCCGAGGAAAATCCAGCACTGAAAAGAGTTTTCAAAAAAGAAAATCAGCCAATGTGTGAATAGTGGTCCCGATAGTGGAATGGGATTACTCCTCGTTACCTGCAGCAATAATGGAGTTTATCAAGATTCTTGCACCAGTTTTCTGACATCAAAGACTTGATACTTTTGTCGCTCGCGACTGCTGCACAATTTGCCTTTGCTACTTGTTACATGGCAGCCGCCACTTTTACAATGTGGGAGAGAAAAGCGGCTGTAGCTAATTATACAAATCCGTCCTATCCAGACTTTATTAAAGAAAAGCTGCAAAAAAAGTCACAATTGCTGATCCTGCGGAGGTAACGGGGGATGGGAGGGGATGACTGGCCCAGGTGATGAAAGTAGGAAAACTGCTGGAGACCAAAGTGTTAAATCCAAAGATGCTCCAGATTTATCCGACACCGTGAGACAATGTGACAACGTTGAAGCAATAAACGGCAACAAGCCACAAGTAAAGCTGAACTCCCAAATTCCGTCGGTGACGAATCCCCCGCGGGCGTGTCGCCCTTGTGTGTTTTAGCAGCAACCTGGGATGCAGTTTTTATGGGTGCAATGGCAGAAATTGCACCGTGGCCCTAGCGCCTGAGAACACCTAAGAGTCTCGTGGAGGCCCCATGTTATAAATGGCCTCCAGGAGGTGAGGCCTCGGCAGACGTTGAGTTAGCCCCGGAGCTTCTGCCCCACAAGTTCTCACCCTCGGGTTCACCCAGTGTCTCTCAGGTTATGACTAGGACTTTATCCGGACAGACATCACTTGCGTTATTGTTTTTCATTCTCCGGTCCCCGCAGAACATCATCGTTCACCAGACGGCACGAATCCTGGGAAGAAGTGTCGGCCCAAACTCAAAAATAACCGAGCCAAAAGGTCAGAATGAAGAGATTTACAGCCAGAACGTCCCGGCTTCATTTTCCTCCTACGACTTTGGCTCAGCAAAAGGTGAAGTCTTTTCTTAGATCATTTGACAATGCGGCTGCAAACAGCGAGGAGAAGAGCGACCAAATGATCAGAGCACTAAACCCTCCGCGACAAAGAGGAGATCCAGAACCACCGAGGAGGTGGAGGGAGGAAACATGTCCATGACCCCTGACTAATCCCAACTGAACGGTGGCTTTGCCGCTGTCATTCATCGCCATTCATATTTGCAGAGCTGACCGCTGTGATAATTGATTTGATGGTCCAGCTTGAGTGGAAGCACTTCTGGGCATAGCGGGCCTCCGAGAAGCCAAGAATAGAGGGAAGGTGGGAATAAAACAACCCTGACGTCCCCTTGGAGGCTTGTGGCCCACTTTATGTCTGCGGAAAGAAAAACCATGCTTTATAAAAGCCGTCAAAAATAAATAATGGACTATGTAATAAATGCAAAAAAGAATAAAAACAGCCTTTTCTCTGGCAGACAGGAATAATATGGCCATTCAGGCATATACAATGAGCGGACATATTTGACCGGCAGGTAACAATAGGACACCGCTGCGGAAATAATCTGATTTTAAACGGACCCGTCTACTGAAGAACCCTTTGCCGGTCTTTTGTGCCGAGTCCATCTCTCAGAACAGCATTTAAGTTTGCCAAGCCTGGCAGAAGATTTGTGGAATGAAAAGACAACAATCATTGAACTAGTAAGCAACGTACATGAATGCCGCCATATATCGCAACCCTTCTGAGCTGTGTATACTCTGAGCAGTGGGGGATGAGGGGTACAATGGCGTCCACAGATTCCTGCTCAAAAGTCATATAAACCCGAACCCCGCTGCTCAGGAGGAGTCTGGAAAGATTTCAAGTATAAACATTATAAAGAAAAGGAACAACAATAGATACAATGAGCAGAAGATTAAACTTCTCACCTCGGAAACTTCCAAGTCGCCAATAGCAGCATCAGCAGTAAAATCTTATACATCAGGCAGTATTATAGTAGTTATATTCTTGTACATAGGGAGCAGTATTATAGTAGTTATATTCTTGTACATAGGGGGCAGTATTATAGTAGTTATATTCTTGTACATAGGAGGCAGTATTATAGTAGTTATATTCTTGTACATAGGAGCAGTATTATAGTAGTTATATTCTTGTATATAGGAGCAGTATTATAGTAGTTATATTCTTGTACATAGGGGGCAGTATTATAGTAGTTATATTCTTGTATATAGGAGCAGTATTATAGTAGTTATATTCTTGTACATAGGGGGCAGTATTACAGTAGTTATATTCTTGTACATAGGAGCAGTATTATAGCAGCTATATTCTTGTACATAGGAGCAGTATTATAGCAGTTATATTCTTGTACATAGGAGGCAGTATTATAGTAGTTATATTCTTGTACATAGGAGCAGTATTATAGTAGTTATATTCTTGTATATAGGAGCAGTATTATAGTAGTTATATTCTTGTACATAGGAGCAGTATTATAGTAGTTATATTCTTGTATATAGGAGCAGTATTATAGTAGTTATATTCTTGTACATAGGGGGCAGTATTATAGTAGTTATATTCTTGTACATAGGAGCAGTATTATAGCAGCTATATTCTTGTACATAGGAGCAGTATTATAGCAGTTATATTCTTGTACATAGGAGGCAGTATTATAGTAGTTATATTCTTGTACATAGGAGCAGTATTATAGTAGTTATATTCTTGTATATAGGAGCAGTATTATAGTAGTTATATTCTTGTATATAGGAGCAGTATTATAGTAGTTATATTCTTGTACATAGGAGGCAGTATTATAGTAGTTATATTCTTGTACATAGGAGCAGTATTATAGCAGTTATATTCTTGAACATAGGAGGCAGTATTATAGTAGTTATATTCTTGTATATAGGAGCAGTATTATAGTAGTTATATTCTTGTATATAGGAGCAGTATTATAGTAGTTATATTCTTGTACATAGGAGGCAGTATTATAGCAGCTATATTCTTGTACATAGGAGCAGTATTATAGCAGTTATATTCTTGTACATAGGAGGCAGTATTATAGTAGTTATATTCTTGTACATAGGAGCAGTATTATAGTAGTTATATTCTTGTACATAGGAGCAGTATTATAGTAGTTATATTCTTGTACATAGGGGGCAGTATTATAGCAGTTATATTCTTGTACATAGGAGGCAGTATTATAGTAGTTATATTCTTGTACATAGGAGCAGTATTATAGTAGTTATATTCTTGTACATAGAGGCAGTATTATAGTAGTTATATTCTTGTACATAGGCGGCAGTATTATAGTAGTTATATTCTTGTACATAGGGAGCAGTATTATAGTAGTTATATTCTTGTACATAGGAGCAGTATTATAGTAGTTATATTCTTGTACATAGGAGCAGTATTATAGTAGTTATATTCTTGTACATAGGAGCAGTATTATAGTAGTTATATTCTTGTACATAGGAGCAGTATTATAGTAGTTATATTCTTGTACATAGGGGGCAGTATTATAGTAGTTATATTCTTGTACATAGGATGCAGTATTATAGTAGTTATATTCTTGTACATAGCGGCAGTATTATAGTAGTTATATTCTTGTACATAGGAGGCAGTATTATAGTAGTTATATTCTTGTACATGGGGGCAGTATTATAGTAGTTATATTCTTGTACATAGAGGCAGTATTATAGTAGTTATATTCTTGTACATAGCGGCAGTATTATAGTAGTTATATTCTTGTACATAGGAGGCAGTATTATAGTAGTTATATTCTTGTACATAGGGGCAGTATTATAGTAGTTATATTCTTGTACATAGGGGCAGTATTATAGTAGTTATATTCTTGTACATGGGGGCAGTATTATAGTAGTTATATTCTTGTACATAGGAGCAGTATTATAGTAGTTATATTCTTGTACATAGGGGCAGTATTATAGTAGTTATATTCTTGTACATAGGGGCAGTATTATAGTAGTTATATTCTTGTACATGGGGGCAGTATTATAGTAGTTATATTCTTGTACATAGAGGCAGTATTATAGTAGTTATATTCTTGTACATAGCGGCAGTATTATAGTAGTTATATTCTTGTACATAGGAGCAGTATTATAGTAGTTATATTCTTGTACATAGGAGCAGTATTATAGTAGTTATATTCTTGTACATAGGAGCAGTATTATAGTAGTTATATTCTTGTACATAGGGGCAGTATTATAGTAGTTATATTCTTGTACATAGGGGGCAGTATTATAGTAGTTATATTCTTGTACATAGGAGCAGTATTATAGTAGTTATATTCTTGTACATAGCGGCAGTATTATAGTAGTTATATTCTTGTACATAGGGGACAGCATTATAGTACTTATATTCTTATACATAGGGGGCAGTATTATAGTAGTTATATTCTTGTACATAGGAGCAGTATTATAGTAGTTATATTCTTGTACATAGCGGCAGTATTATAGTAGTTATATTCTTGTACATAGGGGACAGTATTATAGTACTTATATTCTTATACATAGGGGGCAGTATTATAGTAGTTATATTCTTGTACATAGGAGCAGTATTATAGTAGTTATATTCTTGTATATAGGGGCAGTATTATAGTAGTTATATTCTTGTACATAGGAGCAGTATTATAGTAGTTATATTCTTGTACATAGGAGCAGTATTATAGTAGTTATATTCTTGTACATAGGAGCAGTATTATAGTAGTTATATTCTTGTACATAGGAGCAGTATTATAGCAGTTATATTCTTGTACATAGGGGGCAGTATTATAGTAGTTATATTCTTGTACATATGGGGCAGTATTATAGTAGTTATATTCTTGTACATAGGAGCAGTATTATAGTAGTTATATTCTTGTACATAGGAGCAGTCTTATAGCAGTTATATTCTTGTACATAGGGGGCAGTATTATAGTAGTTATATTCTTGTACATATGGGGCAGTATTATAGTAGTTATATTCTTGTACATAGGGGGCAGTATTATAGTAGTTATATTCTTGTACATAGGAGCAGTATTATAGTAGTTATATTCTTGTACATAGGGGCAGTATTATAGTAGTTATATTCTTGTATATAGGAGCAGTATTATAGTAGTTATATTCTTGTACATAGGAGCAGTATTATAGTAGTTATATTCTTGTACATAGGGGGCAGTATTATAGTAGTTATATTCTTGTACATAGGGGGCAGTATTATAGTGGTTATATTCTTGTACATAGGGGGCAGTATTATAGTAGTTATATTCTTGTACATAGGGGCAGTATTATAGTAGTTATATTCTTGTACATAGGGGCAGTATTATAGTAGTTATATTCTTGTACATAGGGGGCAGTATTATAGTGGTTATATTCTTGTACATAGGGGGCAGTATTATAGTAGTTATATTCTTGTACATAGGGGCAGTATTATAGAAGTTATATTCTTGTACATAGGAGCAGTATTATAGTAGTTATATTCTTGTACATAGGAGCAGTATTATAGTAGTTATATTCTTGTACATAGGGGGCAGTATTATAGTAGTTATATTCTTGTACATAGGGGGCAGTATTATAGTAGTTATATTCTTGTACATAGGGGGCAGTATTATAGTGGTTATATTCTTGTACATATGGGGCAGTATTATAGTAGTTATATTCTTGTACATAGGAGCAGTATTATAGTAGTTATATTCTTGTACATAGCGGCAGTATTATAGTAGTTATATTCTTGTATATAGGGGCAGTATTATAGTAGTTATATTCTTGTACATAGGAGCAGTATTATAGTAGTTATATTCTTGTACATAGGAGCAGTATTATAGTAGTTATATTCTTGTACATAGGAGCAGTATTATAGCAGTTATATTCTTGTACATAGGGGGCAGTATTATAGTAGTTATATTCTTGTACATAGGGGGCAGTATTATAGTAGTTATATTCTTGTACATAGGGGGCAGTATTATAGTAGTTATATTCTTGTACATAGGAGCAGTATTATAGTAGTGATATTCTTGTACATAGGGGGCAGTATTATAGTAGTTATATTCTTGTTCATAGGGAGCAGTATTATAGTAGTTATATTCTTGTACATAGGGGCAGTATTATAGTAGTTATATTCTTGTACATAGGGGGCAGTATTATAGTAGTTATATTCTTGTAAATAGGAGCAGTATTATAGCAGTTATATTCTTGTATATAGGGGCAGTATTCTAGTAGTTATATTCTTGTACATAGGGCAGTATTATAGTAGTTATATTCTTGTACATAGGAGCAGTATTATAGTAGTTATATTCTTGTACATAGGGGGCAGTATTATAGTAGTTATATTCTTGTACATAGGGGCAGTATTATAGTAGTTATATTCTTGTACATAGGGGGCAGTATTATAGTAGTTATATTCTTGTATATAGGGGCAGTATTATAGTAGTTATATTCTTGTACATAGGAGTAGTATTATAGTAGTTATATTCTTGTACATAGGGGCAGTATTATAGTAGTTATATTCTTGTATATAGGGGCAGTATTATAGTAGTTATATTCTTGTACATAGGAGTAGTATTATAGTAGTTATATTCTTGTACATAGGGGCAGTATTATAGTAGTTATATTCTTGTATATAGGAGCAGTATTATAGTAGTTATATTCTTGTACATAGGAGCAGTATTATAGTAGTTATATTCTTGTACATAGGGGGCAGTATTATAGTAGTTATATTCTTGTACATAGGGGGCAGTATTATAGTGGTTATATTCTTGTACATAGGGGGCAGTATTATAGTAGTTATATTCTTGTACATAGGGGCAGTATTATAGTAGTTATATTCTTGTACATAGGGGGCAGTATTATAGTGGTTATATTCTTGTACATAGGGGGCAGTATTATAGTAGTTATATTCTTGTACATAGGGGCAGTATTATAGAAGTTATATTCTTGTACATAGGAGCAGTATTATAGTAGTTACATTCTTGTACATAGGGGGCAGTATTATAGTAGTTATATTCTTGTACATAGGGGGCAGTATTATAGTAGTTATATTCTTGTACATAGGGGCAGTATTATAGTAGTTATATTCTTGTACATAGGAGAAGTATTATAGTAGTTATATTCTTGTACATAGGAGCAGTATTATAGTAGTTATATTCTTGTACATAGGAGGCAGTATTATAGTAGTTATATTCTTGTACATAGGGGGCAGTATTATAGTAGTTATATTCTTGTTCATAGGGGGCAGTATTATAGTGGTTATATTCTTGTACATATGGGGCAGTATTATAGTAGTTATATTCTTGTACATAGGAGCAGTATTATAGTAGTTACATTCTTGTACATAGGGGGCAGTATTATAGTAGTTATATTCTTGTACATAGGGGGCAGTATTATAGTAGTTATATTCTTGTACATAGGGGCAGTATTATAGTAGTTATATTCTTGTACATAGGAGCAGTATTATAGTAGTTATATTCTTGTACATAGGAGCAGTATTATAGTAGTTATATTCTTGTACATAGGGGGCAGTATTATAGTAGTTATATTCTTGTACATAGGGGCAGTATTATAGTAGTTATATTCTTGTACATAGGTGCAGTATTATAGTAGTTATATTCTTGTACATAGGAGCAGTATTATAGTAGTTACATTCTTGTACATAGGGGGCAGTATTATAGTAGTTATATTCTTGTACATAGGGGGCAGTATTATAGTAGTTATATTCTTGTACATAGGGGCAGTATTATAGTAGTTATATTCTTGTACATAGGAGCAGTATTATAGTAGTTATATTCTTGTACATAGGAGCAGTATTATAGTAGTTATATTCTTGTACATAGGGGGCAGTATTATAGTAGTTATATTCTTGTACATAGGGGCAGTATTATAGTAGTTATATTCTTGTACATAGGGGGCAGTATTATAGTGGTTATATTCTTGTACATAGGGGGCAGTATTATAGTAGTTATATTCTTGTACATAGGGGCAGTATTATAGAAGTTATATTCTTGTACATAGGAGCAGTATTATAGTAGTTACATTCTTGTACATAGGGGGCAGTATTATAGTAGTTATATTCTTGTACATAGGGGGCAGTATTATAGTAGTTATATTCTTGTACATAGGGGCAGTATTATAGTAGTTATATTCTTGTACATAGGAGAAGTATTATAGTAGTTATATTCTTGTACATAGGAGCAGTATTATAGTAGTTATATTCTTGTACATAGGAGGCAGTATTATAGTAGTTATATTCTTGTACATAGGGGGCAGTATTATAGTAGTTATATTCTTGTTCATAGGGGGCAGTATTATAGTGGTTATATTCTTGTACATATGGGGCAGTATTATAGTAGTTATATTCTTGTACATAGGAGCAGTATTATAGTAGTTACATTCTTGTACATAGGGGGCAGTATTATAGTAGTTATATTCTTGTACATAGGGGGCAGTATTATAGTAGTTATATTCTTGTACATAGGGGCAGTATTATAGTAGTTATATTCTTGTACATAGGAGCAGTATTATAGTAGTTATATTCTTGTACATAGGAGCAGTATTATAGTAGTTATATTCTTGTACATAGGGGGCAGTATTATAGTAGTTATATTCTTGTACATAGGGGCAGTATTATAGTAGTTATATTCTTGTACATAGGTGCAGTATTATAGTAGTTATATTCTTGTACATAGGAGCAGTATTATAGTAGTTACATTCTTGTACATAGGGGGCAGTATTATAGTAGTTATATTCTTGTACATAGGGGGCAGTATTATAGTAGTTATATTCTTGTACATAGGGGCAGTATTATAGTAGTTATATTCTTGTACATAGGAGCAGTATTATAGTAGTTATATTCTTGTACATAGGAGCAGTATTATAGTAGTTATATTCTTGTACATAGGGGGCAGTATTATAGTAGTTATATTCTTGTACATAGGGGCAGTATTATAGTAGTTATATTCTTGTACATAGGGGGCAGTATTATAGTGGTTATATTCTTGTACATAGGGGGCAGTATTATAGTAGTTATATTCTTGTACATAGGGGCAGTATTATAGAAGTTATATTCTTGTACATAGGAGCAGTATTATAGTAGTTACATTCTTGTACATAGGGGGCAGTATTATAGTAGTTATATTCTTGTACATAGGGGGCAGTATTATAGTAGTTATATTCTTGTACATAGGGGCAGTATTATAGTAGTTATATTCTTGTACATAGGAGAAGTATTATAGTAGTTATATTCTTGTACATAGGAGCAGTATTATAGTAGTTATATTCTTGTACATAGGAGGCAGTATTATAGTAGTTATATTCTTGTACATAGGGGGCAGTATTATAGTAGTTATATTCTTGTTCATAGGGGGCAGTATTATAGTGGTTATATTCTTGTACATATGGGGCAGTATTATAGTAGTTATATTCTTGTACATAGGAGCAGTATTATAGTAGTTACATTCTTGTACATAGGGGGCAGTATTATAGTAGTTATATTCTTGTACATAGGGGGCAGTATTATAGTAGTTATATTCTTGTACATAGGGGCAGTATTATAGTAGTTATATTCTTGTACATAGGAGCAGTATTATAGTAGTTATATTCTTGTACATAGGAGCAGTATTATAGTAGTTATATTCTTGTACATAGGGGGCAGTATTATAGTAGTTATATTCTTGTACATAGGGGCAGTATTATAGTAGTTATATTCTTGTACATAGGTGCAGTATTATAGTAGTTATATTCTTGTACATAGGAGCAGTATTATAGTAGTTACATTCTTGTACATAGGGGGCAGTATTATAGTAGTTATATTCTTGTACATAGGGGGCAGTATTATAGTAGTTATATTCTTGTACATAGGGGCAGTATTATAGTAGTTATATTCTTGTACATAGGAGCAGTATTATAGTAGTTATATTCTTGTACATAGGAGCAGTATTATAGTAGTTATATTCTTGTACATAGGGGGCAGTATTATAGTAGTTATATTCTTGTACATAGGGGCAGTATTATAGTAGTTATATTCTTGTACATAGGGGGCAGTATTATAGTAGTTATATTCTTGTACATAGGAGCAGTATTATAGCAGTTATATTCTTGTACATAGGGGGCAGTATTATAGCAGTTATATTCTTGTATATAGGGGCAGTATTATAGTAGTTATATTCTTGTACATAGGGCAGTATTATAGTAGTTATATTCTTGTATATAGGGGGCAGTATTATATTAGTTATATTCTTGTACATAGGAGCAGTATTATAGTAGTTATATTCTTGTACATAGGAGCAGTATTATAGTAGTTATATTCTTGTACATAGGAGCAGTATTATAGTAGTTATATTCTTGTACATAGGGGGCAGTATTATAGTAGTTATATTCTTGTACATAGGGGCAGTATTATAGTAGTTATATTCTTGTACATAGGTGCAGTATTATAGTAGTTATATTCTTGTACATAGGAGCAGTATTATAGTAGTTACATTCTTGTACATAGGGGGCAGTATTATAGTAGTTATATTCTTGTACATAGGGGGCAGTATTATAGTAGTTATATTCTTGTACATAGGGGCAGTATTATAGTAGTTATATTCTTGTACATAGGAGCAGTATTATAGTAGTTATATTCTTGTACATAGGAGCAGTATTATAGTAGTTATATTCTTGTACATAGGGGGCAGTATTATAGTAGTTATATTCTTGTACATAGGGGCAGTATTATAGTAGTTATATTCTTGTACATAGGGGGCAGTATTATAGTGGTTATATTCTTGTACATAGGGGGCAGTATTATAGTAGTTATATTCTTGTACATAGGGGCAGTATTATAGAAGTTATATTCTTGTACATAGGAGCAGTATTATAGTAGTTACATTCTTGTACATAGGGGGCAGTATTATAGTAGTTATATTCTTGTACATAGGGGGCAGTATTATAGTAGTTATATTCTTGTACATAGGGGCAGTATTATAGTAGTTATATTCTTGTACATAGGAGAAGTATTATAGTAGTTATATTCTTGTACATAGGAGCAGTATTATAGTAGTTATATTCTTGTACATAGGAGGCAGTATTATAGTAGTTATATTCTTGTACATAGGGGGCAGTATTATAGTAGTTATATTCTTGTTCATAGGGGGCAGTATTATAGTGGTTATATTCTTGTACATATGGGGCAGTATTATAGTAGTTATATTCTTGTACATAGGAGCAGTATTATAGTAGTTACATTCTTGTACATAGGGGGCAGTATTATAGTAGTTATATTCTTGTACATAGGGGGCAGTATTATAGTAGTTATATTCTTGTACATAGGGGCAGTATTATAGTAGTTATATTCTTGTACATAGGAGCAGTATTATAGTAGTTATATTCTTGTACATAGGAGCAGTATTATAGTAGTTATATTCTTGTACATAGGGGGCAGTATTATAGTAGTTATATTCTTGTACATAGGGGCAGTATTATAGTAGTTATATTCTTGTACATAGGTGCAGTATTATAGTAGTTATATTCTTGTACATAGGAGCAGTATTATAGTAGTTACATTCTTGTACATAGGGGGCAGTATTATAGTAGTTATATTCTTGTACATAGGGGGCAGTATTATAGTAGTTATATTCTTGTACATAGGGGCAGTATTATAGTAGTTATATTCTTGTACATAGGAGCAGTATTATAGTAGTTATATTCTTGTACATAGGAGCAGTATTATAGTAGTTATATTCTTGTACATAGGGGGCAGTATTATAGTAGTTATATTCTTGTACATAGGGGCAGTATTATAGTAGTTATATTCTTGTACATAGGGGGCAGTATTATAGTGGTTATATTCTTGTACATAGGGGGCAGTATTATAGTAGTTATATTCTTGTACATAGGGGCAGTATTATAGAAGTTATATTCTTGTACATAGGAGCAGTATTATAGTAGTTACATTCTTGTACATAGGGGGCAGTATTATAGTAGTTATATTCTTGTACATAGGGGGCAGTATTATAGTAGTTATATTCTTGTACATAGGGGCAGTATTATAGTAGTTATATTCTTGTACATAGGAGAAGTATTATAGTAGTTATATTCTTGTACATAGGAGCAGTATTATAGTAGTTATATTCTTGTACATAGGAGGCAGTATTATAGTAGTTATATTCTTGTACATAGGGGGCAGTATTATAGTAGTTATATTCTTGTTCATAGGGGGCAGTATTATAGTGGTTATATTCTTGTACATATGGGGCAGTATTATAGTAGTTATATTCTTGTACATAGGAGCAGTATTATAGTAGTTACATTCTTGTACATAGGGGGCAGTATTATAGTAGTTATATTCTTGTACATAGGGGGCAGTATTATAGTAGTTATATTCTTGTACATAGGGGCAGTATTATAGTAGTTATATTCTTGTACATAGGAGCAGTATTATAGTAGTTATATTCTTGTACATAGGAGCAGTATTATAGTAGTTATATTCTTGTACATAGGGGGCAGTATTATAGTAGTTATATTCTTGTACATAGGGGCAGTATTATAGTAGTTATATTCTTGTACATAGGTGCAGTATTATAGTAGTTATATTCTTGTACATAGGAGCAGTATTATAGTAGTTACATTCTTGTACATAGGGGGCAGTATTATAGTAGTTATATTCTTGTACATAGGGGGCAGTATTATAGTAGTTATATTCTTGTACATAGGGGCAGTATTATAGTAGTTATATTCTTGTACATAGGAGCAGTATTATAGTAGTTATATTCTTGTACATAGGAGCAGTATTATAGTAGTTATATTCTTGTACATAGGGGGCAGTATTATAGTAGTTATATTCTTGTACATAGGGGCAGTATTATAGTAGTTATATTCTTGTACATAGGGGGCAGTATTATAGTAGTTATATTCTTGTACATAGGAGCAGTATTATAGCAGTTATATTCTTGTACATAGGGGGCAGTATTATAGCAGTTATATTCTTGTATATAGGGGCAGTATTATAGTAGTTATATTCTTGTACATAGGGCAGTATTATAGTAGTTATATTCTTGTATATAGGGGGCAGTATTATATTAGTTATATTCTTGTACATAGGAGCAGTATTATAGTAGTTATATTCTTGTACATAGGAGCAGTATTATAGTAGTTATATTCTTGTACATAGGGGGCAGTATTATAGTAGTTATATTCTTGTACATAGGGGGCAGTATTATAGTAGTTTTATTCTTGTACATAGGGGGCAGTATTATAGTAGTTATATTCTTGTACATAGGAGCAGTATTATAGTAGTTATATTCTTGTACATAGGGGGCAGTATTATAGTAGTTATATTCTTGTACATAGGGGGCAGTATTATAGTAGTTATATTCTTGTACATAGGGGGCAGTATTATAGTAGTTATATTCTTGTACATAGGAGCAGTATTATAGTAGTTATATTCTTGTACATAGGGGGCAGTATTATATTAGTTATATTCTTGTACATAGGGGGCAGTATTATAGTGGTTATATTCTTGTACATAGGAGCAGTATTATAGTAGTTACATTCTTGTACATAGGGGGCAGTATTATAGTAGTTATATTCTTGTACATAGGGGGCAGTATTATAGTAGTTATATTCTTGTACATAGGGGCAGTATTATAGTAGTTATATTCTTGTACATAGGAGCAGTATTATAGTAGTTATATTCTTGTACATAGGAGCAGTATTATAGTAGTTATATTCTTGTACATAGGGGGCAGTATTATAGTAGTTATATTCTTGTACATAGGGGGCAGTATTATAGTAGTTATATTCTTGTACATAGGGGCAGTATTATAGTAGTTATATTCTTGTACATAGGTGCAGTATTATAGTAGTTATATTCTTGTACATAGGGGCAGTATTATAGTAGTTACATTCTTGTACATAGGGGGCAGTATTATAGTAGTTATATTCTTGTACATAGGGGCAGTATTATAGTAGTTACATTCTTGTACATAGGGAGCAGTATTATAGTAGTTATATTCTTGTACATAGGGGGCAGTATTATAGTAGTTATATTCTTGTACATAGGGGCAGTATTATAGTAGTTATATTCTTGTACATAGGAGCAGTATTATAGTAGTTATATTCTTGTACATAGGAGCAGTATTATAGTAGTTATATTCTTATACATAGGAGCAGTATTATAGTAGTTATATTCTTGTACATAGGAGCAGTATTATAGTAGTTATATTCTTATACATAGGAGCAGTATTATAGTAGTTATATTCTTGTATATAGGGGGCAGTATTATAGTAGTTATATTCTTGTACATAGGGGCAGTATTATAGTAGTTATATTCTTGTACATAGGATCAGTATTATAGTAGTTATATTCTTATACATAGGGGGCAGTATTATAGTAGTTATATTCCTGTACATATGGGCAGTATTATAGTAGTTATATTCTTGTACATAGGAGCAATATTATAGTAGTTATATTCTTATACATAGGGGGCAGTATTATAGTAGTTATATTCTTGTACATAGGAGCAGTATTATAGTAGTTATATTCTTGTACATAGGGGGCAGTATTATAGTAGTTATATTCTTGTACATAGGGGGCAGTATTATAGTAGTTATATTCTTGTACATAGGGGCAGTATTATAGTAGTTATATTCTTGTACATAGGTGCAGTATTATAGTAGTTATATTCTTGTACATAGGGGCAGTATTATAGTAGTTACATTCTTGTACATAGGGGGCAGTATTATAGTAGTTATATTCTTGTACATAGGGGCAGTATTATAGTAGTTACATTCTTGTACATAGGGAGCAGTATTATAGTAGTTATATTCTTGTACATAGGGGGCAGTATTATAGTAGTTATATTCTTGTACATAGGGGCAGTATTATAGTAGTTATATTCTTGTACATAGGAGCAGTATTATAGTAGTTATATTCTTGTACATAGGAGCAGTATTATAGTAGTTATATTCTTATACATAGGAGCAGTATTATAGTAGTTATATTCTTGTACATAGGAGCAGTATTATAGTAGTTATATTCTTATACATAGGAGCAGTATTATAGTAGTTATATTCTTGTATATAGGGGGCAGTATTATAGTAGTTATATTCTTGTACATAGGGGCAGTATTATAGTAGTTATATTCTTGTACATAGGATCAGTATTATAGTAGTTATATTCTTATACATAGGGGGCAGTATTATAGTAGTTATATTCCTGTACATATGGGCAGTATTATAGTAGTTATATTCTTGTACATAGGAGCAATATTATAGTAGTTATATTCTTATACATAGGGGGCAGTATTATAGTAGTTATATTCTTGTACATAGGAGCAGTATTATAGTAGTTATATTCTTGTACATAGGGGCAGTATTATAGTAGTTATATTCTTGTACATAGGGGGCAGTATTATAGTAGTTATATTCTTGTACATAGGGGCAGTATTATAGTTGTTATATTCTTGTACATAGGAGCAGTATTATAGGATTTATATTCTTGTACATAGGAGCAGTATTATAGTAGCTATATTCTTGTACATAGGCGGCAGTATTATAGTAGTTATATTCTTGTACATAGGAGCAGTATTATAATAGTTATATTCTTATACATAGGAGCAGTATTATAGTAGTTATATTCTTGTACATAGGGGCAGTATTATAGTAGTTATATTATTGTACATAGGGGCAGTATTATAGTAGTTATATTCTTGTACATAGGAGAAATATGTCTATGAGAAATATGATGGTACCGGTTGGTTATTCGCTGCTGTATTGTCACTCATTATCTGTAGTATTTTTTCCAATGTTTATGGTCTTTCCCTCCTTATCTCTATTGCTGATATGTGACGTCCTTTTACTATTCAGATTAACTCCAATATACAGTAGCTGCTGCTGCATTCCCTGCCTTTGCTTTTATACAGGTTAAGATATCTATCCTCTCATGACTGGTCGGTGTAACTTTGACATCGCATGGTATAGTGCTGCCAGTCGTGCCCACGATCATGGGAGCTTTTTCTGCCAGGTACAATGTTCTCCATTGTATAAAATAGTGGTAGGCATTTTTGGAGATTCATATGAATTGAATCTCTAATTGTTTGAATTTGCAAGTCCAGCGAATTATCATAAATTCTACAGAAGTTGATTCCCATCTAAGTGATTTGCTTCTGTGTATAAACCATACAGGTGCAGTTACGATTCCCTCAGCTTGTGTGGGGTCTTCGCCCAGCGATCTGCCCACTGTGGGGTCCATCCTGCTCATCCATCCTCTGCTGATACCATGGCTTCATTCATAGGCCGGGCCGGCGCGCTCGCTGCAGTCCGTGGCTTACTGAAGGCATTCGTGGCTTTTTGTCAGCGTCACATTGTTGCACAGTATTTAGCTCGTTACACAATTCATTAATTCCCTCATTTGTCCTTTATTATAACCGCCTTTGTTAATAGTGTTATCTACGTGGCTCCTGGCAGTCCAATCTTTTATTTGATAAAAAGAAATAAATTTAATATAATTTTATTTCATTTCTTTTTGCCCCCGCAATTTATTTTAATGGCAGAATAAACCCAAGATATTTTTTTTTCCCCAGAATTTAATATTTAACAGTGTTTTGTACGACGCAGACAATTTATATTAAAAAATAATTTCATGGCGCTGGAAATTAATTATGGTAATACAAAATGAAGGAAGCCATGCTTAAAATATAAGACTTTATCCAGCATTTAAAGCTCAAGTGTAGTTTCCAGCCTTGTGTTTAGTCGGAATAATAGATCACGGAATCCTCGGAGAACTAATTATGTTGTTTCAGATGAATTGCAAATGCATCATTTAACTGTATTATCACTCTGCATATGTCATTTACAATAAATCACCAGCGCACAAAAGATAGAAATAGTTTAAATGTCGTCATTGATGTTTCCAAAGTAGTTTATTAGACTTGTTTAAATGTCTGATCGGCCACAAACCCTGCGCCGGGCTCCGAACATGACAGAGGAATAGGAGGGAAACAAGGAGGCGAGCAGAACTTATAGAATGTAGTGTTGTCACAATGTATCACTGCACAGCCGTCACTTGTGATGATAACCGCTGAGTATAAGACTTCTTACAGCACCACATCTGGGCGTGGTTGTGTCTGGTATTGCATCCCATCTCCATGAGCTACCATACCACACACTCCTTAATGGCAGGGTGGAAAGGCACGGCTCAAGCTGGGGTGGAAACATGGTGCAAGACACAAACATTCAGACAGGCTGGTGAAGGAAAGCGCTTCATGGTTACACTTGAAGGTACAGTTCTTTCAGTGGTTGTTTCCTCTTCATCAGCATTCTGCCAGCACTATAGTTGTTGGAACTGCCTTTCCCTTATATCTCAGTAAATGTTGCATCTGCTATTACTCAATTTACCTGTTATAAATGCATCACCACGTCCTGCAGAGGGACAAACACCGGCTCCAACTTCCTGCAGAGGAATAAATACCCACCACCACTTCCTGCAGAAAAATAAACACCCAACCCCACTTCCTGCAGAGGGATAAATACCCTCCACTACTTCCTCTAGAAGAATAAATACCCGCCCCCACTTCCTACAGAAGAATAAATACCCGCCCCCACTTCCTGCAGAAAAAGAAATACCCGACCCCACTTCCTGCAGAAAAATAAATACCCGCCCCCACTTCCTGCAGAAGAATAAATACCCGCCCCCATTTCCTGCAGAAGAATAAATACCCGCCCCCACTTCCTGCAGAAAAAGAAATACCCGACCCCACTTCCTGCAGAAAAAAAAATACCCAACCCCACTTCCTGCAGAAAAAAAAATACCCGCCCCCACTTCCTGCAGAAAAATAAATACCCGCCCCCACTTCCTCTAGAAGAAGAAATACCCTCGCCACCTTCCTGCGGAGGGATAAATACCCGCCCCCATTTCCTGCAGAGGAATAAATACCCGTCCCCACTTCCTGCAGAAAAAGAAATACCCGACCCCACTTCCTGCAGAAAAATAAATACCCAACCCCACTTCCTGCAGAAAAAGAAATACCCGCCCCCACTTCCTGCAGAAAAATAAATACCCGCCCCCACTTCCTCTAGAAGAATAAATACCCTCGCCACCTTCCTGAAGAGGGATAAATACCCGCCCCCATTTCCTGCAGAGGAATAAATACCCGTCCCCACTTCCTGAAGAGGGATAAATACCCGCACCCACTTCCTGAAGCGGGATAAATACCAGCCCCCACTTCCTGAAGAGGAATAAATACCCGCCCCCACATCCTGAAGAGGGATAAATACCTGCCCCCACTTCCTGAAGAGGGATAAATACCCGCGCCCCCTTCCTGCAGAGGGATAAATACCCGCCCCCACTTCCTGCAGAGGAATAAATACCCGCCCCCACTTCCTGAAGAAGAATAAATACCCGCACCCACTTCCTGCGGAGGGATAAATATACCCGCCCCCATTTCCAGCAGAGCAATAAATACCCACCCCCACTTCCTGAAGAGGGATAAATACCCGCCCCCACTTCCTGAAGAGGGATAAATACCCGCCCCCACTTCCTGCAGAGGAATAAATACCCGCCCCCACTTCCTGAAGAAGAATAAATACCCGCACCCACTTCCTGCGGAGGGATAAATATACCCGCCCCCATTTCCAGCAGAGCAATAAATACCCGCCCCCACTTCCTGTAGAGGAATAAATACCCGCCCCCACTTCCTGAAGAGGGATAAATACCCGCCCCCACTTCCTGAAGAGGGATTAATACCCGCGCCCCCACTTCCTGCAGAGAAATAAATACCCGTCCCCACTTCCTGAAGAGGGATAAATAACCGCGCCCTCTTCCTGTAGAGGGATAAATACCCGCCCCCATTTCCTGCAGAGGATTAAATACCCGCCCCCACTTCCTGAAGAGGGATAAATACCCGCCCCCACTTCCCAAAGAGGGATAAATACCCGCACCCCCTTCCTGCAGAGGGATAAATACACGCCCCCATTTCCTGAAGAGGGATAAATACTTGCCCCCACTTCCTGAAGAGGGATAAATACCCGCACCCCCTTCCTGCAGAGGGATAAATACCCGCACCCCCTTCCTGCAGAGGGATAAATACCCGCCCCCATTTCCTGAAGAGGGATAAATACTCACCCCCACTTCCTGAAGAGGGATAAATACCCGTCCCCACTTCCTGAAGAGGGATAAGTACCCGCCCCCACTTCCTGAAGAGGGATAAATACCCGCCCCCACTTCCTGAAGAGGGATAAATACCCGCACCCCCTTCCCACAGAGGGATAAATACCCGCCCCCACTTCCTGAAGAGGGATAAATACCTGCCCCCACTTCCTGAAGAGGGATAAATACCCGCCCCCACTTCCTGAAGAGGGATAAATACTCGCCCCCACTTCCTGAAGAGGGATAAATACCCGCCCCCACTTCCTGCAGAGGAATAAATACCCGCCCCCACTTCCTGAAGAAGAATAAATACCCGCACCCACTTCCTGCGGAGGGATAAATATACCAGCCCCCATTTCCAGCAGAGCAATAAATACCCGCCCCCACTTCCTGTAGAGGAATAAATACCCGCCCCCACTTCCTGAAGAGGGATAAATACCCGCCCCCACTTCCTGAAGAGGGATTAATACCCGCGCCCCCACTTCCTGCAGAGAAATAAATACCCGTCCCCACTTCCTGAAGAGGGATAAATACCCGCACCCCCTTCCTGTAGAGGGATAAATACCCGCCCCCATTTCCTGCAGAGGATTAAATACCCGCCCCCACTTCCTGAAGAGGGATAAATACCCGCCCCCACTTCCCAAAGATGGATAAATACCCGCACCCCCTTCCTGCAGAGGGATAAATACCCGCACCACCTTCCTGCAGAGGGATAAATACCCATCCCCATTTCCTGAAGAGGGATAAATACTTGCCCCCACTTCCTGAAGAGGGATAAATACCCGCACCCCCTTCCTGCAGAGGGATAAATACCCCCACCCCCTTCCTGCAGAGGGATAAATCCCCGGCCCCATTTCCTGAAAAGGGATAAATACTCGCCCCCACTTCCTGAAGAGGGATAAATACCCGTCCCCACTTCCTGAAGAGGGATAAATACCCGCCCCCACTTCCTGAAGAGGGATAAATACCCGCCCCCACTTCCTGAAGAGGGATAAATACCTGCACCCCCTTCCCGCAGAGGGATAAATACCCGCCCCCACTTCCTGAAGAGGGATAAATACCTGCCCCCACTTCCTGAAGAGGGATAAATACCCGCGCCCATTTCCTGAAGAGGGATAAATACCCGCCCCCACTTCCTGAAGAGGGATAAATACCTGCCCCCACTTCATGAAGAGGGATACTCACCCCCACTTCCTGAAGAGGGATAAATACCCGTCCCCACTTCCTGAAGAGGGATAAATACCCGCCCCCACTTCCTGAAGAGGGATAAATACCCGCCCCCACTTCCTGAAGAGGGATAAATACCCGCCCCCATTTCCTGAAGAGGGATAAATACTCGCCCCCACTTCCTGAAGAGGGATAAATACCCGTCCCCACTTCCTGAAGAGGGATAAGTACCCGCCCCCACTTCCTGAAGAGGGATAAATACCCGCCCCCACTTCCTGAAGAGGGATAAATACCCGCACCCCCTTCCCGCAGAGGGATAAATACCCGCCCCCACTTCCTGAAGAGGGATAAATACCTGCCCCCACTTCCTGAAGAGGGATAAATACCCGCCCCCACTTCCTGAAGAGGGATAAATACTCGCCCCCACTTCCTGAAGAGGGATAAATACCCGCCCCCATTTCCTGCAGAGGAATAAATACCCGCCCCCACTTCCTGAAGAAGAATAAATACCCGCACCCACTTCCTGCGGAGGGATAAATATACCAGCCCCCATTTCCAGCAGAGCAATAAATACCCGCCCCCACTTCCTGTAGAGGAATAAATACCCGCCCCCACTTCCTGAAGAGGGATAAATACCCGCCCCCACTTCCTGAAGAGGGATAAATACTCGCCCCCACTTCCTGAAGAGGGATAAATACCCGCCCCCACTTCCTGCAGAGGAATAAATACCCGCCCCCACTTCCTGAAGAAGAATAAATACCCGCACCCACTTCCTGCGGAGGGATAAATATACCAGCCCCCATTTCCAGCAGAGCAATAAATACCCGCCCCCACTTCCTGTAGAGGAATAAATACCCGCCCCCACTTCCTGAAGAGGGATAAATACCCGCCCCCACTTCCTGAAGAGGGATTAATACCCGCGCCCCCACTTCCTGCAGAGAAATAAATACCCGTCCCCACTTCCTGAAGAGGGATAAATACCCGCACCCCCTTCCTGTAGAGGGATAAATACCCGCCCCCATTTCCTGCAGAGGATTAAATACCCGCCCCCACTTCCTGAAGAGGGATAAATACCCGCCCCCACTTCCCAAAGATGGATAAATACCCGCACCCCCTTCCTGCAGAGGGATAAATACCCGCACCACCTTCCTGCAGAGGGATAAATACCCGTCCCCATTTCCTGAAGAGGGATAAATACTTGCCCCCACTTCCTGAAGAGGGATAAATACCCGCACCCCCTTCCTGCAGAGGGATAAATACCCCCACCCCCTTCCTGCAGAGGGATAAATCCCCGGCCCCATTTCCTGAAAAGGGATAAATACTCGCCCCCACTTCCTGAAGAGGGATAAATACCCGTCCCCACTTCCTGAAGAGGGATAAATACCCGCCCCCACTTCCTGAAGAGGGATAAATACCCGCCCCCACTTCCTGAAGAGGGATAAATACCTGCACCCCCTTCCCGCAGAGGGATAAATACCCGCCCCCACTTCCTGAAGAGGGATAAATACCTGCCCCCACTTCCTGAAGAGGGATAAATACCCGCGCCCATTTCCTGAAGAGGGATAAATACCCGCCCCCACTTCCTGAAGAGGGATAAATACCTGCCCCCACTTCCTGAAGAGGGATACTCACCCCCACTTCCTGAAGAGGGATAAATACCCGTCCCCACTTCCTGAAGAGGGATAAATACCCGCCCCCACTTCCTGAAGAGGGATAAATACCCGCCCCCACTTCCTGAAGAGGGATAAATACCCGCCCCCATTTCCTGAAGAGGGATAAATACTCGCCCCCACTTCCTGAAGAGGGATAAATACCCGTCCCCACTTCCTGAAGAGGGATAAGTACCCGCCCCCACTTCCTGAAGAGGGATAAATACCCGCCCCCACTTCCTGAAGAGGGATAAATACCCGCACCCCCTTCCCGCAGAGGGATAAATACCCGCCCCCACTTCCTGAAGAGGGATAAATACCTGCCCCCACTTCCTGAAGAGGGATAAATACCCGCCCCCACTTCCTGAAGAGGGATAAATACTCGCCCCCACTTCCTGAAGAGGGATAAATACCCGCCCCCATTTCCTGCAGAGGAATAAATACCCGCCCCCACTTCCTGAAGAAGAATAAATACCCGCACCCACTTCCTGCGGAGGGATAAATATACCAGCCCCCATTTCCAGCAGAGCAATAAATACCCGCCCCCACTTCCTGTAGAGGAATAAATACCCGCCCCCACTTCCTGAAGAGGGATAAATACCCGCCCCCACTTCCTGAAGAGGGATTAATACCCGCGCCCCCACTTCCTGCAGAGAAATAAATACCCGTCCCCACTTCCTGAAGAGGGATAAATACCCGCGCCCCCTTCCTGTAGAGGGATAAATACCCGCCCCCATTTCCTGCAGAGGATTAAATACCCGCCCCCAATTCCTGAAGAGGGATAAATACCCGCCCCCACTTCCCAAAGATGGATAAATACCCGCACCCCCTTCCTGCAGAGGGATAAATACCCGCACCCCCTTCCTGCAGAGGGATAAATACCCGCCCCCATTTCCTGAAGAGGGATAAATACTTGCCCCCACTTCCTGAAGAGGGATAAATACCCGCACCCCCTTCCTGCAGAGGGATAAATACCCGCACCCCCTTCCTGCAGAGGGATAAATCCCCGCCCCCATTTCCTGAAAAGGGATAAATACTCGCCCCCACTTCCTGAAGAGGGATAAATACCCGTCCCCACTTCCTGAAGAGGGATAAATACCCGCCCTCACTTCCTGAAGAGGGATAAATACCCGCCCCCACTTCCTGAAGAGGGATAAATACCTGCACCCCCTTCCCGCAGAGGGATAAATACCCGCCCCCACTTCCTGAAGAGGGATAAATACCCGCCCCCACTTCCTGAAGAGGGATAAATACCCGCCCCCACTTCCTGAAGAGGGATAAATACCTGCCCCCACTTCCTGAAGAGGGATAAATACCCGCGCCCATTTCCTGAAGAGGGATAAATACCCGCCCCCACTTCCTGAAGAGGGATAAATACCTGCCCCCACTTCCTGAAGAGGGATAAATACTTACCCCCACTTCCTGAAGAGGGATAAATACCCGTCCCCACTTCCTGAAGAGGGATAAATACCCGCCCCCACTTCCTGAAGAGGGATAAATACCCGCCCCCACTTCCTGAAGAGGGATAAATACCTGCACCCCCTTCCCGCAGAGGGATAAATACCCGCCCCCACTTCCTGAAGAGGGATAAATACCTGCCCCCACTTCCTGAAGAGGGATAAATACCCGCCCCCACTTCCTGAAGAGGGATAAATAACTGCCCCCACTTCCTGAAGAGGGATAAATACCCGCCCCCACTTCCTGAAGAGGGATAAATACCTGCACCCCCTTCCCGCAGAGGGATAAATACCCGCCCCCACTTCCTGAAGAGGGATAAATACCTGCCCCCACTTCCTGAAGAGGGATAAATACCCGCCCCCACTTCCTGAAGAGGGATAAATACCTGCCCCCACTTCCTGAAGAGGGATAAATACTCGCCCCCACTTCCTGAAGAGGGATAAATACCCGCCCCCACTTCTAGCACAAATTCACCCACCCACTTCCTGTCATCGGTCCGCACATAGATGGATGCCACCTAACCTGTCAGTGATTACCAGCTCAGCTCTTACACTGATCATTATGCAATTAAACATTTGTGGCGGCGTTTCTCCATAATGAGGCACGTCTTAGCATACAGCAGTGGGGTCTTCTTACCATCCCCCCATAATAAGGCACGTCTTAGCATACTGTGGTGGGGTCTTCTTACCATCTCCCCATAATGAGGCACGTCTTAGCATATAGTAGTGGGGTCTTCTTACCATCCCCCCATAATGAGGCTTTTTTTAGCATACAGCGGTGGGGTCTTCTTGCCATCCCACCATAATGAGGCTTTTCTTAGCATACAGTGGTGGGGTCTTCTTACCATCCCCCCATAATGAGGCATATCTTAGCATATAGTAGTGGGGTCTTCTTACCATCCCCCCATAATGAGGCATTTCTTAGCATATAGTAGTGGGGTCTTCTTGCCATCCCCCCATAATGAGGCTTTTCTTAGCATATAGGAGAGGGGTCTTCTTACCATCCCCCCATAATGAGGCATATCTTAGCATATAGTAGTGGGGTCTTCTTACCATCCCCCCATAATGAGGCATTTCTTAGCATACAGTATTGGGGTCTTCTTACCATCCCCCATAATGAGGCACATCTTAGCATATAGTAGTGGGGTCTTCTTACCATTCCCCATAATGAGGCATTTCTTAGCACATAGCAGTGGGGTCTTCTTACCATTCCCCCATAATGAGGCATTTCTTAGCACATAGCAGTGGGGTCTTCTTACCATCCCCCCATAATGAGGCTTTTCTTAGCATATAGGAGAGGGGTCTTCTTACCATCCCCCCATAATGAGGCACATCTTAGCATATAGTAGTGGGGTCTTCTTACCATCCCCCCATAATGAGGCACATCTTAGCATATAGTAGTGGGGTCTTCTTGCCATCCCCCATAATGAGGCACATCTTAGCATATAGTAGTGGGGTCTTCTTACCATCCCCCATAATGAGGCACATCTTAGCATATAGTAGTGGGGTCTTCTTACCATCCCCCATAATGAGGCTTTTCTTAGCATATAGGAGAGGGGTCTTCTTACCATCCCCCCATAATGAGGCACATCTTAGCATATAGTAGTGGGGTCTTCTTACCATCCCCCATAATGAGGCACATCTTAGCATATAGTAGTGGGGTCTTCTTGCCATCCCCCATAATGAGGCACATCTTAGCATATAGTAGTGGGGTCTTCTTACCATCCCCCATAATGAGGCACATCTTAGCATATAGTAGTGGGGTCTTCTTACCATCCCCCATAATGAGGCACATCGCCCACTGACAAGGTGAGGAGCGGCGAGATCCCGTCATCTTATCAGCGCAGCGTCCAGAATAAAGATACTGAATAAGAAATATGAATTTTAGCATTTGGAATAATGATCCCGTTAGCAACAATCCTAATTAGAAATCTGCCATAAAGAGAGAGACTTTAGAAAGTGAGCTGTATAATGTATAACGACACCCCGCCATATAAAGAATATAAACCTTACAACTCAATTAACCAAATGTCAGCGACGTGCAAACGTCTCGCATGAATCAGTCTAGAAAAAATCCCAGAGACGTTTTTAGGTTAAATAATAGTGGAAATAATAAAAGATGAGAAGCCGCGACGGAGGATTTATAGGCGAGAAGATAAGTCTGCGTCAGACTTTATATGACTCTGTCCATAAAACAATGGCTGGCACAATAATGGTGCTGGAGCGACTCCCAGACTACGGGATCTTCTGGACTACGGGATCTTCTGGACTACGGGATCTTCTGGACTACAGGATCTTCTGGACTACGGGATCTTCTGGACTACGGGATCTTCTGGACTACGGGATCTTCTGGACTACGGGATCTTCTGGACTACAGGATCTTCTGGACTACGGTATCTTCTGGACTACTGTATCTTCTGGACTACGGTATCTTCTGGACTACGGGATCTTCTGGACTACGGTATCTTCTGGACTACGGGATCTTCTGGACTGCAGGATCTTCTGTACTGCAGATGTTACATAGTTACATAGTTTATAAGGCCGAAAAAAGACAAGCATCCATCCAGTTCAGCCTATTTCTTGTGCACTGCAGCTATTCCGCAGCGTTGATGCAGGGGAAGGCAAAAAAACACCATGCGGTATAGGCCAATTTACATCATTGAGGAAAAATTCACTTCCCGACTCCAATCTGGCAGTCAGATTAAATCCCTGGATTAATTAACTATCGCTAAGCATAAGATGTAATTTTATTGTTCTCCAGAAAGGCGTCCAGGCCTCTCTTGAACTCTTTAAGTGAGTTGGACATCACCACTTCCTCTCCCAGAGAGTTCCAGAGTCTCACGGCTCTGACCGTAAAGAATCCCCTTCTATGCTGGTGCAGGAACCTCCTTTCCTCCAGACGCATAGTGTGCCTGACGCGCCCCCTGGGACATATTCCGTTTTGAGGGGAATACCCGGCACCGGATCAGATGGGGGGGGGTTGTAGTCTCCGAGCGGCTGTGACCCGATCCCGTGCCCAGGGCGTCAAGCTCAGGGTTATGTGGCAGTCTTTACTGATGTTATTAAAGTTCGTTGTGTCGACTACGCCACCCGTTGTGATGCGGTCACTGTGGCCGCCGCTGCAGCAGGGTCCGCTGAGGCTGATGGTGGATGCGCAGCTTGGTGGGATAACCCCCAACGGGAGGGGTATAGCCTCAGAGGGGACAGGCGCAGAGGATGGGGGTTGTGGTGGTGCGGTGCAGCCGGTAATGATGACAGACTCGGGTAGTGCAGTTAAGGGTCTTTACTTACTGCAGATGTTCCTGGTCACTCTAGCTCCAAGTGACCTCCCGAGCCGTGCTGCGTCCACCAGGTCCTGGATCCGGCCAACCCCCAAACAAGTCCGGAGCGTGGCCCTGAGCTCTCCCTCTGTCCTTCCTTCAGCCGTCCCCACCAGTGATTCACCTAAATCCAGCTCCCTCGGGCCTTCTGTTGGGCAACCTTTGGCCTCAGGTTCCCTGACCCTCCATGTGGTGTGCCTTCAGGGTGAATGTAGTGGGTGACCGTGACAGACTCTGCCCACGGTCTCCGGTCTCTGGCTGGGGAATGTCTTTACCCCCACCAGCTTGGGTTCCGGTACCCTTCTGCTGACTCCTCACCCGGTGTTCTTATTTGGGTTCTTGGGTCCCTTCTTTGTCCCCCTCTGGGTCTCCTTCTTTACTCCACTCTCTCTCCAGGGCTGTTGTTTCTTTCTGCAGGCTTGTCCTCTGCATCTGACTTACTCTCTGCGTCTGACCCTGATCTTTGATGGTGCCCACCTTATATATCCCTCTATGTGTGAGCTCAGGTGACCAGCACCCAATGAGCTCCTACCACTACCCAGACTGCTCCCCCTATCTGCCCCTACACTACATGGGATGTTCCTCCCCCCTCCCACTCCAGCCAGGAACAGGCTCGGTCGCACCTGCACATTTCTAAGTGGGAGTGCCGTCGGCCTGCTCCTCTGGAATGGGATGTATGTAGTGCATGCAGTCCATCTGAGCTCAGTTCCACACTCCATCCTTACCCGGGAGTGGAATATCACACCTCTGGGTTGAGGTGCAATACCCCTGTAGCAGCCGAATCCTCAGGGTGCTACATTCCCCCCTGGTAAATCACAGCACGTCCTCGGGCTGCAAAGACAAAAACACCAAACATACAAATTTTTTATAAACATATAAAACATATAAAATATTATATACATATAAACTTTTTCATATAAACATCATCATAACATTCTCGTCGTCTCTTTCTTTCTTCCTCCTCTGGTCACCGTGCAACTCGTGACCAGGTAAAGTGCGACAGTCTTTTGAAAAACAGTTTCTCATATAAAACCGGTAGGGGGCGCCTTAGGAAGCGCAACTATGTACAGGGAAGTTTTGGCCGTTCTCAGTCCCCGGCCAGGTAAAGGGAAAGGGATGGCTGCTCACAGTCCTCAGCCTGGTTTGGAAGGGGTCACACAGGTAAACAGTTCACTGGTCCCAACGGGGACTAAACTTTAAAGCAGCCACGGTTTCTTGTGTACCCCGACGGGTAACTATATACAGTTTTTCTTTACTACTGTTCTTAATCGTAGTACCTCCTAGCCTTGAACCCGTCCGGGTCTTCTGGCTCTTCCTCCCTACACCGCAACTCCTCCTCTGTCAGGCGATGCACGTGGAGGGCGTAAGGTCCCTTGGCACACTTGTGCCGGGTGAACGTTACCTCGTCACCGACGTAGAGGTCACGGCCTTTGTGACCCTCTGGCAGGTGAGACTCGACATCCCGTCGGGTAACGAAGACGTCACCCATGGTGTTCTGGTCCTTTATGAAGCCCCACCCATGCTGCGCATTAAACTTTATTACCGTCCCGATGGTACGGGGACGATCTGCTGCACGGGGGTCCCTTCTGGTCCGGCTCTTTTGCTCCGCGCTGCGGGTCCGGGCCCATTGCTCTCTGGCCCGCCTCTCCTCCCGCTCTCTCTTGAACTCTGCCAGCTGTTGACGGCAACACTCGGTACGCTCTGCTGCAGCTGCCCGAGTCTCTCCGGTGAACCCCATCAAATCTTCTCCCGTGGGGTCCCACACGAACTGGGCTTCCTCGAGTGGAGGCGAGACCCGAGTCACGGGCTTTGGAGCCGGGATCAGGGGCTCACACAAGGGCCCTAGTCTTTGCTGCCGCTCTAGCTCAGGGTACCCTTCGGGCCAGATGAAGGGCCGCCCGTCCGGCCATGTGAGCTGGCCGAAGAGGTCCTCCCCCAGGTGTGGCGCCCTTGGTATTGCGAGCGCGGGCGCGGTGGTGATGGCGCCCGGGTTGCCCAGGCCTTGCGGCCAGGCCTGGGGCACCTGGAAGGTGAAGGGCACCGTTAGGACGGCGGCGCCCTGGGTTATCTGGCCTTGCGACCAGGCCGGAGGCTCCGCGGAGGTAGATGGCTCTGCTTTGGATGCGGCGCCCGGAAACGCTAGGCCCTGTGACCAGGCCGGAGGCTCTTCTTCCTGCGCCACGCTCCGGGTCACGACGCGTGACGTCACTGGGGTCGCGACGGCGGCTTCCGGTCGGGGCCTAGTCGGTGGCGGTGTCATGGCGGTCTCGGGTACGGCAGGGGGACTTTCGGGCTCTGCGACGGGGAGCTGGGGCAGGTGGGTGGTCTTCCGGTATGGGGTATAGGCATCCCCCTTACCTGCTGCCATACGTCTCGCTCCCTCTTCTGCGCCGTCTCCGGCCTTGGGTCCTCCCGCGTCATCCGCAGAGGTAGTCGGTGTCTTCTTCCAAGGGAGCGGGTTCCGTGGGCGGATTCCAGCTTGCTGGGCCATCTCCCGGCCCCACTCCGCCAGGATCTCCCTCTGCACTCGGGCCATCCTTCCCGCGAGGCCCTCCAGGGCACTCCGCGCGCACTCCCGATCTCGGGGAAGCTGCGCCAGGATCTCCGCTAAGCCTAGCGGGGTTGTTGACTCTAGCAGGCTCCTGACCATCGGGTCGGTGCTGCTCTGCTCTTCTTCCGGCAGGCTCCTGGCCAGCGGGCCGGTGCTGCTCTGCTCTCCTCCTTCTTCCTTCTGCAGGCTCCTGGCCAGCGGGCCGGTGCTGCTCTGCTGCCGCTCCATTCCCGGGTCTACTCTTTCTCTCCTCGACTCCGGGTGCTCTTGCTCTGGACACCTCGCCTCCGGGTGCGCTCGTTCTAGACTGCTCCAAGCGACACCCATCTTTGCTCTTTTCTTTCGTCTCCTCCTACTTCGAGGGCGGTCCCGGGGCAACTCGGTGACTGTCAGCTCCAGGGGTAGTTCTTTCACGCTGACAGACACCTCCAGCATCACAGTCTCTGTTGGTGGGGGCGGTTTCCACTTTTGGCGCCATTTTCTGTCCCGGCCCACGATGGGAGGTGGCCTCTTGCCCTCCTTTGGCACGCCCATAATGGCGTCCGCTGCTCTTCCAAGGCGGGAAATCTGCGGTTTTGGCGGGAAGCGTCGCCCAGTGGCGGGAAACTCTGCAGATGGCGGGAACAAGCTGGAAATGGCGGACAATCGGCGGGAAACGACTGGTGATGGAGTCCGATGGCGTGGACCCTCCGGAACCGGCAGGAGTCTTCTTTCTGAGGTAAACTTGCACTTTTCTTCAGGCACGCAGTACCCGGGTGTTGCGGGCACGTAATCCTGCCGACTACGCCAAAGTTGACGCGCCCCCTGGGACATATTCCGTTTTGAGGGGAATACCCGGCACCGGATCAGATGGGGGGGGGTTGTAGTCTCCGAGCGGCTGTGACCCGATCCCGTGCCCAGGGCGTCAAGCTCAGGGTTATGTGGCAGTCTTTACTGATGTTATTAAAGTTCGTTGTGTCGACTACGCCACCCGTTGTGATGCAGTCACTGTGGCCGCCGCTGCAGCAGGGTCCGCTGAGGCTGATGGTGGATGCGCAGCTTGGTGGGATAACCCCCAACGGGAGGGGTATAGCCTCAGAGGGGACAGGCGCAGAGGATGGGGGTTGTGGTGGTGCGGTGCAGCCGGTAATGATGACAGACTCGGGTAGTGCAGTTAAGGGTCTTTACTTACTGCAGATGTTCCTGGTCACTCTAGCTCCAAGTGACCTCCCGAGCCGTGCTGCGTCCACCAGGTCCTGGATCCGGCCAACCCCCAAACAAGTCCGGAGCGTGGCCCTGAGCTCTCCCTCTGTCCTTCCTTCAGCCGTCCCCACCAGTGATTCACCTAAATCCAGCTCCCTCGGGCCTTCTGTTGGGCAACCTTTGGCCTCAGGTTCCCTGACCCTCCATGTGGTGTGCCTTCAGGGTGAATGTAGTGGGTGACCGTGACAGACTCTGCCCACGGTCTCCGGTCTCTGGCTGGGGAATGTCTTTACCCCCACCAGCTTGGGTTCCGGTACCCTTCTGCTGACTCCTCACCCGGTGTTCTTATTTGGGTTCTTGGGTCCCTTCTTTGTCCCCCTCTGGGTCTCCTTCTTTACTCCACTCTCTCTCCAGGGCTGTTGTTTCTTTCTGCAGGCTTGTCCTCTGCATCTGACTTACTCTCTGCGTCTGACCCTGATCTTTGATGGTGCCCACCTTATATATCCCTCTATGTGTGAGCTCAGGTGACCAGCACCCAATGAGCTCCTACCACTACCCAGACTGCTCCCCCTATCTGCCCCTACACTACATGGGATGTTCCTCCCCCCTCCCACTCCAGCCAGGAACAGGCTCGGTCGCACCTGCACATTTCTAAGTGGGAGTGCCGTCGGCCTGCTCCTCTGGAATGGGATGTGTGTAGTGCATGCAGTCCATCTGAGCTCAGTTCCACACTCCATCCTTACCCGGGAGTGGAATATCACACCTCTGGGTTGAGGTGCAATACCCCTGTAGCAGCCGAATCCTCAGGGTGCTACATGCCCCCTCGTCTTTGTCACCATCCTTGGTATAAACAGGTCATGGGAGAGATCTCTGTACTGCCCCTTGATGTATTTATACATGTTTATGAGGTCTCCCCTAAGCCTTCTCTTTTCCAACGTAAATAGGCCTAATTTTGACAACCTCTCTGGGTATTCTAGTCCCTCCATTCCCTTTATTACCTTAGTCGCCCTCCTTTGTACCCTCTCTAGCTCCAATATGTCTTTCCTGAGCCCCGGAGCCCAGAACTGTGCACAATATTCTAAGTGCGGCCTTACCAGCGCTTTATACAGAGGAAGAACAATGTTCTCATCATATGCCCCTATTCCTCTTCTGATGCATGCCATGACTCTATTTGCCTTCGCAGCTGCTGCCTGACACTGGGCACTCCAATTTAATTTGCTATTAACCAAGACGCCCAGGTCCTTCTCCATGTCAGATTTCCCCAACGGTTTCCCATTTAATATGTATGGGTGACTGCTGTTTTTCTTTCCCATGTGCATGACCTTACATTTATCAGCATTGAACCCCATTTGCCATTTTTTGGCCCAACTCCCCAATTTATCTAAATCCTCCTGTAGCTGTGCCCTATCCTCATCTGTATTAACTACTTTACAAAGTTTAGTATCATCTGCAAATATTGCTATTTTACTATGCAACCCTTCCACTAGATCATTAATAAATATATTAAATAATATAGGGCCCAAGACAGACCCTTGAGGGCCCCCGCTAGTAACCCTGACACCCCCTGAGCTTACTCCATTGATAACCACCCTCTGCTTTCTATCACTCAGCCAGCTATTTACCCACTTGCACACATTATCCCCCAGACCAAGCATTCTCATTTTATCGACCAACCTTTTGTGTGGCACGGTATCAAACGCTTTGGAGAAGTCAAGGTCTACAACATCCACTGACTCTCCCCGGTCCAGCTGTGAGCTCACCTCCTCGTAGAAGGCCATCAGGAGCGATCCCTCATGAATCCATGTTGATATGGAGTTAGACAGTTCTTCTCATTAAGATATTCTACAATAGCATCTCTAAGAAATCCTTCAAACAATTTACCCACAACAGACGTTAAGCTGACTGCTCTATAGTTCCCAGGGTCACTTTTAGACCCCTTTTTGAATATTGGTACCACATTTGCTTGGCGCCAGTCTAGTGGGACAGTCCCTGTCCATAAAGAGTGCTTGAATATAAGATACAGCGGCCTGTCTATCACATTACTTAATTCTTTTAGTACCCGGGGGTGTATGTCATCTGGGCCTGGTGACTTGTCTATTTTGATATTATTTAGGCGTTTCTGAACTTCCTCCTGGGTTAGGTGGGTGATATTTAGCGGAGGGTTTACTTTATCACTCTGCATTTCCTCCGATAAATTGTTTTCTTTTGTGAGAACAGTGGAGAAGAAGCTATTGAGTAGGTTTGCTTTACCCCCATCGCCCTCTATGATTTTACCCAGGTTATTTTTCAATGGGCCAACGCCATCAGTTTTAATCCTTTTACAGTTTATATAGTTAAAGAACAGTTTGGGATTGGTTTTACTTTCCTTGGCAATTAGTCTCTCTGTCTCCTCTTTTGCTATTCTTATTTGTTTCTTACAGATTTTGTTTTTTTCCCTATAAGATATTAGCGCTTCCTCGCTGCCTTCTTGTTTAAGTTTACATAAAGCCCTTTTTTTGTTTTTCATTGCCCTCTTGACCTCCTTATTTAGCCACATTGGCTTCCTCCTATTCCTAGCCCTTTTATTCCCATAAGGTATGTACCTTCTACAGTGACTATGTAGGACTGTTTTGAACATTTCCCATTTTCTATCCGTGCTCCTATTACTGAAGATCCTATCCCAGTCTATAAGGTGAAGGGCATCTCTTAGCTGAAGTTCAGTGTTTTTGTGACCCCCTTGCTGGGCACCTACTGAAGCACATGTGGAATCGTATAATGTTGGGGTCACTATTTCCCAGGTGCCCCCCGACCTGCACCCCAGTTATTCTGTCTGGCCTGTTAGTTAATATTAAGTCTAAAAGGGCCGTCCCTCTAGTTGGTTCCAGCACAAGTTGTGACAAATAATTGTCTTTGATAATTGACAGAAACCAGTTTCCTTTCTGAGATCTACAGCTTTCTGTTTCCCAGTCTATATCGGGGTAGTTGAAGTCCCCCATAATAATCACCTCGTTATTTTTTGCTACTTCGTCTATTTGTCTCATTAATAGACTTTCCGTGGCTTCTGCTATATTTGGTGGTTTATAACAGACTCCTATGATAATTTTATTATTGTTTTTTGCCCCATGTATCTCCACCCATAAGGACTCGACCTCCTCATGTCCCTCCCATACATCCTCCCGTATTGTAGGCCTTAGACACGTCTTTACATATAGACAGACTCCACCCCCTTTCCGACTTATTCGATCCCTTCTAAACAGACTGTAACCCTGTAAGTTACCTGCCCAGTCATAGCTTTCATCTAACCATGTCTCGGTTATTCCCACTATGTCATAGTTACCTGTAGATATTTCTGCTTCCAGTTCATCCATCTTGTTTGTCAGGCTCCTGGCATTTGCTAGCACGCAGTTTACACGATTTTGTTTTGTTCCAATCTTCTCCCTGTGGATTGTATTAGACATTTTCTTACCTCCCTTCCAAGTATCTTGTCTTGGACCTTCTTTGTCGCACTTCATATCTTTCATTAGTATGTTCTCTGGTTGCATGTTCGTGTCCGGCGTTTTTCTTCCCATCCCCTCTTCTTCTAGTTTAACGCCCTCCTGATGAGTGTTGCGAGTCTCCTGGCGAATGTGTGTTTCCCGGGTTTGTTGAGGTGTAGTCCGTCTCTGGCAAGGAGTCCGTCATAGACGTAATTCACACCGTGGTCCAGGAATCCAAATCCTTGTTGTCTGCACCATCGTCTCAGCCAGTTGTTCACATCAAGGATCCTGTTCCATCTCCTGACGCCATGCCCGTCTACTGGAAGGATAGAAGAAAAAACTACCTGCGCATCCAGTTCTTTTACTTTCTTCCCCAATGCTTCAAAGTCCTTGCAGATTGTCGGTAGGTCCTTCTTTGCCGTGTCATTGGTGCCAACATGTATCAGAAGAAATGGGTGGACATCCTTGGAACTGATGAGCTTCGGTATCCTATCGGTAACATCCTTGATCTTCGGCCCTGGGAGGCAGCATACTTCTCTTGCGGTTATATCCGGTCTGCAGATAGCTGCTTCTGTTCCTCTCAGTAGTGAGTCTCCCACCACCACCACTCTTCTTCCCTTCTTGACTGTTCTTGACTACGGTATCTTCTGGACTACGGTATCTTCTGGACTACGGTATCTTCTGGACTACAGATGTTCTGGACTACAGGATCTTCTGGACTACTATATCTTCTGGACTACGGTATCTTCTGGACTACGGTATCTTCTGGACTACGAGATCTTCTGGACTACGAGATCTTCTGGACTACGAGATCTTCTGGACTGCAGGATCTTCTGGACTACAGGATCTTCTGGACTACAGGATCTTCTGGACTACAGATGTTCTTGACTACTATATCTTCTGGACTACGGCATCTTCTGGACTACGGCATCTTCTGGACTACGGCATCTTCTGGACTACGGGATCTTCTGGACTACGGGATCTTCTGGACTACGGGATCTTCTGGACTACGGGATCTTCTGGACTACGGTATCTTCTGGACTACGGGATCTTCTGGACTATGGGATCTTCTGGACTATGGGATCTTCTGGACTACGGGATCTTCTGGACTACAGATGTTCTGGACTACTGTATCTTCTGGACTATGGAGGCATTCCTGTTTGGATGTTTTGTAAGGAGACACATTGTGTGAGCACGAGCGTCTATGAAAGTCAGGAAGACGAGAAGTCAGAAACTGGATCCTCTGGAGAAAGCAAAATAAGTTGTTACTATTAGTTGTGGGTTTGGATTATGGGGATTTCTAAAAGGATTTCTTAAGTTTTATTTCAATAAGTTTCGTCACTAATTAAAGGGATATCCTCATCTTGTAAAACAGGTAACATTGCAAAGAGATTGTAACCAGCAACTTTACATTTTGCCTCTTGTTAAAGTCCTTTTGGTTCTGAAAAAGGGGGATTTTTAATTTCATCGCTTACTGCTCGCTGCCTAGGTTACCGTCCACCGCTGCAGACTTGAGGTGTCCGGTTTCTTGCCTTGGAGCTTGCAGTCCCTGCTCTGGAGCTCGGCAGATGGTGGATCCTGTCAGCTCCCGTGTGCGGCTTCTAGGCTGCACCGACAGATCTGCCTCATATTGCAGCATTCGATAGTTCTGGGTCGGGGATAAGCAACGTCTCTGACCCAATCAGTCAGTCTTCAAGAGCGCCGCATCTCCCAGCAATCAGGAAAAAGGTCAGGGACGACGCGCCCCAGAAGATACATCAGAAAGCCCCTTTATACCAGAAGTTCTTGCCTTGTGGAATCATTTTCATGTTACATTTTGTCACAGTTTGTAATAAATTTATTTGCCAACAGAAAGTGACAACGATTGATATCCACAGATGTGACGACACAACATTAATCTTAATTATCTAGATGTCTATTTTCAGTAGGCCAGGAGACGTAGGCTGCTGTCTGAACGTGGACTATTGTATTTATGTGTTTTTCTTTGGTTGGTCAAGACACATGGGCTATTGTCATATGAGTCTGAACGTTGACACTAGAATTGATGATTGTGCAATTGCTGAATGGCTGCTGTGTACCTCTTATATCAGCTCCTACAGCTTATTGTCTGCTATCTTTGCAGGACAGGCACACAGGGTCATTGAACAATTGATGTTTGCTAATATGTTGATTAACCATTGTATATGTCCATGTAGCTTGTTGACCTGCAAAACAGAGGAGGACAAACTAAGCAGATTGATTAAATACTCAAACAATGAGAGTTAATCTCCTCCCATCTCCCCCCTGATCTGTGGATGATGATCTGAACCACAGATGTGGGCATAAAAAGGGATTTTCTATCCTTCTGCTACAAGAGAGGGACTTTACAAAATCACAGCCAGGAATTCTCTACAGGACAGCTGCCAGGATACCATGGCTCCATCAAGAGGGACCCAGATTGACATTCTACAGGATGCCAGCCTTAAGAGCCACAGCCCTAGCTGGAATAATACAAATCTGCTCCATTGACCATCACTGAACATATGGATACGTTCAGGAAAACCAGTTTGGGACCCACCAGTCACCTGACCCAACGGAGACGTTCGGAGAAGCCAGTATGGGCCCCCCAGTCACCTGACCACATTCCTCAATGGACGGTCAGCTTCCTAAGCTTTCTGCTATCTCCTGTCTGTAGGGGCCCACCAAAAGCGGGGGACCACTGGAGGGGATAGTCGGCCCTGGAAGCCCCAGAGTTGCAGCTGCTTTAGTCCCGGTGAGCCAGCGGAATTGTGACTCAGTATTTAGTATTAAGATTTACTTCTTTATATTTTTCCTTTTCTGGTTGTTTTGCCAGTGAACGTGCAGGGAACGGTATGCAGGATGGCGTTGTGTTGTGCTTCGGCGTCAGGTTGTGTTTCCGCGTCGGGTTGTGTTTCCGCGTCGGGTTGTGTTTCTCGGGCGCTCACTTCATCCACTTCTGCTGCTCGGCCAGGATTTTAGCGAATGATCTCGCGTCGTAGAACAGTTCGCTGATTTCCTCGTCGAGTGCTGAGCGATGGCGTAAGACTAAAACCCCAACTGTGCCACCTCCGCCATCAGTGCTACCTGGATATAGGGTGACAGTGTGAGCAGGATCATCTAATTCTGGGACGGATCTAATTAATGAGGACAATAATTACGTGACTCCATCGCTTTATTTTCCTCTTCTAATTACCAGTCATTTGAGCTTAGCCCCAGTCCTGTTGGTGGGCGCTGGGGCGCCATTAGGATTGGCACCTTGGTCGTTTTCCCTTGGTCCTACATGAGCAGATCTTGTTGTTTCATCCAAAAGCTCATTATATTTGCTATAACTTGCTTGGTCACTTTTGAAGATTTGTCATTATCCCGATGTGATCTGCATAGTGTATGTCACAGTGATCAGCGGGGTCACAGCGATCAGCAAGGTCACAGCGAGGTCACATGATCAGCGGGGTCACAGCGATCAGCGGGGTCTTAGACATATCCAATGATTCTTAATTACAGTTATTTTTGGTGACAGACAATATGGCCCCCGTTGCATTGGCAGCGAGGTTTTCGGTGCGCTGCGCCGCCTGCTGCCGTCACCTCGGATCATTTACTCCAATTCCTCCGTCCTTCACTTTAGAGTACAGGAGAACTCGGTTTGTCTGCCATGTTAGCAGGCAGACGCTCGGCAGCGCCTCGTGACCTGTGGGGTTGGGATTTTATTCACTTCTGCACAGAATCAGACTAGCCATTACAGTTCCCGGGGGTCCGGCAGGTGGGCTTCAAGCGTAAGTGGCTAATAGCAGATTTCTCACAGGAGAGATGGGAAGTGACCTTCTCTGAATTCCCCAAACCATTACCCAAAGCTCTGTACATTGCAGGTTACGTGCAGGGTGTCAGCTCTACGGTCGCCTCTATCCCTCCGTGCACTGGGGCGCCGCCGTCCTCCACTTCTCACTCCTTATATATTGTGGAGTATCTGCTTTATATCCTGAGTCCTGGGGGCTTCCCTTCTAATCCCGTTACCTTACCAGTATTTGCCCATTTGTTTAGGATGGGACTGACCTCCTGACCGGCCACATTAACCCTGTGTCTGCAGTCACCGCAGGAGAGAAGAACCCATAGAAGTCAGTGGGAGACGTTCCATCTTTACCAGACTTCCCGGGACACATTGTCTACATGATGTTTCTCGTTACTGACATTAGAGATGAGCAATCCGATCCACGGGGCCCTTATCTGACATCCAGTCCGGTCCCCTATGGCAGCCGGTCTTCATTTCTGCATCCTCCTCCCACCATAATGACAACGCTGGCACTGAATAGGCCCAGAGATGTCAGGACTAGTCACTACTAGGCCGTTTCATTTAAGTCTGAATCTCCAAAAGGTGATTGAAAGGGGTCGTCCTGTGAAAGCACGTTATCACCTACTTACATGTTGATCAGTTGGGGTCCAGCCACTTGGGGTCCAGGACCCCCACTGATCGGCGGAATGGGCACTTTTAACGGGGAACTTCTATACTAGTTACAAAGCTGAGTGTCAGGTCAGACCCCCGCCCGCAGCTCTATTCATTCTCTATGGGGCTGGTGGAGGAAGCCGAGCACTGAGCGGCGGCTGAGCATCAACTCTGCCCTCCATTCTAACAGGGATAAAGCTGCCAATAGGTGTAGGTCCCAGTAGTCAGACCCCCTCCGATCAACAAGTTATCACCTATCCTATGAATACTTCTTCAGTGGATAGGTGATATAACCTGTTTTCACAGGACAACCCCTTTAAAACTTTGTGAACTTTTACTTTTACATTAGCTGATATGTGAGAGCTGTGAATCAGCTGATGGTTATGATGTATGTTCCTGCTGTGCTAGAGGCAGAGAGAGCTGTGATTCAGCTGATGTTTCTGCTGTAAGTTCCTGCTGTGCTAGAGGCAGTGAGAGCTGTGATTCAGATGATGTTTGTGATGTATGTTCCTGCTGTGCTAGAGGCAGAGAGAGCTGTGATTCAGCTGATGTTTCTGCTGTAAGTTCCTGCTGTGCTAGAGGCAGTGAGAGCTGTGATTCAGATGATGTTTGTGATGTATGTTCCTGCTGTGCTAGAGGCAGAGAGAGCTGTGATTCAGCTGATGTTTCTGCTGTAAGTTCCTGCTGTGCTAGAGGCAGTGAGAGCTGTGATTCAGATGATGTTTGTGCTGTACATTCCTCCTGTGCTGGAGGCAGTGAGAACTGCGAATCAGCTATTTCTGCTGTAAGTTCCTGCTGTGCTAGAGGCAGAGAGAGCTGTGATTCAGCTGATGCTTGTGATGTATGTTCCTGCTGTGCTAGAGGCAGAGAGAGCTGTGATTCAGCTGATGTTTCTGCTGTAAGTTCCTGCTGTGCTAGAGGCAGTGAGAGCAGTGATTCAGATGATGTTTGTGCTGTACATTCCTCCT
The DNA here is from genome assembly GCF_046119375.1 of Phyllobates terribilis. Classification (NCBI taxonomy): domain Eukaryota; kingdom Metazoa; phylum Chordata; class Amphibia; order Anura; family Dendrobatidae; genus Phyllobates; species Phyllobates terribilis. The sequence continues at coordinate 461,688,211 of NW_027362767.1, read as the reverse complement.
GTACTAGAGGCAGTGAGAACTGCGAATCAGCTATTTCTGCTGTAAGTTCCTGCTGTGCTAGAGGCAGTGAGAGCTGTGATTCAGCTGATATTTGTGGTGTATGTTCCTCCTGTGCTAGAGGCAGTGAGAGCAGTGATTCAGCTGATGTTTGTGCTGTACGTTCCTCCTGTGCTAGAGGCAGTGAGAGCAGTGATTCTGCTGATGTTTGTGCTGTACATTCCTCCTGTACTAGAGGCAGTGAGAGCAGTGATTCAGCTGATGTTTGTGCTGTACGTTCCTCCTGTGCTAGAGGCAGTGAGAGCAGTGATTCTGCTGATGTTTGTGCTGTACATTCCTCCTGTACTAGAGGCAGTGAGAGCAGTGATTCTGCTGATGTTTGTGCTGTACGTTCCTCCTGTACTAGAGGCAGTGAGAGCAGTGATTCTGCTGATGTTTGTGCTGTACGTTCCTCCTGTGCTAGAGGCAGTGAGAGCCACATTTGGTGTTTAGATTTAGACCTGATAACATTTCTATTCCACTTTTAATCTACTTGTCTTTTGCTGCCGTTCCCATTGCACATGGCTTTATGATCCTCCTGTATCTCCACTGCCCTCAGTTCCATATGATCCACAGAGCAAGTTTTAATTTCTGTAACTGTTCTGATTACATTAACTCTGCGTTGCGATCAGTTGCTGTCGGCAATGAAGTCAGTATTTCTGTTTCCATGTTTGATAGGGTCCAGTCTTTGACCATAGATGTTTGAGGGCCACAGAAGATCATGTCCGTCCTATAGATGTTTGCAGCCAGTTGTGCAGCAAAACCCTAATCATAAATTAACCGAGACAGATGAAGCAGAGCTGAGTTTATCATTTCGCTCCGCTCGGGGGCTTCTTATAAGGACTCCTTTTCATTTTATAGGACCGCAAGTGGGCTTCTTACAAGGACTTCTCTTCTGTTTATAGGACCGCTCGGGGGCTTCTTGCAAGGACTTCTTTTCCTTTTATGGGACCGCTCGGGGGCTTCTTGCAAGCACTTCTCTTCCGTTTATAGGACCGCTCATGGGCTTCTTGCATGGACTTCTCTTCCATTTATAGGACCGCTTGTGGGCTTCTTACAAGGACTTCTCTTCTGTTTATAGGACCGCTCGGGGGCTTCTTGCAAGGACTTCTTTTCATTTTATGGGACCACTCATGGGCTTCTTGCAAGGACTTCTTTTCTGTTTATAGGACCACTCGTGGGCTTCTTGCAAGGACTTCTCTTCTTTTTATAGGACCGCTCGTGGGCTTCTTACAAGGGCTTCTCTTCTTTTTATAGGACCGCTCGTGGGCTTCTTGCAAGGACTTCTCCTCTGTTTATAGGACCGCTCGTGGGCTTCTTACAAGGACTTCTCTGTTTATAGGACCGCTCGTGGGCTTCTTACAAGGACTTCTCTTCTGTTTATAGGACCTCTCGTGGGCTTCTTACAAGGACTTCTCTGTTTATAGGACCGCTCGTGGGCTTCTTACAAGGACCTCTCTTCTGTTTCTAGGACCGCTCGTGGGCTTCTTACAAGGACTTCTCTTCCGTTTCTAGGACCTCTCGTGGGCTTCTTACAAGGACTTCTCTTCCGTTTCTAGGACCGCTCGTGGGCTTCTTACAAGGACTTCTCTTCTGTTTATAGGACCGCTCGTGGGCTTCTTACAAGGACCTCTCTTCCGTTTCTAGGACCGCTCGTGGGCTTCTTACAAGGACTTCTCTTCTGTTTATAGGACCTCTCGTGGGCTTCTTACAAGGACCTCTCTTCTGTTTATAGGACCACTCGTGGGCTTCTTACAAGGACCTCTCTTCTGTTTCTAGGACCGCTCGTGGGCTTCTTACAAGGACTTCTCTTCCGTTTCTAGGACCTCTCGTGGGCTTCTTACAAGGACTTCTCTTCCGTTTCTAGGACCTCTCGTGGGCTTCTTACAAGGACTTCTCTTCTGTTTATAGGACCGCTCGTGGGCTACTTACAAGGACCTCTCTTCCGTTTCTAGGACCTCTCGTGGGCTTCTTACAAGGACTTCTCTTCCGTTTCTAGGACCTCTCGTGGGCTTCTTACAAGGACTTCTCTTCTGTTTATAGGACCGCTCGTGGGCTTCTTACAAGGACTTCTCTTCCGTTTCTAGGACCTCTCGTGGGCTTCTTACAAGGACTTCTCTTCTGTTTATAGGACCGCTCGTGGGCTTCTTACAAGGACCTCTCTTCCGTTTCTAGGACCGCTCGTGGGCTTCTTACAAGGACTTCTCTTCTGTTTATAGGACCTCTCGTGGGCTTCTTACAAGGACTTCTCTTCCGTTTCTAGGACCTCTCGTGGGCTTCTTACAAGGACTTCTCCTCTGTTTATAGGACCGCTTGTGGGCTTCTTACAAGGACTTCTCTTCCGTTTATAGGACCTCTCGTGGGCTTCTTGCAAGGACTTCTCTTCCGTTTATAGGACCGCTCGTGGGCTTCTTGCAAGGACTTCCCTTCTGTTTATAGGACCGCTCGTGGGCTTCTTACAAGGACTTCTCTTCCGTTTCTAGGACCTCTCGTGGGCTTCTTACAAGGACTTCTCCTCTGTTTATAGGACCGCTTGTGGGCTTCTTACAAGGACTTCTCCTCTGTTTATAGGACCGCTCGTGGGCTTCTTACAAGGACCTCTCTTCCGTTTCTAGGACCTCTCGTGGGCTTCTTACAAGGACTTCTCTTCCGTTTCTAGGACCTCTCGTGGGCTTCTTACAAGGACTTCTCCTCTGTTTATAGGACCGCTCGTGGGCTTCTTACAAGGACTTCTCTTCCGTTTCTAGGACCTCTCGTGGGCTTCTTACAAGGACTTCTCTTCTGTTTATAGGACCGCTCGTGGGCTTCTTACAAGGACCTCTCTTCCGTTTCTAGGACCGCTCGTGGGCTTCTTACAAGGACTTCTCTTCTGTTTATAGGACCTCTCGTGGGCTTCTTACAAGGACTTCTCTTCCGTTTCTAGGACCTCTCGTGGGCTTCTTACAAGGACTTCTCCTCTGTTTATAGGACCGCTTGTGGGCTTCTTACAAGGACTTCTCCTCTGTTTATAGGACCGCTTGTGGGCTTCTTACAAAGACTTCTCTTCCGTTTATAGGACCTCTTGTGGGCTTCTTGCAAGGACTTCTCTTCCGTTTATAGGACCGCTCGTGGGCTTCTTGCAAGGACTTCCCTTCTGTTTATAGGACCGCTCGTGGGCTTCTTACAAGGACTTCTCTTCCGTTTCTAGGACCTCTCGTGGGCTTCTTACAAGGACTTCTCCTCTGTTTATAGGACCGCTTGTGGGCTTCTTACAAGGACTTCTCCTCTGTTTATAGGACCGCTCGTGGGCTTCTTACAAGGACCTCTCTTCCGTTTCTAGGACCTCTCGTGGGCTTCTTACAAGGACTTCTCTTCCGTTTCTAGGACCTCTCGTGGGCTTCTTACAAGGACTTCTCCTCTGTTTATAGGACTGCTTGTGGGCTTCTTACAAGGACTTCTCTTCCGTTTCTAGGACCGCTCGTGGGCTTCTTGCAAGGACTTCTCTTCCGTTTCTAGGACCTCTCGTGGGCTTCTTGCAAGGACTTCTCTTCTGTTTGTAGGACCGCTCGTGGGCTTCTTACAAGGACCTCTCTTCCGTTTATAGGACCTCTCATGGGCTTCTTACAAGGACTTCTCCTCTGTTTCTAGGACCTCTCGTGGGCTTCTTACAAGGACCTCTCTTCTGTTTCTAGGACCTCTCGTGGGCTTCTTACAAGGACCTCTCTTCTGTTTCTAGGACCTCTCGTGGGCTTCTTACAAGGACTTCTCTTCCGTTTATAGGACCTCTCATGGGCTTCTTACAAGGACTTCTCTTCTGTTTCTAGGACACGTCTCCTTCTGCTCTGCTGTATCTGTGGATTGCAGGACGAGGATTCCTGCTTTCTTGCTCTCTGCATTCAGAGCCGCGCAGCACTTTCTTTCTATTGCTCTTTTTTAATTTGAGAACTTGACTCCTTTTTCTCGCTGCTTTGTTAGTTACCCGGGGAGACATGAAATAAAACATAACCTTTGCTCATCCGCAGCCTCTTCCTTCTCCTCTTTTACACCGTTCTACAATTGCACGAAGGCCGACACAATAAAACGTGTTTACTTCCGTGCCGCTGGGCTTCCGTTATGGAATCTCTCCGATAAGTGACTCCGTGCTCCTTGGTTTCTGACAATTCTTGCTGCTAAGAGTTCAACCTAATAAACGTCCATATAATAATCCCCCGTCTCTCCACACATGGGTCTTTAACCGAGGCCTAGCCTTTCTTTCACCCCATTTGCAAGTGTACTTTATTATCTCTTGTGCAATAAGCTTATCTAACCTCCAAGTGTTAACTGGGAACAAAGCAGAAAGCAGCCATTGCCTAGAAAGTGCTGGAATACGTGGCGGGCCGGGGGGGCCGGGCGCCACCAACGCTTCAGTCTACCTGCCACAACCACAGAAATACATAATTATTATTAAGGGGCCTCAGAAAAACGCAAACGCCTCATAGCAAAACTGCAAACGCCTCATAGCAAAACTGCAAACGCCTCATAGCAAAACTGCAAACGCCTCATAGCAAAACTGCAAACGCCTCATAGCAAAACTGCAAACGCCTCATAGCAAAAACGCAAACGCCTCATAGCAAAACTGCAAACGCCTCATAGCAAAAATGCAAACGCCTCATAGCAAAACTACAAACGCCTCATAGCAAAAACGCAAACGCCTCATAGCAAAAATGCAAACGCCTCATAGCAAAACTGCAAACGCCTCATAGCAAAACTGCAAACGCCTCATAGCAAAACTGCAAACGCCTCATAGCAAAAATGCAAACGCCTCATAGCAAAACTGCAAACGCCTCATAGCAAAACTGCAAACGCCTCATAGCAAAAATGCAAACGCCTCATAGCAAAACTGCAAACGCCTCATAGCAAAAATGCAAACGCCTCATAGCAAAAATGCAAACGCCTCATAGCAAAACTGCAAACGCCTCATAGCAAAACTGCAAACGCCTCATAGCAAAAACGCAAACGCCTCATAGCAAAAATGCAAACGCCTCATAGCAAAAATGCAAACGCCTCATAGCAAAAACGCAAACGCCTCATAGCAAAAACGCAAACGCCTCATAGCAAAAATGCAAACGCCTCATAGCAAAAACGCAAACGCCTCATAGCAAAACTACAAACGCCTCATAGCAAAACTGCAAACGCCTCATAGCAAAACTGCAAACGCCTCATAGCAAAACTGCAAACGCCTCATAGCAAAAACGCAAACGCCTCATAGCAAAACTGCAAACGCCTCATAGCAAAACTGCAAACGCCTCATAGCAAAACTGCAAACGCCTCATAGCAAAACTGCAAACGCCTCATAGCAAAACTGCAAACGCCTCATAGCAAAACTGCAAACGCCTCATAGCAAAACTGCAAACGCCTCATAGCAAAACTGCAAACGCCTCATAGCAAAACTGCAAACGCCTCATAGCAAAACTGCAAACGCCTCATAGCAAAACTGCAAACGCCTCATAGCAAAAACGCAAACGCCTCATAGCAAAAATGCAAACGCCTCATAGCAAAAATGCAAACGCCTCATAGCAAAACTACAAACGCCTCATAGCAAAACTGCAAACGCCTCATAGCAAAACTGCAAACGCCTCATAGCAAAAACGCAAACGCCTCATAGCAAAACTACAAACGCCTCATAGCAAAAACGCAAACGCCTCATAGCAAAACTGCAAACGCCTCATAGCAAAAACGCAAACGCCTCATAGCAAAACTGCAAACGCCTCATAGCAAAAACGCAAACGCCTCATAGCAAAACTACAAACGCCTCATAGCAAAACTGCAAACGCCTCATAGCAAAACTGCAAACGCCTCATAGCAAAACTGCAAACGCCTCATAGCAAAAACGCAAACGCCTCATAGCAAAACTGCAAACGCCTCATAGCAAAACTGCAAACGCCTCATAGCAAAACTGCAAACGCCTCATAGCAAAACTGCAAACGCCTCATAGCAAAAACGCAAACGCCTCATAGCAAAAACGCAAACGCCTCATAGCAAAACTGCAAACGCCTCATAGCAAAACTGCAAACGCCTCATAGCAAAACTGCAAACGCCTCATAACAAAAACGCAAACGCCTCATAGCAAAAACGCAAACGCCTCATAGCAAAAATGCAAACGCCTCATAGCAAAAACGCAAACGCCTCATAGCAAAACTGCAAACGCCTCATAGCAAAACTGCAAACGCCTCATAGCAAAAATGCAAACGCCTCATAGCAAAACTGCAAACGCCTCATAGCAAAAACGCAAACGCCTCATAGCAAAAATGCAAACGCCTCATAGCAAAACTGCAAACGCCTCATAGCAAAAATGCAAACGCCTCATAGCAAAACTGCAAACGCCTCATAGCAAAAACGCAAACGCCTTATAGCAAAACTGCAAACGCCTCATAGCAAAACTGCAAACGCCTCATAGCAAAAATGCAAACGCCTCATAGCAAAACTGCAAACGCCTCATAGCAAAACTGCAAACGCCTCATAGCAAAACTGCAAACGCCTCATAGCAAAACTGCAAACGCCTCATAGCAAAAACGCAAACGCCTCATAGCAAAAATGCAAACGCCTCATAGCAAAAATGCAAACGCCTCATAGCAAAACTGCAAACGCCTCATAGCAAAACTGCAAACGCCTCATAGCAAAAACGCAAACGCCTCATAGCAAAACTGCAGACGCCTCATAGCAAAACTGCAAACGCCTCATAGCAAAACTGCAAACGCCTCATAGCAAAAACGCAAACGCCTTATAGCAAAAATGCAAACGCCTCATAGCAAAAACGCAAACGCCTCATAGCAAAACTGCAAACGCCTCATAGCAAAACTGCAAACGCCTCATAGCAAAAACGCAAACGCCTCATAGCAAAACTGCAAACGCCTCATAGCAAAAACGCAAACGCCTCATAGCAAAAATGCAAACGCCTCATAGCAAAACTGCAAACGCCTCATAGCAAAAACGCAAACGCCTCATAGCAAAAACGCAAACGCCTCATAGCAAAAATGCAAACGCCTCATAGCAAAAACGCAAACGCCTCATAGCAAAACTGCAAACGCCTCATAGCAAAAACGCAAACGCCTTATAGCAAAAACGCCTCATAGCAAAACTGCAAACGCCTCATAGCAAAAACGCAAACGCCTCATAGCAAAACTGCAAACGCCTCATAGCAAAAACGCAAACGCCTCATAGCAAAACTGCAAACGCCTCATAGCAAAACTGCAAACGCCTCATAGCAAAAACGCAAACGCCTCATAGCAAAAATGCAAACGCCTCATAGCAAAAATGCAAACGCCTCATAGCAAAAACGCAAACGCCTTATAGCAAAAACGCCTCATAGCAAAACTGCAAACGCCTCATAGCAAAAACGCAAACGCCTCATAGCACTGCTTCCAAAAAACGATAGTGTCGGCTTTGTCTTACTGACTAAAAATAGGAAATGCAATGACTTTGGAAGAAAACATTTACAGCTGTAAACTAGAAATGTGAACCCCCATGTGTGAGCAAAGTGTTTGCTGCTCCCTCTGGTGAGAAGTGGAAGTACAGCTGAAGCCGCTACTTACCTGGAAGTTTGCACTTTGGCCCCAGTACCATCACTTCCATCAGTATTGGAGTTGGCTCGGCCATCAGCTGATCGCACTGGATCCGGCTGTGATCTTCAGGGATAGATAACCCATGTAATCCCTGTAGGAGGCGGCGCCAGCAACGCGAGAAACGATTTTTGTGGCCACTTGTTTCCGTTCAGGCCGAGAGTTTTCTGGCTTAGAAAAGTCATAATTTTGGCGCAATGTCTAGTTATGCAAAAAAGATGCAAACTTTGTCACTTTTAGAAAAGTTTTTGGGCTGGAAATAATGGTGAGAAGCTTAAGGAAAGGCGTTGTGCCCGCCGCCGCCTGATGGACTCACTGTATAAAGCTGACAGCCGGGGGGGCGACCGAAAGATACAGCGAGGGAATGTGTCATCTGAACAGACCTCACACCGGCCACCGAGTTATTACAAGACTCACTGACATCAGCAGCAAAGTACAGACCCCAGATATTGTACTGAAGCATAAATGCACGTGTGCAAAGGTAACTATGAAGTGAGGAGGAGGAGGTGAGCTGTGACATCACCTATTGTTAATGGTGGATCCTGTGTTATCTACTGTATATAGAGGTGTTATCATTCATTGTACAGGAGGAGGAGGAGGTGAGCTGTGACATCACCTATTGTGAATGGTGAAACCTGTGATATCTCCTGTATATAGAGGTGTTATCAGTTATTGTACAGTAGGAGGAGGAGGTGAGCTGTGATATCACCTATTGTGAATGGTGGATCCAGTGTTATATACTGTATATAGAGATGTTATCAGTCATTGTACAGGAGGAGGAGGTGAGCTGTGACATCACCTATTGTGAATAGTGTATCCTGTGTTATCTACTGTATATAGAGGAGTTATCAGTCATTGTACAGGAGGAGGAGGTGAGCTGTGATATCACCTATTGTGAATGGTGGATCCAGTGTTATATACTGTATATAGAGATGTTATCAGTCATTGAACAGGAGGAGGAGGTGAGCTGTGACATCACCTATTGTGAATGGTGGATCCAGTGTTATATACTGTATATAGAGATGTTGTCAGTCATTGTACAGGAGGAGGAGGTGAGCTGTGACATCACCTATTGTGAATGGTGGATCCAGTGTTATCAGCTGTGTAAAGACATGTAGCCTTGTATAGTTATCCTGCCTCTGATGATGATGAGACTTCTGAAAAGTCTTCTGTAAAAAGATTAAAGCAATGGGTGATTTTCGGACGCTGCTTTCCCTTCACTGAATTTGGTGCATTTTATGGCGGCGGTTTTACTTCCGGATTTGTGTAAGAAATGAAAGTCTTTACGAATCGGCCCCATATTCTCTTATATCGAGAAAAGGAAGGAATAAAGTCTGTGAGTATAAGACAATGGTGAGAAGGAAGGCGGGATGTAATGCGCGGAGACGTTTCTTCTGATAATGGCTTTTTATTTATTCTTATTTGCAACAATAATTTAGAATTGCGGCAAAACAAAGCTTCACTGAAAGGATGAAAAGACGAGTCTGGATCTATCTGGAGACACAAAATAAAAATAAGAAGCGCGTCGCCGCCGTTCCGTTTCAAAGGCTTTCAAGCCGCTCTGTTCCAAGGACGTTTTATCTTACTTTCCCTTCTCTCCCTTGGTCTTTCTTGCATATATTTTCATGTTGAGTTCAATGATACGAATAATAAACCTTTTATGATGACTGTGATTATTTTTAAGAGTATTTGTCAAGGTCTCCCTTCTGTGGAGAAACACAGGTAGCGAGTCGACAATTAGAGACGTCTCTGAAACCTCTTGCTGGAGAGAAAGCTGCGATGCCCGAAGCCACGAGCCGGCCTCCAGACCCCAGGAATGAGCACAACCTTGTGGGGTTATTGTTTAGCCAAAATATATTGTATACGCTGATATGGGGGATACTGAAGGCTTACCAACAATGGGCGTTTAGCTCGCGCCCCCCAGTCCTGCCCATGAACACTTCAGTCCCACCCAGGAACATCCGCAAACTCCCACCAGGAGCCGAGTGGCCATAACGACGTCCCACCTGCAAATGTGCCAGGATTATATACAGTCAGAAGTGCGGGCGACCATGTAATACCGGCATTAATCTTCTTATCTCAGTCCAGATACAAGAATGGGGGCAGCTCCCGGAATAAGTATTTTTTATATATGTTTATATAGCAGAGTCGCCCCATAGGTAAATGAAGGTCTTTGAGTGCTGCCTCCATTCCTATATTAGGATTTGAGTTTAGGACCATGGATCCGGTCCTGGAGGCGTGCTCCGATGCATCACTATCCAGTGCGGTCCTGTTATTTCTATATTCACTCGCATTGTCCTTCTATCTAGCACCTAAGTTATTGTCAGTCTCCAAGCGATCCTCCCATAGATCGGCCATAACACCGTGCAGCGCCCTATAGTGCTCGGAGGAGGGAGCGTTCTGATGGTGCTCCGCAGTACGGGTGACATTGACTCCTGGCTGATGGCTTTGTATCTGTCCCGTTTTGCCAATACTAAACCCTGCTCCTTCTGGATAGATTACATGCACATATATATATATATATATATATATATATATATATATATATATATATATATATAGAATATTAGTGAAGCTGTGTATCCACGGCCCATTCATTTGTCTATCATTGACCAGAGGTTTCTACTGTAGGGTTACAGGGTTGGGATTGTGGCTTTGTGCCGTCTTGTTGGGTCCCTCCGTGTACATGATATATTGAATTTATAATATTATTGAGGACTTTCTGTCCATTTACCAGTAAAGACAATGCGTCATGCTTTCTCTATGTTATGGGGCTGATTTATAGCTTTTTTGTGTTATTTTGTTTCTCACCTATACTTACAGCTGTGTTGGTGGATTGTAGGTCTCCATTTTTCTGGACAGATATCCTAATTCCTGATTAATGCAGGGAATTTCCATATTGTCTAGATGTAACCTACTTATATGGAGCAGCTTCTTCCTAGTGCCGAGCCCCCCGGTCCCTCCAGCCCCGTGGACCTGCGCTGGGTTTGCCCCCTGTGCCCGCAGCTTTCACCAGCAGCAGATATCATCACAGATTGACTGTAACGTTGCATGTCTCTGCTTTGGAAAGCTGCAAGTTAGCAATTTGCCAAGATATCCACAAAGGAAGCACAAAGAGCATAATAATGTCTTTAAGCGTATGCTCCACGCTGCGAGGCCAGACATGTACCATCAATAAATAAAGAGGCTGATTGCTGTAAAGAGTACTTGAGTTGATTGGGTTTGATTGGATGGAGCTATGTGGAGGTGAGATGCCCCCCTGGGGGTACGACGCGCCAGGTGATCAGTGCAGGAAAGGCAATTTCACTCAATCGGGGAATATATACCAAAAGAACAACTACTAGACGGGGTGAAGTTCATCCTTCACTTAAAAAGAAGAGAATTCCCCCGACAATTTATTTTTCAACAAATGCATCCAGCAAAAAGTCAGCGGTGATTGAAGCTGGCGATTCACTAAAGATATCTCCCCATCGTGAGCAATGTATCAGGACCTGGACGGGCGGCTGTCCATCATCCCGAGTACTAGGGAAGACGTAGGGCAGGTAACCCTGCGAGCCGAGGAGAAAGCAGACATATTACATCTGCATGTAAGGAAACAAAACGGAACGTCCTTTATACAAGTAGCAATCTGTTACGATCACAATAGAAAAATGTATTTCTTTAAACTGATAGAAACAAATGACTGAAAATCTGATGAATTTCTACATTGTATCCCCTCGCTGCCGGACCTGAGCTGTGCTGCGCCCGGTCAACTTCAGCCAGCTAGAAAAATAATTTAGTTTGTGGGCAGGACTCCATTCCATAAAATGAAAGCCTCGAGTGCTGCTGAGGCGATTGCCTCCAACCGCTTGCATTAATGGTTTCATAAAATGATACAGTGGTCCTCCTCGCAGACAGGAGCGGCTCGCACTTACTCATCGCCTGACTTCTCATATGACATTGAAACCTTTTCTTCATAACCAGGGGAGCAGCGCAAAGAGGGGGCGGTGGGAATGTAGATCGGACATCGTGTCCCAGCATGTTACACTTGTATCTCCAAATCAGTAGAGGACTGACTGAAGAGGGCCTCTGTGTGAGAACAGTCCAGGGGCCCGAGGGCAAGAACAGTACAAGGGCCTCTGTGTGAGAACAGTCCAGGGGCCCGAGGGCAAGAACAGTACAAGGGCCTCTGTGTGAGAACAGTCCAGGGGCCCGAGGGCAAGAACAGTACAAGGGCCTCTGGGCGAGAACAGTCCAGTGGCCCGAGGGCAAGAACAGTACAGGGGCCTCTGGGTGAGAACAGTCCAGGGGCCCGAGGGCAAGAACAGTACAAGGGCTTCTGTGCGAGAACAGTACAGGGGCCTCTGGGCGAGAACAGTACAGGGGCCTCTGTGCGAGAACAGTACAGGGGCCTCTGTGCGAGAACAGTGCAGGGGCCTCTGTGCGAGAACAGTACAGGGGCCTCTGGGCGAGAACAGTACAGGGCCTGAGTGCGAGAACAGTACAAGGGCCTCTGTGCGAGAACAGTACAGGAGCCTCTGGGCAAGAACAGTACAGGGGCCTCTGTGCGAGAACAGTACAGGGGCCTCTGTGCGAGAACAGTACAGGGGCCTCTGTGCGAGAACAGTACAGGAGCCTCTGTGCAAGAACAGTACAGGGGCCTCTGTGCGAGAACAGTACAAGGGCCTCTGTGCGAGAACAGTACAGGGGCCTCTGTGTGAGAACAGTCCAGGGGCCCGAGGGCAAGAACAGTACAGGGGCCTCTGTGCGAGAACAGTACAGGGGCCTCTGTGCGAGAACAGTACAGGGGCCCGAGGGCAAGAACAGTACAGGGGCCTCTGTGCGAGAACAGTACAGGAGCCTCTGTGCGAGAACAGTACAGGGGCCTCTGTGCGAGAACAGTACAAGGGCCTCTGTGCGAGAACAGTACAGGAGCCTCTGTGCGAGAACAGTACAGGGGCCTCTGTGCGAGAACAGTACAGGGGCCTCTGTGCGAGAACAGTACAGGGGCCTCTGTGCGAGAACAGTACAGGGGCCTCTGTGCGAGAACAGTACAGGGGCCTCTGTGCGAGAACAGTACAGGGGCCTCTGTGCGAGAACAGTACAGGGGCCTCTGTGCGAGAACAGTACAGGGGCCTCTGTGCGAGAACAGTACAGGGGCCTCTGTGCGAGAACAGTACAGGGGCCTCTGTGCGAGAACAGTACAGGGACCTCTGTGCGAGAACAGTAGAGGGGCCTCTGTGCGAGAACAGTACAGGGGCCTCTGTGCGAGAACAGTACAGGGGCCTCTGTGCGAGAACAGTACAGGGGCCTCTGTGCGAGAACAGTACAGGGGCCCGAGTGAGAGAACAGTACAGGGGCCCGAGTGAGAGAACAGTACAGGGGCCTCTGTGCGAGAACAGTACAGGGGCCTCTGTGCGAGAACAGTACAGGGGCCTCTGTGCGAGAACAGTACAGGGGCCCGAGGGCAAGAACAGTACAGGGGCCTCTGTGCGAGAACAGTACAGGAGCCTCTGTGCGAGAACAGTACAGGGGCCTCTGTGCGAGAACAGTACAGGGGCCTCTGTGCGAGAACAGTACAGGGGCCTCTGTGCGAGAACAGTACAGGGGCCTCTGTGCGAGAACAGTACAAGGGCCTCTGTGCGAGAACAGTACAGGGGCCTCTGTGCGAGAACAGTACAGGGGCCTCTGTGCAATAACTTTTAGCGTTTTTCCAGCAGTCACTGCTCTGCCACCTTGGGTGGTTCCTAGCTGAAAAGGGAGAACGGGTGAGCGCAGCTGACATTAATTATACTTTTGGTGTAAATTGTGAGAGAATCTACTCCGGCCCCCGACTTGCCTACATTTCTGTCAATGGCACATGGCAGCTGAAAGATGCTCCAGACTGATGGAGAAGCCCTTGGCCGCTGTTGAGCTTGACACACATTACTCCAGCGCACTTCTCATCCTCACTGGCAGACAAAGGGCCAGTCACATCCTAAATTAATAAGAAATGTCCCCACGGAGAATTTACACCGTGAGGGAAACAAATGTTGAAATGTGGCCCCAAGTCCCTTCACAATGGATGCAGAAGACGACTCCTATCCCGGGCAGCTCGAATTTGGCCAAAGAAATAGGGGAGGATGAGGATGGGTGATATGGTGCCCCATAGTCTCCTATAAGGGAAGGTGCAGAGAAGGGGTATGGCCACAAGCAAAGCCTGCACATAACTAGGAGGAGCACTGCCCGCCTCCAGACACTTCCCATGGAGGATGGCCTCTATGGCGTGGACTTGGATTTGTGGCGTCTGCAGAACATCTTATATACATTGAGGCTGAGCCCGGATGTTCTAGATCCTTCCTTTGGGAATTCCCATAATGTGCCGCACACCGCTAATGTCCAGCTGCTTCTCCTCATCTCTAAGAATTCTTAAAGCTTTCTTGTAATTAACAGTCAAAAATAATGAATTTTCGATGTTATAAATTACATGTTCAATTACTGGTAACCAAAATTATCTCGAGGAGAAAAATAATGATTTTGTCCTATGGAAAAGCTTCATTACCCCATTGTGGAAGTTCTACTACGGCTGGAGATTAAGGTAACTCTCGTTCTTAAATTAAATGTCAAATATAATTTGCTCAGAGACTCGTGAAGGCTGAGGCTGATTGTACCGGGAAAGTACGTTCCTTTTACATGGTGGAGAATTCTGCATAAGATTCACCAGGAGCCGCATAGTGCGGAGTGCTAGGAGAACCGGACCACCAGTGGTGGAACGTGCAGCTGCCCGAGCAGTGTCCTCATGGATTGTATGAGGGTGATTCTGTCCTCCACCGCTGCGAGCTCCTGCGCCAATCATGACAGCGACCCAAGGATGCAGGCAGAAATATCAACCATTAGTGATCCCTGACAATTGACTACAGCTTATGGCTCCAAGTGTCAGCTGGACCACCACTTATGGCTCCAAGTGTCAGCTGGACCACTGCTTATGATTCCAAGTGTCAGCTGGACCACCGCATATGGCTCCAGGTGTCAGCTGGACCACTGCTTATGATTCCAAGTGTCAGCTGGACCTCTGCTTATGATTCCAAGTGTCAGCTGGACCTCTGCTTATGGCTCCAAGTGTCAGCTGGACCACCACTTATGGCTCCAAGTGTCAGCTGGACCACTGCTTATGATTCCAAGTGTCAGCTGGACCACTGCATATGACTCTAAGGGTAGGCTGGACCACTACTTATGACTCCAAGTGTCAGCTGGACCACTACTTATGACTCCAAGTGTCAGCTGGACCACCGCTTATGGCTCCAGGTGTCAGCTGGACCACCGCTTATGGCTCCAAGTGTCAGCTGGACTGCCACTTATGGCTCCAAGTGTCAGCTGGACCACTGCTTATGACTCCAAGTGTCAGCTGGACCACCGCTTATGGCTCCAAGTGTCAGCTGGACCACCGCTTATGGCTCCCAGTGTCAGCTGGACCGCCACTGATGGCTCCAAGTGTCAGCTGGACCACTGCTTATGATTCCCAAGTGTCAGCTGGACCACCGCATATGGCTCCAAGTGTCAGCTGGACCACCGCATATGGCTCCAAGTGTCAGCTGGACCACCACTTATGGCTCCAAGTGTCAGCTAGACCACCGCTTATGGCTCCAAGTGTCAGCTGAACCACCACTTATGGCTCCAAGTGTCAGCTAGACCACCGCTTATGGCTCCAAGTGTCAGCTGGACCATCACTTATGGCTCCAAGTGTCAGCTGGACCACCACTTATGGCTCCAAGTGTCAGCTGGACCACCACTTATGGCTCCAAGTGTCAGCTAAACCACCGCTTATGGCTCCAAGTGTCAGCTGGACCACTGCTTATGGCTCCAAGTGTCAGCTGGACCATCACTTATGGCTCCAAGTGTCAGCTGGACCACCACTTATGGCTCCAAGTGTCAGCTAAACCACTGCTTATGGCTCCAAGTGTCAGCTGGACCACTGCTTATGGCTCCAAGTGTCAGCTGGACCACTGCTTATGGCTCCAAGTGTCAGCTGGACCACCACTTATGGCTCCAAGTGTCAGCTAAACCACCACTTATGGCTCCAAGTGTCAGCTGGACCACTGCTTATGGCTCCAAGTGTCAGCTGGACCATCACTTATGGCTCCAAGTGTCAGCTGGACCACCACTTATGGCTCCAAGTGTCAGCTAAACCACCGCTTATGGCTCCAAGTGTCAGCTGGACCACTGCTTATGGCTCCAAGTGTCAGCTGGACCACCACTTATGGCTCCAAGTGTCAGCTGGACCACCACTTATGGCTCCAAGTGTCAGCTAAACCACCGCTTATGGCTCCAAGTGTCAGCTAAACCACCGCTTATGGCTCCAAGTGTCAGCTGGACCACTGCTTATGGCTCCAAGTGTCAGCTAAACCACCGCTTATGGCTCCAAGTGTCAGCTGGACCACTGCTTATGGCTCCAAGTGTCAGCTGGACCATCACTTATGGCTCCAAGTGTCAGCTAAACCACCGCTTATGGCTCCAAGTGTCAGCTAAACCACCGCTTATGGCTCCAAGTGTCAGCTGGACCACTGCTTATGGCTCCAAGTGTCAGCTAAACCACCGCTTATGGCTCCAAGTGTCAGCTGGACCACTGCTTATGGCTCCAAGTGTCAGCTGGACCACCACTTATGGCTCCAAGTGTCAGCTGGACCACTGCTTATGACTCTAAGTATTACCTGGACCATTTCCTATGCTTATAGGTGTTACCAAATTACTGCTCATGGCTATAGTTGTTACCTGGACCACCACTTATGGCTCTAAGAGTCACCTGGACCACCTCTTATGAATCTAAGCATTACCTGGACCATTTCCCATGCTAATAGACGTTACTTGGATCACTACATATGGTATATAAATCCAAATATGAGGAGCCATTTCCACTGGATACCACACATACTTCTATTGTGTCTTCTGTGTGGGGATCTTGTATTAAGTTACTCATCTTTTAATATTTTGCCAAGAGGAAAAAACTCAGAAAACCCAAGATAGCGGTTATTCTCACTATTGTTAATTCTTCTCAAACTTTTTCACCTCCGCTGTTAATTGACTTTAGCGTCGCTGCTGGATTATGAAGGTCTCTGAATGTTTATGAAGAGACAATTAAACCTTCACAATGCGGAGATGTAATTCACCAACCAACCATTGTATTTGTTAAGAGAAATTGGTAATAAAGTTTAAAAAGTGTAATTTTTCTTGTAACAATCAGACACTGAACTGAAATCATTATCTAAAAAGCCGGGGAGTAACGTATCTAAACCTCAGCTTATAAATGGATGTAAATAATCAGTCCCTGACGCTCGGCCCACGTCACGTCAGCGCATTGTATGGCTCCAAAAGCTTATTTCTCCACTGACCTCGCAAGTCTATTATTGTCTTCTGTAGCCAAATCCACATTCAATACTTATAACCCTAATTTTCCTGATGTTGTCATTGTGCTCATTAATAACTCCCAAGGTTGCAGAGAGAATGAACGCGCTCACTGTTAATGGATGTTGATGTTCCAAGGCCCTGTCTCTTCAGATCCATATGATTTCCCTTATCAATGCGCATTCCTGTCCATTTCACTATTTCAAGACCTAAGTAGCAAATCTGAGCTCCATCTCCGAGAATCCTGCGAGCAGCGAGATACTCTGAATGTACTTAACCCATGGATTAATCTGCTGTCAATCATCACAGAGCCTGGATGCCACCGCAAGCTGCAGCCTGCAAATACAGGTGCCGAGAAGAACGCCTGGTCATACCGCCATATCCACTGCTGCGGAATACCGCACTGTACAAGACGCAATGTAACAAAAATAACATAGGAGCAGTATTATAGTAGTTATATTCTTGTACATAGGGGCAGTATTATAGTAGTTATATTCTTGTACATAGGAGCAGTATTATAGTAGTTATATTCTTGTACATAGGGGTAGTATTATAGTAGTTATATTCTTGTACATAGGGGCAGTATTATAGTAGTTATATTCTTGTACATAGGGGCAGTATTATAGTAGTTATATTCTTGTACATAGGAGCAGTATTATAGTAGTTATATTCTTGTACATAGGAGCAGTATTATAGTAGTTATATTCTTGTACATAGGGAGCAGTATTATAGTAGTTATATTCTTGTACATAGGGGCAGTATTATAGTAGTTATATCCTTGTACATAGGGGCAGTATTATAGTAGTTATATTCTTGTACATAGGAGCAGTATTATAGTAGTTATATTCTTGTACATAGGAGCAGTATTATAGTAGTTATATTCTTGTACATAGGAGCAGTATTATAGTAGTTATATTCTTGTACATAGGGAGCAGTATTATAGTAGTTATATTCTTGTACATAGGGAGCAGTATTATAGTAATTATATTCTTGTACATAGGGGCAGTATTATAGTAGTTATATTCTTGTACATAGGGAGCAGTATTATAGTAGTTATATTCTTGTACATAGGGGCAGTATTATAGTAGTTATATCCTTGTACATAGGGGCAGTATTATAGTAGTTATATCCTTGTACATAGGGGCAGTATTATAGTAGTTATATTCTTGTACATAGGGGCAGTATTATAGTAGTTATATTCTTGTACATAGGAGCAGTATTATAGTAGTTATATTCTTGTACATAGGGGCAGTATTATAGTAGTTATATTCTTGTATATAGGGGCAGTATTATAGTAGTTATATTCTTGTACATAGGGGGCAGTATTATAGTAGTTATATTCTTGTACATAGGGAGCAGTATTATAGTAGTTATATTCTTGTACATAGGGGCAGTATTATAGTAGTTATATTCTTGTACATAGGGGCAGTATTATAGTAGTTATATTCTTGTATATAGGGGCAGTATTATAGTAGTTATATTCTTGTACATAGGGGGCAGTATTATAGTAGTTATATTCTTGTACATAGGGAGCAGTATTATAGTAGTTATATTCTTGTACATAGGGGCAGTATTATAGTAGTTATATTCTAGTACATAGGAGCAGTATTATAGTAGTTATATTCTTGTACATAGAGAGCAGTATTATAGTAGTTATATTCTTGTACATAGGGGCAGTATTATAGTAGTTATATTCTTGTACATAGGGGCAGTATTATAGTAGTTATATTCTTGTACATAGGGGGCAGTATTATAGTAGTTATATTCTTGTACATAGGGAGCAGTATTATAGTAGTTATATTCTTGTACATAGGGGCAGTATTATAGTAGTTATATTCTTGTACATAGGAGCAGTATTATAGTAGTTATATCCTTGTACATAGGGGCAGAATTATAGTAGTTATATTCTTGTACATAGGAGCAGTATTATAGTAGTTATATTCTTGTACATAGGGGCAGTATTATAGTAGTTATATTCTTGTACATAGGAGCAGTATTATAGTAGTTATATTCTTGTACATAGGAGCAGTATTACAGTAGTTATATCCTTGTACATAGGGGCAGTATTATAGTAGTTATATCCTTGTACATAGGGGCAGTATTATAGTAGTTATATTCTTGTACATAGGAGCAGTATTATAGTAGTTATATTTTTGTACATAGGAGCAGTATTATAGTAGTTATATTCTTGTACATAGGGGCAGAATTATAGTAGTTATATTCTTGTACATAGGAGCAGTATTATAGTAGTTATATTCTTGTACATAGGGGCAGTATTATAGTAGTTATATTCTTGTACATAGGGGGCAGTATTATAGTAGTTATATTCTTGTACATAGGGGCAGTATTATAGTAGTTATATTCTTGTACATAGGAGCAGTATTATAGTAGTTATATTCTTGTACATAGGAGCAGTATTATAGTAGTTATATTCTTGTACATAGGAGCAGTATTATAGTAGTTATATTCTTGTACATAGGGGGCAGTATTATAGTAGTTATATTCTTGTACATAGGGGTAGTATTATAGTAGTTATATTCTTGTACATAGGAGCAGTATTATAGTAGTTATATTCTTGTACATAGGAGCAGTATTATAGTAGTTATATTCTTGTACATAGGAGCAGTATTATAGTAGTTATATTCTTGTACATAGGGAGCAGTATTATAGTAGTTATATTCTTGTACATAGGGAGCAGTATTATAGTAGTTATATTCTTGTACATAGGGGCAGTATTATAGTCGTTATATTCTTGTACATAGGGAGCAGTATTATAGTAGTTATATTCTTGTACATAGGAGCAGTATTATAGTAGTTATATTCTTGTACATAGGAGCAGTATTATAGTAGTTATATTCTTGTACATAGGAGCAGTATTATAGTAGTTATATTCTTGTACATAGGAGCAGTATTATAGTAGTTATATTCTTGTACATAGGAGCAGTATTATAGTAGTTATATTCTTGTACATAGGAGCAGTATTATAGTAGTTATATTCTTGTACATAGGAGCAGTATTATAGTAGTTATATTCTTGTACATAGGGGCAGTATTATAGTAGTTATATTCTTGTACATAGGAGCAGTAATATAGTAGTTATATTCTTGTACATAGGGGCAGTATTACAGTAGTTATATTCTTGTACTTAGGGACAGTATTATAGTAGTTATATTCTTGTACATTGGGAGCAGTATTATAGTAGTTATATTCTTGTACATAGGGACAGTATTATAGTAGTTATATTCTTGTACATAGGAGCAGTATTACAGTAGTTATATTCTTGTACATAGGAGCAGTATTATAGTAGTTATATTCTTGTACATAGGGGCAGTATTATAGTAGTTATATTCTTGTACATAGGAACAGTATTATAGTAGTTATATTCTTGTACATAGGGGCAGTATTATAGTAGTTATATTCTTGTATATAGGAGCAGTATTATAGTAGTTATATTCCTGCACATAGGGGGCAGTATTATAGTAGTTATATTCTTGTACATGGGGGGGCAGAATTATAGTAGTTATATTCTTGTACATAGGAGCAGTATTATAGTAGTTATATTCTTGTACATAGGAGCAGTATTATAGTAGTTATATTCTTGTACATAGGGGGCAGTATTATAGTAGTTATATTCTTGTACATAGGGGTAGTATTATAGTAGTTATATTCTTGTACATAGGGGCAGTATTATAGTAGTTATATTCTTGTACATAGGAGCAGTATTATAGTAGTTATATTCTTGTACATAGGGGCAGTATTATGGTAGTTATATTCTTGTACATGGGGGGCAGTATTATAGTTGTTATTTTATTAATCAATGATGGTGTAAGGTGCGCAGGACGGTAGCGGTGGACGAGCTGCTGCTCCCTAACGCCCTTCCACTTTACAAACAAATTGTCCATACCTTTGTTGCTGTGTACATTGCGCTGCACTCCCTTGTAGGCCGGAGGCCTCCGCTCTCTCTCTTCAGTCCCAGAATCAGCCGCACACATCAGAGGACACCTGCTTCGCTTTAACAAGTTCAACTTTACTGGACAACTCAAGTACAGTACAGACCAAAAGTTTGGACACACCTTCTCATTTAAAGATTTTTCTGTATTTTCCTGACTATGAAAATTGTACATTCACACTGAAGGCATCAAAACTGTGAATTACCACATGTGGAATTATATACTTAACAAAAAAGTGTGAAACTACTGAAAATATGTCTTATATTCTTGGTTCTTCAAAGTAGCCACCTTTTGCTTTGATGACTGCTTTGCACACTCTTGCCATTCTCTTGATGAGCTTCAAGAGGTAGTCACCGGAAATGGTCTTCACTTCACAGGTGTGCCCTGTCAGGTTTAATAAGTGGGATTTCTTGCCTTATAAATGGGGTTGTGACCATCAGTTGTGTTGTGCAGAAGTCTGATAGATACACAGCTGATAGTCCTACTGAATAGACTCTTAGAATTTGTATTATGGCAAGAAAAAAGCAGCTAAGTAAAGAAAAACGAGTGGCCATCATTACTTTAAGAAATGAAGGTCAGTTAGTCCGAAAAATTGGGAAAACTTTGAAAGTGTCCCCAAGTGCAGTTGCAAAAACCATCAAGCGCTACAAAGAAACTGGCTCACATGAGGGCCGCCAAAGGAAAGGAAGACCAAGAGTCACCTCTGCTTCTGAGGATAAGTTTATCCGAGTCACCAGCCTCAGAAATCGCAGGTTAACAGCAGCTCAGATTAGAGACCAGGTCAATGCCACACAGAGTTCTAGCAGCAGACACATCTCTTCAACAACTGTTAAGAGGAGACTTTGTGCAGCAGGCCTTCATGGTAAAATAGCTGTTAGGAAACCACGGCTAAGGACAGGCGACAAGCAGAAAAGACTTGTTTGGGCTAAAGAACACAAGGAATGGATATAAGACCAGTGGAAATCTGTGCTTTGGTCTGATGAGTCCAAATTTGAGATCTTTGGTTCCATCCACCGTGTCTTTGTGCATCGCAGAAAAGGTGAACGGATGGACTCAACATGACTGGTTCCCACCGTGAAGCATGGAGGAGGAGGTGTGATGGTGTGGGGGGGCTTTGCTGGTGACACTGTTGGGGATTTATTTAAAATTGAAGGCATACTGAACCAGCATGGCTACCACAGCATCTTGCAGCGGCATGCTATTCCATCTGGTTTGCGTTTATTTGGACCATCATTTATTTTTCAACAGGACAATGACCCCAAACACACCTCCAGGCTGTGTAAGGGCTATTTGACCAAGAAGGAGAGTGATGGGGGGCTACACCAGATGACTTGGCCTCCATAGTCACCAGACCTGAACCCAATCGAGATGGTTTGGGGTGAGCTGGACCGCAGAGTGAAGGCAAAAGGGCCAACAAGTGCTAAGCATCTCTGGGAACTCCTTCAAGATTGTTGGAAGGCCATTTCCGGTGACTACCTCTTGAAGCTCATCAAGAGAATGCCAAGAGTGTGAAAAGCAGCCATCAAAGCAAAAGGTGGCTACTTTGAAGAACCTAGAATATAAGACATATTTTCAGTTGTTTCACACCTTTTTGTTAAGTATATAATTCCACATGTGTTAATTCATAGTTTTGATGCCTTCAGTGTGAATGTACAATTTTCATAGTGATGAAAACACAGAAAAATCTTTAAATAAGACGGTGTGTCCAAACTTTTGGTCTGTACTGTACATCAGTCTTTAACACGCAGCACCGGGCACAACACCCTCCAGTTCTTGTTCCATCAGTGCAGTACATTTCCATCGTTTTCTTATGTTCAGCTCGGACTATCCCTATTTTAACAGATCCTGTTCGCCTTAGGGATTCCCCATGCGGCACCGTAGTATTCCCGAGATCCGCTACGTTTCCCTCACGCGGTTCCACCTCCATCTTCTTCAGTACGGCAGGTGTTAAGGTGCTCTCCATCGCACCTCTATCGAGCCGTACGCTCCAGACGTTGCAGGATTGTCTGCAGGGAGTTTTGTGCGACCTCATACCATCAGAACACTTTGTCCACACCGTGTTCTCAGCCCTTTGCGCCTTGAACTTCACCTTACCTCCAACGAACACTTTCACTAACTCTCTCAGTAACTGTGTAAACCAGGAAGTGTTTCCCTTTTTACTTGCTCCTGCCCATCCAATCTGGGCTAGTCCCAAATATTAAATGTATCTTGCCATAATGTATCTACAGTCACTATCTACTGAACTAAGCACTAAACTATATGTGATCCTGTGTTAACACTATACTTACCCTACACCGGAGCTGAGTGCGTGTTACTCACAATAGGCATTAACTTTACAGTATTCACAGCAGCATCAGTTCCTACAACCCTATACATTATATCATTACTAAAAACCGCATGACGCTGTAGACCCGTCACCTGGCACAATAACAGGCAGTAAAAGCGCACAACCCTCTTCTTATCACTGGCCGCTGTCTGCAGGGTTGGGACGGGGCGGTCCACAGCCGCACAGGAGCGCTAGCGTTCGGCCGCTGCTCGCTGGTCATGTATAACCCTGTCACTTACTGTGTGTTCCACATCTTCTAATCCAGTGAAAGACAAATCCCTGGGATAAAAGCGTCCAGAGGAAACGTCCTGTCTCCAAGTAATTGTCCGGGTGGATTCGGGGGATTATGATGGACCGGGTCCAAGGCGTAATATCAGAAGAGTGGAGCAATAAACAGCAGCCGTTATTAGGGTTCAGATGACTGTGGACACAATGTTACACTGAATGTATCTCCCGCAGTGAGGATGGAATGGCCTCCGCCTGTAATTGCTGATATACTTAATGGAAGTTCACATCTGCGACGTCTATGGCTCCGGTTTGTCAACCTGAAAAGCTGTAACAAAGTGCAGCGGTGACACTCGGTTATATTGATGATATCCATTTCCAGAAGACGTGGAGCAATCTTGATCTCATCACATTCCCATCATCATACTGACTGTACACGGGTTCCCTCGTTCTGCTGTGTATCCGCTGCAGTTATTGGAATATCCAGTATCTGCCACTAAAAGGAAAGCCGTCCATTCATCTGGCATCCAATCATCTGGAAATTCTTCAGGTGGTAGTCTCGATGTCAGACCTGGGGGGACGTGACGGCCCTTGTCCCTTCTGGCTCCTTCTTATATTTAGTGTCGAGGTCCCAAGACAATGTGTATCTATCTGTTCTCTAACCTTAGTTGTAGCTTCTGGGCCCTAATGCAAAATCTATAACAGGGCCCCAGCTCATGTGGCGGAGCAGCTCCTCAGGAGCCAGGGGGGCTCCTCAGGGTCCAGGGTTCAGCTGCGATGGCTTCCTGGGACCCTGTATCCAGAGGTGCCCAATAGCTGCAATATGGATACATAAAGCTGCGAGTCTCTCTGCTGGGATATATTATTACAGCTTCAATGTGTTTTACATTACTAATAGTCTCCTTTCTTTACAATCCTATAGATTGTAGCTTGTGAGCCGCAAGTCCCTCTCTCCTCCAGTGACTGCTGAATTATGTGTTACTTTGTATTGTCTTTATTGTCTGTTGTGCTGCGGAATATGTTGGCGCTATAAACTTATTATTATTTCACTGAACCGTTCTCACAGCGCTCCTGCTTGCAGATCATTCCTCTAATATACTGTGTACTGAGCATTTGCACTGTGTGGACTGCTGTGGTGCAACATTCAGACAGCAGCCTGCCATCTGCACAGGTGTCGCCTACTTCTTGTGAAATGCACTTGGTGACAATTTTGTGGTGGATGACTATGAAAAATTGGTTAGCTGTCTGCAGCCGATCTGCAGCTTAATGACATTCAGAGAATGGATTGTCCCCAATGAGATAAGTACTGGTGAATTATTAGGATCTTTAGGCTCCTCATAGAGGCAACTTTGTCTTTGGACGTGTCTCTGAGCAGTTACTTCAGTCTCATGGTTATTTCTGTTCATTTAGCCGCCTCTACAATCTTTTGTTTAGATATCGACTCTTTCGCTGCGCTCCTGCTCATATCCAGCAGCCAGTATGAAGACGCAGAGCTTCACTTAATAGCATAGCAGGGGCTGAGCTTCAGTAAGAGCACGGCAGGGGCTGAGCTTCAGTATGAGCGCGGCAGGGGCTGAGCTTCAGTAAGAGCGCGGCAGGGGCTGAACTTCAGTAAGAGCGCGGCAGGGGCTGAACTTCAGTATGAGCACGGCAGGGGCTGAGCTTCAGTAAGAGCGCGGCGGGGGCTGAGCTTCAGTAAGAGCGCGGCGGGGGCTGAGCTTCAGTATGAGCATGGCAGGGGCTGAGCTTCAGTATGAGCGCGGCAGGGGCTGAGCTTCAGTAAGAGCGCGGCAGGGGCTGAGCTTCAGTATGAGCACGGCAGGGGCTGAGCTTCAGTAAGAGCGCGGCAGGGGCTGAGCTTCAGTAAGAGCGCGGCAGGGGCTGAGCTTCAGTAAGAGCGCGGCGGGGGCTGAGCTTCAGTATGAGCGCGGCAGGGGCTGAGCTTCAGTAAGAGCGCGGCAGGGGCTGAGCTTCAGTAAGAGCGCGGCAGGGGCTGAGCTTCAGTAAGAGCGCGGCAGGGGCTGAGCTTCAGTATGAGCGCGGCAGGGGCTGAGCTTCAGTAAGAGCGCGGCAGGGGCTGAGCTTCAGTATGAGCACGGCAGGGGCTGAGCTTCAGTAAGAGCGCGGCAGGGGCTGAGCTTCAGTAAGAGCGCGGCAGGGGCTGAGCTTCAGTAAGAGCGCGGCAGGGGCTGAGCTTCAGTAAGAGCGCGGCAGGGGCTGAGCTTCAGTATGAGCGCGGCAGGGGCTGAGCTTCAGTAAGAGCGCGGCAGGGGCTGAGCTTCAGTATGAGCGCGGCAGGGGCTGAGCTTCAGTAAGAGCGCGGCAGGGGCTGAACTTCAGTATGAGCACGGCAGGGGCTGAGCTTCAGTAAGAGCGCGGCGGGGGCTGAGCTTCAGTAAGAGCGCGGCGGGGGCTGAGCTTCAGTATGAGCATGGCAGGGGCTGAGCTTCAGTATGAGCGCGGCAGGGGCTGAGCTTCAGTAAGAGCGCGGCAGGGGCTGAGCTTCAGTAAGAGCGCGGCAGGGGCTGAGCTTCAGTAAGAGCGCGGCAGGGGCTGAGCTTCAGTAAGAGCACGGCAGGGGCTCAGCTTCAGTCAGAGCGCGGCAGGGGCTGAGCTTCAGTAAGAGCACGGCAGGGGCTGAGCTTCAGTAAGAGCGCGGCAGGGGCTGAGCTTCAGTAAGAGCACGGCAGGGGCTGAGCTTCAGTAAGAGCGCGGCGGGGGCTGAGCTTCAGTAAGAGCGCGGCGGGGGCTGAGCTTCAGTATGAGCATGGCAGGGGCTGAGCTTCAGTAAGAGCGCGGCAGGGGCTGAGCTTCAGTAAGAGCGCGGCAGGGGCTGAGCTTCAGTATGAGCGCGGCAGGGGCTGAGCTTCAGTAAGAGCACGGCAGGGGCTCAGCTTCAGTCAGAGCGCGGCAGGGGCTGAGCTTCAGTAAGAGCACGGCAGGGGCTGAGCTTCAGTAAGAGCGCGGCAGGGGCTGAGCTTCAGTATGAGCATGGCAGGGGCTGAACTTCAGTAAGAGCGCGGCAGGGGCTGAGCTTCAGTCAGAGCACGGCAGGGGCTGAGCTTCAGTATGAGCGCGGCAGGGGCTGAACTTCAGTATGAGCGCGGCAGGGGCTGAACTTCAGTATGAGCATGGCAGGGGCTGAACTTCAGTAAGAGCGCGGCAGGGGCTGAGCTTCAGTAAGAGCGCGGCGGGGGCTGAGCTTCAGTAAGAGCGCGGCGGGGGCTGAGCTTCAGTAAGAGCGCGGCGGGGGCTGAGCTTCAGTAAGAGCGCGGCGGGGGCTGAGCTTCAGTATGAGCGCGGCAGGGGCTGAGCTTCAGTAAGAGCGCGGCAGGGGCTGAGCTTCAGTAAGAGCACGGCAGGGGCTGAGCTTCAGTAAGAGCGCGGCAGGGGCTGAGCTTCAGTATGAGCACGGCAGGGGCTGAGCTTCAGTAAGAGCACGGCAGGGGCTGAGCTTCAGTAAGAGCACGGCAGGGGCTGAGCTTCAGTAAGAGCACGGCGGGGGCTGAGCTTCAGTAAGAGCACGGCGGGGGCTGAGCTTCAGTATGAGCGCGGCAGGGGCTGAGCTTCAGTCAGAGCACGGCAGGGGCTGAGCTTCAGTAAGAGCACGGCAGGGGCTGAGCTTCAGTAAGAGCGCGGCAGGGGCTGAGCTTCAGTATGAGCATGGCAGGGGCTGAGCTTCAGTAAGAGCGCGGCGGGGGCTGAGCTTCAGTATGAGCGCGGCAGGGGCTGAGCTTCAGTCAGAGCACGGCAGGGGCTGAGCTTCAGTAAGAGCACGGCAGGGGCTGAGCTTCAGTAAGAGCGCGGCAGGGGCTGAGCTTCAGTATGAGCATGGCAGGGGCTGAGCTTCAGTAAGAGCGCGGCGGGGGCTGAGCTTCAGTAAGAGCGCGGCGGGGGCTGAGCTTCAGTAAGAGCGCGGCGGGGGCTGAGCTTCAGTAAGAGCGCGGCGGGGGCTGAGCTTCAGTAAGAGCGCGGCGGGGGCTGAGCTTCAGTAAGAGCGCGGCGGGGGCTGAGCTTCAGTATGAGCGCGGCAGGGGCTGAGCTTCAGTAAGAGCGCGGCAGGGGCTGAGCTTCAGTAAGAGCGCGGCGGGGGCTGAGCTTCAGTAAGAGCGCGGCGGGGGCTGAGCTTCAGTAAGAGCGTGGCGGGGGCTGAGCTTCAGTAAGAGTGCGGCAGGGGCTCAGCTTCAGTATGAGCGCGGCAGGGGCTGACCTTCAGTAAGAGCGCGGCGGGGGCTGAGCTTCAGTAAGAGCGCGGCGGGGGCTGAGCTTCAGTAAGAGCGCGGCGGGGGCTGAGCTTCAGTAAGAGCGCGGCGGGGGCTGAGCTTCAGTAAGAGCGCGGCAGGGGCTGAGCTTCAGTAAGAGCACGGCAGGGGCTGAGCTTCAGTATGAGCGCGGCAGGGGCTCAGCTTCAGTAAGAGCGCGGCAGGGGCTCAGCTTCAGTAAGAGCGCGGCAGGGGCTCAGCTTCAGTAAGAGCGCGGCAGGGGCTCAGCTTCAGTAAGAGCGCGGCAGGGGCTCAGCTTCAGTAAGAGCGCGGCAGGGGCTCAGCTTCAGTAAGAGCGCGGCAGGGGCTGAGCTTCAGTATGAGCGCGGCAGGGGCTGAGCTTCAGTAAGAGCGCGGCAGGGGCTGAGCTTCAGTAAGAGCGCGGCAGGGGCTCAGCTTCAGTAAGAGCGCGGCAGGGGCTCAGCTTCAGTAAGAGCGCGGCAGGGGCTCAGCTTCAGTAAGAGCGCGGCAGGGGCTCAGCTTCAGTAAGAGCGCGGCAGGGGCTGAGCTTCAGTATGAGCATGGCAGGGGCTGAGCTTCAGTAAGAGCGCGGCAGGGGCTGAGCTTCAGTAAGAGCGCGGCAGGGGCTCAGCTTCAGTAAGAGCGCGGCAGGGGCTCAGCTTCAGTAAGAGCGCGGCAGGGGCTCAGCTTCAGTAAGAGCGCGGCAGGGGCTGAGCTTCAGTATGAGCGCGGCAGGGGCTCAGCTTCAGTAAGAGCGCGGCAGGGGCTCAGCTTCAGTAAGAGCGCGGCAGGGGCTCAGCTTCAGTAAGAGCGCGGCAGGGGCTCAGCTCTGCAGCCACTAATGAGGTGGATGTCAGACCACTGCAGTCTCCAGCAGATATTGCTGCTAAGCTGGAGCCACTGTTCATGACTCTACCGCAATCTTGTGGAAGTATGGCGCGCTGGAGACAATGAGCACTACTCTGGGTTAGTTAAGTCTTTGGACCACCATTTTGCTAATAATTCAGGTGTTTTTCTTTTTGATTTTACCAATGATTGGTGCATTCATTATAAAAGTTAGCAAAGCCTGAAGTTCCTACCATTTGCGTGCGTTCGCCCGACCTCGTCGTTTACGCCTTTCAGTCTTGTTAAATTAATGTTACAGAACATTAAACAAGTGGATTTTCTCCCCCCGTAAATCAGTCTATTAATTATGTTTCTGTTAATTGTCCTCTTTCCTTTTTCTTTTAACAATTAAATCCGTCTCGCTCTACAATTGTGGCGCCATTTTTTCACTTTGACCCCTCTGTCTTTACATTAGTTTTTCACTTCATTAACCTAATGAAGCTGGATTAATTTATTTGATTTAATTAATCTCCACTGTGCTGGAGGGGTTAAAGTCATTTCTGTAAGTGCAGTAAGGAAGCATGGTGAGCATTGATCGCTGGAAGGTAAAGACGCTGGAATCCCGCAACATTCAGCGGGAAGACTGCACTTATGTCAGAGAAGATCTTCTGCCTTCTTATTGTGCAGGAAGACGAGGGTCACATCGTATGTCCCGCCATGTCTGTAATCAGCACAGGTGTGCGCAGGACGGTCAGGGCTGAGTTATGGATGCCAGGATGGCACTGGACAGGTCCTATGTTCGGAGTCGGGGTTTTTGCAGGAGATACTCTCATACAGTCCATGAAAATAGCTGCTTGAGTCCATGACTTTGTCCTTCTTGAGTCCGTGACTTTGTCCTTCTTGAGTCCGTGACTTTGTCCTTCTTGAGTCCACGACTTTGTCCTTCTTGAGTCCGCGACTTTGTCCTTCTTGAGTCCGCGACTTTGTCCTTCTTGAGTCCGCGACTTTGTCCTTCTTGAGTCCGCGACTTTGTCCTTCTTGAGTCCGCGACTTTGTCCTTCTTGAGTCCGCGACTTTGTCCTTCTTGAGTCCGCGACTTTGTCCTTCTTGAGTCC
This sequence comes from Phyllobates terribilis, assembly GCF_046119375.1. Taxonomy (NCBI): domain Eukaryota; kingdom Metazoa; phylum Chordata; class Amphibia; order Anura; family Dendrobatidae; genus Phyllobates; species Phyllobates terribilis. Next base: position 461,658,578 of record NW_027362767.1, on the reverse strand, counting down.
GTGACTTTGTCCTTCTTGAGTCCGTGACTTTGTCCTTCTTGAATCCGTGACTTTGTCCTTCTTGAGTCCGTGACTTTGTCCTTCTTGAATCCGTGACTTTGTCCTTCTTGAGTCCGTGACTTTGTCCTTCTTGTGTCCGTGACTTTGTCCTTCTTGAGTCCATGACTTTGTCCTTCTTGAGTCCACGACTTTGTCCTTCTTGAGTCCACGACTTTGTCCTTCTTGAGTCCACGACTTTGTCCTTCTTGAATCCACGACTTTGTCCTTCTTGAATCCGTGACTTTGTCCTTCTTGAGTCCGTGACTTTGTCCTTCTTGAGTCCGTGACTTTGTCCTTCTTGAGTCCGTGACTTTGTCCTTCTTGAGTCCGTGACTTTGTCCTTCTTGAGTCCATGACTTTGTCCTTCTTGAGTCCATGACTTTGTCCTTCTTGAGTCCATGACTTTGTCCTTCTTGCACAAACCTGCTGTAAGTAGAGATATTTCAGACTCTCGTCTGTGTTTTTTCTGCATAATAAATAACTTACATTAAAAGCTGTGGGGAAAAATGTAGCTCTTCGTTCACATGCGTTTAGGTGTCACCCGAGTGTAGAGATATTTACAATGAATCTATCACTAGATTTTGTAATATAAACTGCATTCACAATGAAATTCATCTTAGACCTGAGGGAGCTGCTGTACTTATGACAATCTTTGTCAGATTGGCAACATAATCCTTTTTGAAAGGTCAAATGCAATCTGCACCCATCTATCTTGACTGACAGCTCCTCAGTATCCCTCCCTCCCTGAATCTTACCCACCTTGCTTGAGTGACAGCTTATAAGTATCCCTTGCCCTTGCTGCTGTTTAGTCTGCACCTGTTTAGTCTGATTGACAGCTCCTCAGTGTTATTCTTCCCTGCTGCTGAATCTCTGTCCAACTCTCCAGATTGGGATCTCTCCACTGTCCTCCTCAGCGTCCCTCCTCCCTGCTTCTGCTGCTGAGATCTCACCCTGCTCAGTACAAGCTGCAGGAGTCAGTCAGGCTGGGTGGGCGGAGAGTGAATACATTAGACTCCTGAGCTGCCGGATGCTTGATCTGGACTTATAAAATGCCCATTTTAATAGAACCTCACATATGGCGCTCGTTTTATTACCTGTATTGTTCCACGAACCTTACTAATAAGGTCTTACTATTACCTACATGATTGTGGACAGAGGATCTGCCCGGCGGTGGCGTTGTGCTCGGCTTCCGGTGAATAATCCAGGACCGCCATCTTGGCACGTGTAATATGAGCCCACATTATTTGCGGACACTTTTAGATTTGTCCTGACTTTAACCTTTGCTGAATTAAGTTTTTTGGATGGTGGGAGGCCGGGAGGAAGGAGGAGGACGGGGGAGAGAGGTTTGGAGGAGGGAGGTGAATGAGGGAGGAATGAGGTGGATGGGTGAGGGAGGTAGACCAGGGGGCCTGGGAGGAGGATGGTGGAGAAGGGAGGCCAGGAGGAGGAAGGTGGATGGGGGAGGGAGGTAGACCAGGGGGGCTGGGAGGAGGATGGTGGAGAAGGGAGGCCAGGAGGAGGAAGGTGGATGGGTGAGGGAGGTAGACCAGGGGGCCTGGGAGGAGGATGGTGGAGAAGGGAGGCCAGGAGGAGGAAGGTGGATGGGTGAGGGAGGTAGACCAGGGGGGCTGGGAGGAGGATGGTGGAGAAGGGAGGCCAGGAGGAGGAAGGTGGATGGGGGAGGGAGGTAGACCAGGGGGGCTGGGAGGAGGATGGTGGAGAAGGGAGGCCAGGAGGAGGAAGGTGGATGGGGGAGGCTGGAAGGAGGGAGGTGGACGGGGGAGAGAGGTAGACCAGGGGGCCTGGGAGGAGGATGGTGGAGAAGGGAGGCCAGGAGGAGGAAGGTGGATGGGGGAGGGAGGTAGACCAGGGGGCCTGGGAGGAGGATGGTGGAAAAGGGAGGCCAGGAGGAGGAAGGTGGATGAGGGAGGGAGATAGACCAAGGGGCCTGGGAGGAGGATGGTGGAGAAGGGAGGCCAGGAGGAGGAAGGTGGATGGGGGAGGCTGGAAGGAGGGAGGTGGACGGGGGAGAGAGGTAGACCAGGGGGCCTGGGAGGAGGATGGTGGAGAAGGGAGGCCAGGAGGAGGAAGGTGGATGGGTGAGGGAGGTAGACCAGGGGGCCTGGGAGGAGAATGGTGGAGAAGGGAGGCCAGGAGGAGGAAGGTGGATGGGTGAGGGAGGTAGACCAGGGGGCCTGGGAGGAGGATGGTGGAGAAGGGAGGCCAGGAGGAGGAAGGTGGATGGGGGAGGGAGATAGACCAAGGGGCCTGGGAGGAGGATGGTGGAGAAGGGAGGCCAGGAGGAGGAAGGTGGATGGGGGAGGCTGGAAGGAGGGAGGTGGACGGGGGAGAGAGGTAGACTAGGGGGCCTGGGAGGAGGATGGTGGAGAAGGGAGGCCAGGAGGAGGAAGGTGGATGGGGGAGGGAGGTAGACCAGGGGGCCTGGGAGGAGGATGGTGGAGAAGGGAGGCCAGGAGGAGGAAGGTGGATGGGGAGGCTGGAAGGAGGGAGGTGGATGGGGGAGAGAGGTTTGGAGGAGGGAGGTGATTGAGGGAGGTGGACAATTGAAGCTAGGAGGAGGGAGGTGGATGGGTGAGGGAGGAATGAGGTGGATGGGTGAGGGAGGTAGACCAGGGGGCCTGGGAGGAGGATGGTGGAGAAGGGAGGCCAGGAGGAGGAAGGTGGATGGGGGAGGGAGATAGACCAAGGGGCCTGGGAGGAGGATGGTGGAGAAGGGAGGCCAGGAGGAGGAAGGTGGATGGGGGAGGGAGGTAGACCAGGGGGCCTGGGAGGAGGATGGTGGAGAAGGGAGGCCAGGAGGAGGAAGGTGGATGGGGGAGGGAGATAGACCAAGGGGCCTGGGAGGAGGATGGTGGAGAAGGGAGGCCAGGAGGAGGAAGGTGGATGGGGGAGGGAGGTAGACCAGGGGGCCTGGGAGGAGGATGGTGGAGAAGGGAGGCCAGGAGGAGGAAGGTGGATGGGGGAGGGAGGTAGACCAGGGGGCCTGGGAGGAGGATGGTGGAGAAGGGAGGCCAGGAGGAGGAAGGTGGATGGGGGAGGGAGGTAGACCAGGGGGGCTGGGAGGAGGATGGTGGAGAAGGGAGGCCAGGAGGAGGAAGGTGGATGGGGGAGGCTGGAAGGAGGGAGGTGGACGGGGAGTCAGTCAGCGGTTCTCAGAGAACACATGACATCGGCTGAGTCCTGTGTATGGAGGCGTTGGGGAAGATGGCAGTCAGGGAATGATTGTTTGCACGGGAGATTTATTGGCTTTATAAGAAGAACATTTAAAGACTGTACTGATGGACGTGGTTTTCACGGACCCATAAACGTGTCATCTGTGCTGCTGGAAATAACACGGCCGTGTGCACAGCCCCATAGATTATGATGGCTACACGTGATATCTGTGCAGTAAACGGATGCCACATGTACTGGACACACGGACGCGTGAAGGCTGCAAAGTCTCAGGTTCCCAGGACCCGCCCGCGACCGCTCAGCGCTCATTTCTCCTGGGAGAAGACACTTTTCCTTATTTTGTAGTTGTCAAAAGTCAACAGCTGTCAAAGCAATATTTTTCCTCATGTGGGCAGACAACAAAACACCGGCGGAGAGCGGAGTGTCACCGGCAGAGCGGGGAGGGAGCGCGGCACATTACCCTGTCAGTCTCTCCTCACACACCCGCTCAATAAAAGCTGAAAGATGACCAAACAACCATAATCCTTTGCAAACGATTGCTGTCATTACGGCTCTGAAGAGGCTGTGACGGGAGATGGCAGATTGTGCTGGATGTCTTCTTTACGTGACAAGCAAAAGATATTTGTAGAGGAGCTGTCACAGGGACGCGGCTCCATATAATAATGACCAATCCAGCAAAATTGTGCCTTCTCCTCAAAGGGCAGTGCCACCTGTGGTGCCAAGAAGAAGCCGCCATGGAGGAGGACCTGCTCCATGCCCCACGGCTGCTGCTCGTTCTCCCTGAACTTCAGGTCAATAACCCTGAGCCGCGTCCTGCAGAGATCATTTAGTACGGCGGCTCAAGAGTTCACTCTTTTGCCCCGTATCACGGGGTCGGAGATGATGGGAAGGCGAGCCCTGAAAAATATTAGCGTTCACTGACCTGTGAATTTGGTTTTTGAAGCCACATTTCCTCATTTTAACGGAAACATTTAAATTAAAAGGAAATGCCATCTATATCTGAGAGACGTAGGAACCACACGTATCTCCAGGAACGGTTCTCCTGACCCCAACGACCGAGGCAGAGGAAGATGGGGGGGCTTCCACACATATGCACCGCGCTCTCCAGTCACTTCTATGGGAGTCACAGAAATATCTCAGCCATATCCGTGGAGCTCCTGTGTCCCACGTCCACCCCTGGTCTTGGCGTTGTCTTTCCACCATTCTAAATCATAACGAGAGCAATTATTAACCTATAATGAGACATTAGACATTCTAGATCTGTTCACTTGGTGTTGGTAGCATATGGCGGCCATTGTTTCAGTGGTGCTGTGCCGGTGGGGTGACCGGAGCCGTGGTGGCTTTGTCTGGCAGGATGGCAGCTTGGGGCACTTGGGCTCATTATATCTCCTCTATACGCCATGTATACACCGTCTTGTCCCATCTTCCTGTACTGCGAGTATATTTTTAAGGTCTGACAGAAGCCTGAAAGCTCCGCCATCTGATAATTCCTCCAGGTTGCGCGGTGTTTGTTTAATTTCTGCCTGAGATCGGTGCGAGTGAAGTAACGGGGGGCTTCTGGGCCCCAGCAGGAAATTTAGCTTATTTATAAGCACACTTGACATTTACATTTCCTTTAACCTTATGAGAAGTAGTGATATATAACGTCTGGAGCCAATTAACATGGGAGTGTGACTTCACCGCTGCTACGTTTTCATGACTGGGGACCTTCTCTCCGCACTGGAGATTGTTCCCAGGTGAGGACATCATATGCCGCGACGCTTTCCTTTCTTAGTCAAATACCAGGCTCATCCGCGTCAGACAGAAAGTTCCAGCCCGGCTTTGTTTCACCTGCTTTTCCTGACAAAATGGATTTATAAATGAGCGAGAGGCCAGAGATTCTGTGCTCTAACGTGGAGGAGCCATGTCAGGTCTCGGGGAAACACTAAATCCATTTCCAGACACGTTCAAGTGTAGGACGATTGACTTCAGCATCATATTGAGCTTCTATTGATGGACACACGTGGTCAAAATTGTTGGTCCCCCTCGTTTAATGAAAGAAAAACCCACAATGGTCACAGAAATAACTTGAATCTGACAAAAGCAACAATAAATTAAAAATCTATCAAAATGAACAAATGAAAGTCAGACATTGCTTTTCTGCTTCCACAGAATTTAAAAAAAATTAACCTCATGAAATCGGCCTGGACAGAAATGATGGTTCTCTTCTTCTTATAGACCAAGAGAAGAAGAACCAGTGATGGAGGTTATAGACCAAGAGACGAAGAACCGGGGATGGAGGTTATAGACCAAGAGAAGAAGAACCGGGGATGGAGGTTATAGACCAAGAGACGAAGAACCGGGGATGGAGGTTATAGACCAAGAGAAGAAGAACCGGGGATGGAGGTTATAGACCAAAAGAAGAATAACCGGGGATGGAGGTTATAGACCAAGAGAAAAAGAACCAGTGATGGAGGTTATAGACCAAGAAAAAAAGAACCAGTGATGAAGGTTATAGACCAAGAGAAGAAGAACCAGTGATGGAGGTTATAAACCAAGAGAAGAATAACCAGTGATGGAGGTTATAGACCAAGAGAAGAAGAACCGGGAATGGAGGTTCTAAGACCAAGAGAAGAAGAACTGGGAATGGAGGTTATAGACCAAGAGAATAAAAACAGGGGATAAAGGTTATAAAACCAAGAGGAAAAGAACTGGGGATGGAGATTATAAGACAAGAGAGGAGAAGAACCGGGGATAGAGGTTATAAGACAAGAGAGGATGACCCACGGATGAAGGTTGTAAGACCAACAGGAGAAGACGCTGGGATGAAGGTCATAAGACCAAGAAGAGAACAACCGGAGATTGAGGTTATAAGACCAAAAGAATAAGAAATGGGGATGGAGGTTGTAAGACCAAGAGGAAAAGAACTGGGGTGAAGGTTATAAGACCAAAAAGAGAACAACTAGGGATGGAAGTTATAAGACCAAAAAAAGAATAGCCCGGGAAGGAGGTTATAAGACCAAGAGGAAAGGAACCATGAATGAAGTTTATAAGACCAAGAGAATAAGAAACGGGGATGAAGGTTATAAGACCAAGAGAAAAAGAACCGGGAATTAAGGTTATAAGACCAAGAGAAGACCAATGAATGACACAATACCCAACAAATAAGGCCAAAATAGTTTTCATCCTCACTGGTGCACATCTGGTAGGGTTTTGTACTTGTTACCATTGGGGCAGAAAAGGCCCAGGAGCACCAAGGATGAGGTACATTATGGATTTACTAATCCAGCTTGGGAGTGAAAAATGTAATGAAAAGAGGACTTAAAGGGGTCACCTAGTTTAGTAATCTCAGTCTTACACATCTTAGAAGTGATAAAGGGGTTCTCCAAGGTATTATAACTAAATATCATTGGGGTTGGAGGATGTCGTAAAAAACGAACAAAATAAATAAAAACCTGTGGTCACTTCCCTTTCGTTGATTTTCTACTCTTGCAGCTGTGTCACCCTCTAATCAGGCGGGGCATCACATGATGGCTGCAGACAATCACTGTCCACAGCATGTCCAAGTCAATATATATCTTGGCAGAATGAGAAGAGTGAAGCTGCTCAGATGCCTCTGATTGCTTCCATCACCCGACACCCCAAGTGTTCACACCAGAGGGGGACACAAGTCTGAGAGTGGAGTGGCGCTCCTCTGGGAATTTAGCACAGGTTTTTTTTATCTTTTTACACCTCCCTTGGGACAAATGAGTTTTACTTAGAAATAAGTGGAAAACGCCTTCAATAGAAGGAATAGTCGAATGGTCAAGATTTTTCTCCCATAGTGGAGAGCGGTTATAAAGAGTCTCTCGCTCTGGAGGATCCGTCCTGTCCTGCTTCACCCACGGAATCCTATGACATGAATGAACACTGTGTTGTGCTTCATTTCACCTGTGGTGGCGCTGCAGGAAACTGAACCCCAACTCCTAGGTTTCCTTGCAGGTCACTACTGACCACGGTTGGTTCCAGAGGGGTAGACTTTTTATGTGTTGGCTGTTCTCAGGCCACCCAAGACTGACAACGTTTTATCAATGCCATTGACCACAAATCTCTTGGACTCTCTACTGTATGCGCACAGCCATCATTCACTGGCCAGTTTGGCGCCAGGTTCACACGTCCTATGTGGCCCTGGATCATATTTATGGTCAACGACACCATGGGGCCCCATGATTTCTATGTACGCCCCTGGCTCCCACAGAGCCGTATCCGGGGGTTGGACGCTATTTGGGGGCTGTGATTGTCTCCTCTTCACAATGAGTTTATACTTTCGGCTGGATTGATGCAATTTTGATGGCAAAACAGGAATAAATACAAGAGATAAATGTATCAATATTTCTCTTTTTTCTTCTTTTAGTTTATAAAAACTCAATAAAACCCACGTGAATCCGACCTCCTCCTACATAATCTTCGCTTTTCCTCCAAAGCCCGGCCCAGTCCTCCATCTGTTCATTAAATCTTGATTTATCGTCTAGAGGAATTATTAATTTTGCCTTTGGACAGAATTTGGTGCGATAGTTGAATTGAGTTGGAATATTTCAATACTTTCTGGAATGTAAATGTTTTTCTCCATTTTCTCCGAAGCCTGATGTGGGGCCGGGGGAATAATTCTGCTTATTAACCACCTCTTCCTTTTACATTTGTTTCTGTGAAATGAGGTTACAATGGACAAATCCGGTTGTTTTTCTGCCATAAAAATCTATTTTCATCCATTTAGTCGTCTTTTCATAGGAGAACATGGCGTCTGCCTCCTAAGAAGCAATATCCAGGATCAATGAGACATTTCATAATTTGTTGCTCGGCAGATCAAAGCCCATTTAGCTGAATTACTCGAGCATCGATTCCTCTCGGATTTTACGCTTCTCTGCAATAAACACCCCGCGCTTTTCCGCCGCCGATTTACTTAAGAGCCGTCGATTAGTTACCAATCACCCGAACCTCGAAGGACATTACGTCTTATTCCCTGATGAGATTTCCTTCATTGGCTTGGTTTTATGACTTGCCGTCCATGTTTTTTTCCTCCGAGCCGCACATCACGGGTCTTTGGTGTAGAAAATCGATGGAGGGCTCAATGTAAAGCTCCGGCAGGCGGTCACTGGGCTGCACGGACTTTAGTTTTGTGTCTTGTGAAGTATAGAAAGTGTCTCCCCATATGGCGGCACACGCCACGGAAAAGCCCCATGACGGACGCTGTGGAAAAGCAAGATCACAAATGGGTTTCTCCATGAGCAGGAGACCCTAAAGACAAAAGATGACGCCAATCGCACCTTCAACCCATCCCCAAACCGTTCAATCCCTGTGCAGAGACGGCCTCTACATATTCTCATAGGAGTCAATGGCTGCGTGTGACTGTTGGGGGTTGACTACCGGGTGCCCCGCCATTAGTAAAATGAGGGCAGCAGGGGTGCACCCCTTCCATGCAGGACACCTGACAACGCTAACGGGGTCACCAATACCACGGCTCATTTTTATAGGTAGATGAGCTGCAGTACCAACCACAACCACAAGCACGTAGGTGGCGCTGTGTCCTGCGCTGCAGGAAAAAGGCTGCTGAACTTGAGGAAGCGAAATAACCCTTTGTTCTACTCATCACTAGATCCCAACAAATCACACATTAACCTTTTCATCCTCACCATGGACAACTCCTAACCAAGTCCTGTACATAACATTTACTAGATAGTCGTCCTGGATTTTTTTTTTTGAATGGGGGCTTCCTTGCCCCATTATCTGCGCTATTCCAGTCCTCTTCTGCACCATGTGACCTATGTGACCCTCAAAGTGATCCGGGGATCTCACAGCAGCTTCTCTGTGGTCCGGAAGTCTCATTGACACTCTTGTAGGTTTGCACTTAGAAAGCAACTTCTGCTCTAACTGGTTATTCCCATCACACCATGTAGCGGCACGCCTCTGGTATACGCCATCACCTGCAGATTGGTGGAGCCGGGCTGCCCATACCGGAGAATGAGGATGGCACTTACTCAGCATCCTGACCTCCATCTGTGCCGGGACTACAGCGTGGCATCATTCACTTCACTGCATCTGTGCTGCAGACCCCGGTACAGTGGGGGTCCTAGGGCTCCGCTGTGCAGAGAAAAGGGGAGGCAGCACTAATCTGGTGCCATGCCGGAGGAGGTAATGGCAGTCATACACATTCATGGGCTAAAACCTAGGATAAAAACAAAAGGAGCAAACCCCTCAGGAAGTAAATCAGTAAATAGTAATAGTGCATGTAAGGTGACCCTTGTTTAAAAAAAAAATCAATCCCACCGCAACAAGCTGTACCCAGTCAGGATAGTCCGTACCCCTAGTATCTCACCTCTCTATGTGCCATCCACCATGACAAGGTGTACCCAGTCAGGATGGTCCATACCCCTAGTATCTCACCTCGCTATGTGCCATTCACCATGACAAGGTGTACCCAGTCAGGATGGTCCGTACCCCTAGTATCTCACCTCGCTATGTGCCATCCACCATGACAAGGTGTACACAGTCAGGATGGTCCGTACCTCTAGTATCTCACCTCTCTACGTGCCATCCACCATGACAAGGTGTACCCAGTCAGGATGGTCCGTACCCCTAGTATCTCACCTCTCTACATGCCATCCACCATGACAAGGTGTACCCAGCCAGGATGGTCCGTACCCCTAGTATCTCACTTCACTATGTGCCATCCACCATAACAAGGTGTACCCAGCCAGGATGGTCCGTACCCCTAGTATCTCACCTCGCTATGTGCCATCCACCATGACAAGGTGTACACAGTCAGGATGGTCCGTACCCCTAGTATCTCACTTCACTATGTGCCATCCACCATGACAAGGTGTACCCAGTCAGGATGGTCCGTACCCCTAGTATCTCACCTCGCTATGTGCCATCCACCATGACAAGGTGTACACAGTCAGGATGGTCCGTACCTCTAGTATCTCACCTCTCTACGTGCCATCCACCATGACAAGGTGTACCCAGTCAGGATGGTCCGTACCCCTAGTATCTCACCTCTCTACATGCCATCCACCATGACAAGGTGTACCCAGCCAGGATGGTCCGTACCCCTAATATCTCACTTCACTATGTGCCATCCACCATGACAAGGTGTACCCAGTCAGGAAGGTCTGTACCTCTAGTATCTCACCTCGCTATGTGCCATCCACCATGACAAGGTGTACCCAGTCAGGATGGTCCGTACCCCTAGTATCTCATCTCACCTCGCTATGTGCCATTCACCATGACAAGGTGTACCCAGCCAGGATGGTCCGTACCCCTAGTATCTCACTTCACCATGTGCCATCCACCATGACAAGGTGTACCCAGCCAGGATGGTCCGTACCCCTAGTATCTTACCTCGCTATGTGCCATTCACCATGACAAGGTGTACCCAGTCAAGATGATCTGTACCCTTAGTATCTCACCTCGCTATGTGCCATCCACCATGGCAAGGTGTACCCAGTCAAGATGGTCCGTACACCTAGTATCTCACCTCGCTATGTGCCATCCACCATGACAAGGTGTACCCATCCAGGATGGTCCGTACCCCTAGAATCTCACCTCGCTATGTGCCATCCACCATGACAAGGTGTACTCAGTCAGGATGGTCCGTACCCCTAGTATCTCACCTCGCTATGTGCCATCCACCATGGGAAGGTGTACCCAGTCAGGATGGTCCGTACCCCTAGTATCTCACCTCGCTATATGCCACCCACCATGACAAGGTGTACCCAGTCAGGATGGTCCGTACCCCTAGTATCTCACCTCGCTATCTGCCATCCACCATGACAAGGTGTACCCAGTCAGGATGGTCCGTACCCCTAGTATCTCACCTCGCTATGTGCCATTCACCATGACAAGGTGTACCCAGCCAGGATGGTCCGTACCCCTAGTATCTCACCTCTCTACGTGCCATCCACCATGACAAGGTGTACCCAGTCAGGATGGTCCGTACCCCTAGAATCTCACCTCGCTATGTGCCATCCACCATGACAAGGTGTACTCAGTCAGGATGGTCCGTACCCCTAGTATCTCACCTCGCTATGTGCCATCCACCATGGGAAGGTGTACCCAGTCAGGATGGTCCGTACCCCTAGTATCTCACCTCGCTATATGCCACCCACCATGACAAGGTGTACCCAGTCAGGATGGTCCGTACCCCTAGTATCTCACCTCTCTACGTGCCATCCACCATGACAAGGTGTACCCAGTCAGGATGGTCCGTACCCCTAGTATCTCACCTCTCTACATGCCATCCACCATGACAAGGTGTACCCAGCCAGGATGGTCCGTACCCCTAGTATCTCACTTCACTATGTGCCATCCACCATAACAAGGTGTACCCAGCCAGGATGGTCCGTACCCCTAGTATCTCACCTCGCTATGTGCCATCCACCATGACAAGGTGTACACAGTCAGGATGGTCCGTACCCCTAGTATCTCACTTCACTATGTGCCATCCACCATGACAAGGTGTACCCAGTCAGGATGGTCCGTACCCCTAGTATCTCACCTCGCTATGTGCCATCCACCATGACAAGGTGTACACAGTCAGGATGGTCCGTACCTCTAGTATCTCACCTCTCTACGTGCCATCCACCATGACAAGGTGTACCCAGTCAGGATGGTCCGTACCCCTAGTATCTCACCTCTCTACATGCCATCCACCATGACAAGGTGTACCCAGCCAGGATGGTCCGTACCCCTAATATCTCACTTCACTATGTGCCATCCACCATGACAAGGTGTACCCAGTCAGGAAGGTCTGTACCTCTAGTATCTCACCTCGCTATGTGCCATCCACCATGACAAGGTGTACCCAGTCAGGATGGTCCGTACCCCTAGTATCTCATCTCACCTCGCTATGTGCCATTCACCATGACAAGGTGTACCCAGCCAGGATGGTCCGTACCCCTAGTATCTCACTTCACCATGTGCCATCCACCATGACAAGGTGTACCCAGCCAGGATGGTCCGTACCCCTAGTATCTTACCTCGCTATGTGCCATTCACCATGACAAGGTGTACCCAGTCAAGATGATCTGTACCCTTAGTATCTCACCTCGCTATGTGCCATCCACCATGGCAAGGTGTACCCAGTCAAGATGGTCCGTACACCTAGTATCTCACCTCGCTATGTGCCATCCACCATGACAAGGTGTACCCATCCAGGATGGTCCGTACCCCTAGAATCTCACCTCGCTATGTGCCATCCACCATGACAAGGTGTACTCAGTCAGGATGGTCCGTACCCCTAGTATCTCACCTCGCTATGTGCCATCCACCATGGGAAGGTGTACCCAGTCAGGATGGTCCGTACCCCTAGTATCTCACCTCGCTATATGCCACCCACCATGACAAGGTGTACCCAGTCAGGATGGTCCGTACCCCTAGTATCTCACCTCGCTATCTGCCATCCACCATGACAAGGTGTACCCAGTCAGGATGGTCCGTACCCCTAGTATCTCACCTCGCTATGTGCCATTCACCATGACAAGGTGTACCCAGCCAGGATGGTCCGTACCCCTAGTATCTCACCTCGCTATCTGCCATCCACCATGACAAGGTGTACCCAGCCAGGATGGTCCGTACCCCTAGTATCTCACCTCGCTATGTGCCATCCACCATGACAAATTGTACCCAGTCAGGATGGTCCGTACTCCTAGTATCTCACCTCGCTATGTGCCATCCACCATGACAAGGTGTACCCAGTCAGGATGGTCCATACCCCTAGTATCTCACCTCGCTATGTGCCATCCACCATGACAAGGTGTACCCAGTCAGGATGGTCCGTACCCCTAGTATCTCACCTCGCTATATGCCACCCACCATGACAAGGTGTACCCAGCCAGGATGGTCCGTACCCCTAGTATCTCACCTCGCTATGTGCCATCCACCATGACAAGGTGTACCCAGCCAGGATGGTCCGTACCCCTAGTATCTCAGCTCGCTATGTGCCATCCACCATGACAAATTGTACCCAGTCAGGATGGTCCGTACCCCTAGTATCTCACCTCGCTATGTGCCATCCACCATGACAAGGTGTACCCAGTCAGGATGGTCCGTACCCCTAGTATCTCATCTCACCTCGCTATGTGCCATTCACCATGACAAGGTGTACCCAGCCAGGATGGTCCGTACCCCTAGTATCTCACTTCACCATGTGCCATCCACCATGACAAGGTGTACCCAGCCAGGATGGTCCGTACCCCTAGTATCTTACCTCGCTATGTGCCATTCACCATGACAAGGTGTACCCAGTCAAGATGATCTGTACCCTTAGTATCTCACCTCGCTATGTGCCATCCACCATGGCAAGGTGTACCCAGTCAAGATGGTCCGTACACCTAGTATCTCACCTCGCTATGTGCCATCCACCATGACAAGGTGTACCCATCCAGGATGGTCCGTACCCCTAGAATCTCACCTCGCTATGTGCCATCCACCATGACAAGGTGTACTCAGTCAGGATGGTCCGTACCCCTAGTATCTCACCTCGCTATGTGCCATCCACCATGGGAAGGTGTACCCAGTCAGGATGGTCCGTACCCCTAGTATCTCACCTCGCTATATGCCACCCACCATGACAAGGTGTACCCAGTCAGGATGGTCCGTACCCCTAGTATCTCACCTCGCTATCTGCCATCCACCATGACAAGGTGTACCCAGTCAGGATGGTCCGTACCCCTAGTATCTCACCTCGCTATGTGCCATTCACCATGACAAGGTGTACCCAGCCAGGATGGTCCGTACCCCTAGTATCTCACCTCGCTATCTGCCATCCACCATGACAAGGTGTACCCAGCCAGGATGGTCCGTACCCCTAGTATCTCACCTCGCTATGTGCCATCCACCATGACAAATTGTACCCAGTCAGGATGGTCCGTACTCCTAGTATCTCACCTCGCTATGTGCCATCCACCATGACAAGGTGTACCCAGTCAGGATGGTCCATACCCCTAGTATCTCACCTCGCTATGTGCCATCCACCATGACAAGGTGTACCCAGTCAGGATGGTCCGTACCCCTAGTATCTCACCTCGCTATATGCCACCCACCATGACAAGGTGTACCCAGCCAGGATGGTCCGTACCCCTAGTATCTCACCTCGCTATGTGCCATCCACCATGACAAGGTGTACCCAGCCAGGATGGTCCGTACCCCTAGTATCTCAGCTCGCTATGTGCCATCCACCATGACAAATTGTACCCAGTCAGGATGGTCCGTACCCCTAGTATCTCACCTCGCTATGTGCCATCCACCATGACAAGGTGTACCCAGTCAGGATGGTCCGTACCCCTAGTATCTCATCTCACCTCGCTATGTGCCATTCACCATGACAAGGTGTACCCAGCCAGGATGGTCCGTACCCCTAGTATCTCACTTCACCATGTGCCATCCACCATGACAAGGTGTACCCAGCCAGGATGGTCCGTACCCCTAGTATCTTACCTCGCTATGTGCCATTCACCATGACAAGGTGTACCCAGTCAAGATGATCTGTACCCTTAGTATCTCACCTCGCTATGTGCCATCCACCATGGCAAGGTGTACCCAGTCAAGATGGTCCGTACACCTAGTATCTCACCTCGCTATGTGCCATCCACCATGACAAGGTGTACCCATCCAGGATGGTCCGTACCCCTAGAATCTCACCTCGCTATGTGCCATCCACCATGACAAGGTGTACTCAGTCAGGATGGTCCGTACCCCTAGTATCTCACCTCGCTATGTGCCATCCACCATGGGAAGGTGTACCCAGTCAGGATGGTCCGTACCCCTAGTATCTCACCTCGCTATATGCCACCCACCATGACAAGGTGTACCCAGTCAGGATGGTCCGTACCCCTAGTATCTCACCTCGCTATCTGCCATCCACCATGACAAGGTGTACCCAGTCAGGATGGTCCGTACCCCTAGTATCTCACCTCGCTATGTGCCATTCACCATGACAAGGTGTACCCAGCCAGGATGGTCCGTACCCCTAGTATCTCACCTCGCTATCTGCCATCCACCATGACAAGGTGTACCCAGCCAGGATGGTCCGTACCCCTAGTATCTCACCTCGCTATGTGCCATCCACCATGACAAATTGTACCCAGTCAGGATGGTCCGTACCCCTAGTATCTCACCTCGCTATGTGCCATCCACCATGACAAGGTGTACCCAGTCAGGATGGTCCATACCCCTAGTATCTCACCTCGCTATGTGCCATCCACCATGACAAGGTGTACCCAGTCAGGATGGTCCGTACCCCTAGTATCTTACCTCGCTATATGCCACCCACCATGACAAGGTGTACCCAGCCAGGATGGTCCGTACCCCTAGTATCTCACCTCGCTATGTGCCATCCACCATGACAAGGTGTACCCAGCCAGGATGGTCCGTACCCCTAGTATCTCACCTCGCTATGTGCCATCCACCATGACAAGGTGTACCCAGCCAGGATGGTCCGTACCCCTAGTATCTCACCTCACTATGTGCCATCCACCATGACAAGGTGTACCCATCCAGGATGATCCGTACCCCTAGTATCTCACCTCGCTATGTGCCATCCACCATGACAAGGTGTACCCAGCCAGGATGGTCCGTACCCCTAGTATCTCACCTCACTATGTGCCATCCACCATGACAAGGTGTACCCAGTCAGGATGGTCCGTACCCCTAGTATCTCACCTCGCTATGTGCCATCCACCATGACAAGGTGTACCCAGCCAGGATGGTCCGTACCCCTAGTATCTCACCTCGCTATGTGCCATCCACCATGACAAGGTGTACCCAGCCTGGATGGTCCGTACCCCTAGTATCTCACCTCACTATGTGCCATCCACCATGACAAGGTGTACCCAGCCAGGATGGTCCGTACCCCTAGTATCTCACCTCGCTATGTGCCATTCACCATGACAAATTGTACCCAGTCAGGATGGTCCGTACCTCACAATGTTCCATCCTGTACCCAGTCAGGATGGACCCCAACTCTAGAATCTCACCTTGCTGCGTGTCAGCAGACATCGAAATAGACGAGGGAGGAGCAAGACCCAAACCGGACTGTTCAGACACCTGCCCGGGGAAAGCTATCACATTGTGCAATGGGAATAACCCTTTAATGGTGTTTTCCCATCACATGGCCTTGTCATATTACTAGGATCCACCAACACTTTTTGATCCATGGTGGTCCGACTGCTCAGATACGCTGAAAGTAGAGCTGTAACCCTTTTAACGATTCTCATAGCATGAAAATAAAAAACACCCCCAGTCACTAGAGGAAGACTGCAGCCCCTTTATTAGCAGGATTGGTGAGATTACTGGTAGATGGACCCCCAATTATGAAAAAATATGATCATTTATCCCAGTGATTTCTCCGTAACGTTGTTTAATTAGCCTTTAGGCTTGGATTTATTTAAAGGCTATGTTCACACATTGCTTTTTTGCTGCTTTTTTTCTGGAGCCAAAACCTGATCTCTTGGTAGTAAAAAAGCTGCAGACAAAAAGCAGGTTTTGCTGGCTTTTTTGCTGCAATTTTCAGGATCCCAAAGTTCAGCTTTGCTTCCACCATACTAGCATGAACAATGCAAGATGTTAGGTCACCAATGCAAGACATATGTGACACCATAAAATATTTTTGGAAAAAGAGCAAATTGATCAAATTACTTAGTGGAAAAAGATTTTTATGTCTGAAAAACCTGTGACTATTCTGAAGAATAAAAGTTAACAAAAAGACAATTTTACAAATGTAACAGTGGGGGGAGGTGAATTGGTCGGGAATAGTTTACCTAAGACATTAGCAGAGCATTTTATAGGGCGAACACTGTTTACTTTCACACATTGGTCAGCCATTGAATTGCTCAGGCAATGTTTCATTTTATACAACACTAATTCAATTAAACTGTACTAATCCTAACAGCCATTCTCAGGTAATGAGACCAAGACATTATGGTTTAAACTTGAGAAAATCACAAATATAAATGCTTTTCACATCCTTCTGCACCTGCTTTTTTGTCACTTAAAACACAGCAAAAACTGATGGCAATGTTTTTTGCTGCCTTTTTGCTTTCTATGGGTGAAATAATGCTGCATAAGCACTGAAAGAAATGACATGCTGCAGTTTTAAAAAATGCAGCAATTTTCCAATTCAGTCAGAAAAAAAAAATGTGTGTGAATGAGATTTTTGAAATATCATAGCTTTTGCTGGTACTGTAAAACGCAACTTTTAATTTGCATAAAAAATGCAGTAAAATCCCAATGTGTGAACATAGCCAAAGCCTCTCTCTGCAGGGGTCTTTGCATTTGACACCATCCCTTTAATGCGTAGTGTTTTGGTTGCTGACTGTATGGAGAAAATCCTCCATAAACAGGTGAACAGATTCAGACTTCGGGAGAGTGACCACGTCACGTCCATTTTAATAAAGGAGCATATTGTCAGCGGTTCTTTAGCATTTCTCGCTTTCTCCGGTGCATAGAGAATTCTGCTTTATTGAAATGTCACAGCGTTGCCAATACGTCTGCTTTTCATTTTGTTTTCTCAATAATCTGCTTTTCTGATTGAAATCTTGCGCATGACGAGGTCAATGTTTATTGCTTTTCTCTTCTTTAGGGAGAATTCAGATTTAGATTATTGGTAAAACCCATTGGACATGGTGTGGAGGCTTCAGACAGAGGAATGAGAAACGTGTAACCTCCGGACTCATTCCTGGCGTCAATGAAGCCGCTTCATGTGATGGACAGGCAGCGTCTTCTGTTATCTCTCCCATAGGTATCGGGGCTGAAGATTCCTACAGCCCAACACCCACTGGTCCAGGGCGATAGACACGTCCTAGTCACAATCTGCGGCCATAACACAACGTTATCAGATTGCTCTGTGCCCAACACCCACTGGTCCAGGGCGCTAGACACGTCATAGTCACAATCTGCAGCCATAACTCAACGTTATCAGATTGCTCTGTGCCCAACACCCACTGGTCCAGGGCGCTAGACACGTCATAGTCACAATCTGCAGCCATAACTCAACGTTATCAGATTGCTCTGTGCCCAACACCCACTGGTCCAGGGCGATAGACACGTCATAGTCACAATCTGCAGCCATAACTCAACGTTATCAGATTGCTCTGTGCCCAACACACACTGGTCCAGGGCGATAGACACGTCCTAGTCACAATCTGCGGCCATAACACAACGTTATCAGATTGCTCTGTGCCCAACACCCACTGGTCCAGGGCGATAGACACGTCATAGTCACAATCTGCGGCCATAACACAACGTTATCAGATTGCTCTGTGCCCAACACCCACTGGTCCAGGGCGATAGACACGTCCTAGTCACAATCTGCAGCCGTAACTCAACGTTATCAGATTGCTCTGTGCCCAACACCCACTGGTCCAGGGCGCTAGACACGTCATAGTCACAATCTGCAGCCATAACTCAACGTTATCAGATTGTTCTGTGCCCAACACCCACTGGTCCAGGGCGATAGACACGTCATAGTCACAATCTGCAGCCATAACACAACGTTATCAGATTGCTCTGTGCCCAACACCCACTGGTCCAGGGCAATAGACACATCATAGTCACAATCTGCGGCCATAACTCAACGTTATCAGATTGCTCTGTGCCCAACACCCACTGGTCCAGGGCAATAGACACGTCCTAGTCACAATCTGCAGCCATAACTCAACGTTATCAGATTGCTCTGTGCCCAACACCCACTGGTCCAGGGCGATAGACACGTCATAGTCACAATCTGCAGCCATAACACAACGTTATCAGATTGCTCTGTGCCCAACACCCACTGGTCCAGGGCGATAGACACGTCATAGTCACAATCTGCAGCCATAACACAACGTTATCAGATTGCCCTGTGCCCAACACCCACTGGTCCAGGGCGATAGACACGTCATAGTCACAATCTACAGCCAAAGCACAACGTTATCAGATTGCTCTGTGCCCAACACCCACTGGTCCAGGGCGATAGACACGTCCTAGTCACAATCTGCGGCCATAACGCAACGTTATCAGATTGCTCTGTGCCCAACGCCCACTGGTCCAGGGCGATAGACACGTCATAGTCACAATCTGCGGCCATAACACAACGTTATCAGATTGCTCTGTGCCCAACACCCACTGGTCCAGGGCGATAGACACGTCCTAGTCACAATCTGCAGCCATAACACAACGTTATCAGATTGCTCTGTGCCCAACACCCACTGGTTCAGGGCGCTAGACACGTCATAGTCACAATCTGCAGCCATAACTCAACGTTATCAGATTGCTCTGTGCCCAACACCCACTGGTCCAGGGCGATAGACACGTCATAGTCACAATCTGCAGCCATAACACAACGTTATCAGATTGCTCTGTGCCCAACACCCACTGATCCAGGGCAATAGACACATCATAGTCACAATCTGCGGCCATAACTCAACGTTATCAGATTGCTCTGTGCCCAACACCCACTGGTTCAGGGCGATAGACACGTCATAGTCACAATCTGCAGCCATAACACAACGTTATCAGATTGCTCTGTGCCCAACACCCACTGGTCCAGGGCGATAGACACGTCATAGTCACAATCTACAGCCATAGCACAACGTTATCAGATTGCTCTGTGCCCAACACCCACTGGTCCAGGGCGATAGACACGTCATAGTCACAATCTGCAGCCATAACACAACGTTATCAGATTGCTCTGTGCCCAACACCCACTGGTCCAGGGCGATAGACACGTCATAGTCACAATCTGCAGCCATAACTCAACGTTATCAGATTGCTCTGTGCCCAACACCCACTGGTCCAGGGCGATAGACACGTCATAGTCACAATCTGCAGCCATAACTCAATGTTATCAGATTGCTCTGTGCCCAACACCCACTGGTCCAGGGCAATAGACACGTCATAGTCACAATCTGCAGCCATAACTCAACGTTATCAGATTGCTCTGTGCCCAACACCCACTGGTCCAGGGCGATAGACACGTCATAGTCACAATCTGCAGCCATAACACAACGTTATCAGATTGCTCTGTGCCCAACACCCACTGGTCCAGGGCGATAGACACGTCATAGTCACAATCTGCGGCCATGACACAACGTTATCAGATTGCTCTGTGCCCAACACCCACTGGTCCAGGGCGCTAGACACGTCATAGTCACAATCTGCAGCCATAACTCAACGTTATCAGATTGCTCTGTGCCCACCACCCACTGGTCCAGGGCGCTAGACACGTCATAGTCACAATCTGCAGCCATAGCTCAACGTTATCAGATTGCTCTGTGCCCAACACCCACTGGTCCAGGGCGTTAGACACGTCATAGACACAATCTGCAGCCATAACACAACGTTATCAGATTGCTATGTGCCCAACACCCACTGGTCCAGGGCGCTAGACATGTCATAGTCACAATCTGCGGCCATAGCACAACGTTATCAGATTGCTCTGTGCCCAACACCCACTGGTCCAGGGCGATAGACACGTCATAGTCACAATCTGCAGCCATAACTCAACGTTATCAGATTGCTCTGTGCCCAACACCCACTGGTCCAGGGCGTTAGAAACGTCATAGTCACAATCTGCAGCCATAACTCAACGTTATCAGATTGCTCTGTGCCCAACACCCACTGGTCCAGGGCGATAGACACGTCATAGTCACAATCTGCAGCCATAACTCAACGTTATCAGATTGCTCTGTGCCCAACACCCACTGGTCCAGGGCGATAGACACGTCATAGTCACAATCTGCAGCCATAACACAACGTTATCAGATTGCTCTATGCCCAACACCCACTGGTCCAGGGCGCTAGACACGTCACAGTCACAATCTGCGGCCATAACACAACGTTATCAGATTGCTCTGTGCCCAACACCCACTGGTCCAGGGCGACAGACACATCATAGTCACAATCTACAGCCATAACACAACGTTATCAGATTGCTCTGTGCCCAACACCCACTGGTCCAGGGCGCTAGACACGTCATAGTCACAATCTGCAGCCATAACTCAACGTTATCAGATTGCTCTGTGCCCAACACCCACTGGTCCAGGGCGTTAGACACGTCATAGACACAATCTGCAGCCATAACACAACGTTATCAGATTGCTATGTGCCCAACACCCACTGGTCCAGGGCGCTAGACACGTCATAGTCACAATCTGCAGCCATAACTCAACGTTATCAGATTGCTCTGTGCCCAACACCCACTGGTCCAGGGCGATAGACACATCATAGTCACAATCTGCGGCCATAATACAACGTTATCAGATTGCTCTGTGCCCAACACCCACTGGTCCAGGGCGCTAGACACGTCACAGTCACAATCTGCGGCCATAACACAACGTTATCAGATTGCTCTGTGCCCAACACCCACTGGTCCAGGGCGCTAGACACGTCATAGTCACAATCTGCAGCCATAACACAACGTTATCAGATTGCTCTGTGCCCAACACCCACTGGTCCAGGGCGCTAGACACGTCACAGTCACAATCTGCGGCCATAACACAACGTTATCAGATTGCTCTGTGCCCAACACCCACTGGTCCAGGGCGACAGACACATCATAGTCACAATCTACAGCCATAACACAACGTCATCAGATTGCTCTGTGCCCAACACCCACTGGTCCAGGGCAATAGACACATCATAGTCACAATCTTGAGCCATAACACTACGTTATCAGATTGCTATGTGCCCAACACCCACTGGTCCAGGGCGATAGACACGTCATAGTCACAATCTGCAGCCATAACTCAACGTTATCAGATTGCTCTGTGCCCAACACCCACTGGTCCAGGGCGCTAGACACATCATAGTCGCAATCTGCAGCCATAACTCAACGTTATCAGATTGCTCTGTGCCCAACACCCACTGGTCCAGGGCGCTAGACACGTCATAGTCACAATCTGCAGCCATAACACAACGTTATCAGATTGCTATGTGCCCAACACCCACTGGTCCAGGGCAATAGACACATCATAGTCACAATCTGCAGCCATAACACAACGTTATCAGATTGCTCTGTGCCCAACACCCACTGGTCCAGGGCGCTAGACACGTCATAGTCACAATCTGCAGCCATAACTCAACGTTATCAGATTGCTCTGTGCCCAACACCCACTGGTCCAGGGCAATAGACACGTCATAGTCACAATCTGCAGCCATAACACAACGTTATCAGATTGCTCTGTGCCCAACACCCACTGGTCCAGGGCGCTAGACACGTCATAGTCACAATCTGCAGCCATAACACAACGTTATCAGATTGCTATGTGCCCAACACCCACTGGTCCAGGGCAATAGACACATCATAGTCACAATCTGCAGCCATAACACAACGTTATCAGATTGCTCTGTGCCCAACACCCAGTGGTCCAGGGCGCTAGACACGTCATAGTCACAATCTGCAGCCATAACTCAACGTTATCAGATTGCTCTGTGCCCAACACCCACTGGTCCAGGGCGATAGACACGTCATAGTCACAATCTGCAGCCATAACACAACGTTATCAGATTGCTCTGTGCCCAACACCCACTGGTCCAGGGCGATAGACACGTCATAGTCACAATCTGCGGCCATGACACAACGTTATCAGATTGCTCTGTGCCCAACACCCACTGGTCCAGGGCGCTAGACACGTCATAGTCACAATCTGCAGCCATAACTCAACGTTATCAGATTGCTCTGTGCCCACCACCCACTGGTCCAGGGCGCTAGACACGTCATAGTCACAATCTGCAGCCATAGCTCAACGTTATCAGATTGCTCTGTGCCCAACACCCACTGGTCCAGGGCGTTAGACACGTCATAGACACAATCTGCAGCCATAACACAACGTTATCAGATTGCTATGTGCCCAACACCCACTGGTCCAGGGCGCTAGACATGTCATAGTCACAATCTGCGGCCATAGCACAACGTTATCAGATTGCTCTGTGCCCAACACCCACTGGTCCAGGGCGATAGACACGTCATAGTCACAATCTGCAGCCATAACTCAACGTTATCAGATTGCTCTGTGCCCAACACCCACTGGTCCAGGGCGTTAGAAACGTCATAGTCACAATCTGCAGCCATAACTCAACGTTATCAGATTGCTCTGTGCCCAACACCCACTGGTCCAGGGCGATAGACACGTCATAGTCACAATCTGCAGCCATAACTCAACGTTATCAGATTGCTCTGTGCCCAACACCCACTGGTCCAGGGCGATAGACACGTCATAGTCACAATCTGCAGCCATAACACAACGTTATCAGATTGCTCTATGCCCAACACCCACTGGTCCAGGGCGCTAGACACGTCACAGTCACAATCTGCGGCCATAACACAACGTTATCAGATTGCTCTGTGCCCAACACCCACTGGTCCAGGGCGACAGACACATCATAGTCACAATCTACAGCCATAACACAACGTTATCAGATTGCTCTGTGCCCAACACCCACTGGTCCAGGGCGCTAGACACGTCATAGTCACAATCTGCAGCCATAACTCAACGTTATCAGATTGCTCTGTGCCCAACACCCACTGGTCCAGGGCGTTAGACACGTCATAGACACAATCTGCAGCCATAACACAACGTTATCAGATTGCTATGTGCCCAACACCCACTGGTCCAGGGCGCTAGACACGTCATAGTCACAATCTGCAGCCATAACTCAACGTTATCAGATTGCTCTGTGCCCAACACCCACTGGTCCAGGGCGATAGACACATCATAGTCACAATCTGCGGCCATAATACAACGTTATCAGATTGCTCTGTGCCCAACACCCACTGGTCCAGGGCGCTAGACACGTCACAGTCACAATCTGCGGCCATAACACAACGTTATCAGATTGCTCTGTGCCCAACACCCACTGGTCCAGGGCGCTAGACACGTCATAGTCACAATCTGCAGCCATAACACAACGTTATCAGATTGCTCTGTGCCCAACACCCACTGGTCCAGGGCGCTAGACACGTCACAGTCACAATCTGCGGCCATAACACAACGTTATCAGATTGCTCTGTGCCCAACACCCACTGGTCCAGGGCGACAGACACATCATAGTCACAATCTACAGCCATAACACAACGTCATCAGATTGCTCTGTGCCCAACACCCACTGGTCCAGGGCAATAGACACATCATAGTCACAATCTTGAGCCATAACACTACGTTATCAGATTGCTATGTGCCCAACACCCACTGGTCCAGGGCGATAGACACGTCATAGTCACAATCTGCAGCCATAACTCAACGTTATCAGATTGCTCTGTGCCCAACACCCACTGGTCCAGGGCGCTAGACACATCATAGTCGCAATCTGCAGCCATAACTCAACGTTATCAGATTGCTCTGTGCCCAACACCCACTGGTCCAGGGCGCTAGACACGTCATAGTCACAATCTGCAGCCATAACACAACGTTATCAGATTGCTATGTGCCCAACACCCACTGGTCCAGGGCAATAGACACATCATAGTCACAATCTGCAGCCATAACACAACGTTATCAGATTGCTCTGTGCCCAACACCCACTGGTCCAGGGCGCTAGACACGTCATAGTCACAATCTGCAGCCATAACTCAACGTTATCAGATTGCTCTGTGCCCAACACCCACTGGTCCAGGGCAATAGACACGTCATAGTCACAATCTGCAGCCATAACACAACGTTATCAGATTGCTCTGTGCCCAACACCCACTGGTCCAGGGCGCTAGACACGTCATAGTCACAATCTGCAGCCATAACACAACGTTATCAGATTGCTATGTGCCCAACACCCACTGGTCCAGGGCAATAGACACATCATAGTCACAATCTGCAGCCATAACACAACGTTATCAGATTGCTCTGTGCCCAACACCCAGTGGTCCAGGGCGCTAGACACGTCATAGTCACAATCTGCAGCCATAACTCAACGTTATCAGATTGCTCTGTGCCCAACACCCACTGGTCCAGGGCAATAGACACGTCATAGTCACAATCTGCAGCCATAACACAACGTTATCAGATTGCTCTGTGCCCAACACCCACTGGTCCAGGGCGCTAGACACGTCACAGTCACAATCTGCAGCCATAACACAACGTTATCAGATTGCTCTGTGCCCAACACCCACTGGTCCAGGGCGCTAGACACGTCACAGTCACAATCTGCAGCCATAACACAACGTTATCAGATTGCTCTGTGCCCAACACCCACTGGTCCAGGGCGCTAGACACGTCATAGTCACAATCTGCAGCCATAACACAACGTTATCAGATTGCTTTGTGCCCAACACCCACTGGTCCAGGGCGCTAGACACGTCATAGTCACAATCTGCAGCCATAACTCAACGTTATCAGATTGCTCTGTGCCCAACACCCACTGGTCCAGGGCGCTAGACACGTCATAGTCACAATCTGCAGCCATAACTCAACGTTATCAGATTGCTCTGTGCCCAACACCCACTGGTCCAGGGCAATAGACACGTCATAGTCACAATCTGCAGCCATAACACAACGTTATCAGATTGCTCTGTGCCCAACACCCACTGGTCCAGGGCGCTAGACACGTCACAGTCACAATCTGCAGCCATAACACAACGTTATCAGATTGCTCTGTGCCCAACACCCACTGGTCCAGGGCGCTAGACACGTCACAGTCACAATCTGCAGCCATAACACAACGTTATCAGATTGCTCTGTGCCCAACACCCACTGGTCCAGGGCGCTAGACACGTCATAGTCACAATCTGCAGCCATAACACAACGTTATCAGATTGCTCTGTGCCCAACACCCACTGGTCCAGGGCGCTAGACACGTCATAGTCACAATCTGCGGCCATAACACAACGTTATCAGATTGCTCTGTGCCCACCACCCACTGGTCCAGGGCAATAGACACATCATAGTCACAATCTACAGCCATAACACAACGTTATCAGATTGCTCTGTGCCCAACACCCACTGGTCCAGGGCGACAGACACATCATAGTCACAATCTGCAGCCATAACTCAACGTTATCAGATTGCTCTGTGCCCAACACCCACTGGTCCAGGGCGACAGACACATCATAGTCACAATCTACAGCCATAACACAACGTCATCAGATTGCTCTGTGCCCAACACCCACTGGTCCAGGGCGACAGACACATCATAGTCACAATCTGCAGCCATAACTCAACGTTATCAGATTGCTCTGTGCCCAACACCCACTGGTCCAGGGCGACAGACACATCATAGTCACAATCTACAGCCATAACACAACGTCATCAGATTGCTCTGTGCCCAACACCCACTGGTCCAGGGCAATAGACACGTCATAGTCACAATCTGCAGCCATAACTCAACGTTATCAGATTGCTCTGTGCCCAACACCCACTGGTCCAGGGCAATAGACACATCATAGTCACAATCTTAATGTCAAGATAAAATTTGGTGCATATAAAAAAGGCGTTTTACTTTTTCTTCCATCAGAAAATATAATTCTCGTTTTACACAGCAACGTGGTTATTCCAACTGAATTCAGCAGTTATTTAGAGAGAATTTGAAGCAGTTTTTGATGTGGATTTGGAAGCAGAATGTAATGCGATAACTGTCAAAAAAACATGTTCCAACTCATTAAGATGGAATTTTGCAGTCCAGTCTTAATGGGGGGAGCGCTGGAGTTAGTAAGGGGTGTGCGCCGATAAATGAATTTGGTGAAATTTTCAACTCCTGCGCGGCGCCATTGACAAATCAGCACCATGCAGGGAGATTTCTGCTGTAATTTATGACACTTGTGTGGCACAAGTCATAATTGTAGGATGCTCCGGGCCACCACCCCGGCGTTGTCACAACTGTCCGCGACTGGTATAAAAAAAGCCAAAACTTGTCAAATTTTCTCAAAAATGTCACAACATTTCAACCAGTTTTGCAGCAGGATTCTGGAAAAGAACGTCTGATGAATCGGGCCCTCAGTGTGAACACATGCTAAGAAGTCTGGAAATAAAGTTTCCTGTTGCAATGATTCATAAGAGGATCCTCAGAGTCAATTTCCTTCTGGAGTTTGGAGGGAATAGTCTGAATGATTCATGCTTTTCTTAATGAATCGATAATCTGCTACTGGATCGTAGGATAAAACTGATCACTGCTTATACTATGAAAACGCGGTCGATATTGGGAAGACTTTATGTGATGCGTGAGTTCAGGACCCCGCTATCCCCCCAAAAAAAAGACAATAAGAGGAGTGCTATGTCCACTGTGTAATGTGCGCGGTGTAATGAAGGGAGAATCGCTTCAGTCGGAATATTTCCCCTTCCTAATTTCTGTCTTCTGAAACAAGGAGGAATGAAAGGCGATGATCTATGGAGGTGGGCAGAGCAGCAGAAGAAGAAAAACATCATTAAAGTCAGCTGTTTGATGAGAAACAGATACATACATAACAGCTACTGGGGAGCGAGCCTGGGGAAATTAAACCAAAATGGATGATCCGCAATGCACGGAAAATATCAGACTTATAGCAAACTAGAAAAGGAATTGTAAATTCACAAATCTACGTATGTGAGAGTAAACACAGTACGACATCTGCAAGATGCGAGGTCTCAGCACCACAGACTCGTCTGAAGACTCTCCTACAACCTTCACTCAACTGTGATCAGTCCAGACCAACGACGAACACAACCAGAGGCGGAAAGTGATTCTGTATGAAAGATCCAGGACTGACCGCGCGCTGGAGACGGCGGAGAACAAAAGCCACCCAAGATAGACCGGCCAGGCGCTGGAGACGTCAGAGAACAAAAGCCACCCAAGATAGACCGGCAGGGCGCTGGAGACGGCGGAGAACAAAAGCCTCCCAAGATAGACCGGCCAGACGCTGGAGACGGCAGAGAACAAAAGCCACACAAGATAGACCGGCCGGGCGCTGGAGACGGCGGAGAACAAAAGCCTCCCAAGATAGACCGGCCGGGCGCTGGAGATGGCAGAGAACAAAAGCCACCCAAGATAGACCGGCCGGACACTGGAGACACCAGGGAACAAAAGCCACCCAAGATAGACCGGCCGGGCGCTGGAGACGTCAGAGAACAAAAGCCACCCAAGATAGACCGGCCGGGCGCTGGAGACGGCGGAGAACAAAAGCCTCCCAAGATAGACCGGCCGGGAGCTGGAGACGGCGGAGAACAAAAGCCACCCAAGATAGACCGGCCGGGCGCTGGAGATGGCAGAGAACAAAAGCCACCCAAGATAGACCGGCCGGGCACTGGAGACGGCAGAGAACAAAAGCCACCCAAGATAGACCGGCCGAGCGCTGGAGATGGCAGAGAACAAAAGCCACCCAAGATAGACCGGCCGAGCGCTGGAGACGCCAGAGAACAAAAGCCACCCAAGATAGACCGGCCGGGCGCTGGAGACGGCAGAGAACAAAAGCCTCCCAAGATATACCGGCCGGGCGCTGGAGATGGCAGAGAACAAAAGCCACCCAAGATAGACCGGCCGGATACTGGAGACGGCAGAGAACAAAAGCCTCCCAAGATAGACCGGCCGGGCGCTGGAGACGGCAGAGAACAAAAGCCACCCAAGATAGACCAGCCGAGCGCTGGAGACGCCAGAGAACAAAAGCCACCCAAGATAGACCGGCCGAGCGCTGGAGACGCCAGAGAACAAAAGCCACCCAAGATAGACCGGCCGGGCGCTGGAGATGGCAGAGAACAAAAGCCACCCAAGATAGACCGGCCGGGCGCTGGAGACGGCAGAGAACAAAAGCCTCCCAAGATAGACCGGCCGGGCGCTGGAGATGGCAGAGAACAAAAGCCACCCAAGATAGACCGGCCGGATACTGGAGACGGCAGAGAACAAAAGCCACACAAGATAGACCGGCCGAGCGCTGGAGACGCCAGAGAACAAAAGCCACCCAAGATAGACCGGCCAGGCGCTGGAGACGTCAGAGAACAAAAGCCACCCAAGATAGACCGGCAGGGCGCTGGAGACGGCGGAGAACAAAAGCCTCCCAAGATAGACCGGCCAGACGCTGGAGACGGCAGAGAACAAAAGCCACCCAAGATAGACCGGCCGGGCGCTGGAGACGGCGGAGAACAAAAGCCTCCCAAGATAGACCGGCCGGGCGCTGGAGATGGCAGAGAACAAAAGCCACCCAAGATAGACCGGCCGGACACTGGAGACACCAGGGAACAAAAGCCACCCAAGATAGACCGGCCGGGCGCTGGAGATGGCAGAGAACAAAAGCCACCCAAGATAGACCGGCCGGGCGCTGGAGACGGCGGAGAACAAAAGCCTCCCAAGATAGACCGGCCGGGAGCTGGAGACGGCGGAGAACAAAAGCCACCCAAGATAGACCGGCCGGGCGCTGGAGATGGCAGAGAACAAAAGCCACCCAAGATAGACCGGCCGGGCACTGGAGACGGCAGAGAACAAAAGCCACCCAAGATAGACCGGCCGAGCGCTGGAGATGGCAGAGAACAAAAGCCACCCAAGATAGACCGGCCGAGCGCTGGAGACGCCAGAGAACAAAAGCCACCCAAGATAGACCGGCCGGGCGCTGGAGACGGCAGAGAACAAAAGCCTCCCAAGATATACCGGCCGGGCGCTGGAGATGGCAGAGAACAAAAGCCACCCAAGATAGACCGGCCGGATACTGGAGACGGCAGAGAACAAAAGCCTCCCAAGATAGACCGGCCGGGCGCTGGAGACGGCAGAGAACAAAAGCCACCCAAGATAGACCGGCCGAGCGCTGGAGACGCCAGAGAACAAAAGCCACCCAAGATAGACCGGCCGAGCGCTGGAGACGCCAGAGAACAAAAGCCACCCAAGATAGACCGGCCGGGCGCTGGAGATGGCAGAGAACAAAAGCCACCCAAGATAGACCGGCCGGGCGCTGGAGACGGCAGAGAACAAAAGCCTCCCAAGATAGACCGGCCGGGCGCTGGAGATGGCAGAGAACAAAAGCCACCCAAGATAGACCGGCCGGATACTGGAGACGGCAGAGAACAAAAGCCACCCAAGATAGACCGGCCGAGCGCTGGAGACGCCAGAGAACAAAAGCCTCCCAAGATAGACCGGCCGGGCGCTGGAGATGGCAGAGAACAAAAGCCACCCAAGATAGACCGGCCGGGCGCTGGAGACGGCAGAGAACAAAAGCCTCCCAAGATAGACCGGCCGGGCGCTGGAGACGGCAGAGAACAAAAGCCACCCAAGATAGACCGGCCGGGCGCTGGAGACGGCAGAGAACAAAAGCCACCCAAGATAGACCGGCCGAGCGCTGGAGACGCCAGAGAACAAAAGCCACCCAAGATAGACCGGCCGGATACTGGAGACGGCAAAGAACAAAAGCCACCCAAGATAGACCGGCCGGTAGCTGGAGACGGCGGAGAACAAAAGCCACCCAAGATAGACAGTCCGAGCACTGGAGACGGCGGAGAACAAAAGCCACCCAAGATAGACCGGCCGGACGCTGGAGACGCCAGAGAACAAAAGCCACCTAAGATAGACCGGCCGAACGCTGGAGACGCCAGGGAACTAAAGCCACCCAAGACAGACCAGCTGGGTGCTGGAGATGCCAGGGAACAAAAGCCACTCAAGACTGACTGTCCGGATGCTGGAGACGTCAGAGAACAAAATCCACCCAAGATAGACTGGCCGGGTGCTGGAGACGTCAGAGAACAAAATCCACCCAAGATATACCGGCCGGGTCCTGGAGACACCAGGGAACAAAAGCCACCCAAGATAGACCGGCCGGACGCTGGAGACGCCAGAGAACAAAAGCCACCTAAGATAGACCGGCCGAACGCTGGAGACGCCAGGGAACTAAAGCCACCCAAGACAGACCAGCTGGGTGCTGGAGATGCCAGGGAACAAAAGCCACTCAAGATAGACTGGCCGGGTGCTGGAGACGTCAGAGAACAAAATCCACCCAAGATATACCCGCCGGGTGCTGGAGACACCAGGGAACAAAAGCCACCCAAGATACACCGGCCAGGCGCTGGAGACGGCAGAGAACAAAATCCACCCAAGATAGACCGGCCAGACACTGGAGACACCAGGGAACAAAAGCCACCCAAGATAGACCGGCTGGGCGCTGGAGACGGCAGAGAACAAAATCCACCCAAGATAGACCGGCCGGACACTGGAGACACCAGGGAACAAAATCCACCCAAGATAGACCGGCCGAGCACTGGAGACACCAGGGAACAAAGGCCACCCAAGATACACCGGCCCCGCACTGGAGATGCCAGGGAACTAAAGCCACCCAAGACAGACCGGCCGGACACTGGAGACTCCAGGGAACAAAAGCCACCCAAGATAGACCGGCCGGGAGCTGGAGACGGCGGAGAACAAAATCCACCCAAGATAGACCGGCCAGGCACTGGAGACACCAGGGAACAAAGGCCACCCAAGATACACCGGCCCCGCACTGGAGATGCCAGGGAACTAAAGCCACCCAAGACAGACCGGCCGGGTGCTGGAGACCCCAGGGAACAAAAGTCACCCAAGACAGACCCGCCGGGTGTGGCACATGTCTTAGGAGGCTGCTGGTTTGAGTCATCAGAACCACAGTCAGACTGGGACCCGAGACCTGTGTCTGCAATATGGACCAAGAAATGCAAGATGACCAGTCCTCCATTGTAACACTAAAAAATAAACATGTTTTATTATCGTCCAGTCAAGAAATCTCTATAAATATTGGTAGGAGTAGTGGTAGCGTCCATGGGCCTCCTATGGGGACGGTAATTCAGGGCACATTGTGACCGCACGGTGCTCTCATTGGGCTGAAACCATGTCCATCCAAAGTGGTAGAGCTGACAATCACCGTTACTTTGCCGCAGGATTTTGCCATTAATGCTGCACTTAAACTACTTTCTGTAAATGGGCGATGACAAGGCTGATATTTTCCGCCGGATGATGCAACCAGGTAACCCTCCATTGCATGTGGATATGGTGGTACGTCAATGATGGTACGTCAATGCTGCAGCGTCAAAACGTGCAGTAAATGGAAGGCGCAGAAGACAGAGCTGCTAAATTGTGCTGAGGAGACTTCACACATAAGTAGATTTATCATTGTAATGTACAGTTATTCCCTCCGTACACAATGTGTCTAAGGCACAAAACTCAGAAAGAAGCAATCTGCGCCACAGCCTGAGTCAAGTTTCTTCCTTATTTGTTATCTGCTGTTGGGAGAAATAAAAAGTTTCCAAAACTTTTTTCCTTTTGAATAAGATGTCGGGCATCTGAAGTCCTGGTGATAACAGAACTACCTGTTCCTTGATAGACGCCGCAGCTTATTGCAGATTAATGTGTTGCAGGAGCCACCAGCGATTTTAATTGGACGAAGGAAGCAGAAGTGGGTCAAGGCTGCGCCGCGGAGAGGTGTTGTGTTGTCCTGTGGATAAATAATTAAGGCAAGGTGCCATCTGTCAGTTCTCAGCAGATGATTCACTTAGACTTTGTCTAAAAATCAAAGCTTGCACAGACTCCGGCATGTCTGGGCTCCGGAAACAGCCGAGATCAACCCTTACAAGGCCTGATCCAAGAAGCTGGTTCAGCAGCTGCGAATGTGACGGCACCTTAGGAGCCTATGGGAATGGCCATGAGCCCGCTGTACTCATTGGATCAGAAGCCAGTCATCCACGGCTTGTCTGGAAAAATTCCTCACATTGACCTTAGATCTTAGATATTCATTAGTTTTCAGTAATTAACTTTTTTTGCCCGTGTCTTGGAGTTGCACCTTTAAGCACCACTTCAGGATATGTGCACCCGTGAAGCCATTTTTATAGTTTTTTTTTTACATTGCACATCTACGGAATATGAAAATGTCATCTCCCGTTTTGTGTACACATCTCCTATGCAAACCTGCTGTGTGCACTGGATTGATGCAGCTGCTGCTCCGTGGTTACAGGCGGCAGATAACGACTGCACCCTGCTAACCTCCTTGTGCAGATATCTGTGCTCTGAGCAGGACAGTTCTCTGCACCCCCTGCAGGTTCAGTATCCCTAAACACAAAGTCACCGACCTTCCTCTGATCTGTCAATAATAATAATAATCTTTTTATTTATATAGCGCCAACATATTCCACGGCACTTTACAATTTAGACTTTATTGGCACTGTCCCCTTTGGGGCTCACAATCTACATTCCCTATCAGTCGTTGGAGTGTGGGAGGAAACCGGAGAACCCGGAGGAAACCCACAGGGAGAACATACAAACTCCTTGCAGATATTGTCTTGTAAAAAAAATACTTCTTTCTGTATATTTTTCTATCAAAGGACTTCTTATCAGATGAGATCGATCAAAGTATCAATATCATAATATTCTTGAATTATTGAATATTCTTGAATTGTCCATTAAAAAGAATGATTGCAGAAGTTACATAAAATAGTTAAATAGAGTGATTGTCCATTTGTCCATAGTTAGCTTAATTGTTGAGAGTCACCCATCTTTCCCTGGGATCCTGGATGGTAGATTGCGTCTGTCTGTGTCCAGCACGTGTGTCAGGAGGACACCATGTTAGGATGAGGGGGGTGAAAAGCCTAAAAACTGGGGACGAGTAAGAAGCCATGTGGTTTGGCAGGAGATGCCCACTGAGCTCTGAATTTGCAGCTCCACAAGCCGAGGAATGAAACTGTGGAAAGAAGCTTTACAGACATTATCCATATACTTGCAGCACATGGTATTGAGTAGTATTAGCAAATGAATGGACACCCCCAATGTTTC
This sequence comes from Phyllobates terribilis, assembly GCF_046119375.1. Lineage (NCBI taxonomy): Eukaryota > Metazoa > Chordata > Amphibia > Anura > Dendrobatidae > Phyllobates > Phyllobates terribilis. The sequence continues at coordinate 461,624,687 of NW_027362767.1, read as the reverse complement.
AGCAAATGTATCAGCATTGTTCCACTTCTGATTGCCGGCAGCACGGTCTTCAGCTCGAGCTCAGTATCTGATGTAAGTGACAGAACTTCTGCACCGTTATGTCTCCAGCACCGGGCTCGGCCCCGTCCGTCCTTTCTGAGGTCTCATCCTACTCTCGATGACAGCAGTCAAGTTACTTTATTCCTCTTTAACTCTTTAAAACGAAATTACTGATCCTGAGTTACATCCTGTACTATACTCCAGAGCTGCACTCACTATTCTGCTGGTGCAGTCACTGTGTACATACATTACTGATCCTGAGTTACATCCTGTATTATACTCCAGAGCTGCACTCACTATTCTGCTGGTGCAGTCACTGTGTACATACATTACATTACTGATCCTGAGTTACATCCTGTACTATACTCCAGAGCTGCGCTCACTATTCTGCTGGAGCAGTCACTGTGTACATACATTACATTACTGATCCTGAGTTACATCCTGTATTATACTCCAGAGCTGCACTCACTATTCTGCTGGTGCAGTCAGTGTGTACATACATTACATTACTGATCCTGAGTTACATCCTGTATTATACTCCAGAGCTGCACTCACTATTCTGCTGGTGCAGTCACTGTGTACATACATTACATTACTGATCCTGAGTTACATCCTGTATTATACTCCAGAGCTGCACTCAGTATTCTGCTGGTACAGTCACTGTGTACATACGTTACATTACTGATCCCGAGTTACATCCTGTATTATACTCCAGAGCTGCACTCACTATTCTGCTGGTGCAGTCACTGTGTACATACATTACTGATCCCGAGTTACATCCTGTATTATACTCCAGAGCTGCACTCACTATTCTGCTGGTGCAGTCACTGTGTACATACGTTACATTACTGATCCCGAGTTACATCCTGTATTATACTCCAGAGCTGCACTCACTATTCTGCTGGTGCAGTCACTGTGTACATACATTACATTACTGATCCTGAGTTACATCCTGTATTATACCCCAGAGCTGCACTCACTATTCTGCTGGTGCAGTCACTGTGTACATACATTACATTACTGATCCTGAGTTACATCCTGTATTATACTCCAGAGCTGCACTCACTATTCTGCTGGTGCAGTCACTGTGTACATACATTACATTACTGATCCTGAGTTACATCCTGTATTATACTCCAGAGCTGCACTCACTATTCTGCTGGTGCAGTCACTGTGTACATACATTACATTACTGATCCTGAGTTACATCCTGTATTATACTCCAGAGCTGCACTCACTATTCTGCTGGTGCAGTCACTGTGTACATACATTACATTACTGATCCTGAGTTACCTCCGGTATTATACTCCAGAGCTGCGCTCACTATTCTGCTGGAGCAGTCACTGTGTACATACATTACATTACTGATCCTGAGTTACATCCTGTACTATACTCCAGAGCTGCACTCACTATTCTGCTTGTGCAGTCATTGTGTACATACATTACATTACTGATCCTGAGTTACCTCCGGTATTATACTCCAGAGCTGCGCTCACTATTCTGCTGGTGCAGTCACTGTGTACATACATTACATTACTGATCCTGAGTTACCTCCGGTATTATACTCCAGAGCTGCGCTCACTATTCTGCTGGTGCAGTCACTGTGTACATACATTACATTACTGATCCGGAGTTACATCCTGTACTATACTCCAGAGCTGCACTCACTATTCTGCTTGTGCAGTCATTGTGTACATACATTACATTACTGATCCTGAGTTACATCCTGTATTATACTCCAGAGCTGTACTCACTATTCTGCTGGAGCAGTCACTGTGTACATACATTACATTACTGATCCTGAGTTACATCCTGTATTATACTCCAGAGCTGTACTCACTATTCTGCTGGTGCAGTCACTGTGTACATACATTACATTACTGATCCTGAGTTACATCCTGTATTATACTCCAGAGCTGCACTCACTATTCTGCTGGTGCAGTCACTGTGTACATACATTACATTACTGATCCTGAGTTACATCCTGTATTATACTCCAGAGCTGCACTCACTATTCTGCTGGTGGAGGCACTGTGTACATACATTACATTACTGATCCTGAGTTACATCCTGTATTATACTCCAGAGCTGCACTCACTATTCTGCTGGTGCAGTCACTGTGTACATACATTACTGATCCTGAGTTACATCCGGTATTATACTCCAGAGCTGCACTCACTATTCTGCTGGTGCAGTCACTGTGTACATACGTTACATTACTGATCCCGAGTTACATCCTGTATTATACTCCAGAGCTGCACTCACTATTCTGCTGGTGCAGTCACTGTGTACATACATTACATTACTGATCCTGAGTTACATCCTGTACTATACTCCAGAGCTGCAGTCACTATTCTGCTGGTGCAGTCTCTGTGTACATACATTACATTACTGATCCTGAGTTACATCCTGTATTATACTCCAGAGCTGCACTCACTATTCTGCTGGTGCAGTCACTGTGTACATACATTACATTACTGATCCTGAGTTACATCCTGTATTATACTCCAGAGCTGCACTCACTATTCTGCTGGTGCAGTCACTGTGTATATACATTACATTACTGATCCTGAGTTACCTCCTATATTATACTCCAGAGCTGCACTCACTATTCTGCTGGTGCAGTCACTGTGTACATACATTTACATTACTGATCCTGAGTTACCTCCTGTATTATACTCCAGAGCTGCACTCACTATTCTGCTGGTGCAGTCACTGTGTACATACATTACATTACTGATCCTGAGTTACCTCCTGTACTATACTCCAGAGCTGCACTCACTATTCTGCTGGTGCAGTCACTGTGTATATACATTACATTACTGATCCTGAGTTACCTCCTATATTATACTCCAGAGCTGCACTCACTATTCTGCTGGTGCAGTCACTGTGTACATACATTTACATTACTGATCCTGAGTTACCTCCTGTATTATACTCCAGAGCTGCACTCACTATTCTGCTGGTGCAGTCACTGTGTACATACATTACTGATCCTGAGTTACCTCCTGTATTATACTCCAGAGCTGCACTCACTATTCTGCTGGTGCTGTCACTGTGTACATACATTACATTACTGATCCTGAGTTACATCCTGTATTATACTCCAGAGCTGCACTCACTATTCTGCTGGTGCAGTCACTGTGTACATACATTACATTACTGATCCTGAGTTACATCCTGTATTATACTCCAGAGCTGCACTCACTATTCTGCTGGTGCAGTCACTGTGTACATACATTACATTACTGATCCTGAGTTACCTCCTGTATTATACTCCAGAGCTGCACTCACTATTCTGCTGGTGCAGTCACTGTGTACATACATTACATTACTGATCCTGAGTTACATCCTGTACTATACTCCAGAGCTGCACTCACTATTCTGCTGGTGCAGTCACTGTGTATATACATTACATTACTGATCCTCAGTTACATCCTGTATTATCCTCCAGAGCTGCACTCACTATTCTGCTGGTGCAGTCACTGTGTACATACATTACATTACTGATCCTGAGTTACATCCTGTACTATACTCCAGAGCTGCAGTCACTATTCTGCTGGTGCAGTCACTGTGTACATACATTACATTACTGATCCTGAGTTACCTCCTGTATTATCCTCCAGAGCTGCACTCACTATTCTGCTGGTCCAGCCGCTCCCTCTCTCCTCACACACATATTATACATATATACACAATAATAACTATCTACACCATGACATCTGGTCCGGTTACCAAACAAATAATAACAATATAATAAACAATAACCGACAAATTATATACAAACTAATATATACATTCTTTTTTTTTTTTTTTTTTTAAATAAATAAAATAAAATAAATGCTAACTATACAAATATATACAAGACAAAACAAAACCCCCCACACTCAAGCCCACCAGTCCCTCCCCGGCACTGACCTGAGAGCTGCTCCTGCGCCTCATGCCTCAGTCCATGTCCATAGGACAGATCAGGCAGTGCCAGTTTTTCACCCAAATAACCAGTGCCCCACAAGATGAACCCACCTCCCCCCTTTTCCCACCCCCCAACCTAACACCTCCACCCAAAACCATATATACAATATATACAGAAACACACAATACAATAACCACAACTGACAAAGCCCAAGTTCGGCGCCTGCAGCCCTACATCACTGTCTACTGATCAATAAAACAAAAATCTATGGTGTCAGCAGCAGCCCACCACCAGGAGAGGAGATGACCAGACTAGGGCACACTAAAAGAAAAGCCCCTCCAGAGGAGAGCGGCCCTCCGTGTACCCAGTCTCTCATACTCCAGAGAGCGCACCTTCACCAGGTCACCGAGTATGGTCCTAAACACATCGTCCACTGGGAGGATTTTCCGCTGCGTCGATACTAAGCACCGTGCGTTCCACGTGTGATACCTAACCACTGCGCTAACTAGAAATAAGGTGCAGCGGTCCCGACCACCCAGGTCCCCGAATGCTCCATAGGCCCATTCCGCATAAGAGAGACCGGCCAGCCGGGGCCAGCCAATGGAGGCGCCCACCCTGTTGTACACCTCTGTGTTAAAGGGACAACGAAGCAGGAAGTGGTCCATGCTTTCAAGAATGGTACCACAATACTCCCGAGGACAGTTCCTGTCCTCAGAGCTCCTACACTTCAGATTGTCCCTCACACACAGTTTCCCATGGAAGCAGCGCCAAGCCAAGTCCCAAACCTTCGAGGGGATCCTGATAGAATTCAAAAGATGCAGACCCACCCCAAGATCCCGACTTGGGCAATCCCTGAGCGCCAGAGGCCTCTGAAAATGGGTCAACAGAACCCTTTTGTCAAGGAGCTTCCTTGGCAGAGTCCTGACCTCCCACATTCCCAGACCCCACCGGCGAATTACCTTCAGAACCACGGTAGCGTAAGCCGGGAGATGTCCATGCGGTGTGCGGAGATCCTTCACTTGCCCTCCTGTCTCCCATTCCTGGAAGAAAGGCTGAAACCATCCCTTACAGGAGAATACCCACGGAGGAGCCCTCTCTTTCCAGAGGTTTGCAATATTGATCTTAATGAAGGTATTCACAAGGAATACCACAGGGTTGACCATACCCAACCCTCCTAGTCTCCTCGTACGGTAAGTAACCTCCCTCTTGACCAGGTTCAGTCTATTCCCCCATAACAGTTGAAAGAACAAACTGTAGACCCGAGTCCAGAGAGGCTCTGGCAAGATGCACACACTGCCCAAATAGATCAGCAAAGGGAGCAGGTAAGTTTTGATCAGGTTTACCCTTTCCCTTAGGGTCAAAGACCAACCCTTCCATTGGTTCACCTTCTGAGTGGCGATCTCTAGCCTGCTGTCCCAATTTTGTTTGGGGTAATCCCCCTGGCCAAATTCGATGCCAAGAACTTTTGCAGAGACTTTGGGTTCTGGAAGGGTGTCCGGGAGATCAAAACCAGGATCTCCTCCTCCCAGCCAGAGACTCTCACACTTATCCCGGTTGATCTTAGACCCGGATGCCTCCGAGTAGCGATTTACCTCTGACATCAGCCATTCTGCCTCCCCATCAGAGGAAACAAAAACGGTGACGTCATCGGCATACGCCACCACTCTCAGAGTGGCTTCCGGTGCTGCCCGGTCCATCCCGATCCCAGCCAACGGTCCACGCTCCACCCTCCTAAGAAGTGGGTCAATCGCAAACACGTACAGCAGCGGGCTCAAGGGACAACCCTGGCGAACACCACACCCAACCTCAAAAGAGCTGCCAATCCAACCGTTCACAAGCGGGAAACTCTCTGCCCCAGAGTACAAGGTCTTAAGCCAATCAACGAACGCCCCCGGCAGGCCATACCTCAGAAGGACAGACCAGAGGTACTCATGATTAACCCGATCAAATGCTTTTGCCTGGTCCAATGACAGCATGTACCCCTTCCAGTGGCCAGCCCTACCCTGCTCCACAGCCTCTCGGACACAGAGTACAGCACTAATTGTACTGCGGCCCGGAACAGAGCAATGCTGGGCCCCCGAAAGGAGCTGGGGTGCAAATTTCACCAGCCGATTAAACAGCACCTTTGCCAAAACCTTCCTGTCTGCATTGAGAAGCGCTATGGGACGCCAATTCTCAATGCAAGATGGGTCCTTACCCTTTGACAAGATGATCAGGGCTGACCTCCTCATTGACTTTGGCAGAGTGCCCGAGGAAAGACACTCATTGAATACCTCAGTCAAGAGGGGAACCAAGGCGTCCTTAAAGGTCTTATAGAATTCAGATGTTAAGCCATCCGGACCGGGAGATTTCTTCAGGGCAAGCCCTTCAATCGCCAACTTAACTTCCTCTTCCCTAATCATCTCTGTCAAAACGCCAAGAGAGGGGTCTACCCCTGGTTCGGGGACGGCTTCAGCCAGAAAAGCCGACATCTCATCCCAATCCAGATCCCTCTTCCCCAAGAGGTGCGAGTAGAAGGATCTGACGACCTCCAGGATCCCCGATCTGGATCTTTTCAGGGACCCCGCAGTGTCAACCAGTCCTGTAACAACTTTACTATTCACTGACATCTTGCAGTTTCTGTAAGGGTCGGGTGAGCGGTACTTCCCGTAATCCCTCTCAAAAACCAAAGATGCGTGTCTATCATACTGACACCTCATTAGCAAAGATTTCACTCTGGAGATCTCCTCGCGGCTACCTCCAGTTGAGACAATATGCTCGAGTTTCCTCCTCAGGCCCTGATACAGGCGATACCTGTCCAGGCTCCTGAGGCTCAAGAGCTGGCGGAAGAATCTCGCCACCCTTTTCTTGAACATCTCCCACCACTCTGACTTACTACTACAAAGATCCAGTAAGGGTACCTGGCTCTGAAGAAAACCCTCAAAAGACTGTCTTATCTCCGCTTCTTCCAAGAGAGACGAATTGAGCCTCCAAAAGCCTCTTCCCATCCGGGGGGTCTCTGTAACATTCAGGGAAAACAAAATCATACAGTGATCGGAGAACTCCACCTCAACAACAGATACTGCTGAGGAGACGGCTTCCTCCTTTAAATAAAACCTGTCTATCCTGGACCTACAGTTACCTCTATGATAGGTGAACCCCTCGTGGCCTGGGGTGTGCCGGATGTGGACATCCACCAGGCGAGCCTCACTAGCTATACTATTAAGGGCGACGCTATCATAAGTCAGCTTGTCTCTGGAACCTCCTCTATCCCGGGGCCTCGTGACAGTGTTGAAGTCACCTCCAAAGACGACCTGCCGACTCGTAAAAAGGTAGGGCTTGATCCTCGTAAAGAGACACTTCCGGTCCCACTTAGATTGGGGACCATAAATGTTAATGAGCCGAAGCTCCTGTCCCTTCATGAGGACATCTAATATCAGGCACCTCCCCATTTCTAACTCAATAACCCGTCGGCATTCTACCGGTGCGGTAAAAAGGACCGCCACTCCGCTATACGGCTCGGCCGCAAGAGACCAATAGGAGGGCCCGAGTCTCCACTCCCTCTTAGCTATAAACACCTCTGCCATATTTGGCAGCCTGGTCTCTTGCAAAAAGAAAATGTCAGCTTCAACCCGGCTGAGAAAATCAAAGGCCGCAAATCTAGCCATATTTGACTTAATGCTGGCGACATTAATGGAAGCCAGCGTCAACGGAGTGGGTACCGCCATCATTGGTGATTGAGTTAGATGGCTTTCTTCTTCCCACTCCCCTTACCCTCTGCCTCAGAGGAGGAATCCTTCCCCCTCTTTAATGACACAGAGGTGTCCATTCCCACATTTTTCCTTCTTTTCTCGTCCTCGTCTCTGGACTCTGGGCCAGTCCCTCCCCCCAAGGACCTTGCATCCCCAGGAGAAGGAGACTCGGCGCCCCCTGTAAGCTCCGCTGAAGCCGGAACCTCACCCTCGGCCTCCTCCTCAGAGGAAGAGATGTTATCAAGGGCTTGGAACCGGTTAGAAAGACCAACCAGAGGGGAGTCAGTTTTACCTTCCTTAGGTACCTTGGTCAGAGCGGGAGAAGATGTTTTATCTCCCTTCTTTCTCTTCTTTTTGGTGCCGAGCTTACGCTTGTTCTCTAGCCACCGCTTATTATCCTCATCCATACTTTCATAATGGGAGGATTGTGAGGCGGAGGCAGTTTCCTCCCTGTGGATCCTCCTGACCGCCTCATCCAACTCATCATCCCTCGGGGCCTCAGCAGCAACACTGGCATCCAGGACAGGGGCTGCCCCGGTAGTCTGGGGCTCGCCCCGCTCCCTCTCCTGTCTGCCCTTGTCTAGACGCCTCAGCTGGGCAGGCGTCTTTTTATTGCTTTTCTTCCCTGGCCCCTCGGCTCCCCCACCCCTGCTAGTCCCCTCCCCAGCAGAATCGGCCTCACGGCTTACTCCCACCGGGGTCTCGACTGCATTAGCGAAGGAGCGAAGACAACGGCTGAATGGGTGACCTAACTCACCACACAGGTGGCACCTAATCTCCACACAAGAGGCGGCAAGATGGCCGACACCCCCACACAACGCGCATTTCTGCACGGTGCAGTTTGCACTGAAGTGGGTGGGGTCGCCGCACCTGTGACAGAGCTTCGGTTGCCCCTGGTAGAAGACCAGGATACGATCCCTACCCAGGAAGGCAGACGATGGAATGTGGGCAACCGTACCACCTGAACGCTTAAGTTTTACCATAAACGTCCAGGCCCCTGACCAGATACCAAACTCGTCGCGGTTTTTCTTTGGCATCTCCACCACCTCTCCATACCGACCAAGCCACGTCATGATGTCATAGCAAGAAAGCGACTCGTTACGAGTCATCACGGTCACTTTCTTGATCTGGTTTTGGCGAGACACTGCCTGAACGGCAAAGTCTCGCCAGCCGGGCTCATTTTTTGCCAGCTCATAATTCGCCCAGAAGAGCTCAAGCCCCTCCGGCCGAACAAAGCTGACATCAAACTCAGGCGTGGAATAGGGATGTATCAAGGCGTAGATGTCAATCGCCTTGAAGCCCATCCTCAGCAGGAGCTCCACAACTTTAGACCTTGGTGGACATGCATCACTGCCCCTCCACCGAAGACGGACCACATTCCTACGCACAATGCCTGGCCCGGCTGTTGGGAGGGACCACACTGTATCCCCCCCTTTTTGCTCTCGGAAGGCCCCGAGGCCATGCCTCTCTATCCAGAAGGATAGATCAACCTCTCGACCCTCTACCATTAGTGATCTCTCCCCCTTCTTTAGAGCCTCCAGAAGGCGCCGTTGCAACATGCCGTCCCCAAAGCCCGGAGACAAGGAGGATGCCCTATTTGCCCCGGAGGTGACACTGGCATAACTCTGGACAGGTGTTGCCACCCCCGGGGGGGCAACCGGACCAGTGACCACATCAGCCCGAACAGCAACACCATTACCCACCTCCATCTCACCCTCCACCAAACCAGCAACCACACCACTAGACAATGAATTAGCCTCATTCACCCCCACCACCACATTCATTCCTGCTGGACCAGTAACAATGGCGGATGACATTTTGACCTCTGCATCAGGCACAAGGGGCTCAGTCACCTCCATAGAACTGGAGGCGACCTCACCCCCGGTCTTATGTGTGCCCTCCACATCATTGGTTGGTAATTTCCGCTGTTTGGCATTCGGAATAATGTGCCGCTGATCTTTAGCTGCTGTTAGGCGCCGCTGATCTTTAGCATCAGGATCTTCCGGACCAGCGACGCCAACACAAAATAGCACTTTCGTGGGACGACCGGAACGCTCAGCCCCGACAGCCCCCTCACACTGCCGTCGCTTCTCAACTAAGTGATCAGCGGCAACAACATTCAGAGGTGCCGAGGCTACCGGAGCTGCCCCCGACACCGGGCTGCTCCCCCCTCCCACTGAGGAGCGCACCACAGCATCGTGGCCTGATGGAACGCCCGCCGCCGGGCCGCCCTCACTGTCCAGCCTCTCGGCTGATGCACCTCCTGCTGCGTCCCCGCTACTACAAGCAGAGACGGAGCTCTGCGCCTCACTACCGCGCTCTGTAATCTCCCCGCGCCTTTGCACCGGATCCACAGCAGAACCCGGGCTGGGCTGGACAACGGGGCTTATACAGCGAGCTGAGCCTGCCGCCGACTCAGGGGGTACAGGGAGGGGGGCATATACGTATCTTACCGATACCTGCAGCTTTGGCTTGGTCTTCTTTGCCTTTTTGTGGCCCCCAGGTGCCTCTTCTGGTAGATCGTCACCAAGATGGAAGTTTTGGAGGCACACTGGGGACTCCAGGAGCTTAATCTCCGCCATTAGCGCCCCTCCCTGGCAGCTGCTGTCACTGTCCTCCCCAGAGCCGGCAGAACTGCGACCGGATGTCACTGTCGCCTGTCCTGCAGGGAGCTCGCTGCACGTGGCCTGCGGGTGACTTTGCAGGCTGCCAGGTGGGGCTTCCTGCTGGTCATCATCACTCTCATCATCCACCTGGCTCTCAGGCTGCAGCCCCATCTGCCTTTGCTCTCTGGTATCAGCCATTTCTCTAAAGCGGTCTTCATTTATTAGTTTTTCTTTGAAATGACCACTCTGCTCCCTGATGTCAGCTTTCCTCAGTTCCAGCAGGTGAATCTCGCTGGTCAGTCGCTTTACCTCGGCCTGGAGTTTAGCCTTGCTCTGTTTGGAGGCCCCCGCAGCTTTGGCGCTTGTGCAGCGCAGCTCCTCCCGGAGCCTCCTGATGAGCTTACTGGCATCTTCATACTCACGGAGGCGGATCATGACCCGGGAGGCATAGGTGGACACAGACTCCCGGGGTCCCTGCAGTGCCCAACCCCCCTCAGGGAGGTCGGCCTCACCTCCGTGAGCACTCCGCTTTCCTCCGGAAGGAGCACCATCATGCACGCCGCTGTCAGGCTTTACCTCCATGCTGGAAGCCTTGCGGCTTCTAGGGGTCTCCACAATCCCGGGAGGACTAGGAGCCACATTGCTGTGACTCCTGGTGCAGCGTCTCACCCCCGAGTCCTCTGATGTGCAGGCCGGTTGCTGGTTTCTTCTGCCCCCCGCCTGCCTGGTTCGGGAAGCAGAAGCCTGGGACTTGGCTCCTTCACTCATCCCAGAAACCAGCTCTCCCTCCGGGAAAGAGAGAGAGCAGGTCCCCAGGTGGAGAGGTGTTGGTTCTCAGAGATCAGGAGCTCACAGCAGGATCTGCAGCCACCACACCCGCAATCACCACACTGACTAGCAGCTGATCAGAGCTGCACCCAGTATGCTGCTGGTGGAGTCACTGTGTACATACATTACATTACTGATCCTGAGTTACATCCTGTATTATACTCCAGAGCTGCACTCACTATTCAGCTGGTGCAGTCACTGTGTGCATACATACATTACTGATCCTGAGTTACCTCCTGTATTATACTCCAGAGCTGCACTCACTATTCTGCTGGTGCAGTCACTGTGTACATACATTACATTACTCATCCCGAGTTACATCCTGTATTATACTCCAGAGCCGCACTCACTATTCTGCTGGTGCAGTCACTGTGTACATACATTACAGTACTGATCCTGAGTTACATCCTGTATTATACTCCAGAGCTGCACTCACTCTTCTGCTGGTGCAGTCACTGTGTACATACATTACATTACTGATCCTAAGTTACATCCTGTATTATACTCCAGAGCTGCGCTCACTATTCTGCTGGTGCAGTCACTGTGTACATACATTACATTACTGATCCTGAGTTACATCCTGTATTATACTCCAGAGCTGCACTCACTATTCTGCTGGTGCAGTCACTGTGTACATACATTACAGTACTGATCCTGAGTTACATCCTGTACTATACTCCAGAGCTGCACTCACTATTCTGCTGGTGCAGTCACTGTGTACATACATTACATTACTGATCCTGAGTTACATCCTGTATTATACTCCAGAGCTGCACTCACTATTCTGCTGGTGCAGTCACTGTGTACATACATTACATTACTGATCCTGAGTTACATCCTGTATTATACTCCAGAGCAGCACTCACTATTCTGCTGGTCCAGTCACTGTGTACATACATTACATTACTGATCCTGAGTTACATCCTGTATTATACTCCAGAGCTGCACTCACTATTCTGCTGGTGCAGTCACTGTATACATACATTACTGATCCTGAGTTACATCCTGTATTATACTCCAGAGCTGCACTCACTATTCTGCTGGTGCAGTCACTGTGTACATACATTACAGTACTGATCCTGAGTTACAGCCTGTACTATACTCCAGAGCTGCACTCACTATTCTGCTGGTGCAGTCACTGTGTACATACATTACATTACTGATCCTGAGTTACATCCTGTACTATACTCCAGAGCTGCACTCAATATTCTGCTGGTGCAGTCACTGTGTACATACATTACATTACTGATCCTGAGTTACATCCTGTATTATACTCCAGAGCTGCACTCACTATTCTGCTGGTGCAGTCACTGTGTACATACGTTACATTACTGATCCAGAGTTACATCCTGTATTATACTCCAGAGCTGCACTCACTATTCTGCTGGTGCAGTCACTGTGTACATACATTACATTACTGATCCTGAGTTACATCCTGTATTATACTCCAGAGCTGCACTCACTATTCTGCTGGTGCAGTCACTGTGTACATACATTACTGATCCTGAGTTACATCCTGTACTATACTCCAGAGCTGCAGTCACTATTCTGCTGGTGCAGTCACTGTGTACATATATTACATTACTGATCCTGAGCTACATCCTGTATTATACTCCAGAGCTGCACTCACTATTCTGCTGGTGCAGTCACTGTGTACATACATTACATTACTGATCCTGAGTTACCTCCTGTATTATACTCCAGAGCTGCACTCACTATTCTGCTGGTGCCGTCACTGTGTACATACATTACATTACTGATCCTGAGTTACCTCCTGTATTATACTCCAGAGCTACACTCACTATTCTGCTGGTGCAGTCACTGTGTACATACATTACATTACTGATCCTGAGTTACATCCTGTATTATACTCCAGAGCTGCGCTCACTATTCTGCTGGTGCAGTCACTGTGTACATACATTACATTACTGATCCTGAGTTACATCCTGTATTATACTCCAGAGCTGCACTCACTATTCTGCTGGTGCAGTCACTGTGTACATACATTACATTACTGATCCTGAGTTACCTCCTGTATTATCCTCCAGAGCTGCGCTCACTATTCTGCTGGTGCAGTCACTGTGTACATACATTACATTACTGATCCTGAGTTACATCCTGTATTATCCTCCAGAGCTGCACTCACTATTCTGCTGGTGCAGTCACTGTGTACATACATTACTGATCCTGAGTTACATCCTGTATTATACTCCAGAGCTGCACTCACTATTCTGCTGGTGCAGTCACTGTGTACATACATTACATTACTGATCCTGAGTTACATCCTCTACTATACTCCAGAGCTGCACTCACTATTCTGCTGGTGGAGGCACTGTGTACATACATTACATTACTGATCCTGAGTTACCTCCTGTATTATACTCCAGAGCTGCACTCACTATTCTGCTGGTGCAGTCACTGTGTATATACATTACATTACTGATCCTGAGTTACCTCCGGTATTATACTCCAGAGCTGCACTCACTATTCTGCTGGTGCAGTCACTGTGTACATACATTACATTACTGATCCTAAGTTACATCCTGTATTATACTCCAGAGCTGCGCTCACTATTCTGCTGGTGCAGTCACTGTGTACATACATTACATTACTGATCCTGAGTTACATCCTGTATTATACTCCAGAGCTGCACTCACTATTCTGCTGGTGCAGTCACTGTGTACATACATTACATTACTGATCCTAAGTTACATCCTGTATTATACTCCAGAGCTGCGCTCACTATTCTGCTGGTGCAGTCACTGTGTACATACATTACATTACTGATCCTGAGTTACATCCTGTATTATACTCCAGAGCTGCACTCACTATTCTGCTGGTGCAGTCACTGTGTACATACATTACATTACTGATCCTGAGTTACATCCTGTATTATACTCCAGAGCTGCACTCACTATTCTGCTGGTGCAGTCACTGTGTACATACATTACATTACTGATCCTGAGTTACCTCCTGTATTATACTGCAGAGCTGCACTCACTATTCTGCTGGTGGAGGCACTGTGTACATACATTACATTACTGATCCTGAGTTACCTCCTGTATTATACCCCTGAGCTGCACTCACTATTCTGCTGGTGCAGTCACTGTGTATATATATTACATTACTGATCCTGAGTTACATCCTGTATTATCCTCCAAAGCTGCACTCACTATTCTGCTGGTGCAGTCACTGTGTACATACATTACATTACTGATCCTAAGTTACATCCTGTATTATACTCCAGAGCTACGCTCACTATTCTGCTGGTGCAGTCACTGTGTACATACATTACATTACTGATCCTGAGTTACCTCCTGTATTATACTCCAGAGCCGCACTCACTATTCTGCTGGTGCAGTCACTGTGTACATACATTACAGTACTGATCCTGAGTTACATCCTGTATTATACTCCAGAGCTGCACTCACTCTTCTGCTGGTGCAGTCACTGTGTACATACATTACATTACTGATCCTAAGTTACATCCTGTATTATACTCCAGAGCTGCGCTCACTATTCTGCTGGTGCAGTCACTGTGTACATACATTACATTACTGATCCTGAGTTACATCCTGTATTATACTCCAGAGCTGCACTCACTATTCTGCTGGTGCAGTCACTGTGTACATATATTACATTACTGATCCTAAGTTACATCCTGTATTATACTCCAGAGCTACGCTCACTATTCTGCTGGTGCAGTCACTGTGTACATACATTACATTACTGATCCTGAGTTACCTCCTGTATTATACTCCAGAGCCGCACTCACTATTCTGCTGGTGCAGTCACTGTGTACATACATTACAGTACTGATCCTGAGTTACATCCTGTATTATACTCCAGAGCTGCACTCACTCTTCTGCTGGTGCAGTCACTGTGTACATACATTACATTACTGATCCTAAGTTACATCCTGTATTATACTCCAGAGCTGCGCTCACTATTCTGCTGGTGCAGTCACTGTGTACATACATTACATTACTGATCCTGAGTTACATCCTGTATTATACTCCAGAGCTGCACTCACTATTCTGCTGGTGCAGTCACTGTGTACATACATTACAGTACTGATCCTGAGTTACATCCTGTACTATACTCCAGAGCTGCACTCACTATTCTGCTGGTGCAGTCACTGTGTACATACATTACATTACTGATCCTGAGTTACATCCTGTATTATACTCCAGAGCTGCACTCACTATTCTGCTGGTGCAGTCACTGTGTACATACATTACATTACTGATCCTGAGTTACATCCTGTATTATACTCCAGAGCAGCACTCACTATTCTGCTGGTCCAGTCACTGTGTACATACATTACATTACTGATCCTGAGTTACATCCTGTATTATACTCCAGAGCTGCACTCACTATTCTGCTGGTGCAGTCACTGTGTACATACATTACAGTACTGATCCTGAGTTACAGCCTGTACTATACTCCAGAGCTGCACTCACTATTCTGCTGGTGCAGTCACTGTGTACATACATTACATTACTGATCCTGAGTTACATCCTGTACTATACTCCAGAGCTGCACTCAATATTCTGCTGGTGCAGTCACTGTGTACATACATTACATTACTGATCCTGAGTTACATCCTGTATTATACTCCAGAGCTGCACTCACTATTCTGCTGGTGCAGTCACTGTGTACATACGTTACATTACTGATCCAGAGTTACATCCTGTATTATACTCCAGAGCTGCACTCACTATTCTGCTGGTGCAGTCACTGTGTACATACATTACATTACTGATCCTGAGTTACATCCTGTATTATACTCCAGAGCTGCACTCACTATTCTGCTGGTGCAGTCACTGTGTACATACATTACTGATCCTGAGTTACATCCTGTACTATACTCCAGAGCTGCAGTCACTATTCTGCTGGTGCAGTCACTGTGTACATATATTACATTACTGATCCTGAGCTACATCCTGTATTATACTCCAGAGCTGCACTCACTATTCTGCTGGTGCAGTCACTGTGTACATACATTACATTACTGATCCTGAGTTACCTCCTGTATTATACTCCAGAGCTGCACTCACTATTCTGCTGGTGCCGTCACTGTGTACATACATTACATTACTGATCCTGAGTTACCTCCTGTATTATACTCCAGAGCTACACTCACTATTCTGCTGGTGCAGTCACTGTGTACATACATTACATTACTGATCCTGAGTTACATCCTGTATTATACTCCAGAGCTGCGCTCACTATTCTGCTGGTGCAGTCACTGTGTACATACATTACATTACTGATCCTGAGTTACATCCTCTATTATACTCCAGAGCTGCACTCACTATTCTGCTGGTGCAGTCACTGTGTACATACATTACATTACTGATCCTGAGTTACCTCCTGTATTATCCTCCAGAGCTGCGCTCACTATTCTGCTGGTGCAGTCACTGTGTACATACATTACATTACTGATCCTGAGTTACATCCTGTATTATCCTCCAGAGCTGCACTCACTATTCTGCTGGTGCAGTCACTGTGTACATACATTACTGATCCTGAGTTACATCCTGTATTATACTCCAGAGCTGCACTCACTATTCTGCTGGTGCAGTCACTGTGTACATACATTACATTACTGATCCTGAGTTACATCCTCTACTATACTCCAGAGCTGCACTCACTATTCTGCTGGTGGAGGCACTGTGTACATACATTACATTACTGATCCTGAGTTACCTCCTGTATTATACTCCAGAGCTGCACTCACTATTCTGCTGGTGCAGTCACTGTGTATATACATTACATTACTGATCCTGAGTTACCTCCGGTATTATACTCCAGAGCTGCACTCACTATTCTGCTGGTGCAGTCACTGTGTACATACATTACATTACTGATCCTGAGTTACATCCTGTATTATACTCCAGAGCTGCACTCACTATTCAGCTGGTGCAGTCACTGTGTACATACATTACATTACTGATCCTAAGTTACATCCTGTATTATACTCCAGAGCTGCGCTCACTATTCTGCTGGTGCAGTCACTGTGTACATACATTACATTACTGATCCTGAGTTACATCCTGTATTATACTCCAGAGCTGCACTCACTATTCTGCTGGTGCAGTCACTGTGTACATACATTACATTACTGATCCTAAGTTACATCCTGTATTATACTCCAGAGCTGCGCTCACTATTCTGCTGGTGCAGTCACTGTGTACATACATTACATTACTGATCCTGAGTTACATCCTGTATTATACTCCAGAGCTGCACTCACTATTCTGCTGGTGCAGTCACTGTGTACATACATTACATTACTGATCCTGAGTTACATCCTGTATTATACTCCAGAGCTGCACTCACTATTCTGCTGGTGCAGTCACTGTGTACACACATTACATTACTGATCCTGAGTTACCTCCTGTATTATACTGCAGAGCTGCACTCACTATTCTGCTGGTGGAGGCACTGTGTACATACATTACATTACTGATCCTGAGTTACCTCCTGTATTATACCCCTGAGCTGCACTCACTATTCTGCTGGTGCAGTCACTGTGTATATATATTACATTACTGATCCTGAGTTACATCCTGTATTATCCTCCAAAGCTGCACTCACTATTCTGCTGGTGCAGTCACTGTGTACATACATTACATTACTGATCCTGAGTTACATCCTGTATTATACTCCAGAGCTGCACTCACTATTCTGCTGGTGCAGTCACTGTGTACATATATTACATTACTGATCCTAAGTTACATCCTGTATTATACTCCAGAGCTGCGCTCACTATTCTGCTGGTGCAGTCACTGTGTACATACATTACATTACTGATCCTGAGTTACCTCCTGTATTATACTCCAGAGCTGCTCTCACTATTCTGCTGGTGGAGTCACTGTGTACATATATTACATTACTGATCCTGAGTTACCTCCTGTATTATACTCCAGAGCTGCGCTCACTATTCTGCTGGTGCAGTCACTGTGTACATACATTACATTACTGATCCTGAGTTACATCCTGTATTATACTCCAGAGCTGCACTCACTCTTCTGCTGGTGCAGTCACTGTGTACATACATTACATTACTGATCCTGAGTTACATCCTGTATTATACTCCAGAGCTGCACTCACTCTTCTGCTGGTGCAGTCACTGTGTACATACATTACATTACTGATCCTAAGTTACATCCTGTATTATACTCCAGAGCTGCGCTCACTATTCTGCTGGTGCAGTCACTGTGTACATACATTACATTACTGATCCTGAGTTACCTCCTGTATTATACTCCAGAGCTGCTCTCACTATTCTGCTGGTGGAGTCACTGTGTACATATATTACATTACTGATCCTGAGTTACCTCCTGTATTATACTCCAGAGCTGCACTCACTATTCTGCTGGTGCAGTCACTATGTACATACATTACATTACTGATCCTGAGTTACCTCCTGTATTATACCCCTGAGCTGCACTCACTATTCTGCTGGTGCAGTCACTGTGTATATATATTACATTACTGATCCTGAGTTACATCCTGTATTATCCTCCAAAGCTGCACTCACTATTCTGCTGGTGCAGTCACTGTGTACATACATTACATTACTGATCCTGAGTTACATCCTGTATTATACTCCAGAGCTGCACTCACTATTCTGCTGGTGCAGTCACTGTGTACATATATTACATTACTGATCCTAAGTTACATCCTGTATTATACTCCAGAGCTGCGCTCACTATTCTGCTGGTGCAGTCACTGTGTACATACATTACATTACTGATCCTGAGTTACCTCCTGTATTATACTCCAGAGCTGCTCTCACTATTCTGCTGGTGGAGTCACTGTGTACATATATTACATTACTGATCCTGAGTTACCTCCTGTATTATACTCCAGAGCTGCGCTCACTATTCTGCTGGTGCAGTCACTGTGTACATACATTACATTACTGATCCTGAGTTACATCCTGTATTATACTCCAGAGCTGCACTCACTCTTCTGCTGGTGCAGTCACTGTGTACATACATTACTGATCCCGAGTTACATCCTGTATTATACTCCAGAGCTGCGCTCACTATTCTGCTGGTGCAGTCACTGTGTACATACATTACATTACTGATCCTGAGTTACCTCCTGTATTATACTCCAGAGCTGCTCTCACTATTCTGCTGGTGGAGTCACTGTGTACATATATTACATTACTGATCCTGAGTTACCTCCTGTATTATACTCCAGAGCTGCACTCACTATTCTGCTGGTGCAGTCACTGTGTACATATATTACATTACTGATCCTAAGTTACATCCTGTATTATACTCCAGAGCTGCGCTCACTATTCTGCTGGTGCAGTCACTGTGTACATACATTACATTACTGATCCTGAGTTACCTCCTGTATTATACTCCAGAGCTGCACTCACTATTCTGCTGGTGCAGTCACTGTGTACATACATTACATTACTGATCCTGAGTTACCTCCTGTATTATACTCCAGAGCTGCACTCACTATTCTGCTGGTGGAGTGTACATGCATTTTCTTTTCTGTGTTGATTCTGGTGAATGATGTAAAGTGTTACAAATTATCCCAGAACGTCCTGATTGTTAGTTATGACATGTAGTTGGGGGTGCACGCTGCTCCGCACTTGCTCTGCATGTAGTGCGGCCCCCTTTTCCCCAGCAGTGAAGACGTTTTGTTTCAGGCTTCAGGTTCGTTGTTACTTTCTTACATTAAACTCTAATTTTATCAGTAAAATGAAAGCATTTCCCAGGACAGGTTTTTGTAACATTATATTTTTGTTATTAGATTGAGCTAAAAACTTTTTTTCCCATTAAAAGAAAGAGAAATAATTAGCGGTGTAACTCCTGGGGTTGCAGTTCTGATTAATCGGATAATTTACGCATCTCATCAGACAATATGAATCAGAGAGCAGCCTAAGTGATTTATAGATTCTGCCACGAAACATCAATTTAAATTATTGGGGAAAAAAGTCACCAAAAATAATGGCAAAAAGCATTTCTGCATCAAGAAAAACAGCGCTGATAAGTGACAAATAGCTGAAAGCAAAAAGTGGCCTAATTTTATGACAAACGCTACATCAAACAAGTGTTGTCACACGGTGTAATTTACAGCCAAGACTGCTGCCATGTCTCTGATTGATGCTTTCATTACGACTTACAGTGCACTTAAGTGGATCATTATAATTGTTCTTACATAATAATCACAAAAACGGGACTTTCCTGATCTAGGAAGGAGCAGAATGAGCGCATAATAAGGTAATAAATTCACGCCATTGGCCCAATAATTTGGAGTTTAGCGCAGAATAAAGAAAGTGCTGGGAGCGTATCCACAGAAAGAGGAAATATTGGCATATGGTTATTAAAAAGAGATGTTCTAGACTGTAGAGAATTGATTTCAGTGAAGGGAAAAGCGTCTAAACTTGGTAATAAACCTGAATTTGTGTTTCACCTTCCTTCCTGGGGAGATTCTGCTATCATCCTACTCTAATCTGAGGGTCACGATGAACGCCATCGACGTATCAATGTACGTGGAGTAGTAGAAAGCATCTCATGGGAATATTACTGCTCTTAGTACTCCTTTTATCCATGGGTGTAATTAGCATCCTTGTGACATTAGAGAGCTTAGGAATCATTTCTTTGTTATGGGGAGACCTTTCTGGATTGTAGGATACTTTCTTTCTCCATCTCGATGTAAATAGAGAAAAGAAGTTTCACTTTCCAACCTGAAAGAGCGTCGACCAGTTGTGGGAACAGGCAACGTACTCCACAATTCTCAGCCAACGCTGACCATGTCTTGGCCATTATTATTGGGCCAATATGTTCCCTCGCTATCTTTTCCTTCTGTCCTATAGAAGTAGTAGTTTTTTTAGAATATCTTTTACCAGGTTTATTATCCCCAAGTTGTAGGCCAGTCTTAATGAAGGAAGCGCTGGCGCCAGATTCAGTAAGAGGCGTTGCATCTTTCAGCTACAGTCCACCACAGTGTACGGTGGCCAAGGTCAAACATTTCTCATCATTTATATGTTGTAAATGATGATGAATTTGTCGTGCTTGACCACGCTCATTCCACCTGCGCTTCAAACACTTTTTTAAAATGTTGGCGCAATTGGCGTAAAAACACCTAAAGTCAGAAACTTTAGCTTTATGTTGCGCAAAAATGTAGCCAAATTTCATGCTGTTTTCTATCGAAAAAGCTAATGTATCAAGGTCCAAATGTACCTCAATGAAGATGTTTCATGGCCCCTTTAGCACTTGGATAGAGCCCCCGTCTTCTCCTTTTAGGGCAGGAACAGCTGCATTAAGGGTTTGTCAAGCTGAAGTGACTTCAGACGCAGACTGTCCATCCACTTATGTAGACTCCTCTGTCAGGGTTTCATCAGCATTTCCACCACTTTTGACCCTGTTCCTTGTCGTAGAGGTTCTTTACCTGGGATTGTTGTAGGATGGATCAGACACATTGTGGCAATGCCAATCAATAGATACAGATGAACTAGATGCCACCCCGGTTCTAGATCTACTGCCCGACATTAAAGCCTGGTGCCAGGAGAAGTTTAGACCACCCCTCTCCTCAATGTAGGGTGTAGAGCCGCATGTTCGCGGGGACACTTAGCAGCTTCCATCTGATTTGACATGATTTTGTAGTAATAAAAGGAGAATTTATCTCTCATATCCGCTGTGATTGGACATTTCTATGACATGAAAACTTTAGATGTTATCCGGCAAATGTTCTTGTACAGAATTTAATTGCATTGTGCATGGTCCAACAAGTCGCGGCTCTCGGTGGATATTAAACTCTTTAGAAGCTGGTTTCTGGAGGGGTTTTTTAGAGAAATGTACCATATGTGCTCTCAATATGTACGAGTCTGAGCTGTAACAAATTAACCTGGGCCTCCGTCCTTTATGCCTAGTCCCAGCAGGCGGTGGCCACTAGCCAGAATTCGGAGGCAGTCCATTAACGTCTCAGAATTTGCCACAGAAAATGTGATGATAATTCTTGGCCAGATCGTAAGATGGATTGGATCTATTACATAGGCAAGTTCAAGTTATGCAAAAAAAATAAGGTTATATCTGACAGATACAGATTATTACCTACTCTAAAGCAGAGCAAAACTTCTAAAAATACATAAATGTGAGGATCCCAGCCGTATTCTTAATGCATTCATCTAAAAACGTGCACGAAGCCTAAGAATATCCCACCGGAGTGCTGCTAAGGCCAAGAGATGGTACCGAAATATACAAATGATGTGAGAATGTCAGACATTGCCGAGAGGCCTAATCACAGCGTCGTATCCGGCACACGATGTCAGAGCTTATAGTCCGGAGGTGGCACCGAGAGACCCCCATCCTACATGCATCTATCGGGGTCACCAGACTGCGACCATTCTGCCCCATCCAGTGCCGTGCACGTGATCTACAAAGGGTCAGAGCCGCCATCCAGAACTGGGTCCAGGTTCTGCAGGACTACGACGCTCTGTATAGAAGCAGCTGAAATTATCGGGGGGAAATCCACCATTTGTCTCGGGTTCTGCTGCTCCGATAGGAGCCACTATCTGAATCGGAGTCATTGAGACTCTCCACCTGGTTTCCATCACCGTCTCAGTTATGAGAAGCCCCCGTATAAACCAGTCCTGCGTAGAGAAGGCCAATGCCAGCCAGGTCCTCCATGGCCCCTGAGTAGCCGGATGGCTCTCTTACGCACAGAAGCCTATTGTCTACGCTTGGTCCATGGAGATGGTGCTTGTGCGAGGAACTCAATCACTCAGGATCCAGCAAAAACAGCATGAAAGTCCAACATCTCTCCAACCAAGGACCTCTGATGGGGAGAGCTCGTTGTCCACTTTTATTTTTTGCCGTAGGTCTGTCCCATGTTGGATTGAACATCCACAGATGAGTTATGAGGGGCCGGTGTCCCTAATGACTGTGATCCTTTATTCCGACAGTTAAACCAATGTTCATTCTTTATTTCTCTCTTTTTAGAGTGGCGTTGTGCATGGCGTCTGACCTGTGGCCGTTGTATATTGGATACATTGGTTTGGGGGAATAGATTCAGTGTAACTTTTTTTGTATATTTTTAGTTCTCGCTTATTCTGGACTTAGGAGTCCAGTGGGCGGTCCTATAAGTGATTGTCAGCCCTCTGAGTATTTGTGTGCGCACACAGGTAATAGTCAACCACAGGTTAGCCCCGCCCCCTGGACTCCTGACAACAGAATCAGCAGAAATTCAAATGAAAGAGGTACAAATTAATCCTCATTCAGACGTCCATGAAACGCTGTCCGAGTATGGTCCAAAGCTGTCGTGTTAACGTCCAGAGCCCCGCGGCCAGTCCGTGCATCGCAGTCCACACAAGGTCCAGGTCCAGAGCCCCGCGGCCAGTCCGTGCATCGCAGTCCACACAAGGTCCGGGTCCAGAGCCCCGCAGTCAGTCCATGCATCGCAGTCCACACAAGGTCCAGGTCCAGTGCCCCGAGGCCAGTCCGTGCATCGCAGTCCACACAAGGTCCGGGTCCAGTGCCCCGAGGCCAGTCCCTGCATCGCAGTCCACACAAGGTCCGGGTCCAGAGCCCCGCAGCCAGTCCGTGCTTCGCAGTCCACACAAGGTCCGGGTCCAGTGCCCCGAGGCCAGTCCCTGCATCGCAGTCCACACAAGGTCCGGGTCCAGAGCCCCGCAGCCAGTCCGTGCTTCGCAGTCCACACAAGGTCCGGGTCCAGAGCCCCGCAGCCAGTCCGTGCATCGCCGTCCACACAGGGTCCGGGTCCAGTGCCCCGAGGCCAGTCCGTGCATCACAGTCCACACAAAGTCCGGGTCCAGTGCCCCGAGGCCAGTCCGTGCATCGCAATCCACACAAGGTCCAGGTCCAGTGCCCCGAGGCCAGTCCGTGCATGGCAGTCCACATAAGGTCCAGGTCCAGTGCCCCGAGGCCAGTCCATGCATCGCAGTCCACACAAGGTCCAGGTCCAGTGCCCCGAGGCCAGTCCCTGCATCGCAGTCCACACAAGGTCCGGGTCCAGAGCCCCGCAGCCAGTCCGTGCTTCGCAGTCCACACAAGGTCCGGGTCCAGTGCCCCGAGGCCAGTCCGTGCATCGCAGTCCACACAAGGTCCAGGTCCAGTGCCCCGAGGCCAGTCCCTGCATCGCAGTCCACACAAGGTCCGGGTCCAGAGCCCCGCAGCCAGTCCGTGCTTCGCAGTCCACACAAGGTCCGGGTCCAGAGCCCCGCAGCCAGTCCGTGCATCGCCGTCCACACAGAGTCCGGGTCCAGTGCCCCGAGGCCAGTCCGTGCATCACAGTCCACACAAGGTCCGGGTCCAGTGCCCCGCGGCCAGTCCGTGCATCGCGGTCCACACAAGGTCCGAGTCCAGTGCCCCGAGGCCAGTCCGTGCATCGCAGTACACACAAGGTCCAGGTCCAGTGCCCCGAGGCCAGTCCCTGCATCGCAGTCCACACAAGGTCCGGGTCCAGAGCCCCGCAGCCAGTCCGTGCTTCGCAGTCCACACAAGGTCCGGGTCCAGTGCCCCGAGGCCAGTCCGTGCATCGCAGTCCACACAGGGTCCGGGTCCAGAGCTCCGAGGCCAGTCCCTGCATCGCAGTCCACACAAGGTCTGGGCCCAGTGCCCTGCGGCCGGTCCGTGCATCGCAGTCCACACAAGGTCCGGGTCCAATGCCCCAAGGCCATTCCGTGCATCGCAGTCCACATAAGGTCCGGGTCCAGAGCCCCGCAGTCAGTCCATGCATCGCAGTCCACACAAGGTCCAGGTCCAGTGCCCCAAGGCCAGTCCCTGCATCGCAGTCCACACAAGGTCCGGGTCCAGTGCCCCGAGGCCAGTCCGTGCATCGCAATCCACACAAGGTCCGGGTCCAGTGCCCCGAGGCCAGTCCGTGCATCGCAGTCCACACAAGGTCCAGGTCCAGTGCCCCGAGGCCAGTCCCTGCATCGCAGTCCACACAAGGTCCGGGTCCAGAGCCCCGCAGCCAGTCCGTGCTTCGCAGTCCACACAAGGTCCGGGTCCAGAGCCCCGCAGCCAGTCCGTGCATCGCCGTCCACACAGGGTCCGGGTCCAGTGCCCCGAGGCCAGTCCGTGCATCACAGTCCACACAAGGTCCGGGTCCAGTGCCCCGAGGCCAGTCCGTGCATCGCAATCCACACAAGGTCCAGGTCCAGTGCCCCGAGGCCAGTCCGTGCATCGCAGTCCACACAAGGTCCAGGTCCAGTGCCCCGAGGCCAGTCCGTGCATCGCAGTCCACACAAGGTCCAGGTCCAGTGCCCCGAGGCCAGTCCCTGCATCGCAGTCCACACAAGGTCCGGGTCCAGAGCCCCGCAGCCAGTCTGTGCTTCGCAGTCCACACAAGGTCCGGGTCCAGTGCCCCGAGGCCAGTCCGTGCATCGCAGTCCACACAAGGTCCAGGTCCAGTGCCCCGAGGCCAGTCCCTGCATCGCAGTCCACACAAGGTCCGGGTCCAGAGCCCCGCAGCCAGTCCGTGCTTCGCAGTCCACACAAGGTCCGGGTCCAGAGCCCCGCAGCCAGTCCGTGCATCGCCGTCCACACAGGGTCCGGGTCCAGTGCCCCGAGGCCAGTCCGTGCATCACAGTCCACACAAGGTCCGGGTCCAGTGCCCCGCGGCCAGTCCGTGCATCGCGGTCCACACAAGGTCCGAGTCCAGTGCCCCGAGGCCAGTCCGTGCATCGCAGTCCACACAAGGTCCGGGTCCAGTGCCCCGAGGCCAGTCCGTGCATCGCAATCCACACAAGGTCCAGGTCCAGTGCCCCGAGGCCAGTCCGTGCATCGCAGTCCACACAAGGTCCAGGTCCAGTGCCCCGAGGCCAGTCCGTGCATCGCAGTCCACACAAGGTCCAGGTCCAGTGCCCCGAGGCCAGTCCCTGCATCGCAGTCCACACAAGGTCCGGGTCCAGAGCACCGCAGCCAGTCCGTGCTTCGCAGTCCACACAAGGTCCGGGTCCAGTGCCCCGAGGCCAGTCCGTGCATCGCAGTCCACACAAGGTCCAGGTCCAGTGCCCCGAGGCCAGTCCCTGCATCGCAGTCCACACAAGGTCCGGGTCCAGAGCCCCGCAGCCAGTCCTTGCTTCGCAGTCCACACAAGGTCCGGGTCCAGAGCCCCGCAGCCAGTCCGTGCATCGCCGTCCACACAGGGTCCGGGTCCAGTGCCCCGAGGCCAGTCCGTGCATCACAGTCCACACAAGGTCCGGGTCCAGTGCCCCGCGGCCAGTCCGTGCATCGCGGTCCACACAAGGTCCGAGTCCAGTGCCCCGAGGCCAGTCCGTGCATCGCAGTCCACACAAGGTCCAGGTCCAGTGCCCCGAGGCCAGTCCCTGCATCGCAGTCCACACAAGGTCCGGGTCCAGAGCCCCGCAGCCAGTCCGTGCTTCGCAGTCCACACAAGGTCCGGGTCCAGTGCCCCGAGGCCAGTCCGTGCATCGCAGTCCACACAAGGTCCAGGTCCAGTGCCCCGAGGCCAGTCCCTGCATCGCAGTCCACACAAGGTCCGGGTCCAGAGCCCCGCAGCCAGTCCGTGCTTCGCAGTCCACACAAGGTCCAGGTCCAGAGCCCTGCAGCCAGTCCGTGCATCGCCGTCCACACAGGGTCCGGGTCCAGTGCCCCGAGGCCAGTCCGTGCATCACAGTCCACACAAGGTCCGGGTCCAGTGCCCCGAGGCCAGTCCGTGCATCGCAATCCACACAAGATCCGGGTCCAATGCCCCGCGGCCAGTCCGTGCATCGCGGTCCACACAAGGTCCGAGTCCAGTGCCCCGAGGCCAGTCCGTGCATCGCAGTCCACACAAGGTCCGAGTCCAATGCCCCGAGACCAGTCCGTACATCGCAGTCCACACAAGGTCCAGGTCCAGTGCCCCGAGGCCAGTCCGTGCATCGCAGTCCACACAGGGTCCGGGTCCAGAGCTCCGAGGCCAGTCCCTGCATCGCAGTCCACACAAGGTCTGGGCCCAGTGCCCTGCGGCCGGTCCGTGCATCGCAGTCCACACAAGGTCCGGGTCCAGTGCCCCGCGGCCAGTCCGTGCATCGCAGTCCACACAAGGTCCGGGTCCAGTGCCCCGCGGCCAGTCCGTGCATTACAGTCCCCTTCAGGTCCGTGTTTCACTGTCTGAATTCACCCTTCTACAGAATCTTTCCCGCAGTCCTACATATCGATGTTCTCTGCTCCTCTACTGCGAGCTGCTGGAAGATCAGATGTACATTGTGACACGTTCCCCTTAATTTCCCAGTGTCGTCCTCGTACAATCCGTCGTCCTCCAGTCTTAGAGCTGAGATATTGGATCCAGTTGACCTTGGACAAGTCACCTCTGGAGACGCCTTTCTTCACACCTCCATGCAGGCAGGTAGGGAACCGTGTGTTTTGCTCACAGCTGAAGTTTTGTGCTTGATACATTATTATATGACAAGCAGAAGAATGTGAAAATGATCATATTTAGACGTATGCAGACGAAACGTCTTCCAATAATGGCCAAGCTGTGCGATTCTTCCCGGAGCCGGAGTGCAACTGTGCTTACCTCTGACAGGGAAAATGGCGAGCCGTTGGCATTGATTCATTTTAACCTTCACAATCTTTCCCACCTCTTTCTTTCTGAAGCCACATGTGATGGCAGAGAATTGTTTTTCGGATTTTTTCCCTTCTTCATCTGCCCGCTCCGTTCGCTCTGCACGCTGTGTGACCTTTTTATGCTTTTGGAGTAAGTGCAGCTCCTCTGACAGCCGCCATTGTTCAGGAAGCCGCGCAAATAGAGACTTCTCAAAGCCTTTCCCACATCTGTCTGGACACTTTCTTTTATGCTGCTGCCGACCCTGGACCCGACACACACACATTATATATATATATATATATACATTATATATACTACACACACATTATATATATTGTACCGCGTGCAGCGCTATTCCGATGGCTCCATGTACACGGTCAGTGTTAGGAGGTTAGTGGGGTCCGTCCTCGCCTCGGTGGTGTTCATTATCTTGTCTCCTTGTAGCGCCACAATATTCAGCATTTTATATGTCGTCTCCGTCTTACAATGTGCTCAGGTCTGGAGGTGGAGCAGACACTGCGACCCCGAATCATCAGATTATTCCAGGGGATGGGGGTCTTCTGAAACTGTAAAGGGAATGGCTGCTGTGCACCAGGGTCGCCAACTTGACTTTTTATTTATTTTTTGGACAATTTATAAAAAAATCACGGACAGATGATATTTTTTTACGGATACATTTGAAAACCCTAAGAAATGATTCTGATTCTAAGTTGCTCACGTTTACAGCCCAGAATCCTGATATGAGACATCGGCCGCAGTCACTGAACTGTTCAACAAAGGGAATTACGGTCAAAATCAGTTCTATACATTTATTCAGCTTAAAAAAAAAAAAAATCACGGACGTCTTAACCTTTTTTTTGCGGACTGAGCAAACCAGTGTCGTATTTTTATGGACGGACTTGGAATTTCTGGAGAGCTGGCGGCAATCCTGCTCTGCTACTGAGAACGAAGATCAAACCTGCGGCTCTTCTGTTTCCAGAGGCCAATGCTTATCAGGACGGTGCACCGTCCCCTCCTGTACCGCAATCAGATCAGTATAATGATCTTCTTACACCCAGGCCTGATACACTGACAGGATGACGTCCTGTATTATCAGGGGAAAGAAGGCTTCATCACAGGCGGCAATTCTGTACTGTGCGAGCTGCAAGACTGTGGATTCTTTACTGTAAGAGCAGTGAGACTATGGATTATTTACTGTAAGAACAGTGAGACTGTGGAGTCTATACTGTAAGAGCAGTGAGACTGTGGAGTCTATACTGTAAGAGCAGTGAGACTGTGGATTCTATACTGTAAGAGCAGTGAGACTGTGGATTCTATACTGTAAGAGCAGTGAGACTGTGGATTCTATACTGTAAGAGCAGTGAGACTATGGATTCTATACTGTAAGAGCAGTGAGACTATGGATTCTTTACTGTAAGAGCAGTGAGACTATGGATTCTATACTGTAAGAGCAGTGAGACTATGGATTCTTTACTGTAAGAGCAGTGAGACTATGGATTCTATACTGTAAGAGCAGTGAGACTATGGAGTCTATACTGTAAGAGCAGTGAGACTGTGGATTCTATACTGTAAGAGCAGTGAGACTGTGGATTCTATACTGTAAGAGCAGTGAGACTATGGATTCTATACTGTAAGAGCAGTGAGACTATGGATTCTTTACTGTAAGAGCAGTGAGACTATGGATTCTATACTGTAAGAGCAGTGAGACTATGGATTCTTTACTGTAAGAGCAGTGAGACTATGGATTCTTTACTGTAAGAGCAGTGAGACTATGGATTCTTTACTGTAAGAGCAGTGAGACTATGGATTCTATACTGTATGAGCAGTGAGACTATGGATTCTTTACTGTAAGAGCAGTGAGACTATGGATTCTATACTGTAAGAGCAGTGAGACTATGGATTTTTTACTGTAGGAGCAGCGAGACTATGGATTCTATACTGTAAGAGCAGTGAGACTATGGATTCTTTACTGTAGGAGCAGTGAGACTATGGATTCTATACTGTAAGAGCAGTGAGACTATGGATTATTTACTGTAAGAACAGTGAGACTGTGGAGTCTATACTGTAAGAGCAGTGAGACTGTGGATTCTATACTGTAAGAGCAGTGAGACTATGGATTCTATACTGTAAGAGCAGTGAGACTATGGATTATTTACTGTAAGAGCAGTGAGACTGTGGATTCTATACTGTAAGAGCAGTGAGACTGTGGATTCTATACTGTAAGAGCAGTGAGACTATGGATTCTATACTGTAAGAGCAGTGAGACTATGGATTCTTTACTGTAAGAGCAGTGAGACTATGGATTCTATACTGTAAGAGCAGTGAGACTATGGATTCTTTACTGTAAGAGCAGTGAGACTATGGATTCTTTACTGTAAGAGCAGTGAGACTATGGATTCTTTACTGTAAGAGCAGTGAGACTATGGATTCTATACTGTATGAGCAGTGAGACTATGGATTCTTTACTGTAAGAGCAGTGAGACTATGGATTCTATACTGTAAGAGCAGTGAGACTATGGATTTTTTACTGTAGGAGCAGCGAGACTATGGATTCTATACTGTAAGAGCAGTGAGACTATGGATTCTTTACTGTAGGAGCAGTGAGACTATGGATTCTATACTGTAAGAGCAGTGAGACTATGGATTATTTACTGTAAGAACAGTGAGACTGTGGAGTCTATACTGTAAGAGCAGTGAGACTGTGGATTCTATACTGTAAGAGCAGTGAGACTATGGATTCTATACTGTAAGAGCAGTGAGACTATGGATTATTTACTGTAAGAGCAGTGAGACTGTGGATTCTATACTGTAAGAGCAGTGAGACTGGATTCTTTACTGTAAGAGCAGTGAGACTATGGATTCTTTACTGTAAGAGCAGTGAGACTATGGATTCTTTACTGTATGAGCAGTGACACTATGGATTCTATACTGTAAGAGCAGTGAGACTGTGGATTCTTTACTGTAAGAGCAGTGAGACTATGGATTCTTTACTGTATGATCAGTGAGACTGTGGATCCTTTACTGTAAGAGCAGTGAGACTGTGGATTCTAAACTGTAAGAGCAGTGAGACCATGGATTCTATACTGTAAGAGCAGTGAGACTATGGATTCTATACTGTAAGAGCAGTGAGACTGTGGATTCTTTACTGTAAGAGCAGTGAGACTATGGATTCTTTACTGTATGAGCAGTGAGACTGTGGATCCTTTACTGTAAGAGCAGTGAGACTGTGGATTCTAAACTGTAAGAGCAGTGAGACCATGGATTCTATACTGTAAGAGCAGTGAGACTATGGATTCTATACTGTAAGAGCAGTGAGACTGTGGATTCTTTACTGTAAGAGCAGTGAGACTATGGATTCTTTACTGTATGAGCAGTGAGACTGTGGATCCTTTACTGTAAGAGCAGTGAGACTATGGATTCTATACTGTAAGAGCAGTGAGACTATGGATTCTATACTGTAAGAGCAGTGAGACTGTGGATTCTTTACTGTAAGAGCAGTGAGACTATGGATTCTTTACTGTAAGAGCAGTGAGACTATGGATTCTATACTGTAAGTGCAGTGAGACTATGGATTCTATACTGTAAGAGCAGTGAGACTATGGATTCTTTACTGTAAGAGCAGTGAGACTATGGATTCTATACTGTAAGAGCAGTGAGACTGTGGATTCTATACTGTAAGAGCAGTGAGACTATGGATTCTTTACTGTAAGAGCAGTGAGACTATGGATTCTTTACTGTAAGAGCAGTGAGACTGTGGATTCTATACTGTAAGAGCAGTGAGACTGTGGATTCTATACTGTAAGAGCAGTGAGACTGTAGAGTCTTTACTGTAAGAGCAGTGAGACTATGGATTCTATACTGTAAGAGCAGTGAGACTATGGATTCTATACTGTAAGAGCAGTGAGACTATGGATTCTATACTGTAAGAGCAGTGAGACTGTGGAGTCTATACTGTAAGAGCAGTGAGACTGTAGAGTCTTTAGTGTAAGAGCAGTGAGACTATGGATTCTTTACTGTAAGAGCAGTGAGACTATGGATTCTATACTGTAAGAGCAGTGAGACTATGGATTCTATACTGTAAGAGCAGTGAGACTATGGATTCTTTACTGTAAGAGCAGTGAGACTATGGATTCTATACTGTAAGAGCAGTGAGACTGTGGATTCTATACTGTAAGAGCAGTGAGACTGTGGATTCTATACTGTAAGAGCAGTGAGACTATGGATTCTATACTGTAAGAGCAGTGAGACTATGGATTCTATACTGTAAGAGCAGTGAGACTATGGATTCTATACTGTAAGAGCAGTGAGACTGTGGATTCTATACTGTAAGAGCAGTGAGACTATGGATTCTTTACTGTAAGAGCAGTGAGACTATGGATTCTTTACTGTAAGAGCAGTGAGACTGTGGATTCTATACTGTAAGAGCAGTGAGACTGTGGATTCTATACTGTAAGAGCAGTGAGACTGTAGAGTCTTTACTGTAAGAGCAGTGAGACTATGGATTCTATACTGTAAGAGCAGTGAGACTATGGATTCTATACTGTAAGAGCAGTGAGACTATGGATTCTATACTGTAAGAGCAGTGAGACTGTAGAGTCTTTACTGTAAGAGCAGTGAGACTATGGATTCTTTACTGTAAGAGCAGTGAGACTATGGATTCTATACTGTAAGAGCAGTGAGACTATGGATTCTATACTGTAAGAGCAGTGAGACTATGGATTCTTTACTGTAAGAGCAGTGAGACTATGGATTCTATACTGTAAGAGCAGTGAGACTGTGGATTCTATACTGTAAGAGCAGTGAGACTGTGGATTCTATACTGTATGAGCAGTGAGACTATGGATTCTATACTGTAAGAGCAGTGAGACTGTGGATTCTATACTGTAAGAGCAGTGAGACTATGGATTCTTTACTGTAAGAGCAGTGAGACTATGGATTCTATACTGTAAGAGCAGTGAGACTGTGGATTCTATACTGTAAGAGCAGTGAGACTATGGATTCTATACTGTAAGAGCAGTGAGACTATGGATTCTATACTGTAAGAGCAGTGAGACTATGGATTCTATACTGTAAGAGCAGTGAGACTATGGATTCTATACTGTAAGAGCAGTGAGACTATGGATTCTATACTGTAAGAGCAGTGAGACTGTGGATTCTATACTGTAAGAGCAGTGAGACTATGGATTCTATACTGTAAGAGCAGTGAGACTATGGATTCTATACTGTAAGAGCAGTGAGACTGTGGATTCTATACTGTAAGAGCAGTGAGACTATGGATTCTATACTGTAAGAGCAGTGAGACTGTGGATTCTATACTGTAAGAGCAGTGAGACTATGGATTCTTTACTGTAAGAGCAGTGAGACTGTGGATTCTATACTGTAAGAGCAGTGAGACTGTGGATTCTATACTGTAAGAGCAGTGAGACTGTGGAGTCTATACTGTAAGAGCAGTGAGACTGTGGATTCTATACTGTAAGAGCAGTGAGACTGTGGATTCTATACTGTAAGAGCAGTGAGACTGTGGATTCTATACTGTAAGAGCAGTGAGACTATGGATTCTTTACTGTAAGAGCAGTGAGACTATGGATTCTTTACTGTAAGAGCAGTGAGACTGTGGATTCTATACTGTAAGAGCAGTGAGACTGTGGATTCTATACTGTAAGAGCAGTGAGACTGTGGATTCTTTACTGTAAGAGCAGTGAGACTATGGATTCTATACTGTAAGAGCAGTGAGACTATGGATTCTATACTGTAAGAGCAGTGAGACTGTGGAGTCTATACTGTAAGAGCAGTGAGACTGTGGATTCTATACTGTAAGAGCAGTGAGACTGTGGAGTCTATACTGTAAGTGCAGTGAGACTGTGGAGTCTATACTGTAAGAGCAGTGAGACTGTGGAGTCTATACTGTAAGAGCAGTGAGACTGTGGATTCTATACTCTGAGCAGTGAGACTATGGATTCTATACTGTAAGAGCAGTGAGACTATGGATTCTATACTGTAAGAGCAGTGAGACTATGGATTCTATACTGTAAGAGCAGTGAGACTATGGATTCTTTACTGTAAGAGCAGTGAGACTGTGGAGTCTATACTGTAAGAGCAGTGAGACTGTGGATTCTATACTGTAAGAGCAGTGAGACTGTGGATTCTTTACTGTAAGAGCAGTGAGACTGTGGAGTCTATACTGTAAGAGCAGTGAGACTGTGGATTCTATACTGTAAGAGCAGTGAGACTATGGATTCTATACTGTAAGAGCAGTGAGACTGTGGAGTCTATACTGTAAGAGCAGTGAGACTATGGATTCTATACTGTAAGAGCAGTGAGACTATGGATTCTATACTGTAAGAGCAGTGAGACTGTGGAGTCTATACTGTAAGAGCAGTGAGACTATGGATTCTATACTGTAAGAGCAGTGAGACTATGGATTCTATACTGTAAGAGCAGTGAGACTATGGATTCTATACTGTAAGAGCAGTGAGACTATGGATTCTATACTGTAAGAGCAGTGAGACTGTGGAGTCTATACTGTAAGAGCAGTGAGACTATGGATTCTATACTGTAAGAGCAGTGAGACTATGGATTCTTTACTGTAAGAGCAGTGAGACTGTGGAGTCTATACTGTAAGAGCAGTGAGACTGTGGATTCTATACTGTAAGAGCAGTGAGACTATGGATTCTATACTGTAAGAGCAGTGAGACTATGGATTCTATACTGTAAGAGCAGTGAGACTGTGGAGTCTATACTGTAAGAGCAGTGAGACTGTGGATTCTATACTGTAAGAGCAGTGAGACTGTGGATTCTATACTGTAAGAGCAGTGAGACTGTGGATTCTATACTGTAAGAGCAGTGAGACTATGGATTCTTTACTGTAAGAGCAGTGAGACTATGGATTCTTTACTGTAAGAGCAGTGAGACTGTGGATTCTATACTGTAAGAGCAGTGAGACTGTGGATTCTATACTGTAAGAGCAGTGAGACTGTGGATTCTTTACTGTAAGAGCAGTGAGACTATGGATTCTATACTGTAAGAGCAGTGAGACTGGATTCTATACTGTAAGAGCAGTGAGACTGTGGAGTCTATACTGTAAGAGCAGTGAGACTGTGGATTCTATACTGTAAGAGCAGTGAGACTGTGGAGTCTATACTGTAAGTGCAGTGAGACTGTGGAGTCTATACTGTAAGAGCAGTGAGACTGTGGAGTCTATACTGTAAGAGCAGTGAGACTGTGGATTCTATACTGTAAGAGCAGTGAGACTATGGATTCTATACTCTATGAGCAGTGAGACTGTGGAGTCTATACTGTAAGAGCAGTGAGACTGTGGATTCTATACTGTAAGAGCAGTGAGACTGTGGATTCTTTACTGTAAGAGCAGTGAGACTGTGGAGTCTATACTGTAAGAGCAGTGAGACTGTGGATTCTATACTGTAAGAGCAGTGAGACTATGGATTCTATACTGTAAGAGCAGTGAGACTGTGGAGTCTATACTGTAAGAGCAGTGAGACTATGGATTCTATACTGTAAGAGCAGTGAGACTATGGATTCTATACTGTAAGAGCAGTGAGACTATGGATTCTTTACTGTAAGAGCAGTGAGACTGTGGAGTCTATACTGTAAGAGCAGTGAGACTGTGGATTCTATACTGTAAGAGCAGTGAGACTATGGATTCTATACTGTAAGAGCAGTGAGACTATGGATTCTATACTGTAAGAGCAGTGAGACTGTGGATTCTTTACTGTAAGAGCAGTGAGACTATGGATTCTATACTGTAAGTGCAGTGAGACTATGGATTCTATACTGTAAGTGCAGTGAGACTATGGATTCTATACTGTAAGAGCAGTGAGACTATGGATTCTTTACTGTAAGAGCAGTGAGACTATGGATTCTATACTGTAAGAGCAGTGAGACTGTGGATTCTATACTGTAAGAGCAGTGAGACTATGGATTCTTTACTGTAAGAGCAGTGAGACTATGGATTCTTTACTGTAAGAGCAGTGAGACTGTGGATTCTATACTGTAAGAGCAGTGAGACTGTGGATTCTATACTGTAAGAGCAGTGAGACTGTAGAGTCTTTACTGTAAGAGCAGTGAGACTATGGATTCTATACTGTAAGAGCAGTGAGACTATGGATTCTATACTGTAAGAGCAGTGAGACTATGGATTCTATACTGTAAGAGCAGTGAGACTGTGGAGTCTATACTGTAAGAGCAGTGAGACTGTAGAGTCTTTAGTGTAAGAGCAGTGAGACTATGGATTCTTTACTGTAAGAGCAGTGAGACTATGGATTCTATACTGTAAGAGCAGTGAGACTATGGATTCTATACTGTAAGAGCAGTGAGACTATGGATTCTTTACTGTAAGAGCAGTGAGACTATGGATTCTATACTGTAAGAGCAGTGAGACTGTGGATTCTATACTGTAAGAGCAGTGAGACTGTGGATTCTATACTGTAAGAGCAGTGAGACTATGGATTCTATACTGTAAGAGCAGTGAGACTATGGATTCTATACTGTAAGAGCAGTGAGACTATGGATTCTATACTGTAAGAGCAGTGAGACTGTGGATTCTATACTGTAAGAGCAGTGAGACTATGGATTCTTTACTGTAAGAGCAGTGAGACTATGGATTCTTTACTGTAAGAGCAGTGAGACTGTGGATTCTATACTGTAAGAGCAGTGAGACTGTGGATTCTATACTGTAAGAGCAGTGAGACTGTAGAGTCTTTACTGTAAGAGCAG
Source organism: Phyllobates terribilis (assembly GCF_046119375.1). Classification (NCBI taxonomy): domain Eukaryota; kingdom Metazoa; phylum Chordata; class Amphibia; order Anura; family Dendrobatidae; genus Phyllobates; species Phyllobates terribilis. The sequence goes on along the minus strand of NW_027362767.1, from coordinate 461,588,286 downwards.
TGAGACTATGGATTCTATACTGTAAGAGCAGTGAGACTATGGATTCTATACTGTAAGAGCAGTGAGACTGTAGAGTCTTTACTGTAAGAGCAGTGAGACTATGGATTCTTTACTGTAAGAGCAGTGAGACTATGGATTCTATACTGTAAGAGCAGTGAGACTATGGATTCTATACTGTAAGAGCAGTGAGACTATGGATTCTTTACTGTAAGAGCAGTGAGACTATGGATTCTATACTGTAAGAGCAGTGAGACTGTGGATTCTATACTGTAAGAGCAGTGAGACTGTGGATTCTATACTGTATGAGCAGTGAGACTATGGATTCTATACTGTAAGAGCAGTGAGACTGTGGATTCTATACTGTAAGAGCAGTGAGACTATGGATTCTTTACAGTAAGAGCAGTGAGACTATGGATTCTATACTGTAAGAGCAGTGAGACTGTGGATTCTATACTGTAAGAGCAGTGAGACTATGGATTCTATACTGTAAGAGCAGTGAGACTATGGATTCTATACTGTAAGAGCAGTGAGACTATGGATTCTATACTGTAAGAGCAGTGAGACTATGGATTCTATACTGTAAGAGCAGTGAGACTATGGATTCTATACTGTAAGAGCAGTGAGACTGTGGATTCTATACTGTAAGAGCAGTGAGACTGTGGATTCTATACTGTAAGAGCAGTGAGACTATGGATTCTATACTGTAAGAGCAGTGAGACTGTGGATTGTATACTGTAAGAGCAGTGAGACTATGGATTCTATACTGTAAGAGCAGTGAGACTGTGGATTCTATACTGTAAGAGCAGTGAGACTATGGATTCTTTACTGTAAGAGCAGTGAGACTGTGGAGTCTATACTGTAAGAGCAGTGAGACTGTGGATTCTATACTGTAAGAGCAGTGAGACTGTGGAGTCTATACTGTAAGAGCAGTGAGACTGTGGATTCTATACTGTAAGAGCAGTGAGACTGTGGATTCTATACTGTAAGAGCAGTGAGACTGTGGATTCTATACTGTAAGAGCAGTGAGACTATGGATTCTTTACTGTAAGAGCAGTGAGACTATGGATTCTTTACTGTAAGAGCAGTGAGACTGTGGATTCTATACTGTAAGAGCAGTGAGACTGTGGATTCTATACTGTAAGAGCAGTGAGACTGTGGATTCTTTACTGTAAGAGCAGTGAGACTATGGATTCTATACTGTAAGAGCAGTGAGACTATGGATTCTATACTGTAAGAGCAGTGAGACTGTGGAGTCTATACTGTAAGAGCAGTGAGACTGTGGATTCTATACTGTAAGAGCAGTGAGACTGTGGAGTCTATACTGTAAGTGCAGTGAGACTGTGGAGTCTATACTGTAAGAGCAGTGAGACTGTGGAGTCTATACTGTAAGAGCAGTGAGACTGTGGATTCTATACTCTATGAGCAGTGAGACTATGGATTCTATACTGTAAGAGCAGTGAGACTATGGATTCTATACTGTAAGAGCAGTGAGACTTTGGATTCTATACTGTAAGAGCAGTGAGACTATGGATTCTTTACTGTAAGAGCAGTGAGACTGTGGAGTCTATACTGTAAGAGCAGTGAGACTGTGGATTCTATACTGTAAGAGCAGTGAGACTGTGGATTCTTTACTGTAAGAGCAGTGAGACTGTGGAGTCTATACTGTAAGAGCAGTGAGACTGTGGATTCTATACTGTAAGAGCAGTGAGACTATGGATTCTATACTGTAAGAGCAGTGAGACTGTGGAGTCTATACTGTAAGAGCAGTGAGACTATGGATTCTATACTGTAAGAGCAGTGAGACTGTGGATTCTATACTGTAAGAGCAGTGAGACTATGGATTCTATACTGTAAGAGCAGTGAGACTATGGATTCTATACTGTAAGAGCAGTGAGACTGTGGAGTCTATACTGTAAGAGCAGTGAGACTATGGATTCTATACTGTAAGAGCAGTGAGACTATGGATTCTATACTGTAAGAGCAGTGAGACTGTGGAGTCTATACTGTAAGAGCAGTGAGACTATGGATTCTTTACTGTAAGAGCAGTGAGACTGTGGATTCTATACTGTAAGAGCAGTGAGACTATGGATTCTTTACTGTAAGAGCAGTGAGACTGTGGAGTCTATACTGTAAGAGCAGTGAGACTGTGGATTCTATACTGTAAGAGCAGTGAGACTGTGGATTCTTTACTGTAAGAGCAGTGAGACTGTGGAGTCTATACTGTAAGAGCAGTGAGACTGTGGATTCTATACTGTAAGAGCAGTGAGACTATGGATTCTATACTGTAAGAGCAGTGAGACTGTGGAGTCTATACTGTAAGAGCAGTGAGACTATGGATTCTATACTGTAAGAGCAGTGAGACTATGGATTCTATACTGTAAGAGCAGTGAGACTGTGGAGTCTATACTGTAAGAGCAGTGAGACTATGGATTCTATACTGTAAGAGCAGTGAGACTATGGATTCTATACTGTAAGAGCAGTGAGACTATGGATTCTATACTGTAAGAGCAGTGAGACTATGGATTCTATACTGTAAGAGCAGTGAGACTGTGGAGTCTATACTGTAAGAGCAGTGAGACTATGGATTCTATACTGTAAGAGCAGTGAGACTATGGATTCTTTACTGTAAGAGCAGTGAGACTGTGGAGTCTATACTGTAAGAGCAGTGAGACTGTGGATTCTATACTGTAAGAGCAGTGAGACTATGGATTCTATACTGTAAGAGCAGTGAGACTATGGATTCTATACTGTAAGAGCAGTGAGACTGTGGAGTCTATACTGTAAGAGCAGTGAGACTGTGGATTCTATACTGTAAGAGCAGTGAGACTGTGGATTCTATACTGTAAGAGCAGTGAGACTGTGGATTCTATACTGTAAGAGCAGTGAGACTATGGATTCTTTACTGTAAGAGCAGTGAGACTATGGATTCTTTACTGTAAGAGCAGTGAGACTGTGGATTCTATACTGTAAGAGCAGTGAGACTGTGGATTCTATACTGTAAGAGCAGTGAGACTGTGGATTCTTTACTGTAAGAGCAGTGAGACTATGGATTCTATACTGTAAGAGCAGTGAGACTGGATTCTATACTGTAAGAGCAGTGAGACTGTGGAGTCTATACTGTAAGAGCAGTGAGACTGTGGATTCTATACTGTAAGAGCAGTGAGACTGTGGAGTCTATACTGTAAGTGCAGTGAGACTGTGGAGTCTATACTGTAAGAGCAGTGAGACTGTGGAGTCTATACTGTAAGAGCAGTGAGACTGTGGATTCTATACTGTAAGAGCAGTGAGACTATGGATTCTATACTCTATGAGCAGTGAGACTGTGGAGTCTATACTGTAAGAGCAGTGAGACTGTGGATTCTATACTGTAAGAGCAGTGAGACTGTGGATTCTTTACTGTAAGAGCAGTGAGACTGTGGAGTCTATACTGTAAGAGCAGTGAGACTGTGGATTCTATACTGTAAGAGCAGTGAGACTATGGATTCTATACTGTAAGAGCAGTGAGACTGTGGAGTCTATACTGTAAGAGCAGTGAGACTATGGATTCTATACTGTAAGAGCAGTGAGACTATGGATTCTATACTGTAAGAGCAGTGAGACTATGGATTCTTTACTGTAAGAGCAGTGAGACTGTGGAGTCTATACTGTAAGAGCAGTGAGACTGTGGATTCTATACTGTAAGAGCAGTGAGACTATGGATTCTATACTGTAAGAGCAGTGAGACTATGGATTCTATACTGTAAGAGCAGTGAGACTGTGGATTCTTTACTGTAAGAGCAGTGAGACTATGGATTCTATACTGTAAGTGCAGTGAGACTATGGATTCTATACTGTAAGTGCAGTGAGACTATGGATTCTATACTGTAAGAGCAGTGAGACTATGGATTCTTTACTGTAAGAGCAGTGAGACTATGGATTCTATACTGTAAGAGCAGTGAGACTGTGGATTCTATACTGTAAGAGCAGTGAGACTATGGATTCTTTACTGTAAGAGCAGTGAGACTATGGATTCTTTACTGTAAGAGCAGTGAGACTGTGGATTCTATACTGTAAGAGCAGTGAGACTGTGGATTCTATACTGTAAGAGCAGTGAGACTGTAGAGTCTTTACTGTAAGAGCAGTGAGACTATGGATTCTATACTGTAAGAGCAGTGAGACTATGGATTCTATACTGTAAGAGCAGTGAGACTATGGATTCTATACTGTAAGAGCAGTGAGACTGTGGAGTCTATACTGTAAGAGCAGTGAGACTGTAGAGTCTTTAGTGTAAGAGCAGTGAGACTATGGATTCTTTACTGTAAGAGCAGTGAGACTATGGATTCTATACTGTAAGAGCAGTGAGACTATGGATTCTATACTGTAAGAGCAGTGAGACTATGGATTCTTTACTGTAAGAGCAGTGAGACTATGGATTCTATACTGTAAGAGCAGTGAGACTGTGGATTCTATACTGTAAGAGCAGTGAGACTGTGGATTCTATACTGTAAGAGCAGTGAGACTATGGATTCTATACTGTAAGAGCAGTGAGACTATGGATTCTATACTGTAAGAGCAGTGAGACTATGGATTCTTTACTGTAAGAGCAGTGAGACTGTGGATTCTATACTGTAAGAGCAGTGAGACTGTGGATTCTATACTGTAAGAGCAGTGAGACTGTAGAGTCTTTACTGTAAGAGCAGTGAGACTATGGATTCTATACTGTAAGAGCAGTGAGACTATGGATTCTATACTGTAAGAGCAGTGAGACTATGGATTCTATACTGTAAGAGCAGTGAGACTGTAGAGTCTTTACTGTAAGAGCAGTGAGACTATGGATTCTTTACTGTAAGAGCAGTGAGACTATGGATTCTATACTGTAAGAGCAGTGAGACTATGGATTCTATACTGTAAGAGCAGTGAGACTATGGATTCTTTACTGTAAGAGCAGTGAGACTATGGATTCTATACTGTAAGAGCAGTGAGACTGTGGATTCTATACTGTAAGAGCAGTGAGACTGTGGATTCTATACTGTATGAGCAGTGAGACTATGGATTCTATACTGTAAGAGCAGTGAGACTGTGGATTCTATACTGTAAGAGCAGTGAGACTATGGATTCTTTACAGTAAGAGCAGTGAGACTATGGATTCTATACTGTAAGAGCAGTGAGACTGTGGATTCTATACTGTAAGAGCAGTGAGACTATGGATTCTATACTGTAAGAGCAGTGAGACTATGGATTCTATACTGTAAGAGCAGTGAGACTATGGATTCTATACTGTAAGAGCAGTGAGACTATGGATTCTATACTGTAAGAGCAGTGAGACTATGGATTCTATACTGTAAGAGCAGTGAGACTGTGGATTCTATACTGTAAGAGCAGTGAGACTGTGGATTCTATACTGTAAGAGCAGTGAGACTATGGATTCTATACTGTAAGAGCAGTGAGACTGTGGATTCTATACTGTAAGAGCAGTGAGACTATGGATTCTATACTGTAAGAGCAGTGAGACTGTGGATTCTATACTGTAAGAGCAGTGAGACTATGGATTCTTTACTGTAAGAGCAGTGAGACTGTGGAGTCTATACTGTAAGAGCAGTGAGACTGTGGATTCTATACTGTAAGAGCAGTGAGACTGTGGAGTCTATACTGTAAGAGCAGTGAGACTGTGGATTCTATACTGTAAGAGCAGTGAGACTGTGGATTCTATACTGTAAGAGCAGTGAGACTGTGGATTCTATACTGTAAGAGCAGTGAGACTATGGATTCTTTACTGTAAGAGCAGTGAGACTATGGATTCTTTACTGTAAGAGCAGTGAGACTGTGGATTCTATACTGTAAGAGCAGTGAGACTGTGGATTCTATACTGTAAGAGCAGTGAGACTGTGGATTCTTTACTGTAAGAGCAGTGAGACTATGGATTCTATACTGTAAGAGCAGTGAGACTATGGATTCTATACTGTAAGAGCAGTGAGACTGTGGAGTCTATACTGTAAGAGCAGTGAGACTGTGGATTCTATACTGTAAGAGCAGTGAGACTGTGGAGTCTATACTGTAAGTGCAGTGAGACTGTGGAGTCTATACTGTAAGAGCAGTGAGACTGTGGAGTCTATACTGTAAGAGCAGTGAGACTGTGGATTCTATACTCTATGAGCAGTGAGACTATGGATTCTATACTGTAAGAGCAGTGAGACTATGGATTCTATACTGTAAGAGCAGTGAGACTATGGATTCTATACTGTAAGAGCAGTGAGACTATGGATTCTATACTGTAAGAGCAGTGAGACTGTGGAGTCTATACTGTAAGAGCAGTGAGACTGTGGATTCTATACTGTAAGAGCAGTGAGACTGTGGATTCTTTACTGTAAGAGCAGTGAGACTGTGGAGTCTATACTGTAAGAGCAGTGAGACTGTGGATTCTATACTGTAAGAGCAGTGAGACTATGGATTCTATACTGTAAGAGCAGTGAGACTATGGATTCTTTACTGTAAGAGCAGTGAGACTGTGGAGTCTATACTGTAAGAGCAGTGAGACTGTGGATTCTATACTGTAAGAGCAGTGAGACTGTGGATTCTTTACTGTAAGAGCAGTGAGACTGTGGAGTCTATACTGTAAGAGCAGTGAGACTGTGGATTCTATACTGTAAGAGCAGTGAGACTATGGATTCTATACTGTAAGAGCAGTGAGACTGTGGAGTCTATACTGTAAGAGCAGTGAGACTATGGATTCTATACTGTAAGAGCAGTGAGACTGTGGATTCTATACTGTAAGAGCAGTGAGACTATGGATTCTATACTGTAAGAGCAGTGAGACTATGGATTCTATACTGTAAGAGCAGTGAGACTGTGGAGTCTATACTGTAAGAGCAGTGAGACTATGGATTCTATACTGTAAGAGCAGTGAGACTATGGATTCTATACTGTAAGAGCAGTGAGACTGTGGAGTCTATACTGTAAGAGCAGTGAGACTATGGATTCTATACTGTAAGAGCAGTGAGACTATGGATTCTTTACTGTAAGAGCAGTGAGACTGTGGAGTCTATACTGTAAGAGCAGTGAGACTGTGGATTCTATACTGTAAGAGCAGTGAGACTATGGATTCTATACTGTAAGAGCAGTGAGACTATGGATTCTATACTGTAAGAGCAGTGAGACTATGGATTCTATACTGTAAGAGCAGTGAGACTGTGGAGTCTATACTGTAAGAGCAGTGAGACTGTGGATTCTATACTGTAAGAGCAGTGAGACTGTGGATTCTATACTGTAAGAGCAGTGAGACTGTGGATTCTATACTGTAAGAGCAGTGAGACTATGGATTCTTTACTGTAAGAGCAGTGAGACTATGGATTCTTTACTGTAAGAGCAGTGAGACTGTGGATTCTATACTGTAAGAGCAGTGAGACTGTGGATTCTATACTGTAAGAGCAGTGAGACTGTGGATTCTTTACTGTAAGAGCAGTGAGACTATGGATTCTATACTGTAAGAGCAGTGAGACTGGATTCTATACTGTAAGAGCAGTGAGACTGTGGAGTCTATACTGTAAGAGCAGTGAGACTGTGGATTCTATACTGTAAGAGCAGTGAGACTGTGGAGTCTATACTGTAAGTGCAGTGAGACTGTGGAGTCTATACTGTAAGAGCAGTGAGACTGTGGAGTCTATACTGTAAGAGCAGTGAGACTGTGGATTCTATACTGTAAGAGCAGTGAGACTATGGATTCTATACTCTATGAGCAGTGAGACTGTGGATTCTTTACTGTAAGAGCAGTGAGACTGTGGAGTCTATACTGTAAGAGCAGTGAGACTGTGGATTCTATACTGTAAGAGCAGTGAGACTATGGATTCTATACTGTAAGAGCAGTGAGACTGTGGAGTCTATACTGTAAGAGCAGTGAGACTATGGATTCTATACTGTAAGAGCAGTGAGACTATGGATTCTATACTGTAAGAGCAGTGAGACTATGGATTCTTTACTGTAAGAGCAGTGAGACTGTGGAGTCTATACTGTAAGAGCAGTGAGACTGTGGATTCTATACTGTAAGAGCAGTGAGACTATGGATTCTATACTGTAAGAGCAGTGAGACTGTGGAGTCTATACTGTAAGAGCAGTGAGACTATGGATTCTATACTGTAAGAGCAGTGAGACTGTGGAGTCTATACTGTAAGAGCAGTGAGACTATGGATTCTTTACTGTAAGAGCAGTGAGACTGTGGAGTCTATACTGTAAGTGCAGTGAGACTATGGATTCTATACTGTAAGAGCAGTGAGACTATGGATTCTATACTGTAAGAGCAGTGAGACTGTGGATTCTATACTGTAAGAGCAGTGAGACTATGGATTCTATACTGTAAGAGCAGTGAGACTATGGATTTTATACTGTAAGAGCAGTGAGACTGTGGATTCTTTACTGTACGAGCAGTGAGACTGTGGATTTTTTTACTGTAAGAGCAGTGAGACTATGGATTTTTTACTGTAAGAGCAGTGAGACTATGGATTCTTTACTGTAAGAGCAGTGACACTATGGATTCTTTACTGTAAGAGCAGTGAGACTGTGGATTCTTTACTGTAAGAGCAGTGAGACTATGGATTCTTTACTGTACGAGCAATGAGACTGTGGATTCTTTACTGTACGAGCTGCGAGACTGGATTCTTTACTGTACGAGCAATGAGACTTGATTCTTTACTGTACGAGCTGCAAGACTGTGAATTCTTTACAGTACGAGCAGTGGGACTGTGGATTCTCTACTGTACGAGCTGTGAGACTGTGGATTCTTTATTGTAAGAGCAGTGACATTGTGGATTCTTTACTGTAAGAGCAGTGAGACTATGGATTCTATACTGTATGAGCAGTGAGACTATGGACTCTTTACTGTAAGAGCAGTGAGACTATGGATTCTTTACTGTAAGAGCAGTGAGACTGTGGAGTCTATACTGTAAGAGCAGTGAGACTATGGATTCTATACTGTAAGAGCAGTGAGACTGTGGAGTCTATACTGTAAGAGCAGTGAGACTATGGATTCTTTACTGTAAGAGCAGTGAGACTGTGGAGTCTATACTGTAAGTGCAGTGAGACTATGGATTCTATACTGTAAGAGCAGTGAGACTATGGATTCTATACTGTAAGAGCAGTGAGACTGTGGATTCTATACTGTAAGAGCAGTGAGACTATGGATTCTATACTGTAAGAGCAGTGAGACTGTGGATTCTTTACTGTACGAGCAGTGAGACTATGGATTTTTTTACTGTAAGAGCAGTGAGACTATGGATTTTTTACTGTAAGAGCAGTGAGACTATGGATTCTTTACTGTAAGAGCAGTGACACTATGGATTCTTTACTGTAAGAGCAGTGAGACTGTGGATTCTTTACTGTACGAGCAATGAGACTGTGGATTCTTTACTGTACGAGCTGCGAGACTGGATTCTTTACTGTACGAGCAATGAGACTTGATTCTTTACTGTACGAGCTGCAAGACTGTGAATTCTTTACAGTACGAGCAGTGGGACTGTGGATTCTCTACTGTACGAGCTGTGAGACTGTGGATTCTTTATTGTAAGAGCAGTGACATTGTGGATTCTTTACTGTAAGAGCAGTGAGACTATGGATTCTATACTGTATGAGCAGTGAGACTATGGACTCTTTACTGTAAGAGCAGTGAGACTATGGATTCTTTACTGTAAGAGCAGTGAGACTATGGATTCTTTACTGTAAGAGCAGTGAGACTATGGATCCTTTACTGTAAGAGCAGTGAGACTATGGATTCTTTACTGTATGAGCAGTGAGACTATGGATTCTTTATTGTAAGAGCAGTGAGACTGTGGATTCTTTACTGTAAGAGCAGTGAGACTATGGATTCTTTACTGTACGAGCAATGAGACTGTGGATTCTTTACTGTACGAGCTGCGAGACTAGATTCTTTACTGTACGAGCAGTGAGACTGTGGATTCTTTACTGTAAGAGCAGTGAGACTGTGGATTCTTTACTGTAAGAGCAGTGAGACTATGGATTCTATACTGTATGAGCAGTGAGACTATGGATTCTTTACTGTAAGAGCAGTGAGACTATGGATTCTATACTGTATGAGCAGTGAGACTATGGATTCTATACTGTATGAGCAGTGAGACTATGGATTCTTTACTGTAAGAGCAGTGAGACTATGGATTCTATACTGTAAGAGCAGTGAGACTATGGATTCTATACTGTATGAGCAGTGAGACTATGGATTCTATACTGTATGAGCAGTGAGACTATGGATTCTTTACTGTAAGAGCAGTGAGACTATGGATTCTATACTGTATGAGCAGTGAGACTATGGATTCTTTACTGTAAGAGCAGTGAGACTATGGATTCTATACTGTATGAGCAGTGAGACTATGGATTCTTTACTGTAAGAGCAGTGAGACTATGGATTCTATACTGTATGAGCAGTGAGACTGTGGATTCTTTACTGTAAGAGCAGTGAGACTATGGATTCTTTACTGTAAGAGCAGTGAGACTGTGGATTCTTTAGTGTACGAGCAGTGAGACTGTGGATTCTTTACTGTAAGAGCAGTGAGACTATGGATTCTTTACTGTAGGAGCAGTGAGACTATGGATTCTATACTGTAAGAGCAGTGAGACTATGGATTCTTTACTGTAAGAGCAGTGAGACTATGGATTCTTTACTGTAAGAGCAGTGAGACTATGGATTCTTTAGTGTAAGAGCAGTGAGACTGTGGATTCTTTAGTGTAAGAGCAGTGAGACTGTGGATTCTTTAGTGTAAGAGCAGTGAGACTATGGATTTTTTACTGTAGGAGCAGCGAGACTATGGATTCTATACTGTAAGAGCAGTGAGACTATGGATTCTTTACTGTAAGAGCAGTGAGACTATGGATTCTATACTGTAAGAGCAGTGAGACTGTGGATTCTTTACTGTAAGAGCAGTGAGACTGTGGATTCTATACTGTAAGAGCAGTGAGACTATGGATTCTTTACTGTAAGAGCAGTGAGACTATGGATTCTTTACTGTAAGAGCAGTGAGACTATGGATTCTATACTGTAAGAGCAGTGAGACTATGGATTCTTTACTGTAAGAGCAGTGAGACTGTGGATTCTATACTGTAAGAGCAGTGAGACTATGGATTCTTTACTGTAAGAGCAGTGAGACTGTGGATTCTATACTGTATGAGCAGTAAGACTATGGATTCTATACTGTAAGTGCAGTGAGACTATGGATTCTATACTGTAAGAACAGTGAGACTATGGATTGTATACTGTAAGAGCAGTGAGACTATGGATTCTATACTGTAAGAGCAGTGAGACTGTGGATTCTTTACTGTAAGAGCAGTGAGACTGTGGATTCTATACTGTATGAGCAGTGAGACTGTGGATTCTATACTGTAAGAGCAGTGAGACTGTGGATTCTTTACTGTAAGAGCAGTGAGACTATGGATTCTATACTGTAAGAGCAGTGAGACTGTGGATTCTTTACTGTAAGAGCAGTGAGACTGTGGATTCTATACTGTATGAGCAGTGAGACTATGGATTCTATACAGTAAGAGCAGTGAGACTGTGGATTCTTTACTGTAAGAGCAGTGAGACTATGGATTCTATACTGTAAGAGCAGTGAGACTATGGATTCTTTACTGTAAGAGCAGTGAGACTGTGGATTCTTTAGTGTAAGAGCAGTGAGACTATGGATTCTTTACTGTATGAGCAGCGAGACTATGGATTTTTTACTGTAGGAGCAGCGAGACTATGGATTCTATACTGTAAGAGCAGTGAGACTATGGATTCTTTACTGTAGGAGCAGTGAGACTATGGATTCTATACTGTAAGAGCAGTGAGACTGTGTATTCTTTAGTGTAAGAGCAGTGAGACTATGGATTCTTTACTGTAGGAGCAATGAGACTATGGATTCTTTACTGTAAGAGCAGTGAGACTGTGTATTCTTTAGTGTAAGAGCAGTGAGACTATGGATTCTTTACTGTAGGAGCAATGAGACTATGGATTCTATACTGTAAGAGCAGTGAGACTACGGATTCTTTACTGTAAGAGCAGTGAGACTACGGATTCTTTACTGTAAGAGCAGTGAGACTATGGATTCTTTACTGTAAGAGCAGTGAGACTATGGATTCTATACTGTAAGAGCAGTGAGACTATGGATTCTTTACTGTAAGAGCAGTGAGACTATGGATTCTATACTGTAAGAGCAGTGAGACTGTGTATTCTTTAGTGTAAGAGCAGTGAGACTATGGATTCTTTACTGTAGGAGCAATGAGACTATGGATTCTATACTGTAAGAGCAGTGAGACTATGGATTCTATACTGTAAGAGCAGTGAGACTATGGATTCTTTACTGTAAGAGCAGTGAGACTATGGATTCTATACTGTAAGAGCAGTGAGACTATGGATTCTTTACTGTAAGAGCAGTGAGACTATGGATTCTTTACTGTAAGAGCAGTGAGACTATGGATTCTTTACTGTAAGAGCAGTGAGACTATGGATTCTATACTGTATGAGCAGTGAGACTATGGATTCTTTACTGTAAGAGCAGTGAGACTATGGATTCTATACTGTAAGAGCAGTGAGACTATGGATTCTTTACTGTAAGAGCAGTGAGACTGTGTATTCTATACTGTAAGAGCAGTGAGACTATGGATTCTATACTGTATGAGCAGTGAGACTATGGATTCTATACTGTAAGAGCAGTGAGACTATGGATTCTATACTGTAAGAGCAGTGAGACTATGGATTCTTTACTGTATGAGCAGTGAGACTATGGATTCTATACTGTAAGAGCAGTGAGACTATGGATTCCTTACTGTAAGAGCAGTGAGACTATGGATTCCTTACTGTAAGAGCAGTGAGACTATGGATTCTATACTGTAAGAGCAGTGAGACTATGGATTCTATACTGTATGAGCAGTGAGACTATGGATTCTATACTGTAAGAGCAGTGAGACTGTGGATTCTTTACTGTAAGAGCAGTGAGACTGTGGATTCTTTACTGTAAGAGCAGTGAGACTATGGATTCTATACTGTATGAGCAGTGAGACTATGGATTCTTTACTGTAAGAGCAGTGAGACTATGGATTCTATACTGTATGAGCAGTGAGACTATGGATTCTATACTGTATGAGCAGTGAGACTATGGATTCTTTACTGTAAGAGCAGTGAGACTATGGATTCTATACTGTAAGAGCAGTGAGACTATGGATTCTATACTGTATGAGCAGTGAGACTATGGATTCTATACTGTATGAGCAGTGAGACTATGGATTCTTTACTGTAAGAGCAGTGAGACTATGGATTCTTTACTGTAAGAGCAGTGAGACTATGGATTCTTTACTGTAAGAGCAGTGAGACTGTGGATTCTTTACTGTAAGAGCAGTGAGACTATGGATTCTTTACTGTACGAGCAGTGAGACTGTGGATTCTTTACTGTAAGAGCAGTGAGACTATGGATTCTATACTGTAAGAGCAGTGAGACTGTGGATTCTATACTGTAAGAGCAGTGAGACTATGGATTCTATACTGTAAGAGCAGTGAGACTATGGATTCTAAACTGTATGAGCAGTGAGACTGTGGATTCTATACTGTAAGAGCAGTGAGACTGTGGATTCTATACTGTAAGAGCAGTGAGACTGTGGATTCTATACTGTAAGAGCAGTGAGACTATGGATTCTATACTGTAAGAGCAGTGAGACTATGGATTCTATACTGTAAGAGCAGTGAGACTGTGGAGTCTATACTGTAAGAGCAGTGAGACTGTGGATTCTATACTGTAAGAGCAGTGAGACTATGGATTCTATACTGTAAGAGCAGTGAGACTGTGGATTCTATACTGTAAGAGCAGTGAGACTGTGGATTCTATACTGTAAGAGCAGTGAGACTATGGATTCTATACTGTAAGAGCAGTGAGACTGTGGAGTCTATACTGTAAGAGCAGTGAGACTATGGATTCTATACTGTAAGAGCAGTGAGACTATGGATTCTATACTGTAAGAGCAGTGAGACTGTGGATTCTATACTGTAAGAGCAGTGAGACTGTGGATTCTATACTGTAAGAGCAGTGAGACTATGGATTCTATACTGTATGAGCAGTGAGACTATGGATTCTATACTGTATGAGCAGTGAGACTATGGATTCTTTACTGTAAGAGCAGTGAGACTATGGATTCTATACTGTATGAGCAGTGAGACTATGGATTCTTTACTGTAAGAGCAGTGAGACTATGGATTCTTTACTGTAAGAGCAGTGAGACTATGGATTCTTTACTGTAAGAGCAGTGAGACTGTGGATTCTTTACTGTAAGAGCAGTGAGACTATGGATTCTTTACTGTACGAGCAATGAGACTGTGGATTCTTTACTGTAAGAGCAGTGAGACTATGGATTCTAAACTGTATGAGCAGTGAGACTGTGGATTCTATACTGTAATAGCAGTGAGACTGTGGATTCTATACTGTAAGAGCAGTGAGACTGTGGATTCTATACTGTAAGAGCAGTGAGACTATGGATTCTATACTGTAAGAGCAGTGAGACTGTGGAGTCTATACTGTAAGAGCAGTGAGACTATGGATTCTATACTGTAAGAGCAGTGAGACTGTGGATTCTATACTGTAAGAGCAGTGAGACTGTGGATTCTATACTGTAAGAGCAGTGAGACTGTGGATTCTTTACTGTAAGAGCAGTGAGACTATGGATTCTAAACTGTATGAGCAGTGAGACTGTGGATTCTATACTGTAAGAGCAGTGAGACTATGGATTCTATACTGTAAGAGCAGTGAGACTGTGGATTCTATACTGTAAGAGCAGTGAGACTATGGATTCTATACTGTAAGAGCAGTGAGACTGTGGAGTCTATACTGTAAGAGCAGTGAGACTATGGATTCTATACTGTAAGAGCAGTGAGACTGTGGATTCTATACTGTAAGAGCAGTGAGACTGTGGATTCTATACTGTAAGAGCAGTGAGACTGTGGAGTCTATACTGTAAGAGCAGTGAGACTGTGGAGTCTATACTGTAAGAGCAGTGAGACTGTGGATTCTATACTGTAAGAGCAGTGAGACTGTGGATTCTATACTGTAAGAGCAGTGAGACTGTGGATTCTATACTGTAAGAGCAGTGAGACTGTGGATTCTATACTGTAAGAGCAGTGAGACTGTGGAGTCTATACTGTAAGAGCAGTGAGACTGTGGATTCTATACTGTAAGAGCAGTGAGACTATGGATTCTTTACTGTAAGAGCAGTGAGACTGTGGATTCTTTACTGTAAGAGCAGTGAGACTGTGGATTCTATACTGTAAGAGCAGTGAGACTGTGGATTCTATACTGTAAGAGCAGTGAGACTGTGGAGTCTATACTGTAAGAGCAGTGAGACTGTGGATTCTTTACTGTAAGAGCAGTGAGACTGTGGATTCTATACTGTAAGAGCAGTGAGACTGTGGATTCTATACTTTAAGAGCAGTGAGACTATGGATTCTATACTGTAAGAGCAGTGAGACTGTGGATTCTATACTGTAAGAGCAGTGAGACTATGGATTCTTTACTGTAAGAGCAGTGAGACTATGGATTCTATACTGTGTGAGCAGTGAGACTATGGATTCTTTACTGTAAGAGCAGTGAGACTATGGATTCTTTACTGTAAGAGCAGTGAGACTGTGGATTCTATACTGTAAGAGCAGTGAGACTGTGGAGTCTATACTGTAAGAGCAGTGAGACTGTGGAGTCTATACTGTAAGAGCAGTGAGACTGTGGAGTCTATACTGTAAGAGCAGTGAGACTGTGGAGTCTATACTGTAAGAGCAGTGAGACTATGGATTCTATACTGTAAGAGCAGTGAGACTATGGATTCTATACTCTATGAGCAGTGAGACTGTGGAGTCTATACTGTAAGAGCAGTGAGACTATGGATTCTTTACTGTAAGAGCAGTGAGACTATGGATTCTGTACTGTAAGAGCAGTGAGACTATGGATTCTTTACTGTAAGAGCAGTGAGACTGTGGATTCTATACTGTAAGAGCAGTGAGACTGTGGATTCTATACTGTAAGAGCAGTGAGACTATGGATTCTTTACTGTAAGAGCAGTGAGACTGTGGATTCTTTACTGTAAGAGCAGTGAGACTGTGGATTCTTTACTGTAAGAGCAGTGAGACTGTGGATTCTATACTGTAAGAGCAGTGAGACTGTGGAGTCTATACTGTAAGAGCAGTGAGACTGTGGATTCTATACTGTAAGAGCAGTGAGACTATGGATTCTTTACTGTAAGAGCAGTGAGACTGTGGAGTCTATACTGTAAGAGCAGTGAGACTACGATGTCTGTGTCTTCATATGACGTTATGAACCTACGTAACGTCATCCTCCGATATCTCACTGGACTGCTTGTGTCCTTATCCTGTGACCAGCAGAGACCCCCAGCCGTGCTTCATGATTGTGCAGACTTTGTCCTTGTTATACGGGGATATAAAAAGGGAAATATGAAATAATCTATAAAAGCTGAATTCTTATCTGATTAGACATCAGTGACATCTCCTTCGAGGGTTGGAAGAAGCAGAACGTGGCTCCATGGGATGATAGACTTGTGGTGGAATATCGGACTGGTCCCCTGTAAATGAAGCGCTGCCACCGGTGCTGGCGCTGCCACCGATCCCTCTGTGCAGGTGTGGAGAGGAGTATAATCAGCCCCGGACATGTAATGGCCGCAAGTGACAGGGGTCGTGGAGCGGAGTGTGAGTGAAGCGCTGCCACCGATGCTGGCGCTGCCACCGATCCCTCTGTGCAGGTGTGGAGAGGAGTATAATCAGCCCCGGACATGTAATGGCCGCATGTGACAGGGGTCGTGGAGCGGAGTGTGAGCCAGGAGGAGACTTTTCTGGGGGAGATAACTTTCCGCCATCTTTATTTGCTGCCGGTTCCGTCCTGACCTTCAGGTGGATCCCTCTGTAGACGGCAGTCTGCCGGCACCGGTGACCCGGCGATTCTCCCGGAGGATTCCCTGCTGAACATTTCTTAATAAACACAGAAATAATTATTTGCCTAATAGGTTTCACATTGCCTCGGAGGGACGGTGACATTTACAAAGCGCCGTGGCGCTTCTGCCGGCGTTTCCGCGACGTCTCCGTGTCACCTCACGCTGTTTTCAAGGCGACGGCGGAGCGAGGAGCTTCTCTCACAAGTCATCAGAGGGAGGACGCCGCCGCCGCTTTATCCACTGCAAAGATTTCTCCTTGGAGGAGGACACAAGTGTCTTTGTAACGTCTTGAAAGTTCTTTGGATACTTGAGAGCAGATTGTGCAGCCATGGCTCCTTCACTCCCCGCACAATCCGCAGGCTCCTGATGAGCCCCCCACTGTCACATCCAGGGGGACGGGATGACCGCCATCTTAGAAAATGACCACTTTGTGCATGGTGGGGGGGGCCAACATTGAGAATGGAGGGGCCACACAACAGCTTGAGCACTGGGCCGGCTCTACAAGGGGCTGCAGCGTGGCCCCATCCTGCAGATCATTACATGGCAGGTGTCCAGGAGCGCCCCCCGCAGTGCAGCGCCGAGCCAATAGGGCCGCACCCTTACACAGACCACACGAGCTGTGTGATCAGGGGCTTCGCTACAGTGTCCACTGGGGTCTGTGGGGGTCTGTAATCCACCACCTCCTGACTGACTCAAGTTTCTGCTCTGTTCCTCCGTCCTGGAACAACTTGAGGAGTGGACTGGCCCACAGGAGAGCAGGAGAATCCTCCGGGGGGCCGGTGCAGGAGTGCCCCCCACCCTCTTATATGAGCCGTACATGGATCACTATGTACAGACACAGGCGGCGTCGTATTCATGTAATAATCCGCCCGCTCCATTGTTATATAAATCTGTGATTGAGGATAAGGTCACATTACATGGAGCTGAAAGGTGGGGCCCCGGAGGTGGTCACTGGGGGGCCCGGAGGTGGTCACTGGGGGGCCCGGAGGTGGTCACTGGGGGGCCCGGAGGTGGTCACTGGGAGGCCCCGGAGGTGGTCACTGGGGGGGGCCCGGAGGTGGTCACTGGGGGGGGCCCGGAGGTGGTCACTGGGGGGCCCTTGGCTCACAGTCCGATACTGGGCACAAGTATCACCTCTGACTCCAGCTAAGCTGCAGCGTCTGCTGAGGCCTCTCAGACAGTGTGTAATAGTTAAATGCTTTACACTGCAGCTCTGCTTTTCCTGACCCTCAGGACAGCCCTCGCATCTTACTAATGCCATAGGGAAGAAGGCAAACAAGTAATGACCCGGCCGGGTCTCACTGTGCAACGTGCACATAGGGAATGAGAAGGGGAGCAAGGAAGAAGTGGCCAGTAGTGGGCGACTGATGGCAGAGAAAGGCAGGGATCAAGGTGCATCAGTGCAAAATGGAGGTGGCCACGTGGCTGGAGCCGCCAAATAGTGGAGGAAACAGACGGGGACCGCTGATGATGAGGATGAGGGATCAGCCGAGTGGGAAGGTTAAGGAAAGGCAGGGGGATGGGTTTATACAGTGAGGTTCGGTGTACCGTGCACCCTCTCGGCACATTTAGGTGTGTGCCGTGCACCCTCTCGGCACATTTAGGGGTGTACCGTGCACCCTGTCGGCACATTTAGGTGTGTGCCGTGCACCCTCTCGGCACATTTAGGGGTGTTGTGCCGTGCACCCTCTCGGCACATTAGGGGTGTACCGTGCACCCTCTGGGCACATTTGGGGATGGTGTGCCGTGCACCCTCTTGGCACATTTAGAGGTGTACTGTGCACCCTCTCGGCACATTTAGGGATGTACCTTGCACCCTCTCGGCACATTTAGGGGTGTAATGTGCACCCTCTCGGCACATTTAGAGGTGTACTGTGCACCCTCTCAGCACATTTAGAGGTGTACTGTGCACCCTCTCGGCACATTTAGAGGTGTACTGTGCACCCTCTCGGCACATTTAGGGGTGTAATGTGCACCCTCTCGGCACATTTAGAGGTGTACTGTGCACCCTCTCGGCACATTTAGAGGTGTACCGTGCACCCTGTCGGCACATTTAGGGGTGTACCGTGCACCCTCTCGGCACATTTAGGGGTGTACCGTGCACCCTCTCGGCACATTTAGGGGTGTGCCGTGAACCCTGTCGGCACATTTAGGGGTGTACCGTGCACCCTCTCGGCACATTTAGGGGTGTACCGTGCACCCTCTCGGCACATTTAGGGGTGTACCGTGCACCCTCTCGGCACATTTAGGGGTGTACCGTGCACCCTCTCGGCACATTTGGCCACCTTTAGTGAAGGGTCTTTGAGCAGCTTGCACGGCAGTCACATCGAGAGATGGCGGATCTTCCATTTCTTACCCGTCATGGTTTTGTTGCAGATTCGTTAGTTACTTTCCACCAGGTGAATGTTTTTGGCGTTTTTTGCTACATTTGATTGCGGTGGTGCCGCAGACATCCCCCGGTATGACCAGTGAGGACCCTCTCGATTTCTTGCATCTTCCCCGTCTGTCATTGTCCTTCAGAGCTTCACACTTAATGCACCGTCAGCCGGTCCGGAGCAGCGCTCGTCAGGCCGCTCCATCATAGTAAGCGCTGACCGGAGCCTCGCGTTACTGTGCCAAGGAGAGACGGCTCCTGGAGCGGTGACACTTGGTAAACGATGCCCTATTTAGTCTTGGCCGTGGCATACTATTTACAGGATTTAATGGCCACCTTAGGCTGTATAACCTTTCCGCATTATTTTGCCGACCGCTCAGGGACCAGGAACAGGAGGCGAGTGACAAACGAGTTTGATATGTTTTACTGGCGGAATGAATCAAATTGCATGTTCCTCTGTATTACAGCAACGCTGGGGGCTCATACAGGGGCCGGGCTCGTTTACCGGGGTCACCACCAAACTTCAGAAGCTTTATTGACAGAGGCAGACGACTGATAATTGGTTTTATCAATAAAAATAAAGGAGGTGACGCAGCTACGGAAAACATAAACTGCATTTAAAGTGCCGGCGCCAGCGAGCTAGAAACTTCCAATGTCCCCTCTTCAGAGAAGCGGAAATTTCTATCTTTATTTCTGTTTATAATCTGTAGAAGAAAAAGTTATTCCTGAAGCTTCCAGGTCCTCAACCCGACCGAACCTGAAGACATGGAGAAGGGCCGAGCTAGGGCCAGTGATACACCATGGCCGGGTGACAGGGGATTGTTACCAGTCCTATTCCCCAAACGATTCAGATAGAAAGAGATGAAATACAAGAAAGCTCTCAAGTGACCCATTGTTCTCCTTGTATCGAGAAGCAAAACTAGACCAAAAGGAAAAACAGAGCAGATAGCCTGTGTGACCATGAACACCACGAAAGTGATTAAACATACTATAATACTGCTCCTAAGAACAAGAATATAACTACAATAATACTGCCCCTATGTACAAGAATATAACTACTATAATACTGCACCTATGTACAAGAATATAACTACTATAATACTGCTCCTATGTACGAGAATATAACTACTATAATACTGCTCCTATGTACAGGAATAGAACTACTATAATACTGTCCCCTATGTACAAGAATATAACTACTATAATACTGCTCCTAAGAACAAGAATATAACTACTATAATACTGCCCCCTATGTACAAGAATATAACTACTATAATACTGCTCCTATATACAAGAATATAACTACTATAATACTGCTCCTATGTACAAGAATATAACTACTATAATACTGCCCCCTATGTATAAGAATATAACTACTATAATACTGCTCCTATATACAAGAATATAACTACTATAATACTGCTCCTATATACAAGAATATAACTACTATAATACTGCCTCCTATGTACAAGAATATAACTACTATAATACTGCTCCTATGTACAAGAATATAACTACTATAATACTGCCCCCTATGTACAAGAATATAACTACTATAACACTGCCCTCTATGTACAAGAATATAACTACTATAATACTGCGCCCTATGTACAAGAATATAACTACTATAATACTGCCCCTATGTACAAGAATATAACTACTATAATACTGCTCCTATGTACAAGTATATAACTACTATAATACTGCCCCCTATATACAAGAATATAACTACTATAATACTGCTCCTATGTACAAGAATATAACTACTATAATACTGCTCCTATGTACAAGAACATAACTACTATAATACTGCCCCTATATACAAGAACATAACTACTATAATACTGCCCCTATATACAAGAATATAACTACTATAATACTGCTCCTATGTACAAGAATATAACTACTATAATACTGCTCCTATGTACAGGAATATAACTACTATAATACTGCTCATATATACAAGAATATAACTACTATAATACTGCCCCTATGTACAAGAATATAACTACTATAACACTGCCCTCTATGTACAAGAATATAACTACTATAATACTGCGCCCTATGTACAAGAATATAACTACTATAATACTGCTCCTATATACAAGAATATAACTACTATAATACTGCTCCTATGTACAAGAATATAACTACTATAATACTGCCCCCTATGTATAAGAATATAACTACTATAATACTGCTCCTAAGAACAAGAATATAACTACTATAATACTGCTCCTATGTACAAGAATATAACTACTATAATACTGCTCCTATGTACAAGAATATAACTACTATAATACTGCTCCTATATACAAGAATATAACTACTATAATACTGCTCCTATGTACAAGAATATAACTACTATAATACTGCCCCCTATGTATAAGAATATAACTACTATAATACTGCTCCTATATACAAGAATATAACTACTATAATACTGCTCCTATATACAAGAATATAACTACTATAATACTGCCTCCTATGTACAAGAATATAACTACTATAATACTGCTCCTATGTACAAGAATATAACTACTATAATACTGCCCCCTATGTACAAGAATATAACTACTATAACACTGCCCTCTATGTACAAGAATATAACTACTATAATACTGCGCCCTATGTACAAGAATATAACTACTATAATACTGCCCCTATGTACAAGAATATAACTACTATAATACTGCTCCTATGTACAAGTATATAACTACTATAATACTGCCCCCTATATACAAGAATATAACTACTATAATACTGCTCCTATGTACAAGAATATAACTACTATAATACTGCTCCTATGTACAAGAACATAACTACTATAATACTGCCCCTATATACAAGAACATAACTACTATAATACTGCCCCTATATACAAGAATATAACTACTATAATACTGCTCCTATGTACAAGAATATAACTACTATAATACTGCTCCTATGTACAGGAATATAACTACTATAATACTGCTCATATATACAAGAATATAACTACTATAATACTGCCCCCTATGTACAAGAATATAACTACTATAACACTGCCCTCTATGTACAAGAATATAACTACTATAATACTGCGCCCTATGTACAAGAATATAACTACTATAATACTGCCCCTATGTACAAGAATATAACTACTATAATACTGCTCCTATGTACAAGTATATAACTACTATAATACTGCCCCCTATATACAAGAATATAACTACTATAATACTGCTCCTATGTACAAGAATATAACTACTATAATACTGCTCCTATGTACAAGAACATAACTACTATAATACTGCCCCTATGTACAAGAACATAACTACTATAATACTGCCCCTATATACAAGAATATAACTACTATAATACTGCTCCTATGTACAAGAATATAACTATAATACTGCTCCTATGGACAAAAATATAACTACTATAATACTGCCCTCATATACAAGAATTTAACTGCTATAATACTGCCCCTATGTACAAGAATATAAGTACTATAATACTGCCCCTATGTACAAGAATATAACTACTATAATACTGCTCCCTATGTACAAGAATATAACTACTATAATACTGCCCCTATATACAAGAATATAACTACTATAATACTGCTCCTATGTACAAGAATATAACTACTATAATACTGCTCCTATGTACAAGAATATAACTACTATAATACTGCTCCTATGTACAAGAATATAACTACTATAATACTGCTCCCTATGTACAAGAATATAACTACTATAATACTGCCCCCTATGTACAAGAATATAACTACTATAATACTGCTCCTATGTACAAGAATATAACTACTATAATACTGCTCCCTATGTACAGGAATATAACTACTATAATACTGCCCCTATGTACAAGAATATAACTACTATAATACTGCTCCTATGTACAAGAATATAACTACTATAATACTGCTCCCTATGTACAAGAATATAACTACTATAATACTGCTCCTATGTACAAGAATATAACTACCATAATACTGCTCCTATGTACAAGAATATAACTGCTATAATACTGCCCCTATGTACAAGAATATAACTACTATAATACTGCTCCCTATGTACAAGAATATAACTACTATAATACTGCTCCCTATGTACAAGAATATAACTACTATAATACTGCCCTCATATACAAGAATTTAACTGCTATAATACTGCCCCTATGTACAAGAATATAACTACTATAATACTGCTCCCTATGTACAAGAATATAACTACTATAATACTGCCCCCTATGTACAAGAATATAACTACCATAATACTGCTCCTATGTACAAGAATATAACTACTATAATACTGCCCTCATATACAAGAATTTAACTGCTATAATACTGCCCCTATATACAAGAATATAACTACTATAATACTGCTCCCTATGTACAAGAATATAACTGCTATAATACTGCCCCCTATGTACAAGAATATAACTACTATAATACTGCCCCTATATACAAGAATATAACTACTATAATACTGCTCCTATGTACAAGAATATAACTACTATAATACTGCCCTCAATGTACAAGAATATAACTACTATAATACTGCCCCTATGTACAAGAATATAACTACTATAATACTGCCCCTATATACAAGAATATAACTACTATAATACTGCCTCCTATGTACAAGAATAGAACTACTATAATACTGCTCCCTATGTACAAGAATAGAACTAATATAATACTGCTCCCCTATGTACAAGAATATAACTACTATAATACTGCTCCCTATGTACAAGAATATAACTACTATAATACTGCCCCCTATGTACAAGAATATAACTACTATAATACTGCTCCCTATGTACAAGAATATAACTACTATAATACTGCTCCCTATGTACAAGAATATAACTACTATAATACTGCCCCCTATGTACAAGAATATAACTACTATAATACTGCTCCCTATGTACAAGAATATAACTACTATAATACTGCCTCTATGTCAAGAATATAACTACTATAATACTGCTCCTATGTACAAGAATATAACTACTATAATGCTGCTCCTAAGTACAAGAATATAACT
This sequence comes from Phyllobates terribilis, assembly GCF_046119375.1. Classification (NCBI taxonomy): domain Eukaryota; kingdom Metazoa; phylum Chordata; class Amphibia; order Anura; family Dendrobatidae; genus Phyllobates; species Phyllobates terribilis. The sequence continues at coordinate 461,563,932 of NW_027362767.1, read as the reverse complement.
ACTATAATACTGCCCCTATGTACAAGAATATAACTAATATAATACTGCTCTCCTATGTACAAGAATATAACTACTATAATACTGCCCCTATGTACAAGAATATAACTACTATAAATACTGCCCCCTATGTACAAGAATATAACTACTATAATACTGCCCCTATGTACAAGAATATAACTACTATAATACTGCTCCTATGTACACGAATATAACTACTATAATACTGCTCCCTATGTACAAGAATATAACTACTATAATACTGCCCCTATATACAAGAATATAACTACTATAATACTGCCCCCTATGTACAAGAATATAACTACTATAATTATAATACTGCCCCTATGTACAAGAATATAACTACTATAATACTGCCCCTATGTACAAGAATATAACTACTATAATACTGCCCCTATATACAAGAATATAACTACTATAATACAGCTACTATATACAAGAATATAACTACTATAATACTGCCCCTATATACAAGAATATAACTACTATAATACTGCTCCCTATGTACAAGAATATAACTACTATAATACTGCTCCTATGTACAAGAATATAACTACTATAATACTGCCCCTATGTACAAGAATATAACTACTATAATACTGCCCCCTATGTACAAGAATATAACTACTATAATACTGCTCCTATGTACAAGAATATAACTACTATAATACTGCCCCCTATGTACAAGAATATAACTACTATATTACTGCTCCTATGTACAAGAATATAACTACTATAATACTTCTCCTATGTACAAGAATATAACTACTATAATACTTCTCCTATATACAAGAATATAACTACTATAATACTGCCCCTATATACAAGAATATAACTACTATAATACTGCTCCCTATGTACAAGAATATAACTACTATATTACTGCTCCTATGTACAAGAATATAACTACTATAATACTGCCCCTATGTACAAGAATATAACTACTATAATACTGCTCTCTGTACAAGAATATAACTACTACAATACTGCCTCTATGTTCAAGAATATAACTACCATAATACTGCTCCCATGTACAGGAATATAACTACTATAATACTGCTCCTATGTACAAGAATATAACTACTATAATACTGCTCCTATGTACAAGAATATAACTACTATAATACTGCTCCTATGTACAAGAATATAACTACTATAATACTGATCCTATGTACAAGAATATAACTACTATAATACTGCCCCCTATGTACAAGAATATAACTACTATAATACTGCTCCTATGTACAAGAATATAACTACTATAATACTGATCCTATGTACAAGAATATAACTACTATAATACTGCCCCCTATGTACAAGAATATAACTACTATAATACTGCTCCTATGTATAAGAATATAACTACTATAATACTGCTCCTATGTATAAGAATATAACGACTATAATACTGCTCCTATGTACAAGAATATAACTACTATAATACTGCCCCCTATGTACAAGAATATAACTACTATAATACTGCTCCTATGTACAGGAATATAACTACTATAATACTGCTCCTATGTACAAGAATATAACTACTATAATACTGCCCCCTATGTACAAGAATATAACTACTATAATACTGCTCCTATATACAAGAATATAACTACTATAATACTGCCCCTATGTACAAGAATATAACTACTATAATACTGCTGCCTATGTACGAGAATATAACTACTATAATACTGCTCCTATGTACGAGAATATAACTACTATAATACTGCTCCTATGTACAAGAATATAACGACTATAATACTGCTCCTATGTACAAGAATATAACTACTATAATACTGCCCCCTATGTACAAGAATATAACTACTATAATACTGCTCCTATGTACACGAATATAACGACTATAATACTGCCCCTATGTACAAGAATATAACTACTATAATACTGCCCCTATGTACAAGAATATAACTACTATAATACTGCCCCCTATGTACAAGAATATAACTACTATAATACTGCCCCTATGTACAAGAATATAACTACTATAATACTGCTCCTATGTGCAAGAATATTTCTACTATAATACTGTCCCTAAGTGCAAGAATATAACTACTATAATACTGTCCCTAAGTACAAGAATATAACTACTATAATACTGCCCCCTATGTACAAGAATATAACTACTATAATACTGCCCCCTATGTACAAGAATAAAACTACTATAATACTGCTCCCTATGTACAAGAATATAACTACTATAATACTGCCCCCTATGTACAAGAATATAACTACTATAATACTGCCCCCTATGTACAAGAATATAACTACTATAATACTGCCCCCTATGTACAAGAATATAACTACTATAATACTGCTCCTATGTACAATAATATAACTACTATAATACTGCTCCTATGTACAAGAATATAACTACTATAATACTGCCCCCTATGTACAAGAATATAACTACTATAATAATGCTCCTATGTACAAGAATATAACTACTATAATACTGCCCCCTATGTACAAGAATATAACTACTATAATACTGCTCCTATGTGCAAGAATATAACTACTATAATACTGCTCCTATGTACAAGAATATAACTACTATAATACTGCCCCCTATGTACAAGAATATAACTACTATAATACTGCTCCTATGTGCAAGAATATAACTACTATAATACTGCTCCTATGTACAAGAATATAACTACTATAATACTGCCCCCTATGTACAAGAATATAACTACTATAATACTGCCCCTATGTACAAGAATATAACTACTATAATACTGCTCCTATGTACAAGAATATAACTACTATAATACTGCTCCCTATGTACAAGAATATAACTACTATAATACTGCCCCCTATGTACAAGAATATAACTACTATAATACTGCTCCCTATGTACAAGAATATAACTACTATAATACTGCCCCCTATGTACAAGAATATAACTACTATAATACTGCCCCCTATGTACAAGAATATAACTACTATAATACTGCCCCCTATGTACAAGAATATAACTACTATAATACTGCTCCTATGTACAATAATATAACTACTATAATACTGCTCCTATGTACAAGAATATAACTACTATAATACTGCCCCCTATGTACAAGAATATAACTATTATAATAATGCTCCTATGTACAAGAATATAACTACTATAATACTGCACCCTATGTACAAGAATATAACTACTATAATAATGCTCCTATGTACAAGAATATAACTACTATAATACTGCCCCCTATGTACAAGAATATAACTACTATAATACTGCTCCTATGTGCAAGAATATAACTACTATAATACTGCTCCTATGTACAAGAATATAACTACTATAATACTGCCCCTATGTACAAGAATATAACTACTATAATACTGCCCCTATGTACAAGAATATAACTACTATAATACTGCTCCTATGTACAAGAATATAACTACTATAATACTGCTCCCTATGTACAAGAATATAACTACTATAATACTGCTTCTATGTACAAGAATATAACTACTATAATACTGCCCCCTCTGTACAAGAATATAACTACTATAATACTGCTCCTATGTACAAGAATATAACTACTATAATACTGCCCCCTATATACAAGAATATAACTACTATAATACTGCTACCTATATACAAGAATATAACTACTATAATACTGCCCCTATGTACAAGAATATAACTACTATAATACTGCCCCTATGTACAAGAATATAACTACTATAATACTGCTGCATTGTACAAGAATATAACTACTATAATGCTGCTCCCTATGTACAAGAATATAACTACTATAATACTGCCCCCTATGTACAAAAATATAACTACTATAATACTGCCCCCTATGTACAAGAATATAACTACTATAATACTGCCCCCTATGTACAAGAATATAACTACTATAATACTGCCCCCTATGTACAAGAATATAACTACTATAATACTGCTCCCTATGTACAAGAATATAACTACTATAATACTGCTCCTATGTACAAGAATATAACTACTATAATACTGCTCCTATGTACAAGAATATAACTACTATAATACTGACCCCTGTGTACAGGAATATAACTACTATAATACTGCCCCTATGTACAAGAATATAACTACTATAATACTGCCTCCTATGTACAAGAATATAACTACTATAATACTGCTCCTATGTGCAAGAATATAACTACTATAAAACTGCTCCTATGTACAAGAATATAACTACTATAATACTGCTCCTATGTACAAGAATATAACTACTATAATACTGCTCCTATGTACAAGAATATAACTACTATAATACTGCTCCCTATGTACAAGAATATAACTACTATAATACTGCTCCTATGTACAAGAATATAACTACTATAATACTGGCTCCTATGTACAGTTATATAACTACTATAATACTGCCCCCTATGTTTCAAGAATATAACTACTATAATACTGCTCCTATATACAAGAATATAACTACTATAATAGAAGATAGAAGATGCAGTCGCCCATAAAGTGCATTTTGAGCCTGTGTTTCTTGGTTTCTTGGTTATGGTGGCGGTACGTCTATGGCCTATGCTGAGAGATAAGTCGTGTAGCAGAGCTGACATTGTGGTGTAAAGCACAGACCCTTCCCGCGATGTCTGTTCTTCAAGCTCCTTCTTTCCAATGGAAAATCAGTAGTGGGGTCCGTCCCCCACCTGCATGAGGCGTTTATATCCCCGGTGTCTTATACTGAAGAGGGGTCTCTTCATGTGACACTTATTGACAGCATGTTATTGTTACTTAGTAGATGAAATCTCTCAGACTTCAGTATTAAGTGATTTTTAATTAGTCTGTGAGAAAAGGCTGAAAAAACGGCAGTGACTCTGTGGATCTCGCTGTACGATTACACCTGTGACCTGATTAACACAATGAGGGGACAGCAGCTCTGGTACATGGACAACCCACCGACCGGCCACCTCTGTCTGCTAGTCACCCCTTTATCATTACAAGGACAGGCATCATCTATTTACAGAGAAGAAAGGCTGACACTGATAATAGATGATGGTCACAGCTCACCTCCTCCCTTTCTCTGCACAGGTCACAGGGCATGCCCACAATACTCTTTCTTAGACATCAAAGCTCACTTCCACCCCCTCCCGGCACAATAACCTGTGCTCAGAACAGAGCATGCCCACAATACTCTTCCTTAGAAATCACAGCTCACTTTCTCTGCACAGGTCACAGAGCATGCTCACAACACTGCATTCTAAATAAATATCGGAAAGATGTTTACACGGCTCAGACATTATGGCGCCCCCTATATTCATGGAAAGGAAATGAAATGTAATAAATAAATAAACCTACAAATCATAAAGTAAAGATAATGTTGCACATGCAGCGGCTGACGCGCCCGTGCTCTGACGACTATTCACTAACAGCACAAGGACGCGCTCTGACGACTCTTCACTAACAGCACAAGGAACAAAGTGAAGATGCAAAATGATAGAAAATGCGGCTCCGTCCAGAGTCTTCACATCTTGACTTTCGCCCTTGGATGCTGCTGAAGAATTAGCTGGTGCCCAGCGTTCTCCAGTCTCCAGACGCTGCGCTCCTCACTGATGTGCTGATGACTGACAGCAGGATGCGCCTGGAGGGCGAGCTGCTGACAATCCCGCCACTCCGCTCAGCATTCTGAGCTCCAGATCACATTCTGGATTGATAGCAATCAGAGCGGACACCAGCGAGCGACTGCCGGCTCAGCACCACATCCTGAGCGGAGGGGACGAGGGGCGCGGGGACCATATTAATGTCACTTTAGTTTTTAAGAACAAACACGAGGGGCTCCGAGGAATTCCCGGGGTCTGATCGTTTACTGCAGCCGCTCCCGATGGTTTACATGTGCGGAGCGAATTATACCGTCATCGCAGAGTATGGCGGTAAAATCCTGCGCCTCGTATGTGAGCGATGCTGGAGCCGGAGCCAGAAAACCAAGTCAGGACCCGCTGTACATCTACAGGCGGAAAAAGTACAGCTGCTATAAGCTAGGCATTGTTATCCAGGTACTGAAGGCCTGTGGAGCATGATGGTATAACCTGGGCATCTCCTGTATATAATTATATATGTACAGCTGGTATAACCTGGGTATCTCTTGTATATAATTATATATGTACAGCCGGTATAACCTGGTATCTCCTGTATATAATTATATATGTACAGCCGGTATAACCTGGTATCTCCTGTATATAATTATATATGTACAGCCGGTATAACCTGGGCATCCCCTGTATATAATTATATATGTACAGCTGGTATAACCTGGGCATCTCCTGTATATAATTATATATGTACAGCCGGTATAACCTGGACATCTCCTGTATATAATTATATATGTACAGCTGCTATAACCTGGGCATCTCCTGTATATAATTATATATGTACAGCCGGTATAACCTGGGCATCCCCTGTATATAATTATATATGTACAGCCGGTATAACCTGGGCATCTCCTGTATATAATTATATATGTACAGCCGGTATAACCTGGGCATCCCCTGTATATAATTATATATGTACAGCCGGTATAACCTGGGCATCCCCTGTATATAATTATATATGTACAGCTGGTATAACCTGGGAATCTCCTGTATAGAATTATATATGTACAGCCGGTATAACCTGGGCATCTCCTGTATATAATTATATATGTACAGCTGCTATAACCTGGGCATCTCCTGTATATAATTATATATGTACAGCTGGTATAACCTGGTATCTCCTGTATATAATTATATATGTAGAGCTGGTATAACCTGGGCATCTCCTGTATATAATTATACATGTAGAGCTGCTATAACCTGGGCATCTCCTGTATATAATTATACATGTACAGCTGGTATAACCTGGGTATCTCCTGTATATAATTATACATGTACAGCTGGTATAACCTGGGTATCTCCTGTATATAATTATACATGTACAGCTGGTATAACCTGGGTATCTCCTGTATATAATTATACATGTACAGCTGGTATAACCTGGGCATCTCCTGTATATAATTCTATATGTACAGCCGGTATAACCTGGGCATCTCCTGTATATAATTCTATATGTAGAGCCGGTATAACCTGGGCATCTCCTGTATATAATTATATATGTACAGCCGGTATAACCTGGGCATCTCCTGTATATAATTATATATGTACAGCTGGTATAACCTGGTATCTCCTGTATATAATTATATATGTAGAGCTGGTATAACCTGGGCATCTCCTGTATATAATTATACATGTAGAGCTGCTATAACCTGGGCATCTCCTGTATATAATTATACATGTACAGCCGGTATAACCTGGACATCGCCTGTATATAATTATATATGTACAGCCGGTATATCCTGGGCATCTCCTGTATATAATTATACATGTACAGCCGGTATAACCTGGGTATCTCCTGTATATAATCATATATGTACAGCCGGTATAACCTGGGTATCTCCTGTATATAATTATACATGTACAGCCGGTATAACCTGGGTATCTCCTGTATATAATTATATATGTACAGCTGGTATAACCTGGGTATCTCCTGTATATAATTATATATGTACAGCTGGTATAACCTGGGTATCTACTGTATATAATTATACATGTAACGGCCGGTATAACCTGGGCATCTCCTGTATATAATTCTATATGTAGAGCCGGTATAACCTGGGCATCTCCTGTATATAATTATACACTGCTCAAAAACATAAAGGGACCCCTGAAATCCCCCACTCCTAGATCTGAATGGATGAAATCTTCTCATTGAATACTTTGTGCTGTACAAAGCTGAATGTCCTACAACGCCTGGGCATGCTCCTGATGAGGCTGAGTATTGTGTGTGGCCTCCAAGTGCCTGTATGACCTCCGTACAACGCCTGGGCATGCTCCTGATGAGGCTGAGTATTGTGTGTGGCCTCCACGTGCCTGTATGACCTCCCTACAACGCCTGGGCATGCTCCTGATGAGGCTGAGTATTGTGTGTGGCCTCCACGTGCCTGTATGACCTCCCTACAACGCCTGGGCATGCTCCTGATGAGGCTGAGTATTGTGTGTGGCCTCCATGTGCCTGTATGTCCTCCCTACAACGCCTGGGCATGCTCCTGATGAGGCTGAGTATTGTGTGTGGCCTCCATGTGCCTGTATGTCCTCCCTACAACGCCTGGGCATGCTCCTGATGAGGCTGAGTATTGTGTGTGGCCTCCACGTCCCTGTATGACCTCCCTACAACGCTTGGGCATGCTCCTGATGAGGCTGAGTATTGTGTGTGGCCTCCACGTGCCTGTATGACCTCCGTACAACGCCTGGGCATGCTCCTGATGAGGCTGAGTATTGTGTGTGGCCTCCACGTGCCTGTATGACCTCCCTACAACGCCTGGGCATGCTCCTGATGAGGCTGAGTATTGTGTGTGGCCTCCACGTGCCTGTATGACCTCCCTACAACGCCTGGGCATGCTCCTGATGAGGCTGAGTATTGTGTGTGGCCTCCACGTGCCTGTATGACCTCCCTACAACGCCTGGGCATGCTCCTGATGAGGCTGAGTATTGTGTGTGGCCTCCACGTGCCTGTATGACCTCCCTACAACGCCTGGGCATGCTCCTGATGAGGCTGAGTATTGTGTGTGGCCTCCACGTGCCTGTATGACCTCCCTACAACGCCTGGGCATGCTCCTGATGAGGCTGAGTATTGTGTGTGGCCTCCACGTGCCTGTATGACCTCCCTACAACGCCTGGGCATGCTCCTGATGAGGCTGAGTATTGTGTGTGGCCTCCACGTGCCTGTATGACCTCCCTACAACGCCTGGGCATGCTCCTGATGAGGCTGAGTATTGTGTGTGGCCTCCACGTGCCTGTATGACCTCCCTACAACGCCTGGGCATGCTCCTGATGAGGCTGAGTATTGTGTGTGGCCTCCACGTGCCTGTATGACCTCCCTACAACGCCTGGGCCTGCTCCTGATGAGGCTCAGTATTGTGTGTGGCCTCCACGTGCCTGTATGACCTCCCTACAACGCCTGGGCATGCTCCTGATGAGGCTGAGTATTGTGTGTGGCCTCCACGTGCCTGTATGACGTCCCTACAACGCCTGGGCATGCTCCTGATGAGGCTGAGTATTGTGTGTGGCCTCCACGTGCCTGTATGACCTCCCTACAACGCCTGGGCATGCTCCTGATGAGGCTGAGTATTGTGTGTGGCCTCCACGTGCCTGTATGACCTCCCTACAACGCCTGGGCATGCTCCTGATGAGGCTGAGTATTGTGTGTGGCCTCCACGTGCCTGTATGACCTCCCTACAACGCCTGGGCATGCTCCTGATGAGGCTGAGTATTGTGTGTGGCCTCCACGTGCCTGTATGACCTCCCTACAACGCCTGGGCATGCTCCTGATGAGGCTCAGTATTGTGTGTGGCCTCCACGTGCCTGTATGATCTCCCTACAACGCCTGGGCATGCTCCTGATGAGGCTGAGTATTGTGTGTGGCCTCCACGTGCCTGTATGACCTCCCTACAACGCCTGGGCCTGCTCCTGATGAGGCTCAGTATTGTGTGTGGCCTCCACGTGCCTGTATGACCTCCCTACAACGCCTGGGCATGCTCCTGATGAGGCTGAGTATTGTGTGTGGCCTCCACGTGCCTGTATGACCTCCCTACAACGCCTGGGCATGCTCCTGATGAGGCTGAGTATTGTGTGTGGCCTCCACGTGCCTGTATGACCTCCCTACAACGCCTGGGCGTGCTCCTGATGAGGCTGAGTATTGTGTGTGGCCTCCACGTGCCTGTATGACCTCCCTACAACGCCTGGGCCTGCTCCTGATGAGGCTCAGTATTGTGTGTGGCCTCCACGTGCCTGTATGACCTCCCTACAACGCCTGGGCATGCTCCTGATGAGGCTGAGTATTGTGTGTGGCCTCCACGTGCCTGTATGACCTCCCTACAACGCCTGGGCCTGCTCCTGATGAGGCTCAGTATTGTGTGTGGCCTCCACGTGCCTGTATGACCTCCCTACAACGCCTGGGCATGCTCCTGATGAGGCTGAGTATTGTGTGTGGCCTCCACGTGCCTGTATGACCTCCCTACAATGCCTGGGCATGCTCCTGATGAGGCTGAGTATTGTGTGTGGCCTCCACGTGCCTGTATGACCTCCCTACAACGCCTGGGCATGCTCCTGATGAGGCTGAGTATTGTGTGTGGCCTCCACGTGCCTGTATGACCTCCCTACAACGCCTGGGCGTGCTCCTGATGAGGCTGAGTATTGTGTGTGGCCTCCACGTGCCTGTATGACCTCCCTACAACGCCTGGGCATGCTCCTGATGAGGCTGAGTATTGTGTGTGGCCTCCACGTGCCTGTATGACCTCCCTACAACGCCTGGGCATGCTCCTGATGAGGCTGAGTATTGTGTGTGGCCTCCACGTGCCTGTATGACCTCCCTACAACGCCTGGGCATGCTCCTGATGAGGCTGAGTATTGTGTGTGGCCTCCACGTGCCTGTATGACCTCCCTACAACGCCTGGGCATGCTCCTGATGAGGCTCAGTATTGTGTGTGGCCTCCACGTGCCTGTATGACCTCCCTACAACGCCTGGGCATGCTCCTGATGAGGCTGAGTATTGTGTGTGGCCTCCACGTGCCTGTATGACCTCCCTACAACGCCTGAGCATGCTCCTGATGAGGCTGAGTATTGTGTGTGGCCTCCACGTGCCTGTATGACCTCCCTACAACGCCTGGGCATGCACCTGATGAGGCTGAGTATTGTGTGTGGCCTCCACATGCCTGTATGACCTCCCTACAACGCCTGGGCATGCTCCTGATGAGGCTGAGTATTGTGTGTGGCCTCCACGTGCCTGTATGACCTCCCTACAACGCCTGGGCATGCTCCTGATGAGGCTGAGTATTGTGTGTGGCCTCCACGTGCCTGTATGACCTCCCTACAACGCCTGGGCATGCTACTGATGAGGCTGAGTATGGTGTGTGGCCTCCACGTGCCTGTATGACCTCCCTACAACGCCTGGGCATGCTCCTGATGAGGCTGAGTATTGTGTGTGGCCTCTATGTGCCTGTATGACCTCCCTACAACGCCTGGGCATGCTCCTGATGAGGCTGAGTATGGTGTGTGGCCTCCACGTGCCTGTATGACCTCCCTACAACGCCTGGGCATGCTCCTGATGAGGCTGAGTATTGTGTGTGGCCTCCACGTGCCTGTATGACCTCCCTACAACGCCTGGGCATGCTCCTGATGAGGCTGAGTATTGTGTGTGGCCTCCACGTGCCTGTATGACCTCCCTACAACACCTGGGCATGCTCCTGATGAGGCTGAGTATTGTGTGTGGCCTCCACGTGCCTGTATGACCTCCCTACAACGCCTGGGCATGCTCCTGATGAGGCTGAGTATTGTGTGTGGCCTCCACGTGCCTGTATGACCTCCCTACAACACCTGGGCATGCTCCTGATGAGGCTGAGTATTGTGTGTGGCCTCCACGTGCCTGTATGACCTCCCTACAACGCCTGGGCATGCTCCTGATGAGGCTGAGTATTGTGTGTGGCCTCCACGTGCCTGTATGACCTCCCTACAACGCCTGAGCATGCTCCTGATGAGGCTGAGTATTGTGTGTGGCCTCCACGTGCCTGTATGACCTCCCTACAACGCCTGGGCATGCTCCTGATGAGGCTGAGTATTGTGTGTGGCCTCCACGTGCCTGTATGACCTCCCTACAACGCCTGGGCATGCTCCTGATGAGGCTGAGTATTGTGTGTGGCCTCCACGTGTCTGTATGACCTCCCTACAACGCCTGAGCATGCTCCTGATGAGGCTGAGTATTGTGTGTGGCCTCCACGTGCCTGTATGACCTCCCTACAAAGCCTGGGCATGCTCCTGATGAGGCTGAGTATTGTGTGTGGCCTCCACGTGCCTGTATGACCTCCCTACAACGCCTGGGCATGCTCCTGATGAGGCTGAGTATTGTGTGTGGCCTCCACGTGCCTGTATGACCTCCCTACAATGCCTGGGTATGCTCCTGATGAGGCTGAGTATTGTGTGTGGCCTCCACGTTCCTGTATGACCTCCCTACAATGCCTGGGCATGCTCCTGATGAGGCTGAGTATTGTGTGTGGCCTCCACGTGCCTGTATGACCTCCCTACAACGCCTGGGCATGCTCCTGATGAGGCTGAGTATTGTGTGTGGCCTCCACGTGCCTGTATGACCTCCCTACAATGCCTGGGCATGCTCCTGATGAGGCTGAGTATTGTGTGTGGCCTCCACGTGCCTGTATGACCTCCCTACAACGCCTGGGCATGCTCCTGATGAGGCTGAGTATTGTGTGTGGCCTCCACGTGCCTGTATAACCTCCCTACAACGCCTGGGCATGCTCCTGATGAGGCTGAGTATTGTGTGTGGCCTCCACGTACCTGTATGACCTCCCTACAACGCCTGGGCATGCTCCTGATGAGGCTCAGTATTGTGTGTGGCCTCCACGTTCCTGTATGACCTCCCTACAATGCCTGGGCATGCTCCTGATGAGGCTGAGTATTGTGTGTGGCCTCCACGTGCCTGTATTATATATGTACAGTCGGTATAACCTGGGCATCTCCTGTATATAATTATATATGTACAGCTGGTATAACCTGGGCATCTCCTGTATATAATTATATATGTACAGCTGGTATAACCTGGGCATCTCCTGTATATAATTATACATGTACAGCTGGTATAACCTGGGCATCTCCTGTATATAATTATATATGTACAGTCGGTATAACCTGGGTATCTCCTGCATATAATTATATATGTACAGCCGGTATAACCTGGGCATCTCCTGTATATAATTATATATGTACAGCTGGTATAACCTGGGCATCTCCTGTATATAATTATACATGTACAGCTGGTATAACCTGGGCATCTCCTGTATATAATTATATATGTACAGCCGGTATAACCTGGGCATCTCCTGTATATAATTATATATGTACAGTTGGTATAACCTGGGTATCTCCTGTATATAATTATATATGTACAGCTGGTATAACCTGGGCATCTCCTGTATATAATTATACATGTACAGCTGGTATAACCTGGGCATCTCCTGTATATAATTATATATGTACAGCCGGTATAACCTGGGCATCTCCTGTATATAATTATATATGTACAGCCGGTATAACCTGGGTATCTCCTGTATATAATTATATATATACAGCCGGTATAACCTGGACATCTCCTGTATATAATTATATATGTACAGCCGGTATAACCTGGGCATCTTCTGTATATAATTATATATGTACAGCCGGTATAACATGGGTATCTCCTGTATATAATTATATATGTACAGCCGGTATAACCTGGGCATCTTCTGTATATAATTATATATGTACAGCCGGTATAACATGGGTATCTCCTGTATATAATTATATATGTACAGCCGGTATAACCTGGGAATCTCTTGTATATAATTATATATGTACAGCCGGTATAACCTGGGCATCTCCTGTATATAATTATATATGTACAGCCGGTATAACCTGGGAATCTCCTGTGTATAATTATATATGTACAGCTGCTATAACCTGGGCATCTCCTGTATATAATTATATATGTACAGCCGGTATAACCTGGGAATCTCCTGTATATAATTATATATGTACAGCTGCTATAACCTGGGCATCTCCTGTATATAATTATATATGTACAGCCGGTATAACCTGGGCATCTCCTGTATATAATTATACATGTACAGCTGGTATAACCTGGGCATCTCCTGTATATAATTATATATGTACAGCCGGTATAACCTGGGCATCTCCTGTATATAATTATATATGTACAGCTGGTATAACCTGGGCATCTCCTGTATATAATTATATATGTACAGCCGGTATAACCTGGGCATCTCTTGTATATAATTATATATGTACAGCCGGTATAACCTGGGTATCTCCTGTATATAATTATATATGTACAGCTGCTATAACCTGGGCATCTCCTGTATATAATTATATATGTACAGCCGGTATAACCTGGGAATCTCCTGTATATAATTATATATGTACAGCTGCTATAACCTGGGCATCTCTTGTATATAATTATATATGTACAGCCGGTATAACCTGGGAATCTCCTGTATATAATTATATATGTACAGCTGCTATAACCTGGGCATCTCCTGTATATAATTATATATGTACAGCCGGTATAACCTGGGTGTCTCCTGTATATAATTATATATGTACAGCTGGTATAACCTGGGCATCTCCTGTATATAATTATATATGTACAGCCGGTATAACCTGGGTGTCTCCTGTATATAATTATATATGTACAGCTGGTATAACCTGGGCATCTCCTGTATATAATTATATATGTACAGCCGGTATAACCTGGGTGTCTCCTGTATATAATTATATATGTACAGCTGGTATAACCTGGGCATCTCTTGTATGTAACTATACAGCTCTGGCAAAAATGAAGAGACCATGTCGCAGTTTTCTCTCCATGTCTTCAGCCATTCCTTCCAGTGTCAGTTGATTTCCACCCACCGTCCACCTCCTTCTACTTAAGATTTGGTTCAGGTGATGATCACCTAATCAGAAGCACATTATGTAATGTGGGAAAATATAAGGCTGTGTGCCCACGTTGCGTATTACAAGCGTATATGCTGTGGAATTTCCGCAGCGTAAACGCTTGAAAAACGCATGTATATCCGCACCCCATGGTCCCCAATGGCATTCCGCAATGTCAATGCCCATGCTGCGGTCAAAAATCCGCAGCATGTTCATTAATTTTGCGGAAGCGCAGCGGAATCTATGTGCGGATGGTACCCAAGTCTGGAGGAGAGGTGACTCTCATGCAGACCTGGGTACCAAAGAACCTGTAAAAAAAAGAAAAAAATAAAGTTTATACTTATCTTCTGATGTTTTCCCTCCGTCGCGCTGTTGTCTGAAGGACCTGCCACGTCATTGAGTCATGTGACCCACCACATGACTCAATGACGTCACCGCAGGTCCTGCACACAACAGCGTGAGCCGCTCAAGCCTCCGGACGGGGCAGAGAATGCATCAGAAGGTGAGTATAAAGTTTATTTTTTTATTTTTTACCATTCTGAACAAGTTGTCAAGCACTTTTCCAAATGATGCTTGGAGAAGTGCTTGATAACCCGCATGCGGAAATGCATGCAAAGACGCCTCACAAACGCTTCTACCTGGCGGGAAAACCGCATGTAATATCCGCATGCGATTTTCCCGCCAGGGAGAAGCGTAAAAAATATGCTTCAGGTCCGCAACGTGGGCACATAGCCTGAAGTGACACTGCTGTGCTCTTCACAATCCTCCAGCAATAGGACAAAACAAGTGTTAGGAACGGCCCAAAAGTAATTTGAATGAAACAATAACTTGTAACCATGCCAAAGGAGGCGGAAAGAAAAGTCTCGAGTGAGGAAAGCTCAATTCTGGCTTTACTGGCAGAGGGATACAGGGAGCGTCATGTCGGCTCCATCCTTAAAATTTGAAAGACGGCCGTCCATTACAACAAGGTCAAGCAGCAGACATTGGGGATGACGCGCCCCCTGGGTCGTGTGTGTGTGGGGATACCCGGAACCGGATCCGTTGGGGATGCTGGGGCTTGTAGTCTCCGTGGCGGCGACCCGGTCCGTGCCCAGGGCGGTCAAACCAAATGGCAGTCTATATGCTGAATGTCCGACTACGCCACCCGTGGATTGCAGTCAGAGTGAACCGCCGCTGCAGGGCAGACCGCTGAGGCTGGTGTTGTGGGTGCAGCAGAGGGTAGTACAACTCCCCACGGGAGGAGTATAGCCTCAGGACAGTAAATAGAGATGTTGGTGGTGATGGTGCTCGGGAGCAGCAGTAACCACACGGAGTCTGTCATGCAATTCAGGGTCTTTACTGTTGGTGGTATTAAGGGACCCGTCCAGAATACAGGTTAACAATGGAGGCCTGGTCAGTCTGAGAGCAACTGGGAAATCCCGCTGGTCAGGCGGAGTTTGTAGGCCTACCGTGCTGACTTCACTCTTTCTTGGCTATCCCGCTGTAGTGTAGTGGTAGCCCACGTCTCTGAGTGTACCGTGTTGTTCTCACCCGTATGACTGGCGACTCGGGCCTTCCGTACCTCTCACCCCTCCGGGGCAGTAGTGGTCCCTCTCGTGTGGCTGAGCCTCCGGGCTTCCTTGGGCCAGAGGACTTGAAGTCCCCTGCGTGGTGGTTTTCTGCTGCTGGGCTTAGAACCCTCACAGCCTCGGACTCCAGTGTCCGGCTTTGTAAGTCTCTGGTCAGGACGAACTCTGCTAGCTCCCCTCCTGGCCTCGTGTTCCTCCTCTGCCTACAGGGACTCCTCAGCCTGCTGCTGACCTGTCCCTATCTGCAACTTCACTGGAACCTTGTGTGGAACTTGTCTCCCTAACCCCGCCCCAGATCCTGTGTTTAAAGGGCAGGTTTCTCCCCTCCCTGGACTGAGGCAGGAGGTGCTGCATGCTAATTGTCCCCAACCGGGGAACCTCCCACCTGCTCTCAGACATGACATTGCTGCCACTGTGGCGACCAGATCTGGGGTGCCACAGGGACAACAAAGCTACAGACCGGCAGAGGGTGAGAGCGACTCTCCACTGACCGGGATGACCGCCATCTTATTCCAATGTCACTCAGCAACCGCAGGATGACATCAAGTGACCCACAAAAGGAATGGCAAATGGCAGCTGGGGTGAAGGGCACGACAAGAACAGTTTGTAACAGGCTCCTAGAGGCCTCAAGTCATGTAAAGCTAGAAAAAGCCTTTCATCAATGAGAAGCAAAGGAGAGCCAGGCTGAAGAGTGCCAGAGACCATAAGGATTGGACCATAGAGGACTGGAGTAAGGTAATCTTCTCTGATGAGTCTAATTCTCAGCTTTGCCCAACACCTGGTCATCTAATGGTTAGACGGAGACCTGGAGAGGCGTACCAGCCACAGTGTCTGCACCCACTGTGAAATATGGTGGAGGATCCGTGATGATCTGGGGATGCTTCAGCAAGGCTGGAATTGGGCAGGTTAATCTTTGTGAAGGACGTATGAATCAAGCCGCATACAAGGTTATCCTGGAAAACCACTTGCTTCCTTCTGCTCAGGCAATGGTCCCCAACTCTGAGGACAATGCCCCATGCCACACAGCTAGGTCAATCAATGTGTGGATGAAGGAGCATCACATCAAGACCCTGTCATGGCCGCCCAATCTCCAGACCTGAACCCCATTGAAAACCTCTGGAATGTAATCAAGAGGGAGATGGACGGTCACAAGCCATCAAACAAAGAAGAACTGCTTAAATGTTTGTGCCAGGAGTGGCATAAGGTCACCCAAAAGCTGCGTGAAAGACTGGTGGAAAGCAGCCAAGACGCATGAGAGCCGGGATTAACAATCATTGTTATTCCACCAAATATTGATGTCTGAACTCTTCCTGAGTTATAACAGGAGGATTGTGGTTAATAAATGAATAAGAACTTGTTTTCTTTGCATTATTTGAGGTCTGAAAGCTCTGGCTCTCTGCTTCTCGGGTTCTCTGCTTCTTTGCTTCTCTGGTTCTCTGCTTCTCTGGTTCTCTGCTTCTCTGGTTCTCTGCTTCTTTGCTTCTCTGGCTCTCTGCTTCTCTGGTTCTCTGCTTCTTTGCTTCTCTGGCTCTCTGCTTCTCTGGTTCTCTGCTTCTCTGGTTCTCTGCTTCTTTGCTTCTCTGGCTCTCTGCTTCTCTGGTTCTCTGCTTCTCTGGTTCTCTGCTTCTTTGCTTCTCTGGCTCTCTGCTTCTCTGCTTCTCTGCTTCTCTGGTTCTCTGCTTCTCTGGTTCTCTGCTTCTTTGCTTCTCGGGTTCTCTGCTTCTTTGCTTTTCTGGTTCTCTGCTTCTTTGCTTCTCGGGTTCTCTGCTTCTTTGCTTTTCTGGTTCTCTGATTTCTGCTTCTCGGGTTCTCTGCTTCTTTGCTTTTCTGGTTCTCTGATTTCTGCTTCTCGGGTTCTCTGCTTCTTTGGCTCTCTGCTTCTTTGCTTCTCTGGTTCTCTGATTTCTGCTTCTCGGGTTCTCTGCTTCTCGGGTTCTCTGCTTCTTTGGTTCTTTGCTTCTCGGGTTCTCTGCTTCTTTGGCTCTCTGCTTCTTTGCTTCTCTGGTTCTCTGATTTCTGCTTCTCGGGTTCTCTGCTTCTCGGGTTCTCTGCTTCTTTGCTTCTCTGGTTCTCTGATTTCTGCTTCTCGAGTTCTCTGCTTCTCGGGTTCTCTGCTTCTCGGGTTCTCTGCTTCTCGGGTTCTCTGCTTCTCGGGTTCTCTGCTTCTCGGGTTCTCTGCTTCTCTGATCTCTGTTTCTTTTTTATTATTTTGACAATTTCTCATTTGCTGCAAATAAATAGAACATTTTTCGCTTTGAATTTCAGAGACATTGTCAGTAGTTTATAGAATAAAACAACAATGTACATTTTACTCAAAAATATACCTAGAAAGAGAAAAATCTGAGAAAATAACAATTTTGCAGAGGTCTCTTAATTTTTGCCAGAGCTGTACATGTATAGCTGGTATAACCTGGGCATCATCTCAGCTGCACTGTCTGTTGTATTTTCCCCCATGTATGTACTTTTCCCTTCTCACCTGCAGTCTGACTTTGAGCCCAGGAAAAAGTGTCAGATATGGCAGCACTATTTCCTCCATCCTGTCTATTAGATATGGCTGCACTATTTCCTCCATCCTGTCTATTAGATATGGCAGCACTATTTCCTCCATCCTGTCTATTAGATATGGCGGCACTATTTCCTCCATCCTGTCTATTAGATATGGCGGCACTATTTCCTCCGTCCTGTCTATTAGATATGGCGGCACTATTTCCTCCGTCCTGTCTATTAGATATGGCGGCACTATTTCCTCCGTCCTGTCTATTAGATATGGCAGCACTATTTCCTCCATCCTGTCTATTAGATATGGCAGCACTATTTCCTCCATCCTGTCTATTAGATATGGCAGCACTATTTCCTCCATCCTGTCTATTAGACATGGCGGTACTATTTCCTCCATCATGTCTATTAGATATGGCGGCACTATTTCCTCTGTCTTGTCTATTACATATTGCGGCACTATTTCCTCCATCCTGTCTATTAGATATAGTGGCATTATTTCCTCTGTCTTGTCTATTACATATTGCGGCACTATTTCCTCCATCCTGTCTATTAGATATGGCAGCACTATTTCCTCCATCTTGTCTATTAGATATGGCGGCACTACCTCCTCCATCCTCTCTATTAGATATGGCAGCACTATTTCCTCCGTCTTGTCTATTACATATTGCGGCACTATTTCCTCCATCCTGTCTATTAGATATGGCGGCACTATTTCCTCTGTCTTGTCTATTACATATTGCGGCACTATTTCCTCCATCCTGTCGATTAGATATGGCGGCACTATTTCCTCCATCCCGTCTATTAGATATGGCAGCACTATTTCCTCTGTCTTGTCTATTACATATTGCGGCACTATTTCCTCCATCCTGTCGATTAGATATGGCGGCACTATTTCCTCCATCCCGTCTATTAGATATGGCAGCACTATTTCCTCTGTCTTGTCTATTACATATTGCGGCACTATTTCCTCCATCCTGTCTCTTATATATGGCAGCACTATTTCCTCCATCCTGTCTATTAGACATGGCGGTACTATTTCCTCCATCCTGTCTATTATATATGGCAGCACTATTTCCTCCATCCTGTCTATTAGATATGGCGGCACTATTTCCTCCATCCTGTCTTTTAGATACAGTGGCACTATTTCCTCCGTCCTGTCTATTAGATATTGCGGCACTATTTCCTCCATCCTGTCTATTAGATATGGCGGCACTATTTCCTCTGTCTTGTCTATTACATATTGCGGCACTGTTTCCTCCATCCTGTCTATTATATATGGCAGCACTATTTCCTCCATCCTGTCTATTAGACATGGCGGTACTATTTCCTCCATCCTGTCTATTACATATAGCGGCACTATTTCCTCCATCCTGTCTATTATATATGGCAGCACTATTTCCTCCATCCTGTCTATTAGATATAGTGGCACTATTTCCTCTGTCTTGTCTATTACATATAGCGGCACTATATCCTCCATCCTGTCTATTATATATGGCGGCACTATTTCCTCCATCCTGTCTATTAGATATGGCGGCACTATTTCCTCCATCCTGTCTATTACATATAGCGGCACTATATCCTCCATCCTGTCTATTATATATGGCTGCACTATTTCCTCCATCCTGTCGATTAGATATGGCTGCACTATTTCCTCCATCCTGTCTATTATATATGGCTGCACTATTTCCTCTGTCTTGTCTATTAGATATGACGGCACTATTTCCTCCGTCTTGTCTATTACATATTGCGGCACTATTTCCTCCATCCTGTCTATTACATATAGCGGCACTATTTCCTCCATCCTGTCGATTAGATATGGCGGCACTATTTCCTCCATCCTGTCTATTAGATATGGCGGCACTATTTCCTCCATCCTGTCTATTATATATGGCTGCACTATTTCCTCTGTCTTGTCTATTAGATATGACGGCACTATTTCCTCCGTCTTGTCTATTACATATTGCGGCACTATTTCCTCCATCCTGTCTATTACATATTGCGGCACTATTTCCTCCATCCTGTCTATTAGATATGGCAGCACTATTTCCTCCATCCTGTCTATTAGATATGGCAGCACTATTTCCTCCATCCTGTCTATTAGATATGGCGGCACTATTTCCTCCATCCTGTCTATTATATATGGCTGCACTATTTCCTCTGTCTTGTCTATTAGATATGACGGCACTATTTCCTCCGTCTTGTCTATTACATATAGCGGCACTATTTCCTCCATCCTGTCTATTACATATTGCGGCACTATTTCCTCCATCCTGTCTATTAGATATGGCAGCACTATTTCCTCCATCCTGTCTATTATATATGGCTGCACTATTTCCTCCATCATGTCTATTAGATATGGCGGCACTATTTCCTTCGTCTTGTCTATTACATATTGCGGCACTATTTCCTCCATCCTGTCTATTAGATATGGCGGCACTATTTCCTCCATCCTGTCGATTATATATGGCTGCACTATTTCCTCCATCCTGTCTATTAGATATGGCAGCACTATTTCCTCCATCCTGTCTATTATATATGGCTGCACTATTTCCTCCATCATGTCTATTAGATATGGCGGCACTATTTCCTCCGTCTTGTCTATTACATATTGCGGTACTATTTCCTCCATCCTGTCTATTAGATATGGCGGCACTATTTCCTCCATCCTGTCAATTAGATATTGCGGCACTATTTCCTCCATCCTGTCTATTACATATAGCGGCACTATTTCCTCCATCCTGTCTATTAGATATGGCAGCACTATTTCCTCCATCCTGTCGATTAGATATGGCGGCACTATTTCCTCCATCCTGTCTATTAGATATAGTGGCACTATTTCCTCCATCCTATTAGATATGGCGGCACTATATCCTCCATCCTGTCTATTAGATATGGCGGCACTATTTCCTCTGTCTTGTCTATTAGATATGGCGGCACTATTTCCTCCATCCTGTCTATTAGATATAGCGGCACTATTTCCTCCATCCTGTCTATTAGATATGGCTGCACTATTTCCTCCATCCTGTCTATTAGATATGGCTGCACTGTTTCCTCCATCCTGTCTATTAGATATAGCGGCACTATTTCCTCCATCCTGTCTATTAGATATAGTGGCACTATTTCCTCCATCCTATTAGATATGGCGGCACTATTTCCTCCATCCTGTCTATTAGATATGGCTGCACTATTTCCTCCATCCTGTCTATTAGATATG
Source organism: Phyllobates terribilis (assembly GCF_046119375.1). Taxonomy (NCBI): domain Eukaryota; kingdom Metazoa; phylum Chordata; class Amphibia; order Anura; family Dendrobatidae; genus Phyllobates; species Phyllobates terribilis. Next base: position 461,542,083 of record NW_027362767.1, on the reverse strand, counting down.
GCGGCACTATTTCCTCCATCCTGTCTATTAGACATGGCTGCACTGTTTGCTCCATCCTGTCTATTAGATATGGCGGCACTATTTCCTCCATCCTGTCTATTAGATATAGCGGCACTATTTCCTCCATCCTGTCTATTAGATATAGCGGCACTATTTCCTCCGTCTTGTCTATTAGATATGGCGGCACTATTTCCTCCATCCTGTCAATTAGATATTGCGGCACTATTTCCTCCATCCTGTCTATTACATATAGCGGCACTATTTCCTCCATCCTGTCGATTAGATATGGCGGCACTATTTCCTCCATCCTGTCTATTAGACATGGCTGCACTGTTTGCTCCATCCTGTCTATTAGATATGGCGGCACTATTTCCTCCATCATGTCTATTAGATATGGCGGCACTATTTCCTCCGTCTTGTCTATTACATATTGCGGTACTATTTCCTCCATCCTGTCTATTAGATATGGCGGCACTATTTCCTCCATCCTGTCAATTAGATATTGCGGCACTATTTCCTCCATCCTGTCTATTACATATAGCGGCACTATTTCCTCCATCCTGTCGATTAGATATGGCGGCACTATTTCCTCCATCCTATTAGATATGGCGGCACTATATCCTCCATCCTGTCTATTAGATATGGCGGCACTATTTCCTCTGTCTTGTCTATTAGATATGGCGGCACTATTTCCTCCATCCTGTCTATTAGATATGGCGGCACTATTTCCTCCATCCTGTCAATTAGATATTGCGGCACTATTTCCTCCATCCTGTCTATTAGATATGGCAGCACTATTTCCTCCATCCTGTCGATTAGATATGGCGGCACTATTTCCTCCATCCTATTAGATATGGCGGCACTATATCCTCCATCCTGTCTATTAGATATGGCGGCACTATTTCCTCTGTCTTGTCTATTAGATATGGCGGCACTATTTCCTCCATCCTGTCTATTAGATATAGCGGCACTATTTCCTCCATCCTGTCTATTAGATATGGCTGCACTATTTCCTCCATCCTGTCTATTAGATATGGCTGCACTATTTCCTCCATCCTGTCTATTAGATATGGCTGCACTGTTTCCTCCATCCTGTCTATTAGATATAGCGGCACTATTTCCTCCATCCTGTCTATTAGATATAGTGGCACTATTTCCTCCATCCTGTCTATTAGATATGGCTGCACTATTTCCTCCATCCTGTCTATTAGATATGGCGGCACTATTTCCTCCATCCTGTCTATTAGATATAGCGGCACTATTTCCTCCATCCTGTCTATTAGATATAGCGGCACTATTTCCTCCATCCTGTCTATTACATATAGCGGCACTATTTCCTCCATCCTGTCTATTACATATAGCTGCACTATTTCCTCCATCCTGTCGATTAGATATGGCTGCACTATTTCCTCCATCCTGTCTATTAGATATGGCGGCACTATTTCCTCCATCCTGTCTATTAGATATGGCGGCACTATTTCCTCCATCCTGTCTATTAGATATAGCGGCACTATTTCCTCCATCCTGTCTATTAGATATGGCGGCACTATTTCCGCCATCCTGTCTATTACATATAGCGGCACTATTTCCTCCATCCTGTCTATTACATATAGCGGCACTATTTCCTCCATCCTGTCTATTAGATATGGCGGCACTATTTCCTCCATCCTGTCTATTAGATATGGCGGCACTATTTCCTTCGTCTTGTCTGTTAGATATGGCTGCACTATTTCCTCCGTCTTGTCTATTAGATATAGCGGCACTATTTCCTCCATCCTGTCTATTAGATATGGCGGCACTATTTCCTCCATCCTGTCTATTAGATATGGCGGCACTATTTCCTCCATCCTGTCTATTACATATAGCGGCACTATTTCCTCCATCCTGTCTATTAGATATGGCTGCACTATTTCCTCCATCCTGTCTATTAGATATGGCGGCACTATTTCCTCCATCCTGTCTATTAGATATGGCTGCACTATTTCCTCCATCCTGTCTATTAGATATGGCGATACTATTACCTCCATCCTGTCTATTAGATATGGCGGCACTATTTCCTCTGTCTTGTCTATTACATATTGCGGCACTATTTCCTCCATCCTGTCTATTAGATATAGCGGCACTATATCCTCCATCCTGTCTATTAGATATGGCGGCACTATTTCCTCTGTCTTGTCTATTAGATATGGCGGCACTATTTCCTCCATCCTGTCTATTAGATATAGCGGCACTATTTCCTCCATCCTGTCTATTAGATATGGCGGCACTATTTCCTCCATCCTGTCTATTACATATAGCGGCACTATTTCCTCCATCCTGTCTATTAGATATGGCGGTACTATTTCCTCCATCCTGTCTATTAGATATAGCGGCACTATTTCCTCCATCCTGTCTATTACATATAGCGGCACTATTTCCTCCATCCTGTCTATTATATATGGCAGCACTATTTCCTCCATCCTGTCTATTAGATATAGCGGCACTATTTCCTCCATCCTGTCTATTAGATATGGCGGCACTATTTCCTCCATCCTGTCTATTAGATATAGCGGTACTATTTCCTCCATCCTGTCTATTAGATATGGCGGCACTATTTCCTCCGTCTTGTCTGTTAGATATGGCTGCACTATTTCCTCCGTCTTGTCTATTAGATATAGCGGCACTATTTCCTCCATCCTGTCTATTAGATATGGCTGCACTATTTCCTCCATCCTGTCTATTAGATATGGCGATACTATTTCCTCCATCCTGTCTATTAGATATGGCGGTACTATTTCCTCCATCCTGTCTATTAGATATGGCGGCACTATTTCCTCTGTCTTGTCTATTACATATTGCGGCACTATTTCCTCCATCCTGTCTATTAGATATAGCGGCACTATATCCTCCATCCTGTCTATTAGATATGGCGGCACTATTTCCTCCATCCTGTCTATTAGATATGGCGGCACTATTTCCTCCATCCTGTCTATTAGATATAGCGGCACTATTTCCTCTGTCTTGTCTGTTAGATATGGCGGCACTATTTCCTCCATCTTGTCTGTTAGATATGGCGGCACTATTTCCTCCGTCTTGTCTGTTAGATATGGCGGCACTATTTCCTCCGTCTTGTCTATTAGATATAGCGGCACTGTATCCTCCATCCTGTCTATTAGATATGGCGGCACTATTTCCTCTGTCTTGTCTATTAGATATGGCGGCACTATTTCCTCCATCCTGTCTATTAGATATGGCGGCACTATTTCCTCCATCCTGTCTATTAGATATAGCGGCACTATTTCCTCCGTCTTGTCTGTTAGATATGGCGGCACTATTTCCTCCGTCTTGTCTGATAGATATGGCGGCACTATTTCCTCCGTCTTGTCTATTAGATATGGCGGCACTATTTCCTCCGTCTTGTCTATTAGATATAGCGGCACTATTTCCTCCATCCTGTCTATTAGATATGGCGATACTATTTCCTCCATCCTGTCTGTTAGATATGGCGGCACTATTTCCTCCGTCTTGTCTATTACATATTGCGGCACTATTTCCTCCATCCTGTCTATTAGATATAGCGGCACTATATCCTCCATCCTGTCTATTAGATATGGCGGCACTATTTCCTCCGTCTTGTCTATTCGATATGGCGGCACTATTTCCTCCATCCTGTCGATTAGATATGGCGGCACTATTTCCTCCATCCTGTCGATTAGATATGGCGGCACTATTTCCTCCATCCTGTCTATTAGATATAGCGGCACTATTTCCTCCATCCTGTCTATTAGATATAGCGGCACTATTTCCTCCATCCTGTGTGTACAGTACAGCAGTGTATAGACCTGGGGGGCAGGACGCAGAGTGTGTACAGTACAGCAGTGTATAGACCTGGGGGGCAGGACGCAGAGTGTGTACAGTACAGCAGAGTATAGACCTGGGGGGCAGGACGCAGAGTGTGTACAGTACAGCAGAGTATAGACCTGGGGGGCAGGACGCAGAGTGTGTACAGTACAGCAGAGTATAGACCTGGGGGGCAGGACGCAGAGTGTGTACAGTACAGCAGCGTATAGACCTGGGGGGCAGGACGCAGAGTGTGTACAGTACAGCAGCGTATAGACCTGGGGGGCAGGACGCAGAGTGTGTACAGTACAGCAGCGTATAGACCTGGGGGGCAGGACGCAGAGTGTGTACAGTACAGCAGCGTATAGACCTGGGGGGCAGGACGCAGAGTGTGTACAGTACAGCAGCGTATAGACCTGGGGAGCAGGACGCAGAGTGTGTACAGTACAGCAGAGTATAGCCCTGGGGGGGCAGGACGCAGAGTGTGTACAGTACAGCAGTGTATAGACCTGGGGAGCAGGACGCAGAGTGTGTACAGTACAGCAGAGTATAGCCCTGGGGGGGCAGGACGCAGAGTGTGTACAGTACAGCAGAGTATAGACCTGGGGGGCAGGACGCAGAGTGTGTACAGTACAGCAGAGTATAGCCCTGGGGGGGCAGGACGCAGAGTGTGTACAGTACAGCAGCGTATAGACCTGGGGAGCAGGACGCAGAGTGTGTACAGTACAGCAGAGTATAGCCCTGGGGGGGCAGGACGCAGAGTGTGTACAGTACAGCAGAGTATAGACCTGGGGGGCATGACGCAGAGTGTGTACAGTACAGCAGCGTATAGACCTGGGGGGCAGGACGCAGAGTGTGTACAGTACAGCAGCGTATAGACCTGGGGGGCAGGACGCAGAGTGTGTACAGTACAGCAGCGTATAGACCTGGGGGGCAGGACGCAGAGTGTGTACAGTACAGCAGCGTATAGACCTGGGGGGCAGGACGCAGAGTGTGTACAGTACAGCAGCGTATAGACCTGGGGAGCAGGACGCAGAGTGTGTACAGTACAGCAGAGTATAGCCCTGGGGGGCAGGACGCAGAGTGTGTACAGTACAGCAGTGTATAGACCTGGGGGGCAGGACGCAGAGTGTGTACAGTACAGCAGAGTATAGCCCTGGGGGGTAGGACGCAGAGTGTGTACAGTAGAGCAGCGTATAGACCTGGGGGGCAGGACGCAGAGTGTGTACAGTACAGCAGCGCATAGACCTGGGGGGCAGGACGCAGAGTGTGTACAGTACAGCAGTGCATAGACCTGGGGGGCAGGACGCAGAGTGTGTACAGTACAGCAGCGTATAGACCTGGGGGGCAGGACGCAGAGTGTGTACAGTACAGCAGTGTATAGACCTGGGGGGCAGGACGCAGAGTGTGTACAGTACAGCAGTGTATAGACCTGGGGGGCAGGACGCAGAGTGTGTACAGTACAGCAGCGTATAGACCTGGGGGGCAGGACGCAGAGTGTGTACAGTACAGCAGTGTATAGACCTGGGGGGCAGGACGCAGAGTGTGTACAGTACAGCAGAGTATAGACCTGGGGAGCAGGACGCAGAGTGTGTACAGTACAGCAGTGTATAGACCTGGGGGGCAGGACGCAGAGTGTGTACAGTACAGCAGTGTATAGACCTGGGGGGCAGGACGCAGAGTGTGTACAGTACAGCAGAGTATAGACCTGGGGAGCAGGACGCAGAGTGTGTACAGTACAGCAGCGTATAGACCTGGGGGGCAGGACGCAGAGTGTGTACAGTACAGCAGTGTATAGACCTGGGGGGCAGGACGCAGAGTGTGTACAGTACAGCAGAGTATAGACCTGGGGAGCAGGACGCAGAGTGTGTACAGTACAGCAGCGTATAGACCTGGGGGGCAGGACGCAGAGTGTGTACAGTACAGCAGCGTATAGACCTGGGGGGCAGGACGCAGAGTGTGTACAGTACAGCAGTGTATAGACCTGGGGGGCAGGACGCAGAGTGTGTACAGTACAGCAGCGTATAGACCTGGGGGGCAGGACGCAGAGTGTGTACAGTACAGCAGTGCATAGACCTGGGGGGCAGGACGCAGAGTGTGTACAGTACAGCAGTGTATAGACCTGGGGGGCAGGACGCAGAGTGTGTACAGTACAGCAGTGCATAGACCTGGGGGGCAGGACGCAGAGTGTGTACAGTACAGCAGTGTATAGACCTGGGGGGCAGGACGCAGAGTGTGTACAGTACAGCAGTGTATAGACCTGGGGGGCAGGACGCAGAGTGTGTACAGTACAGCAGCGTATAGACCTGGGGGGCAGGACGCAGAGTGTGTACAGTACAGCAGTGTATAGACCTGGGGGGCAGGACGCAGAGTGTGTACAGTACAGCAGTGTATAGACCTGGGGAGCAGGACGCAGAGTGTGTACAGTACAGCAGCGTATAGACCTGGGGGGCAGGACGCAGAGTGTGTACAGTACAGCAGCGTATAGACCTGGGGGGCAGGACGCAGAGTGTGTACAGTACAGCAGTGTATAGACCTGGGGGGCAGGACGCAGAGTGTGTACAGTACAGCAGTGTATAGACCTGGGGGGCAGGACGCAGAGTGTGTACAGTACAGCAGTGCATAGACCTGGGGGGCAGGACGCAGAGTGTGTACAGTACAGCAGTGTATAGACCTGGGGGGCAGGACGCAGAGTGTGTACAGTACAGCAGTGTATAGACCTGGGGGGCAGGACGCAGAGTGTGTACAGTACAGCAGCGTATAGACCTGGGATGCAGGACGAAGAGTGTGTACAGTACAGCAGCGTATAGACCTGGGGGGAGGACGCAGAGTGTGTACAGTACAGCAGTGTATAGACCTGGGGGGCAGGACGCAGAGTGTGTACAGTACAGCAGCGTATAGACCTGGGATGCAGGACGAAGAGTGTGTACAGTACAGCAGCGTATAGACCTGGGGAGCAGGACGCAGAGTGTGTACAGTACAGCAGTGTATAGACCTGGGGGGCAGGACGCAGAGTGTGTACAGTACAGCAGCGTATAGACCTGGGGGGCAGGACGCAGAGTGTGTACAGTACAGCAGCGCATAGACCTGGGGGGCAGGACGCAGAGTGTGTACAGTACAGCAGTGTATAGACCTGGGGCGCAGGACGCAGAGTGTGTGCAGTACAGCAGTGTATAGACCTGGGGGGCAGGACGCAGAGTGTGTACAGTACAGCAGTGTATAGACCTGGGGGGCAGGACGCAGAGTGTGTACAGTACAGCAGTGTATAGACCTGGGGGGCAGGACGCAGAGTGTGTACAGTACAGCAGTGTATAGACCTGGGGGGCAGGACGCAGAGTGTGTACAGTACAGCAGTGCATAGACCTGGGGGGCAGGACGCAGAGTGTGTACAGTACAGCAGCGTATAGACCTGGGGGGCAGGACGCAGAGTGTGTACAGTACAGCAGTGTATAGACCTGGGGAGCAGGACGCAGAGTGTGTACAGTACAGCAGTGTATAGACCTGGGGGGCAGGACGCAGAGTGTGTACAGTACAGCAGTGTATAGACCTGGGGGGCAGGACGCAGAGTGTGTACAGTACAGCAGCGTATAGACCTGGGGGGCAGGACGCAGAGTGTATACAGTACAGCAGTGTATAGACCTGGGGGGCAGGACGCAGAGTGTGTACAGTACAGCAGTGCATAGACCTGGGGGGCAGGACGCAGAGTGTGTGCAGTACAGCAGTGTATAGACCTGGGGGGCAGGACGCAGAGTGTGTACAGTACAGCAGTGTATAGACCTGGGGAGCAGGACGCAGAGTGTGTACAGTACAGCAGTGTATAGACCTGGGGGGCAGGACGCAGAGTGTGTACAGTACAGCAGTGTATAGACCTGGGGGGCAGGACGCAGAGTGTGTACAGTACAGCAGCGTATAGACCTGGGGGGCAGGACGCAGGGTGTGTACAGTACAGCAGCGTATAGACCTGGGGGGCAGGACGCAGAGTGTGTACAGTACAGCAGTGTATAGACCTGGGGGGCAGGACGCAGAGTGTGTACAGTACAGCAGCGTATAGACCTGGGGGGCAGGACGCAGAGTGTGTACAGTACAGCAGCGTATAGACCTGGGGGGCAGGACGCAGAGTGTATACAGTACAGCAGCGTATAGACCTGGGGGGCAGGACGCAGAGTGTGTACAGTACAGCAGCGTATAGACCTGGGGGGCAGGACGCAGAGTGTGTACAGTACAGCAGCGTATAGACCTGGGGGGCAGGACGCAGAGTGTGTACAGTACAGCAGCGTATAGACCTGGGGGGCAGGACGCAGAGTGTGTACAGTACAGCAGCGTATAGACCTGGGGAGCAGGACGCAGAGTGTATACAGTACAGCAGTGTATAGACCTAGGGGGCAGGACGCAGGGTGTGTACAGTACAGCAGCGTATAGACCTGGGGGGCAGGACGCAGAGTGTGTACAGTACAGCAGCGTATAGACCTGGGGGGCAGGACGCAGTGTGTACAGTACAGCAGCGTATAGACCTGGGGAGCAGGACGCAGAGTGTATACAGTACAGCAGCGTATAGACCTGGGGGGCAGGACGCAGAGTGTGTACAGTACAGCAGCGTATAGACCTGGGGGGCAGGACGCAGAGTGTGTACAGTACAGCAGCGTATAGACCTGGGGGGCAGGACGCAGAGTGTGTACAGTACAGCAGCGTATAGACCTGGGGGGCAGGACGCAGAGTGTGTACAGTACAGCAGTGTATAGACCTGGGGGGCAGGACGCAGAGTGTGTACAGTACAGCAGCGTATAGACCTGGGGGGCAGGACGCAGAGTGTGTACAGTACAGCAGTGCATAGACCTGGGGGGCAGGACGCAGAGTGTGTACAGTACAGCAGCGTATAGACCTGGGGGGCAGGACGCAGAGTGTGTACAGTACAGCAGCGTATAGACCTGGGGGGCAGGACGCAGAGTGTGTACAGTACAGCAGCGTATAGACCTGGGGGGCAGGACGCAGAGTGTGTACAGTACAGCAGCGTATAGACCTGGGGGGCAGGACGCAGAGTGTGTACAGTACAGCAGCGTATAGACCTGGGGGGCAGGACGCAGAGTGTGTACAGTACAGCAGCGTATAGACCTGGGGGGCAGGACGCAGAGTGTGTACAGTACAGCAGCGTATAGACCTGGGGGGCAGGACGCAGAGTGTGTACAGTACAGCAGCGTATAGACCTGGGGGGCAGGACGCAGAGTGTGTACAGTACAGCAGCGTATAGACCTGGGGAGCAGGACGCAGAGTGTGTACAGTACAGCAGCGTATAGACCTGGGGGGCAGGACGCAGAGTGTGTACAGTACAGCAGTGCATAGACCTTCGGGGCAGGACGCAGAGTGTGTACAGTACAGCAGCGTATAGACCTGGGGGGCAGGACGCAGAGTGTGTACAGTACAGCAGCGTATAGACCTGGGGGGCAGGACGCAGAGTGTGTACAGTACAGCAGCGTATAGACCTGGGGGGCAGGACGCAGAGTGTGTACAGTACAGCAGTGTATAGACCTGGGGGGCAGGACGCAGAGTGTGTACAGTACAGCAGCGTATAGACCTGGGGGGCAGGACGCAGAGTGTGTACAGTACAGCAGCGTATAGACCTGGGGAGCAGGACGCAGAGTGTGTACAGTACAGCAGTGTATAGACCTGGGGGGCAGGACGCAGAGTGTGTACAGTACAGCAGCGTATAGACCTGGGGAGCAGGACGCAGAGTGTGTACAGTACAGCAGCGTATAGACCTGGGGGGCAGGACGCAGAGTGTGTACAGTACAGCAGCGTATAGACCTGGGGGGCAGGACGCAGAGTGTGTACAGTACAGCAGCGTATAGACCTGGGGGGCAGGACGCAGAGTGTGTACAGTACAGCAGCGTATAGACCTGGGGGGCAGGACGCAGAGTGTGTACAGTACAGCAGCGTATAGACCTGGGGGGCAGGACGCAGAGTGTGTACAGTACAGCAGCGTATAGACCTGGGGGGCAGGACGCAGAGTGTGTACAGTACAGCAGCGTATAGACCTGGGGGGCAGGACGCAGAGTGTGTACAGTACAGCAGCGTATAGACCTGGGGGGCAGGACGCAGAGTGTGTACAGTACAGCAGTGTATAGACCTGGGGGGCAGGACGCAGAGTGTGTACAGTACAGCAGCGTATAGACCTGGGGGGCAGGACGCAGAGTGTGTACAGTACAGCAGTGTATAGACCTGGGGGGCAGGACGCAGAGTGTGTACAGTACAGCAGCGTATAGACCTGGGGGGCAGGACGCAGAGTGTGTACAGTACAGCAGTGTATAGACCTGGGGGGCAGGACGCAGAGTGTGTACAGTACAGCAGTGTATAGACCTGGGGGGCAGGACGCAGAGTGTGTACAGTACAGCAGCGTATAGACCTGGGGGGCAGGACGCAGAGTGTGTACAGTACAGCAGTGTATAGACCTGGGGGGCAGGACGTAGAGTGTGTACAGTACAGCAGTGTATAGACCTGGGGGGCAGGACGTAGAGTGTGTACAGTACAGCAGTGTATAGACCTGGGGAGCAGGACGTAGAGTGTGTACAGTACAGAACCGTCCCCACAATGACACATTCTCCACAGAGTAATTAAGACCCCAAACAATGAGTGATATCTCCACACAGTAATAGTGCACTCTATTGTGCTCCCCACATGGCATTGGCTTCTTTACGCCCCCACGTAGAAATTACCAATAATGTGCAGCTTTGTGCCCCCATACATTATCAATGCAGTGCCCCCTTTTGTGGCTTCATACAATAGAAGTAGTCTAGTAACCCCTTATTAATGTTACTAATATCTTATGTGCACCCCCTATTCATACCTTCTCCTTTAAAAAGAAGGAGCGTCGGGAGTCGTAACCACACGGCGGTAACAGGCTCACATCTTCTTGAAACAATAGCGTATGCTTGAAACAAAAAGATCTGGACACGCATCTACCATATGTTTTGAGCCTTTCTGAATCTATCTAAACCTAACTAGTTATTACTGTTGTAGGTCAAATGACCGAAACGTCTTCCTTACACTTTGTCAAAAGTTGTAAATAAACTTCACCAGACCGAGTGCTGGATTCTTTTGACTTTCCAGAAATAAGTGAAACTAGAATAACCTCCCAGAAACCTAAAACTGGTAAAAGGAAAAGGTACTGGGAAGGTACAGAAAGAGGCAAATAGCAAGAATATAAGTGGTGTAAGTCTAAAAGGGGTAGATCCTTTCACTAAAGGTCTTGAAATCTTTAGCACAAATCCGTCTTGAAGTATAGCCAGCAAGGAAGTGCAGTGAACGAATAATATATAAAACTCCACCGAGAACGTGATAGGGCAAATCGAAATGGGAAAATGGAAAAGACCTGGAGATTAGGAAACCAAGATTGGAGAATAAAGACAATAGAAACAATCAGTATTTGGACAGGGAAGAACAAGCGCAATAGCTGAGCAGGCAGTAGAACCGACCATGAAGCAACAGGTCACCTGATCAAATCCCCAAACCGAGCTATGATAACACTTTTGCCTGAATCAGCAACAAATGTGCCTGCCCGAGGTGACCACCTTCTGTTCTGAACTTGTAATGTCAAGATTTGTGAAAGAGAAGACAAAGACACATTATAGAGTATTAAGACAAGAGGAGAGTAAGGAAAAAAGCAGCTTCATAGGAAACACCCACCGATCTCTGAACCTGCAGCTGCACAAGCAACATGTCAAAGTATCTGCAAACTTTAATAGTAAACTAGACAACACAGGGCAACTTCAGTCAATTTCAGAGTACCATGATAACGACAGGCCAAATAATTAAGCAACCGTCCTCATTTAAGGGTATTTGGGTGAGCAGTTAATGATGAGTGGACACTCATTAATGGTCTACCCATAATATAATGCATGCTCATTAGAGAACGCGGCTCCAGTTTTGGATTATTGCATTTCCCAGATTATCAGAGACTCCAGTAAAGGAAAGAAATGTAAAGGAAGAGACAAGACACAATTAATTCCTCTGTGATAGATTTCCTTTAAATGAGCAGCAAGGAGCAGGGAAGGAGCCTATGATTTAAATATGAGCCATCGCTCCAGCTCCGTATCAAAGAATCCTGACACCGCTTGTTGTACTTGTTAATTTTCAGCATCATCTCGCAGATCCGGGGGGATTCAGCAGCAATGTAATTAGACCACAAGTGGCAGTCGCTTTATAGTCTGCAGCGGAGATACAGTATGGAGGGAGGTCATTTATATTCCTCGTAATGAATGAGGTTCTGCAGAGTGATCTGAAAATACGGTCGGCGTGAATGTGTAAGATGGGGCAGGACCAGGGCAAAACGAGCGCGAAAATCTCTTCAGTCGATATCACCTTCACAAGTTCCACTTTTTGGAGAGAAGAGGGGAGAGGGGTTGCACCACCAATACTAATACTAAATAAAAGAAGGGGGTGCTACGTTATGTAGAGAAGAGACACATGTTTTGATAGAAGAGAAAAAAGCACTACATAATAGACGAGCACACCTCCAATAGAGAACAGTGTAAGAAAAAGTTTTTTTGTGGTCCAATAAACTTTTTCTTACACTGTTCTCTATTGGAGGTGTGCTCGTCTATTATGTAGTGCTTTTTTCTCTTCTATCAAAACAAGTTCCACTTTTTGGCTGAATGTATTTTGGGTGGCGGTGCGGGAGTTGGGGCTACATGAGGACGTTCACACCATCAGGTATGATTAAACCGGTGGGACGTTGACCATCGAGATTCTGGGATGAGAAGTGACACATTGTACCTAGATGACCCGAGGAGTCAGTAGGATTTATTTACTGGAACCCCTGAAAAAGCTTTTCCTCCTGCGGACCTCCCAATGAGCGTCCAGGGAATACCCCGAGGTTCCTCAAGAGACTGGTTGGTAAATAGGGTTGTAGATGGGGAAGGTCTACGGCGCAGTTAAGGGTGCAGGCGAAAACTAAGGAGGGTCTGAAGGAATTTATAGTTATGCAAGATATAGGACCGAGAAACCCAGGGAGTCTATCAGCACAGAATGACTGTTCAAACCAAGTACAGGCGCTTGGTGCATCATGGCGCGGCCAAAGATTTCACTGCACCTTCCCACATGCTTGGTTTCCATCTGTCTCCACCTTTTTCTGGCTCTATAAAGCCAGAGCTGTCAATCAAAGGAGAGGGGGCGGAGATATAGGATGACAAGTAGGTAGAAAAATGCACCTAAATGTGTGGCTGAGCTGTCACTCAGAGCAGAGTGGGAGGGGCTATGGAGCGTTCAGTGCCAATCACCGGCAGCAGTTTTATTGTCTGAAATGCACAGGGAGGAGAGGGTTAAACGGTTTCCAACTCCTTCTGTAGAATCAGGAGTGACAAGGGACGGGGCTGCGCCGTGTCTTCATGATGGTGATTTCTGCGGTCACATGTGGGTCCGGACTGGTAAATGTCATCACACGTTCACGTTACACTGCCGCTGCGCACAGTCTCTTATTTGTCAGTTTAATGACTTCACGAGAAGAGTGTGACCCGGAGCCATCGCTGCCCGAACGTCACATTCACTCCACGTGTAAGAGATGATGTCTCTACTCCAGGAGGACAAAGTGTACGAGGAGGTCGCTGCCAAGTGTCGACTTAGAGACAATAACACTACAACTCCCAGCATCTCCTGACACCTTCCACCTGGTAATTGTACTTATGTAAAAGCCAGAGAACCAAACGTCTGGAGAACTATGCTCTGGAGAAGTTGGAATAAGCCTTCAAGGGAACCAGCACAAAATGACTGTTCCAACTGTCAGCTCATTGCACCATCGGCACGGCCCGTCAGCTCATTACACCCTCGGCGCGGCCCGTCAGTTCTGTGCACCCTCGGTGCAGCCCGTTAGTTCAGTGCACCCTCGGCGTGGTCCATTAGTTCAGTGCACCCTCGATGCGGCCCGTCAGCTCATTGCACCCTCGGCACGGCCCGTCAGCTCATTACACCCTCGGTGCGGCCCGTCAGTTCAGTGCACCCTCGACGTGGCCCATCAGCTCATTGCACCCTCAGCGCGGCCCGTCAGCTCATTGACCCCTCGGCGTGCCCCTCAGACTCATTGCACCCTTGGCGTAGTTCTTGGGCTCAGTGCACCTTTAGCGTGGCCCGTCAGCTCATTGCACCCTCGCGCGGCCCATCAGTTCAGTGCACCCTTGGCACGGCCCGTCAGCTCATTGCACCCTCGGCATGGCCCGTCAGTTCCGTGCGCCCTCGGCGTGGCCCGTCAATTCCGTGTACCCTCGGCGTGGCCCGTCAGCTCATTGCACCCTCGGCAGGGCCCGTTAGTTCAGTGCAGCCTTGGCGCGGCCCGTCAGCTCATTACACCCTCGGCGCAGCCCGTCAGTTCCGTGCACCCTCGGCGTGGCCCGTTAGTTCAGTGCACTCTCGGCGTGGTCTGTCAGCTCATTGCACCCTCAGAGCAGCCCGTCAGCTCATTGCACCCTCGGCGCGCCCCTCAGACTCAGTGCATCCTCGGCGTAGTTCTTGGGCCCAGTGCACCTTTAGCGTGGCCCGTCAGCTCATTGCACCCTCGGCGCGGCCCGTCAGTTCAGTGCACCCTCGGCGTGGCCCGTCAGTTCAGTGCACCCTCGGCGTGGCCCGTTAGTTCAGTGCACCCTCGGCGTGGTCCGTCACCTCATTGCAACCTCGGCGCGGCCCATTAGTTCAGTGTACCCTCTGCGTGGCCCGTGAGTTCCGTGCACCCTTGGCATGGCCCATCAGCTCATTGCATCCTTGGTGCGGCCCGTCAGCTCATTGCACCCTCGGTGCGGCCCGTTAGTTCAGTGCAGCCTTGGCGCGGCCCGTCAGTTCCGTGCACCCTCGGCATGGCCCATTAGTTCAGTGTACCCTCCGCGTGGCCCGTCAGTTCCATGCACCCTCGGCGCGGCCCGTCAGTTCCGTGCACCCTTGGCGCGGCCCATTAGTTCAGTATACCCTCGGTGTGGCCCGTCAGTTCCATGCACCCTCGGCGTGGCGCGTCAGTTCCGTGCACCCTTGACGCGGCCCGTCAGCTCATTGCACCCTCGGCGCGGCCCGTCAGCTCATTGCACCCTCGGCGCGGCCCGTTAGTTCAGTGCAGCCTTGGCACAGCCAGTCAGCTCATTGCACCCTCGGCGTGGCCCGTTAGTTCAGTGCACCCTCGGCGCGTCCCGTTAGTTCAGTGTACCCTCGGCGTGGCCCGTCAGTTCCGTGCACCCTTGGCGTGGTCCGTCAGCTCACTGCCCCTTGGCATGGCCCATTAGTTCAGTGCACCTTCGGCGTGGCCCGTCAGCTCACTGCACCCTCAGCGTAGTTCTTGGACTCAGTGCACCTTCTGTGCGGCCTGTTAGTTCAGTGCAGCCTCGGCGCGGCCCTGGGGCTCAGTGCACCCTCAGCATGGCCCGTCAGCTCATTGCACCCTCGGTGCGGCCCGTCAGCTCAGTGCACCCTCGGCGTAGTTCTTGGGCTCAGTGCACCTTCGGTGCGGCCCGTCAGCTTGTTGCACCCTCGGTGTAGTTCTTGGGCTCAGTGCACCTTCGGCGTGGCCCGACAGCTCATTGCACCCTCGGCGTTGCTGATGCAGAGGAAATGTCAGATTACATGTTGCAACCACAGGATACATTGTTGCACGGAGCCCACATGGGGTCCGGCTCTCCGCTCTGTCATTGGAGGGTCGCCCGGCTTTCCTAATGTCCACAGCATCCTGGTTATACCACCTAGGGGTCTATAACCAGGTGATCTATTATGAGACTGCAATAAAGGAGGCCATGATGGCAGTCACTCAGCTTTCCCAGTGTCCTCATGAGACCATTCGATGAGTTCAGGAGCCTGGACCATTAAGTGGTCACCAAGCTTTCCCAGTGTCCTCAGCAGTAAATGAAGTTACCAGATAATTGCACAGATCTGGCATCCAGGAGTCTAGAAATACCCAAGTGATTGCTGCAATCAAGACCGCTGAAGTCACCAGCTCTCCAATAATCGGAAAAAAAACAAAAAACTGCCCCGACGTGTGACTGACAGGGAGGAATATTGGCTGTCTTTTGTGTTGGGTGCACTTAAGCTCTGATGAGCGGTTTCTTGTATTTTTCTATTCCGCTCCCGTACAATGACGCCCGTGCCCCTACAAAGACGCCCGTGACTGTACAATGACGCCCGTGCCCCTACAAAGACGCCCGTGACTGTACAATGATGCCCGCGCCCCTACAAAGACGCCCGTGACTGTACAATGATGCCCGCGCCCCTACAAAGACGCCCGTGACTGTACAATGACGCCCGCGCCCCTACAAAGACGCCCGTGACTGTACAATGACGCCCGCGCCCCTACAAAGACGCCCGTGACTGTACAATGACGCCCGCGCCCCTACAAAGACGCCCGTGACTGTACAATGATGCCCGCGCCCCTACAAAGACGCCCGTGACTGTACAATGATTCCCGCGCCCCTACAAAGACGCCCGTGACTGTACAATGACGCCCGCGCCCCTACAAAGACGCCCGTGACTGTACAATGACGCCCGCGCCCCTACAAAGACACCCGTGACTGTACAATGACGCCCGCGCCCCTACAAAGGCGCCCGTGACTGTACAATGACTCCCGCGCCCCTACAAAGATGCCCGTGACTGTATAATGATTCCCGCACCCCTACAAAGACGCCCGTGACTGTACAATGATTCCCGCGCCCCTACAAAGATGCCCGTGACTGTACAATGATTCCCGCGCCCCTACAAAGACGCCCGTGACTGTACAATGACGCCTGCGCCCCTACAAAGACGCCCATGACTGTACAATGATGCCCGCGCCCCTACAAAGACGCCCGTGACTGTACAATGATGCCCGCGCCCCTACAATGACGCCCGTGACTGTACAATGACGCCCGCGCCCCTACAAAGGTGCCCGTGACTGTACAATGATGCCCGCGCCCCTACAAAGATGCCCATGACT
Source organism: Phyllobates terribilis (assembly GCF_046119375.1). Lineage (NCBI taxonomy): Eukaryota > Metazoa > Chordata > Amphibia > Anura > Dendrobatidae > Phyllobates > Phyllobates terribilis. Next base: position 461,525,338 of record NW_027362767.1, on the reverse strand, counting down.
GTACAATGATGCCCGCGCCCCTACAAAGAAGCCCGTGACTGTACAATAACGCCTGCGCCCCTACAAAGACGCTCGTGGCAGTACAATGATGCCCGCACCCCTACAAGGACGCCCATGACTGTACAATGACGCCCGCACCCCTACAAAGGCGCCCGTGACTGTACAATGATTCCCGCGCTCCTACAAAGATGCCCGTGACTGTACAATGATTCCCGCGCCCCTACAAAGATGCCCGTGACTGTACAATGATTCCCGCGCCCCTACAAAGACGCTCGTGACTGAACAATGACGCCTGCGCCCCTACAAAGACGCCCATGACTGTACAATGATGCCCGCGCCCCTACAATGACGCCCGTGACTGTACAATGACGCCCGCGCCCCTACAAAGGTGCCCGTGACTGTACAATGATGCCCGTGCCCCTACAAAGATGCCCATGACTGTACAATGATGCCCGCGCCCCTACAAAGAAGCCTGTGACTGTACAATAACGCCTGCGCCCCTACAAAGACGCTCGTGGCTGTACAATGATGCCCGCACCCCTACAAAGACGCCCGTGACTGTACAATGACGCCCGCACCCCTACAAAGGCGCCCGTGACTGTACAATGATTCCCGCGCTCCTACAAAGATGCCCGTGACTGTACAATGATTCCCGCGCCCCTACAAAGACGCCCGTGACTGTACAATGACGCCCGCACCCCTACAAAGACGCCCGTGACTGTACAATGACGCCCGCACCCCTACAAAGGCGCCCGTGACTGTACAATGATTCCCGCGCTCCTACAAAGATGCCCGTGACTGTACAATGACGCCCGCGCCCCTACAAAGACGCCCGTGACTGTACAATGACGCACGCGCCCCTACAAAGACGCCCGTGACTGTACAATGACGCCCACGCCCCTACAAAGACGCCCGTGACTGTACAATGACGCCCACGCCCCTACAAAGACGCCCGTGACTGTACAATGATTCCCGCGCCCCTACAAAGACGCCTGTACAAAGGCGCCCTCGCCGGTACAATGACGCCTGTGCCCGCACCCGTACAAAGACATCCGTGCTCGTACAATGACACCCGCGCCCGCACAATGACGCCTGCACCCGCACCCGTACAATGACGCCCGTCTTCTGCTCCCCATGTGATCTGCGGATTACAAGGACTGGTGTAAGTGTCTGTATTAAAGACTTCTAGGTCTTTGATCGGCGTTTCCTTGTGCGTTACACGAGTCCACAATGAATCCGTTCTATTCACAGCTCTGTAGGCAAAAGCTAAAACACCTTTGTTCCCATTACTCACTAGGAGCTTGAAAGGCGACACACGGGGTGATGTGGGGTGATGTGCGGTGACGATGGGGTGATGTGGGGTGACGATGGGGTGATGTGGGGTGACGATGGGGTGATGATGGGGTGATGGTTGGGTGATGGTGGGGTGATGATGAGGTGATGATGGGGTGATGATGGGGTGATGTGGGGTGATGATGAGGTGATGATGGGGTGATGGTGGGGTGATGATGGGGTGATGTGGGGTGATGATGAGGTGATGGTGGGGTGATGATAGGGTGATGGTGGGGTGATGGTGGGGTGATGGTGGGGTGATGGTGGGGTGATGATGGGGTGATGGTGGGGTGATGATGGGGTGATGGTGCGGTGACGATGGGGTGACGGTGGGGTGATGGTGGGGTGATGGTGGGGTGATGGTGGGGTGATGATGGGGTGATGTGGGGTGATGGTGGGGTGATGGTGGGGTGATGGTGGGGTGATGTGCGGTGACGATGGGGTGATGGTGGGGTGATGATGAGGTGATGGTGGGGTGATGATGGGGTGATGGTGGGGTGATGATGGGGTGATGGTGCGGTGACGATGGGGTGATGTGGGGTGATGTGGGGTGACGATGGGGTGATGTGCGGTGACGATGGGGTGATGGTGGGGTGATGGTGCGGTGACGATGGGGTGACGGTGGGGTGACGGTGGGGTGATGGTGGGGTGATGGGGTGATGGTGGGGTGATGATGGGATGATGGTGGGATGATGGTGGGGTGATGATGGGGTGATGTGAGGTGATGGTGGGGTGATGGTGGGGTGATGGTGGGGTGATGGTGGAGTGATGGTGGGGTGATGGTGGGGTGATGATGGGGTGATGATGGGGTGATGGTGGGTTGATGGTAGGGTGATGATGGGGTGATGGTGGGATGATGATGGGGTGATGTGGGGTGATGATGAGGTAATGGTGGGGTGATGGTGGGGTGATGGTGGGGTGATGATGGGGCGATGATGAGGTGATGATGAGGTGATGGTGGGGTGATGGTGGGGTGATGATGGGGTGATGTGGGGTGATGGTGGGGTGATGATGGGGTGATGGTGGGGTGATGGTGGGGTGATGATGGGGTGATGTGGGGTGATGATGGGGTGATGATGGGGTGATGTGGGGTGATGGTGGGGTGATGATGGGGTGATGGTGGGGTGATGGTGGGGTGATGGTGGGGTGATGTGGGGTGATGATGGGGTGATGGTGGGGTGATGGTGGGGTGATGATGGGGTGATGGTGGGGTGATGGTGGGGTGATGATGGGGTGATGTGGGGTGATGGTGGGGTGATGGTGGGGTGATGGTGGGGTGATGGTGGGGTGATGTGGGGTGATGATGGGGTGATGATGAGGTGATGATGGGGTGATGGTGGGGTGATGGTGGCGTGATGTGGGGTGATGGTGGGGTGATGGTGGGGTGATGTGGGGTGATGATGGGGTCATGATGGGGTGATGGTGGGGTGATGATGGGGTGATGGTGGGGTGATGGTGGGGCGATGGTGGGGTGATGTGGGGTGATGATGGGGTGATGGTGGGGTGATGATGGGGTGATGTGGGGTGATGGTGGGGTGATGATGGGGTGATGATGGGGTGATGAGACATCCAAAGTCCTCTTTTCTTTTTGGTGTCGCGGTTTCGTGCTCCGCTAACTCTCCGGATGGTCGGAGCTCGTCTCCTCACCACAGAATATACAGTCGGATACATCGACTCCAAGATGCCTCAGAATAGGGAGAAATGAATGTCTCAAAGCCTCAGCGTTCTAACAGAGGAAAGAACAGAACAGAGAGGCGTCTGCGCTTACAGCCTACATTACAGTCTACATTACAGTCTACACGTTGTGTCTGAGTCCGGGGGTCTGATTTGTGACTATGTGTATTTCCATAGGACGCTTATATCTTCATGGTGGTCGGAGAGCTGCTCGTCTGATAAATTCTATCTACACTCGGCCACCACTAGGGGGAGCTCTGGACTCGCTGTATTCTGCTGATACACTGAGCTCCCCCTAGTGGTGGCTGATGACTGAACAGTTTGGACGGACAATGGATACTTTGTATCAAAACCATTAAGGCAGGAGAGATGTGCTGATGTATTTCGCTGACCTTCAATAAGTGTCCAGATACAAGCGGCTGCAGTTTCTATTCTGCTTTTATTGATTACATTTTAGTAAAAACTAATCAATGAAGTGACTAAAATATCAAGTGAAGTCTTTAATCAGTGTCAGCGAGCGCAAGGAGGTAAAAAAAGTCCAAAATGTATTGGAAGCAATGTTGTGACTGGACTCTTCTCCTGTATACAGTTCTCAGACTGGAGACCCCTGTATATCAATCTCAGACTAGACTTACCCCGTATACACAGCCCAGACGAGACCCCTCTCCCCTATACAGATCCCAGGCCAGACTAGACTTACCCTGTATACACACCCAGACAAGACCATTCTCCTGTATACAGATCCCAGGCCAGACTAGACTTACCCTGTATACACACCCGGACTAGACTTACCCTGTATACACACCCCAGACAAGACCATTCTCCGGTATACAGATCCCAGGCCAGACTACACTTTCCCTGTATACAAACACCAGACTAGACCACTTTCCTGTATGCAGATCCCAGGCCAGACTAGACTTACCCTGTATACACACCCCAGACAAGACCATTCTCCTGTATACAGATCCCATGCCAGACTAAACTTGCCCTATATACACACCACATACTAGACCACTTTCCTGTATACAGATCCCAGGCCAGACTAGACTTACCATGTATACACACCCCAGACTAGACACCCTGTATACACACCCGGACTAGACTTACCCTGTATACACACCCGGACTAGACTTGCCCTATATACACACCCCAGACTAGACCACTTTCCTGTATACAGATCCCAGGCCAGACTAGACTTACCCTGTATACACACCCCAGACAAGACCATTCTCCTGTATACAGATCCCATGCCAGACTAAACTTGCCCTATATACACACCACATACTAGACCACTTTCCTGTATACAGATCCCAGGCCAGACTAGACTTACCATGTATACACACCCCAGACTAGACACCTTGTATACACACCCGGACTAGACTTACCCTGTATACACACCCGGACTAGACTTGCCTTATATACACACCCCAGACTAGACCACTTTCCTGTATACAGATCCCAGGCCAGGCTAGACTTACCCTGTATACACATCCCAGACAAGACCACTTTCCTGTATACAGATCCCAGGCCAGACTACACTTTCCCTGTATACACACACCAGACTAGACCACTTTCCTGTATACAGATCCCAGGCCAGGCTAGACTTACCCTGTATACACATCCCAGACAAGACCATTCTCCTGTATACAGATCCCAGGCCAGACTAAACTTGCCCTATATACACACCACATACTAGACCACTTTTCTGTATACAGATCCCAGGCCAGACTAGACTTACCATGTATAGACACCCTGTATACACACCCGGACTAGACTTACCCTGTATACACACCCGGACTAGACTTGCCCTATATACACACCCCAGACTAGACCACTTTCCTGTATACAGATCCCAGGCCAGACTACACTTTCCCTGTATACACACACCAGACTAGACCACTTTCCTGTATACAGATCCCAGGCCAGACTAGACTTACCCTGTATACAGACCCCAGACAAGACCACTTTCCTGTCTACAGATCCCAGGCCAGACTAGACTTACCCTATATACACACCCCATACTAGAACACTTTCCTGTCTACAGATCCCAGGCCAGACTAGACTTACCCTATATACACACCCCATACTAGACCACTTTCCTGTATACAGATCCCAGGCCAGACTAGACTTACCATATATACACACCCCAGACTAGACACCCTGTATATACACCCGGACTAGACTTACCCTGTATACACACCCGGACTAGACTTGCTCTATATACACACCCCAGACTAGACCACTTTCCTGTATACAGATCCCAGGCCAGATTAGACTTACCCTGTATACACACACGGACTAGACTTGCCCTATATACACACCCCATACTAGACCACTTTCCTGTATACAGATCCCAGGCCAGACTACACTTTCCCTGTATACACACACCAGACTAGACCACTTTCCTGTATACAGATCCCAGGCCAGACTAGACTTGCCCTATATACACACCCCAGACTAGACCACTTTCCTGTATACAGATCCCAGGCCAGACTACACTTTCCCTGTATACACACACCAGACTAGACCACTTTCCTGTATACAGATCCCAGGCCAGACTAGACTTACCCTGTATACACACCCCAGACTACACTTTCCCTGTATACACACACCAGACTAGACCACTTTCCTGTATAGAGATCCCAGGCCAGACTAGACTTGCCCTATATACACACCCCAGACTAGACCACTTTCCTGTATACAGATCCCAGGCCAGACTACACTTTCCCTGTATGCACACCCCAGACTAGACCACTTTCCTGTATACAGATCCCAGGCCAGACTAGACTTACCCTGTATACACACCCCAGACTAGACTTGCCCTATATACACACCCCAGACTAGACCACTTTCCGGTATACAGATCCCAGGCCAGACTAGACTTACCCTGTATACACACCCCAGACTAGACCACTTTCCTGTATACAGATCCCAGGCCAGACTAGACTTACCCTGTATACACACCCCAGACTAGACTTGCCCTATATACACACCCCAGACTAGACCACTTACCTGTACATAGATCGCAGTCCAGACTAGACTTGCATTGTATGACAGGCTTCCCATATATAGACCACACACCTCTGAACACGGACCCCTCACCCACCAAATACAGACACTAGATCCCAAACCACCTCGCATACAGGTGTAACGTGGTGCGGGGCGGTAGCCATGGGCGAGGTACTCGTCTTTCACGACCCAGCACTCACATGAAGGTGGAGGTCCTGGCTGAGTGTATGGGCTTCATCTATGGGGGCGCTAGGCCGTTGCAGGCTGATGGCTTTGGTTGGCCAGGAACGGATGGTGAAATGTTCAGTAAGTGAGACCACCAATCACACATGAACAATCTTTTACTGAACAACAACTTGATGGGAACTATGTACAAAGGGTAACGGGTGCGTAAGTTCACAAACATTTCTTTAAGAACATGGAGCATCGTCACGCACGTTCTCTCTTTCCTTCTCGAGGCTCGTTTGTTTCTGCCTCAACTAGTTCCTTCATCACAACCCAGCACAGAACTTCGGGAACTTTCCTAGTCCCCACTAACAGTACCACAGTCCAGTTACAGAGAATCCTATGCTCTGACCAGCATCTTCTTTTCCCCTAAGGGGAACTAGATCGCCACCAAGACCTTTACTTCTCTTCTCTGCTGACGCCTTGGGACTCCCGCACGGGGCACTCTCTTCGTCTCACATTCCCAGTTCCGTCCTGGCCGGTTATCTCTTTGACTTGCGAACTCGGGGCCGTACCGCTAGGTGTGCTGTCCCAGGACTTGTCTCCAGTTGACCACTCTGTCCATCCGTCACTTCTACTCAGGATCGCGCTATCCACTGCCTCGGTCTCCACCCACATCAGGGACACCCACGTCACACAGCTCTGCTGACTGGTCAGACCTTAGGTCTGTTTCTATGGCGTGCTGGGCCCCATCTGATGTCCTGACAGGAAACTGTCTCTGTCCCTTGACTTTAGCCCCTCCCACTCTGGGCTAGTCCCACCTATTAACTCAAACTCTCCCTACTGTCGGGGAGACTGACTTGCACCACTCCCTGTTCCTGCGCTGCCCCTGCTCCTCTTTTCTTCAGACATGTGATAGGAGGAGAGCATGTAGGGCATCCGGGGGGTTTTCCTGGCCCTTTTCCAGGAGTCTGAGCCCCTTTTTCAGGAGCCCCCTATTGTATCATAGCGGGAAACTCTCCTGCAATCGGAGAAATCAGTTTCAGACAATGGAAAGAGATTCCTGCTTCCATTTCTTCCTCAATGTCCGATAATCTGGCATCAGCATCCAGAGATATCGGCATGGAGAAACGTTCTGCAGATTTACCTCGAGACACGACCGACAAGTAGGTCAGACCCTCGTGTGATTGAAAGACTTGTGCATAAAGGATGAGGAGTGCGCACGGTGAGGCGGCGGCCGCCATCGTCGCCCTCCGCAGAGAATCCGGCCTGTGTAACGTTCCATAAAGCTGACCCGGCTCTTCTGTAGTGTCTGTGTCTCCGGGCGTCCTCTCATATCAAGGGCTCAGCTCTTCATTGTAAGACTCGCTGGATCCCGGCCCACACTTCACCGCAGCAAAGGAAAATCAGATCATATATACTGTCCATACAAAGACTATGGAACGCAGAGGATTCATCATCCACAGATCTTACTCTCATCATTCACTGCACTGATACTTTGTATCGTCATGCGGATGTGACAATGTATCACTGTACATAGATCGGTGCCATATACTATGGGGTAGAAGAAATACTGTGCTTATATGTGTAGAAGCGGTGGGAACGCCCGAGCAATAGGAAAACATCACAATCCACAGATGTAGCAGAGCCGAGGCTGCGATCTAAGACCACCCGCGACGCCAGGTGGATTCTCACTTGTGGGATGGTCTGAGGTTTTGGAACGGAGAACTACAATGTCAGGTTATCTTATCTTATCTTATGTTTTTGTGCTGGAAAATCCTCAGCTTTTTTCAGATGAAGCAAAGTGGATGAATAAGAAAAATACTATTACTGTGGAGAATGTAAAGATTACCGAGCAAAAACAGCAAGAAATATTATTACAGACAACACCAAAGAGTAAGAACGTAGGGAGAATCCAGGGGACGTTCAGCAAAGAAAGCGCCAACAAGAGATCAGTGTGCGAGTGAGAAATGATCCCAAAAGCAACAATATTCCACACAAACAACAGAGAGACGTTAATGACCGCACATCTGCAGAACGCTGCTCAATACTGTCATATTACCAGCGAGAAACCCTTCACACCCTCCGGACGCCACCTGCAGCCATCGAATCGCGGCATCTCGCTTGCTGCCTCCCTGGTGGGGCCCCCATATCGCCTCAGTGGTGCCCCCATATCTCCTTGGTGGTGCCCCCCATAACATAGGGAACACAGGATTCACCATTCACAATAGGTAATATCACAGATCACCTCCTCCCCCTCCTGTATAATGACTGATAACTCCTCTATATAAAGCAGATAACACAGGATCCACCATTCACAATACATGATGTCACAGCTCACCTCCTCCCCCTCCTGTATAATGACTGATAACTCCTCTATATAAAGCAGATAACACAGGATCCACCATTCACAATACATGATGTCACAGCTCACCTCCTCCTCCTCCTGTACAATGACTGATAACACCTCTATATGCAGTAGATAACACAGGATCCACCATTCACAATAGGTGATGTCACAGCTCACCTCCTCCTCCTGTACAATGACTGATAACACCTCTATATACAGTAGATAACACAGGATCCACCATTCACAATAGGTGATGTCACAGCTCACCTCCTCCTCCTGCACAGTGACTGATAACACCTCTATATACAGTAGATAACACAGGATCCACCATTCACAATAGGTGATGTCACAGCTCACCTCCTCCTCCTGTAGAATGACTGATCACACCTCTATATACTGTAGATAACACAGGATCCACCATTCACAATAGGTGATGTCACAGCTCACCTCCTCCTCCTCTTGTACAATGACTGATAACACCTCTATATACAGTAGATAACACAGGATCCACCATTTACAATAGGTGATGTCACAGCTCACCTCCTCCTCCTCCTGTACAATGACTGATAACACCTCTATATACAGTAGATAACACAGGATCCACCATTCACAATAGGTGATGTCACAGCTCACCTCCTCCTCCTCCTATACAATGACTGATAACACCTCTATATACAGTAGATAACACAGGATCCACCATTTACAATAGGTGATGTCACAGCTCACCTCCTCCTCCTCCTGTACAATGACTGATAACACAGGATCCACCATTCACAATAGGTGATGTCACAGCTCACCTCCTCCTCCTCCTATACAATGACTGATAACACCTCTATATACAGTAGATAACACAGGATCCACCATTCACAATAGGTGATGTCACAGCTCACCTCCTCCTCCTCCTGTACAATGACTGATAACACCTCTATATACAGTAGATAACACAGGATCCACCATTCACAATAGGTGATGTCACAGCTCACCTCCTCCTCTTCCTGTATAATGAGCTTTGCACAAGATCTTCAGACATGCCAAAAATCGGCTTAGGGAGTACAAGTCTAAATAAAGCCGCAGAGGCCGGTGTGAAATTTTAAAGATTTCTATTTTTTTTTATTTGTAATATGTAATAGAAAGAAAAAACACATTGCCAAAAATGTGCATAATATGTATATATATATAAACACACACATATATACAGCGCCTTGTGAAAGTATTTGGCCCCCTTGAACTTTTCTACCTTTTGCCACATTTCTGGCTTCAAACATAAAGATATAAAATTCTAATTTTTTGGGGGAAGAATCAACAACAAGTGGGACACAATCGTGAAGTGGAACGACATTTCTTGGATATTTTAAACTTTTAACAAATTCAAAACTGAATAGTGGGGCGTGCAATATTATTCGGCCCCCTTGAGTTAATGCTTTGTAGCGCCACCTCTGGCTGCGATTACAGCTGCAAGTCGCTTGGGGTATGTCTCTATCAGTTTTGCACATCGAGAGGCTGAAATTCTTGCCCATTCTTCCTTGCAGAACAGCTCGAGCTCAGTGAGGTTGGATGGAGGGCGTTTGTGAACAGCAGTTTTCAGCTCTTTCCACAGATTCTCGATTGGATTCAGGTCTGGACTCTGACTTGGCCATTCTAACACCTGGATACATTTATTGTTGACATCTTGGCACCTAGTGGCCGCACTCCGGCCGGGGAATCCTCAGTCTCCTTAAATAAGTCCTTTGTGGTGGATTATTAAATTGTCACCAGTAAGACGTGCGGCCCAACAGGATTAAGTCCCACTGCTTCATGACTGAAATATGGCGGTGTCCACTGAGCCTGATCAGCCACGTGGCAAAAGGAGCCACAGGAGCCACAAGACACCAGTGGGATCCACAAGACATCAGTGGGAGCCACAGGATGTCAGTGGGAGCCACAAAACACCAGTGGGAGCCACAATTGACAAGTGGGAGCCTCAGGATGCCAGAGGGAGACGCAAGACGGCAGTGGGAGACACAAGACGGCAGTGGGAGACACAAGACGGCAGTGGGAGACACAAGACGGCAGTGGGAGACACAAGACGGCAGTGGGAGACACAAGACGGCAGTGGGAGACACAAGACGGCAGTGGGAGACACAAGACGCCAGTAGGAGCCACAAGACGCCAGTGGGAGACACAAGACGCCAGTGGGAGACACAAGACAGTAGTGGGAGACACAAGACGGCAGTGGGAGACACAAGACGGCAGTGGGAGACACAAGACGGCAGTGGGAGACACAAGACGGCAGTGGGAGACACAAGACGGCAGTGGGAGACACAAGACGGCAGTGGGAGACACAAGACGGCAGTGGGAGACACAAGACGCCAGTAGGAGCCACAAGACGGTAGTGGGAGACACAAGACGGTAGTGGGAGACACAAGACGGCAGTGGGAGACACAAGAAGGCAGTGGGAGACACAAGACGGCAGTGGGAGACACAAGACGGCAGTGGGAGACACAAGACGGCAGTGGGAGACACAAGACGGCAGTGGGAGACACAAGAAGGCAGTGGGAGACACAAGACGGCAGTGGGAGACACAAGACGGCAGTGGGAGACACAAGACGGCAGTGGGAGACACAAGACGGCAGTGGGAGACACAAGACGGCAGTGCGAGACACAAGACGGCAGTGGGAGACACAAGACGGCAGTGGGAGACACAAGACGGCAGTGGGAGACACAAGACGGCAGTGGGAGACACAAGACGGCAGTGGGAGACACAAGACGGCAGTGGGAGACACAAGACGGCAGTGGGAGACACAAGACGGCAGTGGGAGACACAAGAAGGCAGTGGGAGACACAAGACGGCAGTGGGAGACACAAGACGGCAGTGGGAGACACAAGACGGCAGTGGGAGACACAAGACGGCAGTGGGAGACACAAGACGGCAGTGGGAGACACAAGAAGGCAGTGGGAGACACAAGACGGCAGTGGGAGACACAAGACGGCAGTGGGAGACACAAGAAGGCAGTGGGAGACACAAGACGGCAGTGGGAGACACAAGAAGGCAGTGGGAGACACAAGAAGGCAGTGGGAGACACAAGACGGCAGTGGGAGACACAAGACGGCAGTGGGAGACACAAGAAGGCAGTGGGAGACACAAGACGGCAGTGGGAGACACAAGACGGCAGTGGGAGACACAAGACGGCAGAGTTAACCGTAAGATGCCAAGTGTTAGTAAAGTCACCAGATGCTAGGTGGCAGTGCGACATTTATTCTCAGAGTTTTGCACCTGTTTTCTTCAGATCACAGTCTCCATCTCCTGTCCCCGGATCCATATTCTCATACATTATTTACGGCATCACTGCTTTTTAACTCCTTCCGTCCCAGAAAAAGTTTCTCAAAGCCTCAGGTTATTTCTTGAAGTCCCTGCTCCAAGTACAAAGCAGTTAATCACCATGAGCTACATAGAAAACGGTGTAGATGCTGGAAGTCAGCGATGTCCCCGGGGAGCACGTATCAGAGATGATTGCGTCTATTGGGCCCTGATGGAACATCCAGACAAGGTTTCATCAGCCAGAGAGCTTACAGGTGGCCACGAGCCGTAAACAGCCAACACCTTCACAGGCTTCACAATCGCCCTCCGCTCCTATGGAGATACCCTGTGTATGGAGATTAGTCCATGTGTAGAGTACATGCTGATCCCATCTATGTATGGAGATCTAGTCCATGTGTAGAGTACATGGTGATCCCATGTATGTATGGAGATCTAGTCCATGTGTAGAGTACATGGTGATCCCATGTATGTATGGAGATCTAGTCCATGTGTAGAGTACATGGTGATCCAATGTATGTATGGAGATCTAGTCCATGTGTAGAGTACATGCTGATCCCATGTATGTATGGAGATCTAGTCCATGTGTAGAGTACATGCTGATCCCATGTATGTATGGAGATCTAGTCCATGTGTAGAGTACATGCTGATCCCATGTATGTATGGAGATCTAGTCCATGTGTAGAGTACATGGTGATCCAATGTATGTATGGAGATCTAGTCCATGTGTAGAGTACATGCTGATCCCATGTATGTATGGAGATCTAGTCCATGTGTAGAGTACATGGTGATCCCATGTATGTATGGAGATCTAGTCCATGTGTAGAGTACATGGTGATCCAATGTATGTATGGAGATCTAGTCCATGTGTAGAGTACATGCTGATCCCATGTATGTATGGAGATCTAGTCCATGTGTAGAGTACATGCTGATCCCATGTATGTATGGAGATCTAGTCCATGTGTAGAGTACATGCTGATCCAATGTATGTATGGAGATCTAGTCCATGTGTAGAGTACATGCTGATCCAATGTATGTATGGAGATCTAGTCCATGTGTAGAGTACATGCTGATCCCATGTATGTATGGAGATCTAGTCCATGTAAAGTACATAGTGATCTACTGTATGTATGGAGATCTAGTCCATATATAGAGTACATGCTGATCCAATGTATGTATGGAGATCTAGTCCATGTAAAGCTCATAGTGATCTACTGTATGTATGGAGATCTAGTCCATGTGTAGAGTACATGCTGATCCAATGTATGTATGGAGATCTAGTCCATGTATAGAGTACATGCTGATCCAATGTATGTATGGAGATCTAGTCCATGTGTAGAGTACATGCTGATCCCATGTATGTATGGAGATCTAGTCCATGTGTAGAGTACATGCTGATCCCATGTATGTATGGAGATCTAGTCCATGTAAAGTACATAGTGATCTACTGTATGTATGGAGATCTAGTCCATGTATAGAGTACATGCTGATCCAATGTATGTATGGAGATCTAGTCCATGCAAAGCTCATAGTGATCTACTGTATTAATGGAGATCTAGTCCATGTGTAGAGTACATGCTGATCCAATGTATGTATGGAGATCTAGTCCATGTATAGAGTACATGCTGATCCAATGTATGTATGGAGATCTAGTCCATGCATAGAGTACATGCTGATCCAATGTATGTATGGAGATCTATTCCATGTAAAGTACATAGTGATCTACTGTATGTATGGAGATCTAGTCCATGTATAGAGTACATGCTGATCCAATGTATGTATGGAGATCTATTCCATGTAAAGTACATAGTGATCTACTGTATGTATGGAGATCTAGTCCATGTGTAGAGTACATGCTGATCCAATGTATGTATGGAGATCTATTCCATGTAAAGTACATAGTGATCTACTGTATGTATGGAGATCTAGTCCATGTATAGAGTACATGATGATTCAATGTATGTATGGAGATCTATTCCATGTAAAGTACATAGTGATCTACTGTATGTATGGAGATTTAGTCCATGTATGGAGTACATGGTGATCTAGCATCTCTATGGAGATCTAGTCCATGTAAAGCTCATAGTGATCTAGTGTATGTATGGAGATCTAGTCCATGTGTAGAGTACATGCTGATCGAATGTATGTATGGAGATATATTCCATGTAAAGTACATAGTGATCTACTGTATGTATGGAGATCTAGTCCATGTATAGAGTACATGCTGATCCAATGTATGTATGGAGATCTAGTCCATGTGTAGAGTACATGGTGATCCAATGTATGTATGGAGATCTAGTCCATGTATAGAGTACATGCTGATCCAATGTATGTATGGAGATCTAGTCCATGTAAAGTACATAGTGATCTACTGTATGTATGGAGATCTAGTCCATGTGTAGAGTACATGCTGATCCAATGTATGTATGGAGATCTAGTCCATGTATAGAGTACATGCTGATCCAATGTATGTATGGAGATCTAGTCCATGTGTAGAGTACATGCTGATCCAATGTATGGAGATCTAGTCCATGTGTAGAGTACATGCTGATCCCATGTATGTATGGAGATCTAGTCCATGTAAAGTACATAGTGATCTACTGTATGTATGGAGATCTAGTCCATATATAGAGTACATGCTGATCCAATGTATGTATGGAGATCTAGTCCATGTAAAGCTCATAGTGATCTACTGTATGTATGGAGATCTAGTCCATGTGTAGAGTACATGCTGATCCAATGTATGTATGGAGATCTAGTCCATGTATAGAGTACATGCTGATCCAATGTATGTATGGAGATCTAGTCCATGTATAGAGTACATGCTGATCCAATGTATGTATGGAGATCTAGTCCATGTATAGAGTACATGCTGATCCAATGTATGTATGGAGATCTAGTCCATGTAAAGTACATAGTGATCTACTGTATGTATGGAGATCTAGTCCATGTATAGAGTACATGCTGATCCAATGTATGTATGGAGATCTATTCCATGTAAAGTACATAGTGATCTACTGTATGTATGGAGATCTAGTCCATGTATAGAGTACATGCTGATCCAATGTATATATGGAGATCTATTCCATGTAAAGTACATAGTGATCTACTGTATGTATGGAGATCTAGTCCATGTGTAGAGTACATGCTGATCCAATGTATGTATGGAGATCTATTCCATGTAAAGTACATAGTGATCTACTGTATGTATGGAGATTTAGTCCATGTATGGAGTACATGGTGATCTAGCATCTCTATGGAGATCTAGTCCATGTAAAGCTCATAGTGATCTAGTGTATGTATGGAGATCTAGTCCATGTGTAGGGTACATGCTGATCCAATGTATGTATGGAGATCTATTCCATGTAAAGTACATAGTGATCTACTGTATGTATGGAGATCTAGTCCATGCATAGAGTACATGCTGATCCAATGTATGTATGGAGATCTAGTCCATGTAAAGTACATAGTGATCCAATGTATATATGGAGATCTAGTCCATGTATAGAGTACATGCTGATCTACTGTATGTATGGAGATCTAGTCCATGTATAGAGTACATGCTGATCCAATGTATGTATGGAGATCTAGTCCATGTGTAGAGTACATGGTGATCCAATGTATGTATGGAGATCTAGTCCATGTATAGAGTACATGCTGATCCAATGTATATATGGAGATCTATTCCATGTAAAGTACATAGTGATCTACTGTATGTATGGAGATCTAGTCCATGTGTAGAGTACATGCTGATCCAATGTATGTATGGAGATCTATTCCATGTAAAGTACATAGTGATCTACTGTATGTATGGAGATTTAGTCCATGTATGGAGTACATGGTGATCTAGCATCTCTATGGAGATCTAGTCCATGTAAAGCTCATAGTGATCTAGTGTATGTATGGAGATCTAGTCCATGTGTAGGGTACATGCTGATCCAATGTATGTATGGAGATCTATTCCATGTAAAGTACATAGTGATCTACTGTATGTATGGAGATCTAGTCCATGCATAGAGTACATGCTGATCCAATGTATGTATGGAGATCTAGTCCATGTAAAGTACATAGTGATCCAATGTATATATGGAGATCTAGTCCATGTATAGAGTACATGCTGATCTACTGTATGTATGGAGATCTAGTCCATGTATAGAGTACATGCTGATCCAATGTATGTATGGAGATCTAGTCCATGTGTAGAGTACATGGTGATCCAATGTATGTATGGAGATCTAGTCCATGTATAGAGTACATGCTGATCCAATGTATGTATGGAGATCTAGTCCATGTAAAGCACATAGTGATCTACTGTATGTATGGAGATCTAGTCCATGTATAGAGTACATGCTGATCCAATGTATGTATGGAGATCTATTCCATGTAAAGTACATAGTGATCTACTGTATGTATGGAGATTTAGTCCATGTATGGAGTACATGGTGATCTAGCATCTCTATGGAGATCTAGTCCATGTAAAGCTCATAGTGATCTAGTGTATGTATGGCGATCTAGTCCATATATAGAGTACATGGTGATCCAGCGTGTATGGCGATCTAGTCCATGTGTAGAGTACATGGTGATCCAGCGTGTATGGCGATCTAGTCCATATGTAGAGTACATGGTGATCCAGCGTGTATGGCGATCTAGTCCATATGTAGAGTACATGGTGATCCAGCGTGTGCCAGTTACGAGCGGCGTGTGCAGTGATGTCATGCGCTGCCCATGGCTTGCACACCTCAGCTGCAGGCTATAGAGAAGGACGCCGCACATCGCGTGACTGGAGGAAGGTAAGAAGAAGCATGTGATCGAAAAGAGCAGCAGGATGGGGGACATTATACCACAAAGGGGCCCCGGATGGGGACATTATACCACAAAGGGGCCCCGGATGGGGACATTATACCACAAAGGGGCCCCGGATGGGGACATTATCTATGGAAGGGGTCGAAGATGGAGGTCTTTATACAGGGAAGGGGCCCAAGATGGAGGACATTATACAGGGAAGGGGCCCAAGATGGAGGACATTATACAGGGAAGGGGCCCAAGATGGAGGACAATACTGCAGGTCGTACAATACTGCTGCCGTACAATACTGCAGGTCGTACAATACCATGGCTGTATTATTCCGCGCCGTACAATATCGTGTCTGTACATTACCGCGGCCGTACAATACTGCAGGTCGTACAATACCACGGCCATACAATACCGCGGCCGTACAATACCGCGGCCGTACTATTCTGCGGCCGTACAATACCACGGCCATACAATACCGCGGTCGTACAATACCACGGCCATACAATACCGCGGTCGTA
Organism: Phyllobates terribilis; assembly: GCF_046119375.1. Classification (NCBI taxonomy): domain Eukaryota; kingdom Metazoa; phylum Chordata; class Amphibia; order Anura; family Dendrobatidae; genus Phyllobates; species Phyllobates terribilis. The sequence goes on along the minus strand of NW_027362767.1, from coordinate 461,508,201 downwards.
CAATACCACGGCCATACAATACCGCGGTCGTACAATACCACGGCCATACAATACCGCGGTCGTACAATACCACGGCCATACAATACCGCGGTCGTACAATACCATGGCCATACAATACCGCGGTCGTACAATACCACGGCCATACAATACCGCGGCCGTACTATTCTGCGGCCGTACAATACCACGGCCATACAATACCGCGGCCGTACAATACTGCAGGTCGTACAATACTGCAGGTCGTACAATACCACGGCCATACAATACCGCGGCCGTACAATACCGCAGCCGTACAATACCACGGCCGTACAATACCACGGCCGTACAATACCACGGCCATACAATACCGCGGCCGTACTATTCTGCGGCCGTACAATACCACGGCCATACAATATCGCGGCCATACAATACCACGGCCATACAATACCGCGGCCGTACAATACCACGGCCATACAATACCGCGGCCGTACAATACCACGGCCGTACAATACCACGGCCATACAATACCGCGGCCGTACAATACCGCGGTCGTGCTATTCTGCGGCTGTACAATACTGCGGCCGTACAATACCCCGGCCATACAATACCGCGGCCATACAATACCACGGCCATACAATACCACGGCCATACAATACCACGGCCATACAATACCACGGCCATACAATACCACGGCCATACAATACCGCGGCCGTACTATTCTGCGGCCGTACAATACCACGGCCATACAATACCGCGGCCGTACAATACTGCAGGTCGTACAATACCACGGCCATACAATACCGCGGCCGTACAATACCGCGGCCGTACAATACCACGGCCGTACAATACCACGGCCATACAATACCGCGGTCGTACAATACCACGGCCATACAATACCGCGGCCGTACAATACCACGGCCATACAATACCGCGGCCGTACAATACCGCGGCCGTACAATACCACGGCCGTACAATACCACGGCCATACAATACCGCGGCCGTACAATACCGCGGTCGTGCTATTCTGCGGCTGTACAATACTGCGGCCGTACAATACCCCGGCCATACAATACCGCGGCCGTACAATACCGCGGCCGTACAATACTGCGGCCGTACAATACCCCGGCCATACAATACCACGGCCATACAATACCGCGGCCGTACAATACCGCGGCCGTACAATACCGCGGCCGTACAATACCCCGGCCATACAATACCGCGGCCGTACAATACCACGGCCGTACAATACCACGGCCATACAATACCACGGCCATACAATACCACGGCCATACAATACCACGGCCATACAATACCGCGGCCGTACTATTCTGCGGCCGTACAATACCACGGCCATACAATACCGCGGCCGTACAATACTGCAGGTCGTACAATACCACGGCCATACAATACCGCGGCCGTACAATACCGCGGCCGTACAATACCACGGCCGTACAATACCACGGCCATACAATACCGCGGTCGTACAATACCACGGCCATACAATACCGCGGCCGTACAATACCACGGCCATACAATACCGCGGCCGTACAATACCGCGGCCGTACAATACCGCGGCCGTACAATACCACGGCCGTACAATACCAAGGCCATACAATACCACGGCCGTACAATACCGCGGTCGTGCTATTCTGTGGCTGTACAATACTGCGGCCGTACAATACCCCGGCCATACAATACCACGGCCATACAATACCACGGCCATACAATACCATGGCCATACAATACCACGGCCATACAATACCACGGCCATACAATACCGTGGCCGTACTATTCTGCGGCCGTACAATACCACGGCCATACAATACCACGGCCATACAATACCACGGCCATACAATACCGTGGCCGTACTATTCTGCGGCCGTACAATACCACGGCCATACAATACCACGGCCATACAATACCACGGCCATACAATACCACGGCCATACAATACCGTGGCCGTACTATTCTGCGGCCGTACAATACCACGGCCATACAATACCACGGCCATACAATACCACGGCCATACAATACCACGGCCATACAATACCACGGCCATACAATACCATGGCCATACAATACCACGGCCATACAATACCACGGCCATACAATACCACGGCCATACAATACCACGGTCGTAATATTCTGCGGCCGTACAATACTGCGGCTGTACAATACCAAGGCCATACTATTCCGTGGCCGTACAATAATGCAGGTCGTACAATACCACGGCCATAGAATACCGTGGCCATACTATTCCGTGGCCGTACAATACTACAGGCCGTACAATTCCGCGTCCGTACATTATCGTGGTCGTACAATACCGCTGCACCTTCTCGTCTGAACGCAGATGAGATGTAATGAAGCCATATTTAAGTAATTCTCAGACGCTCGTTAAAATCCTTTTTTTATGGATAATGTTTAATTAATTCGCACGCACCCTGAGGAGCACAATCTATTTTTAATGCAACTTATACTGGAAAAATGCGGTGATAATTTTACGCTTGTTCTGTGGTAGGAAATATTACAGGATTTGTTTGCTTTCTGGTCGGTAGAGTATTTATGGTGACAATGTAATAAATCTGAAGTGGCCGCTGAACGCCAAGACTTTTACACACCTCTGAGGCCGCGCTCAAGCGTCAGCCCAAAATCTCACAATACTGAGGTCTACAACTGGGTGAGAACAGGTTTGTTTGGAGCCGGAGCTGCCGGCACCGGACGGGGTCTTGGATTTCTGCCGGCACCGGACGGGGCCTCGGATTTCTGCCGGCACCGGACGGGGCCTCGGATTTCTGCCGGCACCGGACGGGGCCTCGGATTTCTGCCGGCACCGGACGGGGCCTCGGATTTCTGCCGGCACCAGACGGGGCCTCGGATTTCTGCCGGCACCGGACGGGGTCTCGGTTTAGGTAGCTACACGTGGAGACGTGGTGGAGGCCGTTGGCCTCTTCTCCCCCCGCTCCAGGTTTCCGGTGGCTCTAATAAGATTTGGCTCATGACAATATATCGGACGAACGCTCATATTACCAAATAATTTCCAAAGTGGAGTTCTGCAATCTAATGAAAGTGCAGGACTCCAGGCAGAAATTCACCCCCACGGCTGCCTCAATCGCAGCCTCTTCACTCCTTCGGGACCTCAGTACCAAGCTGTGCAGGAGAACTGCAGCCGGCATTCCCTGGAATAGAGCGGCGCTGCATTCCCCCTGCACAGCAGCGCTTTACACAAATAGAGCGCACCGTGGCGCAGGAAGATCTGTAGGGAGACAAGTAGGTGCACTGACATGTGCCGCGCCATGATGCACCGAGTGTCTGTACTTGGTTGGAACCTTCATTTCGAGTCCCTTTAGTAATTTAATACAAAGAGAATCTGTCACAGAAAAATAAGACATCTCCTGAAGGGAGAAAGAGCTGACTATTCAAATTCCTTTTGAAGTAGGACCTCGCATTGAACATATGGGGAAGAGAGGGAACTAGTTATAGCTAAGGAGAAAAAGACTAAATAAAACAACCTATGCAGCTGACCCCCTCCTTTGAAAACAGGTAATTAAGGAAAATCCTAATGGCTAGCAGATGTGAGGCCAATCTTGGCTTGAATGCACAAGAATGCAGAGAAGGGCAGATTTACGACCAGTAGATCAGGGCTAAAAACCAAATGTAAAATCCTTTATCTACTTTACAGAAATTATGAAGTGAGGTTTTTATGAACTGCGTCAATATAATAAATAGGAAAGTCATATTTTCGGCAACCTGATGAAATGGCGAACACAATGCATGGTTTTGCGTCGCTGGACCATGGCTTGGTACTGCCAAATAAATGAAAATATCTATGCCATGTCTCCCATCTATGAACAGATAAAATTGTGATAGGAAAGACTGTATTATTTCCCGCCTGGGACCTTCAGAGGTGAAGATATTGTAAAAGAGACATCCCATAGTTCTCTGAAGTCCAGCCCTATTATGAGTCACCAGAGGGGAGGTATATGGGTGCAACTTGTGCTCACAAAATGCCAATGCCCATTATGATCCTTGTTCAATGCCAGGAAGATACATAGCTGTGTAGCCTTGACCAACATTTCATCGGAGTACTTGCCTCCATAAATCTGAGCCATTTCTTTGACTAGTGTTTAGTCATTTTCTCTCGGTATTCCTTTTTATTTTATGTAATTATATATTGTATTTTTTGTCCCCTTTGTAAAATCTTTTGTATATTTCTATAAACACGGCCTACTTTCGGTTTAAATAAACAAAATGTAATAGTTCTGTCCCTTTTGTTCTGTAATCCCCACCCTGAAGCCATACGCTGCCTGCAGCTGCTGTCCAGTCGGCCTGTATAAACAATTGGTGGTGGCAGCTAGCAATTTTTCTTGGGTAACTGTGGAGCTTACAGTGACTGTACCGGGATAGATATATGTAGATATATCTATGCGTTGGCACTGAGGGTGTATTTACTATACGGTCACTGAGTTTCCCAATAATTGGCCCAGTAGTGAGAGCAGCCATCGCTTCGTCCATCAATCGTTGGTGAGTTGCGTATTGTCTTGACAAATTGGTGAGGATTTAATAAAATGACAGCAGGCAGCCCAGTAAGTGGCACCACTGGATTCAGGGTCTCTGCCCCTATATCATGCTGCTCTGAGATGGGGCAGTAAAATCCAGGCATGCTCCCTCTCTATGCGGCGCTCACATAATGCGGACATTCTTGTTGGGGCGGCCATGAGGTTTGTCACCATGGAGGAAGGAATCAGGTCTCCTGAGACTCAGACTAAACCCGGTGGCTGAACCCTTCCCGTCCCGCGGCGTTATACAGGTTACCGTATCACATGCAGGAGAAGATCAAGGAGTTTCTTCTTTAGTTTCTGGCTCCTGTGTATCCTCGCCATCGTCTGTGTTCACACTTTAAGAGGTAATTGAAGTGTCTTCTGACAAAGTTACACAGATTCCTTCCAGAAAACGACAACTTTACCTTTGCATTTGTTTAGTATTCAGCGATTGCCAAGGGAACTGTGTTCGCACATTCTGCCATTGCTTTTATCACCCCCGTTTCTCTGATCAAGAGACTCATTTAATGCTGATTGTAGAACTCTTGAACCCGTCCCGGCAGCCGCTCGGTGTTTTGCCTTCCAGATAACTATTTACATATTCATCTCAAATACTTTTACCGCCGCTTTGAAGACCTGTTGACAAAGGAGAAAAGGAAAAAAATCCGTGTTCCTCCGCTCTCCTGACGCTGTGCTTTTATTTTGTCTTGCAGAAAGTCGAGTTCCTGCGTTGGAAAGGTCTCGCTCCAGGCACCAGGGGAGGATGGTGGCAACATGAGTCTCCAGGCGCTCCAAAGAGATTCTGGCACCGCTCCCTCCACCATTAGAAGAAGAACATCGCTGAGCGTGCAAAGAACTCAGAGCGGGAAGAAGAAGAAACAAAAAGACTCGCAAAGAATGACGACATGGCCGGAGCGGACGGCGACACAGCTGCATTCTGGCCTTTCAGAAATCGAAACCTTTTTTGTTAACAGTGTTACAGTTGAATTTGTTACTTTTTGGTCATCTTATTGTGCCATGAAGGAAGATATTGTAGAGGAAGCTTTATAGATCTATTATATATGGAGATGGGTATAGTGAAGACTTGTGAGGATGATGAGGCTCCGGAGCGGGGAGGCTGCATGGTACGCCGGAGTCCGCCTGCCTCGCTCGCATTGTGTAATCGTGCAGCGCCACCAATGGCCGCTTCTCGGTGCTTCATCACTTTCTGCTTCTCACCTTTGCTAATCTGCAGCTTTGCTGCAGAGCATTGCATGGAGATATAATGCAGTTTTCAGGACAGATCACACAAGCAGTGAAAAATATATACCTGTAATTATTATTATTATCGCACCACCGGCAGTGGACACGGTTGGGTTTTTCATGGTTTCCAACCATATTTTGGGGGTCAAGAACCCCGCGGCCAGGTAGTGGTCCTCCTAAAGTCTGCAGGAAGCTCTTGAAGAGTCCTCAGTGTTTTCGTTTTGGCATTTCTGTGACTGCTCTGTGGCTTTTTTCTCCGGGGGCTTCTCTTTAGGACTTCAAAAAAGGAAAAAAAAATGTCAAAATGTAAAAGTAAAAAAATGCTGAAAAAGTGTGAGAGGGAACGCTGGCTGTAGTAGTACAACCCGGGGGACCTGAGACGTCCAGGCCGATCAGACACTTCCCTCTGAAGGATATTACAAGGTTCAGCGTTTTTAGATCATTGGGTCTTGAGAATCCTACAAGAAGCTCAGAGACCATGGGACGCGCACACAGCTGATCTGTGGGGGCACCGGACCCCCGTGATCAGCTATCCTAAAGGTTGGAGTGAAGTCTCAGCTTTGTCCAACGCTTTATAGTTCGCCGCCCTTTGGGTATCAGCTGTTGATCACCTATATACATCCCGACTCCATTAGGCCACGGCCCCACTATCAGTATTTGGTCAGTATTCGGTCAATATTTTTTCTCAGTAGCCAAAACCAGGTGAGGAACAATCAGAGAAAAGGTCTAATAGAAACAAGTCACTAATCCTGCATTTATCACCCACTCCTGGTTTTGGCTCCCACTCCTGAGAAAAAATACTGACCTTAGGTCCTCTGGTGAAAAAAAAAAAAGTTACCACCTTTTTGCAGGATAATGTGTTGATCTGTGCGGTCCGATCCCTGCGAGCTGCCCAGATGGGCAGAACACGGCACTTTTATCACCATTATCTCTATGCCGGATCGCAGCTCCATTCCTTCTCTATGGGGCCGACAAGCGCAGCTCTCAGCCCACCGGCTATTTTGACTTGTCAGTGGGATAAAAGCCATGTACTTCTGATCAGTGCTGACCCCAGCACTCAGGGCCCCAGCTGTCAGAGCCCCAACGGTCAGAGACCCAGCACTCCGATCCCCAACGGTCAGAGCCCCAACAGTCAGAGCCCCAACAGTCAGAGCCCCAACAGTCAGAGCCCCAACAGTCAGAGCCCCAACAGTCAGAGCCCCAACTGTCAGAGCCCCAACTGTCAGAGCCCCAACTGTCAGAGCCCCAATAGTCAAAGCCCCAATAGTCAAAGCCCCAATAGTCAGAGCCCCAACAGTCAGAGCCCCAACAGTCAGAGCCCCAACAGTCAGGGCCCCAACTGTCAGAGCCCCAACAGTCAGGGCCCCAACTGTCAGAGCCCCAACTGTCAGAGCCCCAACTGTCAGAGCCCCAACTGTCAGAGCCCCAACTGTCAGAGCCCCAATAGTCAAAGCCCCAATAGTCAAAGCCCCAATAGTCAGAGCCCCAACAGTCAGAGCCCCAACAGTCAGAGCCCCAATAGTCAGAGCCTCAACAGTCAGAGCCTCAACAGTCAGAGCCCCAACAGTCAGGGCCCCAACAGTCAGGGCCCCAACAGTCAGGGCCCCAACACTCAGGGCCCCAACACTCAGGGCCCCGACACTCAGGGCCCCGACACTCAGGGCCCCGACACTCAGGGCCCCAACACTCAGGGCCCCGACACTCAGGGCCCCAACACTCAGGGCCCCACCGGTCAGAGCCCAAACACTCGGGGCCCCACCGGTCAGAGCCCAAACACTCAGGGCTCCAACGGTCAGAGCCCCAGCGTTCAGTGCCCCAATGGTCAGAGCCCCTGTGGTCAGTGCCCCAGTGGTCAGTGCCCCAACACTCATGGCCCCAACGGTCAGAGCCCCAGCGCTCAGGGCCCCGGCTCTTGGGATTGGGTCTTGAAAACCTTCTCGATTACCATAACCAATTAAGTGCCTAAATGATCCTTTAATCAGTGCAGGAGAATGGAAGAAAAATCGACTGACGGACCCAAAAGTGACCACCCAGCAAATGATCTATAGCTGCCAGCGAATGTCAGCAACCAAAACAAGCGCACCAGCTCCGCGGTGCCGGGAAGCGCCTCCGTCATTCCTGCTAAGTGACTTTCTAATTCTGCATTTACAATATTCAGCTTCTTACAGATTTTTAGATAATTTTTGCTCATTTTATTGCAATGTTCTTAAAATATTTTGGGGAAAATTAATGTATATTATTGGCTGCGTCATTTTCTAATCCTTTTAAGGGATTTATCGCTTTCCTATATTTTCTTCTCCGCTCCATGTGATCCTATTATGGGTAAACTTGGAGGGACAACCAGATCTATACTAAGAACACTTTAATGTATTTAATAAATGGGGGAAAAGAATAAAAATATAATTTCTTATTCCAGGTACAGACTGACAAAAAGAGCTTCTGTCTGCATCCCTATGACAACACTGCCGGCTAATCAATTCTGAAACTGCTGAACGCACTCAGGCTTGTAATATAGAGAAATCATTTTTATGTTGTCATAAGAAAATGGAAGAGATTGGACAGACTTTTGTGAGGTCCAGACCCCAAATAATAAAATGAAGCTAGCAGACCAGTAAGTGTTGTCATAGGGACAGCTAGAGAGTTTCTGATAACTCTGCCAAAGAACAACATATAACATGAAATCCAGTGGGTCCATGATATAAATGCAGGGGCTCCAGCAGCGGATTCTGGGCACCCCTATAATGGCTTATATACAGATGTATCCAGGCATCGCCGTGCCATGAAGAGGGGGAAGGGGAAGATTTTTGCAGTTTTTGTCGCTTCTTTACGTTACAGGTTTATGGTTTCTATACATAAAGCATTGGAATTTTTCTAGATTGTTCATAAATGGAGTAAAACTTCTTGCAACTAAAAAAAAAATACATGAAAACGTAACAAAGTATATAGAAATAAAGTTACTAGAAACTATTGTGCAAAGTAACAGCTGTCATTCATATCATGGTGTGCACATACTGCCTCCTACTACTACACGGATACATAACCTGAACCCACATCCGTACAAGGTGCTGCCTCCTACTATTATTATTATTTATTATTATAGCGCCATTAATTTCATGGCGCTTTGCATGTGAAATGGGGTATACAAAGCACAAGCAATTACAATAATTACCAGCGACTGGTCCCGGAGGAGCGAGGACCCTGCCCGTGAGGGCTCACAGTCTACAAGGGATGGGTGAGGATACAGTAGGTGAGGGTAGAGCTGGTCATGCAGCGGTATGGTGGAGAGAGGACCCTGCCCACGAGGGCTCACAGTCTACAGGGGATGGGTGAGGATACAGTAGGTGAGGGTAGAGCTGGTCGCGAAGCGGTATGGTGGAGCGAGGACCCTGCCCACGAGGGCTCACAGTCTACAGGGGATGGGTGAGGATACAGTAGGTGAGGGTAGAGCTGGTCGTGCAGCGGTATGGTGGAGGAAGGACCCGGCCCGCGAGGGCTCACAATCTACAAGGGATGGGTGAGGATACAGTAGGTGAGGGTAGAGCTGGTCGTGCAGCGGTATGGTGGAGGAAGGACCCGGCCTGCGAGGGCTCACAGTCTACAGGGGATGGGTGAGGATACATTAGGTGAGGGTAGAGCTGGTCATGCAGCTGTATGGTGGAGCGAGCACCCTGCCCGCGAGGGCTCACAGTCTACAGGGGATGGGTGAGGATACAGTAGGTGAGGGTAGAGCTGGTCGTGCAGCGGTATGGTGGAGCGAGGACCCTGCCCAAGAGGGCTCACAGTCTACAAGGGATGGGTGAGGATACAGTAGGTGAGGGTAGAGCTGGTCATGTAGCGGTATGGTGGAGCGAGGACCCTGCCCGCGATGGTTCACAATCTACAAGGGATGAGTGAGGATACAGTAGGTGAGGGTAGAGATGGTCGTGTAGCGGTATGGTGGAGCGAGGACCCTGCCCGCGAGGGCTCACAGTCTACAGGGGATGGGTGAGGATACAGTAGGTGGGGGTAGAGCTGGTCGTGCAGCGGTATGGTGGAGCGAGGACCCTGCCCGCAAGGGCTCACAGTCTACAGGGGATGGGTGAGGATACAGTAGGTGAGGGTAGGGCTGGTCGTGCAGCGGTATGGTGGAGCGAGGACCCTGCCCGCGAGGGCTCACAATCTACAGGGGATGGGTGAGGATACAGTAGGTGGGGGTTGAGATGGTCGTGCAGCGGTATGGTGGAGCGAGGACCCTGCCCGTGAGGGCTCACAATCTACAAGGGATGGGTGAGGGTACAGTAGGTGAGGGTAGAGCTGGTCGTGTAGCGGTATGGTGGAGCGAGGACCCTGCCCGTGAGGGCTCACAATCTACAAGGGATGGGTGAGGGTACAGTAGGTGGGGGTAGAGCTGGCCGTGTAGCGGTATGGTGGAGCGAGGACCCTGCCCACGAGGGCTCACAGTCTACAAGGGATGGGTGAGGATACAGTAGGTGAGGGTAGAGCTGGTCGTGCAGCGGTATGGTGGAGCGAGAACCCTGCCCACGAGGGCTCACAGTCTACAGGGGATGGGTGAGGATTCAGTAGGTGAGGGTAGAGCTGGTCGTGCAGCGGTATGGTGGAGCGAGAACCCTGCCCACGAGGGCTCACAGTCTACAGGGGATGGGTGAGGATACAGTAGGTGAGGGTAGAGCTGGTCGTGCAGCGGTATGGTGGAGGAAGGACCCGGCCCGCGAGGGCTCACAATCTACAAGGGATGGGTGAGGATACAGTAGGTGAGGGTAGAGCTGGTCGTGCAGCGGTATGGTGGAGGAAGGACCCGGCCCGCGAGGGCTCACAGTCTACAGGGGATGGGTGAGGATACATTAGGTGAGGGTAGAGCTGGTCATGCAGCTGTATGGTGGAGCGAGGACCCTGCCCGCGAGGGCTCACAGTCTTCAGGGGATGGGTGAGGATACAGTAGGTGAGGGTAGAGCTGGTCGTGCAGAGGTATGGTGGAGCGAGGACCCTGCCCGTGAGGGCTCACAATCTACAAGGGATGGGTGAGGATACAGTAGGTGAGGGTAGAGCTGGTCGTGCAGTGGTACGATGGAGCGAGGACCCTGCCTGCGAGGGCTCACAGTCTACAGGGGATGGGTGAGGATACAGTCGGTGAGGGTAGAGCTGGTCATGCAGCAGTATGGTGGAGCGAGGACTCTGCCCATGAGGGCTCACAGTCTACAAGGGATGGGTGAGGATACAGTAGGTGAGGGTAGAGCTGGTCGTGCAGCGGTGTGGTGGAGCGAGGACCCTGCCCACGAGGGCTCACAATCTACAAGGGATGGGTGAGGATACAGTAGGTGAGGGTAGAGCTGGTCGTGCAGCGGTGTGGTGGAGCGAGGACCCTGCCCGCGAGGGCTCACAGTCTACAAGGGATGGGTGAGGATACAGTAGGTGAGGGTAGAGCTGGTCGTGCAGCGGTATGGTGGAGCGAGGACCCTGCCCGCGAGGGCTCACAGTCTACAAGGGATGGGTGAGGATACAGTAGGTGAGGGTAGAGCTGGTCGTGCAGCGGTATGGTGGAGCGAGGACCCTGCCCGCGAGGGCTCACAGTCTACAGGGGATGGGTGAGGATACAGTAGGTGAGGGTAGAACTGGTCGTGCAGCGGTATGGTGGAGCGAGGACCCTGCCCACGAGGGCTCACAGTCTACAGGGGATGGGTGAGGATACAGTAGGTGAGGGTAGAGCTGGTCGTGCAGCGGTGTGGTGGAGCGAGGACCCTGCCCGCGAGGGCTCACAGTCTACAGGGGATGGGTGAGGATACAGTAGATGGAGGCAGAGCTGGTCGTGCAGCGGTATGGTAGAGCGAGGGTTACTGGAGGTTGTAGGCTTGTCGGAAGAGGTGGGTCTTCAGGTTCCTTTTGAAGGTTTCCACGGTCGGCGAGAGTCTGATACGTTGGGTTAGAGAGTTCCAGAGTAGGGGGGAAGCACGGGAGAAATCTTGTATGCGATTGTGGGAAGAGGAGATAAGAGGGGAGTAGAGAAGGAGATCTTGTGAGGATCGGAGGTTGCGTGCAGGTATGTACCTGGAGACTAGGTCACAGATATATGGAGGAGACAGGTTGTAAATGGCTTTGTATGCCATGATTAGGGTTTTGAACTGGAGTCTCTGGGTAATAGGGAGCCAGTGAAGGGATTGACAAAGGGGGGAGGCCGGGGAATAGCGAGGGGACAGGTGGATTAGTCGGGCAGCGGAGTTTAGGATAGATTGGAGGGGTGCGAGAGTGTTAGAGGGGAGGCCACAGAGCAGGAGGTTGCAGTAGTCGAAGTGGGAGATGATGAGGGCGTGCACTAGTGTTTTTGCAGATTCATGGTTGAGGAATGTGCGGATCCGGGAGATATTTTTGAGTAAGAGCCGGCAGGAAGTTGAAAGGGCTTGGATATGTGGTGTGAAGGAGAGGTCAGAGTCCAGGGTTACCCCGAGGCAGCGAGCTTGCGGAACTGGGAAGAGTAGACAGCCATTGACTTTGATGGATACGGTCAGATGGGGGGGATTGAGTGAGATGGGAGAAATATGATGAGTTCCGTTTAATCCATGTTAAGTTTTAGAAATCTGTCAGAGAAGAAGGATGAAATAGCAGACAGACATTGTGGGAATCTGGTTAGTAAGGAGGAGATATCGGGTCCAGAGAGGTAGATCTGTGTGTCATCAGCATAGAGGTGATACTGAAAGGACTCTATGAGCTGTCCTAGGCCAAAAGTGTAGATTGAGAAGAGCAGGGGTCATAAGACTGAACCTTGGAGGACCCCTGCAGATAGGGGGCGAGATGAGGAGGTGGTGTGTGAGTGGGAGACGCTGAATGTCCGGTCTGTTAGGTATGAGGAGATCCAAGATAGGGCCAAGTCCGTGATACCAAGAGATGAGAGAGTCTGTAGTAAGAGGGAATGGTCCACTGTGTCGAAGGCAGATGACAGGTCCAGGAGGAGGAGGACAGAGTAGTGTCGCTTGGATTTGGCGGTTAGTAGGTCGTTGGTGACTTTGGTCAGGGCAGTTTCAGTGGAGTGATGCGTTCGGAAGCCAGATTGTAAGTGGTCAAAAAGGGAGTAGGAGGAGAGGTGGGAGGACAGTTCAATGTGGACTTGTTGTTCCAATAGTTTTAAGGCATAGGGGAGAAGTGATATGGGGCGATAGCTAGTCAGAGAGGATGGGTCAAGGGAGGGCTTTTTGAGGATGGGTGTGATCGAGGCATTTTTGAAGCATGAGGGGAAGACACCAGTTGTTAGTGACAGGTTGAAAAAGTGGGTTAGGGTTGGGATGAAGACTGTGGTGAGGTTAGGGATGAGGTGGGACGGGATTGGGTCAAGTTCGCAGGTGGTGAGGTGTGATTTGGAGAGTATAGAGGAAACTTGATCTTCCGTAATGATGGAGAAGCTGGTTTTGGAGGAGGAGGGTTGAGTAGATATGAGGAGGGGGTGTGGGGACTGAAGGTGAAAGCTTTGTCTGATGGTGTCAATCTTCTGTTTGAATAATGAGGCAAAGTATTCGGCTGAGATGAGTGGCGAGGGAGAAGGCGATTGGGGAGCGGAGGAGAGAATTGAACAGAATCTGTACACAGATACATAACCGGAACCCACAGCAGCACAAGGCGCTGCCTCCTAATACTACACAAATGCATAACCCGAACCCACATCAGCACAAGACGCTGCTTCCTACCTATTACATGGATACATAACCTGAACCCACATCAGCACAAGGCACTGCCTCCTACTACTACATGGATACATAACCTGAACCCACATCAGCACAAGGCGCTGCCTCCAACTACTACACGGATATATGCAGCTCAGCACAAGGCACTGCCTCCTACTACTACACGGATATATGCAGCTTACCCCACAGCAGCACAAGGTGCTGCCTTCTACTACTGCACGGATATTTACAGCTGACCCCACATCAGCACAAGGCGCTGCCTGCTATTACTTCACGGATACATAACCTGACCCCACATCAGCACAAGGCGCTGCCAATTATCACACAGATACATAACCTGACTCCACATCAGCACAAGGCGCTGCCTTCTGCAAGATTTCTACATTCCTCTGCTAAAATACTCTGTGCTACTGTGCATCTTGCACTTTTCACTATGCAACTTTCAGTCTGTGACTTTCTACCTGTCTACATTTCTTCCTCACATCACTGCACTGTTCTAATATCATCACTGCCCCTCCTAAATCTGTGCACTCTTCTCCTGAAATGCTCTGTGCTTCTGTGGGAGCCACCATGATGGAGCTTCCAGTTTGTTTTTGGCCCCATCGGGAGGGGAATGTGCTGATCCTGTGCAGGATACAAACATACAAGTGCCAGATCATTACTGAGAACTGAACCCATGTGGCGCGTCCATCATACATTATAGCTTCTTCCAAAATGGAAAAGCCCCAATAATTAGCTTTATGCTTTCCTTAAACAATAGGTCAGACATTTCTAGACACGATGCATTTCAGACCAGCCCCAGATCAGGAGGCGGTCTGCTGCCGCAGAAAGCTTCTCCCACAGCTCTGCAACAGGTAACAAGGATAGAAAAATCGGCAAATCATCACCGGCAGGAGACCAACCACATCGGGGGCGAGGAGACCCTAGGGTCATCGGTCAGATTTCTGCAAGATCTGAGATTTCACATTAAATATTTGGGAGACTTTAATGTCCTTGCTCAATAAGGATGGCTAGTAATGGCTCTGGTAATCCAAGTCTACAGCACTGTAACGGTTGATATCAGATGACACTGGGCCCAAAGTCACCCCATTAATGGTAGCATGAGACGGACTCTACAACCCACAGAAGTAGCTCAGGGAGTGCAGCTCATCCAGGATGGCACATCAATGAAAGCTGTGACAAGGTTTGCTGTGTCTGTCAGCGTAGTGTCTAGAGGCTGGAGGAGCTACCAGGAGACAGGCCAGTACACCAGGAGACATGGATGGGCCGTAGGAGGGCAACAACGCAGCAGCAGGACCGTTACCTCCGCCTTTGTGCAAGGAGGAACAGGAGGAGCACTGCCAGAGCCCTGCAAAATGACCTCCAGCAGGCCACAAATGTGCATGTGTCTGGACAAAGGGTTAGAAACTGACTCCATGAGGGTGGTATGAGGGCGCGACATCCACAGATGGGGGTTGTGCTCACAGCCCAACACCGTGCAGGGCGCTTGGCATTTGCCACAGAACACCAGGATTGGCAAAGTGGCCACTGGCGCCCTGTGCTCTTCACAGATGAAAGCAGGTTCACACTGAGCACATGTGACAGACGTGACAGAGTCTGGAGACGCCGTGGAGAGCGATCTGCTGCCTGCAGCATCCTTCAGCATGACCGGTTTGGCAGTGGGTCAGTAATGGTGTGGGGTGGCATTTCTTTGGAGGGCCGCACAACCCTCCATGTGCTCGCCAGAGGTAGCCTGACTGCCATTAGGTACCGAGATGAGATCCTCAGACCCCTTGTGAGACCATATGCTGGTGCGGTTGGCCCTGGGTTCCTCCTAATGCAGGAAAATGCCAGACCTCATGTGGCTGGAGCGTGTCAGCAGTTCCTGCAAGATGAAGGCATTGAAGCTATGGACTGGCCGCCCGTTCCCCAGACCTGAATCCGATTGAGCACATCTGGGACATCATGTCTCGCTCCATCCACCAACGTCACGTTGCACCACAGACTGTCCAGGAGTTGGCGGATGCTTTAGTCCAGGTCTGGGAGGAGATCCCACAGGAGGCCATCCGCAACCTCATCAGGAGCATGCCCAGGCGTTGTAGGGAGGTCATACAGGCACGTGGAGGCCACACACAATACTCAGCCTCATCAGGAGCATGCCCAGGCGTTGTAGGGAGGTCATACAGGCACGTGGAGGCCACACACAATACTGAGCCTAATCAGGAGCATGCCCAGGCATTGTAGGGAGGTCATACAGGCATGTGGAGGCCACACACAATACTCAGCCTCATCAGGAACATGCCC
Source organism: Phyllobates terribilis (assembly GCF_046119375.1). Taxonomy (NCBI): domain Eukaryota; kingdom Metazoa; phylum Chordata; class Amphibia; order Anura; family Dendrobatidae; genus Phyllobates; species Phyllobates terribilis. Next base: position 461,492,495 of record NW_027362767.1, on the reverse strand, counting down.
AGGCGTTGTAGGGAGGTCATACAGGCACGTGGAGGCCACACACAATACTCAGCCTCATCAGGAGCATGCCCAGGCGTTGTAGGGAGGTCATACAGGCACATGGAGGCCACACACAATACTCAGCCTCATCAGGAGCATGCCCAGGCGTTGTAGGGAGGTCATACAGGCACGTGAAGGCCACACAAAATACTCAGCCTCATCAGGAGCATGCCCAGGCGTTGTAGGGAGGTCATACAGGCACGTGGAGGCCACACACAATACTGAGCCTCATCAGGAGCATGCCCAGGCGTTGTAGGGAGGTCATACAGGCACGTGGAGGCCACACACAATACTCAGCCTCATCAGGAGCATGCCCAGGCATTGTAGGGGGGTCATACAGGCACGTGGAGGCCACACACAATACTGAGCCTCATCAGGAGCATGCCCAGGCGTTGTAGGGAGGTCATACAGGCACGTGGAGGCCACACACAATACTCAGCCTCATCAGGAGCATGCCCAGGCGTTGTAAGGAGGTCATACAGGCACGTGGAGGCCACACACAATACTCAGCCTCATCAGGAGCATGCCCAGGCGTTGTAGGGGGGTCATACAGGCACGTGGAGGCCACACACAATACTCAGCCTCATCAGGAGCATGCCCAGGCGTTGTAGGGAGGTCATACAGGCACGTGGAGGCCACACACAATACTCAGCCTCATCAGGAGCATGCCCAGGCGTTGTAGGGGGGTCATACAGGCACGTGGAGGCCACACACAATACTCAGCCTCATCAGGAGCATGCCCAGGCGTTGTAGGGAGGTCATACAGGCACGTGGAGGCCACACACAATACTCAGCCTCATCAGGAACATGCCCAGGCGTTGTAGGGAGGTCATACAGGCACTTGGAGGCCACACACAATACTCAGCCTCATCAGGAGCATTCCTAGGCGTTGTAGGGAGGTCATACAGGCACGTGGAGGCCACACACAATACTCAGCCTCATCAGGAGCATGCCCAGGCATTGTAGGGAGGTCATACAGGCACGTGGAGGCCACACACAATACTGAGCCTCATCAGGAGCATGCCCAGGCGTTGTAGGGAGGTCATACAGGCACGTGGAGGCCACACACAATACTCAGCCTCATCAGGAGCATGCCCAGGCGTTGTAGGGAGGTCATACAGGCACGTGGAGGCCACACACAATACTGAGCCTCATCAGGAGCATGCCCAGGCATTGTAGGGAGGTCATACAGGCACGTGGATGTAGCGCCCCGAGGGTTCGGCCGCTACAGGGGTATTGCACCTCTGCCAGAGGTGTGATATTCCACTCCTGGGTAAGGATGGAGTATGGACCAGGGCTCAGTTAGCTGCATACAGCACACACACCCCATTTCCGAGGGACAGCTCAACGGTGCTCCCACTAGACAGAAGTGCAGGCACGACCGACTATATCCCTGCCTGGAGTGGGGAGGGGGGTGGAACACCCAGTGCTGTAGGGGCAGATAGGGGTTGGTTCCTGAGCGTAGGTAGGAGCTCATTGGTTGCTGGTCACCTGGGCTCATGGTCAGAGGAAGGTATAAAAGGTGGGCACCATCTTAGCTCTAGGAGAAGAGAGGTTCGTTCAGTCAGAGGAGAAGACCGGGAGTGGAGGCTCTGTAGAAGCTCCACTCAGGAGCGGGCCTAGAGAGAGGCCGGAGGGGAGAGAGAGAGGAGGTGAAAGGGAGCTGTGATTAAGTCTCATCTCAGCTCCACGAGAAAGGAACAGAAAGGAACAGAGAAAGAGAAGGAGAGACAGAGAAACAGAAGGGCTCAGGAACAAGAAGGTGGAAGGGACCCTAAGAACCCACGAGAATACAGGGTGAAGGGTCAGGCAGATTAAGGGTACCGGATCCCAAGTTGGTGGAGGAGAAACTACCCTCAGCCAAAGACCGGTTGTCGTGATCATTTATTGGTGCGACACCTCATCAAACCTGCTAGGAAGGCACCATATAGGACAGCGGAGGACGGGGCCCACGTTTAACCGCACAAGTCTGCGGCAGCTGGACAAAAGTGGGTCACTGGTGAGGCAGGCCAGAGAAAGGATTAAAGGGGGTCCTGTGCCATGCTCCTGAACTGCCTGGGAGTTGACCTAGCCCCGCACCTGGTGGACGCAGCACGGCTCGGGCGGTCACTGCTGACAGAAGTGACCCGGAACAAATGAACTGTGAGTAAAGACCTTCGACTGTAACTTGTTGTCTGTGTGCTCCTTCGCGCCTCCAGCACTACTGGTACTGGGACTCTCACCACCATCACTCACACTATCCACTACACTGCCCTGGGGCCGCACTCTTCCCGTGGGGAGTCACACCATCCCAGCTGCACACGTCATCGGCCCCAGCGGACTGCCTTGCAGCGGCGGTTCCTAATAGCCGCAATCCACGGGTGGCGTAGTCGGACATTATCTGAAGCACGTAGCAGAGTACCATTGGTCTGACCACCCTGAGCCGCGGGACCGGGCCGCCACTACTACCCCCATCGTTCCCCTATTTCCCGGATCCGCGTGTCCCACGGCCCAGGGGGCGAGTCAGCTTTGGCGTAGTCGGCAGGATTTCGTGCCCGCTAACCACGGGTACTTCGCGCCTGAAAAGAGACTGTTTCGGTGTACTAAAGATGGCGCCCGCCCTAGAAGAACGAGCGCCATAATGTGCGCGCCAAAAGACCACAGGAGGCCGCCTCCCATCGTGGGCCGGGTCCCAGAATGGCGCCAAAGAGGAAGCCCGCCCCCAACAACCATGAGCACGGCTGTGGAAATGTCCGTCAACGTGGGGGGGCTGCCCCTGAGAGTGATTGTCAGCAGAATGCCCCAGGACCACCCCCTATGGGGGCGGAAAGAGAAGAAAACTGTGGGGCAGGGGGTGGTCTGGATCAGTCCAGACAGACCGCACACGGGGATGGACGCCCTCAGCAGCACCAGCCTCCTGGCCCGAAGCCTGCTGCAGGCCGAACCGCTCTGCAGCCTAGCAGAAGTCCTAGCGCAGCTCCCCAGAGACCCGGAGCGTGCGCAAGCTGCACTGGAGGACCTGGAGCGGAGGATGGTCCGGGTGCAGCGGGGTGCACTCACTGAGTGGAGAGAGGAACTGGCCCGGCAGGCCGAGATCGACCAGCGACAGGCCTCAACCGCACCCCGGAGTTTGCCTGCCTCTGAGGACAGCGCAGGAGGAGAGAGGACCGGAGGCGACGCCGCGGAGGGAGCCACGAGGACTGAGGCAAGTGAAGGGGACGTCACCACCCCAAGCCCAGCAATCGCAAGCCTGCCCCAGCCTCCCGTCGCAGCACCCGAAGCCCCACTCACCGCACCTGTTGCCGCGCCGCCGCTGCTCCCAGCTACGCCTCAAGCTGCGAGCGCCGCGGCCACGCCCCGCCCAGCGCCACGCCCCTTGACCCCGGGCGCCGTAAAGCAAGAAGCATCATCGGCCCGGTCGCAAGGCCTGGATGACCCGGGCGCCATCGCTAAGCCTGCGCCCCTGTCCCGGATGGGACTGCCACCTAGCGCAGCCAAAAGACCCCCGGCCTGGTCGCAAGGCCGAGTGCCCCCGGGCGCCGCTCCCAGATCAGGTCCCCCCACTATACCATCGCTGGGCATGGACCTATTGGCACATCATACCGGTCCGGATGGACTGCCGCTGGAGTGGCCGGCGGAAGTGACCGGTAATCAGCCATGAAAGGCCCAGCCCCCGCGCGAACCTCTGATACCGGCTCCAGAACCCGTAGAGGTCACCCTACCCCCACTGGAGGACGTCCAATTTGCGTGGGACCCCACCAGCGAGAACTTGATGGGGTTCTCTCAAGAGACCCGGGCAGACGCGGTCCGTCGTCTGGAGGCCTGTCATCAGCAACTGGCGACCTTTGAGCGGGAGCGACGAGAGAGACGCGTCAGAGAGGAACGGCTCCAGGCCCAGAGTGCTGAACAAAAAAGCAAGGCCCGCCAAGACCCCTGAGCAGCCCGTGGTCCCCGAATCACCGGGACCATAGTCAAATTCCACATGGAAAACGGCTGGGGGTTCATCAGGGGCCCAGAAACCGCAGGCGACGTCTTTGTGACCCGCAGGGACGTTGAGAGTCATCTACCTGAGGGACATCGTGACCGTGACTTGTACCCTGGCGATGTGGTCGCCTTTACCCGCCACGTAGGTGCAAAAGGACCGTACGCCCTACATGTTCATCGGCTCACTGAGGAGGAGCTATAACACCGCGGCTATGAGGAGAGCCAAGAGGACCCGGACGGGTCTGAAGAACCATATGAGAAGGAAGAAGGAGCATATGGAGGACACCGCTACTAGTAAGTAGCAAAGTACCTGTGTACATAGTTACCCGTCAGGGTACAGAGAACTGATTGCTGTTATGGAACTGTGTGAACGTTATCCCCTCATCCCCTACCAGGCTGGGGACTGTGAGCAGCCATTCCCTTCCCAAAACTGGCCGAGAACTGAGAGCGGTCAATCCCTTGTATATAGTTGCGCTTCCTAAAGCGCCCCCTACTGGTTTTATCAAAAAAACTGCAATGTCTACCTCAAGGCAAATTTGCTGGACTGTTGCACTTAGAAGAAGAAAGAACACCTGGTCGCAAGTTGCACCGCGGCCATAATCCAAGGATACAAGAATGTGTCTTATTTAAAAAAAATGTTTTATATGAAGAGTTTAATATGCTGCTAGAAAATGTTTTACATAATTTTGAGACCGTTTTATATGATAAGTGACAAAAGAGTTCCAGAAGTATTAGTATGTGTTTTATAATAGCGTAACAAGAAAAGGAAAGTGTTTCCCATAAAGGGAACTGAACCGTGTTGCCTGTTTTCTGATGTGAAAAGTTTTGAAAAAGTTTGCAAGTCCTGTAATTACCTGTTTTTGCTCTTTTCCAGCCCGAGGACGTGCTGTGCTTTACCAGGGGGGAATGTAGCGCCCCGAGGGCTCGGCCGCTACAGGGGTATTGCACCTCTGCCAGAGGTGTGGTATTCCACTCCCAGGTAAGGATGGAGTATGGACCAGGGCTCAGTTAGCTGCATACAGCACACACACCCCATTTCCGAGGGACAGCTCAACGGTGCTCCCACTAGACAGAAGTGCAGGCACGACCGACTATGTCCCTGCCTGGAGTGGGGAGGGGGGTGGAACACCCAGTGCTGTAGGGGCAGAGAGGGGCTGGTTCCTGAGTGTAGATAGGAGCTCATTGGTTGCTGGTCACCTGGGCTCATGGTCAGAGGGAGGTATAAAAGGTGAGCACCATCTTAGCTCTAGGAGAAGAGAGGTTCGTTCAGTCAGAGGAGAAGACCGGGAGTGGAGGCTCTGTAGGAGCTCCACTCAGGAGCGGGCCTACAGAGAGGCCGGAGAAGAGAGAGAGAGGAGGTGAAAGGGAGCTGTGATTAAGTCTCATCCCAGCTCCACGAGAAAGGAACAGAAAGGAACAGAGAAAGAGAAGGAGAGACAGAGAAACAGAAGGGCTCAGGAACAAGAAGGTGGAAGGGACCCTAAGAACCCACGAGAATCCAGGGTGAAGGGTCGGGCAGATTAAGGGTACCGGATCCCAAGTTGGTGGAGGAGAAACTACCCTCAGCCAAAGACCGGTTGTCGTGATCATTTATTGGTGCGACACCTCATCAAACCTGCTAGGAAGGCACCATATAGGACAACGGAGGACGGGGCCCACGTTTAACCGCACAAGTCCGCGGCAGCTGGACAAAAGTGGGTCACTGGTGAGGCAGGCCAGAGAAAGGATTAAAGGGGGTCCTGTGCCATGCTCCTGAACTGCCTGGGAGTTGACCGAGCCCCACACCTGGTGGACGCAGCACGGCTCGGGCGGTCACTACCTGTACAGAAGTGACCTGGAGTACCTGAACTGTGAGTAAATGACATTGGACTGCAGTACGTTGTCTGTGTGCTCTTTCGCTCCTCCAGCACTATCAGCACCGGGACTCTCACTACCATCACTCCCAACATCCACTACACTGCCATGGGGCCGCACTCTTCCCGTGGGGAGTCACACCATCCCAGCTGCACACGTCATCGGCCCCAGCGGACTGCCTTGCAGCGGCAGTTCCTAATAGCCGCAATCCACGGGTGGCGTAGTCGGACATTATCTGAAGCACGTAGCAGACTACCATTGGTCTGACCACCCTGAGCCGCGGGACCGGGCCGCCACTACTACCCCCATCGTTCCCCTATCGCCCGGATACGCGTGCCCCACGGCCCAGGGGGCGAGTCATGGAGGCCACACACAATACTCAGCCTCATCAGGAGCATGCCCAGGCGTTGTAGGGAGGTCATACAGGCACATGGAGGCCACACACAATACTCAGCCTCATCAGGAGCATGCCCAGGCGTTGTAGGGAGGTCATACAGGCACGTGGAGGCCACACACAATACTCAGCCTCATCAGGAGCAGGCCCAGGCGTTGTAAGGAGGTCATACAGGCACGTGTGTTATGTTCTGCTACCAAAGCTAAGGAAAGAGAGGAGATCTGTCCCTACTATAAGACTCAGCTGAATCCCTACGATGTAACAGGGAACCTGATCCTGCGATCAGACCTGCTAAAGTCCTAATCTAGTCTGTACGGAGACCTATAGATTTGGGGAGGGAATCCCTACAAGTACTAAGGACTGGGAGGAATATGGGACACCTCCTAACAGAAATAGTAGCAGACAGACGAACAAACAAAATAGATAGAACATAGAGGTCCGTAGACCAAGCAAACTAACAGAGTTAGATACAGAGCACAGGCTAGCTAGAAAGTAGATATACAATGAAGTCCAGCAAAGCCAGAAGGGCGGAGCAGGATTAAATAGGCCAACAAGGTCATGTGACCAGCAAAGGAAAAAAAACCTAACAGCAAGGTTCTAACAGTACCCCCCCTTCTAAGAGGATCCTCCGGATCCCCTAGGACCAGGCTTATCAGGAAATCTCCTGTGAAACGCTCTGATAAGTCTGGACGCGGAAACATCATCTGACCTCACCCAAGAGTTATCCTCGGGTCCGAAACCTTTCCAGGCCACAAGATACTGCAAACTACCTCTATACCGTCTAGAGTCAAGGATGCGAGAAATTTCATATTCCCCGTCCTCCACCACCGGAGGAACAGAGGCAGAGGCGTCACCATCCGACACAACAGCTTTTTTTAACAGAGAGACATGAAAGACCGGATTAATTCTCCAGGAGGTAGGAACCTCCAACCTAACAGCAGATTGGTTGACAACCTGAAGCACCTTAAAGGGCCCTACAAACTTGGGACCCAATTTCTTAGAAGGAATCCTCAACCGCAGATTCCTAGAGGACAACCAAACCATGTCACCAACAGCGAACAAAACCTCCTGTCGTTTCCTATCAAAGTAGTCTTTAGATTTTCTGTTGGCCTCCTGAAGATTACCACGCACATCCGTCCAAACTCTTTCCAAATCACCGGAAAAATTCTCCTCCTCAGGCACGGCAGATCCCAACTTGGAGAACGACCCAAACGACGGATGTCTCCCAGAACAACAAAAAAAAGGCGAACAACCAGCAGAAGAAGATGTATGATTGTTCAGAGCAAATTCGGCAAGTGGCAGAAACTCAGACCACCCCTCTTGATTGTCTGCCACAAAACAACGCAAGAACTGCTCAACATCCTGGTTTTTCCTTTCTGTCTGGCCATTAGATTCAGGATGATATCCGGACGAAAACGACAAATGAATTCCCAACCTGTCACAAAAGGCACGCCAAAAACGAGCCACGAACTGAGGACCCCTATCAGAAACAATGTCAGTAGGAACGCCATGAAGTCTGACAATTTCCTTGACAAAGGCCTTAGCGAGAGTTTTAGCGCAGGGCAGTTTGACGAAGGGAACCAAGTGACACATCTTGCTAAAACGGTCCACGACCACCCAGATGACAGTAAAACCCTCAGAGGGGGGAAGGTCAGTTATAAAGTCCATAGCCAAATGTGTCCAAGGAGCACTGGGGACCTCCAAAGGACAAAGCAACCCCGCAGCAGGAGTATGTGAGGACTTAGATCTAGCACATATAGTACATTGGCGCACCCACTTAATGACTTCCTTCTGCCATCCAGGCCACCAAAAACTGCGACCCACCAGTCTCTTGGTCTCAGAGATTCCGGGATGACCTGCCAACCGAGATTCGTGACACTCAACAAACAAATCTCTCCTAAAGGTCCCAGGCACAAACAACCTCCCATGAGGAGTGTTAGATGGGGCATTCTCCTGTGCTTTAAGAATCTCATCTTCCAAAACGGAGTCTAAAGCAGCTATCACAACACCTTCTTGTAAAATGTTTTCCTCTTTCTCAGCACCGACTATGGGAGAAAAACTGCGAGACAAGGCATCCGCCTTAACATTCTTAGTACCAGGGATGTAAGTAACGGAGAAATTAAACCGCGAGAAAAACAGTGCCCACCTAGCCTGACGGGCATTCAGGCGCTTGGCAGCGTCAAGATATATCAGATTTTTATGATCCGTAAGAACCTGAACGGGAAATTCCGCACCTTCCAAGAAGTGGCGCCAGTGTTCAAATGCGAGTTTAATAGCCAATAATTCCCGATTACCAATATCGTAATTCAATTCAGTCTCCGAAAATTTTTTTGAAAAAAATGCACAGGGATGTAATCCATCCCCGTTATCCTGAGACAATACTGCGCCAACCCCCACAGAGGAAGCATCAACCTCAACCAAAAACGGCCTAGTAACATCAGGCTGCATAAGGATGGGAGCAGAGGTGAACCTCTCCTTGAGATACACAAAAGCTTCAATGGCCTCAGAAGACCACTGAACCGCATCAGCACCTTTCCTGGTGAGATCAGTCAGAGGTTTGACAATACTAGAAAAATTTTTTATGAATTTTCTATAGTAATTGGCGAAACCCAAAAACCTCTGTATTGATTTCAAACCAATAGGCCTAGGCCATTCCTGCACAGCCTGAACCTTAACCGGATCCATCTCAAAACCTTTGCTGGAGATAATGTAGCCCAAAAAACTAATTCTCTGTACAGCGAACTCACATTTCTCCAGCTTAGCAAAAAGCGAATTGTCCATTAATAACTGTAATACCTCACGCACGCTCCGCCAATGAGACTCCAGATCTGGCGAATAAATCAAAATGTCATCCAAATACACAACCACATTTTTACCGATCAAAGGTCTAAGGATGTCATTAATCAGATTCTGAAAAAATGCAGGAGCATTAGTAAGACCAAAAGGCATAACCAGATTCTCAAAATGACCCACAGGAGTGTTAAAAGCAGTCTTCCATTCATCACCCTCCTTCATGCGCAACAGATTGTATGCCCCCTTAAGGTCAATTTTAGAGAACCACTTGGCCCCCAATAACTGGTTAAACAGATCAGGAATCAATGGCAGTGGGTAAGGATTGCGTACCGTAATTTTGTTAATCTCACGAAAATCCAGACAAGGACGTAAACCGCCGTCCTTTTTTTTTACAAAAAAAAATCCAACCGCCACAGGAGACTTAGAGGGCCTAATGTGACCGGCGGCCAAACTTGTCTGTATGTATTCCTCCAAAGCCTTCCTCTCAGGAATAGTAAGGTTAAATAAACGACTTTTAGGAAGAGTCGCTCCAGGGACAAATTCAATAGAACAATCATAGTCTCTATGGGGAGGCAAAACCTGCGATTCTTTCTCAGAAAAAACTCTCCAAAAATCCTGAATAGGAACAGGCAATTCTCCCCTATCCAAAGCTGCAATACGCCCGTTACAACACTTGTCATAACATTTATGGCTCCAGGATTTAATTTCACTGGTAGACCAATCCAGTACAGGATTGTGAAATTTTAACCAGGGCAAACCCAATATTACTGGAGAAGGCAAGTTATTCAACACTACCAAATCCAATTTCTCATGGTGAACACCATTAATAGTGAGAGGAAATTCACTGACCTTGAGAGTAATATTCTTCAAAGGGGAGCCATCCACAGAAACCACAGCAATGGGGGATGATAAAGGTTCAGGTTTTAAATTGAGTTTTTCCACGAATCCCCCATCAATAACATTCAGTGTAGACCCGCAATCAACAAACACCCGAAATTCCATTAATTTTTCCTGAGCAATCGTGGAAGCAGCTAAAAATATACCCTTGGAATTTAAACAGGCAATACGGGCGTGACTGACCATTTTTTTTTCTTTCTTCATACGAAGCTCACAGCCTTTAATCAAATGACCAGATTTTCCGCAATAGAAACACAAACCTTCAGAAAATCGACGGTCTTTTTCTTGAGAGCGAGGTGCCACCGATCCAATCTCCATCGGTTCACCACTGTTAGTACACACATTATCATAACCAGAAACTGACATAGCAGAGGATTTGCTCTCATTAACCCTAGCACGCAGTCTTCTATCCACCCGTATAGCTAATTGCATAGCCTGTTGCAAATCCTCAGGTGTAGGATAAGCAATTAGCAGGTCTTTAACCTTTTCACTGAGCCCAGCAAGAAATAGACTTTTCAGAGCAGAATCGTTCCACCCTGTTTGAGTGGACCAACGACGAAAATGTGTACAATATTTTTCCATATTACCTGATCCTTGTTTTAAACGTCTCAACTCAGTCTCAGCTGATGCCACACGGTCAGGATCATCATATAATAGTCCTAAAGCAGAAAAAAAACTATCCACTGATCTGAAGCATGCATCACTAGGTTGCAAAGAAAAGGCCCACTCCTGAGGCTCTTTGCGCAAAAGTGACATTATGAACCCTACGCGCTGGGATTCATCCCCAGAGGACTTGGGTCTCAAACGAAAATACAATAAGCAAGCATTTTTAAATGAAAAAAATTCTCGATGTTCACCAAAAAATAAATCCGGCAAACATACCTTAGGCTCCAAGAAATATGCTCCAGGACAGTTACTCACGTGCTGACGGAGCTCGGCCACTTCCAGAGAGAGTCCCTGCAGGTGTTTAGCCAAATCCTGAACCGACACCATGATGGAACAAAAAAAATCTTTCCTTAGAGAATTTACAGGCTGGACTTACTGTTATGTTCTGCTACCAAAGCTAAGGAAAGAGAGGAGATCTGTCCCTACGATAGAACTCAGCTGAATCCCTACGATGTAACAGGGAACCTGATCCTGCGATCAGACCTGCTAAAGTCCTAATCTAGTCTGTACGGAGACCTATAGATTTGGGGAGGGAATCCCTACAAGTACTAAGGACTGGGAGGAATATGGGACACCTCCTAACAGAAATAGTAGCAGACAGACGAACAAACAAAATAGATAGAACATAGAGGTCCGTAGACCAAGCAAACTAACAGAGGTAGATACAGAGCACAGGCTAGCTAGAAAGTAGATATACAATGAAGTCCAGCAAAGCCAGAAGGGCGGAGCAGGATTAAATAGGCCAACAAAGTCATGTGACCAGCAAAGGAAAAAAAACCTAACAGCAAGGTTCTAACAACGTGGAGGCCACACACAATACTCAGCCTCATCAGGAGCATGGCCAGGCGTTGTAGGGAGGTCATACAGGCACATGGAGGACACACACAATACTCAGCCTCATCAGGAGCATGCCCAGGCGTTGTAGTGAGGTCATACAGGCACGTGGAGGCCACACACAATACTCAGCCTCATCAGGAGCATGCCCAGGCGTTGTAGGGAGGTCAAACAGGCACATGGAGGCCACACACAATACTCAGCCTCATCAGGAGCATGCCCAGGCGTTGTAGGGAGGTCATACAGGCACGTGGAGGCCACACACAATACTCAGCCTCATCAGGAGCAGGCCCAGGCGTTGTAAGGAGGTCATACAGGCACGTGGAGGCCACACACAATACTCAGCCTCATCAGGAGCATGGCCAGGCGTTGTTGGGAGGTCATACAGGCACGTGGAGGAAACACACAATACTCAGCCTCATCAGGAGCATGCCCAGGCGTTGTAGGGAGGTCATACAGGCACGTGGAGGCCACACACAATACTCAGCCTCATCAGGAGCATGCCCAGGCGTTGTAGGGAGGTCATACAGGCACGTGGAGGCCACACACAATACTCAGCCTCATCAGGAGCATGCCCAGGCGTTGTAGGGAGGTCATACAGGCACGTGGAGGCCACACACAATACTCAGCCTCATCAGGAGCATGCCCAGGCGTTGTAGTGAGGTCATACAGGCACGTGGAGGCCACACACAATACTCAGCCTCATCAGGAGCATGCCCAGGCGTTGTAGGGAGGTCATACAGGCACGTGGAGGCCACACACAATACTGAGCCTCATCAGGAGCATGCCCAGGCGTTGTAGGGAGGTCATACAGGCATGTGGAGGCCACACACAATACTCAGTCTCATCAGGAGCATGCCCAGGCATTGTAGGGAGGTCATACAGGCACGTGGAGGCCACACACAATACTCAGCCTCATCAGGAGCATGCCCAGGCGTTGTAGGGAGGTCATACAGGCACGTGGAGGCCACACACAATACTCAACCTCATCAGGAGCATGCCCAGGCGTTGTAGGGAGGTCATACAGGCACGTGGAGGCCACACACAATACTCAGCCTCATAAGGAGCATGCCCAGGCATTGTAGGGAGGTCATACAGGCACGTGGAGGCCACACACAACACTGAGCCTCATCAGGAGCATGCCCAGGCGTTGTAGGGAGGTCATACAGGCACGTGGAGGCCACACACAATACTCAGCCTCATCAGGAGCATGCCCAGGCGTTGTAGGGAGGTCATACAGGCACGTGGAGGCCACACACCATACTCAGCCTCATCAGGAGCATGCCCAGGCGTTGTAGGGAGGATATACAGGCACGTGGAGGCCACACACAATACTCAGCCTCATCAGGAGCATGCCCAGGCGTTGTAGGGAGGACATACAGGCACGTGGAGGCCACACACAATACTCACCTCATCAGGAGCATGCCCAGGCGTTGTGGGGAGGACATACAGGCACTTAGAGGCCACACACAATACTCAGCCTCATCAGGAGCATGCCCAGGCGTTGTAGGGAGGTCATACAGGCACATGGAGGCCACACACAATACTCAGCCTCATGAGGAGCATGCCCAGGCGTTGTAGGGAGGTCATAGAGGCACGTGGAGGCCACACACAATACTGAGCCTCATCAGGAGCATGCCCAGGCATTGTAGGGAGGTCATACAGGCACGTGGAGGCCACACACAATACTCAGCCTCATCAGGAGCATGCCCAGGCGTTGTAGGGAGGTCATACATGCACGTGGAGGCCACACACAATACTCAGCCTCATCAGGAGCATGCCCAGGCGTTGTAGGGAGGTCATACATGCACGTGGAGGCCACACACAATACTCAGCCTCATCAGAAGCATGACCAGGCGTTGTAGGGAGGTCATACAGGCACGTGGAGGCCACATACAATACTCAGCCTCATCAGGAGCATGACCAGGCGTTGTAGGGAGGTCATACAGGCACGTGGCGGCCACACACAATACTCAGCCTCATCAGGAGCATGCCCAGGCATTGTAGGGAGGTCATACAGGCATGTGGAGGCCACACACAATACTCAGCCTCATCAGGAGCATGACCAGGCGTTGTAGGGAGGTCATACAGGCACGTGGAGGCCACACACAATTCTCAGCCTCATCAGGAGCATGCCCAGGCGTTGTAGGGAGGTCATACAGGCACGTGGAGGCCACACACAATACTCAGCCTCATCAGGAGCATGCCCAGGCGTTGTAGGGAGGTCATACAGGCACGTGGAGGCCACACACCATACTCAGCCTCATCAGGAGCATGCCCAGGCGTTGTAGGGAGGACATACAGGCACGTGGAGGCCACACACAATACTCAGCCTCATCAGGAGCATGCCCAGGCGTTGTAGGGAGGACATACAGGCACGTGGAGGCCACACACAATACTCAGCCTCATCAGGAGCATGCCCAGGCGTTGTAGGAAGGTCATACAGGCACGTGGAGGCCACACACAATACTCAGCCTCATCAGGAGCATGCCCAGGCGTTGTAGGGAGGTCATACAGGCACGTGGAGGCCACACACAATACTCAGCCTCATCAGGAGCATGCCCAGGCGTTGTAGGGAGGTCATACAGGCACGTGGAGGCCACACACAATACTCAGCCTCATCAGGAGCATGCCCAGGCGTTGTAGGGAGGACATACAGGCACTTGGAGGCCACACACAATACTCAGCCTCATCAGGAGCATGCCCAGGCGTTGTAGGGAGGTCATACAGGCACGTGGAGGCCACACACAATACTCAGCCTCATCAGGAGCATGCCCAGGCGTTGTAGGGAGGACATACAGGTACGTGGAGGCCACACACAATACTCAGCCTCATCAGGAGCATGCCCAGGCGTTGTAGGACATTCAGCTTTCTACAGAACAAAGTATTCAATGAGAAGATTTCATCCATTCAGATCTAGGAGGTTGGGATTTCAGGGGTCCCTTTATGTTTTTGAGCAGTGTAGTTATATTCTGTATGTATCTCACACACAGGCCATCACGCGGTACTAAGATGTAGTAGCCTCCATGGCTGCAAAGAGCAGCTCCAGGTGATAGAGACCCTTCTGCTTAGTTTTGGTTATAGAGGTAAAGCAAAACTGTTACTCAGCAGGGGGCGACTCTTGTAGCTATCAGGACTCTGCGTGATCTAACACTATGTATATCATCACATACTGACTTTCCTCATGTAACACTATGTATATCATCACATACTGACTTTCCTCATGTAACACTATGTATATCATCACATACTGACTTTCCTCATGTAACACTATGTATATCATCACATACTGACTTTCCTCATGTAACACTATGTATATCATCACATACTGACTTTCCTCATGTAACACTATGCATATCATCACATACTGACTTTCCTCATGTAACACTATGTATATCATCACATAGTGACTTTCCTCATGTAACACTATGTATATCATCACATACTGACTTTCCTCATGTAACACTATGTATATCATCACATACTGACTTTCCTCATGTAACACTATGTATATCATCATATACTGACTTTCCTCATGTAACACTATGTATATCATCACATACTGACTTTCCTCATGTAACACTATGTATATCATCACATACTGACTTTCCTCATGTAACACTATGCATATCATCACATACCGACTTTCCTCATGTAACACTATGCATATCATCACATACTGACTTTCCTCATGTAACACTATGTATATCATCATATACCGACTTTCCTCATGTAACACTATGCATATCATCACATACTGACTTTCCTCATGTAATACTCTGCATATCATCACATACTGACTTTCCTCATGTAACACTATGTATATCATCACATACCGACTTTCCTCATGTAGCACTATGTATATCATCACATACTGACTTTCCTCATGTAGCACTATGTATATCATCACATACCGACTTTCCTCATGTAGCACTATCTATATCATCACATACCGACTTTCCTCATGTAGCACTATGTATATCATCAAATACTGACTTTCCTCATGTAACACTATGTATATCATCACATACTGACTTTCTGTCATGGGTGTGTCGCCACGAAGATCGTCGCGACTACACAGCCTGACTTCTCGCAGCTGAGTTTTTGGTGCATTGTGTTTTTTGGTTGTGCGGGAGTTAATTCTCTCTCTCTGTGCTTGACGAGGCTCAGCCTCGCCCAGCTGCAGTTAATGCTGCAGTATTGGGATTCCTTCAAATACCTGCTGGTCTGATAGGGAAGTTGTCGGTGAAAGCATTTCTTGCAGACCTTCAGAGTGGATCGTTGTTTGGTGGAGTTCGGAGCGAGGAGTATGCGGTGTGGTTTGTTCCCTTCCTACCTTTATCATTTATCTCCTAACCTGTTGTTGTTCCCTCTGTAATTGTGGTGTTAGTTTTTGTATGCAAGGTGGTTTTTGGTTTTCCCCTTGTACTGTCTCGTTTGTCTAGTACTGTGTTTTGGGCATTTTCTATCCTGTTCCCCATTGTTGTGACCGGGGTCCTTCTCAGGACTAGATTACTTAGGTTCAGGGATATTCAGGAGTTTAGGGTTACGCTGGCGGCCTGGACCTCTGTACCATTAACAGTACCTCCAAGTTGAGTAATTAGTCAGGGCCCCTGTCTAGGGTCAGCTCAGGCCCCTGACCCCCCCCTGTACGCTGAGACAGCGTGACATTTTCACCGACCGACGAAAAAAAATAATTTTTTTTTTCCAACCACCATGGATCCAGTAGCCAGTCTAGCTCGGCAGTTGCAGAGTTTGTCCATGGAGTTGGCGGACGTTAAGTCCAAGGTTTTGTGTCCTCTGGAGCAAGCCGGACCAGAACCTAAAGTAGCTCTCCCTGACAGGTTCACTGGGGGGCGGGACAAGTTTTTTGTTTTCCGGGAGGCATGCAAGTTGTACTTTCAGCTGCGGCCTCGGTCATCGGGGAGTGAGGAGCAAAGGGTGGGAATTGTCATCTCGCTCCTACAAGGGGACCCCCAATCTTGGGCGTTCTCTCTTCCCCCGGGCTCTCCGGTCAGTGGATGGGTTTTTCTCTGCTCTGGGACTCGTATATGATGACCCAGATCGGATCTCCCTTGCTGAATCTAAGTTACGTAGGATCCACCAGGGAGATCGTCCGGCGGAAGAATTCTGTTCGGAGTTCCGTAGGTGGGCCACGGACACCCAGTGGAATGACCCGGCTCTTAGGAGCCAGTTTTGTCAAGGGTTATCTGACAAATTAAAGGATGTGTTGGTGCAGTATGACCCTCCCGCCTCACTGGAAGCCGCTATGGCCCTTGCTATTCGCACTGACAGACGGCTTCGGGAGAGGAGTCCTGAGGGGATAATTTGCATATTCCCACTGCATTTTGGGGTAAGTGAAGAGTCTCCGCAAGCTCAAAGAACACTGGATTTTGGCTGTTGGAGCTGAAAAGAGGACATCGGTAAACCAGGGGAGGAGTCCTGAGGAGATAATTTGCATATTCCCACTGCATTTTGGGGTAAGTGAAGAGTCTCCGCAAGCTCAAAGAACACTGGATTTTGACTGTTGGAGCTGAAAAGAGGACATCGGTAAACCAGGGGAGGAGTCCTGAGGAGATAATTTGCATATTCCCACTGCATTTTGGGGTAAGTGAAGAGTCTCCGCAAGCTCAAAGAACACTGGATTTTGGCTGTTGGAGCTGAAAAGAGGACATCGGTAAACCAGGGGAGGAGTCCTGAGGAGATAATTTGCATATTCCCACTGCATTTTGGGGTAAGTGAAGAGTCTCCGCAAGCTGAAAGAACACTGGATTTTGGCTGTTGGAGCTGAAAAGAGGACATCGGTAAACCGCGCGCCTTTTGAAGCTTTTTTTTAAGCTTTTTTCACTGTTTTCAGAACATTAACAATAAGAACATGGAAGAGTCCAGGAGCCATTTGGTGAGCTGCATATCCTGCTACATGTTCACAGACTTGCCAGTGGAAAAGCCAAACTTCACATGCCAGAAATGCAAGCTTGTGTCCCTGTTGGAGGAAGTTGCGAAATCTAGAAGAGAGGTTAACTACCTTGAAAATCATTAAGGAAGGTGAAGAGTTCTTAGACAGAGCAGAATTATCTCTTCATGATTCAGAAAGAGAAGAAATTCTCACTGCACCTGAGGAAACAGAGGAATGGAAGCCTGTGACCCACAGAAGCAGGAGGATCGAGAGGCAGTCAGCACCCATACTGCTCAGGAACCAGTACCAGGCTCTCACGCAGGACAACCATGAAGAAATACAGCAAAATAAGACTTTGCCAGCAATGAAGAACCTTGTAAGCCCTCAGAATCCTCCTGGATGGAGAAAGAAGAATGTTGTGAAGAAAAAACGGAGAGTGGTGGTCATGGGGGATTCCCTGTTAAGAGGAACAGAGGCCGCTATCTGCAGACCAGACATAACCTCAAGAGAAAGGTGCTGTCTTCCAGGAGCAAAAATTACAGATGTGTCTGACAGGATATCAAGACTCTTCAGACCTACAGATCACTACCCATTCCTGCTAATACATGTGGGGACAAATGACACCGCAAGAAAGGACCTGGAAACCATCTGCAGTGACTTTGAAGACTTAGGCAAGAAAGTGAAAGAATTGGGAGCGCAGGTGGTCTTCTCATCCATCCTCCCAGTGGATGGCCATGGAACAATGAGGTGGAATAAGATTCTACAGGTGAACAACTGGCTACGTCGATGGTGCCGTCAACAAGGATTTGGATTTCTGGATCACGGAATGAATTACCTATACGATGGACTACTTGCTAGAGATGGGGTGCACCTTACGAAGACTGGAAAACATGTATTTGGAAGTCGCCTTGCTACACTCATCAGGAGAGCTTTAAACTAGAACAATGTGGGAAGGGAAGCAAAAGGCCAGAAAAAGCCATACAGCTGACAAATACTATTGAGATCTCTGTTACTGGAAGTGGAAAGGAAGAACAAAGACAAAACAATTTAAATAATAAATATATGGGAGGAAGAGAAACCAATCACAAACTAAAATGTTTTTATACAAATGCACAAAGCATGGGCAACAAACAAGGAGAATTGGAACTACTAATGCAGGAAAAGGAATATGATGTCATTGGAATCACTGAAACTTGGTGGGACGATACACATGATTGGAATAAAAGGCTAAAAGGATACAACTTATTTGCAAGAAACAGACTTGATAAACGAGGAGGAGGTGTTGCATTGTATGTTAGAAAAGCGAATATCTGCACAGAGATTGAAGCTTCAGAGACTGGGAGTTCTGTGGAAACTGTTTGGGTAAGAATACAAGGAGAGAACAACGGAAAGGACACCATTGTAGGCATTTACTACAGGCCACCTGGGCAAGCTGAAGATATGGATGAACTCTTTATGTATCAAATGACCAAGTTCTCCAAAAAATATGACGTAGTGGTCATGGGAGATTTCAACTATCCAGACATTTGTTGGGAATCTCTCTCAAGTAAAACTAACAGGTCAAGCAAATTCTTATCCTCTCTTGCTGACAACTTTATCTTCCAAAAGGTAGGGGAGAAAACAAGGGGATCTGCTACTTTGGATCTAATCCTTATAAACAGGGAGGAAATGGTTGAGGAGGTAAAGGTGGCTGGGACCCTAGGAGGCAGTGATCATGCTATTATAGAATTTTGGATAACTAGAGGAGGAAGACATGTGAAGACTCAAACTTCAAGGTTAGATTTTAGAAAGGCAGATTTTAAGAGACTCAGAAAGAGAATAGGAGGGATCCAATGGCTGGATGTCCTTAAGGACAAAAATGTCCAGGAAGGATGGGAAATTTTTAAAAATGAGATTCTCAAAGCACAATCGTTAACAATCCCGAAAAGTAGGAAGAATGGGAAGCATTTAAGGAAACCAGGATGGATGAACACAGAACTTAAACACATGCTAAAAAGAAAGAAAGAAATGTTTATTAAATGGAAAGAGGGAGGCATATCTAAAGAAGATTATAATGCAGTCTGCAGATCCTGTAGGGCACGTATCAGGTTAGCTAAAGCTGACAATGAATTAAGGCTTGCAAGAGATGTCAAAAGCAATAAAAAAGGATTTTGGGGGTATGTCAAAAGTAAAAGAAAAGTCAAAGATGCTATAGGATTTTTACAGGATGAAAACGGAGAAATGGTAAGAGAGGATGTTGAGAAGGCCGAACTTTTTAATTCCTATTTTGCATCTGTTTTCTCTCAGAAAGAAAATGTAACATCAACTGATCTTCACTGTCCTTTTAAAGGAATAGAGGAATCCAAGTTATCTGTAAACAGAAAGATTGTGAGGGAATATTTAGCTAACATAAATGAGTTCAAGTCTCCAGGTCCAGATGAATTACACCCCAGAGTACTGAAGGAGATCGTAGAAGAAATTTTAGAACCACTCTCCATAATCTTTGAAAATTCTTGGAGAACAGGAGAAGTCCCAGAAGACTGGAGAAGAGCAAATGTTGTTCCTATCTTCAAAAAGGGGAAGAAGGTGGACCCAGGGAACTATAGGCCGGTGAGTCTGACTTCTATACCAGGAAAGATCTTTGAACAAATTATTAAACAACATGTATGTAAGTACATGGATAAGAATGAAGTGATTAACCAGAGTCAGCATGGGTTTGTAACTAACAAGTCATGTCAGACTAACTTAATTTCCTTCTATGACAGAATCACTGACTGGGTGGATCAGGGAAATGCTGTAGATATAGTATATCTTGACTTCAGCAAAGCATTTGACAAAGTATCTCACACCATCCTTATTGAAAAAATGACCAAGTATGCAATGGACCAGGCAACTGTTAGGTGGATTCATAACTGGCTTAGTGATCGGACTCAAAGGGTGGTTGTAAATGGCTTCACATCCAGCTGGATGAATGTCTCAAGTGGGGTACCACAGGGCTCCGTCCTGGGACCTGTATTGTTCAACATCTTTATCAATGATTTAGATGAAGGAATTGAGGGTAAACTGATTAAATTTGCTGATGACACAAAGCTAGGAGGGATAGCTAATACTAGAGAAGAGAGAGAGAGAGGATTCAAAAAGACCTAAATAAACTGGAGCAGTGGGCAGCAACCAACAGAATGGTTTTTAACAGGGAAAAATGCAAAGTACTACATCTGGGCAATAAAAATGAAAAAAGCATATACAGAATGGGAGGAATAGAGCTAAGCAACAGTACATGTGAAAAAGACTTAGGTATACTAATAGATCATAGACTAAACATGAGTCAACAGTGTGATGCAGCAGCAAAAAAGGCAAATACAATTCTGGGATGTATTAACAGAAGCATACAGTCTAGATCAGAGGTCCCCAACCGCCGGTCCGCGGACCAGGATCGGGCCGTTGGGGTTTTTCAGCCGGTCCGCGGGGAGAGGGGGCCCCTCCAGCCTCCAGCAGGGCCGCCATCAGGGCATGACTGCCCTGACTCCAGTATGGGGCCCGGCTGGTAGGAGCCCCCTCGGAGCCCCCCTCTTGTGCGTCTCTCTCCTCATGGGGCCCCCGGCCGCATGCTAAGCGCCGGGTCCGGGACATCTTAGCGCTGCGCTGCTGCGGCAGCACCTTCATGATTCCCCTGACTTCCGGTCATGTGACGGCGCCGTCACATGGCCGGAAGTCAGGAGAACCTGGTGTCAGCGATTTGGACGAGCGCCAGGATTCTGCAGGGATCGCATGGGGGTAAGTATAACAAGTTTTATTTTTTTTTTAAATACAATTAACTAGGAGTGGGGGGAATGGGAGATGCACATGGGGGGAGGGGAGAGATGAGAGATGCACATGGGGGAGGGGAGAGATGAGAGATCCACATGGGGGGGAGGGGAGAGATGAGAGATGCACATGGGGGAGGGGAGAGATGAGAGATCCACATGGGGGGGAGGGGAGAGATGAGAGATGCACATGGGGGAGGGGAGAGATGAGAGATCCACATGGGGGGGAGGGGAGAGATGAGAGATGCACATGGGAGGGAGGGGAGAGATGAGAGATGCACATGGGAGGGAGGGGAGAGATGAGAGATGCACGGGGGGGTGAGAGATGCACGGGGGGGTGAGAGATGCACGGGGGGATGAGAGATGCATGGGGGGGATGAGAGATGCACGGGGGGTGGATGAGAGATGCACGGAGGGGGATGAGAGATGCACGGAGGGGGATGAGAGATGCACGGGGGGTGGATGAGAGATGCACGGGGGGGTGAGAGATGCACGGGGGGGTGAGATATGCACGGGGGGGATGAGAGATGCACGGAGGGGATGAGAGATGCACGGAGGGGATGAGAGATGCACGGGGGGTGATGAGAGATGCACGGAGGGGGATGAGAGATGCACGGAGGGGGATGAGAGATGCACGGGGGTGAGCTGCACATGGGGGGTGAGAGATGCACATGGGGGGGTTATGTTTACATAACTTTGTTGCCTTATGAAGGGCGGGGGGGGCCCCCAAAAATTTCTTGCACAGGGGCCCACTACAGTCTGTGTCCGCCCCTGGGATGAAGTAAATGCAGCTGAACAGCAGCTGTCAGGACAGCTGCCCTGTCCTGCTGCAGGGCGTGATGGGGCCTCAGTGATGCGGCTCCTGGCACAGCACATTATGTGGGGCTCCTGGCATAGCTCCTGGCTGGGACCTTGTCTACACTATATGATAAGTATGCACTAAACTCCAAATCCCTCCATTACCCCGCCCCCATATGACCAAAGCCCTGCCCACCCCACCCCCTCCTTGCTGGGCCATGGAAAAATGATCTTGCTTCAAGCCGGTCCCTGGTGCAAAAAAGGTTGGGGACCACTGGTCTAGATCACGTGAAGTCATTATCGGTCTTTACTCCTCTTTGGTCAGACCTCATCTGGAATACTGTGTACAGTTTTGGGCACCACATTTTAAAAAAGACATAGACAAACTGGAGCAAGTTCAGAGAAGAGCGACCAGAATGGTGACTGGTCTGCAAACCATGTCCTATGAGGAACGGTTGCAGGATTTGGGAATGTTTAGCTTGCAAAAAAGAAGACTGAGAGGAGACTTAATAGCTGTCTACAAATATGTCAAGGGCTGTCACATTGTAGAAGGATCATCTTTATTCTCATTTGCACAAGGAAAGACTAGAAGCAATGGGATGAAACTAAATGGGAGGAGACACAGATTAGATATTAGAAAAAACTTTTTGACAGTTAGGGTGATTAATGAGTGGAACAGGCTGCCACGAGAGGTGGTGAGTTCCCCTTCAATGGACGTCTTCAAACAGAGGCTGGACAGACATCTGTCTGAGATGATCTAGTGAATCCTGCTTTGAGCAGGGGGTTAGACCAGATGACCCAGGAGGTCCCTTCCAACTCAACCATTCTATGATTCTATGATTCTATGAACTCCGCCCCCTGGGATGACTCCACCTCCTACAAGGTCCCCTCATATGGAGGTTCCCCTGGTCAGTCCAGAGGAGCCTATGCAGTAAGGAGGGACATCTTTCCGGGGGAGGGGACCGGCAGTGCACCACAAGACTGGAAGGTGCTTCTTCTGCGGGAGAAAGGGACATTTTATTGGGGGGGTGTCCATCCCGTCCTTTGCAGAGTAAAGAGTCGTCGGAAAACTATTGATCCCAGGTTGTGTGGTGGACGGCAATCTGGGAGTAGGTATTTCGTCCCTAGGTTCGTCTCAGTTTCTCGTACCGGAAGAGGTGGTGGTGGGTACGAGAACTGAGAGGATATCTGTTCTTCTAGATAGTGGGGCCGGGGCTAATCTGGTGGACGCTCGGTTTGCCCGGGTTCAAGGTATGCTATTGAATATGTTGGCTAAACCCATCCCCATATTTTCGATCGACGCCAGGCCTCTCGGTCAGGGAAGTTTTTTGCAAGTGGTGCATAACGTAAATCTTCAAGTGGGGGCGATACATAAAGAACTGTTGTCTTGTTACATGTTGGAGGGTCTTCCCACTCCTATTGTGTTGGGCCTTCCTTGGTTAACTAAGCATAATCCGGTTATTAATTGGCAATCCAGGGAGATAAGCCAATGGAGTGAATTCTGTAATAAAAACTGCATGAATACGGTCATCGGTGCTGTCACTCCTAGGGTCTTACCTCCATTTCTGGCGGACTTTGAGGATGTATTCTCGGAGAAAGGGTGTCAGGAACTACCTACTCATCGCGTGTATGACTGTTCTGTAAAATTGCTCCCTGGGGCCAAGTTACCTAAATCTAGGTTGTATAACCTACCTGGTCCGGAGAGGCAGGCCATGAAGGATTATATTTCTGAGAGTCTGGCTAAGGGGCATATTAGACCTTCATCTTCCCCGGTGGCCACGGGGTTCTTCTTTGTGAAGAAGAAAGATGGAGGCCTACGCCCTTGCCTGGATTTCCGTGAACTTAATCGGATTACGGTCCGAGATCCGTATCCACTCCCACTTATCCCCGATCTCTTTAATCAGATCGTGGGCGCCAAATGGTTCTCTAAGTTGGATCTCAGGGGGGCGTACAATCTGATTAGGATAAAGGAGGGGGATGAGTGGAAGACGGCGTTTAACACTCCGGAGGGGCATTATGAGAACCTTGTCATGCCATTCGGTCTGACTAATGCCCCGGCGGTGTTCCAACACTTTGTTAATGACATTTTTCGCCGCCTGGTGGGTCAGTTTGTGGTCATATATCTGGATGACATCTTAATTTACTCGCCTGATCTTGTGTCTCATCAGGAGCATGTTAGGCAGGTGTTACAGATCTTGCGGGATAATAAACTGTACGCCAAATGGGAGAAGTGTGTGTTCGCCGTACAGGAACTCCAGTTTTTAGGTTTCCTGGTGTCAGGGTCCGGTTTTCGTATGGACCCCGGGAAAGTGCGGGCAGTTCTTGAGTGGGATCTGCCAGAGAATCTTAAGGCACTACAACGTTTCCTGGGGTTTGCTAATTATTACCGGAAGTTCATTCGTAATTTCTCATCCATGGTTAAACCTCTCACAGACATGACAAAAAAGGGGACGGATTTTTCTAGGTGGTCTGACAAGGCTTGTCAAGCATTCTCCTCCTTGAAAAAATGTTTTGCCTCAGCACCCATACTCATTCAACCTGATGCGTCACAGCCGTTCATTGTAGAGGTAGACGCTTCTGAGGTAGGGGTGAGAGCAGTTTTGTCACAAGGTTCGTCCCCTGGTAAGTGGCGTCCGTGCGCTTTTTTCTCCAAAAAATTGTCGGCCGCTGAGAGGAATTACGATGTCGGCAATAGGGAACTCTTGGCTATTAAGTTAGCTTTTGAGGAGTAGCGCCATTTTTTTGAGGGGGCAGTCCATCCGGTCACCGTCATCACTGATCACAAGAATCTGCTTTATCTGGAGTCCGCAAAACGTCTCAATCCCAGACAAGCCAGGTGGTCGTTGTTTTTTACCAGGTTTAATTTTGTCGTTACATATCGTCCTGGGTCAAAAAATGTGAAGGCGGATGCCTTATCTCGTAGTTTCCCTGGGGCCGGGAATACGGATGATCCGTTTCCTATCCTTCAAGAGGGGGTGGTGGTGTCGGCAGTATGCTCTGAGCT
Organism: Phyllobates terribilis; assembly: GCF_046119375.1. Classification (NCBI taxonomy): domain Eukaryota; kingdom Metazoa; phylum Chordata; class Amphibia; order Anura; family Dendrobatidae; genus Phyllobates; species Phyllobates terribilis. Next base: position 461,467,575 of record NW_027362767.1, on the reverse strand, counting down.
TGAGGAGGAGGTATTGGAGGCTCAGGGGGACGCCCCTGTTGGACCTCCGGGGAGACTGTTTGTTCCAGATCAGCTACGACAAAAGGTGATCGAGGCACACCATAACTCAGCTTTGGCAGGACACCCAGGGAGTAAAGCAACTGTGGATCTCCTCTCGCGTCGGTTTTGGTGGCCTAACTTACATAAGGAGGTGGTAACTTTTGTTGCGTCCTATGGGGTTTGTGCGCACTCTAAGACCCCACATACCCGTCCGTCTGGGGCCCTCTTACCTTTGAAGATCCCGGAGCGTCCTTGGACTCATCTGTCTATGGACTTTATTACGGACCTCCCGCCGTCCTCGAGTAAAACGGTCATACTCGTTGTAGTAGACAGGTTCAGCAAGATGGCACATTTTATCGCTCTTCCTGCTCTTCCTAATGCTAAAACTCTTGCGCAGGTGTTCATTGGAGAGATTGTGAGGCTTCACGGGGTACCCTCCGATGTGGTGTCGGATCGGGGGTCTCAGTTTGTGTCCAAATTCTGGAAGGGTTTTTGTACTCGGCGGGGGATGCATTTATCGTTCTCATCGGCTTTTCATCCTCAGACCAATGGTCAGACGGAACGTCTGAACCAGAGTTTGGAGACATATCTCCGGTGTTTTGTGTCAGAGAACCAGGAGGACTGGGCTTCTTTCTTACCTCTGGCGGAGTTTGCTCTTAATAATAGGCGGAGCGAATTCACTGGTAAGTCCCCGTTTTTTGGGGCATATGGTTTTCACCCCCAGTTTTGTACTTTCAGTAGAGGGGGCTCTTTGGGGGTTCCTGAGGAGGAACGATTTTCGTCATCACTCGCTTCAGTATGGAGAGGGGTACTGAATAATCTGAGTACTATGGGGAACCGATACAAACGTATGGCTGATAGGAGGAGAGTGTCTGGTCCGGACCTAAGTGTGAAAGATCGGGTATGGTTGTCTACCAAGAATATAAAACTCAAGGTTCCCTCCTGGAAACTGGGTCCCAGGTTCATCGGGCCGTACAGGATCAGTTCTATAATTAATCCGGTGGCATTCCGTCTTGACCTCCCCCCTACGTTTAAAATTCATAACGTGTTCCACAGATCTTTGCTTAAGAGGTATGTGGCGCCAATGATACCGTCACCTTTACCTCCTCCTCCAGTGGTGGTCAATGGAAATTTGGAGTTTCAGGTATCGAAAGTCATCGATTCACGTTTTAGTCGCCGGTCCCTTCAGTACCTGGTTCATTGGAAAGGGTATGGTCCTGAGGAGAGAATGTGGGTTCCTGCGTCAGATAGTAACGCAGACCGGTTAATTCGGGCCTTCCACATGACTCACCCGGATAAACCTGGCCCTGAGGGTCCGGAGGCCCCTCGTAGAAGGGGGGGTACTGTCATGGGTGTGTCGCCACGAAGATCGTCGCGACTACACAGCCTGACTTCTCGCAGCTGAGTTTTTGGTGCATTGTGTTTTTTGGTTGTGAGGGAGTTAATTCTCTCTCTCTGTGCTTGATGAGGCTCAGCCTCGCCCAGCTGCAGTTAATGCTGCAGTATTGGGATTCCTTCAAATACCTGCTGGTCTGATAGGGAAGTTGTCGGTGAAAGCATTTCTTGCAGACCTTCAGAGTGGATCGTTGTTTGGTGGAGTTCGGAGCGAGGAGTATGCGGTGTGGTTTGTTCCCTTCCTCCCTTTATCATTTATCTCCTAACCTGTTGTTGTTCCCTCTGTAATTGTGGTGTTAGTTTTTGTATGCAAGGTGGTTTTTGGTTTTCCCCTTGTACTGTCTCGTTTGTCTAGTACTGTGTTTTGGGCATTTACTATCCTGTTCCCCATTGTTGTGATCGGGGTCCTTCTCAGGACTAGATTACTTAGGTTCAGGGATATTCAGGAGTTTAGGGTTACGCTGGCGGCCTGGACCTCTGTACCATTAACAGTACCTCCAGGTTGAGGGATTAGTCAGGGCCCCCATCTAGGGTCAGCTCAGGCCCCTGACCCCCCTGTACGCTGAGACAGCGTGACACTTTCCTCATGTAACACTATGCATATCATCACATACTGACTTTCCTCATGTAACACTATGCATATCATCACATATTGACTTTCCTCATGTAACACTATGTATATCATCACATACTGACTTTCCTCATGTAACACTATGTATATCATCACATACTGACTTTCCTCATGTAACACTATGCATATCATCACATACTGACTTTCCTCATGTAACACTATGCATATCATCACATACTGACTTTCCTCATGTAGCACTATGTATATCATCACATACTGACTTTCCTCATGTAACACTATGTATATCATCACATAATGACTTTCCTTATGTAACACTATGCATATCATCACATACTGACTTTCCTCATGTAACACTATGCATATCATCACATGCCGACTTTCCTCATGTAACACTATGTATATCATCACATACTGACTTTCCTCATGTAACACTATGTATATCATCACATACTGACTTTCCTCATGTAACACTATGCATATCATCACATACTGACTTTCCTCATGTAACACTATGTATATCATCACATACTGACTTTCCTCATGTAGCACTATGTATATCATCACATACTGACTTTCCTCATGTAACACTATGTATATCATCACATACTGACTTTCCTCATGTAACACTATGTATATCATCACATACTGACTTTCCTCATGTAACACTATGTATATCATCACATACTGACTATCCTCATGTAACACTATGCATATCATCACATACTGACTTTCCTTATGTAACACTATGTATATCATCACATACTGACTTTCCTCATGTAACACTGTGTATATCATCACATACTGACTTTCCTCATGTAACACTATGTATATCATCACATACTGACTATCCTCATGTAACACTATGCATATCATCACATACTGACTTTCCTCATGTAACACTATGTATATCATCACATACTGACTTTCCTCATGTAACACTATGTATATCATCACATACTGACTTTCCTCATGTAACACTATGTATATCATCACATACTGACTATCCTCATGTAACACTATGCATATCATCACATACTGACTTTCCTTATGTAACACTATGTATATCATCACATACCGACTTTCCTCATCTAACACTATGCATATCATCACATACTGACTTTCCTCATGTAACACTATGCATATCATCACATACCGACTTTCCTCATGTAACACTATGCATATCATCACACGCCGACTTTCCTCATGTAACACTATGTATATCACATACCGACTTCCTCATGTATTTTATAATATAATAAAGTGTTTTTTCTTGTATGTGTGCAGCGTGAAAGGGATGAGGGGGCCACACATACCAGGATTAGGGGGTGAGGGGGCCACACATACCAGCATTGGGGGGTGAGGGGGCGCACACACACACCAGGATTTTGGGATGAAGGGGCCCCACATACCAGGATTGGGGGATGAGGGGTACCATACATAACAGGATTGAGGGGTGAGGGGACCATGCATACCAGGATTGAGGGGTGAGGGGACCATGCATACCAGGAATGGGGGATTAGGGGTACCATGCATACCAGGATTTGGGGATGAGGGGTACCATGCATACCAGCATTGGGGATGAGGGGTGCCATGCATACCAGGATTAGGGGGGTGAGGGGTGCCATGCATACCAGGATTAGGGGGGTGAGGGGTGCCATGCATACCAGGATTGGGGATGAGGGGTGCCATGCATACCAGGATTGGGGGATGAGGGGTGCCATGCATACCAGGATTGGGGGATGAGGGGTGCCATGCATACCAGCATTGGGGATGAGGGATGCCATGCATACCAGCAATGGGGATGAGGAGTACCATGCATACCAGGATAGGAATGAGGGGTACCATGCATACCAGGATGATGGACGGGGTGCCATGCATACCAGGATGAGGGGATGAGGGGTACCATGCATACCTTGATTTGGGAAGAGGGGTACCATGCATACCAGAATAGGAATATGTGGTGCCATGCATACCAGGATTGGGGGATGAGGGGGCCATACATACCAGGATTGGGGATGATCGAGCCATGTATACCAGGATGAGGGGTTGGGTGCCATGCATATCAGGATTGGGGGATGAGGAGTCCATACATACCAGGTTTGGGGGATGAGGGGTGCCATACATAACAGAATAGGCATGTGGGGTACCATGCATACCAGGATGAGGAATTGGGTGCCATGCATACCAGTATAGGAATGCGGGGTACCATGCATATCAGGATTGAGGGATGGAATGCCATGAATACCAGGATTGAGGGATGAGGAGGCCATACATACCAGAATTGGGATGAGGGGTGCCATGTATACCAGGATGAAGGCTACCATACATACCAGAATAGGGATGCAGGGTACCATGCATACCAGGATGAGGGATGGGATGCCATGCATACCAGGATGAGGGGTACCATACATACCAGGATAGGGATGCAGGGTACCATGCATACCAGGATGAGGGGTACCATACATACCAGAATAGGGACGAGGAGTGCCATGCATACCAGGATTGGGGATGAGGGGTACCATTCATACCAGGATTGGGGATGAGGAAGCCATGCATACCAGGATGAGGGATTTAGTACCATACATAACAGGATTGGGATGAGGGGTGCCATGTATATCAAATTTGGGATGAGGGGTGCCATGCATACCAGGATTGTGGATGAGGAGTGCCATGCATACCAGGATTGGGGATGAGGGGTGCCATGCATACTAAGATTGGGGATGATGGGTGCCATGCAAACCAGGATTGGGGATGAGGGGTGCCATGCATACCAGGATTGGGGATGAGGGGTGCCATGCATACCAAGATTGGGGATGAGAAGTGCCATGCATACCAGGATTGGGGATGAGGGATACCATGCATACCAGGATTGGGGATGAGGGGTACCATGCATACCTTGATTTAGGAAGAGGGGTTCCATGCATACTAGGCTAGGGATGAGGGGTACCATGCATACCAGGATAGGGATCTGTGGGGGCCATGCATACCAGGATTCGGATGAGGTGCCATGTATACCAGGATAAGGATGAGGGGTACCATGTATATCAGGATGAGGGATAGGGTGCCATGCATACCAGGATGAGGGGTACCATATATACCAGGATGAGGGTACCATACATACCAGGATGAGGGATGAGGGATGGGGTACCATGCATACCAGGATTGGGTGTGAGGGAGCCATGCATACCAGGATGAGGGGCACCATGCATGCCAGGATTGGGGATGAGGGGTGCCATGCATACCTTCATTTGGGAAGAGGGGTTCCATGCATACTAGGCTAGGGATGAGGGGTACCATGCATACCAGGATAAGGATGAGGGGTACCATGTATATCAGGATGAGGGATGGGGTGCCATGCATACCAGGATAGAGATGAGGGGTACCATGCATACCAGGATGAGGGGTACCATACATACCAGGATGAGGGGTGCCATACATACCAGGTTAAGGGATGAGGGATGGGGTACCATGCATACCAGGATTGGGTGTGAGGGAGCCATGCATACCAGGATGAGGGGCACCATGCATGCCAGGATTGGGGATGAGGGGTGCCATGCATACCAGGATTGGGGATGAGGGGTGCCATGTATACCAGGTTTGGGATGAGGGGTGCCATGCATATAGGATTGGGGGTGAGGGGTGCCATGCATACCAGGATTGGGGGTGAGGGGTGCCATGCATACCAGGATTGGGGGTAAGAGGTGCCATGCATACCAGGATTAGGGGTGAGGGGTGCCATGCATACTAGGATTAGTGGTGAGGGGTGCCATGCATACCAGGATAGGGATGAGGGCATCACATAACAGGATGGAGGAACAGGATTGGGGAGCACGAATACCAGGATGGGGGCAGCACATACCAGCATGGGAGACCATATACCAATAAAAATGCTCGCCACCCGGCGTAGAACGGGCTCAATAGCTAATAATAATATAGAAATGTTCAGTTTCTGATCACTGGTTCCCCGTCAGTTGATCATCCATTTAGCAGAGAGGTTTTCCTTCCCATCATAGTAGCTGGATGCTTCTGGAGCACACCACTTCCTGTCTCCTGTGCTTGTGTTACTTCTAATAGTTGCTGAATGCTTTTAAAACAACAGCACTACTTCTGCATGTCACACTCTTCCCTCCTTTTTGAATGTCGTCCTCGACATTCGTCTTAATTGGTCAATCTGACCAATTCTGAGATAGTGGTGAAAGTAGCTTTATATACAAATTGGCATTGACAAATTGGTATAACATTCATAAACATTGATAACAACCTATTATTACAACCTTTTTCTTGTAGGACACATGTAAGAAATAAACAATTAACACAATTAAAACAATCAGCGTCTCTTCAGCTGGAGCTTTTCGTACGTCTTCAACTAGCTCTCTCTATCTACGCTTTAACAGTTCTTTGTTTCTACAAAGTTTTTTTAGAAAAATCAAAGCATGCAAACAAAGTCTTTCCACTAGGCAACATCTTCCATACTGCCTCTCGGTGGAGAATACCACTCAAGTGGGCTTACCTGGTCCGCAGGCAGAGATACATGTTTCCAGTTGACAGTCCTTGGCACTTGACTCAGTTCACCAAGTGTCTCATACGTCAGCATCACAGGCCTCCTCACTTCTCGAGTCAACATCCTCCTGGTGGGTTGTTCCTCAGATACCACGGGTTCTTCGGTCACAGGAGTTTCTTCCGCCGCACTCATTTCCCGTGCTTCCTCAGATGCTCTTGGAGCTGCCTCTGTAAGTTCCTGTACTTCTCTTGAGTCGCTTGTTTCTGCACGGTCTGGTAATTCCGCTCCTCCTGAGTGTCGATCGGTCCCTTCAGGGGCCGGTGTTCGATCATCAGATCTGAATTGGACTTCATCTGTACTCCTTGGTATGAACTCTGGAGCCTCAGGACTTAGTTCACTCTCCTGAGGATGGTACATCCCTCACCTTGCCGGTTCAAGAAATACAACAGTGTGTTCTTCTCCATCAGAACTTTCAAGGTCACTATCCACCTCCGGAGCTTCAGTCTGTGGTGGTCCCTTAGTCGATCTCGGACGATGTCGGTTTACTTCTGGGAAGTCTTGTTGTGGTGGGAGATAATCACAGGGTAGTAGTAAATTCTGATGAAATATTCTGGTTTTCTTGTCTCCCGTTTTCCAATCTGATTTCATACACTGGACTGTCATCATCTTTCCTCCTTATGATCACATACACCTTGTCTTCCCAGTACGAGCAAAGTTTTCCTGGATCGCCTTTCTCACGTATGTTCTTGACTAGCACCTGGCTTCCGGTGCCAATTCTGCTTCATAATATTTTCGATCATAGTACACCTTACTCTTACTCTGTCATTGCATAACCACTTTGGACGCTATGTTGTATGCCTCAGCCATCCTTTCCTTCCATTTCCAAATATACTCTGGATACGTTCTGTAAGTCTCTGACACCGGAGTATCGAACATGATGTCGATTGACAGTCTTGGCGATCGTCCATACAATAGGAAAAAGGGTGAGTAACCTGTTGCATCGCTCTTTCTATAGTTATAGGCATGTACCATTGAGAGAGAACTCTTCCAGTCTTTCTACTCATCAGCTGTTAAAGGGCGCAACATCGACAATAATGTCCAGTTAAAACGTTGCACTTGTCCATTACCCTCTGGGTGATAGAGCGTTGTGTGGATGTCTGAATTCTACAGTACTTTCCTAGTTTGGCAAAGAGCTGGTTCTCAAATTCTCTTTCTTGGTCATGGTGTCACCTCGTAGGGAACCCAAACTTCAAAGCAAAATCATTGAAGATCTTCTCTGCCGCTGTTCGACCTGATTTATTTGTGGTGGCATATGCTTAAGCAAATCGAGTGAAATGGTCCATCACCACCAAGATGTATTCGTAAGCACCCTTGCACGTCTCGAGATGTAGAAAGTCTATTGAGACCATCTCAAAACGGATACGTAGTTTGGATATTGCCCATAGGCGACTGGGTTGATGTGTTGGGACGTTTATCTTTCAGACACCCACACTCCCTGGTCACATACCTCTCAATATATCTCTGCATGTACGGCCAGAAGAAACGTTCACGGATCAAGTTGGTTGTCGTTTCCACTCCCAGGTGTCCCATGTTTTCATCGAGTTCTTTGAAGACCAACCTACGGAATACTCTGGGTAGTACCAACTGTTGGTTTTGTCCTCCTTTACGATACGGGATACCGTCTTCACTGAGGTAGAGCTTCATCCATTATTTAATTAAAACAGATACTACTGGTGACTCATTGTCTCTCTCTCGTTTACTTGGAAACCGATTTTGGTCCACATAAAGTAGTATTCTACCAATTATGTGATCTTCCCGTTGTACTCTACGGATTTTCCCGTTTTTGAATAGACAGGGGGTAATCTTTTTCTCTGGCTTTTATGGTGGTTTCCACCGTCTATGGACACAACAATGGTGTGTCTTCCTCCTGATAAGCTTCTACTGCTTGGGTAGTGCTCTCAATTGCTTCCAGACTGACTTCCTCTGAGCATTCTTGCATGAACTCCTCAGGCTCTAGTGGCATTCTTGACAATCCGTCAGCATCCGCATTGCATTTTCCTGGCCTGTACTTGATGCTGAAATTGAAGTCAGCTAGTTCAGTGACCCATCTCTGACCCGTTGCATTCAGTTTGTCTGTAGTAAGGACATAGGTCAAAGGGTTGTTGTCAGTGTATACCTCAAACTCTTTGCTGTTGTAGCGGTAATCTCTAAATCGTTCACAGATAGCCCATTTCAGTGCCAGGAACTCCAATTTTCCGGAATGTAGATGGTAATTCTTCTCGGCATCCGTCAATGTTCTAGAACCGTAACCGATGACTCTCAATTTTCCATGTTGATGCTGATACAGGGCAGCTCCCAGTCCAACTTGAGAAGCGTCACAATGAAGAACAAATGGTAAATTGAAATCAGGATATCCCAGTATGGGTGGTCTTACCAGTGTGAGGCAGTGACCGGGATCATATACGAGGGACGTTATATATCCCCCAGAATGTGTACAGAGACCTATTAAACCTGTTGGAGTGCAACCGTTGTTATGGACTTAGGTTAACCTGGCTGCGAACCCGAGGACTTTCTGTTTTACCCTTGAGTGCTGAATAAAAGCTCCTATGTTGGACTTGCTTGGGTCACTGCCTCAGTTACTGCACAGTGTGAACACCGCCGCCTTACACCAGGTAGTCTACTAGTTCTTCCAATACCTCCTGGTGGTCTGCTGTCCAGAGAATGGGCTGTTGGGGAGAAATGACGTTGTTTCCTTTAAGCCCGGTCCTAGCCGCGTTCTTCTTTTTGTCCGTGGGTGTTGTAGTCTGTCCCCCCCCCCCCCAAGAGGAGGTATAGTAGGGCGGCAATCCTGAAGAAGTTCCGAATGTAAGTAATATGGTAGGAGAGGAATCCTAATATCTGCCTCAACTCCCTGACGGTAGAGGACCGCTTGTCTTTTAAGGCCAGTACAGGAGCGATTTCTGCTGGTCCATGGTATATCCTTCTCCGGACACAATTTTCCCTAGAAATCGGACTTGCCTTTTGAACAGTTCACACTTCTTTGGGCACAACTTAACTCCAAGTTATTGACACCACTGGAGTACGGTCCTCACGTGTTCAACATGCTCCCGGAAGGTTTTGCTGTGTACCACATTGTCATCCAAGTACGGCTGGCAGATATCGTCCCTCAATCCTTCTAAACATGTCTCCATGCTCCTCTGGAATTCTGCTGGAGCTGAATTGAGCCCAAATGGTATGCGGATCCACTCATATAATCCCCACGATGTGATGAATGCTGTCAAGGGTCTACTGGACTCTTCAACAAACCCTGTGTGGTATGCCTTAACTTGATCGAGGACAGAGAACCAGGTACTTCCTGATAGGCTATCCAGCATATCTTGCATCTTTGGTATCGGGTGTCGATCAGGTACTGACTTTCGCTTTAGTTCCCGGCAATCACAGCAGAGTCTCAACGTACCGTCCTTCTTCCTAACACAGACAATAGGAGAGGAATAAGACGACTTTGACTTTTGGACCCAACCTCTGTTGATTAGGTCTTGTAAATATTCCTTCACTTCACGGTGTAATGGTTTCGGCACAGACATTTAACTTCTGGTTACTGGGGTCGTGTCTTTCAAATTGATTTTCAAATACAACGATGAGATACAGCCTATATCAGAGTCATCTTTGGAGAATGCATGACACTCTTCTCTCAGCATCTGTTTTGCTATCGCTATATCTTCAGCACACAAGTGTTCCAGGGATACTGGGGGATCCCAGGACCCAGAGGTGGGTCGTGCAATTTCCTCCCCTGTGCAACTCCTGTTCCTTGGTGGGGAGACTGAATTCACTGTAGACCCCTGGGCTGGTCTCACACTGGCTGGATATACCGTTTTAACGGTTTCAATGCGACCTAACACAGTCTTTGAATTCAGTCTAATTTTGTGTTTCGTAGTATTCATCACCGGTACTGTCACTCGAACAAACCCACCAGTAGGAATCGTAAGCACAGCCTCACCTTGAACTAGGCCTTCCGGAAGTTCTGAGGAGCCTTTTGGCACGAACAGTCTTTTCTGGACTTTTCTACCCGGACTCCACACCTCACCCCCATCATTAGGTTTGCAGGGATGATGGTTGGGCACCAGCCTACCTTGACTTCTTTTAGGTCCACTGTATTCTGTGCTTTCTTTACTCTATGAATCACATTTTCCGCCACGGCGTTGGCTATGGCAAGTGGTGTGGCGATTTCATCCACCACCAGCGTCCCTGACTTGTGTTTTGTGATGACCTCACTGATTACATTATAAACCAGGATAGGATCCTCTGCCACCTTCTGATCACTGGTCATGAGAAAAGGTATGAAAAGCTCAATGGTGTTGCTGTTCTTCGTGGCCCTCAGGTGGAAAGTCACTTCCACCCAGCCTATGAAAGGGTTTTCGGTCTGGTTGACGGCTTTGCCGTGGAGTTCCACTGGTCCTAAGAGTTCTTTTAGCGACCGAAGGCAGGTATGTGGCAGGTAGCGCCTTCTCCATTCCTCATTTAAAAGGCTCGCTTGGGCTCCTTTGTCCCACAGTGCTTTTACCAGGAGTCCATCTAGCTGGCACTGTATAAAGCACCTTTCACCAATTAGGCTGATGAGGCTATCCTTACTGACCGAGGAATCCTCCTCCCAGGAGTACTGACCAAGGAATCCCCCTCCCAGGAGTACATCGTTTGACCTTTGCACTGGGCATTAAGTAACTGATGCCCCTGTCTCTCTTGCAGCTGGATGGGAACACACTTGGGGATAGTACTGACGCAGCCATTTTACCTCATGCACTGTTCTGGGGCTTGGTGAGATTTGGATTTGCTACTGGGGCCGCCTCCGTGTCGCGGTTACCAGTTGCCCCACACTGGCAACCTCCTGTCTTTTAACCCAAACAACCGTGACCATTGGCATTCCTTGGCATAAAGTCCTTCCTCACCACATCTTAGACAGTGGACGCACACCATACTCTGATTTTATGAACGGCACGCTTCACAGCCAGGTATCTTCTGTTTTGGGACCCATGGTGCAAGTGGCACTTTCAAAGATAACAGCCGTGGAAGGGGATCGCGCAGATCCCACTACTGTTACCAGTTTGTCACAGATGACACCGGAGAGATCACACAGATCCCACCGCTGCCACCAGTTTGTCAGAGGGACACAACTCCGCTGCCTCCAATCATCAGGACAATTACGCAATTGATTGACGAGTGATGGACGAAGTGGCGGCTGTTTTCACTACTAGGCCGTTATTGGGGAACTAACAGTGAACGTCAGGTATATACAACGTATTATAATAAACAGTGAGCAAAGGGTCTGAATACTTATGACCGTGTGATATTTCAGTTTGTTTGTTTTTAATAAATTTGCAAAAATTTTTACATTTCTGTTTTTTTCAGCCAAGATGGGGTGCAGAGTGGACTTTAACCCCTTAATAACATCTGACGTACTAATATGTGTCTGTGCCCTGGGACTTAAAAGCCAGACCCGTATTAGTACGCCATGGCGATCGCGCGCGCACACAGGCTGACAACATCCGGGTCACCAGACAGCAGGAAGATTGTTTGGACATGCGCAGTGCATCTCCAAACTATCTTCTCCCTGTCCAGAGCTGACAGCCTGCATGACACAGGGATGGTGCTGCATTCCTGTGCCATGCAGGCGATCAGAGAAAAAAAAGTGAAAGTCCCATAGTGGGACAAAGTAATAAAGCATATAAACTTTCAGAAAGTGGAAAAAAAATAAAAAAAAAATTGCAAAAATATAAAAAAAAAAATAATAATAATCCACCAAAAATAAAAATATAATGTACCCATCAATAAATATTATTATAAAAAAAAAAAAAACAATAAAAGTACACATATTTGGTATCGCCGCGTCCGGAACAACCTGACCTATAAAACTGTCCCACTAGTTAACCCCTTCAGTGAACACGGTTAAAAAAAAATAAAAAAAACGAAGCAAAAAACAATGCTTTATCACCATACCGCCAAACAAAAAATGGAATAACACGCGATCAAAAAGACAAATATAAATAAAAATGGTACCGCTGAAAACATCATCTCGTCCCGCAAAAAACAAGCCAACATACAGCTCCATCAGCCAAAAAATAAAAAAGTTATAGCTCTCAGAATAAAGCTATGCTAATAATATTTTTTTCTATAAAATTGCTTTTATTATGTAAAAGTGCAAAACATAGAAAAACGATATAAATGTGGTACCGCTGTAAACGTACTGACCCGAAGAATAAAGCTGCCTTATCAATTTTACCACACGCGGAACAAAATAAAAAAATGTAAAAAAACACAATTCCTGAATTGTTGGTTTTTGTTTATTCTGCCTCCCAAAAATCGGAATAGAAAGCGATCAAAAAATGTCACGTGCCTGAAAATGGCACCAATAACAACGTCAACTCATCCCGCAAAAAACAAGCCGTCACATGACTGTCTGCCAAAATCTGGAAAAATTATAGCTCTCAAAATATGGCGATGCAAAAACTAGATTTTACAAAAAATGCGTCTTTTAGTGTGTGACAGCTGTCAATCATAAAAACCCCATATGATTCTGGTATCGCTGTAATCGCACCGACCCGAAGAATAAAGTCGTCTAATCACTTATACCGCATGAGGAACAGCGTAAAAAATAAACTCTCGGGTTAGGGTTGGGCTAGGGTTAGGGCTGGGGTTAGGGCTGGGGTTAGGGCTGGGTTTGGGGTTAGGGTTGTGATGGGGTTGGGATTTTTTTCAAAAGTAAGAAAAGAAAAGATGACGATATGGTGACTAGTGTTGAGCGCAAGTGCTCGCTACTTGAGTTTGCATCGGGTGCTCTGGTATGCATTGAGTATCGTGGGTATTTGAGTGACATGCTCGAGTCTCCGCCCCATATGCTTCGCGGCCAAAAAAACTTTACGGGGATTGCCTGCCATGCACGAGCGATCCCCGCATGTTTTTTTTGGGGTGTCTAATAACCGTGAAACATGCGGGCGGTGACTCGAGCATGTCACTCGAGCACACGCTGTACATGGTGCATACCTGAGTACCCGATGCAAACTCAAGTAGCGAGCACTTGCGCTCAAGACTAATGACAACTTATTCAATATGATGACCTAATGTTATCAAATTCTGTGTCGTACCTCTGGGTTCAAAATGTTCACTATACACCTTAATAAAATCCTTGAGGGGTATAGTTTCCAAAATGGGGTCACTTGTGGGGGAACGCCACTGTTTAGGCACATCACGGGCTCTCCAAACGCGACATGGTGTCCGCTAACAAATTGAATGGAAAATCGGCTCAAATTGTTAGCGGACGCCATGTTGCGTTTGGAGTGGCCCTGTGTGCCCAAACATTGGAGCTCCCCCACAAGTGACCCCATTTTGGAAACTAGACCCCCCAAGGCACCTATCTAGATGCATAGTGAGCACTTGGAACCCCCAGGTGCTTCACAAATTGATTCATAAAAATGAAAAAGTGTTTTTTTTTTCACTTTTTCATTTTTACGAATCAATTTGTGAAGCACCTGGGGGTTCCAAGTGCTCACTATGCATCTAGATAGGTGCCTTGGGGGGTCTAGTTTCCAAAATGGGGTCACTTGTGGGGGAGCTCCAATGTTTGGGCACACAAGGTCTCTCCAAACGCAACATGGTGTCCGCTAACAATTTGAGCCGATTTTCCATTCAATTTGCTAGCGGATACCATGTTGCATTTGGAGAGTCCCTGTGTGCCCAAACATTGGAGCTCCCCCACAAGTGACCCCATTTTGGAAACTAGACCCCCCTAGGCACCTATCTAGATGCATAGTGAGTACTTGGAACCCCCAGGTGCTTCACAAATTGATTCGTAAAAATGAAAAAAAAAAACTTTTTCATTTTTACGAATCAATTTGTGAAGCACCTAGGGGTTCCAAGTGCTCACTATGCATCTAGATAGGTGCCTTGGGGGTCTAGTTTCCAAAATGGGGTCACTTGTGGGGGAGCTCCAATTTTTGGGCACACAGGGGCTCTCCAAACGCAGCATGGCGTCCGCTAATTATTCAAGCAAATTTTACAATCAAAAAGTCAAATGGCGCTCCTTCCCTTCCGAACCCTGCTGTGCGCCCAAACAGTGTTTTTTCCCCACATATTGGGTATCTGCGTGCCCAGGGGAAATTGCACAACAAATTTTGGGGTCCATTTTTTCTTGTTACCCCTGTGAAAATAAAAAAAAATTGGGTCTAAAGTAACATTTTTGTGAAAAAAGTTAAATGTTCATTTTTTTCTTCCACATTCCAAAAATTCCTGTGAAGCACCTGAAGGGTTAATAAAGTTCTTGAATGTGGTTTTGAGCACCTTGAGGGGTGCAGTTTTTAGAATGGTGTCACTTTTGGGTATTTTCTGTCATAAAGACCCCTCAAAGTGACTTCAAATATGATGTGGTCCCTAAAAAAATGGTTTTGTAAATTTTGTTGGAAAAATGAGAAATCGCTGGTCAACTTTTATCCCTTATAGCTCCATAACAAAAAAAAATATTGGTTCCAAAATTGTGCTGACGTAAAGTAGACATGTGGGAAATGTTATTTATTAACTCTTTTGTGTGACATATCTCTCTGATTTAAGGGCATAAAAATTAAAATTTTGAAAATTGCAACATTTTCAAAATTTTTGCCAAATTTCCATTTTTTTCACAAATAAACGCAAGTGATATCGGAGAAATTTTACCACAATCATGAAGTACAATATGTCATGAAAAAACAATCTCAGAATCAGGGGGATCCGTTGAAGCGTTCCAGAGTAATTACCTCATAAAGTGACAGTGGTCAGAATTGTAAAAATGGGCCTGGTCATTAACGTGCAAACCACCCTCGGGGCTTAAGGGGTTAATGAGAAAAAAAATTAACTTTTTAGAATTTACCAAATGGCTGCAATGAAACAAAGAGTGAAATATTTAAAGGGGCCTGAATACTTTCCGTACCCACTGTATACACACACACACACGTATAGTAGGGGTTTGGTACTCACTCAGCTGCTTTTGAGGCAGGCACAGGAGTCAGTTGCTTTGAAATGTCCAGGCCAGGTTTATTCAGGCTTCATAAGTCGCACTTTTAAAGTAAACCAAAACACAGCCTTGTCCGGCACAAAGTAACAAAACAGAAAAATAAACAATCCATAAGGTGCTGCGGATTCGCCCGCTCACAGTCAGTCATCAAATGAGTTGCAAAATGATTAGAAAATATCGACCAGACATTGAGAAGGTTAGAAATAATGATTTTTATTAGAGTGAATAATTTTCTCCTTCACACTTTGCTTTGGTCACAGAATGCTCCTTTGCAGCAGTTCCAGCATTGCAGACCTTTGGCTTCTAGCTGTTAATTTGCTGAGGTAATCTTGAGACATTTCCCCCCATGCTTCCTGAAGCCCCTCCACAAGTTGGATTGGCTTGATGGGCACTTTTTGCACCATACGGTCAAGCTGCTCCCACAACAGCTCAATGGGGTTGAGATCTGGTGACTGCGCTGGCCGCTCCATTACAGATAGAATACCAGCTGCCGGCTTCTTCCCTAAATAGTTCAGGCATAATTTGGAGGTGTGCTTTGGGTCATTGTCCTGTTGTAGGATGAAATTGGCTCCAATCAAGCGCTGTCCACAGGGTATGGCATAGCATTGCAAAATGGAGTGATAGCCTTCCTTATTCAAAATCCCATTTACCTTGTACAAATCTCCCACTTTACCAGCACCAAAGCAACCCCAGACCATCACATTACCTCCACCATGCTTGACAGATGGCGTCAGGCACTCTTCCAGCATCTTTTCAGTTGTTCTGCGTCTCACAAATGTTCTTCTGTGCGATCCAAACACCTCAAACTTTGATTAGTCTGTCCATAAAACTTTTTTCCAATCTTCCTCTGTCCAGTGTCTGTGTTCTTTTGCCCATATTAATCTTTTCCTTTCATTAGCCAGTCTCAGATATGGCTTTTTCTTTGCCACTTTGCCCTGAAGGCCATCATGCCGGAGTCGCCTCTTCACTGTAGACGTTGACACTGGCGTTTTGCGCGTACTATTTAATGAAGCTGCCAGTTGAGGAGCTGTGAGGCGTCGATTTCTCACACTAGAGACTCTAATGTCCTTGTCTTGTTGCTCAGTTGTGCAGCGGGGCTCCCACTTCTTTCTACTCTGGTTAGAGCCTGTTTGTGCTCTCCTCTGAAGGGAGTAGTACACACAGTTGTAGGAAATCTTCAGTTTCTTGGCAATTTCTCGCATGGAATAGCCTTCATTTCTAAGAACAAGAATAGACTGTCGAGTTTCACATGAAAGTTCTCTTTTTCTGGCCATTTTGAGAGTTTCATAGAACAAACAAATGTAATGCTCCAGATTCTCAACTAGCTCAAAGGAAGGTCAATGTTATAGCTTCTCAGATCAGCCAAACCGTCTTCAGCTGGGCTAACATACTTGTGCAAAGGTTTTCTCGGGTTTTATAAACATCCATTAGCTTCTTACACAGTTAGCAAACACAATGTACCATTAAAACACTGGAGTGGTGGTTGTTGGAAATGGGCCTCTATACACCTATGTAGATATTGCAATAAAAACAAGACGTTTGCAGCTAGAATAGTCATTTACCACATTAACAATGTGTAGAGTGGATTTCTGATTCATTTCATGTTAGCTTCATTGAAAAAAAAAATGTGCTTTTCTTTCAAAAATAATGAAATTTCTAAATGACCCCAAACTTTTTAACGGTAGTGTATATATATTGTAGGGATTTGTACTCACTGAGCCGCATTGGAGGTAGGCACAGGTTCACACAGCGATGCACTCCACAGGTTCAAACAAACTGGTGGTTTATTTAGTGTCCATACACCAGTGAAGAAACAAAAGTAACAGCCTTTTCCTGGCACAAAAAGGAATAACAGAACAAAGCTCAAAATAACAAGTCCATGCAGCACGACCTCAGCCGTTTACACACAGCGCTGTCCTCTGCCTCCTATATAACAAGTCCATGCAGCACGGCTTCAGCCGTTTACACACAGCGCCGTCCTCTGCCTCCTATATAACAAGTCCATGCAGCACGGCTTCAGCCGTTTAACAAAGTTCTTTTTCTCTGCCTCCTGCAGACTCTGAGAAGCACATGCAAGGTCTGCTCACCTTGCCCAACAAAACACAGACAGACAGAGACAGGCGCAGCTGTCTTAAATCAGCCTTCCAAGATCTGGACTGGAGGTAAGTGAGCAGCTGTTCCCCCCCCAGCTCTTTCAGCAGCTCGTAAAACCCGGCCCTGTAATCCGGGCCCATTAAATTCCTCCCAGCATTATGTGTGCTGGAGCCTGCTTCTCCGGGTCCTACATCACCGAAGCTTAGCACTTAGGGGACACATACCTCCCGTCCACGACCTGTTCAGCAGCCACCTTACATACCCCCCCCTCTGCCTAAAGCCGGGGGGCTTGGCACCTTCTGTCACAATACAATAAACCCTTGACAAGGCATCAGCATTCCCATGTTGTTTCCCAGGCCTATGCTCTACCCGGAACCTAAAATCTTGTAGAGCCAGGAACCACCTAGTCACTCTGGCATTGTTCCCCTTCTTTTCTCGCATCCACCTCAGTGGAGCATGGTCTGACACTAACCTGAAGCTACTACCTAACAGGTAATACCTCAGTGTCTAACGCCCACTTAATGGCCAAACATTCTTTTTCTACAATGGAGTAGTTCTTCTCACAAGTGGAGAGCTTCCGACTGAGGTACATTACAGGATGTTCTTCTCCGTTAATCTCCTGGGACAAGACTGCACCCAGCCTGATATCCGATGCATCCGTCTGGACGACATACTTCTTGGAGAAGTTGGGCGCCACCAAGACTGGCTGTTTACAGAGGACCGGTTTCAATTTCTGGAAGGCAGCTTCTGCTTCCGGGGACCACTTGGCCATAGCCGACTTCGTCCCTTTCAGAAGATCCGTCAGTGGAGCTGCTGTCAGGGCAAAGTTAGGGACAAATCTTCGATAGTAGGCCACAATGCCTAGAAACGCCCTGACCTGCTTCTTCGAGAGGGGCTGTGGACCGTTCAAGATCGCCTCGACCTTATTTATTTGTGGTTTTATTTCCTCTCTACCAACCACGTACCCTAGGTTCTTGGCTTCCTCCATCCCCATGGCACATTTCTTCGGGTTGATAGTAAAGCCCGCCTTCCTTAGGGCATCAAGTATGGCTTGAACTTTGTCCAGATGACTTTCCCAGTCCTGGCTGAATATGACGATGTCATCTAGGTAGGCTGCTGCATACTTTTGTGGGGTGCTAAGATCCGGTCCATGGCTCTCTGGAAGGTGGCTGGAGCTCCCTGCAACCCAAACAGCATCCTGACGTATTAATAACATCCGTCTGGCGTCGAGAAGGCTGTCTTCTCCTTGGCCTCTTTGGACAGGGGAATTTGCCAATATCCTTTGGTGATGTTCAGAGTGGTGATGTACCGAACGGGTCCTAGCCTTTCGATAAACTCATCTACCCTAGGCATTGGGTAGGCGTCGAACTTTGAGACCTCATTCAGCTTCCTATAGTCATTGCAAAACTGCCATTCCCCATCTTGTTTCGGCACTAAGACTATAGGACGGGACCATCCACTTTTGGACTCTTCAATGACTCCCAGGTCAAGCATTCGCCTCACTTCTTTTGAGATCACCTCTGTGCGGGCCTCGGGGATCTGGTATGATTTTAGATTGACGCTAACATGAGGCTCTGTGAGAACCTCATGCTCTATGACCTGAGTGAGTCCTGGCAACTCCGAAAACAGGTCTTTATTTCACTGTAGCAACTCTTTGCACAGTTGATTTAGGGCACGTGACAGTGACTCTGCCACCTTGACCTCTTTCACATTGGCCTCAGCCACTAAACAGGGAGCTTCCACGGACTCTCTATCTTGCCGTGGCTTAATCAAGTTAACATGGTAAATCTGGTAGGGCTTCCTCTTCCCCGGTTGGTGGATTTTATAGTTGACTTCCCCCACTTTCTCCACCACCTCATATGGGCTCTGCCACTTGGCCATGAACTTGGTCTCCACTGTGGGCACTAGCACAAGCACTCGATCTCCTGGGTTGAACGATCTCACCCTGGCCGACCTATTATACACCCTGGACTGTGCCTCTTGTGCCTTGAGGAGGTACTCCCTCACAATGGGTATCACGTGGGCAATCCTCTCTTGCATCTGGGCAACGTGCTCCACCACGCTCCTATAGGGAGTGGTCTCAGCTTCCCAGGACTCTTTCGCCACATCTAGGAGTCCTCGAGGGTGTCGTCCATAGTTCAAACGGGGAGAAACCTGTGAAAGCTTGGGGAACTTCCCTGATGGCGAACAACAGATAGGGAAGCAGACAGTCCCAGTCTCGACCATCATTTTCCACTGCTTTCTTCTCAACATTGCTTTCAAGGTTTTGTTAAACCTCTCGACCAGTCTGTCCGTCTGGGGATGGTACACGGAGGTTCTCAGTTGTGCAATCTGCAATGTCTTGCACAATTCCCTCATGACCTTCGACATAAATGGAGTTCCTTTGTCTGTTAGGATCTCCTTAGGCAACCCCGTTCTTGAAAACATGTGGACTAACTCCCGGGCTACACACCTGGCGGAGGAGTTTCATAGTGGTACGGCCTCCAGATACCGTGTAGCATAATCTAATACCACCAGGATATACTGATGCCCTCGGGCGGACTTGACCAGAGGCCCCACTAGATCCATTGCTATGCGTTCGAATGGAACCTCAATGACGGGTAGGGGCAATAGGGGACTTCGAGTGGTCCACTGGGGAGGTTATCTGGCATGTGGGGCAGGAACGACAATAACTCTTTATTTCTCTACTAGATGGTGGCCCGATTCTAGAATCTCTGGAGGATCCATTCCTGAGTCTTGTCTGCACCCAGGTGACCACCCAGCACATGAGAATGAGCCATGTCTAACACCCTGCGTCTATAGGGCCCTGGCACCAGCAACTCTTCTATTACCTCACCTCTTGGCTTGGTTACTCTGTACAGCAAATCCCCATTCACAACAAATTGAGGGAACTGAGTGTCAGCCCCCAGTTCCTGAGGCACCCCATTTAACACAGTAACATTTTCAAAGGCCCCTTTCAGAGTTAAATCCCTGAGTTGGGCAGTTCCAAAGTTTCCCTCGGACACCTCCAGCCCAGGGATATTGGCCTCAGGGGATGCTACCTCATCCTCATCGCCCACAAACACACACATGGGAAACTCATCTACAATGTTCTGCGGGTAAGTTTCCTTAGGGGCGATCTGGCTGTTGTTTGAGCAACCAGGTGTCCCCGCTTTCCCCCACATTTCCCAGAATAATGCAAAGTCACGTCCAATTATTATGGGATGCAATAGATCCTTAACGACCGCCACTTCATGAGATGTGGTGCCACAGTCCGTGTTTACATCCACCTGGGCCACAGGATAGTTCTTAGCGCCCCATGGATACACCGGACACCCACCACCTTCCCAGGAACCAGTCGATGAGGGAGTGTGGCCCTTATCAGGGTCACCAAACTTCCTGAGTCCAATAGTCCAGAGACTTGTGCCCTGTTTACTGACACTGAGCATGCCTGAGGGCCCTCGCCATGTTGAGGAACCGCGCTGCAGCCAGGGTAAGCAAAATAAGAGCAACGCCGGCCCATGTTGCAGTCCATTGGCTCAGAGTTTATGGGACACCGGGCGGCAATATGGCCAGGGGTATGACATCTCCAACACACTATATTATGGGGTGGGACCTTGGGCAGCAACTCAGACCCCTCCTGAACTCTATGACGCCCCCCAGGTGTGGCGCTAGCTCCCTTCTTTTCGGTGTCCGCCGCCTTTTGGGAACCCCAGTATTGAGAGGCTACGATCCCTTGTTTTCCCAACGGACTCTCAACCGCCTGGTATCTTTCCACCAACCCCACCAAGTCATTGGCATTATGGGGATCTCCCTGGGCAACCCAGGATTTCACCGACTTCGGGAGAGAGTGTATAAACCTGTCTATAACGACCTTCTCCACAATCTGTGCTGGGGAGGAAGATTCAGGTTGCAACCACTTTTGGACCAGGTGTAGGAGGTCGAACATCTGGGACCGGGGAGGTTTGTCACTGCAATAGGCCCAGTGGTGCACCCATTTTGCCCTGACAGTCAGAGTCACTCCTAAGCGTGCCAAAATCTGTTTTCAACTTAGCGTACTCTTTGGCGTCCTGCAAGGCCAAGTCATAATAGGCCCTCTGCGGCTCGCCTGTCAAATATGGCGCTAGTACCTCCGCCCACTGCTCCGGAGGCAATTTCTCCCGCTCTATCACCCTTTCAAAGACAGTCAGGAACGCCTCAAAGTCATCACCCGGGGTCATCTTTTGTAATGCTCTTCTTACTGTCTTCCTGACGTATGAGTCATCACCTGGATCTGAGGATGTGGCGGTTGTCCTGCCACGGATCTGCTCTGCCAAGATTTCCATTTGTCTTTGCTGCTGTTGGATCTACTGCATCAGAAGTTTATTTGTTTCCTGCTGCTGCAGCATGTGACTCGCCCAGGGGGATATGGGGGACTCTGTATCCGGGCCTTTACCTTCTTGGGATGTCATGGCGGTCGGTTCCCGGGCCCATACCCTGGGGTCACTCTTAAAAGGGGGTTTGTTACTTGAAGGGATGAATAACAGTTTTGTCTCGTGACGCCACCTGTGGTTCCCGGTAATTGGTACCGGTGCTGCTGCAGTCCTCTGGAGCGGATGTTAGGGTAGCTGGGTTGGTGCGGTTCTCCACAGGCAGAGCTCAGCTCCAGGGCAGTGTGGGTGCAGATGGTGATGCTGGGCGTTGTAGTGCAGGAGCGACAACGCAGCGGCAAAAACTGACAGAGACAGTGGGGTGCAGTCGTCCGAGTTTACTTACAGTTATTAAGTTCCTCAGGTGGCACTATACAGGTGACAGACTCCCACGTCGCGCTGCATCTACCAGGCAGGGGTTCAGCACTCCCTCAAGTATCTCAAGAGCACTCAACGGGACCCCTCTCTGTATGTTCCTTTCTTAGCCGACTTCCCGCGCTGGGTCTCTCCCTCCTGCCCTGCGCCCCGCCACACAAAGTCCCGATCAGGTACCTTGGGATCCCTCTGGGCAACTTGGAGTTCCTGGACCTTACTTGGTGCCCTTTTCGGTGGCTTAGGTGCGGATGTGGCAACTGCACTTTGAAAGTGCAGAAGCCTCCGGTTTTCTATCTGAGACCTAAAGTAACTCGGCTAGTCCAGGGACTGGTTCCCTTCTTGCGGCCTGATCCCTCTACTGCCTGGCAGATTAAGGCGCACGGGTGCCGTCCTGCACTCACCGTACCCCCTGGGATCCCTTCACTTCCTGGAGCCTTCCTCCTGCTCCCACTCCTCTCTCAGTCTTGGGCATGACAGGCCAAACCTGCCTCCCGAGCGGAGCTCCTGAAGAGCCTCCGCTCCTCACGTCCTCTCACTCTCTCTCCGTCCGACTCTCTCTCCTCAACCTCCTAAAAGATGGCTTCCCATATATATATGTATCTTCTTTAAGTGCTCCCCTGGTCTGCGTCCTCCACCCACACCCACTACATGGTTCCCCCTCACTTTGGTTCCCCCCACTCCAGCCAGGGACGGGGCCAGTAGAAAGCAGTGCATATTGCCCTTCCAGCCATCCTGGAGTAGTGTAGTGTTGAGTGCAGGCGTTAGGGTCCTCGGCAGCACTCCATCCTTACCTGAGAGAAGGAGATGCCACACCTCTGGGTGAGGTGCAGCACCTCTGTGGCGACTGAACCCTCAGGGGCGCCACACATGCTCTGCTGGCTCTGCAGGTACTGCTGCTGGTGTTGCGCTTGCTGCTGCTGGTGCTGCACTTGTTGCGCCTGCTGTGCCTGCAACAGATATTTAAGCAGGTCCTCCATTTTGTCCGGCGACACTTGCTGGCTTATGGCCGACTTCACCCAGGACATCTACGTCTTCTTGTAGCAGTCACACTGCCGCTTGGGATCTGTGCCGTGCTTCTAGCACCAATTGTAGGAATTTGTACTTACTGAGCCGCGTTGGAGGTAGGTACAGGTTCACACAGTGATGCAGTCCGCGGGTTCAAACAAACTGGTGGTTTATAAACAAAGTTCTTTTTCTCTGCCTCCAGCAGACTGTGAAGCACATGCAAGGTCTGCTCACCTTGCCCAACACACACAGACAGACTAAGACAGGCGCAGCTGTCTTAAATCAGCCTTCCAAGATCTGGACTGGAGGTAAGTGAGCTGCTGTCCCCCACCCCCCCTAGCTCTTTCAGCTGCTCGTAAAACCCGGCCCTGTAATCCGGGCCCTATTAAATTCCTCTCAGCACTATGTGTGCTGGAGCCTGCTTCTCCGGGTCCTACATCACCGAAGCTTGGCACTTCGGGGACACATACCTCCCATCCACGACCTGTCCAGCAGCCACCTTACAATATATATACACACATATACATATACACACACACCCCGTTATGATCACTACCAGTTCCACAATAACAAAATTAACTACTCGTTGTCACCACAAATCGTTTATACAGGCCGATTGGATGCCTGTTACAGGTAACATACGGCGTGACGAGGCTTCTGGGGTGCAGTCTACAGAGCAGGAGGAACAGAGCTATTAAATATATATATGCATATATATTTAATCCAGAAAGATAGGCAGTGTTTATAAAAAATTTACAAGAGGATGAGGATACAAAATGGGAACAAAATAATACGATATATACAATTATATAAATAAGAAGGAATAACAAAAGAAAATTACTAAACCTGGGTCACAGAAGTGGCTCAGAGTTTAGCGGAGGGAAGCACTCTGATTGGGAAAATGGACACTCTCACAGAGAACTTATAACTTATGACTTGCAGATTGAACAAAGACAGAAACCCAAACTTAGATTTTTTTTTAGCTCAAAGTTACGCCCACATACCTACCCTTGATGAACTCATATGGGAGCTGACCGTGGGATGCACTAGATCTGTTAGAATTTCATGAGATCCCCATCTTACAGAATATCTTCACCCCTGGAGGTCCCAGGCGGTAGATACTGTCATCATATTTCTTATTGCGATTATGCCTTTACGTAGGAATCAAACATGACCTGGATAGCATCATCTATTGAAACATTATTAATTTGGAGGGGTTCTTAGAGCCTTAAGGTGACGTAACTGAATGCATTCTGTTCATCCCTTCGCTAGGGCGCTGAAAGTGTGTCTCCCATAACTATCAGATCAATGCAAACCCCAATATTCATCCGTGACCACTGACGCTGCAAGGTCTACGAAAGATGCTTTGATCAGAGGAAGCTTATGCCTGGTAAGGCAGTTCTCCTCCTCTACGTAAATAAATCTCAGACTTGTTGTCTCTTTCCCAGCAAATCACCCTGCAGTAATTGCCTGGTTACTGCAGGGGTGCACTACTTCAATGGAGATTGCAGTGTCAGATCTCTCTCTTACTTCCCTTGTTTTAGTTTTTTTCTCTTCCTCAGTTATAATTAGTTCCATATGTTCAATGGAAATGACCCCTTTCCGGAAAGGTCTGTATGGATTTTATTTTTTTTCTCCAACAGGCACCAATGAGTGTACTGGGATCCCACATCCCATGACACCATACATCACCCCGTCCTGGAACCCCACACCACAGGACCTCATATCCTAGGACCCCACACCACGCCACACCCGAGGACCCCACACCACGCCACAACTCAGGACCCCACACCACACCACACCCCAGGACCCCACACCACGCCACACCCCAGGATTCCACACCACGCCCCGGTACTCTACATCTCAGGACCCCAAACCCCGAGACCCAGCAGCATCAGAATATAATACAAGGTGACTTCTTTATTCACTTCGGCATATGTTTGGAAGATCACCATCCCTTCCCACGCCAGGTATAACTGAGAAACACACATAACCATGACAACATCTACCTTGTTGCTATGGTTCCATAATTGTGGGTCACTTCATGTCTTTACACCTTCGACCTTTGCCCCGACGTGTGAGGATCCTTTAAAATCTGATGTTTTTAGGCTGAGAACACATCACATATAAAGAGATCACATTTCCTTTTCTCAGAAGGCCGGCGGCATTCAGGGGCACCGGTACAAAACCCACAGAGGTTTCTATCCACCTTCCGCAGACCGCAGGATGGCCGCTGTCCATCAATTCACAATAGTACAATTATCAATAGGATTTGCCGATAAGCAGTATGAGGGTGGGTAATAGCGCCTCCTCTGTACATATGGTGGGTCCTGGTACTGCAGTCATTTTCCATATATCTCACAGCTGCTCTTCTGTTTCTCTGTTGCTGGATTTCCCCAGCCATGTTGTAGTCGGTCTCCGAGTACCGGGATGAGCAGATGGAGGGGGACTGACGGCATTTCTTACGATATATACAGCTGTTCTGATGAAGTAAATGCTTTATAACTGTCAGATATACCCGCACTCACACAACGACCATTACTTAGCGGTTTTGAGATCAGCGAGATAATAATGACGACCTTTACATTTACAGATTAGGTAAAATGTCGTCTCTGCTCGTCCTCAGGTCTGGTCTGTGTATCATCTGATCATCAGGACCCTGGCACCAGCGTCTGCGCGGACCCCCCATACAAGTGCCACCACCTTCACTGCGAGGCGCTCATATACTGTAGAAATACATTGATGCACCTGTCCTCTAATTTACATCTCCATCATGTCCATTCATTCATTGTATGACACTGCTGTATACACCTGACAACTGGGACAACCTCCAGCTGCCACAAGGATGAATTCTAGGGTGTCGGGGTGTACAAACCGCACCATCAATCATAAGCTGCAGCCGAGGTCTACCGAAATTACCGCACTTTTATTTTGGAGAAGTGTTTGAATTTCAGAAGCCAAGAAACGCTCAGAGTTCTCCTCCTCGATGATCACCCCCATCTTCCTCAGTCGGTATCACTATTCACAAAGTATTGTATTTGTATAAGAACTAAAAAAATGTATACATGCTCCAGCACACGTATAATATATATATAAAAATATATATATATATATATATATATATATATATATATATATACACACATACACACACACAGGTGCATCTCACTAAATTAGAATATCATCAAAAAGTTAATTTATTTCAGTTCTTCAATACAAAAAGTGAAACTCCTATATTATATAGAGTCATTACACACAGAGGGATCTATTATATAGAGTCATTACACACAGAGGGATCTATGATATAGAGTCATTACACACAGAGGGATTATATAGAGTCATTACACACAGAGGCATCTATTATATAGAGTCATTACACACAGAGGGATCTATTATATAGAGTCATTACACACAGAGGGATCTATTATATAGAGTCATTACACGCAGAGGGATCTATTATATAGAGTCGTTACACACAGGGATCTATTATATAGAGTCATTACACGCAGAGGGATCTATTATATAGAGTCATTTCACACAGAGGGATCTATTATAGAGAGTCATTACACACAGAGCGATCTATTATAAAGAGTCATTACACACAGAGCGATCTATTATATAGAGTCATTACACACAGAGAGATCTATTATATAGAGTCATTACACACAGAGAAATCTAATATATAGAGTCATTACACACACAGAGATCTAATATATAGAGTCATTACACACAGAGGGATCTATTATATAGAGTCATTACACACAGAGTGATCTATTATATAGAGTAATTACACACAGAGGGATCTATTATATAGAGTCATTACACACAGAGGGATCTATTATATAGAGTCATTACACACAGAGTGATCTATTATATAGAGTCATTACACACAGAGGGATCTATTATATAGAGTCATTACACACAGAGGGATCTATTATATAGAGTCATTACACACAAAGGGATCTATTATATAGAGTCATTACACACAGAGTGATCTATTATATAGAGTAATTACACACAGAGGGATCTATTATATAGAGTCATTATACACAGAGGGATCTATTATATAGAGTCATTGCACACAGAGGGATCTATTATATAGAGTCATTACACACAGAGGGATCTATTATATAGAGTCATTACACGCAGAGGGATCTATTATATAGAGTCATTACACGCAGCGCGATCTATTATATAGAGTCATTACACGCAGAGCGATCTATTATATAGAGTCATTACACACAGAGCGATCTATTATATAGAGTCATTACACGCAGAGCGATCTATTATATAGAGTCATTACACGCAGAGCGATCTATTATATAAAGTCATTACACGCAGATGGATCTATTATAATGAGTCATTACACGCAGAGCGATCTATTATATAGAGTCATTACACGCAGAGGGATCTATTACATAGAGTCATTACACGCAGAGGGATCTATTACATAGAGTCATTACACGCAGAGGGATCTATTATATAGAGTCATTACACGCAGAGGGATCTATTATATAGAGTCATTACACACAGAGGGATCTATTATATAGAGGCATTACACAGAGGGATCTATTATATAGAGTCATTACACACAGATGGATCTATTATATAGAGTCATTACACACAGAGGGATCTATTATATAGAGTCATTACACACAGAGGGATCTATTATATAGAGTCATTACACGCAGAGCGATCTATTATATAGAGTCATGACACGCAGAGGGATCTATTATATAGAGTCATTATACACAGAGGGATCTATTATATAGAGTCATTGCACACAGAGGGATCTATTATATAGAGTCATTACACGCAGAGGGATCTATTATATAGAGTCATTACACGCAGAGGGATCTATTATATAGAGTCATTACACGCAGAGGGATCTATTATATAGAGTCATTACACGCAGAGCGATCTATTATATAGAGTCATTACACACAGAGCGATCTATTATATAGAGTCATTGCACGCAGAGGGATCTATTATATAGAGTCATTGCACGCAGAGGGATCTATTATTAAGAGTCATTACACGCAGAGGGATCTATTATATAGAGTCATTACACGCAGAGGGATCTATTATATAGAGTCATTACACGCAGAGGGATCTATTATATAGAGTCATTACACACAGAGGGATCTATTATATAGAGTCATTACACACAGAGGGATCTATTATATAGAGTCATTACACACAGAGCGATCTATTATATAGAGTCATTACACACAGAGCGATCTGTTGTATAGAGTCATTACACACAGAGCGATCTATTATATAGAGTCGTTACACGCAGAGCGATCTATTATATAGAGTCGTTACAAGCAGAGGGATCTATTATATAGAGTCATTACACGCAGAGCGATCTATTATATAGAGTCATTGCACGCAGAGGGTTCTATTATATAATGTCATTGCACGCAGAGGGATCTATTATATAGAGTCATTACACGCAGAGGGATCTATTATATAGAGTCATTACACGCAGAGGGATCTATTATATAGAGTCATTACACGAAGAGGGATCTATTATATAGAGTCATTACACACAGAGGGATCTATTATATAGAGTCATTACACACAGAGGGATCTATTATATAGAGTCATTACATACAGAGCGATCTATTATATAGAGTCATTACACACAGAGGGATCTATTATATAGAGTCATTACACACAGAGGGATCTATTATATAGAGTCATTACACGCAGATGGATCTATTATATAGAGTTAGTACACGCAGAGGGATCTATTATATAGAGTCATTACACACAGAGCGATCTATTATATAGAGTCATTGCACACAGAGGGATCTATTATATAGATTCATTACACACAGAGTGATCTATTATATAGAGTCATTACACACAGAAGGATCTATTATATAGAGTCATTACACACAGAGGGATCTATTATATAGAGTCATTACACGCAGAGGGATCTATTATATAAAGTCATTATACAAAGGGATCTATTATATAGAGTCATTACACACAGAGGAATCTATTATATAGAGTCATTACACGCAGAGGGATCTATTATATAGAGTCACTACACACAGAGGGATCTATTATATAGAGTCATTACACACAGAGGGATCTATTATATAGAGTCATTACACACAGAGGGATCTATTATATAGAGTCATTACACACAGAGGGATCTATTATATAGAGTCATTACACACAGAGGGATCTATTATATAGAGTCATTACACACAGAGGGATCTATTATATAGAGTCATTACACACAGAGGGATCTATTATATAGAGTCATTACACACAGGGGTCTATTATATAGAGTTATTACACACAGAGGCATCTATTATATAGTCTTTACACACAGAGGGATTTATTATATAGAGTCATTACACGCTGAGGGATCTATTATATAGAGTCATTACACACAGAGTGATCTATTATATAGAGTCATTACACACAGAGGGATCTATTATATAGAGTCATTACACACAGAGGGATCTATTATATAGAGTCATTACACACAGAGGGATCTATTATATGGAGTCATTACACACAGAGGGATCTATTATATAGAGTCATTACACACAGAGCGATCTATTATATAGAGTCATTACACACAGAGGGATCTATTATATAGAGTCATTACACACAGAGGGATCTATTATATAGAGTCATTACACACAGAGGGATCTATTATATAGAGTCATTACACGCAGATGGATCTATTATATAGAGTTAGTACACGCAGAGGGATCTATTATATAGAGTCATTACACACAGAGCGATCTATTATATAGAGTCATTGCACACAGAGGGATCTATTATATAGATTCATTACACACAGTGATCTATTATATAGAGTCATTACACACAGAAGGATCTATTATATAGAGTCACTACACACAGAGGGATCTATTATATAGAGTCATTACACGCAGAGGGATCTATTATATAAAGTCATTACACAAAGGGATCTATTATATAGAGTCATTACACACAGAGGAATCTATTATATAGAGTCATTACACGCAGAGGGATCTATTATATAGAGTCACTACACACAGAGGGATCTATTATATAGAGTCATTACACACAGAGGGATCTATTATATAGAGTCATTACACACAGGGATCTATTATATAGAGTCATTACACACAGAGGGATCTATTATATAGAGTTATTACACACAGAGGGATCTATTATATAGAGTCATTACACACAGAGGGATCTATTATATAGAGTCATTACACACAGAGGGATCTATTATATAGAGTTATTACACACAGAGGGATCTGTTATATAGAGTCATTACACACAGAGGGATCTATTATATAGAGTCATTACACACAGAGGGATCTATTATATAGAGTCATTACACACAGAGGGATCTATTATATAGAGTTATTACACACAGAGGGATCTATTATATAAAGTCATTACACAAAGGGATCTATTATATAGAGTCATTACACACAGAGGAATCTATTATATAGAGTCACTACACACAGAGGGATCTATTATATAGAGTCATTACACACAGAGGGATCTATTATATAGAGTCATTACACACAGAGGGATCTATTATATAGAGTCATTACACACAGAGGCATCTATTATATAGTCTTTACACACAGAGGGATTTATTATATAGAGTCATTACACGCTGAGGGATCTATTATATAGAGTCATTACACACAGAGTGATCTATTATATAGAGTCATTACACACAGAGGGATCTATTATATAGAGTCATTACACACAGAGGGATCTATTATATAGAGTCATTACACACAGAGGGATCTATTATATAGAGTCATTACACACAGAGGGATCTATTATATAGAGTCATTACACACAGAGCGATCTATTATATAGAGTCATTACACACAGAGGGATCTATTATATAGAGTCATTACACACAGAGGGATCTATTATATAGAGTCATTACACACAGAGGGATCTATTATATAGAGTCATTACACACAGAGGGATCTATTATATAGAGTCATTACACGCAGATGGATCTATTATATAGAGTTAGTACACGCAGAGGGATCTATTATATAGAGTCATTACACACAGAGGGATCTATTATATAGATTCATTACACACAGAGTGATCTATTATATAGAGTCATTATACACAGAAGGATCTATTATATAGAGTCATTACACACAGAGGGATCTATTATATAGAGTCATTACACGCAGAGGGATCTATTATATAAAGTCATTACACAAAGGGATCTATTATATAGAGTCATTACACACAGAGGAATCTATTATATAGAGTCATTACACGCAGAGGGATCTATTATATAGTCTTTACACACAGAGGGATTTATTATATAGAGTCATTACACGCTGAGGGATCTATTATATAGAGTCATTACACACAGAGAAATCTATTATATAGAGTCATTACACACAGAGGGATCTATTATATAGAGTCATTACACACAGAGGGATCTATTATATAGAGTCATTACACACAGAGGGATCTATTATATAGAG
The DNA here is from genome assembly GCF_046119375.1 of Phyllobates terribilis. Taxonomy (NCBI): domain Eukaryota; kingdom Metazoa; phylum Chordata; class Amphibia; order Anura; family Dendrobatidae; genus Phyllobates; species Phyllobates terribilis. The sequence goes on along the minus strand of NW_027362767.1, from coordinate 461,435,654 downwards.
TCATTACACACAGAGGGATCTATTATATAGAGTCATTACACACAGAGGGATCTATTATATAGAGTCATTACACACAGAGCGATCTATTATATAGAGTCATTACACACAGAGGGATCTATTATATAGAGTCATTACACACAGAGGGATCTATTATATAGAGTCATTACACACAGAGGGATCTATTTCACGTGTTTATTTCTGTTAATGTTGATGATTACGGCTTACAGCCAATGAAAACACAAAAGTCATTATCTCAGTAAATTAGAATATTTTATAACAACAAAGAAAAAACCTGGGAGTCTGAACTGAAACGTAAATTGATGTGCATGTAAAATGTAAATGCATGATCACAAAAGGCCACTCTGTCTACTGGCCTTATGTGAACATGCATTTACATTTTGCATGCACATGAATTTACGTTTCAGTTCAGACTCCCAGATTTTTTCTTTGTAGTTTAGTGTGCTTCAGTGCATATAAGGGTGTGGCCACCCTTTGTCTGAGCTGAAAGGCTCATTCTGCCTCTCAGGTCTATGCTTCTACTAGGGGTTCAGTCTCTCTGCCATTATCCATATGTATGTCACTTGACAAATGGTAAGGTTTTAATATTAGAGTTAGGACTGTCCCATAAGGGTTGCCGTGACGTTGCGGGACGGCTTTTACATTATTTTGATCAAAATTATGTTAACTAAATACCCTTTGTTATTTATCATATTTTTTTGCACTGTGCAATTTATCCATTTACTTCCAGTTATTTGTGTATTTTGCTGCTTTTTCTCTTCTTTTTTTCTCAATTTTAGAACAACAGCCTGGAAAATGTTTTTAAAATCCAAAATGTTGTCCTACTGAAATGTATATTCAGTAAATGCCTCAATACTTGGTCGGGCTCCTTGTGCATCAATTACTGCATCGATGCGGCAATGTGGCATGGAGGCGATCAGCCTGTGGCATGGAGGGATCAGCCTGTGGCATGGAGGGATCAGCCTGTGGCATGGAGGGATCAGCCTGTGGCATGGAGGTGATCAGCCTGTGGCATGGAGGGATCAGCCTGTGGCTGTTGAGGTGTTATGGAAGCCCAGGTGGCTTTGATAGCAGCCTTCAGCTCGTCTGCATTGTTGGCTCTGGGGTCTCTCATCTTCCTCTTGACAATACCCCATAGATTCTCTATAATAGATTCTCTATGGGGTTAAGGTCAGGCGAGTTTGCTGCCAATCAAGCACAGTGATACTGTTGTGTAAACCAGGTATTGGTACTTTTGGCCATGTGGACAGGGGCCAAGTCCTGCTGGAGAATGACATTTCCATCTCCATAAAGCTTGTCGGCAGAGGGAAGCATGAAGTGCTGTAAAATGTCCTGGTAGACGGCTGCGCTGACTTTGGTCTTGATAAAACACAGTGGACCTACACCAGCAGATGACATGGCTCCCCAAACCATCACTGATTGTGGAGACTTCACACTAGACCTCCAGCAGCTTGGATTGTGGCCTCTCCACTCTTCCTCCAGACTCTGGGACCTTGTGGAGTGTGTCAATGACTGCCTTCTGGACATCTGTCAAGTCAGCAGTCTTCCCCATGATTGTGGATAGGGCATCAATGTGAAAGTAGTGGACAACCCCTTTAACATCTCACAGAACATTAATAAATCACACCAAAGTTTCTTGTTCAGAGCGATTGAACTTAAGAGAACTTAGGAGGCTGTTGTTCACATCCAGAGATGTAGGGGCGGAGGAGAAGTTTGATGCTGGGTTAGTCAGAAGAAGTTCTTGAGATCATTGTGAACAGGGTTAATCAGGAAAGATATCAAGTTGCAGCTGAAACAATACCTAGAAGATACTGGCATTCTGGACAAAGTCCAAATTGAAAAGATGAATGAGGCCGCTAGTTTGGGGTCAGAGAGCGAACAGAAGTTAAAGAAAAGCTCTGCTCCTAAACCACCAAAATGAGTCAGCTGAAGTTGGAGACCCCCGGTTGCCAGTCCGAAGATCATCATGAAGACCCTCCAGTACCACCGCTGAGAGTGAACCTTATACCACCAACAAAAGGGAAGACAGCCAGCGCTGACTGGGAGGAAGTAATAGGAGAACTGCGAGCTGAGTTGATTGAGGTGAAAAAGTTGATTCGTTCCAGGCCAGAATCTGTATCTCTCAGACAAAGGAGTGGGTTCCAAAACAGAAGATACCTGGCTGTGAAGCGTGCCGTTCAACAAATCAGAGTACGGTGTGTGTCCATTGTCTAAGATGTGGTGAGGAAGGACATTATGCCAAAGAATGCCAATGGTCACGATCGTTTGGGTTAAAAGACAGGAAGTTACCAGTGCAGGGCGACTGGTAACTGCGACACGGAGGAGGCCCCAGAAACAAATACAAATCCCACCAACCCCCAGAATGGCGCATGAGGTAAAATGGCTGCGTCAGTACTATCCCCAAGTGTGTTCCATCTACAACAGCTGCAAGAGAGACAGGGGCATCAGTTACTTAATGCCCAGTGTGGAGGTCAAACGTTGTACTCCTGGGAGGAGGATTCCTCGTTCAGTAAAGATAGCCTCATCAACCTAATCGGTGAAAGGTGCTTAATACAGTGCCAGCTAGATGGACTCCTGGTAAAAGCACTGTGGGACACAGGAGCCCAAGCGAGCCTTTTAAATGAAGAATGGAGAAGGCGCTACCTGCCACATACCTGCCTTTGGTCGCTAAAAGAACTCTTAGGACCAGTGGAATTCCATGGCAAAGCTGTCAACCATACTGGGTGGAATTGACTTTCCAACTCTGGGCCACGAAAAACAGCAACACCATCGAGCTTTTGGTACCTATTCTCGTGACCAGTAATCAGAACGTGGCAGAGGATCCTATCCTGGGTCATAATGTAATCAGTGAGGTCATCAAGAAACACAAGTCAGGGACGCTGGTGGTGGATGCAATCGCAACATCGCTCGCCATACCTAATGTCATGGCGGAAAATGTGATTCATAGAGTAAAGAGAGAGTAAAGAAAGCACAGAATACAATGGACCTAAAAGAAGTCAAGGTAGGCCTGTGCCCAACCATCATCCTTGCAAACAAACGGGGGGTGAGGTGTGGAGTCTGGGTAGAAACAGAAAGAAAAGTCCAGAAGAGACTGTTCGTGCCAAAAGACTCCTCAGAACTTCCGGAAGGCCTAGTTCAAGGTGAGGCTGTGCTTACAATTCCTACTGGCGGTTTTGCCCGAGTGACAGTAGCGGTGATGAATACCACGAAACACAAAATTAGACTGGATCCAAAGACTGTGTTAGGTCACATTGAAACCGTTAAAACGGTATATCCAGCCAGTGTGAGACCAGCCCAGGGGTCTACCATTAATTCAGTCTCCCCACCAAGGAACAGGAGTTGCCAGGGGAGGAAATTGTATGACCCACCTCGGGGTCCTGGGATTTACCAGTACCCCTGGAACACTTGTGTGCTGAAGATCTAGCAGTAGCAAAACAGATGCCGAGAGAAAAGTGTCATGCATTCTCCAAAGATGACTCTGATATAGGCTGTATCCCGTCGTTGTATTTGAAAATCAATTTGAAAGACACGACCCCAGTAACTAGAAGTTACATGTCTGTGCCGAAGCATTACACCGTGAAGTGAAAGAGTATTTACAAGATCTAATCAACAGAGGTTGGGTCCAAAAGTCAAAGTCGTCTTATTCCTCTCCTATTGTCTGTGTTAGGAAGAAGGACGGTACTTTGAGACTCTGCTGTGATTGCTGGGAACTAAACCGAAAGTCAGTACCTGATCAACACCCGATACCAAAGATCCAAGATATGCTGTATAGCCTATCAGGAAGTACTTGGTTCTCTGTCCTTTATCAGGGTAAGGCATACCTCCAAGGGTTTGTCGAAGAGTCCAGTAGACCCTTGACAGCATTCATCACACCGTGGGGATTATATGAGTGGATCCGCATACAGTTTAGGCTCAGTTCAGATGCAGCAGAATTCCAGGAGACAAAGGAGACATGTTTAGAAGGATTGAGGGACGATATCTGCCAGCCATACTTGGGATGACAATGTGGTACACAGCAAAACCTTCCGGGAGCATGCTGAACATGTGAGGACCGTACTCCAGTGGTATCAACAACACGGAGTTAAGTTGACCCTAAAGAAGTGTGACCTAGCAGAAATCGCTCCGGTACTGTCCTTACAAGACAAGCGGCCCTCTACTGTCGGGGAGCTGAGGCAGATCTTAGGATTCCTCTCCTACTATCGTAATTAATTCGGAAACTTCTCCAGGATTGCCACCCCACTATACCTCCTCTTGGGGACGACAACAGAGTCAACAACACCCATGGAGAAAAAGAAGAACATGGGTAGGACCGGGCTTAAAAGAAACAATGCTGTTTTGTCCCAGCAGCCCATTCCCTGGACATCAGACCACCAGGAGGTATTGGAAGAACTAGTGGATTACCTGGTAAAATCACCCATACTGGGATATCCCGATTTCAACTTACCATTTGTTCTTCATTGAGAAGCTTCTCAAGTTGGGCTAGGAGCTGCCCTGTATCAGCATCAAGATGGGAAATTGAGAGTCTTTGGTTACGGTTCCAGAACGTTGACAGATGCCGCGAAGAATTACCGTCTACATTCCAGAAAATTGGAGTTCCTGGCATTGAAATGGGCTGTGAACGATTTAGAGATCATCTCTATTACAGCAAAGAGTTTGAGGTTTAAACTGACAACAACCCTTTGACCTATGTTCTCACTACAGCCAAACTGAATGCGATGGGTCACAGATGGGTCGCTGAACTAGCGGACTTCAATTTCAGTATCAAGTACAGGCCAGGAAAATGCAATGCGGATGCTGACGGATTGTCGAGAATGCCACTAGAGCCTGAGGAGTTCATGCAAGAATGCTCTGAGGAAGTCAGTCTGGAAGCAATTGAGAGCACTACCCAAGCAGTGCAAACTTATCAAGAGGAAGACACACCATTGTGGTGTCCATTGACAGTGGAAACCACCATAAAAGTGAGAGAACAAGATCACCCCCTGTCCACTCAACAACTGTCAAAAGGAAAAATTCGTAGAGCACAATGGGAAGATCACATAATTGGTAGAATACTACTTTATGTGGACCAAAATCGATTTCCAAGTAAACGGGAAAGAGATAATGAGTTATCAGCAGTATCTGTTTTAATAAAAGAATGGACGAAGCTTTACCTCAGTGAAGACGGTATCCTGTATTGTAAAGGAGGACAAAACCGGCAGTTGGTACTACTCAGTGTATTCCGTAGGTTGGTCTTCAAAGAACTCCATAAAAACATGGGACACCTGGGAGTGGCAAAAACAACAAGCTTGATCCATGAACTCTTCTTCTGGCCGTACATGCAGAAATATATTGAGAGGTTCGTGACCAGGGAGTGTGGGTGTCTGAAAGATAAACGTCCTAACACATCAACCCGGGCACTCATAGGCAACATCCAAACTACGTATCCGTTTGAAATGGTCTCAATAAACTTTCTACATCTCAAGACATGCAAGGGTGGTTACAAATACATGTTGATGATGATGGACCATTTTACTCAATTTGCTCAAGCATATATCGCCACCAATAAATATGGTCGAACAGCGGCAGAGAAGATCTTCAATGAGTTTGCTTTGAAGTTTGGGTTCTCTACAACCAAGGAACAGAATTTGAGAACCAGCTCTTTGCCAAGTTAGGAAAGTACTGTAGAATTCAGAGATCCCACACAAAATCTTATCACCCAGAGGGTAATGGACAAGTGGAACATTTTAACCGGACATTATTATCGATGTTGCGCACTTTAACAGCTGATGAGAAGAAAGACTGGAAGAGTTCTCTGTCAAAAGTGGTACATGCCTATAACTGTACAAAGAGCGAAGCAGTAGGTTACTCACGTTTCTTCCTATTGTATGGATGATCGCCAAGACTGCCAATCGACATCACGTTCGATACTCCGGTGTCAGAGACTTACAAAACTTATACGGAGTACGTTCGGAAATGGAAGGAATGGATGGCAGAGGCAGACAACATAGCATCCAAAGTGGTTACGCAGGGGCAGAGCAAGAGTAAGGAGTACGATGATCGAAAATGTTATGGAGCAGAATTGACAAAGGGAAGTCGGGTGCTAGTCCAGAACGTACTGTATGTGAGAAAGGTGGTCCAGAAAAACTTTGCTTGTACTGGGAAGACAGGGTGTATGTTGTCGTAAGGAGGAAAGTGTATGAAATCAGATTGGAAATGGGGGACAAGAAAACCAGAATAGTCCATCGGAATTTACTACTACTCTGTGATTATCTCCCACCACAATAAGACTTCCCAGAAGTAGATCGACATTGACCAAGATCAAATAAGGGACTACCACAGACTGAAGCTCCAGAGGTGGATAGTGACCTTGAGAGTTCAGATGAAGAATAGCACACTGTTGTATTTCTCAGACTGGCAAGGAGAGGGATGTACCATCCTCAGGAGAGTGAACCAAGTCCTGAGGCTCCAGAGTTTGTACCAAGAAATACAGATGAAGTCCAATCCAGATCTGAATATCGAATACCGGTCATTGAAGAGACCGATCGACACTGAGGAGGAGCGGAATTACCAGACCGTGCGGAAACGGACGATTCAAGAGAAGTACAGGAACTTACAGAGGCAGCTCCAAGAGCATCTGAGGAAGCACGGAAAATGAGTGCGGCGGAAGATGTGACCAAAGAACCCGTGGTATCTGAGGAACAACCCACCAGGTGGAAGTCGACTCGAGAAGTGAAGAGGCCCATGATGCTTACGTATGAGACACTTGGTGAACCGAGTCAAGTGCCAAGGACGGTCGACTGGAAACATGTATCTCTGCCTGCGGACCCGGTAAGCCCACTTGAGTGGTATTCACACACTTCCAATGCTCTGCACACGTTTCAAATGCTCCTCACACGTTTCCATCCCCCGCACACGTTTCCATCTCCCCATCACGTTTCCATCCCCCATCACGTTTCCGACGCTCCGCGCACGTTTCCATCCCCTCGTCACGTTTCCACCCAGTCACATTTCCAATGCACGTTTCCATCCACCGTCAAGTTTCCGACGCTCCGCACACGTTTCCATCCCCCGTCACTTTTCCGACGTTCCGCACCCGTTACCATCCCCTGTCACGTTTCCATCCCCCGTCACGTTTCTGAAGGTCCCCACACGTTTCCATCCCTCGTCATGTTTCTGACGTTCCGCACACGTTTCCAATCCTCTGCACACGTTTCTGACACGCCGCACATAGAATCATAGAATCATAGAATGGTAGAGTTGGAAGGGACCTCCTGGGTCATCTGGTCCAACCCCCTGCTTCACTAGATCATCTCAGACAGATGTCTGTCCAGCCTCTGTTTGAAGACGTCCATTGAAGGGGAACTCACCACCTCTCGTGGCAGCCTGTTCCACTCATTAATCACCCTAACTGTCAAAAAGTTTTTTCTAATATCTAATCTGTGTCTCCTCCCATTTAGTTTCATCCCATTGCTTCTAGTCTTTCCTTGTGCAAATGAGAATAAAGATGATCCTTCTACAATGTGACAGCCCTTGACATATTTGTAGACAGCTATTAAGTCTCCTCTCAGTCTTCTTTTTTGCAAGCTAAACATTCCCAAATCCTGCAACCGTTCCTCATAGGACATGGTTTGCAGACCAGTCACCATTCTGGTCGCTCTTCTCTGAACTTGCTCCAGTTTGTCTATGTCTTTTTTAAAATGTGGTGCCCAAAACTGTACACAGTATTCCAGATGAGGTCTGACCAAAGAGGAGTAAAGACCGATAATGACTTCACGTGATCTAGACTGTATGCTTCTGTTAATACATCCCAGAATTGTATTTGCCTTTTTTGCTGCTGCATCACACTGTTGACTCATGTTCAGTCTATGATCTATTAGTATACCTAAGTCTTTTTCACATGTACTGTTGCTTAGCTCTATTCCTCCCATTCTGTATATGCTTTTTTCATTTTTATTGCCCAGATGTAGTACTTTGCATTTTTCCCTGTTAAAAACCATTCTGTTGGTTGCTGCCCACTGCTCCAGTTTATTTAGGTCTTTTTGAATCCTCTCTCTCTCTTCTCTAGTATTAGCTATCCCTCCTAGCTTTGTGTCATCAGCAAATTTAATCAGTTTACCCTCAATTCCTTCATCTAAATCATTGATAAAGATGTTGAACAATACAGGTCCCAGGACGGAGCCCTGTGGTACCCCACTTGAGACATTCATCCAGCTGGATGTGAAGCCATTTACAACCACCCTTTGAGTCCGATCACTAAGCCAGTTATGAATCCACCTAACAGTTGCCTGGTCCATTGCATACTTGGTCATTTTTTCAATAAGGATGGTGTGAGATACTTTGTCAAATGCTTTGCTGAAGTCAAGATATACTATATCTACAGCATTTCCCTGATCCACCCAGTCAGTGATTCTGTCATAGAAGGAAATTAAGTTAGTCTGACATGACTTGTTAGTTACAAACCCATGCTGACTCTGGTTAATCACTTCATTCTTATCCATGTACTTACATACATGTTGTTTAATAATTTGTTCAAAGATCTTTCCTGGTATAGAAGTCAGACTCACCGGCCTATAGTTCCCTGGGTCCACCTTCTTCCCCTTTTTGAAGATAGGAATAACATTTGCTCTTCTCCAGTCTTCTGGGACTTCTCCTGTTCTCCAAGAATGTTCAAAGATTATGGAGAGTGGTTCTAAAATTTCTTCTACGATCTCCTTCAGTACTCTGGGGTGTAATTCATCTGGACCTGGAGACTTGAACTCATTTATGTTAGCTAAATATTCCCTCACAATCTTTCTGTTTACAGATAACTTGGATTCCTCTATTCCTTTAAAAAGACAGTGAAGATCAGTTGATGTTACATTTTCTTTCTGAGAGAAAACAGATGCAAAATAGGAATTAAAAAGTTCGGCCTTCTCAACATCCTCTCTTACCATTTCTCCATTTTCATCCTGCAAAAATCCTATAGCATCTTTGACTTTTCTTTTACTTTTGACATACCCCCAAAATCCTTTTTTATTGCTTTTGACATCTCTTGCAAGCCTTAATTCATTGTCAGCTTTAGCTAACCTGATACGTGCCCTACAGGATCTGCAGACTGCATTATAATCTTCTTTAGATATGCCTCCCTCTTTCCATTTAATAAACATTTCTTTCTTTCTTTTTAGCATGTGTTTAAGTTCTGTGTTCATCCATCCTGGTTTCCTTAAATGCTTCCCATTCTTCCTACTTTTCGGGATTGTTAACGATTGTGCTTTGAGAATTTCATTTTTAAAAATTTCCCATCCTTCCTGGACATTTTTGTCCTTAAGGACATCCAGCCATTGGATCCCTCCTATTCTCTTTCAGAGTCTCTTAAAATCTGCCTTTCTAAAATCTAACCTTGAAGTTTGAGTCTTCACATGTCTTCCTCCTCTAGTTATCCAAAATTCTATAATAGCATGATCGCTGCCTCCTAGGGTCCCAGCCACCTTTACCTCCTCAACCATTTCCTCCCTGTTTATAAGGATTAGATCCAAAGTAGCAGATCCCCTTGTTTTCTCCCCTACCTTTTGGAAGATAAAGTTGTCAGCAAGAGAGGATAAGAATTTGCTTGACCTGTTAGTTTTACTTGAGAGAGATTCCCAACAAATGTCTGGATAGTTGAAATCTCCCATGACCACTACGTCATATTTTTTGGAGAACTTGGTCATTTGATACATAAAGAGTTCATCCATATCTTCAGCTTGCCCAGGTGGCCTGTAGTAAATGCCTACAATGGTGTCCTTTCCGTTGTTCTCTCCTTGTATTCTTACCCAAACAGTTTCCACAGAAATTTTCAATCCCCCCAACATCTTTTGACGATCCGGACATGTTTCCATCCCCCGTCTCGTTTCCATCCCCCGTCACGTTCCTGATGCCCCGCACACGTTTCCATCCACCATCATGTTTCCAACGTTCCGCACCCGTTTCCATCCCCCGTCACGTTTCCAATGCTCTGCACACGTTTCTGATGCTCCGCACACATTTCCATCCCCCGTCACGTTTCCAATGCTCTGCACGTGTTTCTGACGCTCCGCACTTTTTTTCCGCGTTGTGTGATGTGCAGAGCGTCATTATCTCATCAGACGTCTCCCAGAAAACAATGACTGAGACGTTGGCGGGTGCGGCTCCTCCTCGCACTGACAAGTCTTGTGCTTTATATCCTGCACGTTCTTGTGAGGAGAAGCTGCTACTAACAGAAGAAAAACCGCTGGAGGCGAAACCGAACAGAATAAACTTCTGTAACATCACGCCTATTATGTGCAGCGAGAAAAACACAGCGACTACTCCCCCCAGCAGTGCTAAAGCGAGGAGCAGATTAGACCTCATTAACCTCTCGCCTCCACTCCTACAACAGTCACATCTAATGCGGATCTCACCGCAGACACCGAGCGTCATTAGGATCATTATGTGTCACAGATCAGAAGTCTGATAGAGAAACACAGGAGGGCGACAGCTGAGGAGTGTTCACACTTACAGACTATCAGGCGACAGCTGAGGAATGTTCACACTTACAGAATATCAGGTCTATGGCTGAGGAGCGTTCATGTGGCGCCCCTGCGGGTTCAGTCGCCACAGAGGTACTGCACCTCACCCAGAGGTGTGGTATCCCACGCTCAGGTAAGGATGGAGTGCTGCCCGGGACCCTAACACCTGCATCCAACACTACACTACTCCAGACCAGCAGGAGGGGCAAGATACGTCGCTTCCCTCATGAGCCCTGTCCCTGGCTGGAGTGGGGGGAACCAAAGTAGGGGGAACCATGTAGTGGGTGTGGGTGGAGGAAGTAAATCAGGGGAGCATTGGAAGAAGTGATATAAATAGAGAAGCCATCTTTAAAGGACAGATCAGTCTGAGAGGAGAAGTAGAGGGAGCAGGAGCTCTGTAGGAGCTCTGCTCTGGAGGAGGGCCTAGCCAGAGAGGCCCAAGACTGAAGAGAGAGAGAGAGAGGAGCAGGAGAAAGGCTCCAGGAACGTGGAAGGGACCCCATGGGTACGGGAAGTGCTGGAGGCCACCCGTACACCCGAATCTACCAGGAGGTGGAGGGGTCAGGTCACACAGAGGGGACCGGTCCCTAAACTAGCAGAGTTCTTTAAGCCTCAACTAGGAAACCAGAGGCTGCAGTATTTCAGGTACTGCAGCCACAAGCCACATCTATCTCACCAAGAAGGTGACCATAGAGGACCCAGGGGACAGAGAAGACGTCGCCCGGCAAGGTCCGCGGTCACTGGATTGGGACACTAGGTGTGAGGTGCAGGGAGACGGCCAGAAGGAATACACAGAAGGGGGTCCCGTTACGTACTCCGGAGAGACCTGGGAGTTTGCTGAACCCCTCCCTAAGTAAGCACAGGATGCCGTGGGAAGTTACTCTAGTACTGGTAACTGGAAGTCTTAAGAAACCGTGAGTAAACCCTGAGGACTGCACCTTACTGTCTCTGTGATTATTATCTGCGCCATCACCCCCGCCATACTACCCAGCACCATCTACAACACCTACAACATCTACACTGCCCTGGAGCTAAGTTCTACCTGTGGAGAGCTAAACCAACTCTGCTGCATTCACACCAGCTCCAGAGGACCTGCTCCGCAGCGTTGGCTCCATATAGCCGCATACCACAGGTGGTGTCACGAACTCTATACAAGAACTATAAATCCCCTGTAAATAGTATTCCCCTTTTGATTGACCGCCCTGGGTCACGAACCGGGTCACCACCACTGTGACATCTCCCCTAGCAACGACCGGCCCGGCACCGAGTACCCCACGGCCCAGGGGGCGGGTCATACTTGGCGTCACGAACAGGATATGAACCCACCCGTTATCACCGGGTATTGTGCGCCTAGAGACTGTGTTCTATACTGAATGTGGCGCCTGCCCCAGAAGAACGGGCGCCATTATGTGCGAGACCAAAGACAACAAGAAACCACCTCCCATCGTGGGCCGGGTTGCAGAATGGTGCCAAAAGCGGGGCCCGACCCAAGCAGCAGTGACCATGCATGTGGATGTGTCCATCAAGCTGGGGAGGCCGCCCCTAGGTGTGTCCGACAGCAAGCTGCCATGGAACTGTGGCGCCACTGAGGGTTTGACCGCTACAGGGATGCTGCACTTCTCTAATGGAGTGTGGTGTTCCTCCTCTGAGGTAAGGCCAGTGTGATAGTCGTGATCCAGCCCTTGCATCCAACACCACACTTCTCCACCAGAGGGAGCTAGTATGCACTAGGTGCTGCTCCCCTGGTTACAGGGAGACTGGGGAACCAAGAGATAGGGGAACCAGTTAGTGGGTGAGGGTGAAGGACCTAAAAGTTAGGTACACTTTAGATTTCATATTTAATAGAAAGCCATCTTTGATCTTGGTCTTTGTGCTGTCAAATTACTGTGTGTTACTGTGGTCTCCCACCCTGAGCGTGGATCCTGTGTGGACCTGCAGGGGAGGGAGACGCGGCCCTCGTACCCCGGCCTTGGGACGAGAGGCAGGTTGTAGACCAGGAATGTCTCAACCCGGCCAATGACCAGGATCAAGAAGGCCCGGAGCTTAGGAGTGTGGCTCCATAGCAAATGGATCCCAGGCAGGATGCAGACGGAGCGGTGTACGCCACCTGTCCTCGCCAACCTGATATATTCAGAGGAACTCCGGCTGCAAGAGGGGTACCGGCCCCCGACACCCGACCTTGCTACTCTATGTCCTGGACGGGAAAGCCCGGTTAGGCCCAGAGGATCCCACCGGGTATCGGACGGAGCGGAGCTGCCACCCGTACCCTTGTTCTGAGAGGAGTTCAGAGGGAGACCCGGCCTATTTGCACACATACGGACAGGAAAGGCATCGGTCTGTAGTTCAGGAACACTCTGCTGTAGGGTCGCGACTGAATGCTGGACTTACTCGGAGGTTGTCGGACCCCCATCTCTGGTGAGCGCAGGACCCGCGGGGAGCAGGGAGTCGCCTTCCTTTGCCATCTACGTGGGTAAAGCCTTGGAAGTTCACCCCTATGGCCTCCGGACTGTTATTTCTGCGCCACACCGCGGGACGTTGGTTCCCTTCTCCTCTACTACTACCCCCCTTCATCCTGTCCCTCGGCCCTGAGGCCTTGCTCCGCCTGTGGGGAGTAGTAAGAACTTTGGCCGCGGTAACACCATGCCTCAGCGGACCCTCACCAGGCACCACAGGTGGCGTAGTCGTTAAATAGCCACTCAACCCGGACGAGCCCGCACCATCTCTTTTTTAACTGTGACGGCCCTGAGCACGGGTCGGGCCCGGGCCATGGCTGCATCCCACCTCTCCATCACAGGGCCCGACACCGAGTCCCCCAAGACCCAGGGTAAAACACGGGCTTTACAAGTAGAGGCGTCACAGAACCACCCCCGTAAGGGGAGAGGAGAGAAGAAGCCTAGGAGACAGGGCGGAGTCTCCAGCAGTCAAGACAGACCACACCCGGCAGGCAACATGGAGGAGAGTCCGGAGCAAACTCCCGTCCATGGCCTACAGCAACCAGAGATGCCTCTCACCCTGGAGGAGGCAATTGCTAAACTATCCCTGGAGGATACCGAGTTCCTCCATGCCGAGGTCCAGGAGTTAGGCCGGAGGATGGAGAGGGCCCAGCAGGATGCCATCACCAGCTGGAAGGAGGAGCTGCTGAGGAAGATTGCGACCCGGCAGCAGCCAGCGCTGCGTTCCACCAGCAGCGCCCCAGCCCCAGAGGAGCCTGAACGGAGCCAGGAGGCGGAGAGCACAGGAGCGGCCGTGGGAGCAGGTAAGAGGAGTCTCCCTGTCCCGGGCGCAGAGAGTGCTGACCTGCTCCTGGGATCCCTGGCTGAGCCTCCGATCCCGGGCGCCTGCTCCGCCGACCTGCTCCTAGGCCCCCTTCCAGAGCCACCTGCCCCCACACCCGAGTGGGTGTACGGAAGCCCCGGCTATGACTGGTCCGCCAAGTTTGAGGACCAGCAGGGACTCCCTCTGATGCCCACACCTGCACCCCCGGTTGCCTGCCAAGGAGGAGAGGAGTTTCGGTGGGACAACCGGGAAGGGGACCTCATAGGGTTACCGTGGGAGACCCAGACCCAGGCCCTCAGGAGGGAGGAGCACTGCAGGCGGGAGCTCCTGCAGCTAGAGAAGGAGCGGCACGACCGGAGGGTGCGATGGGAACAGATGGAGGCCCGGAACATGGCGGCCAAAACCCGGGCCCACAAGACGAGATCTACCACACCCAGTCCCCGTCTGGAGGGGATAGTGGTCAAATTCAACCTGGACACCAGGTGTGGTTTCGTCAGAGAGCCGCAGACGGATCGGGACGTCGAGCCCCATCTCCAACAGGGGCATCCCGTTCGAGACCTCTACCCCGGTGACCATGTCACCTTTACCCGGCACAAGGGAGAGCGCAGGTGGTATGCCCTCCAGGTGTACAGAGTGGAGAAGGAGAGAAAGGACATGACCCCGCAGTGCGAGGCTGATGACCCGGCTGGGTCAGCCTACAGAAATCAGGCGTTTCCCCGGAGGGAGCACCACTGTTGAACTGTTCCGTTGAAAGAAAAAGTTTAAAGACTGTATATAGTTACCCGGAAGGGTATAGCAGAGACACTGCAAGTTTGAAAAGTGTTGTGTGTTTACTTAGTTACCCGGTAAGGGTGCAGAAAACTGACAGGCTGAGGACTGTGAGCAGCCAAAAACTTTACTGTAAATAGTTGCACTTCTTAAAGTGCCCCTTATTGGTTTTATACAACGAGTCTGACCTCAGAACAAAAACCCGTTTGGCGTGGCCAAAGACGTGGTCCAACCCCTGGATCATCTATGCCCTGCAACCACGCCCAGGGCCTATGTTGAGGGTTTTCGGACGGGTCCCTCATGTTGCTCAAAGTGCACCTTACCAGTGGAAAGGACATTTGGCTGTAAATTTCACTGTATTTGATTGAAAATGTTTGATATGAGAAGTGTTTTATCTGCTTGAAAAATGTTTTATATGTGTGAAGAAGAAAAATGTGTTCTTTAAAAAAGTTTTATATAGTAACCTGCAACGTCGCTTCCCTGCTGAGCCCTGACCCTGGCTGGAGTGGGGGGAACCAAAGTAGGAGGAACCATGTTGTAGGTGTGGGTGGAGGAAATAAATCAGGGGAGCATTGGAAGAAGTGATATAAATAGAGAAGCCATCTTGAAAGGACAGATCAGTCTGAGAGGAGAAGTAGAGGGAGCAGGAGCTCTGTAGGAGCTCTGCTCTGGAGGAGGGCCTAGCCAGAGAGGCCCAAGACCTAAGAGAGAGAGAGAGAGGAGCAGGAGAAAGGCTCCAGGAAGGCGGAAGGGACCCCAGGGGTACGGGAACTGCTTGAGGCCACCCGTACACCCGAATCTACCAGGAGGTGGAGGGGTCAGGTCGCACAGAAGGGACCGGTCCCTAAACTAGCAGAGTTCTTTAAGCCTCAACTAGGAAACCAGAGGCTGCAGTATTTCAGGTACTGCAGCCACAAGCCACATCTATCTCACCAAGAAGGTGGCCATAGAGGACCCAGGGGACAGAGAAGACGTCGCCGGGCAAGGTCCGCGGTCACTGGATTGGGACACTAGGGCGAGGTGCAGGGAGACGGCCAGAAGGAATACACAGAAGAGGGTCCTGTTACGTACTCCGGAGAGACCTGGGAGTTTGCTGAACCCCTCCCTGAGTAAGCACAGGACGCCGTGGGAAGTTACTCTAGTACTGGTAACTGGAAGTCTTAAGAAACTGTGAGTAAACCCTGAGGACTGCTACTTACTGTCTCTGTGATTATTATGTGCGCCATCACCTGCGCCATACTACCCAGCACCATGTACAACACCTACAACATCTACACTGCCCTGGAGCTAAGTTCTACCTGTGGAGAGCTAAACCAACTCTGCTGCATTCACACCAGCTCCAGAGGACCTGCTCCGCAGCGGTGGCTCCATATAGCTGCATACCACAGGTGGCGTCACGAACTCTATACAAGAACTAGAAATCCCCTGTAAATAATATCCCCCTTTTCTTTACTGACTGCCCTGGGTCCTGTCCGGATCACTGCCACTGTGACTTCTCCCCTAGCAACGACCGGCCCGGCCCAGGGGGCGCGTCATTCACACTTACAGAATATCAGGGCGACGTCTGACGAGTGTTCACACTTACAGAATATCAGGGCGCTCCACCTGCCGGATGCTGGAGACTGAACAGGACCAGCTAAATCCTGAATAGTTCTAGCAGCTTCCATGTGATCAGTCACAGACGTGCAGAAAAGTGAAGGCGTGGAGGACCCGGGAATTCAGAGCTACTGACCCATCCTCAGATTTGTCTCCGGGAAGCTGGAAAAAGTAAGAAATACATTTGTACTATTTTCTGAGAGCTGAACCTGAGTGCAACCGATTCTCTGAAAACTGTGGTATATGTCCTATGTGTTCTGCAGGGGTCAGCATCCGGACCTGGTGGCACGTGGAGACTGACTATGGGGCTCTGGCCAGGTTCTCTCTAGATTACAAAGCATCTGTCCATATCTAACAGTACAGGGATATCTAAAGTACAGACCAAACGTTTGGACACACCTTCTCATTTTTCTGTATTTTCTTGACTATGAAAATTGTACATTCACACTGAAGGCATCAAACCTATGAATTACCACATGTGGAATTATATACTTAACAAAAAAGTGTGAAACAACTGAAAATATGTCTTATATTCTAGGTTCTTCACAGTAGCCACCTTTTGCTTTGATGGCTGCTTTGCACACTCTTGGCATTCTCTTGATGAGCTTCAAGAGGTAGTCACCGGAAATGGTCTTCCAACAATCTTGAAGGAGTTCCCAGAGATGCTTAGCACTTGTTGGCCCTTTTGCCTTCACTCTGCGGTCCAGCTCACCCCAAACCATCTCGATTGGGTTCAGGTCTGGTGACTGTGGAGGCCAGGTCATCTGGCGTAGCCCCCCATCACTCTCCTCCTTGGTCAAATAGCCCTTACACAGCCTGGAGGTGTTTGGGGTCATTGTCCTGTTGAAAAATAAATGATGGTCCAACTAAACGCAAACCGGATGGAATAGCATGCCGCTGCAAGATGCTGTGGTAGCCATGCTGGTTCAGTATGCCTTCAATTTTGAATAAATCCCCAACAGTGTCACCAGCAAAGCACCCCCACACCATCACACCTCCTCCTCCATGCTTCACGGTGGGAACCAGGCATGTAGAGTCCATCCGTTCACCTTTTCTGCGTCGCACAAAGACACAGTGGTTGGAACCAAAGATCTCAAGTTTGGACTCATCAGACCAAAGCACAGATTTCCACTGGTCTAATGTCCATTCCTTGTGTTCTTTAGCCCAAACAAGTCTCTTCTGCTTGTTGCCGGTCCTTAGCAGTGGGTTCCTAGCAGCTATTTTACCATGAAGGCCTGCTGCACAAAGTCTCCTCTTAACAGTTGTTGTAGAGATGCGTCTGCTGCTAGAACTCTGTGTGGCATTGACCTGGTCTCTAATCTGAGCTGCTGTTAACCTGCGATTTCTGAGGCTGGTGACTCGGATAAACTTATCCTCAGAAGCAGAGGTGACACTTGGTCTTCCTTTCCTGGGGCGGTCCTCATGTGAGCCAGTTTCTTTGTAGCGCTTGATGGTTTTTGCAACTGCACTTGGGGACACTTTCAAAGTTTGCCCAATTTTTCGCACTGACTGACCTTCATTTCTTAAAGTAATGATGGCCACTCGTTTTTCTTTACTTAGCTGCTTTTTTCTTGCCGTAAAACAAATTCTAACAGTCTATTCAGTAGGACTATCAGCTGTGTATCCACCAGACTTCTGCACAACACAACTGATGGTCCCAACCCCATTTATAAGGCAAGAAATCCCACTTATTAAACCTGACAGGGCACACCTGTGAAGTGAAGACCATTTCCGGTGACTACCTCTTGAAGCTCATCAAGAGAATGCCAAGAGTGTGCAAAGCAGTCATCAAAGCAAAAGGTGGCTACTGTGAAGACCCTAGAATATAAGACATATTTTCAGTGGTTTCACACTTTTTTGTTAAGTATATAATTCCACATGTGGTAATTCATAGTTTTGATGCCTTCAGTGTGAATGTACAATTTTCATAGTCATTAAAATACAGAAAAATCTTTTAATGAGTAGGTGTGTCCAAACTTTTGATCTGTACTGTATATATCAACCTGATACCTGATCCCGCCATGTCAGAAGGAGCAGTGATGGAGCTGAAGCAGCCGGACTACTAGCCAGGACTAACCGGAGGTTAGAGGTCATTCAGCTGTAAGCCCCTCTCCCGAGTAACCCGCTCGCCCCATAGAACCCCCCTGCTGAATTCTGCGTGTCGTCCTTGGTGTCCAGGAGCAGTGACATCTCAGTAATGAGCCAATCACCATGAAGCCACAGCAGAGACTGCAACCACCAGGCTCAGTGAGGGCCCCTGCATATTCCTGGTGTGCGGCCCCTGATGGGTGGGCCGGGGCCCTCGTCCATCACTTGTGTAATTTCTGCATACAAGGTTCTCGGGATCCTGACTCTGACCCGCTCCTCCACCAGCACAGAGACAGATAAACTTCTGGACTCCACCACTTCTATTATTAACTTTCCAGCACAGAATTTTTTTTTCAGAGTTTTTTTCACTTGAAAAACAAAAATAAAAGCAGATGGATGTGTTACTCCGGCGTGAGGTCTCCTGGGCGCAGGAGATGCAGTTATTCGGGCCGGCATTAATTGCCACAAAAGTTAGCAAAACTGGGGCACAAACAATTAGGATGTGGCCTGAGAAACTCCTCTCCTGAGCGCAGAAGCTTCTCCCCTTCTCTCCCTGACACGACAGGCGCAAACTCCCGAAATGCCTAATTAGCTGTTCATACAGATGGCAGGCAATAAAATATTGCCGGGGTTAGTGGTGGCACGTGTCCCCGGCATCAGGAGCGTGTGCGTCTCCACCGGAAGATTGTCAGCTCTTTAGACTACGAGATTAACCCACAAATAGATCAGAAAACCGAAACATCTGAGAAAAAGCAAACCCAAGTCAAATTATATCCTGTGTGTAACAGAAATATAAAGCCACAGGTATAAAGAAGCAACATGAGGACAGGACAGAGAGACAGGCGGGAGCACGGGACAGAGACAGGCGGGAGGACAGGACAGACAGACAGGCAGGAGGACAGGACAAAGAGACAGGCGGGAGGACAGGACAGAGAGACAGGCGGGAGGACAAGACAGAGAGACAGGCGGGAGGACAAGACAGAGACGGGCGGGAGGACAGGACAGACAGACAGGCAGGAGGACAGGACAGAGAGACGGGCGGGAGGACAGGACAGAGAGACGGGCGGGAGGACAGGACAGAGAGACAGGCGGGAGGACAAGACAGAGAGACAGGCGGGAGGACAAGACAGAGACGGGCGGGAGGACAGGACAGACAGACAGGCGGGAGGACAGGACAGAGACAGGCGGGAGGACAAGACAGACAGACAGGCAGGAGGACAGGACAGAGAGACAGGCGGGAGGACAAGACAGAGAGACGGGCAGGAGGACAGGACAGAGAGACAGGTGGGAGGACAGGACAGAGAGACAGGCGGGAGGACAGGACAGAGAGGCAGGCGGGAGGACAGGACAGAGACAGGAGGGAGGACAGGACAGACAGACAGGCGGGAGGACAGGACAGAGAGACAGGCGGGAGGACAGGACAGAGAGACAGGCGGGAGGACAGGACAGAGAGACAGGCGGGAGGACAGGACAGAGAGACAGGCGGGAGGACAGGACAGAGAGGCAGGCGGGAGGACAGGACAGAGAGACAGGCGGGAGGACAGGACAGAGAGACAGGCGGGAGGACAGGACAGAGAGACAGGCGGGAGGACAGGACAGAGAGACAGGCGGGAGGACAGGACAGAGAGACAGGCGGGAGGACAGGACAGAGAGGCAGGCGGGAGGACAGGACAGAGACAGGAGGGAGGACAGGACAGACAGACAGGCGGGAGGACAGGACAGAGAGACAGGCGGGAGGACAGGACAGAGAGACAGGCGGGAGGACAGGACAGAGAGACAGGCGGGAGGACAGGACAGAGAGACAGGCGGGAGGACAGGACAGAGAGGCAGGCGGGAGGACAGGACAGAGAGACAGGCGGGAGGACAGGACAGAGAGACAGGCGGGAGGACAGGACAGAGAGACAGGCGGGAGGACAGGACAGAGAGACAGGCGGGAGGACAGGACAGAGAGACAGGCGGGAGGACAGGACAGAGAGGCAGGCGGGAGGACAGGACAGAGAGACAGGCGGGAGGACAGGACAGAGAGGCTGGCGGGAGGACAGGACAGAGAGACAGGCGGGAGGACAGGACAGAGAGACAGGCGGGAGGACAGGACAGACAGGCAGGAGGACAAGACAGAGAGACGGGCGGGAGGACAGGACAGACAGACACATGGGAGGATGGACGGATGGACAGGTGGGAGGACAGGACAGACGGGCAGGAGGACAGGACAGACAGACAGGCGGGAGGACAGGACAGAGAGACAGGCGGGAGGACAGGACAAAGAGACAGGAGGGAGGACAGGACAAAGAGACAGGCGGGAGGACAGGACAGACAGACGGGCGGGAGGACAAGACAGAGAGACAGGCGGGATGACAAGACAGAGAGACAGGCGGGAGGACAGGACAGACAGACAGGTGGGAGGACAGGACAGACAGACAGGTGGGAGGACAGGACAGACAGACAGGCGGGAGGACAGGACAGAGAGACAGGCAGGAGGACAGGACAGAGAGACAGGCGGGCGGACAGGACAGAGAGACAGGCAGGAGGACAGGACAGAGAGACAGGCGGGAGGACAGGACAGAGAGACAGGCGGGAGGACAGGACAGAGAGGCAGGCGGGAGGACAGGACAGAGAGACAGGCGGGAGGACAGGACAGAGAGACAGGCGGGAGGACAGGACAGAGAGACAGGTGGGAGGACAGGACAGAGAGGCAGGCGGGAGGACAGGACAGAGAGACAGGTGGAAGGACAGGACAGAGAGACAGGCGGGAGGACAGGACAGAGAGACAGGCGGGAGGACAGGACAGAGAGACATGCGGGAGGACAGGACAGACAGACAGGCGGGAGGACAGGACAGACAGGCGGGAGCACAGGACAGAGAGACAGGCGGGAGGACAGGACAGACGGGCGGGAGGACAAGACAGAGAGACGGGCGGGAGGACAGGACAGACAGACAGATGGGAGGACGGACGGATGGACAGGCGGGAGGACAGGACAGACGGGCAGGAGGACAGGACAGACAGACAGGCGGGAGGACAGGACAGAGAGACAGGCGGGAGTACGGGACAGAGAGGCAGGCGGGAGGACAGGACAGAGAGGCAGGCGGGAGGACAGGACAGAGAGGCAGGCGGGAGGACAGGACAGAGAGACAGGCGGGAGGATAGGATGTAGCACCCTGAGGATTCGGCTGCTACAGGGGTATTGCACCTCAACCCAGAGGTGTGATATTCCACTCCCGGGTAAGGAAGGAGTGTGGAACTGAGCTCAGATAGACTGCATGCACTACATACATCCCATTCCAGAGGAGCAGGCCGACGGTACTCCCACTTAGAAATGTGCAGGTACAACCGAGCCTGTTCCTGGCTGGAGTGGGAGGGGGGTGGTACATCCCATGTAGTGTAGGGGCAGATAGGGGGAGCAGTCTGGGTAGTGATAGGAGCTCATTGGGTGCTGGTCACCTGAGCTCACACATAGAGGGATATATAAGGAGGGCACCAACTTAGATCAGGGTCAGACGCTGAGAACAAGTCAGTTGGAGAGGAGAGAGAAGGAAACAGCAGCCCTGGAGAGAGAGAGAGTGGAGCAGAGAAAGACCCAGAGGGGGAAGACTGAAGGGACCCAAGAACCCAAATTAGAGCACCGGGTGAGGAGTCAGCATCAGGGTACCGGAACCCAAGCTGGTGGGGGTAAAGACATTCCCCAGCCAGAGACCGGAGACCGTGGGCAGTGTCTGTCACGGTCACCCACCACATTCACCCCGAAGGCACACCACATGAAGGGTCAGGGAACCCAGGGCCAAGGGTGTCCCAAAAGAAGGCCCGAGGGAGCTGGACCTAGGTGAATCACTGGTGGGGACGGCTGAAGAAAGGACAGAGGGAGAGCTCAGGGCCACGCTCTGGACTTGTTTGGGGGTTGGCTGGATCCAGGACCTGGTGGACGCAGCACAGCTCGGGTGGTCACTAGCAGCTGGAGTGACCAGTACAACATCAGCAGTAAGTAAACACCCTTAACTGCACAACCCGAGTCTGTCTTCATTGCCGGCTGCACCGCACCACCACAACCCCCATCCTCTGCGCCTGTCCCCTCTGAGGCTATACCCCTCCCGTTGGGGGTTATCTCACCAAGCTGCGCACCCACCATCAGCCTCAGCGGACCCTGCAGCAGCGGCGGCCACAGTGACCGCATCACAACGGGTGGCGTAGTCGACACAAAAGAACTTTAATAACATCTGTAGGACTGCCACATAACACTTAGCTTGACGCCCTGGGCACGGGACCGGGTCACAGCCGCTCGGAGACTACAACCCCCCATCTGATCCGGTGCCGGGTATTCCCCTCAAAAAGGAATATGTCCCAGGGGGCGCGTCAACTTTGGCGTAGTCGGCAGGATTACGTGCCCGCAACACCCGGGTACTGCGTGCCTGAAGAAAAGTGCAAGTTTACCTCAGAAAGAAGTCTCCCGCCGGTTCCGGAGGGTCCACGCCATCGGACTCCATCACCAGTCGTTTCCCGCCGATTGTCCGCCATTTCCAGCTTGTTCCCGCCATCTGCAGAGTTTCCCGCCACTGGGCGACGATTCCCGCCAAAACCGCAGATTTCCCGCCTTGGAAGAGCAGCGGACGCCATTATGGGCGTGCCAAAGGAGGGCAAGAGGCCACCTCCCATCGTGGGCCAGGACAGAAAATGGCGCCAAAAGTGGAAACCGCCCCCACCAACAGAGACTGTGATGCTGGAGGTGTCTGTCAGCGTGAAAGAACTCCCCCTGGAGCTGACAGTCACCGAGTTGCCCCGGGACCGCCCTCGAAGTGGGAGGAGACGAAAGAGAAGAACAAAGATGGGTGTCGCTTGGAGCAGTCTGGAGCGAGCGCACCCGGAGGCAAGAGGTCTAACAAGGAGTAGCGGAGAAGCTCACCCGGAGATGGAAAGAAAGCAGAACAGCACCGGCCCGCTGGCCAGGAGTCTGCTAGAGACCGAGGAAGGAGGGCAGAGCAGCACCGGCCCGCTGGTCAGGAGCCTGCTAGAGTCCACAACCCCGCTAGGTCTAGCGGAGATCCTAGCGCAGCTCCCCCGAGACCGGGAGTGTGCACAAACTGCCCTGGAGGGCCTCGCAAGGAGGATGGCCCGGGTACAGCGCGAGATACTGGCGGAGTGGAGCCGGGAGATGGCCCAGCAAGCAGAGACCAGTCAACGGAGCACGCTACCCTGGAAGAGGAAGCAGACCGCCTCTGAGGATGGCGCAGGAGGACCCAAGGCCGGAGACGGCGCCGAGGAGGGAGCCGAATGCATGGAGGCAGGTAAAGGGGACGCCTATACCCCAAGCCGTGACACTGCTTACCTGCCCCAGCTCCCCGTCGCAGAGCCCGAAAGTCCCCCTGCTGTGCCCGTAGCCGCCAGGTCACCGCCATGGACTAGGCCCCGACCGGAAGCCGCCGCCGCGACCCCTGTGACGTCACGCGCCTCGACCCGGAGCGTGACAAAACAGGAATTACCACCAGCCTGGTCGCAAGGCCTAGTACCCCCGGGCGCCGCATCACCAACAGCGCCCCCTACCTCCGCGGAGCCTCCGGCCTGGCCGCAAGGCCAGGTAACCCAGGGCGCCGCCGTCCTAACGGTGCCCTTCACCTTCCAGGTGCCCCAGGCCTGGCCGCAAGGCCTGGGCAACCCGGGCGCCATCACCACCGCGCCCGCGCCCGCAATACCAAGGGTGCCACACCTGGGGGAGGACCTCTTCGGCCAGCTCACATGGCCGGACGGGCGGCCCTTCATCTGGCCCGAAGGGTACCCTGAGCTGGAGCGGCAGCAAAGACTAGGGCCCTTGTGTGAGCCCCTAATCCCGGCTCCGAAGCCCGTGGCTCGGGTCTCGCCTCCTCTAGCAGAAGCCCAATTCGTGTGGGACCCCACGGGAGAAGATTTGATGGGGTTCACCGGAGAAACTCGGGCAGCCGCAGCTGAACGTACAGAGTGTTGCCGTCAACAGCTGGCAGAGTTTAAGAGAGAACGGGAGGAGAGGCGGGTCAGAGAACAACAGGCCCAAATCCAGAGCGCGGAGCAGAAGAGCCGGACTAGGAGGAACCCCCGTGCAGCGCATTGTCCCCGCACCATCGGGACAGTGATAAAGTTCAACCCGCAGCATGGGTGGGGCTTTATTCGGGACCGTAACAACCGCGGTGACGTTTTTGTGACCCGCAGAGACGTCGAGTCCCACCTGCCGGAAGGTCACAAAGGCCGTGACCTCTACGTCGGAGACGAGGTCACTTTCACCCGGCACAAGTGTGCCAAAGGACCTTACGCCCTCCACGTACACCGCTTGACGGAGGAGGAGTTGCGGTACGGGGAGGAGGAGCCAGAGGACCCGGACGGGTCTGAAGAAACATCATATCAAGAAAGAGCAGGAGGAAGACGCCGTTGAGTGCGGCAGAGCAGGAGCTGTAAATAGTTACCCCATGGGGGTATAAAGAAACTGAAACTGTTGCTGCTAAAATAGTCCCCGTTGGGACCAGTGAACTGTTTACCCGTTAACCCCTTTTATCCTACAGGCTGAGGACTGTGAGCAGCCATTCCCTACCCTCTACCTGGCCGAGGACTGAGAGCGGCCAACTTCCAACTTCTCCCTGTATATAGTTGCGCTTCCTAAAGCGCCCCCTACCGGTTTTATAGAAAACCAGTTTTTCTAAGAGACTGTCGCACTTTTCCCGGACACACGTTGCACAGTGTCCGGAGGAGGAACCAGAGACAAGAGAAGTCTACGAGAATGTTTATATAAAAAGTTTTATATATATATAATGTTTATATGTTTTATATGTTCATATAAAAATTTTGTATGTTTTGGTGTTTTATGTCTTACAGCCCGAGGACGTGCTGTGATTTACCAGGGGGGAATGTAGCACCCTGAGGATTCGGCTGCTACAGGGGTATTGCACCTCAACCCAGAGGTGTGATATTCCACTCCCGGGTAAGGAAGGAGTGTGGAACTGAGCTCAGATAGACTGCATGCACTACATACATCCCATTCCAGAGGAGCAGGCCGACGGTACTCCCACTTAGAAATGTGCAGGTACAACCGAGCCTGTTCCTGGCTGGAGTGGGAGGGGGGTGGTACATCCCATGTAGTGTAGGGGCAGATAGGGGGAGCAGTCTGGGTAGTGATAGGAGCTCATTGGGTGCTGGTCACCTGAGCTCACACATAGAGGGATATATAAGGAGGGCACCAACTTAGATCAGGGTCAGACGCTGAGAACAAGTCAGTTGGAGAGGAGAGAGAAGGAAACAGCAGCCCTGGAGAGAGAGAGAGTGGAGCAGAGAAAGACCCAGAGGGGGAAGACTGAAGGGACCCAAGAACCCAAATTAGAGCACCGGGTGAGGAGTCAGCATCAGGGTACCGGAACCCAAGCTGGTGGGGGTAAAGACATTCCCCAGCCAGAGACCGGAGACCGTGGGCAGTGTCTGTCACGGTCACCCACCACATTCACCCCGAAGGCACACCACATGAAGGGTCAGGGAACCCAGGGCCAAGGGTGTCCCAAAAGAAGGCCCGAGGGAGCTGGACCTAGGTGAATCACTGGTGGGGACGGCTGAAGAAAGGACAGAGGGAGAGCTCAGGGCCACGCTCTGGACTTGTTTGGGGGTTGGCTGGATCCAGGACCTGGTGGACGCAGCACGGCTCGGGTGGTCACTAGCAGCTGGAGTGACCAGTACAACATCAGCAGTAAGTAAACACCCTTAACTGCACAACCCGAGTCTGTCTTCATTGCCGGCTGCACCGCACCACCACAACCCCCATCCTCTGCGCCTGTCCCCTCTGAGGCTATACCCCTCCCGTTGGGGGTTATCTCACCAAGCTGCGCACCCACCATCAGCCTCAGCGGACCCTGCAGCAGCGGCGGCCACAGTGACCGCATCACAACGGGTGGCGTAGTCGACACAAAAGAACTTTAATAACATCTGTAGGACTGCCACATAACACTTAGCTTGACGCCCTGGGCACGGGACCGGGTCACAGCCGCTCGGAGACTACAACCCCCCATCTGATCCGGTGCCGGGTATTCCCCTCAAAAAGGAATATGTCCCAGGGGGCGCGTCAAGGACAGAGAGACAGGCGGGAGGACAGGACAGACAGACGGGCGGGAGGACAGGACAGACAGGTGGGAGGACAGGACAGACAGACAGGTGGGAGGACGGACGGATGGACAGGCGGGAGGACAGGACAGACAGGTGGGAGGACAGGACAGACAGACAGGTGGGAGGACGGACGGATGGACAGGCGGGAGGACAGGACAGACGGGCAGGACAGGACAGACAGACGGGCGGGAGGACAGGACAGACAGACGGGCGGGAGGACAGGACAGAGAGACAGGCGGGAGGACAGGACAGACAGACGGGCGGGAGGACAAGACAGAGAGACAGGCGGGAGGACAAGACAGAGAGACAGGCGGGAGGACAAGACAGAGAGACAGGCGGGAGGACAGGACAGACAGACGGGCGGGAGGACAAGACAGAGAGACAGGCGGGAGGACAGGACAGAGACAGGCGCGAGGACAGGACAGAGAGACAGGCGGGAGGTCAGGAAAGAGCAGTCTGCAACCGTGAGTGTCATCCTGTACCTCAGCTCCCTACCGTTTGTGAAAAAGAATTTGCCCCATTATCTTCAGTAAAGAGACTTCTTTATAACTGGGACTCGGGTGCACAGACTACTACCACCATCATCACCCTCTACATGGAGGCATTTACTGGAAAAACATTATATTGTGGCTTTTCATGTGGGTGTGTAATTTGAGAAGAGAGGACTCTTCTGATAGAAAACCGGCCACAGCGAGACACATTGTACACTGCCAGGAGTACAGCACCCCGCCATACACCACATGAGATTACCACAAGAAATGGCGTCACAAACAGGATTTATCTCTGTGCCTTATATTAATTGAAGATTGAGTTAATAAATACTGCGGCTATTGAGGGAAGTTGAAGAGAAAATTACCTCAGAACGTGTCAGTCTTTACTGCTGTAAAGAATTTGTACCGCACCACAGCTGTTGTTGGGACTGTACCCATCCCAGTGGCTGCTTTATTGGGAACAGTGATCTGATTTGATTGTAATACCCTGTGATTTAAACTATGTTTTCCAAGTTTTTGCACAGAAATCTTGTATATAAAGTCGGTAGCCCTGCAGGAATGCACCCCGACAAAGAGGGGAGAGACATACAGCAGCCGGAACGGTAAAAGGAATTACTGCATACAGTGCTGTAAACATGTCTTCAGAAGAGGAGAGTGAAGTGACTAGCCCATCAACTCCTATGGCTCAAGCAATGCCATTAACAATGCCTTATTACTTTGGGGCACCCTGGCTCCCCAGCTACAGTGGAGAACCCCACACATTCCAGGACTGTAAGGCTATGTGCGCACGATGCAGAAATGCTCCGGATTTTTCCTGAGCGTTTCTGCATCTCCCTGGCAGAAAAAAAGCATGCGGATTGTACATGCGGATTGTACATGCTTATTTGTACATGTGGATTTGTACATGCGGATTGTACATGCGGATTGTGCATGCGGATTGTACATGCGGATTGTACATGCGGATTGTACACGCGTTTTTCCTGCAAGGGACAAGCGGATGTGAAGCGTTCTTCACATGCATTTCCGCATGGGGGTTGACAAGCGATTTTAGCATCACTTGGAAAGTGCTTTTCAACTTGGTCACACTATACATCAATGCAAACGGCATGGATTTATATAGTGTGACCTTAAAGAATGGTTAAAAATAAAAAAATAAATCTATACTTACCTTCTGATGGCCCACCGGTGTCTTGCTTCGCTCCATCCTCCCTTGCTGGCAGATCGCGGTACACTGCACTGAAGGACCTGCCGTCACATGACTATCACATCAGCGCAGGTCCTTCAGTCCACCGCGATCTGCCGGCAAGGGAGGACGAGTGCAGAAGGTAAGTATAATATTTATTTTTTATTTTATTCATTTTTTCACAGTTTCTATGGTACCCGGGTCCGGAGGAGAATCTCCCGTCCTCCACACCCGGGTACCATCCGCACATTGGAACGTTTGGATTCCACATGTACAGATCCAGTGATGCGTAATCCATGCGTTTTAATGCAAGTCAATGGGGGCGAAAACGCAGCACTTCCGCAAAATAATTGGTAGTGTTGCGTTTTTTTCCGCAATGATAATCCGCAGCAGAAATCTCCGCACCATGTGCACAGCACATGCGGATTATCATTGGGGAACATGGCAGACCTTCTACCAAGCGTTTTTGCCGCTGCGGAAACGCTTAAAAAACGCATCGTGGGCACGCAGCCTAAAGAGAAAATGCAGGCAATGTTCAGACTGTGCCCAGTGAGCCCTGCACAAAAAGTGGAGATATTGATTGGTCAGCTAGGGGGCGCTGCACTAAGGGAAGTTAAATCTTGGTCTCCCAGTATAAGGAAAACTCCTGAACAGATACTAGACAGGTTAGGAGTTACATTTGAAACCAAAACCCTGTCAGCGTTAAAGATCAGATTCTTCGGGAAAAGACAACAGTCCCATGAATCTTTAAGAGATTTTTCCCTCAGTTTACGGGAAGCCTGGCGTGCCCTTAAGCAAGCTGATCACACAGAAGCGGTTAATGCTGATCAAATTTTAAAGGAACAATTTATTGAGGGAGTAATGTCTGATACTACCAGGTTACACTTGAGAATACTGGCACTACAACATCCTGATAGTGATTTTCTGGATTTTAAAGAATCTGCCATTAAAAATATTGAGCCCAAGGGATAAAGGGTTGCACGACCAAGAATGTCCTGTGTTTACCCATGCCAAAACTGTTGTTGTTCAGTGTGCTCCCCAACAGGTAGAAGGCTCTACTGAAGAGATACGTAATCAAATTGCGGAACTAACCAAAAGTCTTGTACTCCTATGCAAAGAAAAAAGGAGTTGAAGTATTCAGCCCCCAGTCAAGAAAACCATCCTCCTTTTATCCAGGATGTGTCACCCTACAGTCCCAGAGACAACTACTACCGGACAGGTATGAGACCTACTGACAGATTTGATTCCTTAGGTCGGCCGATTTGCCGCAGATGCAACCGTAGTGGTCACATAGAAAGAGAATGTCGGCCTTTAAACCGGAATTTCCTGAGGCCAAGGACCGACCCTCAGGAGAAGAATGCATAGGTCCAGATAATCCTGACTGGGGCTTGAAATATGTTGGCTATCGCCCCATAATTCCGATCACAATAGATGGTATCCCTTTTCCAGCACTACTTGACACTGGATTGCAAGTTACGACCATCCAGCTACCACAATATAAGCGTTATTGGAAAACAGACCATCTAGCGAAAGTTACCTCGTCTGACCTCAACATTATAGCTAGTAACGGACAACCTGTTCCTAAAGTGGGCTACTGGACAGCTACTTTTAAAATTGGCAGAACTGAACTACCTGACCAAGGCCTTATTGTAGTCGATACAGGAGAAGATGATTTCCCACCCGTAGTTTTAGGGATGAATGTACTACAAAATTGTTTTGACGAACTGATTGAAGGCATGACTTACGCTCTTAATGCTGCATCCCCCATGAAGAAGAGAACTATTCAGAAAACACTCTGCATACTTTTTAGTCATCAGAAATTCACTAATTCAAAAGCGGAGATTGGTCCTGCCAGGATAATGGACTCCAGGCCTGTTATCCTGAACCCTAGTACAGAAACTATGGTGTGGTGCAAAACCAAAATGGGTCTAAAGGGTCAGGACTATGAAGTTCTCATTGAACCAAATGAACACAAAGAGGATACAGTCATTATAGCTGCAAGAAGTTTGGCTACTGTAACTCACGGTCGAGTACCAGTGCGTCTCATAAATTGCGGGGACCAAGCTGTGACCCTGCATAAATATACCACTGTAGCAAAACTGAGTAGACTCAATTTTCAGGATATCCTTCAAGAGTCCCAATGCTCTATCCAAGTGAAACCTTCCCCAAGTGCAGAAACTGAAAAGGAGTGGTGTCATGAACTCGACATAGGCACTGAAGAGACCCCACTCGAGCAAAAAGATGGAGCACTTAGAGTTGCCAAAGAATATCAACATATATCTAAGTAAGTTTGCCTTTGACTTCGGGAGAGTCCTTACAATCGAGCACCCCATTTCCACTAGTTTCCATCCTCCAATCAAACAAAAGTACCGACCTATACCTCCATCCATGTACCAGCCAGTAAAGAAGATGATACAAGAAATGAAGGATTCTGATGTGATTAAGAACAGTCACAGTCTTTGGGCCACACCAATTGTTCTTGTCAAAAAGAAGGATTGGAGTATTCGTTTTTGTGTGGATTATCGCAAACTTAACATCATTACCCACAAAGATGCATACCCCCTGCCCAGAATAGAAGAATCATTGACTGCCATGAAATCAGCAGCCTATTTCTGCACCCTAGATCTCACCAGCGGATACTGGCAAGTACTAATAGCCCCAGAGGACCAAGAGAAGACCGCATTCACTAACCCCATGGGTTTGTTTGAATTTAACTGCATGCCCTTCGGCCTGTGCAATGCTCTGGGAACCTTCCAGAGACTCATGGAATGCTGCTTGGGTCACAAGAATTTTGAAACTGTGCTACTGTATTTAGATGATATAATCATCTATTCCAAAACCCTCAAAGAACATCTCCAGCATCCTGCTGAGGTCTTTGAAGTCCTAGCCGAGCATGGCCTTAAAGTCAAACCGTCCAAGTGCCATCTTCTAAAATCCAAGGTCCAATACCCAGGGCACGTAGTTAGTGCGGAAGGAGTTATTCCAGATCCTGAGAAGATTGCTGTGGTAAAAGACTGGCCTATCCAAATTACCATTAAAGTAGTCCGCGGATTCCTCGGATTTGCTAGCTACTACAGAAGATTCATCAAAAACTTTACTCGGATTGCTGCCCTCTTACAAGACATCCTAAAAGGACAACCGTGCCGGAAGACGTACAAAAGCCCCTCCATTCAATTTACTCCAGGGCTAGAACAGTCCTTCCAAGAACTTAATATGAAGTTAACTGAAGCCCCAATCCTTGCCTATCCAGACTACAATATCCCCTTCCACCTCTATACAGATGCCAGCCATATGGGACTAGATGCAGTGCTAGCTCAGGTCCAAGATGACAAAGAAAAAGTTATAGCTTATGCCAGTAGATCCCTCCTGCCTACAGAGAAAAATGACCAGAACTACAGTTCATTTAAGTTGGAATTCCTTCCAGTAGTGTGAGCCGTCACTGAAAAATTTAAGTATTACTTGGCTGCAACCTCCTTAATCGCTTTCACTGACAATAACCCATTGTCCCAGTTATAGACTGCTAAACTTGGAGCCCTTGAGCAGAGATGAGCCTCTCGCCTGGCCAACTACCAATTTATCCTGAAGTACTGAGCAGGCCGATCAAATGCCAATGCTGATGCCCTGTCCAGGTTGCCCACAAAAGAAACACCCCATTATGACGAAGATGAGTGGGAAGAAGTAGAAATGCCTACCTTCTACTCCTATGTTGCCAAACAGAATGTGCAGAGAGTCAAAAGAAACCCAGTTTCAGAACCTAGCCCCAAATCCACAGTGAGTCACAATTGGGCTGAAATCCAGAAGGAGAGCAGAACTTTCAGAACTCTACAGAAGTTGTTAGACCTAGACCCCAAAACTGCCCGTGAGCTACAAACAATCTGACCCAGAAGTTTGTCGATTATGGCGACAGAAAAAACGTCTGCAGTTCCACAAAGGAGTGCTTGTTTGACGCAACGTGAACCCTCACACTCACGAGAGAGTGTTTCAAGTAGTCGTACCCAGACAAAATACCAGCCTCATCCTAGAGGCCTACCACAACCAATCAGGACACTTTTGCTGCCAAAAGACTGAGTTGACCATCCGAGAATGCTTCTATTGGATAGGAGTGCGCCAAGACATTGAGAAGAAATGGTGCAGAGAATGTGTTTCATGTACTCTAAGTAGCCGAGAAGGTATGGAGCAAAGAGTCCCGCTGCACCCCATTGAAACTCACCATCCTCTTGAGCTTGTTGCTCTTGACCATGTGAAACTGCAACCCAGTCGTACTGGATACCTCTATGCTCTGACCATTATCGACCACTACACTAAATTTGTTGTGGCTGTTCCTGTCAGAGATCAGACTACCCGGACCACTGCCACAATATTTTGGAAACATTTTGTAAGGCCTTATGGATACCCCGAGCAGATCCTGACAGATCAAGGTCCCGCATTTGAGTCAGAGTTATTCCAAGAACTGTGTGCACTCTATGGCTGCAAGAAACTTCGCACAACTGCGTACCATCCCCAATGCAATGGACTATGTGAAAGGATGAATAAAACTTTAATTGACATGTTAAAGAATGTTCCAACCAAAGAAAGACAAGAATGGCCTGAGTTGCTCCAAGAGTTAACCTACCTGTATAACAACACCACCCACTACTCCACCAGTAACACTCCATATTATCTGATGTTTGGCTGTCCAGGGAAACTGCCTGCAGACTTTCAGCTAAATGTTCCAAGTGGAAGATCACTCTAATTCCCTAACACAGTCAGATTGGGTTGTAGACCACCAAAGACGTCTCCAAGAAGCTAACGAAATTGTGGAAGACCGAATGAAAGCTGTCCGCCAAAGGCAGGAGGATAGTTTCAATGCAAGGGCCAAGATGAAACCCTTACAAGTTGGAGACAGAGTTTGGGCTAAAAAGAACCACCGCTCCCACAAACTGGATGACCAGTGGGAATTATCCCCTTAGGTCATCACCAGTATCCCGTTCCCAGGGGTGGAAGTGTACAAAATTGTCAGAGAGGACACTCAGCAAGAAAAGGTGGTCCATCGTAGAGAGATCAAGATTTGCATACCCCAGGAAGTTCCAGTCCTGTCAGTTTCTAACCCTATTGCACCAGAAGAGACTTCCCGAACCCCCACCACCCCATTTGTTTGGCTTCATGCGCCCTGTCTTCAGTTTGTGCTGCCAGTGCCTCATTTTCTGTTAGAGGATTCGGACATAGCTCCTGCATCCACCCAAGAAGAAAGGGAATTGCCTGCTCTGTGGAGATCCAAACGAGCGACCAAGGGACAGTTACCTGCTCGTTACCAGGACTAGTTGGTCACTACTTAACTAAACTGTAGAGACTTTGCATGCGTGGCTCCGATAGAGACATATTTGTACTACGTAATAAGAGAGACTCCATCCCTTATGAGAGCCTTTTTACTGCCATACTGTTTCCTAGCCCTCCCAAAAACAGCTGGTGCAGAAAGTTTCTTTATGGTCTGTGTGCCCCGACTGCACCTGGGTACGAATCAAAGAAGTTATAACGGGTTAGCTGTTATCCTGTTTCTCACTTAGTGGGGGTTGTTCTTGCAAGGACCTACTCCAGGACCAAAAGGACTCTTTTATTACAGTTACATGTTGTTTTACCTTTGTATTCAGATGTTGCCTAGTTTTATGTTTCTTCACAGGTGCTCCGGAAACCAAGAATATTTTAAGCAACAGTATGGACTGAATATGTAGACATGTATGCTGTTTCATTTTGTTTTACAGATGCGGATGTGTCGGGGACGACACACTTCAAGAGGGGAGACATGTGGTATCCCACAAAGTGGCCATTTCTATGGGAGACCTGCTGACAGGCAGCACAAAAAAGGGTTAATCTTCCTCTCACAGGCTTGATCATGTGAACCAGCTCTGTTTAATATGCAGAAGCTTCTGGAAGAAACGCCTCTGGGCGTCAGCCAATGACTGCAGCTCTAGCAGTCACATGGGAGTGGGAGGAGGTAAATCCTGTGAGGTAGTTAAGGATTGAAGTGGCAGTTGGTGGTCAGACATTTTGAGAAGAGGAAACCATTTTGTATGTGTAGTGAAGTTACCTACCTTCCTCCTGACTGCTGCACTTAAAAAGGGGACGAACACAATAAAGGGAACTGATAGTCTTCATATTAGGAAGAATTACAATTACACCTCTAGGAGGAAGAATTACCTCAGAGCAGAAACAGAGCACAGTGCTGAGGAAGAAATATTCAGATCTCATGAAACCAGAGGTTACCAGGATCGGCCTGTCTGCAGGTACACGGCAGTCTGCAACCGTGAGCGTCATCCTGTACCTCAGCTCCCTACCATTTGTGAATAAGAATTTGCCCCATTATCTTCAGTAAAGAAACTTCTTTATGACTGGGACTCGGGTGCACAGACTACTACCACCATCATCACCCTCTACATGGAGGCATTTACTGGAAAAACATTATATTGTGGCTTTTCATGTGGGTGTGTAATTTGAGAAGAGAGGACTCTTCTGATAGAAAACCGGCCACAGCGAGACACATTGTACACTGCCAGGAGTACAGCACCCCGCCATACACCACATGAGATTACCACACGGACAGGTGGGAAGAAGGAAGGACGGATAGGTGGGAGGACAGGACGGACGGACAGGTGGGAGGACAGACAGATGGGATGGACAGACGGACATACAGACGGGATAGATGGACGGACAGATAGACGGAAGGACGGACAGACAGGCGGGAGAGACAGACAGGCAGGAGAGACAGACAAGCGGGAGAGACAGACAGACAGGTGGGAGGACGAACAGACAGGCGGGAAGACGGACGGACAGGCGGGAGGACCGACGGACAGGCAGGAGAGACAGACAGACGGGAGGACGAACAGACAGGCTGGAGGACGAACAGACAGGCGGGAGGACGAACAGACAGGCGGGAGGACGAACAGACAGGCGGGAGGACCGACGGTCAGGCGGGAGGACGGAAGAACAAGCGGGAGGACGGATGGGCGGGACAGAGACGGACGGACAGGCGGGGGGATGGACGGACAGGCGGGACAGACGGACAGACAGGTGGGTCAGACAGATGGACGGACAGGTGGGAGGACGGACGGACAGGTGGGAGGACTGACCATGATACCTAGAGCACTACAACCCCCAGCATGGTCACAGGATACAGTTATCATACAATTCTCTTTTACAGTCTGAATTTTCTATCAGCCTTAAGGGGGTGTCCTACATTAAAAAAAAATATATATATATTTTCTTAGACACAGATGTTTTGAAAATAGCAAGCAGAGGATATTCGCCCTCCGTCACCCCATAGACTCAGCGCAGGTCACTCTAGAAGCACCGAGTGCACCATCCCAATGTGACAGAGCAGTGGAGGCCTGCGACTGTCTGCAGTCAGGTGACGCCCGGAGGGTAAGTAAGCTTTTGGGTGCCATTTTGGAAACATCCATGACTGGTTACATTTGTTTCAATCTTGGACAACCACTTTAGGGGGAGAAGAGAGTAAAACTTGCTATAAACAACATTCAAATTGGAAGGTGCCCGTATACTGTTCTTGCATAGGGGCCCAGTATATTGAGAGGCCCCAGTACACAGAAGGACCCCAGTACATTGAGGGGCCCCAGTATACTGAAGGACCCCAGTACATTGAGCGGCCCTAGTACATTGAGGGGCCCCAGTACACTGAGGGGCCCCTGTCCTGTCCCCTCACACCCTACACTAGTCATGGACTAATAGTAGATTGAGTACAGTTGATGAGCACAAACAATAGCTATAGCCGATGCCACGAGCCTCACGATGACGACGCCCGCCCTAGAGAGAGGCCACCGCTGGCATCGTGTGAGGATCATGCAATCAGCTCTCTAGATAAATCTACAAATGTCCAGAATTTAGTGTCATGCAATTCGATAATAAACGGTTTTCTGATACAAAATTCTTAATCTGCAGCTTCCCTTCACACGATCAAAAAGATTACAGGGAATCTGTCACCAGGTTTTGCTACGTAATCTGAGAGCAGCATGATGTTGGGGCAGAGACTCTGATTCCAGCCATGTGTCACCTACAGGGATTCTTGCTAGCAGAGCTCAGAATACAGAGCCCTGTATAACCCCGCCCACACCAATGATTGGCAGCTTCCTGTGTACACGGTGCATTGTCAGCAAGCTGCCAATCAGTGGTGGGGGCGGGGTTATACATATTAGCTGGACTGCTGTGCATGTGACACCTAGTCCTGCAGTGATAATCTCATGCAGATAAAACACTGATTGTATTGAAGCTAAAGCACACAGCCCAAGTTACACATAGCTGGTATCAGGGTCTCTGCCCCTACATCATGCTGCTCTCAGATTAAATAGAAAAAAAATGCTGTTTCCTTTTAAGTAAACAAGTTCTTTCTTCCTGCAGCCACCACTAGGGGGGAGCTCACCACACACTGGTTATACATTGCAGTCCGTGAGCTCCCCCTGGTGGTGGCTGCAGGGAGACAGAATTGTATCCTGGGATTGTCTAACCAGGGGATTTGGAGCTCTGTACCAGAAAAATATGAATTCATCTGCTGTTAAGATATAAAAAAAGAAACAGCCGATATTCCTGATGGGCCGAGCATCCGATCATGTAGATTTCAGTGATCCATCATTATGGCTCCGCAGACAGCAGTTCACCCTGCATCTCAGCCCCTTACATTAAAGGCAATGGAGATACAGTCCGATTATACGTTCAGGTTCTTGGTGGCCTCCGCGCTCGCAGGAAGCCATGGCAGGTAATACACCTTTAACAGTCGACATATTTCTGCAGCCGGCAGGAGATCCAGGCTGCGTGTAACGTGGAGCACATTTCTGTGCATAATTCTGATTTGAAACACACATCTTTTATGTATCTCGTGTAATGTGTAACTTCAGAGAGTGCTGTCACTTCTCAGATGCCGGGGAAGTGGATGGCATACTTGAATAGTTTATTTTTATGCAGTAGGATGGAATAAAACCACAGGAAAGATCTGAAGTGATGCAAATTTAATTTGCACTGATACCAATGCAGGTTTCACATCTCAACTTTAAATGCCAGAGAAAGTGAATAATAGGCAGTTAAAATAGACTTCGCCAAGTCGGAGGAGACATCTCGGCTGTTTCTTCTGCTACTTTCAGGAAGTTTGAGATGTTATTTTCCTTCCAGAGTAGATTAAAGCCTCTTCACGGCTCCTCTTGTTTTAATTAACTCCGCACAAGTGCCGGATGGATGGGATTTAGCTGTAAATCTCTGCAGAAAACGAGGAACTTCTGCAGAATCCGACATGGTGCATCCAACAACCAAAGTCATTGCCGGGGGCGAAGAAGAGGACCCCGATATAAGTGACATGTAATGTGCAATAATGTCAGGTGACAACCACTGATGGGTGCCATATTGGATCTCCTGGGTCAGACTGGGCTGGTGCTGTTGTGGTTGTCAGAAGCCCCTCTCCTGTCAGCTGCTGCCCAATATTCACTGCCCTGTTTATTACGCCCCCCTAAGTCTAAAAAGCGTATTTTCCACAGGTTCTTAGTGGGATCCTGATGCACAGTCTGCATTTATACCCCCTTTACTATCCAGCCAATACTCCGCTTCATCGAAAAAAGTAAAACTATCTGACATCGGCCAAAGGACACAACATGGCTGCAGAGAAGTCACACTGGGAGATTCCTGCACAGGGATGGAGCCAAGCAACGAGGCCAGCAAAAATGGGAGAGGCTTAGATAAAAAGGCGAAAGCGCGAGGCTGCATAAAATACAACATAAACCGCAAATCAGACTGCAGACGAGACGGCTAGTCCTATATCAGACCCCGATAATATTACTACAACAGAGGTCTAGTATCTAAAGTTAGTATAGGGTTCTGGCCAGGGGCGGGATTCCTATGCATAGGGTTCTGGGGTCTCATGTTCTAACAGAACCCAGACCAGCTCTGTATATAGATATCAGACCCCGGCTGTATTTCAGATTAGTAGGAAGTGCACAGCAAATATTTGTAGCAAACAAACATTACAAACCCTGGAACATTTTTTCTTGCGATATCGGTTGGTTGAACTGAGCGCCGCCATCCGGTCTGTGCTGTATATTTTTTTGCTTACATGTTATGTCATGCAGTCAAATTAAGCACTAATTATATTGACCGCCATCTATAAAGTGCGCCCCAAGGAAATCCTGCTTGGACCTCAAATTATACATTTCGGTCAATGGCCTTGTACTCATAACATGGTAAAGCAATTCAGGAGCAGCAAGTGATACAGCAACAGGAACAATAAGTAGAGCAGCAATAGGAACAGGAAGTGGGGCAGCAACAATAACAGTAAGTGAAGCAGCAGCAGATGATACAGCAACAGGAGCAGCAGGTAATACAGCAACAGGAACAGAAAGTGGAGCAGAAACAGGAGCAGCAGATTATACAGTAACAGGAGCAGCAGGTAATACAGGAACAGTAAAAGGAACAGTAAGTGGAGCAGCAACAGGAACAGTAAGTGAAGCAGCAGCAGATGATACAGCAACAGGAGCAGCAGGTAATACAGCAACAGGAACAGAAAGTGGAGCAGAAACAGGAGCAGCAGATTATACAGTAACAGGAGCAGCAGGTAATACAGCAACAGGAACAGAAAGTGGAGCAGGAGCAGCAGATTATACAGAAACAGGAGCAACAGGTAATACAGCAACAGGATCAGTAAAAGGAACAGGAACAGTAAGTGGAGCAGGAACAGTAAGAGAAGCAGCAACAGGAGTAGCCGATTATACAGCAACAGGAGCAACAGGTAATACAGCAACAGGAATAGTAAGAGGAACAGCAACAGGAATAGTAAGAGGAACAGCAACAGGAACAGTACGTGGAGCAGCAACAGGAACAGTAAGTGGAGCAGCAAGAGGAGCAGCAACAAGAACAGTAAGTGGAACAGAAACAGTAAGTGGAGCAGCAACAGGAACAGTAGGTGGGGCAGCAACAGGAACAGTAGGTGGGGCAGCAACAGGAACAGTAAGTGGGGCAGCAACAGGAACAGTAAGTGGGGCAGCAACAGGAACAGTAAGTGGGGCAGCAACAGGAACAGTAAGTGGGGCAGCAACAGGAACAGTAAGAGGGGCAGCAACAGGAACAGTAAGAGGGGCAGCAACTGGAACAGTAAAAGGAGAAGCAACAGGAACAGTAAGTGGGGAAGCAACAGGAACAGTAAGTGGAGAAGCAGCAGGAGCAGCAGATGATTGTTATGATCTGCAACAAGTACTAAGTAAAGAAATGGGAAAGCTATCCCTACAGTAAGACTAAGCTGAATCCCTACGATGCAGCAGGCTGCCTGTTCCTTGCGAACAGACCCACCTTAGTCCTCGGCTAGTCTGAACGAAGACCTATAGCATAAAGGAAGGGGTCCCTAAAAGAACGAAGGACTGGAACAAAAATGGGACACTTCCTGAACAGCGAAGGTTGTTGCAGAACACAAAAGATAAACTGACAAAAAGGTACTAGATGTCCCAGAAGGACCAAGCAAACTGACAGAGAAAGGCACAGAAGCACCAGGCTAGAGAAACAGTCAAACAACACTGAAGTCCAGCACAGCCAAAAGGGCGGAGCTGGAATATATAGGCAGATGGTCACGTGACCGCAAAACACAAGACGGAAAAAACAAGCAGGAGGGTTCTAACAGTACCCCCTCTTCTATGAGGATCCTCCGGATCCTCCAAGCCCAGGCCTATCTGGAAACCTCCTGTGAAATGCTCTAACAAGCCTAGGAGCAGAGACATCATCCGTCCTTACCCAGGAGTTGTCTTCGGGGCCGAAACCCTTCCAGGAGACGAGATACTGTAATCTCCCTCTATGCCATCTAGAATTCAAGATACGCGAAATTTCATATTCAGCGTCTTCCACCACAGGAGGAACTGTGACAGTGGCGTCCCTATCAGATACATCAGCCTTTTTCAACAAGGTAACATGAAACACAGGATTAATCTTCCAGGAAGTAGGGACATCCAACCTAACTGCAGACGGGTTAACAACCTGAAGCACTTTAAATGGACCCACAAACCTAGGACCCTGTTTTTTAGAGGGAATCCTCAACCGCAGGTTCTTCGAGGACAACCAAACCATGTCACCCACAGTAAACAAAACCTCCTTACGTTTCCTGTCAAAATACTTCTTGGACTTCTTGTTAGCCTCTTGAAGGTTGCAACGTACATTAGTCCAAACTCTCTCCAAATCACCGGAAAAATTCTCCTCCTCCGGCACCGCCGACCCCAATTTGGAGAATGAACCAAAAGACGGATGTCTCCCAGGACAACAAAAAAAAGGAGAACACCCAGCAGAGGAGGATGTATGATTGTTAAGAGCAAATTCTGCAAGAGGCAGAAACTCAGACCACACCTCTTGATTGTTCGCCACAAAACAACGCAAAAACTGTTCAACATCCTGGTTCTTCCTTTCAGTCTGTCCATTAGACTCAAGATGATACCCAGACGAAAATGACAAATGGACTCCCAACCTGTCACAAAAAGCACGCCAAAAGCGAGCCACAAACTGAGGTCCTCTATCAGAAACAATATCCGTGGGAACGTCATGAAGCTTGACAAGCTCCTTAACAAACGCCTTAGCGAGTGTCTTAGCGCAGGGCAACTTAATGAATGGAACCAAATAACACATCTTACTAAAACGGTCCACAATCACCCAGATGAGAGTAAAACCCTCGGACACAGGAAGATCAGTAATAAAATCCATTGTTAGATGCGTCCAAGGCGCACTAGGAACCTCCAGAGGGCAAAGCAACCCCGCAGCAGGAGTATGTGAAGCCTTTGACCTAGCACACACAGTACATTGACGCACCCACTTGATGACTTCCTTCTGCCATCCAGGCCACCAAAAACTGCGACTGATAAGTCTCTTAGTCTCCGAAATTCCTGGATGACCTGCCAACCGAGACTCATGACACTCCACAAACAAATCTCTCCTAAAGGCTCTAGGCACGAACAACCTCCCATGGGGAGTGTTAGATGGAGCATCATCTTGAACTTTCAGAATCCCATCCTCCAAAATGGAGCCCAATGCCGCCACCACAACTCCTTTCTGTAAAATGCTCTCCTCCTCCTCGGCACCGACCGTAGGAGAGAAGCTGCGAGATAAAGCATCGGCTTTAACATTCCTAGTACCAGGGATATAGGTAACAGAAAAATCCAGATAGATCAAATTGTTATGATCTGTGAAAACCTGAATAGGAAATCCAGCGCCTTCCAAAAAATTACGCCAATGTTCAAACGCGAGTTTAATAGCCAGCAATTCCCGATTACCAACATCATAATTCAGTTCGGTTTCCGAATTTTTTTTCGAAAAGAAGGCACAAGGATGTACTCCACCCTTGTTCTCCTGAGACAAAACTGCTCCGACCCCCACCGAAGAAGCATCAACCTCGACCAAAAAAGGCTTGGTCTCATCAGGCTGCATAAGGATAGGGGCTGAACTGAACCTCTCTTTGAGATACTCAAACGCTTCAATGGCCTCAGTAGTCCACTGGGCCGAATTCGCACCTTTCCTGGTGAGATCGGTTAGAGGCTTAACAATTACTGAAAAATTCTTAATGAATTTCCTGTAATAATTGGCAAAACCCCGAAATCTCTGTATAGATTTCAAACCAATAGGCCTAGGCCATTCCTGCACAGCCTGAGCCTTCACCGGGTCTATCTCAAAGCCCTAGCTGGAGACAATGTAGCCCAAAAAACTAATTTTCTGCACAGCGAACTCACATTTCTCCAGCTTAGCAAAGAGTGAATTACCACTCAATAACTGCAAAACTTCACGTACTCTCTGCCAAAGGGACTCCAGATCTGGTGAATAAATCAAAATGTCATCTAAACACACAACCACATTCTTACCAAAGGTCTCAGGATGTCATTAATAAGGTTCTGAAAAAATGCAGGTGCATTGGTAAGACCGAAAGGCATCACCAAAATGACCTACCGGAGTGTTAAAAGGAGTTTTCCATTCATCACCCTCCTTCGCTCGTAACAAATTGTTCCCCAGAGATCAATCTTAGAGAGCCACTTAGCCCCCACTAACTGGTTAAACAAGTCAGGAATTAAAGGCAATGGGTAGGAATTGCGTACGGTAATCTTATTAATTTCATGAAAATCCAGACACGGAAGTAAACCCACGTCCTTTTTTTTAACAAAGAAAAATCCAACGGCCACGGGCGACTTAGTAGGCCTAATGTGACCAGCAGCCAGGCTAGTCTGTATGTACTCCTCCAAGGCCTTTCTCTCATTGATAGTCAGATTAAACAAGCGACTTTTGGGAAGAATAGCTCCCGGAATAAACTCAATGGCGCAATCATAATCCCTATGAGGAGGTAAAACTTGCGACTCCTCCTCTGAAAAAACCCTCCAAAAATCCTGAATAGGTACAGGTAATTCCCCTTTTTCCACAACCGCAATGCGACCATTACAACATTTATCATAGCACTTCGGACTCCAAGACTTTATCATATTAGTTGTAACATACCTGGGGGAGTCCTTGCATAGTAGTCCATCTCCCACTGTGCAAGAGCGCGCACTTGATCTCCAGTCCAGTCTGCTAGCCTGGCTTCCCTCCATGCTGTCTGTTTGCCTCTGTTTCTGCTGCTTAAGGGGGGCGCCCGATCACTTCCTGTTTTTGTACCTGCTGCGGGCACACCCCTTGTGTGTCCTCAGCCTATTGCTGTCTGTCACCTGGTATTTAACCCAGCTCCTCCCAGGAAACCCTGCCTGAGCATTGTGTTCTGTCAGTTGGCTTCTGGTCACTGATATGCCAGGTCCCGTTTATGTTTCCTGCCTTCGGTATCAGTTCCCGTGTCTGAACTGTGGCCTGTCTGTATTATGTTCTAGCCTGTTGTCTTCTGCCTATCCTGGAGGCTGTATTTCCAGGCATGTGTGAACACGCTCCTGCCTGTTCGTTCCGCCTTCTAGGGGCCGCATACCTAGACCCGTTCCTGTATCTTGCCTGTTCCTGTCTGAACACGCTCCTAGCCTGTTCGTTCCGCCTTCTAGGGGCCGCATACCTAGACCCGCTCCTGTATCTAGCTGCTGTGTCTGTTCTTGTCTGAATACTCTCCTAGCCTGTTTCCTGTTTTTCTCTATGTCCATACCTTCCCTTTTTCTGCAGAGTCTGAACTCGTACCTAACTCCTGCTCGTTGTCACTGTACTTCCGTTTGTGAGTTTGTGGTCCACTCGCTACTTCACTGCAAGTACCCTGTGGGTATCTGGTTCTGCCTTTCCCTTCCTGTCTGTTCCGTGTGAAGAGAGCCCTGTCCCCCCTGCTCTGCCTTGCTCACCGCTCCGGCAGTTCTAGCCTGCTCTGCCTTGCTCACTGCTCCGGCAGTCTCGCTCCGCTCTGACCCTTTGCTCGCTGCTCCGGCAGTCTCGCTCCGCTCTGACCCTTTGCTCGCTGCTCCGGCAGTCTCGCTCCGCTCTGACCCTTTGCTCGCTGCTCCGGCAGTCTCGCTCCGCTCTGACCCTTTGCTCGCTGCTCCGGCAGTCTCGCTCCGCTCTGACCCTTTGCTCGCTGCTCCGGCAGTCTCGGTCCGCTCTGACCCTTTGCTCGCTGCTCCGGCAGTCTCGCTCCGCTCTGACCCTTTGCTCGCTGCTCCGGCAGTCTCGCTCCGCTCTGACCCTTTGCTCGCTGCTCCGGAAGTCTCGCTCCGCTCTGACCCTTTGCTCGCTGCTCCGGCAGTCTCGCTCCGCTCTGACCCTTTGCTCGCTGCTCCGGCAGTCTCGCTCCGCTCTGACCCTTTGCTCGCTGCTCCGGCAGTCTCGCTCCGCTCTGACCCTTTGCTCGCTGCTCCGGCAGTCTCGCTCCGCTCTGACTCTTTGCTCGCTGCTCCGGCAGTCTCGCTCTGCTCTGACCCTTTGCTCGCTGCTCCGGCAGTCTCGCTCTGCTCTGACCCTTTGCTCGCTGCTCCGGCAGTCTCGCTCTGCTCTGACCATTTGCTCGCTGCTCCGGCAGTCTCGCTCTGCTCTGACCCTTTGCTCGCTGCTCCGGCAGTCTCGCTCTGCTCTGACCCTTTGCTCGCTGCTCCGGCAGTCTCGCTCTGCTCCGACCCTTTGGCCGCTGCTTCGGCAGTCTCGTCCTGCTCCTCTCTAGCTCACCGCTCCAAGCGGTCTCGTCTTGTTCTGCTCTTGCTCGACGCTCTGGGCGGCCTCACTCTGCT
This sequence comes from Phyllobates terribilis, assembly GCF_046119375.1. Lineage (NCBI taxonomy): Eukaryota > Metazoa > Chordata > Amphibia > Anura > Dendrobatidae > Phyllobates > Phyllobates terribilis. The sequence goes on along the minus strand of NW_027362767.1, from coordinate 461,391,495 downwards.
GTTTGTCCATCGCGTCTGCGGTTCTGTTCCTGAGTCCCAGTCTGTACTGGGTCCTATCCACTCGGTGCTCCAACCTGTCGTACCTGCCAGTACCTCCCTGCCTGCATACCAGTCGTGCTTACCAGCATCCACCCGACTGTATTCCAGCCGTGTCTGCCTATACTCACCAGTCGGTGTGCCAGCCTAACCTGCCTGTTCCAGTATTCCCCTGTGTGGGTCAACAGCCGTGTCCGGGGTCTGACCTGGAGTAGCACCTGGTCCCTCTGCCCGGTTCCTCCCTGGTGCACTGGTGTCGTATGCCGTCGTGCGACCTTGGTCGGTTCGGGCAGATACTTCGTTACGCCCCTCCAGGCACTCTCCGGTTCATGGCACAGTGGAATCACTACATACACACGCATACGCCACTCAGCCCGGGCGTGTGCATTACAGCATGCTCAGGCCATGGTTCCCGTTGAGCCCCACGGCCTTCGCTCTCTGAGACTTTTTCCAGCGAATACGTGCATCTAGAGGAAATTTATTTTTTTTTGCTACCAGCTGAGTTCCAGGCGAATTACGCAACCGTCCAGATGGATCTATCAGTACTCGTTCCTGCGGATCCGCCACGGTATTATGGGGACCAAAACAAAGCCGTGCATTTGTAGAGCAATGCTTGCTACACTTCAAGTTCTACCCTCTTTGTTTTCCCACCGATCGGGTTAAGGTGGGATTCATTATGTCTAACCTAGCGGGTGATGCCTTGGAATGGATCAACCCCCTATGGGAAACACAGGATCCTATCCTCCTGGACCTTCAGGCCTTCCTGGTGGCCTTTCTAATGGTCTTCGATGACCGTAACCCGGAGACCCCTGCTGAAGCTTCACTTCCCAAAATCCCGGAGCAGCCCCGATGGGTAATGTGTGTGGGTAGCGCACTAGTCCTCCTGCCCGAAGAGACTACTGCCCACCCAGAATCCACACAGGATGACTACGCTCTCCGGAATACTTCTCCCAACCTCAAGAGGCAGTCCAGACGTGCTAGGCGTAGAGGCAAGCTGTCACGCCAGGGTCTGTCCTCCCAAAGACCTCCTGATCCCAACCTTGAGGCTCCTGCTGAAACTTCATTTTCCGGTATCCTGGAGCAGCCCCGACGGGTAATGTGCGTGGGTAGCGCACCAGTTCTCCTGCCCGAAGAGACTACTGCCCACCCAGAATCCACACAGGAGGACTGCCTGCACCCAGTATCTGATACTTCACCCACTTTAACCGGTGAGCCTGTCCAAGGGTGCTCCGAAGCAGTGATTACCTCCGAGTCTGTGCACCTCTTCTACCTGGCGGAGGACCCCCTGTTACCTCCTGAATCCTCCGGGATACCACTTGATGACAAATGGAGAGAGACTTCCCTACACCCGGTACCCGATACTTCGTCCGCTCCGTCCTGTGAGCTTGACAATGGGTACCTTAAAGCGGTAGTTACCCCCGAGTCTCTACACTCCTCCGACCAGGCGGAGGACCTCCAGTTGTCTCCTGAACCCTTCGGGGTGCTACCTGATAGCGAATGGACAGAGACTCTCCTATACTCGGTACCTGATACCTCGGCCGCTTCTTCCAGTGAGTCCGACCTAGTGTACTCCGAAGCAGATGTTATCCCCGAGTCTCTACACCCCTCCGACCAGGCGGAGGACATCCAGTTGTCTCCTGAACCCTTCGGGGAGCTACCTGATAGCGAATGGACAGGGACTCTCCTATACTCAGTACCTGATACCTCGCCCGCTTCTTCGAGCGAGTCCGACCTAGTATACTCCGAAGCAGAGGTTACCCCCGAGTCTCTGCAACCCTCCAACCCGGCGGAGGACTTCCAGTTGTCTCCTGAACCCTCTGGGGTGCCACCTGAAAATATGTGGAGAGAGACTTCCTTGTGTACTGTTCCTGGTACTCCACCCGTTTCGTCTGTTGCTGAGGATGGCTGGATAGGAGGTAGCATTCTAGCTACTCAGATGAGACCAGTTTTTCCTGTGGACAGTGGAAGTGATCTCCTTGAAGTGAAGGATTGGCCCTCGAATTCCCTGCGGAACATTCTGGCAGGCCTGAAGAAGAGGGGGCGTAAGGGGGGGTACTGTAACATACCTGGCGGCGTCCTTGCATAGCGGTCCATCTCCCACTGTGCAAGAGCACGCACTTGATCTCCAGTCCAGTCTGCTAGCCTGGCTTCCCTCCATGCTGTTTGCTTGCCTCTGTTTCTGCTGCTTAAGGGCGGCGCCCGATCACTTCCTGTTTCTTGTACCTGCTGCAGGCACACCCCTTGTGCGTCCTCAGCCTATTGCTGTCTGTCACCTGGTATTTAACCCAGCTCCTCCCAGGAAACCCTGCCTGAGCATTGTGTTCTGTCAGTTGGCTTCTGGTCACTGATATGCCAGGTCCCGTTTATGTTTCCTGCCTTCGGTATCAGTTCCCGTGTCTGAACTGTGTCCTGTCTGTATTATCTTCTAGCCTGTTGTCTTCTGCCTATCCTGGAGGCTGTATTTCCAGGCCTGTGTGAACACGCTCCTAGCCTGTTCTTTCCGCCTTCTAGGCGCCGCATACCTAGACCCGCTCCTGTATCTTGCTGCTGTGTCTGTTCTTGTCTGAATACTCTCCTAGCCTGTTTCCTGTTTTTCTCGGTCAGTACCTTCCCTTTTTCTGCAGAGTCTGAACTCGTACCTAACTCCTGCTCGTTGTCACTGTACTTCCGTTTGTGAGTTTGTGGTCCACTCGCTACTTCACTGCAAGTACCCTGTGGGTATCTGGTTCTGCCTTTCCCTTCCTGTCTGTTCCGTGTGAACAGAGCCCTGTCCCCCCTGCTCTGCCTTGCTCACCGCTCCGGCAGTTCTTGCCTGCTCTGCCTTGCTCACCGCTCCGGCGGTTCTAGCCTGCTCTGCCTTGCTCACTGCTCCGGCAGTCCTGCTCCGCTCTGACCATTTGCTCACTGCTCCGGCAGTCTCGCTCCGCTCTGACCCTTTGCTCGCTGCTCCGGCAGTCTCGCTTCGCTCTGACCCTTTGCTCGCTGCTCCGGCAGTCTCGCTCCGCTCTGACCCTTTGCTCGCTGCTCCAGCAGTCGCGCTCTGCTCTGACCCTTTGCTCGCTGCTCCGGCAGTCTCGCTTCGCTCTGACCCTTTGCTCGCTGCTCCGGCAGTCTCGCTCCGCTCTGACCCTTTGCTCGCTGCTCCGGCAGTCGCGCTCTGCTCTGACCCTTTGCTCGCTGCTCCGGCAGTCTCGCTCTGCTCTGTCCCTTTGCTCGCTGCTCCGGCAGTCTCGCTCTGCTCTGACCCTTTTCTCGCTGCTCCGGCAGTCTTGCTCTGCTCTGACCCTTTGCTCGCTGCTCCGGCAGTCTCGCTCTGCTCTGACCCTTTGCTCGCTGCTCCAGCAGTCTCGCTCTGCTCCAACCCTTTGGTCGCTGCTCCAGCAGTCTCGCTCTGCTCCGACCCTTTGGTCTCTGCTTCGGCAGTCTCGTCCTGCTCCTCTCTCGCTCACCGCTCCAAGCGGTCTCGTCTTGTTCTGCTCTTGCTCGCCGCTCTGGGCGGCTTCACTCTGCTGTTTGTCCACCGCGTCTGCGGTTCTGTTCCTGAGTCCCCGTCTGTACTGGGTCCTATCCACTCGGTGCTCCAACCTGTCATACCTGCCTGTACCTCCCTGCCTGCATACCAGTCGTGCTTACCAGCATCCACCTGTCTGTATTCCAGCCGTGTCTGCCTATACTCACCAGTCGGTGTGCCAGCCTAACCTGCCTGTTCCAGTATTCCCCTGTGTGGGTCAACAGCCATGTCCGGGGTCTGACCTGGAGTAGCACCTGGTCCCTCTGCCCGGTTCCTCCCTGGTGCACTGGCGTCGTATGCCGTCGTGTGACCTTGGTCGGTTCGGGCAGATACTTAGTTACGCCCCTCCAGGCACTCTCCGGTTCATGTCACAGTGGAATCACTACATACACACGCACACGCCACTCACCCCAGGCGTGTGCATTACATTAGTAGACCAGTCCAGCAAAGGATTGTGCAGTTTTAACCAAGGCAAACCTAGAACAACTGGAGAGGGTAAATTATCCAATACAACCAAGTCCAAAATTTCTTGGTGAAGACCATTGATAGTGAGAGGAAATGCAGCAACCTTGTGAGTAATACATTTCAAGAGAGTGTTATCAATTGCAATCACAGAAATAGGTGATGACAAAGGTTTGGATTTCAATTTAAGGTTTTCCAAAAACCCTTTATCAATCACATTAAGTGTTGAACCACAATCACAAATACCTGAAATTCAATCAAATTTTCCTGCAAAGTAGTACTCCCAGAAAGAAATACTCCTGCAGAGCGTAAACAAGCTATACGGGCGTACCTGACCTTTTTTTTTTCTTTACTTAAACGAAGCTCACAAAACTTAATCAAATGGTCAGCTTTACCACAATAAAGACACAATCCCTTGGCGAACCTCTGGTGTCTTTCCTGAGAGCGGAATGACATTGCCCCAACCTCCATCGGTTCTCCGCCGTCTGAGCAGATTTTCTGGGGACTAGGACCTGGCATTACAGGAGTCTTTACCTCATTCTGCCTAGATCTCAGCCTCCTATCCACACGAACAGCTAATTGCATGGCATCCTGCAGAGTCTCAGGTGCGGGGGAATGCAATTAACAAATCTTTAACCCTTTCACTCAGACCAGCAAGAAATAGATATTTCAGAGCAGGATCATTCCATTTGACTTTGAAGCCCATCTTCTAAAGTGTGTGCAATAATTTTCAACATCACCTGACCCCTGATTCAAACGCCTGAGATTTGCCTCAGCAGATGAGATTCGATCAGGATCGTCATATAATAGACCCATAGCAGAAAAAAATTCTTCTACCGACCTTAAGCATAGATCATTAGGTTGGAGAGAAAAGGCCCACCCGTGACATAATAAAACCAATGCGCTGTGATTCATTCCCAGAGGACCTTGGTCTTAAACGAAAATATAAGAAACAAGTATTTTTAAAGGAAAAAAAAAATCATGCTGTTTACCATAAAAAAACATCAGGCAGTTCTACCTTGGGTTCCACAAAATGCTCTCTGGAACAGTTACTCACGTGTTTCTGGAGCTCGATCACCTCCAGAGACAATCCCTGCAAGCGTTGAGCAAAATCCTGGACGGAAGCCATACTTATCCCCGAATTTCTTTCCTTTTAGTTTTTTTTTGGGCTGGACTTACTGTTATGATCTGCAACAAGTACTAAGGAAAGAAAGGGGAAAGCTATCCCTACAGTAAGACTAAGCTGAATCCACCACGATGTAGCGGGCTGCCTGTTCCTTGCGAACAGACCCGCCTTAGTCCTCGGCTAGTCTGATACAGTGATACAGCAACAGGAGCAGCAGGTAATACAGCAAAGGAACAGTAAGTGGAGCAGCAAAAAGAGCAGCAGATGACACAGCACCAGGAGCAGCAGCTAATACAGCAACAGGAACAGTAAGTGGAGCAGCAGCAGGAGCAGCAGGAAATACAGCAACAGGAACAGTAAGTGGAGCAGCAACAGGAGCAGCAGATTATACAGCAACAGGAAATATAGCAACAGGAACAGTAAGTGGAGCAGCAACAGGAACAGTAAGTGGAGCAGCAACAGGAATAGTAAGTTGAGCAGCAACTGGAACAGCAAGAGGAGCAGCAACAGGAACAGTAAGTGGGGCAGCAACAGGAACAGTAGGTGAGGCAGCAACAGGAACAGTAAGTGGGACAGCAACAGGAACAGTAAGTGGGACAGCAAAAGGAACAGTAAATGGAACAGCAACAGTAGCAGCAACAGGAACAGTAAGTGGAGCAGCAACAGGAACAGTCAGTGAAGAAGCAACAGGAACAATAAGTGGAACAGCAACAGGATCAGCAACAGGAACAGTAAGTGGAACAGCAACAGGAACAGTAAGTGAAGAAGCAACAGGAACAATAAGTGGAACAGCAACATGATCAGCAAGAGGAACAGTAAGTGGAACAGTAACAGGATCAGCAAGTGGAACAGGAACAGTAAGTGGAGCAGCAACAGGAACAGTAAGTGGAGAAGCAGATGATACAGCACCAGGAGCAGCACACTGTATTGACCTTCCATCACAACAGTGGAATGTAAACTTTCAGGCCCCAGACCAGAATACGAACTTGCCCTCCTCGATCCAGGTACTGCTGCACTGGTTAGTAACATCACCAGTGCCCCCGAAATTATTATTTTTTTTTAAATACGTTAATTGAAGGGTGCAGCACATTCAGAAAGGTTTTCCAGCACATAACATAAGTAATGCACACAACAAAGGTAGAAAGCAAGTAAACTGGACACAACTAAGTAAAAAACAGACAAGTGCAATGGGAGAAAGGACCCTGCCCCCGAGGATTTCCAGTGCTCTAATGCTGGATATGGCAGTGACCCTGAGTATACGTCACACAGGTTACCATCTATTAGATCAATGCAGTTATTATCCATGCCTCATATATGTTGTTGTTGGTCAGATTTGAACTCAGGACCACAGAGCGGCAAAGCTGCAATAGTCACCGCTGAACCCACAACAAAACCTTCTTGTCTCTTCAGGTGCAGAGCCCGCTCCCATTACAGCACAAGTTGTTATAGAACAGTTGTCAGGATACAAAATATTAAGCTGAACAATATTCATCTGTACAGAACTATACCACAAAAGGGCCATAGAAAAGTGATGGACGAGCGCCCTTCACCTGAGCTGTGGTAATGCAAAGAGCAGGAGAACTTTGTTACAAGAGCCGCAATCAGGACCCGGATGGTAACTCCATTTAGCAGATCTGAACCCTCAGTCTTGCACCTCATTGGCCCCCAGAACCTCTGGGCCCCGTAGCTCCTGCATTATTACTAGCTTCATGCCATATTACTATATTTTATAGCACAAAAAAAAATGGTTTCAGAAGTTTTCACGCCCTTTAACTCCAAAAAAGTGCTACAGATCCAGCAGGGCACAATGCAACCTTCCCGTCTTAGGGCCACTTTCTGAGAAAGCTCTAAGCAGAATGCTTCAGTTCTTGATTCCTACAAGAGACGCGGAGTCATAGTCCATATAGGCACAAGTGCATCTCACTAAATTACACCGCGTGCAGAATTATTAGGCAAATGCGTATTTTGATCACTTTGATACTTCTTATACATGTCGTCCTACTCCAAGCTGCATAGGCTTGAGAGCCAACTGCCAATGAAGTAAATCTGGTGATGTGCATCTCTGTAATGAGGAGGGGTGTTGACTAATGACATCAGCACCCTATATAAGGTGGGCTTAATTATTAGGCAACTTCCTTTCCTTTGGCAAAATGGGTCAGAAGAGAGATTTGACGGCTCTGAAAAAGCCCAAAATTGTGAGATGTCTTGCAGAGGGAGGCAGCAGTCTTGAAATTTCCAAACTTTTGAAGCGTGATCACCGAACAATCAAGCGTTTCATGGCAAATAGCCAACAGGGTCGCAAGAAGCGTGTTGGCCAAAAAAGGTGCAAAATAACTGCCCATGAATTGAGGAAAATCAAGCGTGAAGCTGCCAAGATGCCATTCGCCACCAGTTTTACCATATTTCAGAGCTGCAACACTACTGGAGTATCAAAAAGCACAAGGTGTGCGATGCTCAGGGACATGGCCAAGGTAAGGAAGGCTGAAAAACCACCACCTATGAACAAGAAACATAAGATAAAATGTCAAGAATGGGCCAAGAAATATCTTAAGACTGATTTTTCAAAGGTTTTATGGACTGATGAAATGAGAGTGACTCTTGATGGGCCAGATGGATGGGCCAGAGTCTGGATCAGTAAAGGGCAGAGAGCTCCACTCCGACTCAGACGCCAGCAAGGTGGAGGTGGGGTACTGGTATGGGCTGGTATCATCAAAGATGAACTTGTGGGACCTTTTCGGGTTGAGGATGGAGTGAAGCTCAACTCCCAGACCTACTGCCAGCTTCTGGAAGACAACTTCTTCAAGCAGTGGTACAGGAAGAAGTCGCTATCGTTCAAGAAAAACATGATTTTCATGCAGTACAATGCTCCATCACATGCATCCAACTACTCCACAGCATGGCTGGCCAGTGAAGGTCTAAAAGAAGAAAAAATAATGACATGGCTGCCTTGTTCACCTGATCTGAACCCCATAGAGAACCTGTGGTCCATCATAAAATGTGAGATCTACAGGGAGGGAAAACAGTACACCTCTCGGAGCAGTGTCTGGGAGGCTGTGGTGGCTGCTGCACGCAATGTTGATGGAAAACAGATCAAGCAACTGACAGAATCTATGTATGGAGGCTGCTGAGTGTCATCATAAAGAAAAGTGGCTATATTCATCACTAATTTTTTTGGTTTTTGTTTTTGCATGTCAGAAATGTTTATTTCTAAATTTTGTGCACTGATATTGGTTTGAGGGATTCTACACTATATGGTTGCCTGTTACATGACCAGCCTCTAGGTATGCTTACCATCTTTTTTACTACTTTGCATCTGCTTTGTTAGAGTTATACATACTCACTATTTGCAGTATAGCACTATATGGCGGTATATGTACTGTACTTTTATATGCTACTATGATATTTTGGCACTGTATTTAAGATGCTATCCCTCACAGTTTGGAGGTGCTTTTTATCTCGTCATGTTATTGTTTATATATTGTATCAATAAAAATCTATGTTTGCTGTAAAATCTGGTCTCTGACACTTTTATCAGACTAGGACCAGGTTTATTGATAGTTGATGTTTATGTGCTTCAGCAATTATTTACTTCTATAGGACTTTATTTTTTCTGGATCTTAACTGATATTGGTTTACCTGGTGAAAATAAACAAGTGAGATGGGATTATATTTGTTTTTTATTAAGTTGCCTAATAATTCTGCACAGTAATAGTTACCTGCACAAACAGATATCCTCCTAAGATAGCCAAATCTAAAAACCCCCACTCCAACTTCCAAAAATATTAAGCTTGAATATTTATGAGTCTTTTGGGTTGATTGAGAACATAGTTGTTGATCAATAGTAAAAATAATCCTCTAAAATACAACTTGCCTAATAATTCTGCACACAGTGTAGAATAACATCAAAAAGTGAATTTATTTCAGTTCTTCAACACAAAAAATGAAACTCCTATATTATATAGAGTCATTACACACAGAGGGATCTATTATATAGAGTCATTACACACAGAGGGATCTATTATATAGAGTCATTACACGCAGAGGGATCTATTATATAGAGTCATTACACACAGAGGGATCTATTATATAGAGTCATTACACACAGAGGGATATATTATATAGTCATTACACGCAGAGGGATCTATTATAGAGTCATTACACACAGAGGGATCTATTATATAGAGTCATTACACACAGAGGGATCTATTCTATAGAGTCATTACACGCAGAGAGATCTATTATATAGAGTCATTACACACAGGGATCTATTATATAGAGTCATTACACACAGAGGGATCTATTATATAGAGTCATTACACACAGAGGGATCTATTATATAGAGTCATTACACTCAGAGGGATCTATTATATAGAGTCATTACACACAGAGGGATCTATTATATAGAGTCATTACACACAGAGGGATCTATTATATAGTCATTACACACAGAGGGATCTATTCTATAGAGTCATTACACGGCGAGGGATCTATTATATAGTCATTACACACAGAGGGATCTATTATATAGTCATTACACGCAGAGGGATCTATTATAGAGTCATTACACACAGAGGGATCTATTATATAGAGTCATTACACACAGAGGGATCTATTATATAGAGTCATTACACGCAGAGTGATCTATTATATAGAGTCATTACACACAGAGGGATCTATTATATAGAGTCATTACACACAGAGGGATCTATTCTATATAGTCATTACACACAGAGGGATCTATTCTATAGAGTCATTACACGGCGAGGGATCTATTCTATAGTCATTACACACAGAGTGATCTATTATATAGAGTCATTACACACAGAGGGATCTATTATATAGAGTCATTACACGCAGAGTGATCTATTATATAGAGTCATTACACACAGAGGGATCTATTATATAGAGTCATTACACAGAGGGATCTATTATATAGAGTCATTACACACAGAGGGATCTATTATATAGAGTCATTACACACAGAGGGATCTATTATATAGAGTCATTATGTCACGCTGTCTCTGTGTACTGGAGGTAGGGGGCCTAAGCTGACCCTAAGCTGGGGCCCTGACTAATCCCTCAACCTGGAGGTACTGTTAAAGGTACAGAGGTCCAGGCCGCCAGCGTAACCCCTACCTCCTGAGGATCCCTGCACCTAAGTAATCTAGTCCTGAGAAGGACCCCGATCACAACAAAAGGGGACAAGTAATAATATGCTCACACACAGTACTTAGACGAACGAGACAGTACAAGGGAAAAACCAAAACCACCTTGCATACAAAAACTACACAACTACAACAGAGGGAACACCAACGGGAAAGGAGATAAATGATAAAGCGAGGAAGGGAAAAAACTCTCCGAATACACTTATCTCTGAAACTCCAAATACCACGATCCGCTCTGTTAGTCTGCATGAAATGCTTTCACCGACACTTCCCTAACAGACCAGCAGGCATTTGAAGGAGTCTCACTACAGCAGCATTGATTGCAGCTGGGCGAGGCTGGACCTCGTCTAGCACAGAGAGAGAGAGAGAATTAACTCCCTCACTGCCGAAAAACACAAAGCACCAAAAAGTCAGCTGCGAGAAGTCAGGCTGTGTAATCGTGACGATCTTCGTGGCAACACACCCGTGACAGTACCCCCCCTTCTACGAGGGGCCTCCGGACCCTCAGGGCCAGGTTTATCCGGGTGAGTCGTGTGGAAGGCCCGAACTAATCGGTCTGCGTTAATATCCGACGCAGGAACCCACATCCTCTCCTCAGGACCATACCCTTTCCAATGAACCAGGTACTGAAGGGACCGGCGATTAAAGCGTGAATCGATGACCCTCGATACCTGGAACTCCAAGTTACCATTGACCACCACTGGAGGGGGAGGTAAAGGTGACGGTACCACCAGCGCCACATACCTCTTAAGCAACGATCTGTGGAACATGTTGTGAATTTTAAACGTAGGGGGGAGGTCAAGACGGAATGCCACCGGATTAATTATAGAACTGATTCTGTACGGCCCGATGAACCTGGGACCCAGTTTCCAGGAGGGAACCTTAAGTTTTATATTCCTGGTAGACAACCATACCCGATCGTTCACACTTAGGTCCGGACCAGACACTCTCCTCCTATCAGCCATACGTTTGTATCGGTTCCCCATAGTATTCAGATTCTTCAGCACCCCTCTCCATACTGAAGCGAGTGATGAGGAAAATCGCTCCTCCTCAGGAACCCCCGAAGAGCCCCCCCTACTGAAAGTACAAAACTGGGGGTGAAAACTGTAGCACCCTGAGGATTCGGCTGCTACAGGGGTATTGCACCTCAGCCAGAGGTGTGATATTCCACTCCCGGGTAAGGATGGAGTGTGGAACTGAGCTCGGTAGGCTGCATGCACTACATACATCCCATTTCCGAGGAGCAGGCCGACGGTACTCCCACTTAGAAATGTGCAGGTACGACCGAGTCTGTTCCTGGCTGGAGTGGGAGGGGGGTGGTACATCCCAAGTAGTGTAGGGGCAGATAGGGGGAGCAGCCTGGGTAAAGATAGGAGCTCATTGGGTGCTGGTCACCTGAGCTCACACATAGAGGGTGTATATAAGGTGGGCACCAACAAAGAACAGGGTCAGTCAGTCAGCCACAGTCAGTCAGGCTGTGAGTCTTTGCAGAGAGAAGTCAGAGGAGCAGAGAAGCCCCAGAGAGAGAGAGAGGAGAAAGCAGGAGAGACCCAGAGGGGGAAACAGAAGAGAGGACTCTGAGACCCCAAATCCAATCCACGGGTGAAGAGTCGGCATCAGGGTACCGGAACCCAAGCTGGTGGGGGCAAAAACACACCCCAGCCAGAAACCGGAGGCCGTGGGCAGCGTCTGCCACGGCCACCCACCACATCCACCCCGAAGGCATACCACGTGGAGGGTCAGGGAACCCAAGGCCAAGGGTCTCCCAACAGAAGGCCCGAGGGAGCTGGACCTGGGTGGATCACTAGTGGGGACGGCCAGAGAAAGGACAGAAGGAGAGCTCAGGGTCACGCTCCGGACTCGCTTGGGGGTTGGCTGGATCCAGGACCTGGTGGATGCAGCACGGCTCGGGAGGTCACTTGAAGCTGGAGTGACCGGAACATCAGCAGTGAGTAAATACCCTTAACTGCATAACCCGACTCTGTCTTCCTTTAACATCTATGCTGCACCACCACAACCCCCATCCTCTGCACCTGACCCCCTGAGGCTATACCCCACCCGTTGGGGGTTATACCACCAAAAGCTGCACCAACACCATCAGCCTCAGCGGACCCTGCTGCAGCGGCGGCCGTAGTGACCGCAATACAACGGGTGGCGTAGTCGACATTAAGAACTTATTAACATCTGTAGGACTGCCACATACAACTGAGTTTGACACCCTGGGCACGGACCGGGTCACAGCCACTCGGAAGACTACAACTCCCATCTGATCCGGCTCCGGATATTCCCCCTAAAGAATATGGCCCAGGGGGCGCGTCAAAAACCATATGCCCCAAAAAACGGGGACTTACCAGTGGACTCGCTCCGCCTATTATTAAGAGCAAACTCTGCCAGAGGTAAGAAAGAAGCCCAGTCCTCCTGGTTCTCTGACACAAAACACCGGACATATGTCTCCAAGCTCTGGTTCATTCGTTCCGTCTGACCATTGGTCTGAGGATGAAAAGCCGATGAGAACGACAAATGCATCCCCCGCCGTGCACAAAACGCCTTCCAGAACTTGGACACAAACTGAGACCCCCGATCAGACACCACCTCGGAGGGTACCCCGTGAAGCCTCACAATCTCCCCAATGAACACCTGCGCAAGAGTTTTAGCATTAGGGAGAGCAGGAAGAGCGATAAAATGTGCCATCTTGCTGAACCTGTCCACTACAACGAGTATGACCGTTTTACCCGAAGACGGAGGGAGGTCCGTAATAAAGTCCATAGACAGATGAGTCCAAGGACGCTCCGGGATCTTCAAAGGTAAGAGGGCCCCAGACAGACGGGTATGTGAGGTCTTAGAGCGCGCACAAACCCCACAGGACGCGACAAAAGTTACCACCTCCTTATGTAAGTTAGGCCACCAAAACCGACGCGAGAGGAGATCCACAGTTGCTTTACTCCCCGGGTGTCCTGCAAAAACTGAGTTATGGTGTGCCTCGATCACCTTTTGTCGCAACTGATCTGGAACAAACAGTCTCCCCGGAGGTCCAACAGGGGCGTCCCCCTGAGCCTCCAATACCTCCTCCTCCAGCTCAGAGCATACTGCCGAAACCACCACCCCCTCCTGAAGGATAGGAATCGGGTCGTCCGTATTCCCGGCCCCAGGGAAACTACGAGATAAGGCATCCGCCTTTACATTTTTTGACCCAGGACGATATGCAACGACAAAATTAAACCTGGTAAAAAACAATGACCACCTAGCTTGTCTGGGATTCAGACGTTTCGCGGACTCCAGATATAGCAGGTTCTTGTGATCGGTGATAACGGTGACCAGATGGACTGCCCCCTCCAAAAAATGGCGCCACTCCTCAAAAGCTAACTTAATGGCCAAGAGTTCCCTATTGCCGACATCGTAATTCCTCTCAGCGGACGACAATTTTTTAGAGAAAAAGGCGCACGGATGCCACTTACCAGGGGACGAACCTTGTGACAATACTGCTCCCACCCCTACCTCGGAAGCGTCTACCTCTACAATGAATGGCTGTGACGCATCAGGTTGAATGAGTATGGGTGCCGAGGCAAAACATTTTTTCAAGGAGGAGAATGCTTGACAAGCCTTGTCAGACCACCTAGAAAAATCCGTCCCCTTTTTAGTCATGTCTGTGAGAGGCTTAACCATGGACGAGAAATTACGAATGAACTTCCGGTAATAATTAGCAAACCCCAGGAAACGTTGTAGTGCCTTAAGATTCTCTGGCCGATCCCACTCAAGAACTGCCCGCACTTTCCCAGGGTCCATACGAAAACCGGACGCTGAAACCAGGAAGCCTAAAAACTGGAGTTCCTGTACGGCGAACACACACTTTTCCCATTTGGCATTCAGTTTATTATCCCGCAAGATCTGTAACACCTGCCTAACGTGCTCCTGATGAGACACCAGATCCGGCGAGTAAATTAAGATATCATCCAGATATATGACAACAAACTGTCCCACCAGGCGGCGAAAAATGTCATTAACAAAGTGTTGGAACACCGCCGGGGCATTAGTCAGACCGAATGGCATGACAAGGTTCTCATAATGCCCCTCCGGAGTGTTAAACGCCGTCTTCCACTCATCCCCCTCCTTCATCCTAATCAGATTGTACGCCCCCCTGAGATCCAACTTAGAGAACCATTTGGCGCCCACGATCTGATTAAAGAGATCGGGAATAAGTGGGAGCGGATACGGATCTCGGACCGTAATCCGATTAAGTTCACGGAAATCCAGGCAAGGGCGTAGGCCTCCATCTTTCTTCTTAACAAAGAAGAACCCCGCAGCCACCGGTGAAGATGAAGGTCTAATATGCCCCTTAGCCAGACTTTCTGAAATATAATCCTTCATGGCCTGCCTCTCAGGACCAGAAAGGTTATACAACCTAGCTTTAGGTAACTTGGCCTCAGGGAGCAGTTTTACAGAACAGTCATACTCGCGATGAGGAGGTAGTTCCTGACACCCTTTCTCCGAGAATACATCCTCAAAGTCCGCCAGAAATGGAGGTAAGACCCAAGGAGTAACCGCACCGATGACCGTGTTCATGCAGTTTTTATTACAGAATTTACTCCATTGGCTTATCTCTCTGGTTTGCCAATTAATAACCGGGTTATGCTTCGTTAACCAAGGAAGGCCCAACACTATAGGAGTGGGAAGACCCTCCAACACGTAGCAAGACAACAGTTCTTTATGTATCGCCCCCACTTGAAGTTTTACGTCATGCACAGCTTGCAAAAAACTTCCCTGACCGAGAGGCCTGGCATCGATCGAGAATATGGGGATGGGTTTAGCCAACTCACTCAATCGCATACCTTGAACCCGGGCAAACCGAGCATCAACCAGATTAGCCCCGGCCCCACTATCCAGAAGAACAGATATCCTCTCAGTTCTCGTACCCACCACCACCTCCGCCGGTACGAGAAACTGAGACGAACCTAGGGACGAAATACCTACTCCCAGATTGCCGTCCACCACACAACCTGGGATCAACAGTTTTCCGACGACTCTTCACTCTGCAAGGGACGGGATGGACACCCCCCAATAAAATGTCCCTTTCTCCCGCAGAAGAAACACCTTCCTGTCTTATGGCGCACCACCGGTCCCCTCCCCCGAAATGATGTCCCTCCTAATTGCATAGGCTCCTCTGGACTGACCAGGGGAACCACCATATGAGGGGACCTTGTAGGAGGTGGAGTCATCACAGGGGGTAGAGTTATCCCGCACCTCTCCCGAAGCCGTCTGTCAACGCGAATAGCAAGGGCCATAGCGGCTTCCAGTGACGCGGGAGAGTCATACTGTGCCAACACATCCTGTAATTTGTCGGATAAACCTTGACAAAACTGGCTCCTAAGAGCCGGGTCATTCCACTGGGTGTCCGTGGCCCACCTACGGAACTCCGAACAGAATTCCTCCGCCGGACGATCTCCCTGCTGAATCCTACGTAACTTAGACTCAGCAAGGGAGATCCGATCTGGGTCATCATATACGAGTCCCAGAGCAGCGAAAAACCTATCCACTGACTGGAGAGCCGGGGAGCCCGGGGGAAGAGAGAACGCCCAAGATTGTGGGTCCCCTTGTAGGAGCGAGATGACAATTCCCACCCTTTGTTCTTCACTCCCCGATGACCGAGGCCGCAGCCGAAAGTACAGCTTGCATGCCTCCCGGAAAACAAAAAACTTGTCCCGCCCCCCAGTGAACCTGTCAGGGAGAGCTACTTTAGATTCTGGTCCGGATTGCTCCTGAGGATACAAAACCTTGGACCGAACGTCCGCCAGCTCCATGGACAAACTCTGCAACTGCCGAGCTAGAAAGGCTACTGGATCCATGGTAGCTGGAGAAAAACTAAGTGGTCGGTGAAAATGTCACGCTGTCTCTGTATACTGGAGGTAGGGGGCCTAAGCTGACCCTAAGCTGGGGCCCTGACTAATCCCTCAACCTGGAGGTACTGTTAAAGGTACAGAGGTCCAGGCCGCCAGCGTAACCCCTACCTCCTGAGGATCCCTGCACCTAAGTAATCTAGTCCTGAGAAGGACCCCGATCACAACAAAAGGGGACAAGTAATAATATGCCCACACACAGTACTTAGACGAACGAGACAGTACAAGGGAAAAACCAAAACCACCTTGCATACAAAAACTACACAACTACAACAGAGGGAACACCAACGGGAAAGGAGATAAATGATAAAGCGAGGAAGGGAAAAAACTCTCTGAATACACTTATCTCTGAAACTCCAAATACCACGATCCGCTCTGTTAGTCTGCATGAAATGCTTTCACCGACACTTCCCTAACAGACCAGCAGGCATTTGAAGGAGTCTCACTACAGCAGCATTGATTGCAGCTGGGCGAGGCTGGACCTCGTCTAGCACAGAGAGAGAGAGAATTAACTCCCTCACTGCCGAAAAACACAAAGCACCAAAAAGTCAGCTGCGAGAAGTCAGGCTGTGTAATCGTGACGATCTTCGTGGCGACACACCCGTGACACATTACACACAGAGTGATCTATTATATAGAGTCATTACCCACAGAGGGATCTAATATGTAGAGTCATTACACACAGAGGGATCTATTATATAGTCATTACACACAGAGGGATCTATTATATAGAGTCATTACACACAGAGGGATCTATTATATAGAGTCATTGCACACAGAGGGATCTATTATATAGAGTCATTACACACAGAGGGATCTATTATATAGAGTCATTACACACAGAGGGATCTATTATATAGAGTCATTACACGCAGAGGGATCTATTATATAGTCATTACACACAGAGGGATCTATTATATAGTCATTACACGCAGAGGGATCTATTATATAGAGTCATTACACGCAGAGGGATCTATTATATAGTCATTACACACAGAGTGATCTATTATATAGTCATTACACACAGAGGGATCTATTATATAGAGTCATTACACACAGGGATCTATTATATAGAGTCATTACACGCAGAGGGATCTATTATATAGAGTCATTACACACAGAGGGATCTATTATATAGAGTCATTACACACAGAGGGATCTATTATATAGAGTCATTACACACAGAGTGATCTATTATATAGAGTCATTACACACAGATGGATCTATTATATAGAGTCATTACACACAGAGGGATCTATTATATAGAGTCATTACACAAAGAGGGATCTATTATATAGAGTCATTACACACAGAGGGATCTATTATATAGAGTCATTACACACAGAGGGATCTATTATATAGAGTCATTACACACAGAGGGATCTATTATATAGAGTCATTACACGCAGAGTGATCTATTATATAGAGTCATTACACGCAGAGGGATCTATTATATAGAGTCATTACACGCAGAGTGATCTATTATATAGTCATTACACGCAGAGGGATCTATTATATAGAGTCATTACACGCAGAGTGATCTATTATATAGTCATTACACACAGAGGGATCTATTATATAGAGTCATTACACACAGAGGGATCTATTATATAGAGTCATTACACGCAGAGGGATCTATTATATAGAGTCATTACACACAGAGGGATCTATTATATAGAGTCATTACACACAGAGGGATCTATTATATAGAGTCATTACACACAGAGTGATCTATTATATTGAGTCATTACACACAGAGTGATCTATTATATAGAGTCATTACACACAGATGGATCTATTATATAGAGTCATTACACACAGAGGGATCTATTATATAGAGTCATTACACACAGAGGGATCTATTATATAGAGTCATTACACACAGAGGGATCTATTATATAGAGTCATTACACAGAGGGATCTATTATATAGAGTCATTACACACAGAGGGATCTATTATATAGAGTCATTACACACAGAGGGATCTATTATATAGAGTCATTACACACAGAGGGATCTATTATATAGAGTCATTACACACAGAGTGATCTATTATATAGAGTCATTACACACAGAGGATCTATAATATAGAGTCATTACACACAGAGGAATCTATTATATAGAGTCATTACACGCAGAGTGATCTATTATATAGAGTCATTACACACAGAGGGATCTATTATATAGAGTCATTACACACAGAGGGATCTATTATATAGAGTCATTACACACAGAGGGATCTATTATATAGAGTCATTACACGCAGAGGGATCTATTATATAGAGTCATTACACACAGAGGGATCTATTATATAGAGTCATTACACACAGAGTGATCTATTAAATAGAGTCATTACACACAGAGGGATCCATTATGTAGAGTCATTACACGCAGAGTGATCTATTATATAGAGTCATTACACGCAGAGTGATCTATTCTATAGAGTCATTACACGCAGAGTGATCTATTATATAGAGTCATTACACGCAGAGGGATCTATTCTATAGAGTCATTACACGCAGAGGGATCTATTATATAGAGTAATTACACGCAGAGTGATCTATTATATAGAGTCATTACACGCAGAGGGATCTATTATATAGAGTCATTACACACAGAGGGATCTATTATATAGAGTCATTACACACAGAGGGGTCTATTATATAGAGTCATTACACACAGAGGGATCTATTATATAGAGTCATTACACACAGAGGGATCTATTATATAGAGTCATTACACACAGAGGGATCTATTATATAGAGTCATTACACGCAGAGGGATCTATTATATAGAGTCATTACACACAGAGGGGTCTATTATATAGAGTCATTACACACAGAGGGATCTATTATATAGAGTCATTACACACAGAGGGATCTATTATACTAGATGGTGGCCCGATTCTAATGCATCGGGTATTCTAGAATATGTATGCGGCCGACCGGGCGCAATCAGCAAAACGGTGTTTAAATTTGGCGGCAATATCGGTGATTGGTCACGGGTGGCGGCCGCAACCAATCAGCGAACTGTGGTAGTGAGGACCGGAGAGCTTGTTTAAATTTGGCGATAAAATCGACCAATCAGCATAGCGTTGTTTAAATTTGGCGGCAATCTCGCCGATCGGTCTCAGCCGGCCGGCGGCCGGGACCAATGAGCAGAGCGGTGTTTAAATTTGGCGCCAAAATCGCTGATTGGTTGCGGTCGCTGGCGGCCGCGACCAATCTCCACAGCGGTGTTTACATTTGGCGCCAATCTCGCTGATTGGTCGCGGTCGGCCAGCGGCCGCGACCAATCAGCAGAGCGGCGTTTAAATTTGCAGTCTATATCGCTGATGGTCGCGGCCGGCCACCGTGACCAATGAGCAGAGCGGCGTTTAAATTTGCCGGCCATCTCGCTGATTGGTCGCGGTCGGCCACCGCGACCAATCAGCAGAGCGGCGTTTAAATTTGCCGTCCATCTCACTGATTGGTCGCGTTCGGCCACCGCGACCAATCAGCAGAGCGGCGTTTAAATTTGCCGTCCATCTCACTGATTGGTCGCGTTCGGCCACCGCGACCAATCAGCAGAGCGGCGTTTAAATTTGGCGCCAAGCTTGCTGATTGGTCGTGGCTGGCGTCCGCGACCAATTAGCACAGCAGTGTTTAAATGTGGCGTCAAAATTGCTGATTGGTCGCGGCCGCTATTTAAATGTGGCGCCCAAATCAGTGATTGGTCGCGGGCAGCGGCCGCGACCAATCAGCAGAGCGATGTTTAACTTTAGCGCCAAGATCACTGATTGGTCGCGTGCGGAGAGCGCGACCAATCAGCGAATCGTATTGGTGAGGAGCGGGAAGCGGAATCGTATTAGTGAGGACCGGGGAGCGCCGCTGCCTGTGCGGATACTTCCGCTGCGAGAAGCCGGGACATGAGCGACTGCTCGCAGCAGAAGTATCCCGACCCGCAGCGCCGCTCCCCGGTCCTCCCTTTACACCCTAGCCGCTGATGTCCCCACAGAATCTGCATGGTGTTACAAAGGTCCGGACATTTGTGTTAAAAATCGCTGATTGGTCGCTGGCGCTGCCCGCGACCAATCACCGATTTGGGCGCCAAATTTAAATATCGGCCGCGACCAATCACCCATCTTGGCTCCACATTTAAACACCGCTGTGCTGATTGGTCGCCGACGCTGGGCGCGACCAATCACCGATTTTGGCGCCACATTTAAATAGCGTCCGCGACCAATCAGTACAGCGGTGTTTAATTTGGAGCCAAGATCCGTGATTGGTCGCGGCCGATATTTAAATTTGGCGCCCAAATCGGTGATTGGTCGCGGGCAGCGCCAGCGACCAATCAGCGATTTTTAACACAAATGTCCGGACCTTTGTAACACCATAACCTACAAAAGACAAAAATATATCTCATACCCTACCATCATTATATATAAATGTAAAGCAAAGTTGCATAATAAATATAGGGTACTTAGTGAACTATTTTTGATTTTTGTAACACCATGCAGATACTGTGGGGACATCAGCGGCTAGGGTGTGAAGGGAGGACCGGGGAGCGGCGATGCGGGTCGGGATACTTCTGCTGCGAGCGCCCGCTCATGTCCCTGGTTCTCGCAGCGGAAGTATCCGCACAGGCAGCGCCGCTGACATCCATGCGGCTAGGGTGTGAAGGGAGGACCGGGGAGCGGCGCTGACATCCAATTGGTCGCGGCCGCTATTTAAATGTGCCGCACAAATCGGTGATTGGTCGCCGTCTTGGCCCGCGACCAATCACTGATCTTGCCGCCAAAGTTAAACACTACTGTGCTGATTGTTCGCGGACGCTGCTGATTGTTCGCGGACGCGGACCGCGACCAATCATCGAATCGTCTTGGTGAGCACCGGGGAGCGGCGCTGCCTGTGCGGGTACTTCCGCTGCGAGAACCCGGGACATGAGCGGGCGCTCGCAGTAGAAGTATCCCGACCCGCAGCGGCGCTCCCCGGTCCTCCCTTCCGCATGGAGGTCAGCGACGCCGGCGGTCCTTCCGCTGCTACCGGCCGGGAGATGAGCGCCTCGCACCGCTCATCTCCCGGCTGCATCTCCGTCCCGCAGATGGGTCCGGCGGTCAAGGTCCTTCTGCTGGTACCGGCCGGGAGATGAGCGCCTCGCACCGCTCATCTCCCGGCTGCATCGCTGCTGAGCTCCGTCCCGCAGATGAGCCGCTAACGGCCGCCATCTTTTTTCAGAAATACCGCGGCGCTGATTGGCTGCTGCCGGACCAATGAGCGACGCGGGATTTCCTGGACAGACAGACAGACAGACAGACGGGATAAGACGATTATATAGATAGATAGAGTCATTACACACAGAGGGATCTATTATATAGAGTCAAAGTCAGAGGGATCTATAGAGGGACCCATCATACTGTGTATAGGAGAGCTGTGGGTCCATCATACTGTGTATAGATGCCCCGGAGGGAACAGAGAGTAGGCTCCGTTCTACAAGAGGATCCTAGGGGGTACGGCGCGTGCAGGACGGCACCCGTACGCCCCACTCCTCCCAGGTGTCAGGAGGGATCTGTTGCTTAACTCTAATCCCCAGGGGGAGCAGAGCTCTGACTGAGCCTGCTCTGCTCTGACTCCCGTCCTGTCCACACTCCTCCTCTTACTAATCTGTCACTCCCGACTGAACTAAGATGTCTTCCTTTTATATCTACTGTATCAGTGCTTTTTCCACCCACACCCACTACTGGTTCCCCCTACCTTTGGGTTCCCCCCTACTCCAGCCAGTGTCAGGGCTCAGCAGCTGCGCTCTGCATGTTGCCCTTCCATGGAGCAGTGGAGCAGTGTGGTGTTGGATGCAGGTGTTTGGGGTTCCGGGCAGCACCCCCATCTTACCTTAGAGAAGGGGGGCACCACACCTCGGGGTGAGGTGCAGTACCTCTGTGGCGACTGAACCCTCAGGGGTGTCACAATACTGTGTATATGGAAGCTGTGGACCCATTGTAACTAACAAGTCATGTCAGACTAACTTAATTTCCTTCTATGACAGAATCACTGACTGGGTGGATCAGGGAAATGCTGTAGATATAGTATATCTTGACTTCAGCAAAGCATTTGACAAAGTATCTCACACCATCCTTATTGAAAAAATGACCAAGTATGCAATGGACCAGGCAACTGTTAGGTGGATTCATAACTGGCTTAGTGATCGGACTCAAAGGGTGGTTGTAAATGGCTTCACATCCAGTTGGATGAATGTCTCAAGTGGGGTACCACAGGGCTCCGTCCTGGGACCTGTATTGTTCAACATCTTTATCAATGATTTAGATGAAGGAATTGAGGGTAAACTGATTAAATTTGCTGATAACACAAAGCTAGGAGGGATAGCTAATACTAGAGAAGAGAGAGAGAGGATTCAAAAAGACCTAAATAAACTGGAGCAGTGGGCAGCAACCAACAGAATGGTTTTTAACAGGGAAAAATGCAAAGTACTACATCTGGGCAATAAAAATGAAAAAAGCATATACAGAATGGGAGGTATAGAGCTAAGCAACAGCACATGTGAAAAAGACTTAGGTATACTAATAGATCATAGACTGAACATGAGTCAACAGTGTGATGCAGCAGCAAAAAAGGCAAATACAATTCTGGGATGTATTAACAGAAGCATACAGTCTAGATCACGTGAAGTCATTATCGGTCTTTACTCCTCTTTGGTCAGACCCCATCTGGAATACTGTGTACAGTTTTGGGCACCACATTTTAAAAAAGACATAGACAAACTGGAGCAAGTTCAGAGAAGAGCGACCAGAATGGTGACTGGTCTGCAAACCATGTCCTATGAGGAACGGTTGCAGGATTTGGGAATGTTTAGCTTGCAAAAAAGAAGACTGAGAGGAGACTTAATAGCTGTCTACAAATATGTCAAGGGCTGTCACATTGTAGAAGGATCATCTTTATTCTCATTTGCACAAGGAAAGACTAGAAGCAAAGGGATGAAACTAAATGGGAGGAGACACAGATTAGATATTAGAAAAAACTTTTTGACAGTTAGGGTGATTAATGAGTGGAACAGGCGGCCACAAGAGGTGGTGAGTTCCCCTTCAATGGAAGTCTTCAAACAGAGGCTGGACAGACATCTCTCTGAGATGATCTAGTGAATCCTGCTTTGAGCAGGGGGTTGGACCAGATGACCCAGGAGGTCCCTTCCAACTCTACCATTCTATGATTCTATGATATCATGTATAGGTGAGCTGTGGGCCAATCATACTGTGTATAGGGGAGCTGTGAGCGCATCATACTGTTCATATGGAAGCTGTGGACTCATCATACTGTGTATATGGAAGCTGTGGGCCCATCATACTGTGTATAGGGGAGCTGTGGGCCCATCATACTGTGTATAGGGGAGCTGTGGGCCCATCATACTGTGTATATGGAAGCTGTGGACCCATCATACTGTGTATAGGGAAGCTGTGGACCCATCATACTGTGTATAGGGCAGATGTGGGCCCATCATACTGTGTATAGGGGAGCTATGGGCCCATCACACTGTGTATATGGAAGCTGTGGACCCATCATACTGTGTATATAGAAGCTGTGGACCCATCATATCATGTATAGGGGAGCTGTGGCCCATCATACTGTGTATGGGGAAGCTGTGAGCCCATCATACTGTGTATAGGGGAGCTGTGGACTGATCATACTGTGTATAGGGGAGCTGTGGGCCCATCATACTGTGTATAGGGGAGCTGTGGGCCCATCATACTGTGTATAGGGGAGCTGTGGGCCCATGATACTGTGTATAGGGGAGCTGTGAGCCCATCATACTGTGTATAGGGGAACTGTGGACCTATCATACTGTGTATATGGAAGCTGTGGACCCATCATAGTGTGTATAAGGGAGCTGTGGGTCCATCATACTGTGTATAGGGAAGCTGTGGACCCATCATACTGTGTATAGGGGAGATGTGGGCCCATCATACTGTGTATAGGGGAGCTATGGGCCCATCACACTGTGTATATGGAAGCTGTGGACCCATCATACTGTGTATATAGAAGCTGTGGACCCATCATACTGTGTATATAGAAACTGTGGACCCATCATATCATGTATAGGGGAGCTGTGGCCCATCATACTGTGTATGGGGAAGCTGTGAGCCCATCATACTGTGTATGGGGAAGCTGTGGGTCCATCATACTGTGTATAGGGGAACTGTGGACCTATCATACTGTATATATGGAAGCTGTGGACCCATCATACTGTGTATAGGGGAGCTGTGGACCTATCATACTGTGTATATGGAAGCTGTGGACCCATCATAGTGTGTATAGGGGAGCTGTGGGCACATCATATCATGTATAGGGGAGCTGCGGGCCCATTATACTGTGTATAGGGGAGCTATGCATAATGTATATAGAGGAGTTGTACATTGGGGAGCTTAGTGAACATTATTAAATGTTAAGTGGGCACTTAAGAAGCATTATTGTTATAGGGGCACTCGGTATTGTGGCCATCATAGGGGCAAAATGTGGACACTTTTCTAGGGCATTTGCGCAGGGCATTAATATTTTCTAGGAGGCAATATTAACATCACAAATGAGGCATTATCACTATGAAAGCAGCACAGTGGTGGCATTATTATCAGGGGCCATTACTATGTGGGGCAGTAAGAGGAGCTGTTTTTGTAGCACACAGCAGGCGCAGTGATTGGGACTCACATGGCAGCAGCAGCAGCTCAGTATTATAATATCAGCAGGATGAGGAGCTTGTGCAGGTTGGGGACAGATGGGGACGGGGCTGGAATTGTGAGAAGTCCGATGTGTCCTTGTTGTAATCTCTGCAGACGAGTCCTGTATGGAGAAGTCGTCATTTTGTCTCCATCAGAAAGAACGTCACCTGTAAGTCACTATCTGTAACTGCTGTAATCTTCTACATGTTCTGCAGCGCTGGTATCTACCACTATATGTCACAGTATGGCGGTAATATCACTGTGCAACCATAGTTGCAATCAGGGTTAGGGATAAATCCTTCTGCCAACAATCACAGACCACAAATAGAAGGCTGGCGTTGGCTCTTAGGACGTCTTATTTGTAGCCACAGGGATGAAGAGTTACTCCACAATCTGCATAAATGCTCTGAGCCGCTAACAAAGCTGTAATAATTCCCATCTTCATTATTCCGAGGAATCCTGGAGAATTTGATAAATGAGTAACCTTTTCCTTTGTGCGCTCTTCTTCCATGCGCGGGTAAAGCTATGGCACACCGTGGGACAGAGAGGATTAAGAACACATCTGGACGTCCATAAGGCACGCTACATCACATTTGCAGTTTTTATACAAGTCTAAGAAAAAACAGGTCAGGGCATAAAACGCAGCAGCATCTTCAGAGACCTCTGGGCAAATCATTATTCAAAGTGGATTACAAATAGGCTACGCTGCCTTATCAGGCCGAGACACGAGCGAGGCCAACGCCGCACCGGCCTCTGTAAGCAAGAACTCCTGCACTAAGGAACATTACAGGCAAAAAGAAATAAAAGGATCTATATAAAGGAGAGGACATTGTATCCTCTGTAAACATCTCTACATAAAACAAAAAGGAGGAGAGCAATGAGGTCCGGAGCCGGAGAGTCGGCTGACACCACAACAAGCACCAACCCGCGCTGAGGTCACCGCTTTTCTTGCTGCAATTGAGGAAAAAATAAAATATCACAAGGTTTTGATGTCATTTTTAATAATGGGAAAAATTATAAAACTTTTACCTGTGATCCTGGTGGAAAAATAAATAAATTGCAAAGCAACGTCTGAACACAAGAAATTCTAAATTAAAATTATGGAATGAATTTCACATTTTGTATCAGAAAATGCAAAAATCCACAGTGAAATTCTGCTGAAAAAGATGCTCTGGAAGGAGAATCTGCTGCATTTACCATCTCTGGAGAATATCGGCAGCACAAGCTGACCTGTGATGAAGATTTGAGAATGTGAGTGTGGATGGTAATGCGGATTTAACCCTTTGTAATGCAGACAGTGGAACGCTTGGCTGACCTGAGCCACTTCCACTACGATCCCCCCAGTAAATGCTGCTGTGGATTTGTCTTTGGGAGGTTTCCAGCATTAACGCCCCGTGGGAATGTGCATTAAGGTGAGGGGTCCCCAAGGTGCCGCCACTCTCAGGTGAAGGATCTTCCATGCAGGTTGCATTAGACTTTGCGTATACTGGATTGTCTCCTCTCCCCGTATTCTCCAACCCCTGACACAGCCTGCAGGCAGCTCCTGATGACAAGACCCCGGAGGCCGAGCCCACCAGTGACTGCAGACTCCTGCCCTGATAGGGGGCAATTCCCCTGAATCTATAGTAAAGTATTGCCGCCACCTTAAGATGAGAATTTGCTTCTCAGAAAATCCCCCCAAAAATGACAGCGTTTCATTCCTCCCTGGTATTTGATCATTTCTATCCTTGATTCCTCCGTCATTCACGATCTGGGATTCATAACTGTCGCTTTTACCCTGAAAAAAATACATTTGCAGCATTGAAGTGACCATTCAGAGAAGCGTGGACCCCCACTGGAGCGAGACCCTTACAGAACAGGCACAGAAGTCCTGAAGGAGCCCAGCGCTGTGGGGTCAGTCTCTGCCGTTAGATTTGGAGGGTGCGGGGGTCCTTTAATCTCCCCACATGGGACTGTTTGAATGTATTTCTGTGGGCGGAGGTCCACGTCCACCATAGAAATGTTTTGGGATGGGGCGGGGGAAACGCTAGTGGCCAAGGTCGTGGTTTTAGAATGAAGCCACCATCGCTGGACCCTGAAGTTCAGCACGACAACAGTCAGATAATTTATCGCTGTCGTTGCCCCTGCTGCTCATTATATATATTATAATTGTTTGCCCCCCCCCAATTGCAGCGTCGTGTGTCACCCTGGCCTGGATGCCGCAAATATAATAAAGCTGTGTCTGAGAGCAAGGGGGAGGTTCTCTGGTCAGGGGAACATTAGCCTGCAATACCTCCTGTCTCAGGCCAGTAGGGGAAGCAGGCTGCCCCTATAAAAGCTGGAATTGGGGGCAGGGTTAGAGAGAACTGGACGACCTGTCTCTGGATTGAGAGGTATCCCAGAGCAGGGACAGACAGTTGTATTGCACCCTAAGAGGACGTGTGGCGGTAGGAGAGCCACAAGCCAGGGACAAGAGGTGAAGTGCGCCTGTCCTGGCAGATAAAGAACCAAATTTACCAGACTTTGGTGTCTGAGGCTGTGAGGATTCCACGTCCTACAGCAGATAACCAGTCCGCAGGGGACTGTATGTTCCTTGGCCTAAGAAGCCCGGAGGTCCCGCCACACCAGAAGGGGCCAGCAAAGCCGTACCAGGCCGGGAATAGAAAGGGACCCAAGTTGCAGACCATACGGGCGAGAAGACACGGTGAGCTCGGGAGCGTGGGCTATTACCCTATAAGAAGGAGATAGCCAGAAGGAGCGCAGAAAGCACGGTAGGCCTACACCCTCACCCTGACGAGGGCCAATTTCCCGTTTGCTCTCAGACGTCCAGGCACCCCCCTCCTAGCCGGGCCTGTTTGTGGGTCAGTACACCTGTTCTAGTAAAGACCCTGGACTGCAACCTGTTGTCTGTGTGCTCTTTGCTCCTCCAGCACTAACGGCGCTGGGACGCCCTACACCATCACCCCCATCTTCTACTATACTGCCCTGGGGCCGCACTCTTCCCGTGGGGAGTCACACTACCCCAGCTGCATACACCATCAGCCCCAGTGGTCTGCCTTGCAGCGGCGGTTCGCACTGACCGCAATCCACGGGTGGCGTAGTCGGACATTACCAACAGCGCATGGCAGACTACCAATGGTCTGACCACCCTGAGCCATGGAACCGGGTTGCCACTACTACCCCCATCGTTTCCCGATTGCCCGGCTCCGAGTGCCCCACAGCCCAGGGGGTGAGTCAGCTTTGGCGTAGTCGGCAGGATAGTAACCAACCCGCCACAAACGGGTATTGCGTGCCTGAAAAAAAACTGTACACATACCTGAAGAAGAGGTTTCCCGCCATCCGGAGCCGTTTCCCGCCATTTTCAGCCGTCTCCCGCCATCTTCTGTCGGTTCACGCCATCTTCAGCCGTTTTCCCGCTATCAGACGCCATCTTCAGGATGCCGCGCGGGAAGAAGAGGGGCGTGGACGTCCAAACCGCGTGAGACCCGAAGCTCCGCCCCACGCACCGACGCTGCGCAAGGTCCTGGAAGGGAGAGAGCGACGCTGACATCACCAAGACGCGACGCAAGGTCCTCGTCCAGAGCAGCACCAGCGGAGCCGCGGCCTACAGAAGAGGATCGTCGGAAGGTAGGCCGCGCTTAACTAGGGGGGAGGAAGATGTCGGACACGGAGGCGCCCACTACCACCAGCGCAGCTGCAGCAGCGGTGATGCCATTCTCCCTGCCTTACATCCCTGGAGCGGCCTGGCTGCCTAAGTATTCGGGTGAGCCCCATGCCCTAACTGACTTTAAGGAAAGGCTGTACAGTTTGTTCCAAGTCTACCCCCTGACAGAGGAACAGAAGGTCAGCATACTGACAGGACAGTTAACTGGCACAGCCCAGCGGGAGGTAAAGTCATGGCCCGCTGAGGAGAAAAGAACTGTGAAGGGTATTCTGACCCGGCTGCGGGGTACCTTTGACACACGTACCTCCGCTGAGATTAAAATGCGGTTCTATGGATGTAAGCAGTGGACACAGAACAGCATCAGAGACTATGCCCTAAATCTGCAGGAAGCCTTGAGAGCCATCAAACAAACTGACCCTGGCAGTGTGCAGGAAACGGACAAACTGCTAACAGAACAATTCATAGAAGGTCTGCTGTCTAGCGCCCACAGGGCCCAACTGCGCCTCATGTTCTTCCAGAACCCCGACCTGACCTTTGCCCAATTTAAGGACAGGGCCATAAGGGTGCTCCCTGAACCCGCAACAAGTGGCGCTATAAACCCCCGGCGCCCTGCTCTCACCTACCACCAGGAGGCGGCGCCCTCCTCTATGGACTCCATGGGGGCTGATACACAGGCCCTGAACCAAGCCCCGTCGAAAGATCTGCATCACCAAGTCCAGGAGCTGACCAGGAGTGTCGCGGCGTTGACGAGGACCGTCCAGGCGTTACAAGTGGACCCGTCAAGACCCATCGAGCCGGCTTCAAGTCCGGAGGATGTGCCATGGCGTCGACAGAGGAGGATCCCGTCGTTCCGAGGGAGGCCCACAGACCGCTACGCAGAGGATGGACAGCCCATTTGCCGTCGATGCAACCAGCCCGGACACATTTCCAGGTACTGTAATTTAAACGGGTCCAACCTGGGGCAGAGGGCCAACCCCCAGGCATAAGATCACCAGGCCCTTACAATTGGCGTAATAAGTACGTTGGGGGTCGCCCGGTTTTACCCGTGGTGCTGGATGGTATCCCCATGAGCGCCTTGCTGGATACCGGGTCGCAAGTAACCACTATCCCTTATGTACTTTTTAAGCAGTATTGGACTGATTCTGATATAACATGGTATCCAGACAGTGACTTGAGCATCATCGCCAGTAATGGCTTGCCCGTGCCACAGATGGGGTTCAAAGAGATGACCATTAAGATTGGTAAAGTTGAACTACCGGCACAGGGAGTGATTATTGTGGACATTGACCGTCGTGAAAGTCACCCTAAAATAACTGTGGGTACTAACGTGATTGAAAATTGTCTTTCAGAGGTAATTGTAATTCTACAACAGGTGGCGGTGAATGCTAGTTCCAGCCAACAGAGAGTCCTCAACAAGGAGATAAAAGCCCTGATGAGACGGCAGCAGGTAGAACTGTCTGGTGGTGAGATCGGTAGCGTAAGAATGAGTGACCCATTCCCCATTTCCATGCCTCCCAAAAGTGAAATGATGATCTGGAGTCGGACTGCAATCGGGTTGAGAGGTAGAGACTACCAAGCCATGGTAGAACCAGTGTACTCGGACAGCAGGCCCACCATTTTGACAGCCCGGAGGGTGGTTGATGTCCGTCATGGGAGGGTGCCCGTCCGCATCCTCAACATTGGGGAGAGGGAGGTACATTTACCCAGGTACGCTACACTTGTCAAACTGTTTGCTGTTGAGCACAAAGCTATCAGGGCCGTGGAACCCTTGCCTCCATCTCCACAGGCGGAGGGTAATGGCTCCCAGAAACAAAAGGAGGACTGGTGCCAGAAACTCCATGTGGGTGCTGACTCCACTCCCCTGCACCAAAAACAAGGAGTCTACCGGGTGGTAGAGGAGTACGAGAGAGTCTTTAGTAAGCACCCGCTAGACTTCGGCAGAGTAAAAGGGATAGAACACCACATCCCCACAGGGAGCCACCCACCAATAAAAGAGAGACACAAACCTGTACCCCCTGCACATTATCAGAACGCAAAGGGCATGCGAAGAGAAATGAAAGACGCTGGGGTCATTAGAGATAGCTGTAGCCCCTGAGCAGCCCCCTTGGTTCTGGTGAAAAAGAAAGATGGCACCATGAGAATGTGCGTAGACTATAGAGAAATCAACCGTATCACCCACAAAGACGCATATCCGCTGCCTAGAATAGAGGAGTCTTTAGCCGCACTAAAATCAGCTAACTTCTTTTCTACCTTGGACCTTACAAGCGGGTACTGGCAGGTTCCTGTGGCAGAGGCTGACAAGGAGAAGACCGACTTCACCACCCCGATGGGACTGAGCGAGTTCAACTCTATGCCCTTCGGGCTCTGCAACGCACCAGGGACCTTCCAGAGGCTGATGGAATGCTGTCTAGGGCACCGAAACTTCGAGACGGTCCTCCTTTACCTGGACGACGTGATCGTCTATTCGAAGACTTACGAGGACCATCTAAAGCACCTGGCCGAGGTGTTCGAAGCCCTGGCAGGCTATGGCCTGAAGGTGAAACCATCGAAGTGTCACCTGTTGAAACCGAAGGTCCAGTACCTAGGGCACGTGGTAAGTGCAGAAGGAGTAGCCCCCGACCCTGACAAGGTCACAGCAATCAAGAGCTGGCCAAGCCCCCGAACATCAAAGAAGTGAGGCAATTCCTCGGGTTGGTAGGCTACTACCGAAGGTTCATCCCCGGGTTCACCAAGATGGCAGCTCCTATGCAGGACCTCCTGATAGGACAGTCTAAGTCCAGAAGCCAAAAGCCACCCTTCAAGTGGGATAAACCGGAAGAGGAGTCCTTCCGTCAGTTGAAGATGGCCCTCACAGGGGATGAGATCCTGGCCTACCCTGATTATGGCCAGCCTTTTATTCTCCACACAGACGCCAGTAATGTGGGACTGGGAGCCGTACTGTCACAAAACCAACAGGGCAGAGAAAGGGTGATAGGGTACGCCAGCCGGAAGCTGAGGCCCACCAAGAGGAACCCAGAGAATTACAGCTCCTTCAAGCTAGAATTCTTGGCGGTGGTGTGGGCCGTAACGGAACGCTTCAAGCATTACCTGGCCTCCGCAAAGTTCACTGTGTACACGGACAACAACCCGTTAACACACCTAGACAGTGCAAGACTTGGTGCCCTGGAACAGCGGTGGATGGCCCGTCTCTCCAATTATGACTTCGTGATCAAGTACCGGGCAGGCAAAACCAATGCCAACGCTGACGCCCTATCGAGAATGCCTCACTTACCTGAAGGTGATGAAGACCCAGAAGAGCTGGAGGAGGTAGAACTCCCCGCGTTTCACAGGTATGGGGCCGCTCAATACTCCCACCGCGTGAAGGAGGAAGATTTAACAACCGTTATGATCAATCCCCTACCTCACCACAGCTGGGCCGAGACCCAAGATAGTGACCCTGCCATCCGCCTGGTGAAAGATCTGCTGACCCGGGAAGACGCCCGCTTAGATCCGGATGCTCCAGAGGAAGCCAAGCAGCTATGGAAAGAGAAGAGCAAGCTGTTCCTCTATGAAGGCAAGCTGTGCAGAAGACCTGTCAACCACCGGACACACGAGCTGACCTGGCAAGTCGTGGTCCCAAGGTGGGATGCAGCTATGGTCCTGGGGGCTTTCCATGACAGAGCAGGGCACTTTGGTTGGAAGAAACTGGAGTTCCTGCTAAGAGGATGGTTCTTCTGGGTCGGCATGAGAGGGGCTGTAGAGAAGTGGTGCAGGAACTGTGGCCCTTGTAACTTAAGGAGGAAAGATCGTGCCAGCCAGAAGACACCCTTGAGGCCCATCGTCACCACGCAGCCTTTTGAGCTGGTAGCTCTGGACCACGTCAAATTGGCTCCAAGCCGGTCAGGATACATCTAAGCCCTGACAATCGTGGACCACTATTCCCGTTTTCTAGTGGCGGTCCCGGTAAAAGACTTGACAGCCCAAACGGCGGCCAGAGCCTTCCAGCAATACTTCTGCCGTCCACACGGGTATCCGGAACAGGTCCTGACGGACCAGGGTCCAGCGTTCGAAGCTGAAATCTTCCAAGAATTCTGCAACCTCTATGGCTGTAAGAAGATTCGGACAACGCCTTACCACCCACAAACCAACGGGATGTGTGAGAAAATGAACAATATAGTCATTGATCTCCTGAAGACGTTGCCCCTGGAGGAACGCAGCCTGTGGCCAGAAAAACTGCCGGATCTAATAGACTTATACAACCATATCCCGGTGAATGCTACAAACTGCACCCCGGCTTACCTGATGCGAGCTAGACCAGGTAAGCTGCCCGTAGACCTGGAGATGGGAGTCCTAACACCTGAGGACACCTCCCCGGATGCGGACTGGGATACGGAAAGGCAACTGCAGTACAAGAAGGTACAGGAGAGTGTGGAGAAGAGCCTGGCCCAGGTGAGAGAGAGGCAAGAACAACTCTTCAACCTACACGCCACTGCTGGTCCCCTAGAACCTGGTGAGCAGGTCCTGAAGCGAAAGAGAAGGCTACATAAGTTGGACGACCAGTGGGAAAGGGAACCCTACACCGTACTGCAGTCTGACCACGACAACCCGAAGGTGTGCGTGATCACCAAGGACGGAGGAGAAACCACTAGTACCGTCTCCAGAGACCACCTCAAAAGATGCCCCGAGCAACTCCGTAGTGCAGAAGAGGATCAAAATGACCTTGAACCCGCAGAGGACAAGGAAGAAATGATCAGCACCGTTCTCGGAGAGTTCCCTCAGTCCTGCACTCGAATAAACGATGCCATAGTGGTACCCATCCTGCATTTCCTGCAACCGGCTCAGCAACAACCTACACCAGAGCCGGAAGGCGAAGAAGAGCAAGCAGTTCCAGAGGCGGAAGAGCCTGTACCAGCAGCCCAGGAGAATCAACCCTCTGCTGACAGTGAGCCTGCCATGCCTGCGGTAAGCCAAAGGACCCGCAGACAGCTGCCTGCCCTGCCTGTAAGTCCAGCTGGTAGCTGTACCCCTAATGCTAGTGGGGAAAGCCAGGTCGGTCCACCACCAGACAGTGGGTTACGCAGGTCAACCAGGAGCACAAAGGGGCAGATACCCGCTCGCTGGAGAATATAGGGTGCACTAAAATTGTAAATAACCCTGTTGCCAAGTGTTGAAATGTTTGCAAAGTTACATGCATGATTGGTAATTCTGTGTTTCAGTTTCTTACAGTTACTGTACGGACTCAAAGGTTATGGACTTTTAATAACCGGGACTTTGTATGGACTGCGTTCGGATCCTGACCAAGCAATGAACTAAGACTGTAAAGGACTTGGGGTAGGACAGACCCCCACCTGGTTAAGGCTCCCCGTTGTGTTGGTGAGATGGACACCCGGTCACAAACCACACTGTGACCTTAAGAACTCAATCTGTGCGTCGTTTGTCTACTAATGTTTTATAGTCATGTATATTGTCTTTGTTTATTGTTTAGTCCCGGAGTACTAAATTCTTCTAGGGGGGAATGTGTCACCCTGGCCTGGATGCCACAAATATAATAAAGCTGTGTCTGAGAGCAAGGGGGAGGTTCTCTGGTCAGGGGAACATTAGCATGCAGTACCTCCTGTCTCAGGCCAGTAGGGGAAGCAGGCTGCCCCTATAAAAGCTGGAACTGGGGGCAGGGTTAGGGAGGACTGGACGACCTGTCTCTGGATTGAGAGGTGTCCCGGAGCAGTGAGGGACAGTTGTATTGCACCCTAAGAGGACGTGTGGCAGTAGGAGAGCCACAAGCCAGGGACAAGAGGTGAAGTACGCCTGTCCTGGCAGATAAAGAACCAAATTTACCAGACTTTGGCGTCTGAGGCTGTGAGGATTCCACGTCCTACAGCAGATAACCAGTCCACAGGGGACTGTATGTTCCTTGGCCTAAGAAGCCCGGAGGTTCCGCCACACCAGTAGGGACCAGCAAACTAGTACCAGGCTGGGAATAGAAAGGGACCCAAGTTGCAGGCCATACGGGCGAGAAGACACGGTGAGCTCGGGAACGTGGGCTGTTACCCTATAAGGAGGAAATAGCCAGAAGGAGCGCAGAGAGCACAGTAGGCCTACACCCTCACCCTGACCAGGGCCAATATCCCGTTTGCTCTCAGACGTCCAGGCCCCCCCTCCTAGCCGGGCCTGTTTGTGGGTCAGTTCACCTGTTCTAGTAAAGACCCTGGACTGCAGCCTGTTGTCTGTGTGCTCTTTGCTCCTCCAGCACTAACGGCGCTGGGACGCCCTACACCATCACCCCCATCTTCTACTATACTGCCCTGGGGCCACACTCTTCCCGTGGGGAGTCACACTACCCCAGCTGCATACACCATCAGCCCCAGCGGTCTGCCTTGCAGCGGCGGTTCGCACTGACCGCAATCCATGGGTGGCGTAGTCGGACATTACCAACAGTGCATGGCAGACTACCAATGGTCTGACCACCCTGAGCCACGGAACCGGGTTGCCACTACTACCCCCATCGTTACCTGATTGCCCGGCTCCGAGTGCCCCACAGCCCAGGGGGTGAGTCAGTCGCACTAGACAACCCTGTGTTATTCTGTGTCCTAAAGCCACTGGCTCTAGGAAATTCACACAATCATCCACTAAAGGGGTCCTCTGGAGGAAAGAAGAAAGCGTATAGATAGGTGGGGGTCCGACCGATCCCCAGAGCGGGCAGTGTTATCCCCGCTAGAATAGCGGCTCTGCGCATGTGCGGCCGACTCCATTCATTCTCTATGGGCTGCAGGAAGAAGCGGAGCGCAGCGCTCGCTGTAGGGGATGAATGGAGTCGGCCGCACATGCGCGGGATAACACTGCCCGCTCTGGTGACAGGGGCACGACGCAGCGGTCGGACTCCACGATCTAGAAGGTGAATCCTGCAGGTGACTGATAACTTCTATTCATCGGAGAAATCTTTAATATTCCAGTCTGCTTGTCAGAGATGTCGTGACATGAAGGGGGTCTTCTCGGGGAGTTCTGGATCGTCAGCCTCCCGCCGAGATCCCTTAATAAATGGCAAATCTGATTTATTATTATAATTGGAATGTAAAGAACTGATGGGATTTCTAATTTAACGCGACCTCTTGGTTTTCCAGATGAAATCCTCTAATTGTCCTGTCCATTTCGATCTAATCATGGGATTGCGGTGGTCTCCTTCGCTGACCCCTCGCCTGCACCTGAGCTCCGCTCCCCCCGCCGCGGCGGCTCCTGCAGAGCTCGGCTAATCACAGTTTGTCCGCGCTGTCAGGACGCATCATTATCTTCCATCGTTCTTCCTCGTCCTGCTCCCAGTGTTTTACCCTCACCCACCCATTGCCCGTTTTTCGCTGCGGGTCACTGGCCCCGGCCGCTCGCCCTTCTTCTGAGGCTTCTTAGTTCGCCGGCTAGAAGCCCCTGGAGCCTCTTACGCAGATGTCTTCGGAGGGGAGCGATGCTCCGCTCGCAGGAGCACTTTGTAAGGAGCCGGTGGGGCAGAAGGTGAAACGCTCAGAGCCGGAGGAAACATTCTGCTCAGTCTTCTCCCACATTTACAGAAACTTCTCTTAGGATTTTATCTTCCGGTCCCGTTAGCGATTACTTCATGGTGACTGATAAGTGCAGAAATGTCTCCGATCAGTACAGGAAGGAGTTGTGTCTGAGCTGCAGTACCAGATACAGCCTGTGGGTGAGGGCAGCGCTGCGTCTGTCAGAAATCAGTCACTGTCCTGGTCTCTGATATCTGCTATTTCCAGTGCTGAGGACCTCCAGAGAGGCGTCTCTCATGTATGCGGTGTACACCGAGCGCTGACATTCCCATGCGCGCTGATTTCTGCTGTAATCTAAGCCCCATGTAGAAGTCAGAACTGGCTCTAACATCAAAAAAAGTTACAAATTCTACAAAGTTTTTGCACCATGCAGGGCAAAGGTTGAGAGAGAACCAGGAGGATCACGGACGGCTGCTTTAGGCGGGGTTCACATGCAGCAGTCAGAATGCGGCTTTCAACCTCTGCATCCCTGCGCCGCCGCCGCGGTCCGGCTACTGTCTGCTGCACAATCGCTTCATCTTATAGGGAAATGGACGGTCACCTGCAAAACCATGTGGAGGATCGTAGTGGCTCCGCAGCTCTGCAGGTAGCCGCCATTTCCCTGTAAGGTTGTGCAGAGAACAGCAGGAGCGCAGCGGCGCAGGGCTGCAACGGTTAAAGCCGCAGTGTGACTGCTGCATGTGAACACAGACATGGATTTATTAGGCAGACTTCATTTTCTGACCATCTATTACGGCGCTGAGTTTACTGAATACCAAGCGGCCATTAATAGATTTGGCGCTGTTTACTTCCATTATCTTTTTTGGACTCTTATATAAAACGTCAGCGGACGCCCGGCAGTGTGAACGTACGCGAGCAAGGTACGGCACTTGTCAGCCCTGAGCACACTATGAAGACAGATACCTGCCACTCGGAGGACAACAGAGGACACTGGTGGCCTCCATCTGGGGAATCGGGGCCGGCGGTGGTGGGAACGGAATAAAATCCCTGCCCCCCCGCTCGCCGTAACTCTTCATCTTCTGCTGTAAAACTAATAATCATACATCCCAACTTATGTGTAATGCCAGTGATGCACTACTCTGCCATAGGTCACACACAGGTGGTGTGCGGGTATTACCACTTCACTAAGGCAGGAAGAAAAGCAAAAGGGAATGCAGTTCGTGACGCCAGGGTGCGCTGGATTCACTTCTGTTTCCTGGTGTGATGATATGTTGTGCACCCGACAGTCCAGAAAACAGATAGACAGGTAGCCTATTGGTAAACTTTACTCCTTGCAAACAGCTACTGATAAATCCAGACAGATGATTCAGCGGAGATTCTATTTCACTGCAGCAAGCACAGTTACTTTCAGTACAGCAATGCAGGTACCTAAATAGTGCAGCAATTCCTGCGTACCATCTTCTGGTTATATGCACAGTCTATCACACAGCTGATTGCAGCTGAAGCTGTGGTCTCTCATGTACAGGAGCTCTGTCTGAGCTTCCTACCTGCTCCTTCAGCTTCCCGGCAAAACCAGACACCACACAATGTCTCCTCCTCTCTCTGAGCACACACTGCACTGAGCTCAGGACCTTGGCATCAGCCTCATACCATGTGACCTTATTGATTTATGTGGAAAGCAGGGCTAAATCATTAACTCTTAGTAATCTGATATCGTGTACATCACTCTCTGCCTATATAAAACATTCTGTACTTTATCTGCAAAGAGAATATGACCATTGTGCAGACATAAAGAGATAGCTGCTGGCTCCGCTACATCTTAAAGGGGCATACACATACAACTTTGGGGTATTACATATGTTGAACAGAAAGAAGGACAAATGGCAAATTTTGGCCACGCCCCTGGTCACACCCCAATCTACACCCATTTACCATTATCTTTCTCCCCTGGCAGGAGGAGTTGTCAGAGGGGCGCCGGTAGTGAGGGAAATTCAGCAGACAGTTGAGACTGCAGGGTGCAGACCCAAATCCAGGACGGTCCACTGTATCTGGGAGAGTTGGGACTAGAGATGAGCGGATGGATTCCCTGGTCTCGGTCAGCGGTACCCGGCGGCTGGACGGGAGGCCGTGAATCTCTCACCATCCGGTGTCCCCGGCGGCTGGACGGGAGGCCGTGAATCTCATCTTCTGGGGCAGCGCGACGTCATCTCTGCGTTCTGCTCATCTCTCGTTGTGGATTATTTTTTGCTCCCTCATTCACAGTCGGAGCCGCCAGAACTTTCTCATCTTTATGTATCTTCATTATACAACATCCGGCTTTATTGTGTCTGTAAGGCCGTGTTCACACGGTGCAGAAATCCTGTGTTTTATGTTTTCTGCGGGATCTGCACCAAACTCCACAATAACAATTTCTTCCCCCTTATTTGTTGCGTTTCTGGTGCAGATGTGAAGCTGCGTTTTTAAGGTACTTTTTATAGTACAGAAAAGCTTTGCACTTAATGAAGTAAGGCTGTGTGCCCACTATGCGTTTTTTTAAACGTTTCCGCAGTGGCAATTCCGCTGCAGAAACGCTTAAAAAACGCTTGGTAGAAGGTCTGCCATGTTCCCCAATGATAATCCGCATCCGCTACGGATTATCATTGCGGAAAAAAGCGCAGCACCACCAATTATTTTGCGGAAGCGTGGAGTTTTCGCCGCCATTGACTTGCATTGGAACACATGGAATCTGCATCACCATATCTGTACATGCAGAATCCATGCGTTTCAATGTGCGGATGGTACCCGGGTGTGGAGGACAGGAGACTCTCCTCCGGACCCGGATACCATAGAACCTGTAAAAAAAAGAATAAAATAAAAAATAAATATTATATTTACCTTCTGATGGCCCCCGGTGTCTTTATCCGATGCGTCCTGGCTTGCCGGCAGCTCGTGATGGTCTGAAAAGGACCTGCCGTGACGTCATTTAGTCATGTGACGGGTCACGCGACCGCTGACGTCGGCAGTGTACCGCGAGCTGCTGGCAAGCCAAGACGCATCGGATAAAGACTGCAGGGGCCATCAGAAGGTAAGTATAGATTTATTTTTTTTATTTTTAACCATTCTCTCGGTCACACTATATATGCCGGTTGCCGGTTGCATGGATTTATATAGTGTGACCAAGTTGTCAAGCACTTTCCAAGTGATGCTAAAATCGCTTGTCAACCCGCATGTGGAAATGTAAGTGAAGAAATCTTCACATCCGCATGTCCCTGGCAGGAAAACGCATGTACAATCCACATGTACAATCCGCATGTACAATCCGCATGTACAATCCACATGTACAATCCACATGTACAATCCGCATGTACAATCCGCATGTACAATCCGCACGTACAATCCGCACGTACAATCCGCACGTACAATCCGCATGTACAATCCGCATGTACAATCCGCATGTACAATCCACATGTACAATCCGCATGTACAATCCGCACGTACAATCCACATGTACAATCCACATGTACAATCCGCATGTACAATCCGCACGTACAATCCGCACGTACAATCCACATGTACAATCCGCACGTACAATCCACATGTACAATCCGCATGTACAATCCGCATGTACAATCCGCATGTACAATCCGCACGTACAATCCACATGTACAATCCGCATGTACAATCCGCATGTACAATCCGCATGTACAATCCGCACGCCCAATCCGCATGTACAATCCGCACGCACAATCCG
Source organism: Phyllobates terribilis (assembly GCF_046119375.1). NCBI lineage: Eukaryota > Metazoa > Chordata > Amphibia > Anura > Dendrobatidae > Phyllobates > Phyllobates terribilis. Next base: position 461,351,764 of record NW_027362767.1, on the reverse strand, counting down.
CATGTACAATCCGCACGCACAATCCGCACGCGCAATCCGCACGCGCAATCCGCACGCGCAATCCGCATGCACAATCCGCATGCACAATCCGCACGTGCAATCCGCATGCACAATCCGCATGCGCAATCCGCATGTACAATCCGCATGTACAATCCGCATGCGCAATCCGCATGCGCAATCCGCACGCGCAATCCGCATGCGCAATCCGCATGCACAATCCGCACGTGCAATCCGCATGCACAATCCGCATGTGCAATCCGCATGTACAATCCGCATGTGCAATCCGCATGTACAATCCGCATGTGCAATCCGCATGTACAATCCGCATGCGCAATCCGCATGCACAATCCGCACGTGCAATCCGCATGCACAATCCGCATGTGCAATCCGCATGCACAATCCGCATGTGCAATCCGCATGTGCAATCCGCATGTACAATCCGCATGCGCAATCCGCATGCGCAATCCGCATGTGCAATCCGCATGCGCAATCCGCATGTACAATCCGCATGTACAATCCGCATGCGCAATCCGCATGCGCAATCCGCACGCGCAATCCGCATGCACAATCCGCATGCACAATCCGCACGTGCAATCCGCATGCACAATCCGCATGTGCAATCCGCATGTGCAATCCGCATGTACAATCCGCATGCGCAATCCGCATGCGCAATCCGCACGCCCAATCCGCATGTACAATCCGCACGCCCAATCCGCATGTACAATCCGCACGCACAATCCGCACGCGCAATCCGCACGCGCAATCCGCACGCGCAATCCGCACGCGCAATCCGCATGCACAATCCGCATGCACAATCCGCACGTGCAATCCGCATGCACAATCCGCATGCGCAATCCGCATGTACAATCCGCATGTACAATCCGCATGCGCAATCCGCATGCGCAATCCGCACGCGCAATCCGCATGCGCAATCCGCATGCACAATCCGCACGTGCAATCCGCATGCACAATCCGCATGTGCAATCCGCATGTACAATCCGCATGTGCAATCCGCATGTACAATCCGCATGTGCAATCCGCATGTACAATCCGCATGCGCAATCCGCATGCACAATCCGCACGTGCAATCCGCATGCACAATCCGCATGTGCAATCCGCATGCACAATCCGCATGTGCAATCCGCATGTGCAATCCGCATGTACAATCCGCATGCGCAATCCGCATGCGCAATCCGCATGTGCAATCCGCATGCGCAATCCGCATGTACAATCCGCATGTACAATCCGCATGCGCAATCCGCATGCGCAATCCGCACGCGCAATCCGCATGCACAATCCGCATGCACAATCCGCACGTGCAATCCGCATGCACAATCCGCATGTGCAATCCGCATGTGCAATCCGCATGTACAATCCGCATGCGCAATCCGCATGCGCAATCCGCACGCGCAATCCGCATGCGCAATCCGCACGCGCAATCCGCATGTACAATCCGCATGTACAATCCGCATGTACAATCCGCATGTACAATCCGCACGTACAATCCGCATGCACAATCCGCATGCGTTTTTTTCTGCCAGGGAGATGCAGAAAAGCTCAGGAAAAATCCGGAGCATTTCTGCATCGTGGGCACATCGCCTATCTGTGTTTTTTTTAGGCTTCACAGAGACGCGTCTGAAGACTTTGCTGAACTCTGCGGTAGTGATGAGCGAGCGTGCGTTGTTAACCCTTTTTGCAAGTACGCTCAGTATTTATGTTAGTGCCACTGCGGCTGCATGCATCACAGCAACCTGCATGTGTCACAGCTGTCTAATAAACAGGCAATCCCTGCATGTGTCACATCTGTCTAACAAACAGGCAATCCCTGCATGTGTCACATCTGTCTAACAAACAGGCAATCCCTGCATGTGTCACATCTGTCTAATAGCCGCGACACATGCAGCCACGGCGGCTCAAACATAGATGCCGAGCACGCCGAAAATACTTGGCGAACACCCGAGAGTGCTTGCCTAGAGGGTTAACAACACACGCTCGCTCATCACTATTCTGTGGTTTTGAAGCATTTTCTCTTCGGCTTCTTCTGAAAGAAACGCATGAAGAAAAAAAATGTCGCAGCATTTTTAAGCGCAGAATCAAAGATTTTCTGTACTATTAAAAAGAGTTAAAAACTCGGCTTCATATCTGCCCCAAAATCGCATCAAATAAGCGGGAAAATGCATAAAAGAAATGCAGCAAACAAGCAATAGTCATAGAAGATTGTTACTGTGTGCGAACACCTGCAGAAAAAATGCAGCAAAAAAATAAGGTAGCATTTACGCTACGTGTGAGCACGGCCTCGGTGTTACCATTTTATTACATTTTTATGGGTTTAATAAAGAAAAAATATCAATCACGCCATTTTTGTACGCCATTTACCGATCCCTGTAAATAATCTGATCGCTGTGTTCTGCGGGTCGTTACAATTACAGGGCACCAAATATGTCCGTGTTATCTGCTGATTTGTGCTGTTCATTATTTTTTACAAAACGCATTAAAAATGACAATATTTATTTCATTATCAAATGTTTTTCTTTATTATTTTTTAGCAATTTTATAGGCTGAAAAAATCTCTTATTCTCCATGTAGAATAAAAATACCTATAAATACACTGCTGTGTGCTATCATAGAATCATAGAATCATAGAATGGTAGAGTTGGAGGGGACCTCCTGGGTCATCTGGTCCAACCCCCTGCTCAAAGCAGGATTCACTAGATCATCTCAGACAGATGTCTGTCCAGCCTCTGTTTGAAGACGTCCATTGAAGGGGAACTCACCACCTCTCGTGGCAGCCTGTTCCACTCATTAATCACCCTAACTGTCAAAAAGTTTTTTCTAATATCTAATCTGTGTCTCCTCCCATTTAGTTTCATCCCATTGCTTCTAGTCTTTCCTTGTGCAAATGAGAATAAAGATGATCCTTCTACAATGTGACAGCCCTTGACATATTTGTAGACAGCTATTAAGTCTCCTCTCAGTCTTCTTTTTTGCAAGCTAAACATTCCCAAATCCTGCAACCGTTCCTCATAGGACATGGTTTGCAGACCAGTCACCATTCTGGTCGCTCTTCTCTGAACTTGCTCCAGTTTGTCTATGTCTTTTTTAAAATGTGGTGCCCAAAACTGTACACAGTATCCAGATGAGGTCTGACCAAAGAGGAGTAAAGACCGATAATGACTTCACGTGATCTAGACTGTATGCTTCTGTTAATACATCCCAGAATTGTATTTGCCTTTTTTGCTGCTGCATCACACTGTTGACTCATGTTCAGTCTATGATCTATTAGTATACCTAAGTCTTTTTCACATGTACTGTTGCTTAGCTCTATTCCTCCCATTCTGTATATGCTTTTTTCATTTTTATTGCCCAGATGTAGTACTTTGCATTTTTCCCTGTTAAAAATCATTCTGTTGGTTGGTCTATGTATCAGTGTATTTCTATCCTAGGCAGATCCTGCAATACAGATCAAGTAGACAGAATTCTAGGAATGATATCACTCGAGCTTGTGTCTCTGCAGCTTAAGAGTCTGTGTCTGTAATGATTTAAGGTTCAAGACCAGGGACTCACAGCAAAAAAAAAATTCTAATTGCTCATAAATTTACTAGTTTTATTTATAGGATCAAAAAAAATAATTTTCTTCTGCTCAGTATATACCATAAAAATACATTGCTATGCACAATATATTTCTATGGAGATGTATACTCGGCTTCTGGAGTCATTGCCTGCATTGTAGACTCAAGATAACTAAATCCCCCTATGTTTCCTATTGAGAGCTGTAGCTCAGTGGTTAGCGCTGCAGCCTCTGGACACTAAGATCCCAGTCTGAGTCCCAGGTAGATGTGGTCACAGGAGAAAGAAGATGTGAGTAATATAATTTACGAGATGGTGGCCCGATTCTAACACATCGGGTATTCTAGAATAGGTATGCGGCCGACCGGGCGCAAGCAGCAGAGCGGTGTTTACATTTGGCACCAAAATCGCTGATTGGTCGAGGCCGGCAACTGCGACCAATCAGCAAAGTGGTGTTAAAATTTGGCGCCTATATCGCAGATTGGTCACGCCCGGGGGTCGTGACCCATCAGCAGAGCGGGGTTTAAATTTGGCAGCAATAATGCTGATTGGTCACGGCTGCAAACAATCAGCAGAGCGGTATTTCAATTTGGCGCCAATAATGGTGATTGGTCACGGCCGCAACCAATCAGCAGAGCGGTGTTTAAATTTGTCGTCAATATCGCTGATTGGTCACGGCCGGTGGTTGCGACTAATCAGCAGAGCATTGTTTAAATTTGGCACCAAAATTGCTGATTGGTCGCGGCCAGCGAACGCGACCCATCAGCAGAGCGGGGTTTAAATTTGTCAGCAATAATGCTGATTGGTCACGGCCGCGACCAATCAGCAGAGCGGTGTTTAAATTTGGCACCAAAATGGCAGATTTGGTCGCGGCCGGCCACCGCGACCAATCAGCAGAACGGGGTTTACATTTGGCGCCCATATCGATGATTGGTCGGGGCCGGCGACCGCAACCAATCAGCGTCGTATTAGTGAGGACCAGGGAGCGCCGCTGCCTGTGCGGGTACTTCCACTGCGAGCAGCTGGGAGATGAGCGGCTGCTCGCAGCAGAAGCATCCCGACCGGCGGCGCCGCTCCTCGGTCCTCCGTTCACACTTGCCGTCCGGAGATCATAGCGCTGTTTAAATTAGGCGCCAATCTCGCTGATTGGTCGCGGTCGGCTGGCGGCCGCAACCAATCAGCAGAGCGTTGTTTAAATTTGGCGCCAAGCTCGCTGATTAGTCGCGGCTGGCGTCCGCGACCAATCAGCACAGCAGTGTTTAAATGTGGCGGCAAGATCGGTGATTGGTCGCGGCCGCTATTTAAATGTGGCGCCCAAATCGGTGATTGGTCGCGGGCTGCGGCCGCGACCAATCAGCAGAGCGGTGTTTAACTTTAGTGCCAAGATCACTGATTGGTCGCGGGCGGAGAGCGCGACCAATCAGCGAATCGTATTGGTGAGGAGCGGGGAGCGGAATCGTATTAGTGAGGACCGGGGAGCGGAATCGTATTGGTGAGGACCGGGAGGCCTGTGCGGATACTTCCGCTGCGAGAAGCCGGGACATGGGCGACTGCTCGCAGCAGAAGTATCCCGACCCGCAGCGCCGCTCCCCGGTCCTCCCTTCACACCCTAGGTGCTGATGTCCCCACAGTATCCGCATGGTGTTGCAAAGGTCCGGACATTTGTGTTAAAAATCGCTGATTGGTCACTGCCTCTGCCCGCGACCAATCACTGATTTGGCCGCCACATTTAAATAGCGTCCACATCCAATCAGCACAGCGGTGTTTAAATGTGGCGCCAAGATCGGTGATTGGTCGCGGCCGATATTTAAATGTGCCGGCCAAATCGGTGATTGGTCGCGGGCAGCGCCGGCGACCAATCAGCGATTTTTAACACAAATGTCCGGACCTTTGTAACACCATGCGGATACTGTGGGGACATCAGCGGCTAGGGTGTGAAGGGAGGACCGGGGAGTGACGCTGCGGGTCGGGATACTTCTGCTGCGTGCGCCCGCTCATGTCCCGGGTTCTCGCAGCGGAAGTATCCGCACAGGCAGTGCCGCTGACATCCATGCGCCTAGGGTGTGAAGGGAGGACCGGGTAGTGGCGCTGACATCCAATTGGTCGCGGACGCTATTTAAATGTGCCGCACAAATCGGTGATTGGTCGCGGTCTTGGCCCGCGACCAATCACTGATCTTGCCGCAAAAGTTAAAAACACTACTGTGCTGATTGGTCGCGGAAGCTGCCCGCGACCAATCACCGATTTGGGCGCCAAATTTAAATATCGGCCGCGACCAATCACCGATCTTGGCTCCACATTTAAACACCGCTGTGCTGATTGGTCGCGGACGCTATTTAAATGTGGCGCCAAAATCGGTGATTGGTCGCGCCCGGCGTCGGCGACCAATCAGCACAGCGGTGTTTAAATGTGGAGCCAAGATCGGTGATTGGTCGTGGCCAATATTTAAATGTGGCGCCCAAATCGGTGATTGGTCGTGGGCAGCGTCCGCGACCAATCAGCACAGCGGTGTTTAACTTTTGCGGTAAGATCAGTGATTGGTCGGGTCCGAAGACCGCGACCAATCATCGAATCGTATTGGTGAGGACTGGGGAGCGGCTGCCTGTGCGGGTACTTCCGCTGCGAGAACCCGGGACATGAGCGGGCGCTCGCAGCAGAAGTATCCCGACCCGCAGCGCCGCTCCCCGGTCCTCCCTTCCGCATGGAGGTCAGCGACGCCGGCGGTCCATCCGCTGCTACCAGCCGGGAAATGAGCGCCTCGTGACGCTCATCTTCCGGCTGCATCTCCGTCCCGCAGATGGGTCCGGCGGTCGAGGTCCTTCTGCTGGTACCGGCCGGGAGATGAGCGCCTCGCTCCGGTCATCTCCCGGCTGCATTGCCGCTGAGCTCCGTCCCGCAGATGAGCCGCTAACGGCCGCCATCTTTTTTCAGAAATCCCGCGGCGCTGATTGGCCGCTGCCGGACCAATGAGCGACGCGGGATTTCCAGGACAGACAGACAGATGGGATAAGACGATTATATATATAGATTCACTGACCAGTGAGCGGCTCCGCCCCTCGAGGAGGAGGAGCTACGGAGCAACATCGGAGAGGTGAGTATAACTAGAACCTGGGAGAACAACTGAGCTGTGACGGGATGCGGGACTGAGCCCTGTAATTGGGACAGTCCCGCAGAATATGGAATGGTTGGAAGCTGTGCTAATAACTGCTCTGTGACCTCATGACTGCAGCCAATCACTGAGCTGTATGTAGACTACACAAGTTTCTGAGCCCAGCGATTGTCTGCAGCAGTCACATGCTGTAGTCACAGTGTCACTGCGGCAGCCATGATAAAGACTGGTGGCAGCGGTGGATGAGCAGATCTTAGTTTATTATTTCTACAAGGGTCAAACCACAGAAATGAAGAAATATGGGAAAATCCCTCGAAGTTTATGACAGACATTCCCCCCGCGAGCAGAGCTGGCACTAATGTTACGCCAGATAAGCGGTACCGGCCTGCACACGGGTACGATGATGGCGGCTACTGCCACACTCCATCCTTTCTCTGAACAGTTGCAGCTTGTTGAGTCGCGGCGGTGCAACACTGGCCGTGACATGTGTCGTGCACAGATGGCGCTATGTAGATGCCACACAGAGTGTAATCTCACTGCATGGGGTCGTGCTGTGCAAACAAGTCGCAAAAAACCCTTCGCCAAGTTCTTACCGGTCGCCATAACTTGTAGGTCACATCGTGTCCATCCAATGACATTACACTAATGTGGCAGCTACAAGAAGCGATCTGTGGGCACACATGTGCCACCGCCAAAGGCACCACGTGTCTCCTGCCCAATGTCCGGATGTAAAGATCCTGCACGTACATGGCTGGCTCCATGCGCAGCTCCGCGGGCCCTCCAGCATAACGGACAGGAGCTGGCAGCATCTACATACACTGGTCCGTTCCATAAACCACAGAACCAAAATTAAGTCGCTAGTGCGCACAGACACGTGTGTTACTGGATCGGTGCGCTGTCCGCTCAGATCATAGAAATAACGCAGAGCAAAAGTACAACAGTGGGAACCGGCCTCATGGAGGCCACGCTGCAGCCACCATGCCTCGCCCAGACGTTATTCAGAGCCCTTCTCCAGCCTCTTGGGTAATGCTGCGTCCAGCGGTGACAGTGTAAAGTGGCCGTGGACGAGCTGATACTTCATAAATTCCTCTACGGGAATATCGTGTCCCAGTCCCAGTGTGCCATCAGGTGGGGGTGCATCGCACTCACTTGTAGACCGCCGGCCTCCGCTGCCTCCAGGCCTCCATCCTCAGGAGCCGCCGCGCACAATTCAGTGGACATCAAGTTCATTGCAAAAAGCAAAGGTTTACTGGTCAGTACACATTTATCAAGTGGTGACATGTGGGATCGGGCACAGCTCTTCATATTCCTTGTTGTCTTAACACAGTCCATTTCCATTATTACTATCTGCCCCTTCTGGACTATCCCCTCGTTCACTGTCTCTCTCAGCCCCTGGGATTTCACGTCCAGTCCCACAGTGCACCCGGGATCTGTTACCTTCCCTTCACGCGGTTCCACATCCATCATTTCCTTACGCCAGAGGATACAGCACTCTCCATAGTACCTGTACCGAACCCTGAGCTCCGGACGTTGCAGGGATGTCTGTAAGGGATATCAGTACGGCCTCCCACTGCCCTGAACGATAGATACTCGCTGACGCCAGCAGCCCACAGCACCTGAACCTGACCTTGGTTACTGTCAGTGGCGTACCGCCAATGGTGGCAGGCCACGCCACAGCTATGGGGCCCGTGACCGGAATTGGGCCCATGAGCCGGGAGGGCCCCAAACAGCATGGGAACCAGGAGGATAGGTGAGTATTGGGGGGGGGAGGTTGCGGCGGCGGCGGAGGAGCGAGCACACGCGCTAGCCGCTGCTCCAGCTACCACGTGTGCCCGCTGATAAAGGAACATGAATATTCCCTCTTCTCTACTCCCATGGGCGTGGAGAAGAGAGAATATTCATTCTCTTAAGTAGCGGCCAAGGAGGAGCGCTGAGCCCCGGCTCCTGCTGTCAGTGTCCGCTGCTAAAGAGAAAGCATATTCACGCTTCTCCACGCCCATAGTCCCGGCATGGAGAAGCGTGAATGTGTCGGCAGAAGCAGCTCACCTCGGCTTCTGAGAGCACGCGCTGCTCAGATGCCGACATGAACTGCAGCAGACAGGACTCAGCGCTGGATCAGAGGTGAGGAAGGAAGGTGAGTACAAGTGTTTATTATTTTATGTGTGCAGTGATTGGGGGCATACAAAGTAAGATTGGGGAATGAGGAGGCCACACATACCAGGATTGGGGGGGGATTGGGGAGGCCACACATACCAGGATTGGGGGGGGATTGGGGAGGCCACACATACCAGGATTGGGAGGGATTGGGGAGGCCACACATACCAGGATTGGGGGACTGGGAAGGCCACACATACCAGGATTGGGGGACTGGGGAGGCCACACATACCAGGATTGGGGGGGGACTGGGAAGGCCACACATACCAGGATTAGGGGACTGGGAAGGCCACACATACCAAGATTGGGGGACTGGGAAGGCCACACATACCAAGATTGGGGGACTGGGAAGGCCACACATACCAAGATTGGGGGACTGGGAAGGCCACACATACCAAGATTGGGGGACTGGGAAGGCCACACATACCAGGATTGGGGGATTGGGGAGGCCACACATACCAGGATTGGGGGATTGGGGAGGCCACACATACCAGGATTGGGGGACTGGGGAGGCCACACATACCAGGATTGGGGGACTGGGGAGGCCACACATACCAGGATTGGGGGACTGGGGAGGCCACACATACCAGGATTGGGGAGGCCACACATACCAGGATTGGGGGATGAGGGGGTGCCACACATACCAGGATGGGGAAATTTACCAATAGCTGCTGCATTTCTCACCCTAGGCTTATACTCATAAATGGCTTCACATCCAGTTGGATGAATGTCTCAAGTGGGGTACCACAGGGCTCTGTCCTGGGACCTGTATTGTTCAACATCTTTATCAATGATTTAGATGAAGGAATTGAGGGTAAACTGATTAAATTTGCTGATGACACAAAGCTAGGAGGGATAGCTAATACTAGAGAAGAGAGAGAGAGGATTCAAAAAGACCTAAATAAACTGGAGCAGTGGGCAGCAACCAACAGAATGGTTTTTAACAGGGAAAAATGCAAAGTACTACATCTGGGCAATAAAAATGAAAAAAGCATATACAGAATGGGAGGAAAAGAGCTAAGCAACAGTACATGTGAAAAAGACTTAGGTATACTAATAGATCATAGACTGAACATGAGTCAACAGTGTGATGCAGCAGCAAAAAAGGCAAATACAATTCTGGGATGTATTAACAGAAGCATACAGTCTAGATCACGTGAAGTCATTATCGGTCTTTACTCCTCTTTGGTCAGACCTCATCTGGATACTGTGTACAGTTTTGGGCACCACATTTTAAAAAAGACATAGACAAACTGGAGCAAGTTCAGAGAAGAGCGACCAGAATGGTGACTGGTCTGCAAACCATGTCCTATGAGGAACGGTTGCAGGATTTGGGAATGTTTAGCTTGAAAAAAAAAAGAAGACTGAGAGGAGACTTAATAGCTGTCTACAAATATGTCAAGGGCTGTCACATTGTAGAAGGGTCATCTTTATTCTCATTTGCACAAGGAAAGACTAGAAGCAATGGGATGAAACTAAATGGGAGGAGATACAGATTAGATATTAGAAAAAACTTTTTGACAGTTCGGGTGATCAATGAGTGGAAGAGGCTGCCACGAGAGGTGGTGAGTTCCCCTTCAATGGACGTCTTCAAACAGAGGCTGGACAGACATCTGTCTGAGATGATCTAGTGAATCCTGCTTTGAGCAGGGGGTTGGACCAGATGACCCAGGAGGTCCCCTCCAACTCTACCAATCTATGATTCTATGATTCAAGTCAATACGTTTTCCCAGTTTTTTGTGGTAAAATTAGGGGCCTCGGCTTATACTCGGGTCGGCTTATTTAAAATATATGGTATTTTAAAATCAGTGAGTAAGTGGTGCCCATAATACTTCAGGACTATGGGGAGTGCATTATATTCTATGGAGGACCATGGGAAGTTCATTATACTATATGGAGGATTATCGGTGGTGTATTATACTCTATGGAAGGCTGTGGAGCCATTATAATATTTGAGGGCTATGTTGGGGGCCATTATACGGTATGAAAGCAATTATACAGTGTGAAGGGTTGTGTAGGGTCCATTATACTGTTTGGAGGGCTCGTGTGGGCCATTATACTGTATGTAGGCACATTATAGTGTATGGAGAGCTTTGGGGGTCACAGTTGGGGGATCATACTGTGTTGGGGTCACCATACTTTGCCGTGGGAGTTTAAGTGGGGTACAATAGGGTCATTATACTGGCATGTGGAGGTTAATGTTGAGGAATGCACCATGGGGGCATCATACGGTGTTTGGGGGGACACTTTTGTTGGCATTATACTTTATGGGGCAATGAAAGAGGAATCTGGGACTTCAGCAGGAGGAAAATTACTCTGTAAATGCTGCAAAGTTGTGAGATCTGCTCTTCTGTGACACAATACAAATATTTATTTATTTATTTATTTTGTGGGGGGGGGCAATTAGAACTTCTGCTATGGGGTCCCATGATTCCTATGTACGCCCCTGCACTTACTGTACTTCCCTATCTACCAGGAAGCAGTCCTTCTTACTGGGGCTTGCCTCTCCCACTATGGGCTAGTCCCAAACCTTAACTAGATCTGTCCTTATGTCTATAGCTGACAAATATTCATTTACAGACATTATGCATTGCATTTACATACATTAAAAAACACTAAATTTGAGCTTGGTTTAAGTTGGCATACATGCAGCACATAAACGCATGTTCATAATGGCCATAAATCAGAAAACAAACAAATTACAAGACTGCTTAGCAGACTATCACTGGCCTCATTCTTTACATACACTATGGCCATTATACTAACAATGCTTATCACTCGCTATACATTATACATTACCATATCACATCATGTGCGCCAAAACCGCATGACACAGTTCACATTGTAATACACAGCACAGTGTGATTGGGGTCTTCAGGGGCAGGAGCGCAGCAGTACAGTCAACCCTCGTACAACAGCGCGGCCAATACCTGTTTCTAGAAGCACCGTGTCCCCCAGCGAGAGCGCCATTCACACCTGCACTTAGAGAGGGATGACGGTGGCCGGCCATGGACGGGGATATGGCGGCTTACCAGAGTTACTTTCCTGGAGAAGAATGACTTCTACTTCTTGCACTTTTGTGTCCGGGGTCACGAGCAGGAAGATAAATGCAGACGCTGATCCCGCGGCAGTAAAGTACACGACATAACGCAGCGTGAAGCTTCACAGTGCAGCCTGCGGGGGCGAGCGGCCATGTCTGAGGGTCTCCCCGTACAGCACCCTACTGACATATATGTGCACATGATACCTCCTCATTTTCACATTTCTTGTAGCTATTTCTTTACTATATGGCGCCATTTCACAGCAATTTTGAAATCACAACAAAAAAGCAGCATGAAAATGATCTGTAAATACCCCATAACGGAGGCGTCTTACCTGCGTCACCCCATCAGTCGCCCGGCAGAGGTCGCCTATGCCCGTCGCTGGCCGCCATTGATAGTTTGCACCTCTTGGGTCCGTTATTGCCTCCAGTCGTTCCTGGATTTCAGACAGATCCGTCTGTCCTTTCATCACATTTCCCGTCTCCTCGTCTCCCAGTTCTGTCTCGGTTTTTCGCCACTGATTTGGCGCCGCTCGCCGGGCACGTCACACTCTTCTCTCATCCATATGACATCTTGTAACTGGCAGAATTAACCCCTGCGGTTCTGGTCTTTAATGATTAGGATGAATGCGTGCGGGTGACATTTCCCGTATCAGCGCCGGTTGGCCGCAGCGATGCCTTGTGCGCGGCTCCGTCACCGATTAGCAGATCCCGGCGCTTGCCTCGTGCCCAGTGATCTCGGCCCCTGATCTGCAGCAGCTGGTGGCCATTACTGTTCATGGTCTCGTCAGTCCAGGATTGTGGGAAGGAAGTTTCCACCATAAGATGAGGATTCGCTGAGGTTTTGATGCTGCAGATTTTCTTCAATGTTTCCTATTAGGTAAATTCAGCTGCTTCTGTTTCTTATATTGCATTTTTTAGTGGGGTTTTTTCATGTTTTTATCAGCTGCAGTTTTTGTCTCTTTATTTTGGAAACTTTATGTTTGCTAAACTTTGATAAAACTTTATTGATGGAGTCATGTGTAGGTTACGTAATGCGATTTTCTGCAGAAAACACTAGAAAAAAAAGTTTCATCTTTGGATTTTCCGCATCTCATTCCGGTCTATGGTGAAATCCCGAAAATAAAACGCAGATTTACCACAAGACGAATTAACCAGCTGCGGATTTCAAGTTTGCACCTCAGGTCAGTTTCTGCAACGTAAAAAGTCAGTAGATAAATCTCATCCACTGTAAAATGTGCAGCAGAAAAAACGCACCAGATTCTCATTGTGGGAACTTGTCCTAAAGACCCTGTTAGATGCAGCTTTATGTTTGTTCTGGTTTTTCTATAAGCGTCTGGAGTTCCTGAAACAATGCACATAAAAAAACACAGTTGTTTCTTTAAGTCTAGAATCAAAGTTTTTCTGTACTATGGAAAAATGTATTAAAAAATGATCCTTGCACCAGAAATGCGTCAAATAAAGGGTAAAATACAGGAAAAACGCAACAATCAGAGAAGATTTCAGTGTGTATTCTGGTGCAGACCCCTGTAAATCCCGGGATTCACACCTTGTGGGCAGGAGCCTTCATGAAATCAGAGACACTTTGCAGCATTGATATTATGTGGACACATGGCTTAAGACCTGACTGCAGTTTCCAATCAGTTTTTGACCTCGTTCTTGGCTTTTTTCTGCGGTTTGAGGTCGTCTTCACACAGGCTGCATTAGCCGACCCTTCCCACAGACTGCGTCACAAGCGCTTCCGGTGCATTTCTGTGGGAATCCGTTTTGCTGCTCGTTTGAGGAGTTCTGGGAGCTTTTTTCCTGAAGAGGTTTCTAATAACACCTGGGCTGGGTCTGTTTTTGATGAGGTTCCTAGTCCCTGTCCAATCAAAGATCCAAAACTCTTTAACATTGCTTCAACAAAAGAAAAACTTCCCAAAAAGCAAAGTTTCCTGAAATGGTTTCTGCTTGAAAATCTCGCGCTTATTGAACTCCTCCAAAAACTGAGTGTGAACACGGCCTAACGCCTCAGGCAAAGTGGATGTGAACACATGTCCACGATGCGTCTAAGAACGCTGCGATTTTGGTGCATTTTTCCCTATAGACTTTTATAAGGAGAGGAAACAATTACATGTAATAAACACAATTAAAATTTTTCAGTGCAAAATCCCATGGTTTCTGCCTTAAAAAAAAAACACTGAGCCGAGTCTGCACCAAAAAAAGGGAAAATTACATAAGAAACGCAGCAGAAATGCAATAATCTATGAAAATAATGGCTATTGAGTATTTTGGTACAGAAAAATGTAGGGGAAAAAATGCCAAGTTTACGCCTGTGAGAACATGAGCATTGCCCTATAGGGTGAGGAAGATGTGTCTGAATAGGGGCGAGCGGGGAGATCTCTCCTGAGCGCCCTCCGCACTAATAACCCCCCACTGTTCAGAAACATAACATATTGCTCCACATTCAATTAAATTATAGTGAAGTAAAAAGGAATGTGCTCTCCGGTCCCGGAGACAACGCAATGTATCAGCTCCAATGTGTCAGCGCCATATACCCTGATAATGATATTATCCACTTACTGCACACACCGACCCTGACCGTGATGCATGGCGCGCCGCATGATTAGCCACACAAAGGTCGGCCCTATTTTACTTCTTGGCGCTGTATATTTCCTATTTTTATATGGAGAGTAAATGATTAATTCCCATTTCTCTGCGGCACATATTGTAAATCCTCCTTGTATCTCTGGATCAAATACATTGTAACACTACAGATGTAGCAGAGATGAATTCCTCAGAGAAATGTCTTTGTACCACTTTACAGTCTATGGCCACGTTCACATGTTCAGTATTTGGTCAGTATTTTACATCCGTATTTGTAAGCTAAAATCAGGAGTGGGTGATAAATACAGAAGTGGTGACGAGTTTCTATTATACGTTTCCTCTGATTGTTCCACTCCAGATTTTGGCTTATAAATACTGATGTAAAATACTGACCAAATACTGAGCGTGTGAATGTGACCTAAAGAGAAGCACAGACTGTGGTACATATATCACCATAAGTGACTAAGTGTAGCCCCGCTGCCCCGACGCACGCGGCCCTGCTGTACACCGCGTGCAGAATTATTAGGCAAATGAGTATTTTGATCCCATGATACTTTTTCTCCATGTCGTCCTACTCCAAGCTGCATAGTCTTCAGAGCCAACTACCAATGAAGTAAATCTGGTGATGTGCATCTCTGTAATGAGGAGGGGTGCTGACTAATGACATCAGCACCCTATATAAGGTGGGTTTAATTATTAGGCAACTTCCTTTCCTTTGGCAAAATGGGTCAGAAGAGAGATTTGACGGCTCTGAAAAGTCCAATATTGTGAGATGTCTTGCAGAGGGAGGCAGCAGTCTTGAAATTTCCAAACTTTTGAAGCGTGATCACCGAACAATCAAGCGTTTCATGGCAAATAGCCAACAGGGTCGCAAGAAGCGGGTTGGCCAAAAAAGGCGCAAAATAACTGTCCATGAATTGAGGAAAATCAAGCGTGAAGCTGCCAAGATGCCATTCACCACCAGTTTTGCCATATTTCAGAGCTGCAACGTTACTGGAGTATCAAAAAGCACAAGGTGTGCGATACTCAGGGACATGGCCGAGGAAAGGAAGGCTGAAAAACCACCACCTATGGACAAGAAACATAAGATAAAACGTCAAGAATGGGCCAAGAAATATCCGAAGACTGATTTTTCAAAGGTTTTATAGACTGATGAAATGAGAGTGACTCTTGATGGGCCAGATGGATGGGCCAGAGTCTGGATCAGTAAAGGGCAGAGAGCTCCACTCCGACTCAGACGCCAGCAAGGTGGAGGTGGGGTACTGGTATGGGCTGGTATCATCAAAGATGAACTTGTGGGACCTTTTTGGGTTGAGGATGGAGTGAAGCTGAACTCCCAGACCTACTGCCAGTTTCTGGAAGACAACTTCTTCAAGCAGTGATACAGGAAGAAGTCGCTATCGTTCAAGAAAAACATGATTTTCATGCAGGACAATGCTCCATCGCATGCATCCAACTACTCCACAGCGTGGCTGGCCTGTAAAGGTCTAAAAGAAGACAAAATAATGACATGGCTGCCTTGTTCACCTGATCTGAACCCCATAGAGAACCTGTGGTCCATCATAAAATGTGAGATCTACAGGGAGGGAAAACAGTACACCTCTCGGAACAGTGTCTGGGAGGCTGTGGTGGCTGCTGCACGCAATGTTGACCGAAAACAGATCAAGTAACTGACAGAATCTATGGATGGAGGCTGCTGAGTGTCATCATAAAGAAAGGTGGCTATATTCATCACTAATTTTTTTGGTTTTTGTTTTTGCATGTCAGAAATGTTTATTTCTAAATGTTGTGCCCTGATAATGGTTTACCTGGTGAAAATAAACAAGTGAGATGGGATTATATTTGGTTTTTATTAAGTTGCCTAATAATTCTGCACAGTAATAGTTACCTGCACAATCAGATATCCTCCTAAGATAGCCAAATCTAAAAAAAAACCCACTCCAACTTCCAAAAATATTAAGCTTGGATATTTGAGTCTTTTGGGCTGATTGAGAACATAGTTGTTGATCAATAATAAAAATAATCCTCTAAAATACAACTTGCCTAATAATTCTGCACACAGTGTACTTGTATCATGTAAGATCTTCTATATCTACAATCAGCTGGGACTGACCCAGCAGAGTACTAGCAGCACCGGTGATGGCACAGCTGCACACACAATCATTAGCCCAGCAGTCGGTAATCCTCTAATGGTGGTGACTTTGGAGCAATCCCCATGAAATGTCATTGGATCATTTAGTAATAACTATGGGCAAGTACTAAAATGCTCGGGTGCTCGATGCTCGGGTTGAGCACATTGGAATATTCGGGTGATCGACCCGAGCAACGAGCCCAATGTAAGTCTATGGGAAACGCCAGCATTTTTCAGGCAGCTCCCTCCGGCGGTCTGCAGAGGGCCTAAAAATTGCCCAAATCGATGGGAACAGTGCTCAAATGACATGGGGACAGCATGGGGAAGACCCCTGGAAGGATTTCTGACTCCCAGGTCACTGTTGTCAACAACGTTGTCAGAGGTATTACGCCACTTTTACGGACTCACAATAAAACATACAAAAACAAAACCAAAATGGATTTTCCTGTGAAATATATTAAGGAACTTCCTTTCCAGGGTAATGACTTGTATATAAGGCAAAATAAATAATCAAAACCAAAAATACTCCTCCACACCTTGGGCTATGTTTACACGTAGCAATTTTTGATGCGTTTTTGCACCTTTGCATTGCTTTTAACCAAAACAAATGCATTCACCGGGAAATGTCATTTTAACATTTTACAAACTTATCTGGCAATGTGGTGTGTGACACATCATCAGACACATCCTGTTTCATTTATGAAGGAGGGACTCTGAAAGTCACAAAGCCTATTTTTATAGGGCCATCAGACGGCCCTTACTATTCTTAGAGAATACTAAAGAGTGGGTCTCCTATACTGTAATTGCATATACAGTGAGTGGCAGGGCTGCCCAAAATTTGGACACACCCCAATACCCCTTTGAAGAGACTTAGAGGAGGGCCTCCTGAAAACAATGTTCCCATTATTAGGAAGTAGGTCTCCCTTACTGTTTGCCTAAGCAGTGAATGCAAGGGCTGCCAAAAATTGGGAGGCACTCCAATGCACCTAGGAAAAGACGTGGAGAAGGGCCTCATAAAAAAAAGTTCCCATTAGAAAGGAGCGGGCCTCCTATACTTGTAATGCTCATGCATTAATGTATGGGCTGACAAACATTTACCCCTGGGGGGTATACATGAACATACTGTATACAATTTTTTTTTTTTACGGTATCATAAACACCCTTTAAAAAAATTATGTGGGTGTTGCATCACGGACCATGGTCACCCTGGTGATATGGTGGTGGAGAAGGAGGAGGACAAGAGCAAATAGCCAAAATCAGAAAGCATATACCCATGTGTGGATGTGAAGACAGAGGTGCATGGGAATACACCTCCCAAGAAAAGACACTGGATTGGAGTTTATGTTACGCTGCTATCATTCGGTGGTGTGGTGAAGTCTGGCCCAATCCAGCCCTTGTTCATTTTTAGAAGAGTCAGCCTGTCAGCATTTTCGGTTGAAAGGCGGATGTGCTTATCAGTTAGAATTCCACCAGCGGCACTAAAAACCCACTCTGATAAAACGCTGGCGGCAGGGCAGGCTAGGACCTCCATGGCGTAGAGCGCCAGTTCATTCCACGTATCCAGCTTGGATACCCAATAATTATAAGGCACAGAGGAATCATGGAGGACGTTGGTACAGTCAGCAAGATATTCCCTCAGCATCTTCCCAAACTTTGCACTCCTTGTGAGAGTACCCCGCGCCTCAGGACCTGTGCGATGGGAGGGGCTGAGAAAACTCTCCCAGAGCTTTGACAATGTTCCCCTGCCTCTGCTGGATTGGAGTTGTGTCTTTCTCAGCTGTACTCCTTGGTTGTCCAACGAACTGTGAACTCTGCCGTCAGCGTTTTCAGATGAGAATTTTTTAATAGTTCCACAACAAGGGCCTTCTCGTACTGCCCCATTTTTGTAGACCTGTCCACCTCAGGAATAAGAGATATAAAGTTCTCCTTGTAGCGTGGGTCTAGAAGCGTCACCAACCAGTAATGACTGTTACCCACAATTTTGAGAATGCGAGGGTAATGGGAAAGGCAGCGTAACATAAACTCAGGCATGCGTGCCAGACTGCTAACAGGTAAGACTTCCGTATCCTCACCAAGAGGATGACTGATCATGCTCTCTTCCTCCCTGTCTTCTGGCCATCCACGCTGAACAGACAGTATGACAGTTGTGCAGGTAGTACCATCTATATCACATGAAACTAGCTCCTGTCCTTCCTCCTCCTCCTCTTCCTCATTGTCACCCAATCCACGTTGGGATGAGATGAGGCTGGGCTGTGTGGAATCACCCTGTATGGTGCCTTGCTCCATCTCATCGTGCTCCGCCTGCAATGCATCCTCTTTGATTGTGAGCAGAGAGTGTTTCAGAAGACAGAGAATCTGGATGGTGACGCTAATTATAGCGTCATCGCCGCTCGCCATCTTGATGGAGTCCTCAAAGTTTTGGAGGATGGTACATATGTCTGACATCCATGTCCACTCCTGAGGTCTTATGTGTGGAGTCTGAACTGAATACCGACGGCCTTGTTGATGCTGGTACTCAATAACTGCCCTCTTCTCACAAATCCTTCCCAACATCAGCAATGTAGAGTTCCAATGCGTGGGGACATCGCACACCAGTCGATGAGCTGGAAGCTGCAAATGGTACTGAAGCACGGCAAGGGCGGAGGAAGCTGTAGCTGACTTTCTAAACTGGGCACACAGGCGGCGTACTTTGACAAGCAGATGTGTCAGATCTGGGTAGGTTTTGAGAAACTGCTGAACCACGAGGCTAAGCACATGGGCCAGGCATGGTACGTGTGTGATCTCGCCTCACTTCAGAGCCGCCACCAGGTTTCGGCCATTGTCACACAAGACCATGCCTGGCTGTATGTTCAGCGGTGTCAGCCACAGATCTGCCTGCTCTTTCAGAACTGTCCACAACTCTTTAGCATTATGCGGTTTGTCACCTAAGCATATTAGCTTCAGCACAGCCTGTTGTCGCTTGGCCGAGGCAGTGCTGCAGTGCTCCCAGCTTCTGACTGATGTGGTCATTTTGGAGATGGAGGCTGAAGAGCAGGAGGAGGATGGGCAGGAGCTGTAGAATATGTGGGCAACCCTGATTGACTTAGGGCCAACATTCCTCGGCATCGGGAGGACGAGTTCCATCCCAAGGTCCGACTGGGTCCCGGCTTCCACTATATTAACCCAGTGTGCAGTCAGCAGGATGTATCGTCCCTGCCCACAAGCACTTGTCCACGTGTCCATGGTTAGGTGGACTTTCCCAGTAACTGCATTGTTGAGGGCACGGCTAATGTTGTGGGACATGTGCTTTTGTAATGCGGGGGACGGAACACCAGGAGAATTAGTGGCGGCTGGAGACCGAGTACCGAGGGACGGCCACCGCCATCAGGTTGTGGAAAGTGTCAGTTTCCACAATCCTAAAAGGCAACATTTTAAGCGCAAGCATTCGCGAAATGTGTGAATTTAGTAGTGTGGCCTGTGGGGCGTTGGCTGCGTATTCGCACTTGGGTTCCAACGACTGGGGTTTGGACAGCTGAATGCTGCGTTGGGACAAGGATGTGGACGTACTTGCTGATGATGCTAGTTGAGAGTGTGTAATGACAGGTGCAGGGCGGGAGGAATCTTTCCATGCGCTATGGATAGGGGATTGGCGTGCACGCACAACAGCTGAAGAAGCAGTGGTGTCACACACATACACTGTTTCTAGACCCTGGCATTTGGCCCACTTAGTAGGGTGCTTTGCTGCCATGTGCCTGATCATGCCGATGGTGGTCAGGCTGCTAGTTTTGCTACCCCTGCCGATGCTGGCCTGGCAGGTGGTGCAAATGGCCTTTTTGGGGTTATCTGCAGAGTCTTTAAAAAACAACCAGACTCGGGAAGACCTAACAGTTGTATTGGCAACTTCCGTCGTGTTGGCGTAACGAGGAACGGTTGCCTGCCTTCTGTCTGGGCCACCACACTGCTTCTTCCTGCCTGTTCTGGTGCTACGCCCCCCCCCCCCCTGTGTGCTTCTGTCCTCGCTCTGCATGTCCCCCTGCCAGGTTGGGTCAGTTACTATAGCATCCACCACCTCGTCATCCACCTCTTGCGACAGTAATTGCACTTTCCCACCGTTGCCTTCGTGTGACCATGGCAGCTCAAATATTTTGGCATCGCTACACGCGTTCTTCTCTTGACCCGCTTGAAGCTGGCCGGGCAAGAGGCCTGAATCTATAAATGGAAAAGTGAACCGGTCTTCTCAGTGTCCAAGTGTTTGATCAGTTTGCTCTGGGCACTCGGCATGGTGGAAGGAGGATCAGGGTGATGAATATGTGGTCCAAACTCACGGCTACGGAGACTTGACCGTGTAGAAGACAGGGTGGTGGTGGTGATGGCTAAGTGACTGGAAGCATTATCTGCTAGCCAACCAACAACCTTTTGTCACTGCTCTGGATTCAATAGTGGTGTTCTGCGGGTGTTTGTTGTGGCACAATTTCAGCTTGCCCACAGTCTCGGCCTCTGCATGCACCATCACCATCACGTCCACTTCCCCGTCCCTTGCCACGCACCTTCCCCATTTTAAATGGAGGATAATATTTTCCAAGTTCAATACAAATGGCTGGATTTGAACTGCAGTTTTATGGGATACGTCTGACGGACAACCAAGGTTTAAATAGCGGGCCTGTAGTTTACTAATACTATTCTTCACAGCGACCTCGTGTGAATAGCTTCACTGACACACTGAAACAAAATGTAAATGGAGGCCAGAAATGGCTGAATTTGGAGCGCAGTTATATGTGATACATCTGACGGACAACCACAGTTTTAAATAGCAGGCCTGTAGGCAGGGCTGTGGAGTCAGTAGGCCAAACCTCAGACTCCGACTCCTCAATTTCCATGACACCGAATCCAACTCCGACTCTGACTCCGACTCCCTCATACACGGCTCATGTTTAAGTGATAAATTTACTGTAGCACAGATTGATCTCAGTTAAAAAAGTCTAGACCCTTAGATCAGGAGTAGGACAGACATTTATAGGACATTTCAGAGCTTTCCCAAATTCTTATAAAAAAATATTCCCCATAAACTGCATTGAACTACTGTACCCAATTTATTATATATTTTAGGAGTCGGAGTTGGTCCATTTTATACCAACATGGGCTCCAACTCCACGACTGCGACTCCAGAGCCCTGCCTGTAAGTTACTATTCTTCACAGCGACGTCGTGTGAGTAGCTTCACATACTGCAACAAAATGTAAATGGAGGCCAATATTTTCCACGTTCACTACAAATTTCTGGATTTTTATTGCTGTAATATGGAAAAGATCTGGCTGTATTCTGCAGTGCTAACAAGCAAATGGAGCAGAAAAATGGTGTACTCTGGATTGCCTTTTAAGCAAATAATCAGTATAAGATAAAAAAAATGATCCCTGGCCCCTGATATCTGGGGCTATGTCTACAAATATCTGTAATAGCAGCAGGAGACAGAACTTGCAATGGACCCCCTGCCACAAACCCTGGCTGCCTGCCTAACTCCTGCTATCACCACTGAATATGTGCAGCTGGATTAGTCCTCAGAAGGACTGTTGGTTCAGATGGATATATGTTGTGGAATACCTATACGAACTATACTCTCCCTACTCTGACTGTTTCCGGGGTAGATTGTGACGAGCCTTGCGTCACCGCATCTTAAATAGACCCGATGGCGCTATGCGGCCATCCAATGACTTTAGTACCACAATCAACATGGCTATGGCATTACAGTGCGTGGCAAGCAACTCCTGCATGTTCATTGGGTCTCTAAAGAGTGCCAAACATGCAGGGAGGGGACCCGAGCTCCCGCCCGAGCAACCCCGGAAATACTGACTGAGCGCCGAGCTTGTCGAGCACCATGAGCACAGTGATGCGCGGGCGAGTACAGAGTAGTGGCGAGCACTTTCGCTCATCACTTAGTGAAGATCATAGAAAATATCAGATTCCTTCTTCATTTTTGCCTCAAGAGGCGACAAGTTCCTGAAGACTCCTTGTAGGCGGAATTTGTATTTTTTGTGTTTGAGGAACGTGAAGATGTGACGTTTTCCGCAGTTGTTACTATCCGTCACTCTGTAAATTGTCGAC